>NC_084954.1:3014313-4214313 GCF_949316205.1 Platichthys flesus
GGCCGAACCCCGAGAGGCCGACTCCCCGGGGTCCGACACCAGGAGGCGCCGAGCGAGGCAGAGAGTGGAAGCCTTTGTGGGGGGGGGCAGAGCGAGACGAGCAGGGAGGGGGAGGGGGTTCTCGCTGAAAAGGAAAGAGCTTTAGCAAAAGGTGCAAAGCATATAATTGCTTCATCCAGACAGAAGGATAAAGAAGACGAGGAAGGAGGGTGTGTAGGGAATTGGGGAAAAGACAGAGGGCACAAGGGGCATGAGACCGGTGGACTGAAGACATATCTGTGGAGTGATACGTCATTAACATCATTGTCTGTGTCCCTTCACACTGCATGTGTGGCCCCGCTGCATCATGGAATCACAGGCTTCATTCTCATTAAGCTCCCTGCGATGTGTGCTGCATGTGACGGACTCCGACGGCTCCTCAGGAGGACGCCGTGCAGGGAGAACAGGGGGGGGGGGGGGGGCTGAGGCCTGAGAAGCATGTAATTGCCTCGGCCGGACAGAGCGAAGGAAAAGAGGAGACAGAAAAAGGACAGAGGAGGAAAGTGGGGGAGATGAAAAGATAAAAGAAGGAAGAGGTCAGGAGAGAAATCAGAGAATGAGGGATCTGGTGTATTTAGTGAACATTGAGGTGGGAGATAGATATATAGATGGAAGGAGACGAGGGAAGAGAAGGAAGAGGAGGAAGAGGAGCCACACGAAAGCGGCGAGCCAGTTCCATTACCAGGGTCCCTCTAACGGGAGGGGGGGGGGGGGGTGGGGGGGCGCCGGCCTGGAACAAATGGGACTGTAATTGCCCACAATCGGTCTTCAGAGCTCAATCACTCTGCCCTGCGGGAGCCATCGGTGAAACTCTCCTCTCACACTAATCTAATAACCTGCTCCCCCCCCCCCCCCCCCCCCCCCCCCCACACGGAGACGTTACCTTTCACCTTTAACTCCGACGAGCAGGCGAGGAGTTGATGACGGCTGGTCGGCATCCACCGGCGGCTGCGTTGTAAACCTTGTATACATCTGCATGAGCTATATCGGTCACAGCGTGTCGGAGCTTCAAAGTGGAGCCGGTAGCTGTCTCCGGAACTCGACTGTTTTTTACAGGAGGCCTTTCTAAGTCGTCTTGTTGCCGTAATTGTTTGTTTTGTTGCATCATTAACCCGGTGAATAGTCGACACTGCATAGATTTACATGCAATTTGTCCATCAAACCCTCTTCTTCTAACTGCAGAGAAGAGTCGGGAAATCATCTCACACACACACTCTCTCTCTCTCTCTCTCTCTCTCTCTCTCTCTCTCTCTCTCTCTCTCTCTCTCTCTCGCTCTCACCTTTCATGTATCTGTGTTTGCTTGGTTTTTGTTAGAAAACTCATCTTTTCTCGTTCACTATTGCTTTAACTTAAGTCCACCTTTATGACCGTGTAAGTTTAATGACTCTTTCACTGTTATCGTTCTGGTTGCAGATAAAAAAAATGCATCGAGACTGAGGAACCTGCTGCTCGGAGTTAACCACTTAAAAACATTTACAGCCAGTTGCTTTCGAAATGGACAAGAATCTCATTATATGGAATAAAAAAGTTATTTTTAATTAAAATGCATTTCCAGACGCCACTAATGATGATGTTTTGAAGATGCTGAGACTTTTCTGTGTCCACAGGTTGAGGAATTTTAAGCAGGTGGCTTGTAAATGTGAAGAATCTATTTCAAAGCATCATCTTTAAAAATGTGAAGCAGGAAATAGGAACCTGAACTCCACTCGCCTCCAACGTCTGAATCCCTGAAGAGTGAAGCAGCATATCCAGCTTTAATTAATTCACTATACTGTGTCATCAGCTCCTCACATATTAATGAATTAGTAAGAGCACACAGCTCTGCAGAAACATTCTGTAGTAATGTGGCATTCAGCCTGGAGATGTTCTTATTAACTGTGCTCATATGCTCTTGTTTAGCAGCTTGTTCTGATTCTAACTAGATAATAATAAATAACATTCATTTAAAAAACCTGTGTAAACATATGTGAACACGAGAGAGCGGGCGACTGCCGTGGCCTCTCAGCTGTCACCTGCACCGGGAGTTAGTGCGACTGGAACCTTCGTTTTTATTTATTTCAATTGAATTAAATTGCCCAAGCATCTTATTATCATTAATAAATGATAATAGCAGATTTTTTGCCGGTGATGACTCGAACGCCTGTTGCACACGTTGGCTGCGTGGGTTGGTGTGTGTGTGGATTTCCATCTGTCGCCTTCTGATGCATGCAAATAAGATTTCTCTTTCTCCTGTTGTTTATAAACCTGTTTTTGTTGAGTGCACGCTGGTGGAAATGTGCCTCTGCCTGTTTATGTGTCAACTTGTGTTGTTCCAAGTTGTGTGTGCTTGCAGGAGAAAGAGACGGGCACATCTAGAACACAGTGCATCTACATGTCTCTCTCTCTTTCCATGTCTCTTCTTCATGTCGTTTCCCATCGTCCACCGGGCTAAAAAGAAAAGGTCTGAGGAGCGTCTCCCTGCACGGAGCCCAGTCAGCGGGGACGTGAGGAGCAGTGAACCAGCGAGGGCCAATCAGGCGTGTGGACGATGGGGACAAACGTGCACAACGCTCCAACAACAACGTTAGATCCTCCGATCCACTGAAGATCAATTGAAGCTACTTTGTTCCCCGAGTAGATTTGTGTTTTTGGTAAAGCACCAAATGAGCCTACATGTTCTTATCAAATATGCAAGGTTATATTCAGTGCAAACAGAAAGAATGGTTTAAATTCCCGCTCTCTACAGAGGAATCCTATATCATTTGCATGTGACAGCACTTTACAGCCGACCGGTTCTTAATTCCATGCACACGGTGCATTGAAGCCACGAGGCGGGCGTGGGAGAACAGAGCGGCAGATTAACGCCTCGCTCCTGCTGAGAGCCGTGGAAGTCGTGTGTTGCCGTCTAACGAGCGGGGGGGGGGGTTTGCAACGCACAACATAGACTCGTCGTGCACATCTGTACAACTGCTGGGAGAAAAAGTTCTGCCACCGCTTCTGGACCTGCACTGAGGACACTCCAGACATTTGCCTGAAACCTTCCAGAGATGCCGTGAAGGAGAACGAGCTGAGAATCTTGGTTTTACTAAATAATGCCATTTTCCTCAATGCTCCAGTCTCTTACACAGATTTTTAAATTCCTTAAGGGATGAGATGCTTTGAGAATAACTTGAGAAAACGTCACAACTATAAAAGAGGAGCGCAGACACGAGGAGTGAATCTTTGTTGGAGAGAGCTTCATGAATTCGGCCCCTGGTTGTTCGACACGTCTTCCTTCAGTAGAGGAAGACGTGTGAGTTCAAGGGAACCTTCGGTGCAGCAGATATCAGTCGTAGCTGTCCCCAGATCTGTGGCTCAACACAAACCCGTCTCTGAGCTCTGCAGGAAGTCGCTTCACCCTGGCGTCTTGGTTTTGCCTCTGACACGTTGTCAGCTGTGAAACCTTTGAAGAAAAGATGTGTGCCTTTTCAAATGGTGTCCGATCAATGGAGTCCACCCCGGGTGGATTCGACTGGAGGTGTGGAAACATCTCAAAGAGGATTAAAGAGAACTGGGAGGCAGCCGAGCTAAATTTCAACTGATCTGACTTAATTGATGTAATTTCCCTTTAACATTATGGTGTATTGATTGTAATCCAATAGCAGAATCATGAAAATACTTATTTTTAATTCAGCATTACAAAATGTAAAAAAAGAGTGAAGAGGTCAGCAGCATTTGTGAATACTGTGTGAGTATATGTTTTAAATTTAATGTTATGTATGAAGTTTTAATAAAGGTTAGTGAATGTGTGAACTTCTATTACTTGATTGGAAACTCTGACAGGACCAGTTAGATAACGAAGGGGCCACAACAGTTAATTAATCTGAAACACTGGGCTTTTTAAATGTGGTCGTTGTCCCATCTGCTAACATGGAGGAGGTCGGGTCTGTGACTCATACAGCAGCCGAGACAACATGGACTCAACCGTCTACACTTATAGTCTGTGTTGTAAATAATACAAAAATGTGTTGTTTTTTAATAAAAGAACTCACTGTAGTGTATTTCTTTTACAATACACTTATACTCCTACTTTAATTTTCTCTTCACTTTTATTTTGTACTTTGTTTTTTTAGTTTTACTGTATTCTATCCTGTGTTCATCCTCCTGCAGTCCTGGAGAAAAACTGGCACGAGAGTTTCCTTCAGGATTAATAAAGTCTCATCTCCTGTTAACAGCTCCACTGCAGCCTCGGCTTGTAACGTCTGTGTGTACATCTTTGAGCACTTATTAATGTTTAACCACTTCCCGCTGAGCTATGGCCTCCGTTCACAGCAATATTCATGAGGATAACCCCCCCCCCCCCCCATCCCCTCCCCTAACCAGCACTGGCATAATGATCACCACAAACACACAAACACCCCTGCTTCAGCACAATGTATTAAACAATTCTCCTTTTGCATACGTGAATATGCGCTCGTTATCGGGAGGAGCCGATTTTTTTTTATCCCCCGAGTGCTTCCACGTGGAATCCTCTTCATCTCCCTCAAGGTGTGTGTGTGTGGATGAATCACATCTCAGTAGAATCCTGATTAGAGACGTTAATCTGCCAGGAGGAATATTCATGCGTCTGTAAGTGGTCGGAGGAAAAGAGGCAGAGCTGCTGTTGTAGGTACAGATGAACAGTGAGGAAGCCATTGTTTCTGCTGCTGCTGCTGGATGTGTGCTCATTAGGATTCACACACAGATGCCTGAGCACACAGAAGACTCCTGACTGTCAGATTAACTCCTGCTAAATACTTATGGACTTGTTGCTTTGCAGGTGAACACGCATTTTTAAACAGTCGTGCCTTACTGTCGAGATTCACACAAACCAAGCAGAATGATTTCAGCTCTGGACCGACGGGACTCACTTAAAAAACCACTGTGTCGATTTGGTTCGTCAATAAATTCAGCAAATTAAATTGTAGGAAATAATTGTCCACATCCAAACAGTGGAGAAATGCAGCGGCCGACCCACTGTGCAGGGAAGATGCTGAAGAAAGACAGAGGAAGACGAGGAGAAGACAGAGCTGAAGATGAAGAGAAAGAGCGAAGCAGCCCTCAGGCACAGAGCGTCTGAAAGTTCATCTGTCCCCCTGTCCCTGTCCCCCTCTGTCCCGGCCTGGCCCCTGTCCCGGCCTGGCCCCTGTCCCTGTCCCCCTCTGTCCCGGCCTGGCCCCTGTCCCTGTCCCCCTCTGTCCCGGCCTGGCCCCTGTCCCGGCCTGGCCCCTGTCCCCCTCTGTCCCAGCCTGGCCCCTGTCCCCCTCTGTCCTGCCCTGGCCCCTGTCCCCCTCTGTCCCGGCCTGGCCCTTGTCCCCCTCTGTCCCGGCCTGGCCCTTGTCCCCCTCTGTCCCGGCCTGGCCCCTGTCCCCATCTGTCCCGGCCTGGCCCCTGTCCCGGCCTGGCCCTTGTCCCTGTCCCCCTCTGTCCCGGCCTGGCCCCTGTCCCCCTCTGTCCTGCCCTGGCCCCTGTCCCCCTCTGTCCCGGCCTGGCCCTTGTCCCCCTCTGTCCCGGCCTGGCCCTTGTCCCCCTCTGTCCCGGCCTGGCCCCTGTCCCCATCTGTCCCGGCCTGGCCCCTGTCCCGGCCTGGCCCTTGTCCCTGTCCCCCTCTGTCCCGGCCTGGCCCCTGTCCCCCTCTGTCCTGCCCTGGCCCCTGTCCCCCTCTGTCCCGGCCTGGCCCTTGTCCCCCTCTGTCCCGGCCTGGCCCCTGTCCCCATCTGTCCCGGCCTGGCCCCTGTCCCGGCCTGGCCCCTGTCCCTGTCCCCCTCTGTCCCGGCCTGGCCCCTGTCCCTGTCCCCCTCTGTCCCGGCCTGGCCCCTGTCCCCCTCAGTCCCGGCCTGGCCCCTGTCCCCCTCTGTCCCGGCCTGGCCCCTGTCCCCCTCTGTCCCGGCCTGGCCCCTGTCCCCCTCTGTCCCGGCCTGGCCCCTGTCCCCATCTGTCCCGGCCTGGCCCCTGTCCCCCTCTGTCCCGGCCTGGCCCCTGTCCCCCTCTGTCCCGGCCTGGCCCCTGTCCCCCTCTGTCCCGGCCTGGCCCCTGTCCCCCTCTGTCCCGGCCTGGCCCCTGTCCCCCTCAGTCCCGGCCTGGCCCCTGTCCCCCTCTGTCCCGGCCTGGCCCCTGTCCCCCTCTGTCCCGGCCTGGCCCCTGTCCCCCTCTGTCCCGGCCTGGCCCCTGTCCCCCTCAGTCCCGGCCTGGCCCCTGTCCCCCTCTGTCCCGGCCTGGCCCCTGTCCCCCTCTGTCCCGGCCTGGCCCCTGTCCTGTTGCCGCCCGGCTCCTCCCGCCAGGCGTGTAGTGCACACAGACAAGTGGAGCCCAACCAACCTTTTCCATTACAGTGATGACCTTCGTGACCGAACACTCCGGGAGCGGCAGCCAGTACAGGGCTGCCTCCACAGCACGGCCATTAACTCTCTTCCCACAGGTCCTCAGAGATCAGATGGGCGAGGGAAGAGGCCGCGGCAGCAGCAGTGTAGCTCACCGTCGAGCAGAGCACCGGTACAAGGGCGAGGAATCCAATTCACCCAGTTTCCATTCAAACAACACGATGTGCTCCGATGGCCCTCACCTCTCCACCAGCTCCCAGTTTGCAGAAATGTCCTCCACACAGGGGCTGGTATTTTACACTGGTGATGTAGTGGAGCTGCGGTTTCAACAGGAGTCCCGCTCAACCAATCACGTGTTCATCTCAGCAGCCAATCATAACACTGCACACAAATTAGTTATAATCAAAACCAAAATAAGCAGAAAAAGGCTGGAAACACATCAGTGGGATGAGAACTACATCGCAGGTTGTACGATCGACTCTGCAGCCAGCCACCAGGGGGCGATCGGACTTCACCTTTTGGGTTGCACCATTTATATATCAACGTAAATAATCTCTACATTTCTTTTTGCTCTTTTCTTTGCAGCCTGAATAAAGTTCTGCTCATGGATTCTAACTTTAACAGCCACAATCATCCGGCTGATACCAAGGACATGGGTGTTGATCTAAGGTTAGAGGTCATATATTCCCCCCCGTGCATTTGTTAGTTAGCTGGTGCATCTGTTAGTGTCAGCGAAGAACCCATCAAATTTCTTTTCACCTTCTTTAATGTTGTGATAATAGGGGGGATGTTTAATGGATCAGTCCCATTTAGGGGACTGGTTTCTACTGGTGTGTGAAGTGTGGTGCAGCGTGATGGAATGTTAAGGGCGCCTGTCGGGCCTTGGTGGAGCTGTGAGCTCTTCTCTGGGCCTTGCTCTCATTCTTAATGTTCTGTGCAGGTGGGCTGCTGCTCCACATTCTGTGCAGGTCTTTAGTTTCATCAGGGCCAAAAAGAACAGAGGTGAAACGTCCAGTTCCATCGGAGCGTGTGTTATGAAACATTGTGTTTATCTCATGAAACAGCAGCGAGTTAGGTAACAACATGGAACCCACCACTGAAGACAGTAATTATTTGATGAGCCGCTGTTATGTAACAGCCCCTGTCCTACTTTACAAATCACTGTGGTCCTTGTATTGCCGAGCGGTGTCTGCACTTTGCCTGTTCAAACTGGATCAGCTTCATGGATCTGAGACCAACTGTCAGTGCACCCCCGACAGATCATCGGCACCTTCTCTGGGAACTTGGCCGACTGAAGCTGAATGTTTTCATAAAGCTTCGGCTGCAAACCTCCTCCGTCTCCAGCGCCCATCATCTGGAGCCTTCAGCCGCTGGGTCGGGAATCAAACGTCCGTGTTTGTGGAGAGCATCAGCGGCCAGGACGCTCCGGTCCCAGTGGTCCCAACTCACCAGCATGGAGAAGCTCTCTGAGATGTTCTCTCATGTACCACTTCTCTCTCCTCCGTCCTCTCCCCCCTTGATCTCTCTCCCTCCCTCTGGCTCTCTTGCTCTCCACCACACTCACCCTCTCTCTTCTTCCTTCCTGCCTCCCTCTCGTTCCTCCACCTCTCCAGAACACTTACACTGCTCCACACTCAGCGTCTCGCCCACTCCGCGGGGAGGTGTTCAACTGGTACATTATGTCTCTCGAGTGTTTTCCTCAGACTAATGGAAGACACTCAGAATACCTCGGCGTTCCATCATTCCACTGGTGAAAGAAAGTCCACATGTTTCCTCCGTGAGGGAGAGTTTCAGACGACGAGCTGCAGCGGTGAAGAGGTTTTCACGAGTGTGAGCACTTGGAGTTTAATCTCTCTCTCAGATGTTTTGCTGTTTGTCTGCAGGAGGACAAATTTGAAAGCATTAACGTGAAGGAGTCATCGATGCAGAGATTTGTTTTATCACTGGTTCCTTCAAATACTCAGCTGCCTCACTCTTCCTCTTTAACTTCTCTCGTTTCTTGATTCCTCCTTCTGTCTTTTGTGTCTTTATTTTTTGTGACATGAGCATTTCTTGTTTTTTTTCTTCCTTCAGGCTCCATCCCATGCGTTTCGGTTTGAAAGTGACGTTTCCAAACTGAAACCATCTCTGTCCACACGAGGGGTTTCGGCTCTGCACCAGTTTTAATCTCCGTCCACACCAACATGACTGAAAATTTGAATAACAGCTCGTCTCCTGCACATTTAAACAGTTGTATCCTTGCAGAGTTTAACTGCACAACAGCTGTCAGCGACACTGGGGACTGGTTATCCATGTTGGTTCTACACTGGGAGCCGAGGCTGATGCCGACTCTTTCAGAAGAGTCCAAACGTCTCACTTCCTGCTCTTCTCCACTGAAAACGCAGCCCTGGAGTTTTACACCTCTCTGTTTTGGGAGTAGTGTGGACACTGGGCGAATCCTGATGCTCAGGTGGATGCAGCTTCATCCTCTCCCCTCTGTCCCTCATCATCTGAAAGTTCATCATGTCAAGTCAAAGATCTGCCGGATAATTTCCAGAGAACTTTCTCTATCAGGATATTTGCTCCCTGAAACAAATCCATGTTTATTCCTTCCACGTCTGCGCCGAGTGTGTGTGTGTGTGTGTGTGTGTGTGTGTGTGTGTGTGTGTGTGTGTGTGTGTGTGTGAAATCACAGCGCCTCTCAAATTCTCTTTGCATTTAGTCTGAACACATTTAGCAATTTGTCAAGTACCAATCAAATGTCAAGTGTTGTGCCGAACGGCGTTTGTGTACCGAGTGGTTAAAATGTTCAGAAAAGCTGGCACACAAAAAACACACACACACACACTGGGGTTTAACAGCTGTTTATCGTTTGAGAGCTAAAATCTGTTGTCATGTGAAGTTTTTTAGTCTTTAGTTGGGACTAAAACAGACACACACACACACACACACACACACACACAAACACACACAGGGACTGAAACAGCAGAAAGTGTTTATGTTCATGTCAATGTTTTGCTGCTGCTGCTGTTTTTATGCAACCATTACTATTTTCACCATTTGTATTTGCATTCTGAAATATTGTATTCATATCTTTGTACTTGTGTCTATGTGACTGTAGAGAGAAGCCTCTTTAAATGTAGTTGTTTCTGATTATAATGCCGATAGAGAACTTTCTGATTCTCGGGTACAGCCGAGCCTAACAGCTGACGGACTCCCCCCGGCCAGGAACCCTTTAAATTATGGGATGTGGATGAAATAACCATCGACCTGGTTCATCAACGTACAAGGCCTTCGTCTCCAACGCCTTGAGCCAATGAGCAAAGTGCTGCTCTAGGTTTGCTAGGACATTCCTCTGGGAACCGGTTACATCCTGCGATTCAGACCAGAGCAATCAAACCCACCTGAGAGTAGTCGCTTTAAGCGTCACTCATTCAGAAAGTCTCGTGAGAACAAATTACCAACTCTAGATACAACACAACACGACCCACAGCAGAGTGATCAGAGATTTAGGTTTTTAAAAACGAGCACTGTGTTCTTTTCCTTGTTTGGCTCGAGGGCTCAGGGAATCAAGATGTCACTCTTCACTCAGCAGCCTCTCAACCCTCAGCTGCACACGGCGCACGTTGTGTTGTTCTGTGACGAGGTGTGTACACGGCTTTCACATCACCGAATGTCAATTTCTCCCAGACACAACTGGGACGTGTGGAGTCTCACACGGTTCGATGAGGACAACCACACGTACCAGTGAGTGATGGAAGACAGAGAACACTGCTCTCCCCTGCTGCTATAACTTCTCACACTAATTACGTCGTAAAAAAAACAAACAGAAGCAGAGTGACTGTATATAGGCCACCGTCTCACTACTGCCCCGTCGGGATCAACAAAGTAAATGTACACATGCATCAGTTATTCACACGCCGCAGATATTCAGAAACGTGTCAAGGCCAAGATTTGCAGCGCCATCTTTAGAAACCAGAAGTAAAACCACAATCTAGGAGAGTGGGGGTGGAGCCTGACTGAGAGCCTGAGGACACCGCTCCGCCCACCTTACACCTACGACCCGCACCCATTGGACGGTACTAGCTGTCAGTCACATGGTATCCATGCCCTGATGCATACATAGCTTTATGTTCTATTGGAAACTAGAGGAATGTTGACTGATGTTATGAATCAAGTGAGAAGAACAGTCATTTTCTCATTGACTTCAATAGGAACAACCGGTGCAGTCGCCCCCTGCTGGTCATTGAGGAGTAGACAGGTTCCAGGCTTCACTTTCCGGAGCTGGAGTCTTTAATGTCCAGTCAGAGTTTGTCAGACAGTCGCCCACAACACGTTAAAACGTCATGAACTCACATCCATCTACAGAGCAGCAGGAGGAAACGAGAGGAGCGCTCTTTAAAAACACATAAACTAATATTACAATAGTTTAAAAAGATAATGACTTGGTTTTGGTCTTCAGGGGGAAACACTGAGCCTGGACAGCAGGGCCCTTCAAGGCTGCTTCAAAGTAATATATGAATGCCACGAGCCAAAGTGGCCCCAGCACAGCAGCTATTAGCCTCTTATTTGCTTATGCGAGCTAACAGGCTGTGCACGTTGTGATGGTTCCAATGTAATTTCTGCAGCCATTTAATTAGGCGATTATAAATTGAACATCCCCACATAATTAGCACTCAGGTTGGCCAACCTAATTACTTCTCTGCCCCGAGATAAGTGCGAGCATCAAAGACACCGGCGGCCCCCGTCACTGGTGGAGCGGTGGAGGCCGTCGGGCAGCGACTGGGTGAGCAGAGGAGATTCCTGCATATTCAATGTGCTCTAATGTGATACTCGTCTATTTTCTTCAATTGGATAAATTGTCAGAGCTCTGCCTCGTCTCCCTGTGCACGAGGACGCCTCGGTGCATCACTGTGAAGACTGCCTCTGACTCGAGACCATTTCCACCAGGGGACACGGAGGCTGCTCATCAGGAAGTGGTGCAGTGGTGGAGACTTTTCTGACAGGTGAATTACGGACGTCAAAATGTTACTTGAGACAGAAAATCAGTAACTGTGCTCGGAGTTAACAGGACCTGAGTTTTATTCTGACAGTGTCGTGGATTATGATCTGAGAACAACACATCGTTTTAATCCAGGGACCATTTTGCTGTGATTATTGAATCGTCTTCTAGATTTGATTCGCCCACATCTCACTGTCCCTCCAGAGCTGATGGGACAGAAGGGCCCGTTCCCGGAGACATTTGGGTTTGAAATCAAAAAGACGAAATACAAGACAGGAGTTCAGAATTTCAGCTTTTTTATTTCCTGGTATTTACATCATCTCACATCTTCATCTTTTGATCTTGAAGTCTAATGTCTTCAGAGCACAACTCAACGGAGGGACTGGCCTTTCCGCTCCACAGCTCCTGGAGGGGACGGGAGTTTGTGGATGTGATTGTTTTTGTCAGTTAACTCTTTTGTGTAAACTCAAGTTTCAAGAGTTTATTGTCAAAATTCTGCTTCGCCAATAACATCATGACCGTGTGTCAGTTTGTTTCTCTGTCAACGACATGATCTGACAACAACGACTGAGAAGATACATCACTCTTGTGTTTTTTAAACCTTTTTGACACGAAGCTGAGAATATATTCATTTTCAGGACACCTTGTGCAAAGAGGCAGGAATTCATAACGTGTGTATTTCATTATATGTTTAGACTCAACTATTCAATTCTCACCTTTCACCAATTATAACCATCGGGTGCCAGGTGGAAAGAGTCTGGACCGAGTCTGAGAACACGTCGCTGGAGAGACTGGGAAGGACGAGGAATTCTGCAGGAAGCTCTGGGAAACTGGTTTGTTGAGGCAAAGATACACAACGGTGCCAACATGGTTCTGCTCATATATATCTATATATATCTATATATATATAGATATATATAAAGGCTAGATGTCTCAGCCAACGGAGTCGAAACTTCCGCACATGGCGGCCATCTTGCCACAGGCAGCTCGCTCACCCATAACATTGTGTTGTAGTGCTACGTACTTTTTAAATTACCATAACTTGCTCAATTTTCAACCGATTTTTAAACGGTTTGGTTTGTTACAAACATCAGAGATGTAGTTAGGACACTGCATACTTGAATTGTTATGTTATTTTCTAAAAAATTGAATAATGTTCTATATAGGTACAAGATTTCACTTTACAAATATACATCAAGAATTATTTTATTTTATTTTGTTTAAAAAGTTAATGTACCACTACCAACACATAGTTATGGGTGGGCGGGCTGCCTGTGGCAAGATGGCAGCCATGTGCGGACGTTCGACTCTGTTGGCTGGAAACGCGGATGAGACATCTAGCCTTTATATATATATCTAAGGTGCCAACATGGTTCTGCTTGTGTCTCCTCTTGTTCACCTTGTTTTCCGACACTGGTTGTATTCTCAGCGCTGACACCTGTTGTTCAGGAGGAGATGGCATTGGAAGGATGAAGCATCGTGCTGACGTCACAGTTTGAGAAACGACCTCAAGCACCTGCAGCTTAACGCTCAGAGAGGCTCATACACAGATAACCCACTATCCTCTTTAATAAGTATTGTATTGTTAATTAGTTTTGAATGAATAACCTATTTTATGCTGTTTTATGAAATTTGGTTTGTGCTGCAGTTTTAATGTTCCCATCATAATGTGTTTCACAAATGACTAATGATTCTGAACCTCTGGCCTGCACCGGTGTACACAGGGTAAAAGCAGATTACTGCAGGTTGTGTATACGCCTCTGTGATGTGTGAGAGTACACAACACTGTACACGCACAATAGTACATGTGGTGCTTGTGCTCCTTCAAAACATGAATACACACAAAGAGGCCAAAGGACGAGCAGAAAATCAGGCCAGTGCACGTTACTGCTAATGAAATACTAAACACAGTCACACATACACATCGACACACACACACACACACAAACACACACACACACATTATTTACATACAGAAACACTGATGCACATGTGCAGACGGAGGCAGTGGAACATACCGGAGATGAGAATGTGTCTCGTGTGTTGACACATATCCTCCTGTGGGGGTGGAGCAGCAGCAGAGTGGAATCACTGTGTGTTAATGAGCCAGGTACTGACTCTGGGATTCAAACCCGACAGTGCTGGCTCATCACAGCTCACTCTAACGAAGAGAAAGCTCTACTGTGACGGAGCTGGTTCCAAACGTGGGACTGCCACACAGCGTCCTTGGTTGGACGATATACTGAGGTTTTACATTTGAGAGCTACATGATTAAAATCGCTGTTTCTATTGCATCAGACCAATAAGGGCGATGCTGCAATTCATAATTCACCAATACATGTGAGTTGGATTCGACAGGCACGCACTTCAGAGAGCAAACAAGTTTTGTAAATGATTAGTATCTTTTGATATTTATATATTTTCCTCCATCCTGACACCAACGTTGTATCATGAGGCTGAAGTGAGTTCCTGTGTCCCCTCAGCCACGGAGGTGTTGACTCCTCAGGATGAGAGAATTCCCAATCGGAGCATGTTGGTGTGTTGAAACAAGTATTTTTCTTAATTTGAAATGATGGCAGGAGGAGGCGGGGACACGTTCAGCTCAAACGAGAGGAGCGGAGACAAAGAGAAGAGGAAGAGGAGCAGAGAGAAAAGTTCACTTAACCTGCTCACATTAATTTAATTGATCCCCCAGATATTATTATCATTGATATTTCTGTTAAGCAGCAGCGTGTCAGTCTGATCTACGGTCACACAGACAACCTGCAGGCGCACTGGGGTGAACCGCCTCTTAAATAGCAAAGATCAATGTCAGGCAGTAAGAGGAGATGCACCTCTAATTAGAGTCGACGGAACGAGGCTTGAGATGTTACTTCGGGAAAAAGTTGGCGCTCAGGAGGCGACAGCTGTGATCAACAAATAAATGAGCTCTACGGGAGAAAACAATAACTGCAATCACCGAGTGCATCAGCCAATCGTGACGCATCGTGACAAGTGGAACACGCACACCGACGTGAGAGCTCGGGCGACAAGTCGAATACTCCCTCTCCTGCTGCTGCATCGACAAACAGAGAGTCACAGGACTGAGGGAGACAGGTTCCACTGGGGTCCCAGTGTCGTGTACTGGGATCAGAGCAGAAGCTGCTAATGGATTCAAACATGAAGGAACTGGACTGAGGTGAAGTCAGATTTCAGGTTTGGGCTCAGGAGAATTAGAGGCTGACTAATTTATGGGTTGGCAGATAAAATCGGCCTCTCACAGAAATATGATCTGACATCTACGTTTCTATTTTATTAAAAATTTTCTTTCTCCCTGATCCACCCTCAAAATCCACATATTTGAGTTCTAATGAGAATCTCAGAACTTTGACTGATATGTGTATCTTTGCATATGTTTAATTACTTCATTCTATTTCTATATTTGATATTTGGTTATTTATTCTGTGTCAACGAGAGAGAGGGCGAGAGAGAAAAACACAAGTGAGTGAGCGGAATCCAGATGAACTGAATTAATGAATATTCATCTCACTCATCGTCATCCGCTTATCCGGGGTCGGTCGCGGGGGGAGCAGCTCAAGCAGGGGGCCCCAGACTTCCCTTTCCCGGGCCACATTGACCAGGCCGCTTGTACCCGCGATCTCGTCCTTTCGGTCATCACCCAGCCCTCATGACCATAGGTGAGGATAGGAACGAAGATCGACCGGTAGATCGAGAGCTTTGCCTTGCGGCTCAGCTCTCTTTTCGTTACAACGGTGCGGTAAAGCGAACGCAATACCGCCCCCGCTGCTCCGATTCTCCGGCCAATCTCACGCTCCATAGTACCCTCACTCGTGAACAAGACCCCGAGGTACTTGAACTCCTTCACTTGGGCTAAGGACTCATTTCCTACCCGGAGTAAGCAATCCATCGGTTTCCTGCTAAGAGTCATGGCCTCAGATTTAGCGGTGCTGATCCTCATCCCAGCCGCTTCACACTCGGCCACCAGCCGATCCAGTGAGTGCTGAAGGTCACAGGCCGATGATCCAATGAGGACCACGTCATCTGCAAAAAGCAGTGACGAGATCCTCAGACCACCGAACTGCAACCCCTCCCCACCACGACTACGCCTCGATATCCTGTCCATGTATATCACAAACAGGATTGGTGACAAGGCGCAGCCCTGGCGGAGACCAGCACCCACTGAAAACGAAACTGACTGGCTGCCGAGGACGCGAACACAGCTCTCGCTTTGGGAGTACAGGGATTGGATGGCCCTGAGGAGAGACCCCCTTACCCCATACTCCCGCAGCACCTCCCACAGTTTCTCCCGGGGGACCCGGTCATACGCCTTCTCCAGATCCACAAAACACAAGTGGACCGGATGGGCCACCTGAATTGAGGAGACGGAACCAATTAAATCAGCAAAAATACAAATGACAACCAACAGAAATAAAGTTTTTCACTACATTGATGACGTGGAATTTCTGAAAAGCCTTTGAATATCTCAGTTGAAGGAAGAGTGTGATGACATCAGGTCCGAGTTTCAAGTGAGAGATTTAATACATGTCCACCACAGCTGGGGCCACTCCCACAAACATCTCACTCAAACAACAGACAAGAAATGAAAGATAAATAGAAAGATATATATATATATATTTACAGGTTTGAAAAACAGCTGAGTCGACACTTTGCCAGATGCACACTTGCCTCCTGTAGTTTAGTTTAGTTTACTGCTCTGAACATATCTCCAAAAATAAAGTTGTGCGCAGCGGAAACTTTGTGAACATGCTAATTGTCGCACAGAAAAACCTGGGGTCAGCAGCAGAGTAGTGCTCGGCCTCTGGCTGCATAATGAAGCTGACATTTGCTCTGCGCTCTGGCAGGAACGGGGGGGAGGGGGGGGGGGGGGGTCACAAGAAGCCCAGCAGCGGATTTTTTTGTTGATCCAGACACAGGCCACTGAATGTCACTGTGACAATACACAGTTCTGGCAGCATCACACACACACACACACCCACACACACAAACACACTCGAACACTCAGTATGTGTGTGCACAAACCATGGATGACTTGACCGATTCTCAAAAGTGAAGCCAAATCATCCGGTTCGCCCCCTGGTGGCTCGATGCATACATCACAAACACACCTGCAACTCCATGTTAGATGGCAGATGGGACATTAATGTTAAAATGACTAAACTGATCAAATGTTTATTTGCTTTTTATTATTATAATAAGTAGAAGTACACTTCAGACACATTTTCCTCAAAGTTCTTATCTAGTTCTCATCACACTGATCTATGTTCAAGTGAATTATTCCCTGGTGGGGGGGGGGTTGTGAAATTGCCGTGGCACCTGGAGAAAGTGGAATCACACTCACGGAATCAACCCTGCTCCTCCTGAGCTGGAGCGTGATGCCATCAAAAGAAACAGAGCTGTTCATCCCAGCAGCCCCTGAACGCATCGCAGTCTGTGGACTCTCGTCTCCCTCGGCTGATTGAAGAGGGACAGTTCTGCAGGGACAGATTATATATGTGTCCGTCTTTTAATCTGGTTTGGGCTCGTTAATCAATCTTATTTGAGTGTTGACTTATTGCATTATCCCGTTCTCAGATCAGCAACAGTGACTGGTTTGTAGCAAACCCTGATTTCCTTAAGGCCGTCCTATCAATAAAGGCGACATTGCCCCCAAAAAACTTAAATTATAACTGTTTGGAGTCTTTATGTCAGCGAGGGAAACACGTGTTGACTTTACGAGACACCTACATTAGGCTGACACTGGGAAAGGGTCACTCGGATCACGTAAAAAAATAAATAAGACCGATTTCGAAGTGCCTTCGTGTTACATTTTGGCAGGTCACAACAATTGTGTATATTGACGATAAACCTAACGTGTTGATAAGTTGCTGATATCGCTCAACCAGCTGCCGCTTCACTCGTTCACTCCCTCCGTCCCTGTGCTCAGGATTTTAATATGTCCCTGTTGCTTTATCTCCTGTTGCAGTGTGGCCTGGGGGAAGAATGGTCGTTCTCCAACAAGAAGGTTGGCGGTTCAATCCCCACTCTTCCCCATCTGCATGCCAAAGTGTCCTTGGCAAGATACTGAACCCCTAAAAAATGCCCCCCCCCCCCCCATACATGTTGAGTGTACTAATTGTAAGTCTCTTTTTAACGATGATTGTATCATATACATTTAATTTCACATAAATGAAAGACGAAGGAAAAATGTCTTAGTTATTTATAAAATGACGTATTGACTCTAGTTCACATTTTAAAGCTTGGCATAATTTCAAGCAAACAATCTCAATAGTTAATATTTAATCATGCATGTTTGTCTCTTGCCCTGTCAGTGACTTCACCTTGTTACCCGCTGATTGAACCTTTACAGGAATCTCACCTGAATACCATGCGAGCGTCTGTCTGCCAACCGGCTGCCACGCCCCAAGCACCGCCACAAATTCCTGAATGCCTGAACAGTGCTCTCACCTGGTTAAACTGGTTTCTGCTTTTTAAGACTCGTTGAGGGAAAAGCCTGCAAATCCCTGACCAAGCATCTCTCTCTCCACAATATCTCCCCCCTCTGTCAGACGAGGATCAAGCTGCGGACACACAACCACCAGTCGATACTTTAAAAGACACCTGACCTCATCAGGGCACTGGTGAGTCGGCCTTCTTTTTAATGAGTGGACAAGAACCTCGGCTTCCTGTGGACTTCCTCCTGGGTTGAGTTCAGGACCCAGTACCTGTCGAAGTGCAGGAATGGTTGCTTGAACACCACGCTCGACTCAGTGTTGCTTTTGAGGGTTCTCCTCAGTGGTTGTTGGCTGCTGCTATTAAAAGGAAAGAGCGGTATGATCAGTGGGTCCAAGATGCACCTCTCCCAGCCGGCCAATTAGTGTACCTGAGGGACCACGATGCTAGAGGTTGACATAAAATCCAAGACTTCTGGTCTACCAGGCTGTGAAGGCCCCCTCTGGTGATGGAGCAGTTATACACGGTTGCCCCTGTGGATGACCTGCATAAAGTCAGAAGCCTACATCGGGACATGTTAAAGGCCGTGGTCCAGCATGAGGCTTCCATTCCCCCACCTAAAATGCCCTGTCCACCGTCTTTAGCGGCATTGGATGATGGCTCCTCTAGTGCCGGGGACTTATGGATCTTGGTTCCTGGAACCTCTTTCCAACCACCTGCAGTGGTTTCAAGTACCTTTAGTCTTGAAAGTCCTCAAAAATGACCCCATTGCAGCCCAGGTCTGTTCTGGCAACACCTCCTGCTCCTGGAGGTTCCTCACTGCCAACTCCTTCACTGTCCCCAACTGAACAGCCAAGTCCCGGTCAGCTGGCTCTGCGTAGATTCGCTCGTTCCACAGCGGACCACCATTCGAATGTCCATCGTCTTCCTTGGCCTGCTGATTACCAGGACCATGCGACCAATAGATCTCCAGGCCTGCTGTCTAATTCCCGGTCCCAACTGCGACATGTTTCATTTTTTCATTGTACTCATTTTTTTTGTTGTGATCAATTCTTCATTATACATTTTATGTAACAATCGAAGTGAAATTCAATGAAAATTATCTTCTGAGCAATGTGTTATGTTCATTTTGAAGAACATATCTGAACTTTGCAGGTAAATATAAGGATTTTAGATTTCTATTTGAAATTGTTTAAATTATGCAAATGGTCGAAACCTGAACGCACGTGCTGCACAATTCATGGTAGATGAAACTCAGCCCTCTGCTAGTGAAGTATTGTTACATAAGGGCCGAGCAGGCAGGTTATACAGGTTCTTTAACTGCAGTATATTCCAGTGAACACACAAAGGATGCGTCAGAAACTGATAGACGAAGAGCTGTGACATGGAAGCAAAGGTGAGTCTCCTGCTGCTCATTAGTTACAGTAGATTAGAAACAGTTTTAAATGTTCTTTGTGCGTGACAAGGTGAAGGCGCACACTTATGTCATAAATAGGTGAAGATTGAAATATATCAACAAACTTCACTTTGAGGTTGTTCATATAATGTGTGCAAAGTTTTTCAGTTATGAGTAAAATACAACATTAGTATTTTGATGTCGCTTTAAAATGTAATTCAATCAAAGAGTTGACAACAGGAACCAGAATTAACAGGATGAGGTGTGATCACAGCAGCTTTTCAACATAAACTGATTTAATTACCTAAAAATTATGAAAAAACAGAGTTCTGCACCATAAAAGGTCGACTATGTGTGGCCTAGGGGGAAGAGTGGTTGTTTTTCCAACAAGAAGGTTGGCGGTTCAATCCCCACTCTTCCCCATCTGCATGCCGAAGTGTCCTTGGCAAGATACTGAACCCCTAAAAAATGCCCCCCCCCCCATACATGTTGAGTGTACTAATTGTAAGTCTCTTTTTAACGATGATTGTATCATAAACATTTAATTTCATATAAATGAAAGACGAAGGAAAAATGTCTTAGTTATTTATAAAATGACGTATTGACTCTAGTTCACATTTTAAAGCTGTTGGTATCATTTCAAGCAAACAATCTCAATAGTTAATATTTAATCATGCATGTTTATCTCTTGCCCTGTCAGTGACTTCACCTTGTTACCTTGTGATTGAGCTTTTACAGGAATCTCACCTGAACACCATGCGAGTGTCTCTCTGCAAACCGGCTGCCACGCCCCAAGCACCGCCACAAATTCCTGAACGCCTTAACATCATTCTCACCTGGTTCAACTGGTTTCTTCTTTTTTCTTTTTAGGTGGGGGGATGGAAGCCTCATGCTGGACCACAGCCTTTAACATGTCCCGATGTACGCTTCTGACTTTATGCAGGCAGGTTATACAGGTTCTTTAACTAGAGTATATTCCAGTGTTCACACAAAGGATGCGTCAGGAACTGATAGACGAAGAGCTGAAGACATGGAAGCAAGCGGTGAGTCTCCTGCTGCTCATTAGTTACAGTAGATTAGAAACAGATTTAAATGTTCTTTGTGCGTGACAAGGTGAAGGCGCACACTTATGTCATAAATAGGTGAAGATTGAAATATATCAACAAACTTCACTTTGAGTTTGTTCATATAATGTGTGCAAAGTTTTTCAGTTATGAGTAAAATACAACATTAGTATTTTGATGCCGCTTTAAAATGTAATTCAATCAAAGAGTTGACAATGGGAACCAGAATTAACAGGATGAGGTGTGATCACAGCAGCTTTTCAACATAAAGTGATTTAATTACCTAAAAATTATGAAAAAACAGAGTTCTGCACCATAAAAGGTTGACTGAACAGAACTTACGTTTTATGAACTTAATCAAATATAACTGAACAGAATTGAACCTGAACAAAGACAAAAACAATTCCAACAAAGGGGAAAATATAAAATGACTGATCAGACCATTTCAGAAACAAAAGGAGCAGAGAGAGAGAGAGAGAGAAGGAGAGAGAGAGAGTGAAAGTAAGAACTGCAGAGTTTGGAATTTTTTATTTAATGCTGCCTGTCAGGTGTTGGTGAATACAGCACCTGAACACGTGGATGTTAGAAACACATGTTGTCTACAATCTAATCAATGTCAAGTGAAGGTTGGTCTCAGTCCACGAAGCTGATGACCACAGGACGTACGTATCTCTGACAGATGTTTAGTGAGCTCCATGAATCACAATGTGAAACCACATCTAAACAGATCAAATGGAAACAATGTTGGTTTCAGACTTTTAGGTGTGAAAACGACTCCAGTGAACTTTCCTCCAAGTCCTGATTCATTAGTCGAGTTTCTTTCGTACGTCAACCTGTGGCAGGGCTGTGTCCTCATATGACCCTCGTGCTCGTGCACACAAACAAACACAACAGGAAGCCATGATGAAGAGCACTTTGATCACTGCACATTCACATTGACTTTATCGCTACTTTATTATTTGTATTTAAATTTTCATGTTTCTTTTTAGTTTAAAGGAAAACCAGGAGACCTGATCCAGATCAACCGTGGGCCCTATAAGCACTGGGCCGTCTGCATCGGAGAGAATGAAGTGGTTCATTTCGGTACAGACAGTGAGTGAAGTGATAACTATATTCACGTTAGAATATCACATGGACATGACGTGTATCTTGTGATGGCACCTTCCTCCTTTCCTCTTTCTTTGCCTCCCTGTTCTTCCTGTTTGTCTTTTCTATAAAACACACAGGTGGTCAGTCATCTGGCTCGTTGACAAATTCAGGCACCGGAATGGTGAAGCGTGAGAAGCTCACCAATGTAGTCGGCAATGACGATCACCAGGTCAAGAATCTACTGGATAACAAGTACAAGGCTCGTGATCCTTCCATCATAGTGAAGGAGGCCTGTGAGAGGGTGGGCCGCGTGTTAAAGTACGACCTTGTCAATAACAACTGTGAGCACTTTGCTACTGACCTGCGATACGGGGTGGCAGAGTCTCGTCAGGTGTGTATCTGACTGTTGTGTTTGTTAACCTTGTTAACTCTTCCACAGCAGAATTAGTGTGTAGATGTTGTGTTTGTTAAAAGGCGATTGACAGAAGACGAGTCTTCCTTTCTGTTTTCTCCACAAAGTGAGTCATGGTCTTGAACGCTCCACTAACTGAGAAGCTCTCTCTACAACTCTGATATGACTCAAAAGAATCAAAGAGACAGGATTCCTAATAGATATCTGAAGTGCATGAAGTGGAGATACTGATATTGGGGAAATAAAACATTTCTGATACTAAAACATCAGCTAATATATATTCATATGGTGTCGTTATCAAACCCTTATTAAATAAAATGTAAATGAGGCTTGATATTATACTGTTTAATTGTAAACTCTACTCTAAATGTGTGGAAAAGAATAAAATGACCCTTGAGAGGAATTTAAATATTCTGACTAATGCAGAGGAAATACTGTGTCACGACTTGAGGAAAGGAGATGGACCCAGTAGCAGAGGTATATAACAAAAGGTGTATTTAATACAAAAAGAGACTTTAACTTAACAAAACGCAAAACAAACACTAAAGGAATTGAAACACTGAAAAGACATGAACTAGAACAAGAAGACAAAAACACAAGGAA
The DNA here is from genome assembly GCF_949316205.1 of Platichthys flesus. Taxonomy (NCBI): domain Eukaryota; kingdom Metazoa; phylum Chordata; class Actinopteri; order Pleuronectiformes; family Pleuronectidae; genus Platichthys; species Platichthys flesus. Next base: position 3,036,666 of record NC_084954.1, read on the forward strand.
GCTAGAATCAGGAAAAACAGCAACATGGAACAAGGCTTGACAACCCGACAGAGGACAAGGGGAAAGACAGAGGCTAGACACTCTGTCTTTCCACCAAGACACAAACTAACCCTAACCCTGACATACTGATGATTATGTTCAAAATACATCTTTATATAGTAGTAATTTAACGTTATTGTTTGGTAAATCTGTTTTATAAACCTATTGGCGTAGATTTAATATTCAATAATCCTAGTGATGTTTCCACTAGTGAGTTTCATCTAAATTGTTTGAATTGTTGTTTTCTTTCCCCTAGAATGGTTCGTTTAGATTTAAACACTATATATGAACATATTTTATATTTAAATACTTTATATTAACATCAGGAGCAGGTCCTCTCTATGGAGGAAGCCATGTTTTTTACAGTAGCCCAGACTGGATAAACTAAACTTTTGAGTTTCTATGACGACTGAAGCTGCCACAGGTTCTCTCTCATGTTTGGAGGGGGGGGGGGTTCAGCTGCAACATGACACTTCACCACTAGATGTCACTAGATTCTACACATTGAACCTTTAAGTGTTGTTTCATAAGGGGACTGTGGCAGAGCTTTACTGAGTGACATTACACTCGTCCAGATTCTATTTGAATGAATAATTATCAAAATGTTTTGACCGTCAGTTTGGTGATTGTTTGAAAAATAACGGTTTGTCTCATCTTGTCTCTCGCAGGTGGAAAAAAACTGTTTGATATTCGTTTACACCTTCGTCACCTTTGTCACTCTAGGACTCATGGCAGCTTGGGCATATGCTCTCAATGCAGCTCTGTTCAGCGGTAGTTCCAGTAGTTAAGAGGAAGAGGAAGAGGAAGAGGAAGAGGAAGAGGAAGAGGAAGAGGAAGAGGAAGAGGAAGAGGAAGAGGAAGAGGAAGAGAACAAGAACAAAACAAGAACAAATCAAGAACAAATCCCAAACACTGGCAAAAATGAATGTTGGCATGTAGCAGACAGTGATTATGATTTAAACTTTTTAAATAAACGATTTCACTTGTACAATCTAGAGAGAAAAAGATTGTTGTTCAACACAGTTAAAAGACTTGACTTGAATCAGAAAAGACAATAAGACATTAAATCATCTGGATAATTAGACTCAAGACACATCTCTCCAGACTTCACCTTGGATTAAAAATTATACTAAAAATTTCTATATCTGTTTAGTATCACCTCTGTAAATCTAGTAGCACTTATATAACACTTACATATAGCACTTTGTAGTTTGGCTTCTTGAATCAAATTGTACTTGATTCTTGTTCTTCTGGATTTGTTCTCTCATGGTTGATTATTTAGACTTTGGATAAAAATGTCAGCTAATTGAAATGTAACGTGATGGTTCTTTGTCTTTCATATCATTTTTCACTTTTTAAACACATCAAATAATCATTTATATGCAATCAAAGAATTTAAGATACATTTCTTCAGTGTAAATGCTCTGATGTCTCTATCTCTGTGAGGACCAATATGAGTGTTATAACTATCAAGTGGAGACATTTGTGGAAATAAAGGTGTTTTTACAGAGTCAGGATGTTTTTTTTTTTAAGTCGGGCTGATGTAAGTGTTGATATGAGGGTTACACTTGCAGCTGTGATGGTTCAAGTGTCTCTTGGCCTTGGAGCAGGACGTACTGTATTACAGTTGCTTTTAATACAAGCACAGATCCAACAAAGGGGAAGATACGTAATTCAGCCGCTGTGATTTGTGGCGGCTGGCCACAGGTGGCTGGATTTCATAAAAAGTACATAATAAATTCCACGTCTTTACCTCTCCTCATGCCGCGGCTTCAGGGATCCAGATTTTGACAAGTTAATTAAACCCTTGCCTTTGACCATTGCAGAAGTATTACACATTGAACCATATAATAGGTTTTCTTTTGTGACACCAGCCGAAAAAAAAAGGGAAATGTTTTCCCAGAGCAGCAAACAGGACCGACATCCAAGTGACAGGTTAGCTATTAGTGTTTGTGCCATCCAGATGATTCAGGTGATGTGAAGCGAGGCCCTCCCTCTATTCAGCAGCTCTGAATGGGATCCACATACCCACACTTTACTTTCTGTATTGCAGGCTCAATTTTAAAAGGATAAAGTTGCCATGTTTACCGATGATGATTGAATAATGATTTTTAGAAATCTTCAAAAATAAAGAAACTGGAATCTCTTGCTTTCTAAAGTGCAGTAAGGTGCATCCTCGTTGCTTCAAGGATCCTTGTAATTCATCTGCAAAGAAAGAGACGAACTTTGGCAAATCTGCTTTGAATGGACACGGAGCTTAGAAAAGGCAAAGCTCTGTGTAGAAGGTCCCACATGTCACACTCCAGAGCTGTGAAGTGCGAGATGGTAAGAATGATAAGATTGTGATGTGGAATGGATCAGGGTGAGGGGATAACAGCATTTCTAAAGCTCTGAGTGTTCCCAGCAGCACAGTGGAACCACCAGAACCAGAGATGGTTCCTTGATGGGCCCTGGTCAGGAGGCTGAACAAGAAGCCAAAGGTCACTCCAACGAAACTTCAGAAACCCTCAGCAGAGAGGGGAGGACCTGATGGAAACACAAACACCTCAGCAGCCCACCATCGGTCAGGCCTTTACGGGAGAGGTCGCTCGATGAAAACCACAAAAACAAACTGATAGTTTGAGGCTAAACATTCTCTGGTGTCATGAGACAGAAGTTGAACCAGTGGAGCAGAACTCCAAACACCAGACTGGTAAACACCGGGGATCTCTCATCTCCTGGCTGATAACATCCCTACAGAAAGGCATGGTGGTGTAACTGGGCTGAGTGGCAGGGGAGGGACGTTGAAGGCAGATTGTTCCTCAGAGAGAGAAACCTGCTCCAGCCTGAACATGAGCAGCTTTCAACAGAACGGCTCTGACAGCGTGTTTGGTTTCTGAAATCGAATAATCCTGGTGGCATTATTAGATCTCGGTACAAGCATGCTGCATGTTTATTGGCTCAGTTACACTGATGAAATTTGCTCCGTGGGAATTGAAACAGAACCTAGTGCCTCCTGTGCACTGAAGGATAATCTTGGTGATTTGAAGCTGATCTTGGGCCAAATGATCCTGTCTCAACATAATCTCAATATCACAGACTCAGAGTCTGAACCTTAATATCCAACAGGTGGACAGTAGGAGGACACACTTTTGGAACAGTATGATTTCTTATTGAATGTGTCCTGTTGTTGGTGCAGAGTGTAACACAAACACCTTCAGTGCACGTGAACATGTGATGTTCTGTGATTTCGATCTCAGAAAGTGAATCTGCCTCTTAATCATTAACTAACCCGAATGTTAAATGATATTTCTGACCATTGCAGGGGCTACACACTGATTTAACAGAATTAACAAGGACCAAAATTTAAGGATTACCACATTTTTCTATTTATTATTCATGAATCATTGGACTCCTGTGTTATCGGTCTTGCAAACAACGTGCCCCTCGTTAGTAAGTGATCCAAACCATAGGTAAGTGTCTCCTATTAAGAGCCAGCCTCCTCTGAGCACAGGGTGCAGAGACAGGCTCAGTGCCTTCAAGGATCCCCACTCCTCCAGAAAACAGTAAATAACAAATTTAATTGGATTTGAGGGAAGAGCATCAGGCTCTGGCAGCAGGAAAACACCATAATTCAGATATATGTGATGCAACAGGCCACGGCAGGGACACGGTGGAGGGAAATAAATGCTAAAAGAAATGGTATCATCGTGTTGTCATTACCAGCAGAGATAACAGCGCTGTCCTCTTGAGCCTGATGCGCAGTGTCGTGGGGCCTCCTCCTGCTCCCGCCAACAGTCTCGGCTGCTGCATAATTGAATGTGAAAACAGAGCATTATTCTGTCTGCAGGGACAGAACTGAAAAACACATCACAAAGCTGAGAGATTGAATATCATTTTGGATCAGGCCTGGTTTTTTTATTTATTTTTCTGACCACATCCCTGAGTGATCGTAACCCGGAGGTCCAGAGGGGCCGACTGCTGAGGAATAACCACGTCCTCCACGCTGCCCCCCCCCCCACCCACTGTCCTGATTTATTGTTATTCCCTTGATACATAGATTCAAAGACGGTTACACACTTTTCATCCTCTGGGTGGGGGGGGTGATTGTGAGGCGACAGAATTGTTTGTGTCTGTGACCGAGAAGTTGACGTCATTTTTTGGATTGATTTTTATTTATTTATTTTTTTTTTGGGGGGGGGGGGGGGGGTCGACAAACATGACAAGAGGGGAGGACAGGACTGATGAGACATATGCTAAACGTCCTGAACTCTGGAGTGCTTTCATTGGACAGGCCGGCCTTCTTGTGTCTTCTGATTGGACATCGGAGGCAATCCATAAAACTGTGAAAGCACAATTTTCTTCACGATTACACATTTGTGAGGCAGATGGTCATGAATTGCGTCCCCTTCCCCAAGCAAGGCACTTTTGGCCTTTACTCAATAGGACAGAGTGTAAGTGATGACAGCAGGGGGGGGGGGGGCAGAGAGAATTGAACCCGAGCCCAGAATCTCGTTAAGGGACAGCAGCTCCACCAGGTGAGCTTTTAAATCAACAGTCTTTGCATCCTGAATTCGTCTTGAGAACAAATGGGAGTCGAGCTCAGATTCATCCACTTCAACCAAAATATCAAACCCATCACACAAAGGACATATGGTCGATTCAAACCAGTGATTGTCCCTGAAAAGCAACAGGTTCTCAGGTCTGTGAAGTTATAACAGAAGTGTGTGAGTTTTATTTTATTGTTTTCTTACAAAGGAAAGTACAAACGCCTGGAACAGGAAAACAGGTGAGCTACATCCACGTATTCAGAGTACCACCCTCTTCCTGTGCTCAGCACCCAGACAGTACTATGTGTACTTATACTATATCCTAATCAATCCCACTGTTTCCGAGCTATTAGCCTGCATGTAAACTCTTTAACACCAGTCTACACTCTCTCTGTGGGGCCATTCCTCTCTTAGAACAACCCACCCCAGTGTTAACAAGTCTTTGTTGTCAAGAACATTATGAATTATAATTCGAGAGCATTATGTGCTAATTTCTCCGGGGGGGTAGCTCTACTAGCAGGATTGTGCTCTCTCTGTGTGTGAGGCTTTTTTCCTTGTTTCCACTCCACACACATACACACACACACACAGTCACAGCAGAGTGAAATACTAACCTCTCTCACTGTGATGCTGCAGCCTCTCACACTGTAGTGGGCGGGGGGGGGCAGCCGACCATGCTGGCCAGTCAGAACCATTCCAGTCACTTTTAGTCGGGAGCATTATTCCGGCAAGGAAGACACTTATTACCACAGCCTGGCAGCTTCCACTCAGGCAGGTCCCCGGACGCCTGCCGGGCCCACAGGACATTACTCTATGAATGAGGCTTTAGAGCAGGGCACACACACATGAGCACACACAGGAATACACACACAGGCTCATACACACAAGCCAAATGAGCATCACTGCTGCTGAGCACTCGTCAGCGCAGCCTCTCACCGCTCGGGGGGGGGGATGTATATATTTACCGCCTCTCCATTGGATCGGTCACGGAGTCCGTGGAGCAGCATTACTTCACACTGTGTCCTAACACACTGCTGACCACTTCCTCCACCGCACACACACACACACACACACACACGTGCATCACACTGCTTTCTGCCAAGTGCAGTCACAGACTTAGAGACGTGTTAGGTTGTATTTGACATGGTGCACGTCTCCCCACTTCCTTCGGTCTGACCTGTATGGTTTTTTTCTTGAAGGAGCTGCTGATTTTTCCAAGCATCCAAAATGTGTTTAGTTTTTTTATTCTGCACCAAAAGAACTTAAAGGACTACATTGATACATGTAGTTTGTGAGTCCAACAGTTTTATACCTCTGAAAAACAAAAGGTGCTAAATCCAACTAAACTAATAACCTCAAAAATGGCGAATGAAGAGGAAGTTCTTATCACAATGATGTTCAATCGTTTGTCGTTTAGCTTTATTCCTGGGTGGTGGGAGGAAGTGGAAACAGGTCGTCCATCTTCATTTACAGTCTGTGTGATGACACCACAGACTGTTCTGTCATGTAGTCGAGGGGTCAGAGAGGTCAAGCTCCAAACACACAGGTCCCTATATTCCCATCATCTTGTACTAGACCCACTCTGCCTCCTCTTCATTGGCCACCTTGACCTTTGACCACCAAATATCTAACCGGTTCATCTTTGAGTCCAAGTGAATGCTTTTACCGAATGTGAAGAAATGCCCTCAAGCTCATCGTAACAACCTTTGACCTTAAGCTACCAAAATCAAATCAATGAATTCCCTCAAGATGTTCCTGAGATACGTGTTTACGAGAAAACCCTGATGCCCCTTTTCCACTGGTTACTGCCGACCAGGCGCCATACAGCTGAAGCATCATGGGAAACGCTCTCATCAGCGCCACCTACAGTGAGACAAGATTAATCTGTGTTCACAGGATGAGTCTCACTCGACCCTCTGCAGTAAAACAGCTGCAGCTCAAAGTGAGTGCAGAGGGTTTATCGTCATTTCGCCGCCCTTGAGCAAAACCGAACCCTCAACCCGGCGCCTAAGGAGAAGCTTGGCTCCGCCAAAGCAGAGATGGTGTAAACGAGGATGGAGCCAATTCTGAGCTGCATGGATATGACACCGATTGGCCGAGTGCTGACTGCCGTCATCTCTCAGGCGAATGAGATGGACTTCAGTGACGGCTGTTGTGTGTCTGTTGTTGTGTGGACGCTGTGTTTCCCCCCGTACACTGATTTACACAATCAACAAGGACTCCACACATACACGTTCTGCTTTATCATCTATAGACGAGCTGCTTCTGTCCTCTGTGCCCAAGGCGGAGCTGCCACACACACAAACACACACACACACACAAACACACACACACAGACACACACACACAGCACAAAGCCTGCGGTGGACACTGAGAACCAGGTGAAAGTGAAGATACCTCGAGGTAACGACCTGTGACTGTCGGTGGAATAAAAAAAAAAGTTAAAGGTCAGCGAGTTCTTTATCAAACCACCTGTAGGAATGTGATGATTCCAGATGTTTCATCGATTTGTCTCGATTTGACCCGAGGACTCTCCCTGGACACGTCACCAGATTATCACATGACCACAAACCATTTACACTTCAACGTGTGTTAAACGTTGTGAGTCCCTTTGTGTGTTTACACAAAGCGAATGTCCCAAAGTTAAGTGGTGAATAACACCTGAGACTAAATAGACTAAAAATATAATCTACATGAAACTGTGGACGAGAGACTCTCTGGATCTAAACCCTTTCAGATGGAGGACATCACAGCTGCCTGAAACCAAAGCCAGTACATTTGGGTTTGGCCCCTGGTTATGAATTCGGCCCCTGCATGTTAGTGGAAGGGGGAGGAGCCAAATGAACGAGTCTAACAAAGTATAAAACCAATCTAATTTGGGAATTTTTGGTACAGATGAAGATATTATTACATAATGCAAAATATTATTAGATAAAGTGTAACTCCCACATTTTGAAATAACCTATTACATATTGAGTGAAGAAATATTGCCATGTTACATGATGTGGTGCTACAGGGTGTTAATGGGTTATCTCCAGTTAACCAGACCTGCAGCTCCGTGTAGGATGAATATTACACTAGATGTCATCATGTGGACAGACCCCATCTCCTCCAGAAAACTGAACATTATAGTCTAGAAATGAAAGAATGCAACAGTTATCGAAAAAACAAACCATAAAAATGGATTAATATTCCAGGCTGTGTGTGGATCAGCTTGTATTTATTCTTCAGATGTGCTGGAGAGGTTCCACAGGAGCCGTCATTATTCAGCACCACTGTTCTGCTCAGCGGAATGCAAACAGAAAACGCTGGACTGAGATGCTCTGCGTTTCAAATGAACCATTTCCCACCTCTTACAGAACATTTGCTTAAAAGGCATTAAAGCTCTTTAGTTCTTAAAGATAATGTTCGACTGTGAAAACCAATGTGTTTGCAAGTAACAGCCTCTGCTGCAAACTGCAAACTGCTGGGAGCTCCGATTTAGCTGTGACTGAACTGGGAACTCACTGCTGCCTGTGACTGTGGACGTTTATTTCTTTATTTTTTATTTTTCCGTGACACAAAGAAACTTTTTGTTCCCTGTGAAGGAGAGAAGCTGCTCGGCTCCCAGCCACAGATAATGCAGCCCGATGATTGCTCGTCTGTCAGTGGGTTTTCTGATGGACTTTCAAACCCAATCCCAAGAGATGTGTGTGTCCCATGATGTGCGTCTCCACACTGAGCGATGCTTGCTTCACGTTTGTGCGTTTGATTTCTCAAACACACACAGCTGATTCCCTGTCTTGTTTTATTTTTAGTCTTCTCCTGCTCCTCGTCACAAACTCCACACCAGGAATAAAACAAAAAAATAAGAAAAGGGAGAGAATACACAGAGTTTTAAAAAACACTTTTTACTCATTTTTTTCTGGATAAATCATTTCCATATTAATGCCTGTGGGTTCCATTTGAACGGAGCCACTGAAGTGTGAGTTGAGGATTAGAATATAATCTCCGACTCCTCGCGACTCCTGTGCAGTGCGATCATTCCCAACTGCACAGGAGAGGCTTTTATTTTTTTTTCAAATCCATTGCGTTTCCATTTTTCAACCTCTCCTGCTGCCCTTATCCAATTCAGGGCTTATGATTGTAATACTAAAACAGAGCGAGTTGTCAAACCAGGAACAGCAATGATGAATGCCCCTCTGCTCCGTGTGCTTGTTTGTTTTTGGGGGGTGGTATGAGGCGGGGTGGTGGGGGGGCAAAATTGAAGTTTATGCTTACTTGTTGAGGTGAATTTTCTCGGTTGCTCCGCTGTAACACCAGCAACCGGCGTTTGATTAAATGGAACAGTCGTGTTATCTGGATGAGGAAGAGGAGGAGCACGAGGACGATGGGCATGAGGAAATAATGAGTTCTCTCATCCCGGCAGTGAGGGCGTCTGCGTCTCTCACACTTCCCAGGGAGATGTACACAGCTTAAGGAAACGTTTAATTAGAAAATGTCAACCTTGTGTCTGCGTGCTGTGTGCGTGGAATAATAACATGTTTTGATGTTAATATGACAGCACACATTTTCCATTTCGGCTGCTTTCAGGCCAACTCACCGACGGGCGATCAATTGATCCTGAAGAGGGAGGACAAAATAATTAGCCGCCCACGTTGCTGCTGCTGCTCTGAGGGAGACAAGGGGCTGTTAGTGATTCTGTGGCGCTTGATGTTTGTTCAGAGCCGGTCAGAGTCCTGCAGTGGACATGTTCTCCAGGTGAGACGGGGACCTGGTGTGAAAGGTGGAGGAGACGAACAGAAGCGGTCAGAAGACATTTGTCCTGATCACTCACAGGGACGACGTTTGAAGAGCTGTGATCTGAAACTGCACAAAACCTCCCACGACTTTCACCAACCCACATGTTCGAGAACCAAAAACTCCACTGTGCAAAAAAACTCTCTCTAAAAGCTGCACTTTCACAAAAACATGAGAGAAATATTCGTTATTATTATTATTTTCTGCTTTTTTTAACCAATTAGTGCATAAACATAGACATATGTTTTCACTCCACATTTGAACATTTGTACATTTGCACTAGACTTATTTTTTCTACCACTGTATTATCCCACCTATAGTGTATTCATATTTATATATTCATCTTGCTCATAGAGCATTCATCATTCTTATATCATACCTTACCTCTTAATACTGTTCATATTCCATTCATATTTCTAACTGTACTTCCTATTTATTTACATATTCCACTATGCACAATACTCTGCACTTTTACTGCCTTTTTTTGCACTTCTGGTTAGACGCTAAACTGCATTTCATTGTATATTTACTTGAACTGTGCAATGACAATAAAGTTGAATCTAATCTAATCTAATAGATAGGGAATATAATTATTTTTTAAGGACTAAATTGCCCTCTGGCCCCCGGCGGCCCCTCCTCATTAAGTCACGTTCAGTCTGCAGCTGAACGGCGGTTTGATCAAAACCAAACGTGGCTGCTCGTGAAGCCTGCTGGCGGCGAGATGCCTTCTCCTCAACATCAAAGCTCAATCTGGATTCATGTGTGCGTTACACAGACTCGCATCGTGCAGTTTGTGTGGTCGGAGCTGATGATCCGTCAGTTAGGAAAGAGGAGCACAGAGGCTAAGTGCAGCAGCTACAGACATATTTATTTTATTAAGTGATACAAGAGACTAAGTGTCAATTTAACACCGGGTGAATAACTGAGCAGTTTTAAATACAAGCTACTGTTCGTATGTAAAGAGGTCGGACTCGTGTGCAGATCTCAGGTATTCAAAATATCTTGATACAGATTTATAGAGAATAAAAAAGATTCCTAGGTTATGGCTATCAAACCCTTGAGAAAAATGAAAGTAATTGAGGTTTGAATAATGTTCATATCTGCAAACATGAAACCGAAATCTTTGTCTCACATCTCAAGTCGGAATCGATTTTAGCGGCCAACTGATGAATCGGTCGAGAGAAACACCAGGTTCTTTAAAACGTTGATTCAATTAATCATCTTAAATGAAAATACTCAGATTTCAGCTTTTTCTGTTGAGGACATTTATCTATTTTATTTTTTTTCAACAAGATAGAGCAATGATTATCCAACTGACTTCAATTAAACAGTCCAGAAAGTTCAGAAGTCAGTGATTTGTCCTTGTTCATGTTTCTCTTTTCCTCTCTCCGGCCTCCCAGATGTGATCTTTCTGTTGTTTGCCTCTCGGATCCCACGAGGGCTTTAAAATGGTCGCTCAGGTAAATGCTGCTTCCCTCATCTGCCTTGTTAATCCCTGCCTAAACACACATAGATCACAATTAATGGCTGTTGCCTCTGCTTTCTGGGAATCCTGTTTTTTTTCAGCCACTTAGACCGTGGTGACTCCACAAGGACCCCGGCCCCGTCAGAAACAACACACCAGTTTGTTTTAGCCTGGCTTCATCTACACAAAGCTAAAGGCCTTGGAGAAACCGCTCGGGGATTCTGTAGAGTGAAAGCACGGGAGAGCCTCGGAAGGTTCCTTAAAGAATCTTGAATCATTAATGAAGGACTTCAATGATTCAAGATGTCTGTGGGGGTTTCAGCTAAATCTCTGACGTGGGGAGGGGGTTTTAAAGAAGCACATTTTCTGTCGGGCTTTGACCGTCAGAAATCCTATCCTTCCAACATTTGGAGAATATTCTTTACCCAGAGAACTGGAGCTTAAACTTAGCCTCTTGGTAATTACTTTGTGGCAGCATATTCTAATTTGTCCCTTTTACAGTTTCATAACAAACCAAACAAATCAACGCTTCTCGTAAAAGCATTAAAGATCCCTTCACTCGTACTATCATCCATAACGTTTTTACCGTCCATGCAGACATGTCACTCTCCCCTGTACCCGACATTCTGTTGCATGAGTGAACAAACTGCTTTTTCTTTTAAACATCACGGATCGATCTCATGACAGTTTCTCAGTTTTTCATGAATTCTGCTGTTCATGTTGTAATTTTTACGCATAATGTTTTGGCAAAGCTACGCTAACGGCGATTCGTCCAGCTCTGTAGTGTAGCTAGGCTAAACACATTTGGGTCATAGCCCTGAATTGGATGCTTGGAAATCGGATTTAAATCCTGATTGGGTTTTAAAGAGGTAAAAAAATGAATCTGAACTGCAAATTGGTCATCGTTCAATTTGACAACACAACAACGCTTGTTTTGAGTGTTGAGTTAAGTGGGTGTGGTCAGTGGGTGTGGTCACTCACTACTACTTCACCAGTCACGATATCAGGAGAAGCCGTTGAATTGAAAACACTTCTTAGATTTGCAGCGTCAAGTCTACAAAACCCCACAATGCAACACTCTTGATCACCAATTGTATTTCCCTTAAATTCTGAAATCGGTCCTTTAGGGGCTCCTGGGCTCTCTGGAGGATCCTCCATGCCCCCCCGACGAACCCTAGTTTTGTAAAGTGTGATGTTTCCAGACGCAGCCGGCTCCACCGGCCTCTAAAACCAAGTTAAACATGGAGACAGCGTGCGGTTATTTATTGGCTCTATAAAAGCTGTTGAGTGCGAAAGGGAGGACGGGGAGAAGATGGAGGACAGGGGGGTAGATGGAGGAAGGGGGGGGGGGGGTGGAGCAGCTCCAGACTCGGCCGTCTGAGAGGCTGCAGTTTGTTATCGCCGAAACAGGAAGTTACATAGGAGGGGTAAAAATCACAGACACACTCACACAAAAAAGACAAATGTGGTTGTCTAAGAGATTCTACCTGCAGATAAACCCACAAAATTACACAGACACACACCTACACACGAGCATGGTGCAGACACATAGTACACAGTCGGTGAGATCACCCTGTACAAATCATTTTACACTTATGCCTCAGCTACAAGCACACACACACACACACACACATTCATATAGATACAGGCACAAACAAGCATAGATACCCACAAAACAACAAACACACACGTGCATGTACACACATTAACACAATCACCCACACAACACCCTCTTTCATGCAAACAATTTCCCACTTACCATTCTGCCTCAGCCGATTTTATATGGAAAAGAAAGCACTAGTCCCTGTTGGGCGGCTGATAGCGAGAGCATCAAAGCTCCCAGCCGCCTGAAGACCAGAGAGTTCAGCTGAGGTTATTGGATTAGTCGCCCTTCCCTTTGTAGTGTCGTGTCCTGAACCCATGGGGGCGCCGAGCGGGATGGATCCGACCCCCCCGCAGTGAAACGACAGGGCAGCAGGTTAGCTCGCAACTGGAGTTCAGCTCGTTACAGACGGAGGGGCGGAGGTTTGAGTCCCGTCAGCGTCACATGTTCGGATGCATGTTGAAATGAATGGGAAGGAGATAACCAATTAATTCAATTAACCAACACAAGTAAGATCAAGACGGTGAGAGGTTATAAATGTCGGTTTCCTTTTCGGTGAATTGCCCTTCAACACAACTGGACTAAACGTGCCTGATTTCCATGAAGTGTTCCACTGGAAAAAAGAAAAGACACACAATCTAAATGAAACCCTCCTCTGCGATGTGATCAGAGGTGAGAGATCTTTCACTCTTGGTTTAGCTTCCATCAGTGGCAGGTCTAAATTGTCTGCATCCATAAGTGATGTGATGCGTTGTGACACACTTTTCATTCCGTTGCAGGAATCTCTCCGAGGGTGATATATACAGTGAATCATTTCACACTGGTGAAGTGACTGGTGAAGGGAGGGACACTGTGGGACTCGGGCAGAAAGAGAACCAGAGCCCAACACAGCAGATCCACCAGGATTCATGGACAACAACTGCAAATACACAAAGAAAATCTGACAAACAACTGTGGGTGCTCGAGGTGTGACTCCACCAAATTCAAGACATGAATAATTTATTTTTAAAAGTGGAAATAGTTTGTATCTACACAGTGATGACACACACACACAGCATGTATGTGCAGCACTTTCTCCATCACATGATGCTCACACAGTGTCGGCGGGTCGACCCTCTGGCTGGTGGTCGACCCGCTGCCGCCCCTAAGCCATGAATAATAATAAAAAAGTATAAAGAGTCTGTGTTTTTTCAAATATTTGACTTGGTCGAACGGAGATAACATTAAAAAAAATCAAGCTGCTATTTTGTGAACTCTAATGTCGGAGTGGAGGATTTGTTGCTGAGCAGAAAACCTCCCGCTGACTTATGCATGTGTGAAAGAAAAACTCTGGATAGGCTCCGGACCCAATTCTACAGATGTTCCCCTGCAGGTCATCTCATACTGTAAATGTATGCACACGGTTTCCAGAACTTTAAAACCCAAAGGAACCTCTTCGATCAATATCACAGATGTGAACAAAATCCCTGTGCAGCCGAAAACTTAGAATATGTGAAGTGTTGTTGAACATGAATATCGGTTATCGGCTGGTTTTTACTTTAGTATTTAATCTATTTAAGCAGTTTTGAGTGTGAGTCATGGACTCCCAGGCAGCCGTCACACTGTGAGCACCGCCTGCCTCCGGGCTGTGTCTCATTAGCATGGCAGACGTCTCGTTCCTCGGTGCAGGGAGCGAGCCGGCCTAAACCCACTTCACAGAGAGCCAATCTCTCGCTCCTGTTTCGCCACAGTGGCCCATCACCTGCTGCCAAGAACCCTTTCAGGAGGATTCTTCCTGCTCTACTGATGCACGGTAAAAAAGAAACCTCCCCGTGGGTGTGCCTGCCCACTTCTCATGGTGGAGGATGTCTCCTTCACAGGAGAGCTGCAGAAAGGGTCCGTCTCATCAGGAAGACACTCAAACTCAAAATAGGAGAGGTTTTTTCAAAAAATGCAGGAAAAGGGGTCTTTAAAATATATTTTTCACCATTTGATATCCCAGTCTTTTGTGGGGAAGTATTTTTGGAAGAAGTATTTAAATCCTTCACTTAGAGGCGTCTGTAAAATCAGTTTTCTCAATCAGCTTCTCCTAATGCACCATGTGCCTCTGGGTGGAGTCAGAACAGCCTGTACTCATTTCACATGAAAGAAATCTCATCTTCGCTGTGTTGAGTGGGCTCTTCCCACTGGTTATTGAATGTGATGACAATTTGTGGGTTATTAGACGATGGTGTGGGACCAGTGTCCACTGAACATGGTCAAATTATACCCACTCAGTCCAAGTCAGGTTTTCAAACTAATCTGAAAACTAAATCCCAGCAAAACTTAAATCAGGTAAAAAGGTAAAAAGCACAATATTCCCTTGAGCAGTGGAATGAAAGCAGGAAGTCCACCAAAAATATAAATGTTTGTGCAATGTCGACCTAAAATATAAGACAACCCCTATTTTGTATAAGTTTAGTGATATTAGTATGTTTTCCTGTAGAAGTAACTCTCTGCAAAGTTTTTCTGTCTACTCAGATAAGGCGCTGCAAAAAAATACTTACTTTTTTGTCAACGATTAAGGCTGAGGTGATAAATCTACACATGACGTTTCATATTTGATGATTCTGGGGTTCTGGGAGCATAGACTCATTAGTGCAAGACTCAACGCTTCATGTGTGTGTGTGTGTGTGTGTGTGTGTGTGTGTGTGTGTGTGTGTGTGTGTGTGTGTGTGTTTCCACATGAACGCATCTGCAGGATCTCTGCGGTTTGTGCGCTGGTGCACGTTCACATCCGACTCACACAGATCTAAGCCGGGACGGACTGGGACGGACAGACAGAGGGACGAGGACAGAATGAGCCAGAGACGGATCCAGTCCAGTCCTCACATCACACGTGTGAGGCAGAAACCTCATCGGGCACAGAGCTGATAACATGCAAACCGCTGCAGGACTGAAGTTAATACACATTAATATTAATATGAACACAAAAACACCTGCTCTGCCATATTTGAAAACAGACGGCGTGCGTGCACCCCCCCCCCCCACCCCTCACAAGCCTTTGAATGCATCTGGGTCGGTGTGTGTCCTCATCATGCAGGTAGGCACTGTATTGTTGTGTAATGCAGCCGGCAGGTAACCAAGAGATAAGAGAGGAATGTTTATTTCATTCCCAGCAGGAGGTTTAATCTCAACGCAACACTATGAAATGTTTTCACCGTAAAAATGACTCGTAATAGGGAAAATGGCGCCGCTGTCTTTCCCACTGCCAAACCTGAGCCTCTATACTGGTAACTCTGGTGAGTTGGTGCAAAATAATTGACCTTAAAGTGGTAGCTTCATTTGTCAGATTCAGGTCCAGCCGGTTGAAGAGGGAAGCCTGAAGTGTCGATGAGTTAACAAGTCGTTATTCAACTCCCTGAGCATCATCACCTGAATCTGCTCCTCCTCTCGGCCTCCTTCAGCTCATGACCCCAAACTCCCACTGGTTCATCAACCAGTAAACAGCTGATAAACCCAGTTCACCCACCAACAGGCAGCGTAGAGCAGATGTGCACGAGGAGGAGACAGGTTTCAATCCTTTAAATGTGCTCGTGTTTCATGTGCTAATCACTTCACGCGGTGGTGGAGCAGCGAGTCGGATCGGTGACTCGTGATTTAGGTTCAACTCTCTGCAGAAACTCTCCTGTATCGTTCCAATGTTTATTTGCTGTGTTTTACATAAGTGTGAATAATTCATGTCGTCCCTCAATGATATTCTTTCGGAGTGAATCAGGAGGAGATTGACTTGACCGTTTGACTTTGAAATGTTTCCCATCCGTTTTGGAAGCTTATGAATAAGGAATGGTCGTGTGAGAGAGAGAGAGAGGGAAAGTGAATCGTTGGCGCTCTCCGGGATAATATGATGAGTGGGTGAGAGAGAGTTATGTAAATAGAAATGTTGAACTCGGTCTAAATGCGGCTGCAGAAGGCAGCGAGCAGCAGCCTCGCGTTAGGAAGAGGCCCATTTAGAAATATGAATTCAATGCAGCATAATCAAAACACACTGACGCTCCTGATCTGTGGAGATGTGCAGGCTGAGCAGGTGAGAGTCTGCTTCATATCTTCCACTGCAGACACACACAGGACACGAGTCCACTGTGTCTCCAATACAGAAAATCTGAGAAATTCAATTAAGCTTTAGTTTATCAATGTAATTATGATCGTCTTAAAGATTCAATATATTCAGATCTGATAGAAAAATATATATTTAAGTTATAAACTGAACTTCTGCAAGTTTGTGGTGTCAGCATGTGTTAGTGTGTTGTTCACGAGGAAGAACAATGAAGTTGATCTTCAAGGTTTGCAATTGTTTTTGATTCGCTCTCATATTCAGATCTGAACTGGTTAGAAAAAAACATTTCCCATGACAGTTCTGTTCAATGCCGACATTGAGAACATGGATTGACTTATTGATTCCATTCCAACCCTGAGCACACACTCGAATACAACCTGCTTGAGCTCCAGGTCCAACTACAGCTCAAGCTCACAGCTCAAGCTCACATCTCCAGGTCCAGGTCCAGGTCCAGGTCCAGGTCCAGGTCCAGGTCCAGGTCCAGGTCCAGGTCCAGGTCCAGGTCCGCTTCCAGGTCCAGGTCCAGGTCCAGGTCCAGGTCCAGGTCCAGGTCCAGGTCCAGGTCCATCTCCATCTCCATCTCCATCTCCAGCTCCAGCTCCAGCTCCAGCTCCATCTTCATCTCCAGCTCCAGCTCCACTTCCAGGTCCAGGTCCAGGTCCAGGTCCAGGTCCATCTTCATCTCCAGCTCCAGCTCCACTTCCAGGTCCAGGTCCAGGTCCAGCTCCAGCTCCAGCTCCAGCTCCAGCTCCAGCTCCAGCTCACAGCTCCATCTTCATCTCCAGCTCCAGCTCACACAATGTTGTGTGTTTAAATCCTCCTAGAATATCTTTAATAGATCAAACCAGCACACTCCGTCTGTAGCACTTTGCATTGTTTAATTCTAAAGTGCTTTGCATATCTTCACTTCACTGGTTATGATTATGTATGATTCTGTTTGCACTGCCAGAAGCCAAATCACCCGTCAGCGACACTAAAGGCCCTGAGCTCCAAACTCCAGAGCAGAGAGAGTCTGGTGCTCTGTTCACTGATCTGCTTCCAAACACCTGATCTGCCTTGAGAGGCCGGCTGAGCAGTGAACCTCTGGATTCTGCTCTTCTCAGCTGATTATTAACAGAGAATGAGTGTTCGTGTCTCGGCCTCATCTTCCTGTTGTTCGCCGTCAGTGAACTGGTAATCTGAATGAATAATTAATTTGGCTATGAACCAGTTATAAATGAGAGGTTTGGTTTTTTCTTCTCCGTTTGCTGAACTGTAAATGTGCTTTGATGTTTTCAGGGAGGCAGACTGAGAGCGAAGAGGAATAAAATAAAAATCGAGGAGAGCTCCGTTACAGCGACTCCACTAATCGCCCCCCCCCCCCCCCCCCCCCCCCCTCCAGAGGATTTCAGAGAGGCAGAGGATTTGAAGCTAATCCCACCGGCAGAGTACAGTATGAACGAGGGCAGCCGAGTGATCCCCCGCTGCATCTCCGAGAAGTCGCTCAATGACACCGCTGTCAAAGGCTTAACTGATCAAACTGGCAAACTGGTATTGGTGTGTGAGCGGTGCAGTATTTATAGGAGCTGTGAGCCCGATGCAGATTGACGGAGACACGCCTGCGTCACAATGGACAGTGATCTTCAGCAAATCGCCTACAGTTGTAACACAATCCACTTGGAACCACAACGGGAGACAAAGCATTTGAATTCTGCTTTTGTCAGCTCACACCCACAATGGAAGAAAGTTTATCTTTGTGTGTCGGATGTGTTGAAGACGTGAAACATCACAATCTGTGTTGAGAAAGTACAATTTTAAATGAATTTCAGCCGTTCACCTCCACTAAAGAACGGTGAATGAACTGTGTTTGAATAGAAATCTTTCTGTTTTGAATCCATCACTTCAGTTTCTCTCCCCCCTGACACACAGCCACACTTATGGCCAGCAACACAAAAGCTTGTAAACACTAGAGATGCATTATATTGAGACTAATGTGGTAAAGTCTGTTGTTATTCTTTTTTTGCACAATTTAACCAAAAACCTCCTTCAGACACTAAACTGCCTCGGTACCATTTGGAAATTATAATTAATAGACACAGAACAAACTGAAACTCACTCTTAAGAATAACTGCTCCACTGTAATTGGTTTTTATGACTTCTCTTTTAAACGTATTTATCTGAACATCTGCTTCTCACAGCTTCATTAGCTCAGCTTCATTTCTGAGAAGACGCGTCGTCCATCTTTGTTTACAGTCAGAGCTCTGCTCAAAGGTTTATGCACATAAAACAAAATAATGCTGCACATTTTGTAGTTGTGGATTTTGTGTGCCACTTCTTTTATTTAGTCTTTCTATCTAAACTATCCTGAGACGATCATATTCTGAAGTTGTTATAAAACAGTGAATCCAGTTTCCCTGGTTAAGTTCAGTCTCGATTGCAGCCGGTGTTTCATCCACCAGCAGCTTCGTGTCCACACGTCCTCGGGCCGAGACACTTGACTCACCGTTTTCAGGTCGTCCACGATGAAGGTATCGAACTCACGCTGTAATTGCAGTGGACACAAAGGAGAACTAATAATGACCCTTTAACAGTCCGCAGCTGAACTATTCGGAGTGAGGCCGAGCTGAGCCAGAGGCAACTCGGCCATGATGAGGATGCAGTTATTGCTCCGGCCTCAAATCTCCTTCCTGTTTTACTTATTCCCATGTCGACATCGACTCGTTCATGTGAATAAATCAATTCAATCATCAACAACTTTAGCAGCCTGATAGCAGAAGAAATGCAAAAGACAGCTATATGCTTGTATTTCCAAACTAAGTTGTTCATTATCCAATAAAAGATCAAAGTTCATGACGACAGAAAATTCAGATCTGATGCTGAAACTACATTTTTAGGTTTGAATATAAAACGATCACATCATGCAAGAAAAGGGGGGGGGGGGGGGGGGACGCCTCCATAGCCGAGTTGAAGATGTTGAAGTTGTTGGGAAAAGGTCACAAAACTTTCCAATGAACAACCAGGATTCCTCCTCAAGCTTTTGTGGGATCAGCTCCCTTCTACGTTCACTGGATCTGGGCTGAACGTGTTGATTTATCTTTTGAGGCAACTTGTCAGAGATCAAGATGTCAATCACACTTTTGACTGATGGCAGCTCGAGACAAGAGGTCGGGGGAAACGACTGAAGGGATGATTCATCAGGATCCGGGGGACGAGCTGATCTTTACCATTTTTCACAATGGCGTCACTCGTTGATTGATCAACTGACTTTCTATCATTTAGGTCCAACTCCCAGCTTTGTGTTGCGTTGCTATAAAGTGTAAAGTCTGCGTCCTTCAATCCACCCATCACACGGCTCCACCTTCTTCTCCGTCACTTAATAGAGCTCCTAGTGCACACATGTACAAACTCTTAAAGTACCAGTTCTCAGAACGGCCATATTGGACGAGGCCTTGGAAACGTAATGACATTAGTGTTTGTGTTCCCACCTCAGGAGAAGCCTGGAGAACGAGGGCCATCCAGGCAGCAGCAGAGTGAGAGGTGTGCTGCAATGCATTAGGGGTAGTTTCCTCCATTAGGGGCCACAAAAGACGTTTGACAAATAATCTTTTAATAATGATAGCTGTGCATAATCGAGGCGGCTGGGAGCTAATGGCTCAAGTGTTAAAACAACTGAGCTGAATTTAAACGATGCACGTGGAATAAGTGTTTGAATCCTCGGAGGCCGGAGCACGGAACACAAAGACCATCTTGTGTTGTTAATTCTTTATATGAATAAACATCACAGAGCGAGAGCAGCGACATGCTTCTGTCTCATCACGGAGGGACTTACTGAGTGGATCCACGAGGCTCAGGTACCCGAGGGTCCGGACCCCTGTTTGAAACAACGGGTTTACATCTAGTCTGGGAAAGTGTCCACAGTGAGAGGGAAATACCACAGAGAGGCTAAATGAATACAAAGACACACAAAACGACAACAGGGAAACACACAACGACCACAAACAGACACAGAACAATCACATCGAGGCACAGAACAACCACAGGGGGATGAAGACAAACCACAAAAAGACACAAAACAACCACAAATAGACATAAAACAATCAGAGAGACACAAACAAACTACAAATAGACTTAAATGACACAAACAGACACAAAACAACCATGAGGAGACACAAAACAACCACAGGGGGATGAAGACAAATCACAAAAAGACACAAAACAAGCGCAAATAGACATAAAGCAACCAGACTTAAACAAATAGACTTAAATAACACAAAGCGACACAATACAACCACAGGGGGATGAAGACAAACCCCCAAAAGACCCAAATCAACCACAAACAGACACAAAACCACCACAGGGAAATGAAGACAAACTACAAAGAGATGCAAAACCACCACAAAGAGACACAAAAAGAGACACACAACGACTGCAAATCAACCAGGCTTCATGAAAATTCTAATTAAAAATGAGCAATCACACTGTGCTCCAATATCCAAAATACAAATACCACCTTAATTTGTTCATTAATGACTTTTAACATTCAACAACACATCAGTTTCAAATCATTAAAAACAAAACAATAAAAACTGTATTAAAAAGAAGAGCTGTAAAACATTCGATATTATCCCAAGAACATAACAAAAACCAGTGTGTTGAAATCGGTGCCAGTATAAATCTAATTCCATTTGAATATTAAGTTTTAAATCTCAGGATTTGATTGTAAAAAAAAAAAACCATTAAGCTTTAAGAGTTTTTCACGTATTTAAATTAAAGTAGCTTCATTTTAAAAGTGTCACATTAAGCGTATTCTGTGTGGATGTTGATTTAGTTTAAATAAATCGAATAGTTGCGTGTTCCCTGTAAACATTTATATACAAGTTTAACTTTGATTAAATTAAAGTTTCAAGTTTTTAACAGCATCATATCACACACATCGTGGCTCGTCCGCTGCGTTGGGCTGACTCTGGGTCAGTGGTCGCTCCCGCTGCCCAGTGGTTTGCTCTGTGTGGTTATTCCTCGAATTCATCTTCCAGCAGTGGAGTGTGACCCCTTGACCTTTGACCTGTGGAGGTTGGCTGCAGGTCTGATGCTCGGTGCACCTCAGTTCTCTCTCTCAGTTTCAGGGACGTTTCAAATTGTTTTTCTTTGTCGTCCCAAATGTTTCGGGCACAAAGGCACAGATTCATTTTTCAGTTTCTCTCGGCTTCAAGACGTCTCTTCTCCCGTTGGAAGCTTCACTTTGGTTTATTCTTCTGAAGGAAACTGTTTCATAAAAAGGCTTCTCAGCTCAGACAAAGAGTCGGACCTGTTTCATGTGAAAACTCTCTGAAAGGCAACAAACGGGCGAAAAGAAACATCAGTCGTATTGTTTCTATAGTTTTGCTCCATTGAAAAAATAGGTGGGTTCATTCTAAAGGTGAAATATCCTACGTTGTTTAAAACATCTGGATGGAAACAAAAGCTGGAATAAGAATCTTTTCTATTAAACCCAGATTCAGGGTTCAAAGACAGGGATTTGTTTTAAACCCTATCAGTGTGTCAACAGGAGGGAAAAGCACAGAAGCAGAGAATGAAGAATAACAAAATATATATATATGAGCAGCCGGTGAAAACAACCAGCAGGCCTGATGATAATCCTGCACCGGTCCCTCAGAGAGAGTTTCCTTCATCACCAGAGAGCGTCCGTGGACACGTACAGTAAAGACCCGCCGCCGCCTTGCTGCCGGGAAGCCACAGTAAAAGGATGGATCAGGATCAAAAGCCCTCGATTGGGCCTGTGTCTCATGTTTTTTGGACGGGGGGGCACTTTTCATTTCAGACGGATTCACTGAGGTAATAAGCTGCAGGTTCCAGGGAGAACCTGGAGGGTAATGGTGTTCCGGGCTTTGGGACAGTTTCTGGTGCAGTTCTGCAAAATCCTGTCAATCATCATGAGGATCAACACACAACTCCACAACCGCTCATCTTGTCAATCACCAAATTTGTGTTTTGATGACAACCGCTTCTCCAGTTCAGGTTCTGCGTACTGAGTGGAACCTCTGTGAAGAAAGGTCCTTATCTGCTGATGATGTTTCAGATCCTTTCTTGAGGAACCAAATCTGGACCCAGCTCTCCGGGGATCCACGTCTGAAACGGCTTCAGTGAGTAAAAAATGTTTTTACACCAAACTGGAAAAACTCCAGAAACAATAAAACCCCCGAACATGACTTTGACAGAAGTCAGATCAAAACATCCGCTGTGAACTCAGGGATGTATATGTTACGGCCTCATGCAATGAATACTTCTCTGAACTCTAATTGGATACCCATCCCCCCAATAACGCATTTCATTCTCCCCCATTACTGATATTGATGCGACTGGGAGGAGTGAATTATGATCCCAGGACACTTCTATCCCCTGCTGTGGGAGTAGAGAGGACCACTGCAGGTGGTGTTGTGTGACATGCATGGTGTTGTCTTCCAGCTGGACTCGAACTGGAAATGTGGCGATGCGTGTCAGACATGCAGGATCGAAACGTGTGTGAAAAAAAACAAAAAGCCTTGTGGTGTAAAGACAACACGTGTACGAAGCATTCTTCGTACGGATTCTCCCACGTTCCGGTTTCTCTCTCTCTTCTGGGATTTAAACCCACATCTGCCGACACGTGAACAGACGGTGGACGGGCGTGCACGGACAGAGAGAACATCTGTTTGCTCCACAAAACGTTTTGCACACGCTTCAGGTGCAGCACGTGTTCACGTCTGACTGGGGTGAGGGATTAGGAACATGGCAGTCAAGTTGGCTGCAGGCTTCTCTGAGGAGGCTCATCCCTCATTCTGAAGCTGCTTGAAGCATCCATCAGGAGTCCTGGGCTCTTTGGGCTTTTACCTGGCTAAAATTGTGTATTCTTTTCCAACACAACATTCCCGATATGGCAAAACAATTACATTTTCACACAATCAGACACATCACATCATTTGCTGGCTTCCTGGTTGCAGTCTCCACAGACCTAAAATCAGAGATAGAGCTCAACATGTGGGGAAATAGGGTTGTTTATTATCTTTAATACTGACAAAGTAAGATTGATAATGTTTGTTGAGCATAAAGACCGGAGGCAGAGGTAAAGAGCCCGGTTCTGTCCAACATCTGTCCAGAACCATGATAGAAACATCTGGACAGATGTTCTATGATACTGAAAACAACCATGAGCCGTGGTTCTCATTAAGAGATGTTCCACCGGGTTGAAGGTCATTTCAGCTAATTGTGAATTTAGTTTTGTTTTCATAAGTTTGACAATCTTTTTCTATTGACACAGAATTTTAAAGTAACGTTGACGATCTATAGGAAAATGGTGAGATCGATCAAATTAAGTGCAAAGATGTGTTCCAGAGAATCTCCTGCTGGGTCGTCCACGTGTCTCCAGCCTCAAACCAGCAGCTGTGACCTCTGTGACCTTCTTCCTCAGAGTGAAGAACATGCAGCTGCCACACGTGAGGAAGACCTGAGTTGAACAGGAGTCGCACTTCCCGTGGGGGGGCGTGTTGAAGCGACACATTAACACTTTTTTACTGGACTGTTGAATTCACACTTCTATCAATTGCTGGATGAACATCTCCAGCAGCTGCACAGTTACAGTAAATCATCTCCCACTGTCTGGGATCTTCCATCCTGCTAACACACTCCTCAGCTGTGATGAGTCCTGGCACTCGGCTGCATCAGAATACATTAGAGATGATGAATTCCCCTCTCCCGTGTTCTCCTCGTGGCGCAGGGCCGGGCTGACGTCTGAGGTGGCGGAGTGACAACACTCCCACTCCCCTGCATTCATGTGGTTCCTCTTCATGTGGAGAGAAGCTGTCACGCTCGTGCCTCGCTGACAAATGAAAAAATAAAAGGTTGGTGACGACTTTCTCATTTGTTTCCTCCCGGGATCTAGAGACGTCTATCTGCAGCGGCCTGTTTGGAGCCAGCTCGTTACTGCTGCTTCCACGTGTCTGACAGATTACTGGTTTCTCATGTTAACGGGACATGGAAGCAGCTCAGAGGACGGACAGGTAATGGGTCACACGGGGGAGGGGGGGGGGGGTTCCCAGCTTCTGTCTCAGCTTCTGCACCATCTCCTCCTCGGGGTCCTTCAAAGACTAAAACAGCAGACAAGTGATTTCCCCGCCAAGCCTCTCTATGCACAAGTATTTGTTTTGCCTCTGTGTGTGTGTGTGTGTGTGTGTGTGTGTGTGTGTGTGTGTGTGTGTGTGTGTGTGTGTGTGTGTGTGTGTATCTGAGACAAGGCCATCCATCTCAGACAGTCCCATCTGCGGGCAACAGCCTTGTTTACTTATCCCTTAACTAAAGAGAACAGCAGCCGCCTGTCCGCAGGTAAACCAGCAGCCGGCCGGACGAGCTGGGAGGAGCAGGAGGAGCAGGAGGAGGAGGAGGAGGAGGAGGAGGAGGAGGAGGAGAGGGGGGGGGATAAATCTCTATCCGGAGATAAATCATTCTTCACACCGACGCCAAACATCCACAGCTTCCTCTCCGCTCAAGCCATCGACTCATCCTCACTCCTCTCCATTCTCCTGCTTCCTTCACAGCTTCCTCACTCTGGTTTAATTTACTCATCTTTCCAGATCAATCGCTCTCACCTCCGTCTTACTCTCGCCCCCCCCCCCCCCCCCCCCCCCCCGCTGTTTGCCATGTTTCCCTCTCAAACGCTCCTACACCCCTTTTCCTTTGCTCTGTCGCTGTCGAGTCATCTTTCCAAAGCAATCCTTCTCCCCGAGCCTCAGTGTCTCTCCTCCTCTCCCCCTTCCGACCGCCCACCCTCCCAAGTTGTCTTTCTCATCCAGTCACAGAATCTTTCCCTCTGCTTCCCTCAGTCGGCTTCACGTCCCTCACTCTCGTCACCGCTTGGTCAGCCGTGTTCTCCCCGTCTGTCTCTTTTCGGAGGACGGGGACCAGCCGGCTTGAAGCTGATGGGGTGAAATATTGCCCCTGTGATAAATATTCATTGAGTCAAACCGACCTCAGTCCCCAGTCCCCGTGCCACAGAGGCCTCCAGGCCGGAGACACCACCGTCTCTTTGTCACAGGCGAGACGGGGCCCACAGCGTAGCTACCTGTGCAAACTGAGCCCCCCCCACCAATGAGACTCCCTCCACCTGAATAAGTATAAGCTATGAAACACGTCACGTTAGCACTGATGCACATCTACATCAATCAGTGATGATCGGCTGCTCCTTTAATAAAAAGAAAAACGTATGAAAGACCCGGGGACAGTGGAAGAAGTTTCACAGCTTTGCATCCCGAACTTAAACTTCACCACAGCCGCTTCAGGATGCATTTCCAACAGTCCTTGATCCGTTAGCTTCAAGTCTGCATGAAATCCTTTATAAGACTAAATATATGAGCAACAGAGCAAACAAGAAGTTCCTACTTTGTGAGAAAACGAAATTTCCCTTCAACATTGGTTTTTCTTAGAGATTCAACTTTAACCGTGAAGATAATTTCCCTCTGCAAGCGCTCTGGAAGGTTTGGAATAAAAATACTGCTAATGGGTAAAAAGAGAGCAGGGTCAGGTGTGTGTGTGGGGGGGTTCTGGCCCAATTAACTGAAGATGGCTTAAATGGTTGGCGAGCTGAAGAGGTCGTTATCCTGAAGAGTTCTGAAGAAAGCCATTAGGGTTTTCAAAAGCTGGAGCCACGTCTCTGCACTTTGTTTGTTTTTTACTCCTCCAATAAAAAACACACACACACACACACACACACACACACACACACACACACACAAGGCTGATTGTTGACCACAGAGGGCGTCTGACGTGTTTGTGAAACCTTCACTGAGGCTGGAGAACGTGTGCAGCAGCTACGGTGGCCCGGAGGTGCAAATCACAACAGCCAATCAAAAATTCAACCAGCACAACACAACAACAAATAGACAACACCCAATCAAAGAACAATCACAACACAAATTGACAAAAAAAACAGCAGCAAATTAATA
This sequence comes from Platichthys flesus, assembly GCF_949316205.1. Classification (NCBI taxonomy): domain Eukaryota; kingdom Metazoa; phylum Chordata; class Actinopteri; order Pleuronectiformes; family Pleuronectidae; genus Platichthys; species Platichthys flesus. Next base: position 3,063,106 of record NC_084954.1, read on the forward strand.
AAACAACGAATAACAAAACCCAACAACAAACGGCTGTTGTGCCTTTTCACTTGTGTTTTCTGATTTGTTGTTATGTCATTCATTGTGATACATTATTGTGATTTCTTGTGTTTTCCTCATATGTCATTGAGATTCCTCTTCAGGGTCCTCATGGGCATCACTCTACCACACACACTCACACACACCGACACACACACACGGCTGTAGAGGAACTTCATCCTTTACTAGTGAACTGAGCCCAAAACAGAACAAATCGATGTTTGCCACAAACTGAGCAGTTCACACAAAACACATAGAAGAAGCTTTGACTTTCACGTTAGCCCTGTAAAAAAAAAACTGTGACATAAACGTTAACAATTGCAAATAAATAACATTGAATATAAAGGGATTTAAAGTCTGCCTATAACACTCAGCAGCCCACAACTTAAAATACATAACAGCATTTGGTTTCAAAAGTAGGATTTGGGTTCGGACAGAAGATTTGTGTTTTTTGGACAAAGAAAATGAAGTTTAGGTGGAAAGGTAAAGATTTAATGAGAGTTAAATGAAAATATACTGAGAGCTTCACTTCTGTTTACCGTGGTTTGTTTACGGGGCCCCCGGGGGCTTTGGGCCCCACAGAGCTGTTCAATCCGCTCCTGCCTCAGGCCTCAGGAGTGTTTGGCGTGGCCCTGGGCAGTGCTCACTCTGCTGCTAATGAAAAGAAGAAGACAACTCGTTTCTCCTAATGAACTGCTCACTTGTAATGTTCATAATGGGGACGAGCAGCAGGGGGTTAATGGTTTGCCCGACTTCTTATTCCACATCTCTGGCAGCGGGGCCCCGGTGGAGACGTGTCCATACGACCTCATTATCTCTCATTAGTGGCCTCAGTGATTACAGAACGCTTCTACAGCTCCGACTCCTCTGTCTCACATCGGAGGGGATTTCAATTACGCTTCGTCTCCGCAGCTCTACCTCCTCTCTGCAGCTCTGCCTCGTCTCTGCAGCTCTACCTCGTCCCTGCAGCTCTACCTGGTCTCTACAGCTCTACCTGGTCTCTGAAGCTCTGCCTCGTCTCTGCTGCTCTGCCTCGTCTCTGCAGCTCTACCTCCTCTCTGCAGCTCTGCCTGGTCTCTGCAGCTCTACCTGGTCTCTGAAGCTCTGCCTCGTCTCTGCTGCTCTACCTGGTCTCTGAAGCTCTGCCTCGTCTCTGCTGCTCTGCCTCGTCTCTGAAGCTCTGCCTCGTCTCTGCTGCTCTGCCTCGTCTCTGCAGCTCTGCCTCGTCTCTGCTGCTCTACCTGGTCTCTGCAGCTCTGCCTCGTCTCTGCAGATCTGCCTGGTCTCTGCAGCTCTGCCTCGTCTCTACAGCTTTACCTGGTCTCTGCAGCTCTGCCTGGTCTCTGCAGCTCTGCCTGGTCTCTGCAGCTCTACCTGGTCTCTGCTGCTCTGCCTTGTCTCTGAAGCTCTGCCTCGTCTCTGCTGCTCTGCCTCGTCTCTGCAGCTCTGCCTCGTCTCTGCTGCTCTGCCTCGTCTCTGAAGCTCTGCCTCGTCTCTGCAGCTCTGCCTCGTCTCTGCTGCTCTGCCTCGTCTCTGAAGCTCTGCCTCGTCTCCGCAGCTCTGTCACGTCGCTGCAGCTCTTATTCGTCTCTGCAGCTCTGCCTCGTCTCCACAGCTCTGTCACGTCGCTGCAGCTCTGCCTCCTCTTTGCAGCTCTGTCACGTCGCTGCAGCTCTTATTCGTCTCCGCAGCCCTGCCTGGTCTCTGCAGCTCTGCCTGGTCTCCGCTGCTCTGCCTCGTCTCCGCTGCTCTGCCTCGTCGCTGCAGCTCTACCTGGTCTCCGCAGCTCTGCCTGGTCTCCGCAGCTCTGCCACGTGTCTGCAGCTCTGCCTCGTCGCTGCAGCTCTACCTGGTCTCTGCAGCTCTGTCTCGTCTCTGCAGCTCTGCCTCGTCTCTGCAGCTCTACCTCGTCTCGGCAGCTCTGCCACACTGTCGCCTGTTCAGCCGAGCCTCGGGCCGAAGGATGTTTCTGATTCATTCATTCCAGATCAAGCACCCGTCAACGAGACAGGACAACAGGACGGCTTGAAGAGGCCTCGTCTTCCAGCGAGGAGGGACAATGAGCTGTCCTCCCGTCTCAGGGTCCTGAGTGACAGATGCCTCCATCAGGTCTGATTGTCAAGGAGGGGGGGGGGGGGGGGGGGGTTGAATAAGCTGCTTTTACATTATTCAGCTCGAAGCACATTGATAAGTGGGGAGAAGCCGAGGATGAGGAGGACAGACGAGGAGAAGACATCTGATATTGTTGATGAGCGGTGAGGAATCATTCCAACCGGCTCACGCTCATCACTTATCTCTCGCTCCGATCCCAGATCAGTCACCCTAATTAACAGGCCAGAGAGAAACACCAATCAATACAGCAGAGGGATAATTAACCCCTCGTGTTCGCAATCCTCGCTTCAAAGGTGAAATTGAAATTGATTGAGATTACCCTTTGTTGGCTAATTGCAGCCGTCAGTCGGGTGAAGGGGGTCGACGGAAATCAGTGGGATTGATGCTCGTGTCCCCGCGGAGAGAAATGCTTTTATTTTGAAGCCGTGCTGGGGAATCGTGGACTATGTGGTTTAAGAAGAAAGGATGAGTTTTAATACCTTTATAAGTGAAATTACCTGAACTTTAACATTTCTAAACGACTCCCTTCTCTCGGCTTTATTGCCTTTGGCCTCAGTTAACACTGCCATTGGTGCTCAGTCTGTGTTGATCTCACATTGTCAGTCTATTTTCAGGTATGTGTTGGACTTTGAATGGAGTTAACAGGTAACATAGTAATATTTAGAAATGGCACTTTATTTCTTTTATCTGTATGATCTGTTTTATGCATTTTAGCCGAGCTCTGAAGGGTTTTATGTGTGAGTACAGAGATTAGCTCATTCATGGAAGGAGGTGGAATACTGTGCGTGACCCCCTTCTGCTCCACACAGACGCAAACTGAGAGGAGGAGGAGGAGAAGGAGAGGATGAGGAGGAGGAGAAGGAGAGGATGAGGAGGAGGGCCGCTGTAAAAAACGTGAAACAAGATCCGGATTTACAGACAGAGGGAGGAGACTGTAAATAACAGGAACAGGATCAGGAACACAAGTGATGGCCTGGAATGAGGCGGGGATAAATAAACTGGGACTGGACCAGTATCGAGAGTGAGTCTGGATCAATCTGGACGAGGTGTCACAGAGCTGAGCTGAGCTGAATCAAACTGAACACAACTAAATATAAATGTTTAATTTTTCTGTTTATTAAAGTTTATTAATACTCCAGTGGAGACTCAAACTGAAGTCAAATATGATGATGATGACGTCTGATATGGTTATAATGTAAAGCTTAATATTACGATCAAACTGCTCCAATTTCTATGATGTGATCAATAATAATATGGAGAATTGCAGCAGGACACACACACACACACACACACACACACACACACACACCATAGACTGTACATAAAGATGGCCGACATGAAGGTAGCCCAATAAGCCCTTTTTCTGAGTCTTCTCATGAAGCACCAAACCTTCTCCATCATAGACGGTTGATTTATTTATTCGAAGGTCATCTCCCCTGCAGTGAATTATTCCTTGAAGTCTCCATCACAGATGAACTGGGAGTCTACTGGGTATTCTCACACACCACTTCCATGACGTGTGAGGGATTAAAAGCAGCCTGAATAAACTCCTCTACCTCTCAACCTCTGCACGCGCACCGTGTTTCCAGATGTTCTCTGATGAGGATTCCCATCATATGCAAAGCTGACGCCGAGCTCTAAGAAGTTGGGAATGGCCGGTACAGGGGGAAATGGGACGGGCGTGCTTTCGGAGTGGGATTCAACCTGCCCACACCGAAGCCAGTGACACCGGGGGGGGGGGGGGGGGGGGGGGGATGACACGACAAGCTGCACAGTCCCCGGTGTCGTGAGCGACCCACTTTCCCCTCTCTAATTGCAAGTCCCTCTTGGAACCTGTGTTACTGTGAACAAACCGAGATTCAATGTGCAGCTGCAGTGGATTACACACAATGCGAGAGGAGTTACTCGTTATTATCAAAGCAGAGGAGTGGGTTTCTACACGTCAAACACAAAGTCATACATATTTACAATACCTGTGCTCACTGATTTACATTGAGTGACACTGTAGCTGTGTGTGTATGTGACCTGATCCTCTGAATCAATCAGACAAAGGTGAGCAGCCATCCAGGGGAAGCTGCGTTCAGCTGATTATCATCAAGAAGTGTCGAAACCAGAGACAAGCTCCCATAATACTCATGTTTATTGCATGAGCTGTGGATGTGATGGCAGCTATTTACACACATGTTCCATTTTACTGTGTGAATAACATCATGTCCACGCGGCTAACAAGAGCCAAGAGCGGCTTCTCTGCCTGGATTTCCATTATTTACCCCCTGCGGTGATGCCTCCACTGGTCTTGTTCTGGTGATTTACCATTTACTGGGAGAAGATTACGATCTCATCAAAACTCCTCGGTACACACGTCGGGCTCTTGTGATAATTATTGATTTTTGGAGTCGATTCGGCTCTGCTGCCCCGTTAAACAATTTATGGGACTATAAGAAAACTGGGTGTGACGTGTGACCCGGTGGCTTCCAGACCCTGAATCAGGCGACGGTGCATTTTCTCATACGTCTCTGGAACTGAGCAGAATAAAACAAAAAGAAAGATGTTGTTATCAGGTCCAAAGTGAAAAGGCTTCCTGGACATCATGTGAGTCCTGTGAGTGGACGCTCCACCTTCTCCTGGGTCCCGGCTGCAGGACTCACTGTTATCAACCGACTGCTAAGTGCGAGGCAAGAGAGACACACACACACACACACACACACGTCCTGTTTTCCTGCTGGGCCTCACTCACAGGGGGATTCACCACAAATGAATTATACATCTTGGCCATTTAATTTGGAAAGCAGCAGTAATGAAGCTCTGTATTTCCACACTGTGGTTTCTCTCTCGCGTGCCACGAGCACCGGGCGGCTGAATCTGAAGCTCCTAATTAACTGTGGTGAACTGGTGCACGGGCGAAAAGCGAGAGACTCTAACTGTTCCTGTTTTTAGCAGGGGGATGATTGATGGATTTATTTATCAAGGATTGGAACGGAAATGTTTTTTTCGGGGGGGGGAGACTTTGCCACAAATCAGTACTTACAAACCTGTGATCCTCAGTCCTGCAGGGACGAGTCAGGCAGCCCTCAGAGACGTCACTGAAGACGTCTGTCTCATTATGTTTCTTTATTAGAAGCATTTGAAACCGATCATATTAGTGTGTGGAATATGAAAAGTGTTGCTCAAGGAGATTCCTCCCTGTGGAGATTTGAGCTCAGGCCACTGGTTCAACAGCACAAGACAGAGCTGGAGATGAAGCTGAAACATCCTGAGCTGGTTTCAAACCATTTGAATCCCAGTTCACACGTTTCCAACTGGTTCAGAGATGCAGAGATCGATCTGTGAGAGAAGCTGTTTCAATCTACCAGAGCAATCAGAGGTTTACAAACAACAACTCACACTGGGAACAGATGAACGACAACAAACTGGGACACACATGAAAACAATAAACAGTTTTTTCAATTGAATAATGTTTTCATAATTTAAGAAAGTCTCCAAATCCACGGAAATTACACTAAAGGGGGAAATCGTGTCATTTATTTTTGTACTAATTATTTAATATTTTACTATTTTAATCATCACAAACTGGGAACAAACATGGACACGTGAAAACATTTTAATAATCTATTCAACACAACATCAACACACAAACATCAACATAAAATCCAAGTGTTTCTATGGTAACTGGCACAGAACGAATCCATAACCTCAATTTTTTGTACAAAATAAGCAAAATGTTTATTCATCTAGTTAGCTGCTAATTACCTGAATGGAATTACCTTATGTTCACTTTGTAGAAATCATAATCTACCAAATCATCGTTTGGCTTCGAGGCTTATTACAGTTTCCATGTTCTCTGAAATGCCCCCCCCCCCCCCCCCAACAAAAATATGTTTTACTAATAACCACACGTGAAATTATTCCAATCTTATTTTAATTTAGATATATTGTGAATGCTGTATATTTATTTCTAAACTAATAACACAAATGGGTTAATACGTGAACTAATTAGCATGAAGCCATCGTCCAATGGGAGCCTGCCTCTGCCTCCTGAACGTTTATCAGGGATGTGTGTGGAGCGTGCAGGAGCAGTGTGTGTATGTGTGTGTGTGTGTGTGTGTGTGTGTGTGTGTGTGTGTGTGTGTGTGTGTGTGTGTGAGTGAGATAAAGGAGTGGGAGCCGTTAAACCCTCCAGGCCTCCGAGTAAAATACAGTGACACGCAGCCTCACTGTAATTTCACCATAAAAGACTCTCAGCCGCACTCTGATGTAAATTTATGGAACCGGTCGTAAGGTTTTACAGCCGCGGCCCCGTAAAGGATGTGATCACATTTGCTCAGAGCCGTTGAGATTATGATCCTGGATGATGTCGAGCCACCGACGCCTCTCAGCCTCCTCCCCCCCCCGTGGCTTTAATTACTGTTAAAACTGCAATTAATGACAAAGTGCGGGAGATAAAGAAGCATCAGGTTTTTGTGTCTGATGATGATATGAGGATGTTGTAAAACAGATGTAAGTTTGTTGCAGGAGGAAGAAGAATATGAAAGTATCTTAAATAAAGGTGAAGAGTAAAGTCTGGGTCCTGTTGCCATCTGATCCCCTCTGAGTCGCTGTCACAGCATCGGGACTTTGTGGATTTCCTCGGTCTAGACTTTCTTTATCGCTGAGCTTATTTACAGATCAACAAATCAATTTGGGGGGGAAAACAAAAAAGAGCTCAGGAGAAAAACAAGAAATAGAAGATATGAAAAATCCTTGTTTCCATTTCCTTTCTGTGAAGTTGTTCGTCCGTCGAACGTTTCCACTTCCTGCAGGGGCAGCACACAGCGGAAGGAGCTTAATTAAGCACTAATTGACTTATATTTTCAATTAATTGAGTTGTTTGAATCGGTGTGATCGTCTCACGTTGACAAGCTATACCTACGGACAGCAGGCGCCTCGTTTTGATTGGTCGACTCGTGAAAAAAGGTAATTTTCAGGAGCTGGGTGAAAAAAAAACAGGAAATAAACGGTTTGAAATTGGAAATCTAAAGCGATTTGAGATGCTACGAGAGAACATCTCTCTTCTAAAACTTTATAGACTGGATGAGCCCCACAGCCAACATGCATTTCTGTGTGTGTGTGTGTGTATGTGTGTGTGTGTGTGTGTGTAATTGTACAGATATCTTTGTGAGGACCATTTTTAGCCTGCTACCTTCACAGTGAGTATATTTCTGGTTTCTAAACACTGGAACAAATCCCTGCACAAACCTTAAAGGTTACGTGTGTAGAGTTAAGTGACATCTAGTGGTGAAGTGTCACGTTGCAGCCAATGAGTGTCCTCACATCTGTAGAAGTACAAGATAAATGTGTTTGTGTTTGTTTGTGCAGGAGCGGGGGGGAAACAGTCGAAGTCCAGGTATAATTTGCAGAATTATTGCAAAGAAGGAACGTGAAGAAATGATGATAATCAGGTCCCGGCGGTTATTTCCAGCTGAGCATGTCAACTCCTACATCCTGTGCTTCAAACATATAATCTCCCTCCTACGCAGGCAGAGGGAAAACGCAGAAATGTACAGATCAAGCAGATCTGTTGTGACACCTCATGTGAGTGGCGTTTAGCTGTTATCACTGAGCATTCCTCGAGCGCCACTTTAATAGCTCTCGCCTGTGAGAGGAATATTTGAAATCCGAGGGACGTGTGCATGAAAGGGAAATGGAAACGACGGCTAATGTATATGAATGGGAGCCGTGGCGTTTCGGGTATTTCACGCCGAGCGCCCTGACGGCGGCCGAAGTGAATAAGTTGTCAACTCGTATTGAAATTCATATTCTATCATCACTGGCTGAGGCCGAGCCCATTTTCTCCACCGTGCCAGGAGGGAAAATATGGAGGGGGGGGGGGGGGGGAGTCGGCATATTCAACAGCCAGTATTTGAATTCAATGAGAGGACGTGCTGTCGGAGCTTCAGGGCCGGGGGGGGGGGGGGGGAGAGAACAGAACGCAGGAGGAAGAGAAGATTGTGTGAGTGAGTGAGATGGGCTGTGACAGGGTCGGCCTCGGTCTGGTCAGCTCGGAGGACGATGAGTGAAGACGAGGGGCAGCTCGGAGGACGGGGGGGGGGGGGGGGGAAGATGGTCGCCGGTGGTCCTGAGGGTTTTCTCGATCAGGTCTTGATCTGTGCACCTCTCAATCCAGGGGCTGCGTCCTTCAGAGCTCGTGGTCTGTACCCGGCCTACGTGGACCATCATCACCTCTTGGGATAACGGTTCATCCTCAGAGCACAATGAATTGTGGGATGGGGGATTGGGCCGAGAAGGACCCCCCCCCTGCAGGAGCACTTGTTCCTCGGCGATGGAAGGAGGCGTCAGTCGGCTGCATTCGAAGGATCTATCAGAACGGAACAGAGCAGTCGAGCCGGTTCTCAAATTCACTTTGTAGGTTTTGGTCCACGGGCACAGCAGCCCTGTGCAGTTTGACCTTTACCCCCCCCCCCCCGAGAAACTCAGCCCTCTCTCTCTCTCTCTCCATCTGCTCTGTTTTCTTTACCTCCTCTGCTAAAATCCAATTTGCAAACTTGGTGAATGCCACAAGATTGTTTTTTTTTGCTATGAGATTTTTATGTTCTCCAGTTAATGGCCCTCAATTTGTTCCCTGTGTAAAGTGCTGCTGAAGCCCGAGTGTTCAGGTTTTCATTTTAGAAGCAGATTTCACTGACGAGCTCGTGCCTCATGCTAATCAGGCAGCGATCCTCTGCAGGCTGGAGGAGAAACGTGCACGTTCTGTGGTTAGCAGCAGCACTTAGCCGAGAACCTCCTCATCACAGTCATCCATTTAATCTTCTAACTTTCACCCTGCATGTGGCCTCTGCTCAAAGGGAGGACGGTTAAATACGCTCATTTTATAGCATCGCTGTGTGATTTCCCCTTTTGCTGATCCGCTCATGTGCATGTGAACAATGCCACGTTACTGACAACACAAAGCAAACCGTGCCGTGGAATCGAACCCTGACCCCATCGCAGGAGCTAGAGGAGCGAGCGCACAGGAAACACTTCAGCACACTCTGTAACTTCAATCTCCACTTGACACCAACTCATGCATTTTATCAAACAGCTGTTTGCAGGCAAGGATCAACTTCCTGTGCCTGCGCATCACTAATGAGATGTAATTACAATCTATTTTCACACACACACACACACACACACACACACACACACACAGAGACAGTGTGAGCGCTTTGTGTTTGATGTCTACCAGCTCAGTGTAGATTGTCTCCGAGCAGCAGCAGTGCAGATTTAGTATCCGAGGTGGATTTCTGCTCTGGTGTCAGTATTTGTCTCTTATCAGCAGCAGCAGCCGACAGTGCAGCTCCCCCCCACCCACCCCCTGCCTGACTGCATACTGCCCCCTGGTGGGGAAACCACAGGCCTGTCGGTCCTGATGCTGCAGTTTAATGAGAACGTTTAAGATTATGAATCCACGTTATTATAAGTCAGTGAAAATTTTAAACCGGCCCTATCTCACGATGTTAACCTGATCTGGCTCCACGGCAAATCAGAATGGTATCTTTCTTGGCCCAGTGTCTTATCCTGGAGTAATGTGGTAATTTGTTCGCTAATGACACAAATACAAATCAAACCATTACTGGAGAGACGTTGTTTGTTCCAGGCTCAGAGATATAAATATATGGAGATTAGTTTAAAAGGCTCAGTATGTGAGATTTAGGTGAAAGGGAATCTATTAGCAGAGATGAGAACAAAACAATCCTTGTGATGTTTTCACTAAATCGTACAAATTGTGTTCTTTTCTTTTTAAATTCTACACACTCATCATCATGTTTACATTCTGGGCTAATTTAAGATTAAATAATTATCAAAATGAAATTATTTCTGGAGGAATTATTGTGATTTTCTTGTACTTTTGCTAAAACCTTTAAAATGTTATTTCTGCAGCCAGGTCACTTCTGAAGGCCACTGCAAGAAAGGTAATTATACCTAATGAATAATCAATAACTTATTTTCTCAAGTTTAATTGGATTATTTATTGATTTGAGGTTTAAAATTTACATTTTGCTCCTCTACAATGTAAAGGAATATTTGTGCCTGTATCTTCATCACTTAAACTTGTATGCAGCTGATTCAAAATATAAATAACGACTTCAAGTATGAAAGTATAAAACAAACATACTCTTGGCAATACACAATAAATCAAGAATTATATTTGAGACATTCGTTATATCAATTTAATAAAACCACACAAACACACTTCATAATAGGATCAGTGTCGCCCTCTGCTGGTCCTACAGTAGAACCTGTTCACCTGACATGTTTTTCAGTTTGCAGATGTTCTTATCTGGCTGATGTTGTGTTGTGTTGTTTTTTTCACCCCCCTGGGAGCAACACAACCTCTAAATCCTTTTTGTGTGATTCATCACTTTAATCTTCAATCCCCTGAGCCTTGTTTTTGGAGAACACGTCCTGTGTGCTCGAGCTTCACAGAGTACGCCCTGGGTAAAACTGGAAATGAGTTCAATTCTTTAATACAGCAACAAAAAAAAAAGGAAAACAATCAAAGCAACTGATCCTGGCATCCAGACAGATTCCCTCTCCTCGAATCCCACACGTTTAGTTTTGGAGTTGGTTGCCAACACAGAAACTGAGGGTTTAAGATAATTGAATGGGGGGAGCAGGATGGAGAGGAGGGGGGGGGGTGCTGTCAGAGGTACAGCAGATGTTCAGATATGGGAATAGATTTGATATTTGTTGTCTGAACGTTTCCATTTTTGTTCTTCGTGCCAACATGTCCTCTTTCATCCATTGTGTTTTTAAATATAGTTCATGTCATCACCCGTCTTTTCCCTTCGTCCTCGGTGTCTAAAGAATTCTGACATATTTGGTTCAAACGTGACGTTAAACTGGTTTGGCTCTGATTTAGTCTCTGCTCCGTTTCGGCGGTTTGGCTCCGGTTTCCTCCCACTCGCCTGGAACAGCTCTGCTCGGCTGGAAGTCACGACTCGCCGACAGAGCACTCTCAGATTCTTTTATACTCGGAGAGGACTGTCGAAAAAAGAGCAGGTGAGGTCTTGGCTGTCCAAGGTCACGCGTTGACACTTGAAGTGCGAGGGAATTAGATAAATGGCGGCCTGTGAAGCGGGTGAGTAGGTCTTAACTGGCCTCTTCAGCCGCACTCTTTCAATCTGCCACATTCTCCTTTCCACTCCTCGATTTGACAAACAGGATTTGAACTGAAGCCTCCCACACAGTAAACAGTCAGGAGTGAGCTGCTGCGAGTGGCTGAGGGGGAAATATTTACCAGTCTGTGTGTTTACCACCTCGTGTAATCTGAAACAGCAGCTGCCAGTCGCCGGCGCTTCTTCCTCCGCCGCAGTAAAGTCACCGGAGGTAAACAAGAGGCGACTCGTTTGCTTGAGAGCTCACACTGGACGTCAGGCGGGTCCCGGGGTTCACTTGGCCATGTAGGCTGCCACGTCCTTCTCCAGACTCTGGGCGAAGCGGTGGTTGAGGAAGAGGAGCTGGCCGTGGGGCAGGAGGCGGCTGAGCAGGGCGTCGATGCGGTTGCTCCTCAGCAGGACCTGGAGGGAGAGTTTCTGTTAGTGGACTCAGTAATCATCTCTGTTAGTTACAGATGGTGATGAGAATCTGTTCGGCTGCCATCTTGTGTCATCACGGTTGCCTTGTGCTTTTTACTGCAGATTCCATAACATGTGAGATGAGATGCTTCAGTGGGAATAAGGCCGTCAGAGCTCCGCAGCCATGTTTCTAAGGAGGTGAAGTGTTTAGGTGAACTGATCTCAGGCCTGTGAAGAGGCCTCGATGCAAATACTGTGGGGTTTCTTTGTCATTGAACTCAATTGAGACAAGAACATTTTTGTAAAAACACCTGTTCTAGTTTGTAGAAGGGATTTACATCAAAATTCAGTTTTAAGACTTTGATTATTTTAATTAGACCAACAACCCAAATTCGAAGTACTTCTGTTCCTCCTGAGGTTTTAACCCAGAGAGGCACAAACATGGTAGAAATTTAGCTTTGCTTATTTTTTCAGATTATCTTTCTTTGCACAGACAGAATCCGGAGCTTTCAAACAAGCTATGATTTGTCAAGGTTGTGTGAGGGCCGAGTCTGGTACAGACAAAAAACACGACTGAAGCAGCACAACCAAGGCCGAAGCCTCCCACAGGTGGGACACTGATTTTAAAAAGGTTAAATGTTATTTAAAAGATTTGAAAAACCTCCTTTAACCCTTTGGTGCCACCTCTAACATCAGAGTCCTCACCTCGCTCCCCGGGCCCAGCATGTGCAGGTGCTCCAGGCAGTGGCGGGTCAGGGTGCGGAGGGTTCCCTCGGCCAGCAGCAGGTTCTCGTGGGGCTCGCACACCAGCGTGAAGCCCAGACTCTGGACGCCCAGCCACAGAGCGCTCATCTCCTCAGAGAACGGGTCGCCGGCTCTCAGACGCACCACGCCGCTGCTGGCGTCCTGCAGGGCCAGGGCCTCCTCACCGGGCAGCGCCTCCACCAGGGGGCGCCCCGAGGCCTCGCGGGACAGGGACACAGCGCTCCTCACCTGCCTGAGACACAGAGGAGGGGGGTGTCACATGGGCTGAGGCCCTCAGGCTTCTGTCGTCATAATATCCATTAGTTCCCTCACAAATCACCATAACAGTCATTTTCATTCAAATTAGGGAACAAATACAAATCAAAAGAAAGACAGAGGAACCATCAAAATGTAAGGAAGCGTTTCAGGCCTTATTAGATCATCTGAAATGAGAACAACTGTAAAATCATTTGTTTCCTTCATGTGTTAAAAGTTTGTTCATACATGAACTAGAGCATCACTCAGTAGAGCGCATACCTCCGCCACTCATAGAGCCACGAAGATTTATGATTTTTCATAAATCCAGTAATTATTTCCAGGGAAACTTGAAAATGTCCCATAAAAGCATAAAATATGAGTTTTAAAAAGTGCTAACAGAATTCCTGGATCCCTGTCTCTGTTTGTGTTTCCACCAGCAACCTTCCACCGAGCTCTGTGGAAATCTGCTCTGTAGTTTTGCATGATTCCCAAACAAACAAATGGAGAACAACAGCTCCTCTGCGAAGGTAAATATATACAAAATCAAATTGTCGTGGTCACTGGACACGAAGCAGCTCGACAGGTCTCGTCATTCTCCTCCGCCGCTCGGAGACTGAGCATCGTCCTCTCACCGAGATAACGAGCAGCTACAGTTTGTCACGTGGGAGGAAAGAGAGGAAGGAGCCCTGCAGAGAAGATTGACAAGCTCCTCCGGTCCATCCGATGCTTTTCACACAGTCAAGCCTCAGAGGAGCAGCAGGAAGCAGACGAGTGGCGGATTGCATCATGACAGTGCTGCTGCTGTTCTATCACAATCAGGAGCCGAGGTTTTCAGAGGTTCTTGGAAATTGCAACACGTGATTTGTGATTTTCTGAAAAGGCAAAAATGTCTGAAATACACGACGTGCAGAGGAAAGAAGCCGATCTCCAACGCCTCGGTTCACTTATCTGAGACATGAACTAAGTGTTTGAAATAAGAATCTAACCTTCTTATTAGATTAGATTATGTTTTATTAAAAAAAACTAAAACAAAAAAAAGACAACACAATCTAATATATAGAACTTGAACTAAAACATTTAACATTATAGTTTTTAGGTCAAATATAAATACAAATGCACTTGTTTCTGTGATAGAACCTAATGACCTCAGCACAAACTCTGTCAGACCTGATGGATTGAAAACAGCGTGTGGAGGAGACTCGTGCTGATCCACAGTCAGTGAAACAACACGGAGGATGTTTAAAAGCAGCAGGATCACAGCCACGTGAATTTAATCATGAGGCAACATGTATAAAACATAGACTGCAAGAGAATGAGATAAACGGGCTTAAATCATGACTGTATTCACAACTAAAAGTTAGAAATAAATAGGTTTTAACCAGGTTTGAACTAAGTCTCCCTGATTATCTATCAATCCACATCTTACCTAATCCAGTGTGTTGGTCATATCTACAAACCACTGCCTCACAACTAGTTCAGCTATTTGTATTTGTTTTATCTGCAGCTAATCGATACAAAATAAACACTCAGCTGACCGGCGTGAAAGATGAAATGTGAAAATATCTAAAGTTTTTCTATTGACACTATTTTGTGACTTAAGGCTTCTTCTCATAATTGTAATATTGTCTGTGACGTGGTTTCTCCCGGAGCCATGAGGCTGAGAGGTGAAGAAACCATCTCCCCTCACCGTCAGGCCCTCACAGACACACAACACTCAGATGATCTCACTTAATGGTTTGTCTGCATGTGTGTTATAATAAACGCCTAAAGCAAAGCAAGAAGTTCGTCTGATTCATTAGTGGCAACATCTTGAAGGATATCCCATAATTCCTAATCTGAAGGTATCCTGGTGAACAGATCAGAGACCAGGTGAAGGTTCCTCAAGATGAACGTCACTAAATGTCTTTAACACCACCAGAGAAATTCAGAGTCTGCGTTTGAGGGATCATAGGACGGTTTTAATTTGTACAGTCATATATTATCATGTTTTTAATTTGTGTTCAAACTGTTGATTCAGCTTCAGCCACTAACAGACCAACACACGTGAGTTAAGAAAGTTCCACAGTTTCTGTTTCAACACTTTGTGAAAGAAATCAATTCAATTTAGGTCTCAGTTTTAATTGGAGCAGATTAACACGAGTATGGAAACAATCATGTAGAAGATAATCCTGCTGATCTCAACCTGCTGGCAGTGTCATATATACTAACTCATTAACCAAATAACTATATAATCAACTAACTAACTCATTCGCTCACTGACTAACTATATAACCAACTAACTCACTAATTAACATACCCACATACAGCTAACAGACTAACTAACTCACTAAAAGACTAACTATATAACCAACTAACTCACTAATTAACGTACCCACCCACAGCTGACATACTAGCTAACTGACTCACTCCATAACAAACTAAATCACTCACTGGCTAACAGACTAACTCATTAACATACTAAATAATCAATTAACTCCCTAACTAACCAGCTCACTCGTTAACTAACTACCCAGCAGACTGACTGACCAACTAACTTACTGACTTACTACCTCCCTAACTAGCTCATACAGCCGCTCACCTCGCCACCACCGCGGCCTTCTCCCCCCGCAAAAGGCGCCTCTCCTCCGGGCTGAGTTCCCGGAGCTGCTCGGTGAGGAGCCCGTCCTCCGGAGCGAAGAGGCGGCAGTAGAGCAGCCTGCTGTCCCCGGCAGAGACCGCAGCGAGCGGACACACGGTGTGGATCAGGAAGCATCGCACCATGGTGACAAACGAGTGAAAGACCAAATACACGATTATCTATTTATTTACACTGAATTCACTTCCGCGTTGGTCAGCTGATCCCCGTGGGCTACCGTTGTTTTGCCTTTTACTCACCAGCAGATGGCGCTGGTTCATTATATTATATTATATTATATTATATTATATTGTTTTATTTTATTTTATATCATATTTTACTATATAATATAATATAATATTATATTTTATCATATTATATTATATTATATTGAATTATATTATAAGTTGTTGTACAAACATTATTTATTTGGAATAAAAACTATTGCCTTCTATAGATCTTAATATAAAAAGTCAAATATGTTATTTTATGTAAATTTCAAAAATAAAGAGGAATTTGTAAAAAAAAAATAAGATGTGGGGCTGCAAATAGAGATACATCTTTTTTAAATTATTGATACATCAGCTGATTATTTTCTTACTGAGCTGAATAATCATTTATTTTTTGAAATGTCAAATAAATATGAAAAACAGACATTATAGGCCACGTTTTTAGGCTGTTGGAATAACAATCAACAAACATAAATTAATTAATTCAGTGAATCATAGGAACAGGAACATACAGCAGAAACTTTCCCTTAAGTTTCCAATACACACAATATATCGACTTGTTGATATTAAATGACTAAACTGATTAAATCAAGAGGAACTACCCATCAGGTCTTATACATCCTTTCAACAAAATTCAGCCTGATATCTTTGTTATTTCAAAATAAAAGTGAGGGATTCAAGAAAATCACATTTTCTATTACTTCTAAGCCATGGCCTTATTGTTTTTGTGTCTAGGTTTATTATTATACTTTAGGTTTAATTTTATTAATTATTTCCGTTATCTTCAGTTAAGTTGATAGTTTCAATTTTTTTCATCTAAGTCAGATCGACCTCAAGTGAAGAAGTCAAAAAACAAAGAGGATAAAAACAGGGTAAGTGTGGAGAGGTGCTGCAGAAGAGGATGAAGTGGAGCGACCGGAGGCAGCTGCAGAGTTTCTGACTCTCAGCAGACAAACAGAGGCAGCTGCTGATCCAACAGCTGCTGGTCACACTTCTCTACCCCCTGTGTGTGTGTGTGTGTGTGTGTGTGTGTGTGTGTGTGTGTGTGTGTGTGTGTGTGTGTGTGTGTGTGTGTGTGTGTGTGTGTGTGTGTGTGTGTGTGTGTGTGTGTGTGTGTGTGTGTGTGTGTGTGTGTGTGTGTGTGTGTGTGTGTGTGTGATCAGACTGCAGTGATGGAGGGAAACTCTGACTGTGCTCTGTCAACATTTGCTCCCCCGTTGTGGATCTGAGGAGCTGATGGAACCATTAGTCTGTGAGATTTCAAAGTAAAATATTTCTCCTGTTTGGTTTATTGGAGGGTGGCAAACAGACAAAAGAAATAACGTTCCTTATATCACTGATTGCATCCAACATTAAAGGAACATTAAATGTATGCTAGTATAAATGCTAAATTGTCATAATGCATTTTGTATGTTGTGTTTCATACACCACATATATGCCATGTTGAAATGTGCCACACAAAAAAAGCTTGCCTTGCCTATGAGTATGTCTCCTACAGCTTCCCTACGACAACATTGTCAAAAAACGATCATAAAAAAGTTTTTAAAGATCAAAGCACTAAAAAAACATTGAAAATAGCAAAAGCAGATATAGAAAAGAAAAAAGATAAAAGCATATCTTTGGAAATGTTTAAAAGGCACAAAGTCATAAGCTGTGCTTTGGATCAAAGCATCAAAGCATCCAAAGCACAGTCACAGCTTTTAGATTCTTCAAGCCTTCAAGCCTTCATGGCTGTAGTGCACCTTGGCACCCAGCCGCCATTACACTGAACAGAAGAAGAAAGCAGCAGGTTCAAGAGAGAGCGAGAGAGAGCGAGAGAGAGTGACAGAGAGCCAGAGAGAGCGAGAGAGCGAGAGTTCTCTTTACGCAGAACTGATGGGAAACTCAACGACCAGCGACACGTCCCAGACCGATGACACCAGAACAACCCAGGACCTCGTGGCCCTCCTGACACAGAAGGTCCTGACCGAGTGTGGAGTGGTGATCCCAACAGACGACTCCCAGCAATGGGACGACTACATCACACGAGTAACCATCAAGACGATGGAGGGGCTCAACATTAACCCTGGAGCCTACATCCTCGAAAAAGTGCCCGGTGCTGTGGTGAGGGACCTCAAGAAGGGACAGTGCGGGACAGACGTGATGGCGGCCGCCTGGCCCCTGCAGGACGCGGGTCTGGAGGAGGCTCTGGTGCAGTCTTTGAAGAAGCACCTGAAGAAGCACCTGAAGAAGCACCATTGTAAACACTGGTGTTGTTTTATTTATGAGAAATTACAGAGTTCTGAGTGTTCAGACGATTTATTTTGGGCTTTTTTGAAGTTCAGTTTTTTTTCAGTTTCTCTAGTTACGATGTTTTTTCTCTGAGCTCTGAGCCTTTGTATGGGGAGAGAGAACTGGGTAAGAACTTCATATCAGTGGGAACACTGGCTTCAGCAATGAGGTGTGTGTGACCTCCAGCTTTTATCTGGAGTTTTGTCCTCTCAAAATCCAAATCTGGACGATAACATTTTCTACAAATGTCCAAAAAAGCATCCGTACCAGTGCGGTGCCTGTTGTAAACCTGCCAGATTCCTCCAGAGCTACTTCAGAGTTATTCCAGAATAAACAGCTCTACAGTGCTCTGTGACTTTATGATTGTTTTTATGCTGGATGTTGTGTCCCGAGGTTTTAAATAAACAGTCTCTGGTGCAGAAGAAATGTTCAACCCCGTCCTCCATCTTCATTTCATCAAAATGAACATATTGCATGTCCAAATTTCACCAAATTCTGAAAGACTTCTCTGGGCCATTAACTACACACAAGCCAAGCATGAAGCCGATGAGATGAACAGTTTGTAAGACATGCGTTCCACATACATCCAGACAGAGATCTTGCTGGTCCGGGACAAGGAAACTCAAATCCTGAAGTACAAGCACCTCTGATTTGTAAATGTACATGTACTGTACTTGAGTAGAAGTATCTTTCCACTACTCTGTAAAGGATTGTAGGGTCAGGACAAAGTTAAACTAGATTGAATGCATGTTTTTTTAACTGATTGGGGGAAACCTCCCCCAGTGTTCAGCCTTTAGTCATTTCATCAGAATACATGTTGAGCATTGTTTCTGCAGCACACACCCTGTGTGTAATGATTACCCAGGCTGGTTTACAGTCATCACTCTGCAGGTAATAATTAGCCACATAGCTGTGTGTATTGTCATTGTGAAAGTGAAGCCTGATTTCACAGAGTTTCCAGCGGAGGTTCAGTGCAGCAGTCACACGAGGTGGATCAGCGTGAGGGATGTGGTTGCTCATGCCACAGGAAGAGTCTGAGCAGGTCTCAGTGATTCTGAACTATGAGTCATGAGTTCTTTCTGCAGAAGAAGCTGAACAAGAACAACAACAGGATTTGAGTGAAGAGCGATCAGCCAATAGCGTGGACCGATGACGGCGAGGCCCGCCAGTTTGAAATAAAGGAAACTAACGACAACACGCTGCCAGCCGCCGAGCTGTGTTTGTGTCTGTCGGGGGAAATGAAAACATCCTCTGTCTGCAGACCGGAGGTGCAGCGAGCAAACACACAAGCTGAGAAGAGGGAACAATGTAGATCACAAGTTTCTGATCCTCAAAAGCACAAAAACAGGAAGTTAAATGCACCACGTCCCACACCCATCCCCTGAAACCACAGAGTTGTGCAGCAGCCTCGCCTGCTTGTGAGAACCTTGTTTTACCGGCTGGCAGTTTGTCAGTCAGTGTCAACAGGTCACAGCAAGCAGCAGGTTTACAGGTGACACCCAGGCTGGAGCTTATTCTCTGCCCAGAGCCGCCTGCAGGACCCCGGGGAGAGGGGGTGTCCATCAGGGCAGGCTGGGACGAGGAGGTGGATTCACACAGTAGAGATGGTGACATATGAAGGGCGTGGTGGTCGGAGGTTTGAGAGCAGCTTTGACAGGTTTTCCATCATCTTGCATCAGGATGAATTCTCTGGTTTTAGAAAGTAACACAATGTACAAAGCTGCAAACCATCAGAGGACGTCAATGTCCTTTAACTCAGTAGATCAGCAATACAATCCCATATACAAATCTTATCTTTATTTCTTTATTTCATGTGTATCAGTATACAAACGTTAATTTGATTTATAGCAGCAATTGTCCAAAATTCATATTTCTCCTATGAAGTAATACTCTATTCGTCTAAAACTGTTTATTATAAAATTACAAATTATCTTGTGCATACAGCTGCTCACAGTAGTTGTTATTGTTAACAATTTTATCAATATACACAAATATTTGCTGATGATATAGTGTTATAAAGTGTTTATATACTGATTACAAATGCTACTTAAGGGGAATTAATTAAAGTAAACCATGACCCTGTTACCTGCTGTGTCCATATCAAAGACTGTATTTCAAGATGGCTGAAATGTCTCCACTTCATCACACTTTCCAGAACTGAAGCCAAACAAATCAAAGATGTGCATGTCCGCCATCTTGTGCCGATGTCAAAATGTTTTGAAATGATTTCATACCGAAGGGGGTTGGGCTTATCTTTGAGCACAAGCATCTCGCTGAACTCACTCGCTCTAGCATCTTTCCTGGTGTTTCCTTTATATTGGCTTGAATACTTGAATCTCCGGCTCCTAATTGAATGAGTTTGAGTGTGTGTTTTCTTTTCTTTGGGTTGGGGGGGGGGGGCTGCAGAAGACTCATCTACATTTGAAATCCGACTGTTGAAATGGAAAAAGGAAGCTTGTATCGAAAGGCTGCTACATTGTGATCGGCCTCATTTAAAAGTGTGAGGCTCCAACTGCTCCGTTCTCCGTCCTGTTCAGACGAAAGCCGGCAGCTTGATAACGAAAGTTCACGTGAGGACCATCTGTGTTCAATCTTAGGATATAATCTTTCAGTTAAATGTGTTCACAAGACCAACAGACTCTCTCAGCTGGACACTGTTGGCTTGAACTTAGTCTTCAGACGTTCACCGGCTCACAAAGACTCGTCCTCTCTTTTCCAGAGCCACATGGCCGCTGGGAAACTGCCGGATTTTAAACTTTGGTTGAATGCCAGGAGGGAACAGGGGGCGGGAGCTGTGCTTTTTTAAACCTCTCTCAGCTCAGTCACGTGTTTACAGCACACGGATTGTTTTCCCTCCTGCAGCAGAGCTGTTACCCTCCTGTCAGGACTTGTCAGGCGCTGCCTCCTCAGAGCCACTCCCTCAGCACACAGGAATGTGTGTGTGTGTGTGTGTGTGTGGTCACGTGCTGCTGCAGCAGATGAGAAACTCCCATCATCGGCTGCAGCGGGAGAATTTGAAATCACAGGAAGTGCTCTGTGTGTGTGCAGGAAAAACCTGTGTCCCCAGTGCACAGAGCCGGAGACCAAACACAACGGCACGCGTTCTATTCTTAGATTTCAAATGTGGAAAATTACGTTTGCTTTGGCTGAGTTGAACATGAGAGACCTGTTATCAGCTTTACACTCAACTTTCATTAAACCGAAAGTTTGGTTTACATCTGGACTAAAAAGTAAGGTTTTCTTTAGGATCTCATCTACCAGTTAGGTTCTAACACTTATTAATTTATAAAGTGTCAGGAAAGACACGCCTTCAGATCCCATAATGACAAATCATTCAAGAGAACGTTCACGAGTTTTATCTTTATAGTTCACTGATATAAAGCTGAATCAAGGAATAGGGCTTGGTAATAATTCCAGTATCATGTAAAGTACATTTTGTATCACCTAGTACCAAACTTTTGAGTCTTAAAAGTTTACATTTACTTTGTTTAAATAGTCATATATCGCCAGTATAAGAATTTCATATGAAGGTTTAGCTTTTTTTCTCAAAATACAAATTTTTACACCATTGGCTGTAAAATGGACAACATTCAAAATGTCTGGTGGCTACAGTTTTATATCAAACTCATCTTTCAAGTATCTGTACAAAGTCATAAGAAAACACAACATACAGGACATCCTCTTTGAACGCACATCGGGTCTTTATTTCAGCGGCTCCCCCCAGAGCCTGAACCAACACAGTCCAACCACCCGGTTAATATCAAACTGACATCATTCGCTGCAAAGGGGAAGACATCTCTTTACATTTAAATAAAGAGATTCAAAGCTCAACAAAATGGTGTTTTCAAGATTAAAAGTCTTCTCACACTTGCTGACCTGCAGCATTGGGGGAAAAAAATAAAATCTCAATGCAAAGTTAACAGGAAGCTTGTTTGCTTTGGTTTCTTCTGACTGAGAAAATAAAAAACAAAACAAATATTGCAACCAATCAGGAAGTAAACAGCTCTGCATGAAACTTTTACAAATTGCCGTGAAAGTTGAAATACGCATTACACAACGTCTGGAGTGAGAGTCGTGCTTTCAACCAAGGTCTAAATAAGGGGGGGAATTCATTAAAAAGTTATATTCAAAAACGCAGTATCAAAAAAGCACCTCACCATTTTAGGTTTTTGATTCAAGTGCTAAAATAAGGTGGAAAATGAAGAAGGCAGTGAAAGTAAAACATAAAACCCAGTGAGGAGATTGAAGACAAGTGAGATTTGGCAGAATGGTTTGGCCGTTGTTCAGCACGCTGGCAGTGATCGGTGCTTCTTACGTCAGCGTCATGCAAAAGGTAAAACCGGCAGTAGGTCCAAGTGTTTATAAAAGATCAGTGCTTCAGATCATCTTAATCAACTCTGCACTGCTCCAAGACGTCTTCATTTCACCGCTTTATGTTTGCATAAATAACAACTTGTGATATACATGACATAATTGAGACTTAAAAATCCCAGTTTTGCTGGTGCGATTCCAGAATCATTATGTCCGTGTGGGTGGGGCGAGACCTCAGGCTCTGAGAGAAATTTGCATTTTGCAGTCCATTCAGGTTGGGGGGGTGGTGGGTCGGGGGTGGCAGAGTGTTTGAGGCAGTTCAAGAGGCGCTCACAGCTTCTTCAGGCGGCTGTACATGTCTCTCTTGCTGCGCTCCCCGGCCCAGGTGCGACTCTTCAGGCGAAACTTCCTCAGGTCTTCCTTGAAGTCCTCGTGGTGCATGGGCCGGTACGCCTGAGGTTCACATTGCAACTGCAGAGGAAGATGAGACATGTTCAGAGAGCAGAACAGCCACGAGGACTTTGTCCATCAACGTGTGAGAGGGATGTTCCTCCAACTAGAAAAATTCTGTCCTCTTACAAGCCTCTTTGTTAAAGTACATTGAGACATTCTTAAAGATCGAGGAAGGCTCTTAAGGAGACGGTGAGCTGAAAATATTCTGTCCTAGATAATGATTCAAGGATCTACAACAAGCTTTAAAGTTACACTTAGTGAGGCTGGTTGTTCTACGTTAAAGTAACTTTTCTCTTCCCTTTAGTCCGTGTACCTGATACTAAGAGGGACATTTGTGCATGTGCAACTCTATTATCGCCTTAGATTGAATACATTCAGAAATAACCGCTGAATCCCAACATCAGCAGTAGTTCAGCTGTGCTTAGTGAGACAATGCACTATGGTTAATGAACACCAGGTATTCCAGTCGTGCTGCAATGCTCTGCAGTCTCGTGTTTCCAGATCGTCAGATAAACAGGATGTCTTATCACAGTAGCCAAAAGCCCAAGTGCAATCTCAAAAGATAAGCTCACCTGAAAATGAGGGAAGAACTCCTTGTATCCGCCTTTGAGGATGTAGAGCTCGGGGTAGTGGAGGTTGGGGTATTCGTTCATGGCGCGGTCTCGCTCCCTAACGAAGCGGCACATTCGAGGGCCGCGCTCCGACGAGAACTCGCAGTGGAAGACGATGACGACTCGTTTCTCCAGGGAGGACGTGATGATTGGGGTCTTGAGGAGGAAATCCTCCACATGCTCCTCCTGGTGCAGGTTCAGTGCTCCCTGACACAACAGACGAAAACCAACACTCAGTTTATTACAGTCGAGTCATTTCTCCACTTTTACACCAGGTCAAATGAAGTCCCTACAAATGAGACATTCAATAGCAGGGAAGAATGAGTTCATTACTTTACCACCAGGTCTTTATGGCAACCTTTTTTCTTAAGCGCTCGATCTTTTATTTATTATTAATGGATACGTTTGGTTGTAGCTCTATTTGGCCCTTTTATGAACAGTAAATGGCACGTGCAAGCATCTGTAGACTCACCTGGATGTGACCTCCCTCAAACTCGTAGGGGTAGCGACAGTCGATGACGATCACTCGCTCAACTAGATGGTTGAACTGGCCAGTCAGAGCGGTCACCATCTGAAGACCAGAGGAAACGCATCAGTTTTGTTTACATGTGAAATCACATGCAGTAAAACACTGAGAATTTGTCGTCAGGGCAAAGAGAAGAGCAGCCAGGATCATCTACTCACCATCTCTGGGGTGATGTACTTGAGGTCTTGATGTTTGCCTTCCACTGTGGGTAATACAAAAGGCTAAAGAAGGAAATAGGGTGAGACAGGCTCATTTCGCATAATTAAAGTCAGTGTTAAGAAAACAGTAGGAGGTTCTTTAGACTTCCTTACCTTGGTGAAATCTCCTATCAGGTCATTAGAGCTGTCCTCACTGTCCAGCACCTTCTCGATGTCCGTCTGACAGAAGGATTTGGATCTCTGGAACGAGCAGCCCTGGAAGGAGACGGGGGAGAGACTTAGGAAGACAGTTGACCAGAAATTTGGTCTTTCGAAACCTTCTTTAAAAACCAGGGAAAATAGTCTCAGCAGAAGAAATAATCTTTCCAATGCCACAAAGAAGGCAAGAGACAGCAAATGTTTTTAAGATGCAAATTGTGCTTTTGTTGTAAATCTACGAAGAAGCTATTCTATCATTTGTACTTGTTAATTAGTAGAATAAGTTCCCTGCTGCCTTCATGCGGGTGTAACAGTACAGTGATGACCCACCATTCGTGGGGATTCAGGGTTTTGCTCCAGGGTGGTGACTTGTGTGCCTGCCAGGCTGCGTCGGCGTTTCACCCTGACCGGCGTGATATCGTCTCCGGGGCAGTCGGGGCGCTTGGCACAGGGCCGGGAATGCGGACTGGGCATGGAGGGCGAGCGAAACAAGCTCCGCGGCCGGCAGCGAATCACAGGCTACAGGAGACAAATTACATTATCAGCTTTTAGATTGATGAATGAAAGTGGACGCAACACAAAGACAATCCTGCCATAACTCTTAGTTCTATTTTAGAGATTAAATCGCATGTTTGATGCTGCTGAAGTGCTTTGCTCCTGGAAATCTCCTCAGATTAATATACAGAGAACTTGTGTTAGTGCGTCGACTTACAGAGTCTTCTCCTGGACTGTCAGAAACCAGTGGAGCGGTGAGCAAGCTGGCCATTCCCATCGGCATCCCAGAGTCGTTCTGTAGGGGAAAGAGATGTCAGGAAAATATTGCAAAAACAAGATTATATGAATTTTATACAGGTTATAAATGAGAAATCGTGTGGTTCTTATAGTAAAACTATAAGAATGAATTCAGTTATTTAAAGTTAAGGAATCTCACCTCCATGTTGTCATCCGGAACACCAAAAAATCCATCATCTTCATCCTCGTTTAGAGAGCTGCCAGAGGAGCGTCTCCGGAACACGGGGCTGGAGTCAAAAAAGTCCAGCTGCTGGATTGGAGGAGGTGAGGAAAACTGGACAAAGTAGAGGGAGAGGAGAAAAGTTTAATATTTCTAGAAGCAGGTTTTAAACCAAAGATGGAAAAAACTTTTAGGTGTTGGCATACCATGAGTGCTGGTGCAGAGCTGGGGCGGTGAGCGAAGGCGTCCTTAGACTGTCCACCGTGAAAGGAGCGCAGTCGACACCGCGACACTGGTTTGGTTGGTTTCTTGAA
Organism: Platichthys flesus; assembly: GCF_949316205.1. Lineage (NCBI taxonomy): Eukaryota > Metazoa > Chordata > Actinopteri > Pleuronectiformes > Pleuronectidae > Platichthys > Platichthys flesus. The sequence goes on from NC_084954.1 coordinate 3,088,451, forward strand.
TTCAAAGCCCTCCTGGAAACACATTGACAAAAAGGTTAATGCTCAACACTTTCCAGGAAGCATCGCCAACAACTACTCTATAATTAAAAATCGTTCATAGGTCAATATCTATTTGCTACACAACATGCCTCTGCAGGTGATGTCCTGTAGTGGAGTGAACTTTTGTTTCAACTAAATTGAAATTAAAACCAAACTAATCTAACCAGGATATTTTGAGTTTAACAGTAAGTAAAAAAATACATGTATATAAAACACCTTCTCGTTAATGTGTTCCACCAAAGACAAACACCACTGACCTCCGGCATGTTTTCTTTGTTGTCGAGTTGACAGGACGAGCTGGCGGCATTTATGTGGGAGGGTTGTTGTCCGAATATTCCATAGCGCTGAGAATCAGTTTCCTGTCCCTTTAGTGATGGACTGAAACCCAGGAGCTGGAGCTGAGAGGGAAGGAGAAGAGAGACTTGGTTAAAAAGCTGCTCTGCTGAGGTTGGATACCGGAAGACGATTAGCACTAATGGAGAAGAAAACTAAATCTTGTTCCCAGACCCGGCTGCAAGTTTGATATTTATACTCCTGTTTACTGAATTGTCTATCTGTAATTCTGAAAGTAAATGTGGAGATTCAATTTAAAGTGATCTGGATGCTTGATAATCAAAACAGGCAACAATCTGACTGAATCATCCAACCCGGAACATCAGTGAGAAATAAAATCAAAGGTAAATATCACAAATCTACTTACTGGCAACGAGTTGATTCTTCGAATTGGTAGCCTCCTGTAATTGATAGAAAGGAGAAGAAGCATTCAGTAAGAGTATAACAAATAAATAAAATCAATAAACATTTTAGGTTTGTGTTGTAAAATAGTCCATGGAGATTAATGTCACTCAAATAAGGGGCACTGTTGCAGCCTAATGATTTTGGAATATTGACTGGAAAGCAACTTACTCGTTGATAATTCTGCTCGACTGTTGAATTGCCCTTTCAAATCTGTAACAGGGAAAAAAGAGAAACCATTCAGAATTGGTAGGGAATGGTTGAATTGTTTCAAGATAGAGCTGCCCAATAAGAAAAGTAACAGGCGTTTGTAATAAAACACTTTGTAAAGAGGCCGGAAAGCCTTAATTGCCAGTCCAGACACTGTGTGCCCATTAACTACAAAGAACCTGTGGCTCTTTTGAGAATCCAAGAGGAACGGTTGGATTAGATGGGCGAGTGCACAGAAGCAAGAGGTGGTCTTTGCGCTGGAGTGCTGCCCACCTGTATGCTAAATAAGTTTGAGTGCAGAGCTCAGTGTTCAGCTCAGGGAGGAAGGGATGCAGAGATCATCTAATCTACCATATGCCTGCTGGAGCCACTGCCGCCAGACCCTGTCCTGCAAAGCTCCTTTGTTTGTCGAGGGGGAGCGTGTCCCATTCAATGCAGAGAAGAAGGAGGGAGGGCAGTTGTTCTCTGGGGGTGCCCTCGTTTCTATAGCCCCGATGCAGAAAAAACTCCTGCCCCCTCTTTACTATTGAAATAACAGTGTATAGGAAGAGTGTGCCAAAACCCAGAGGGGATGGGCCATCATTAAACCCAAGCGCAAGCCATGTCTTCCCCCAACCAGGAAACCTCCTAGCAACCAAACAGCTGTGGGGGGGTGAATGAGGTCTTGGGGACCAAATGCTGCTGTAAAGGAACTCGCACATCAGACGGCAGCAGATGTCTGCAGAAACTCAGAATTGAGACAAGGGCCACCCAAGATAAGGCAGCTGAGCTTGTAGAGATAACAATGCTATGGACAAGTGCTATGTCCCCATCTCCTTCTGATCAGCTCCAGATTATTTTCAACTAACTTTAAAAATCAAAGAAAGTTAAGCCAACGTCCCTTATTGGCTAATCTGCTTAGTAAGAATATATGAACCTCTCGTTTTAAAGCCAACGGTAAAAACAATAATCCTACAAATTAGAAACTGGTGCTTGGTTCAGCTGTGAGCCCAGGGCCAGGGTGTGTTGGGGGGGGGGGGGGGGTTTATAATCTGAGGGGCACGGCGCACAGGCTGATTGATTGCAACAGACGTGATGGGGACAGTGCAACTTACGTGTCCTCCACTTCAACAGCGTCCATGGGGCTCGGGGGATCCATGCCCAGGCCTGAAGAGAAAGACTGGGGTCAGAGATCGATACCGGCTCCCAAACAAAAAAAATACTGGTGGATTAGATCCATGGCTGGTGGAATCTGCACCGTGTTCCAGTTTAAACCAGTGGTACGTGTGTGATGAATGTAGCTGCGCATTAGAATAATTGGATCTGCAAGGGACAATGGTTTTACTTTATCAATCAAGATTTAAAAAAGAATAATGATAATGATAATAGTTTAGGAAAATGTCAAATGGTTAAAGATCTCCAACACTGGGTCCTAAAGCTGAAAAGGTCATGTTGCTTCTTGTTTTTCACAAACAGGCTGAACCCTAAAAGTTAAGAGTTAATAGTCACTATGTGAAATAGGGAACAGGATAATGTAAGACATGTGTGCGCGAGGAATTAAAAGAAACTAATCCCTGAAATGGACCATGAGTAACAGCCCATATCTCATGAGCACATCTTAAGTTATCCTTAAAATGCATGACTGTGAATCAGTGGTGCTTTGGGCCCGAAGGCGTCATTTGTAACGGCATCAATTAGCACAGACAATGGGTTTTCATGGTTGCTCACCGGCATCAGAGGAGACGTCAGAGGCGAAGGAGGGAATCTTCTCGAGCCGGGCATGCTTTCTCCTCTTCGGGGTATCACAGAGGCTGGTGGGGGGGCAGACACACAGAACAGGAACAACAATGGCGTGAGCACTGAGCACCGACCCACAGCTTTATCACAAGAAACAACACAAGCACACAACAATACCTTCCGAGGACCACTAGGTTGTCCAGGTCCAGAGCCAGGTTGGTGACGGGGGACAGCACCGCCGCGGGGCCGGGGGAGAACAGAGTCCTGCAGTGCGGCGACGAGAGCGAGGAAAGGCCGGGGATCGCGTCGGGCCTTCTTTTCAAAACGGTGTTAACTGGGCTGGCTTGGTCGAAAATATTCACCGACTCCATGGTTGGATGTCCAGCGGGTGTAGATCCAGCGGCGGCGGGGGAATTGAGTTTGAATGTCCAATAAAGCGAAGAAGGACGGTGCTAATCCTCCAGCTAACCAGAAAGCTAACCAGCTAGCTAGCTCCGGGGAACATTTGAAAGGGCGACGGAGCCTGAGAACAGGCCGGTCGTGACCGTGTGGTTCTGGAGGTAAACTCTGTAAAGCGGGTCGTGCAGGATCATCGAACCCACGGTGCACAGCAGCAGCTCGGCGGCCTCGCTCTCTGACAGCCGCTGGTCTCTGGGAGCGACCCTCCCGGATGTTGCTGGTATTTATGTTCAAAATGAGACTCCGGAGCGGCAACCTCTGAGCCAATCAGCGCACTTGTTGCATCGACGGCCAATCACAGCGCGAGACACTTCTCACGCCGTTGTCATCGTGCAGAAGGAGGATGTGACACAATCCTTAAAATCTTCCATCTTTTGTCCTCGTCCCCTGGACTGAGGCCGCGGACCACGACCGCACCACCGGGTTACTCAACTTGCGTCCACTCTACAGATCAGAATTTGCAGCATGAATCCAAACCTGCAGACAAAAGACACTGTTCATTCATCATTTGTTAAAGGGATAGGTCAGCCAAAAAATTTACTTTACTCTTTGTCACCACCATGGAGGTTATTAATGGAGACCACTCTTCCCCCGTAAAACAAAAAACAACAAGAGAAGCATCTCAATGCCTCCAGACTGCTCCTGTGGTGTCATCCAAGTGTCTGTAAGCCCTGACATTCCAATTCACCTCCACAGCAGCGTCAGTTACACCATGTTTTAGCCTTAAAGATCAGCAGTAACTAGGAGGACGTCAGAGGACATTTAGGATAAAAAACATGGTGGAGACAACGCTGCTTCGAGGTGAATTTGAACCTGGCTGACACATCAGGGGCTTTCAGCTTGAAGGTTTCTATGCATGCAATGAATCATCTGTTTGAATTTTGGTTATAACTTCACCTCAAATGAAGGACAAATAAATGAATTAAACTGACCTAAATTCACTGCAGTGATGGTGGAAATATCAGGGGTGGATGTGAACCGAATATTTTCAGATCCTTTACTTACGTAAAGTACAATTAGAAGTAAAAGTACTGTTACCAAAATGTTAAAAAAAATCAATTTCAAGAACAAATCCTGCATTGAAAATATGTTTATGATCAGCAAAGTATTACCTATGAATCAAAAGCCAAAGCTCTCAACAGAGTAAAATAATTTTTTACACGTGGCTACAGCATTTTACTGATGTGGTTGGTTGAGGTGAAGCTATTCCCTTCACATAATGATTATTGGCTTTACAAATGAATCTGATGATTATTTCCTCATCTGTTTTGATTGTAAAAACATTACAGTTACTATAATTTAAGTCATAGAAAATCATTTCAGCTGCACTGCTATGCACTCATAGGTAATTTGATCTATAACACATTTCATCTCCTGCTGTCAGATAATGGAATTGTAGAAAACTTGGACAGTGGACTGCTTATGTTATTGTGAAATAAGAAGCTGATCTTGTGTTTAAGTAAAACGTGTCAGTGTCTCTCATCTTTGAGACATAATGATGGAACAGCGTGTGCGTGAGCCCACACACCGGTGATGGCTGCCAAGCTCATTCGCCTCCCACACAACGTGACTCAGAGAAAAGAAATCTTGTTCAGAGAATATTTCCTTCAAGTAGTTTCTCTTCCTTCTCATCTCAGCAGCTCTCACACTCCTCTCCTTTACTGTCTGAGATCAGGCTAAACTACCTCGTCTTTATAACCACCTCATTAAGCCAGAGTCCATTTTAAACTCTAAGATGAGGAACCATTTTTAAATAATCACACATATTTATTTATTTTTAACGTAAAATACCAACTCAATAAAAGAACTGAACCATGATCCTACGAATAAGTGGTGTTATAGACTGGAACTATAATTACCGTTCACTTATTAAATCCCATGAGTTATTTGGTCCCTGCAGTTTGGACTCCATTAATCTTCTAGTCATTTTTGGGTCATACATTCCAGATTCATTCTGCAATTCATTATGTAAAGCAACTGGTTAAAGCAATTTTCTCTGGCTATGTGTGTCACCTCAAGGCCTCTCTATTAGCACCAATATACAGACAGTATTTGCTGACCAATAGTCACACATCTTTAACCAGTTCAACCAGACAGCTGGGACCGTCCAGTTCTCAAAGACAGTAAAACGCCTCAGTGTTTTGCCTGAGGTTTATTGGATTTTTGTGTTAGTTTGTGGCTCTACATCTTTTCCCCCAAGTCTCTGCAGTCAAGGGTTTTCATGCACTCTCCTGACTGGATTTCCAGCTCTGCATGTACAGTTATGCGTAAATAATAATCTGATAAATCCTTAGGCAGCACCCATTTTACCACAACAACAGTGTTTTCACATTCGTAATTACTTTTATCGAACCGGCTGTTGTGAGCAGGGGGGTGTTCTGATCTCTGACTTGTGGAATCACCAACGTTCGTCACTGTTCAGTCTTTGTTTGGTTCAAGTATCTGTGTGATTGGCCTCACAAATGTAAATAAGGTTTAATGAACTTCCCTGCAGAGGTATGAGCACGGGCCCGTGACTCCGGGCTCCACACCCCACATCTGAAAAGAACAGACAAAAGGGGGGAGAGAGAGGGAGAGGGAGACACAGACTGACCCTGAATAAAACTATCTCGAACCTCCCGACACCTTGTTCCCACCAAACCTAAACTGACTCCCCACGGACAACTGGTTTCCTTTTTACACAAGCTCACACCAACAAACACAGAGTTGACAAAGAAGTTTCACAAGTCCCTTATGTCCCAGTAGGTGCTTCCATTACTTTCAGTCTGACAAACAGATATGAAACACGATGGCTTATCTCCATCGGCTCAGCTCGCAAATGCTTATCGGAAAAAGCTCCTATCTGGAAATGGGAGGAAGAATCTCACCTCATGTTGTGTTAACTGTCGGGTTAAACAGGCGAGTTCAAAATCGTGCTTATCTAAATTTTCATTGTGCTTAAATGGTTTTGCATGTTTTCTATACTGCAGGTTAGAGTGAAGTTGTTCAATTCAATACAGCCAGAATCATATGCAAATGCATTCACCTGAAGATTTGGGTAAAGCTTGGAGGAGAAGCCGGACACGCAAACAGGAAACCACACAAACCACTCTCCAAATACAGACGTAGGATTTTATTTTTGTATTGTACGAGAAACTGCGTCATAAAAAACATGCCAGTTCTGTTCTTAATGTACCAAAGGAAATTCAACTGACCGACTCCTGAGTCTTGCTTTATGAATATATAATGGTGCCCATCAGCCCAGCTTTAACTGGTATTAAAGCAACATTGCACAACACAGCACTGGAACAGGTTTCAAGTGTCTGCCAACGTTTGAATACAGATGAATGCATAACAAAGGCTGTCTGTAAGCTAACAAAAAACCTAAATATATTACTGCATGAATGAATTTGAATGAATAATGGAATAGTGCCAGTGCTGTACTCATATATTCATGAGTATTGACTTTGTGTAGTTCCTTAAAGATGTGATGCATGTGTTATCAACCTTTTAATCTTCTGTCAGCGCTGCGGTTACAGTTTATAACTACTGTCTATTAGGACCATGCTTATCTGTCTCAGCAAACAGTGTGTGTGTGTGTTTGTGTGTGTGTGTGTTTGTGTGTGTGTATCTATCTGCAGGAAGTTAGTTGTGGTGCTATGTTCATAAATTATTCCTCCCGGCAGCTCATTACTCAACAATCTGCACTGTCTGTAAACCCTCCATTTACAGTTGTGGGTGGAGGGTGTAGCTACAAGAGCAGACACACACAGACCCACACACAAACACACACAGACCCACACACTTGCTGGTGAACACTCTGTTGTCAAAAAGATATTGAAGGTGTGTAAAGCAGAAGCTGCAGATATTTGTGACAAATCAAAAGAGTTAACAAAGAAAGCCGGTGAAACTGCATTAAGTCAATAATGTGACTGTAAAAGTAAAACAAAATAAAAATGTCTTAGATAAGTCTATGATATCTAACGATGGGGACCTCTTACATATAGATGCAAAGACACTACGTTTTCATTTAAAGAACTATTCAGAATCATTACACCAGTAAAAGTAGCAAAAACACATGGACTGTTACAATTATGAGTAAAGTTGAGCAGTCAAGATATCACTTGATTTAGTTTATAGAATCACAAAGAAAAAGCACCAACAAGCCTTCTGCTGCCTCATCCAACAAACAAAGTTCAACCCATAAAAATAAGAAAATGTACATTAAGTGTCAAACAAATGACTAATTACACATCAGAATGTCTCATGACAGGGTTATGATACTCTCTATAATATCTTTATTGATGCATTAACATGTAATAAGCATAAAACTAGTAATTATCAGCATTATATATGAATTTTATAATATACGAATATCATAAAATAAGTACAAATCTCTATATATCATATAAACTGATCATATACTTTTTCTGCAGAATCTTAAAAAGGAATATAACTCCCATTTGACCTCACTGTCACAAAATCATTCGTTATGTTGTGTTACAAACTGAATAAGACAGAAATATTCATGGTTAAGTACAAGTACGTCAAAGTTGCACCTGAGTACAGCATTTGAGTAAATGGACTTCCCACTACGATGCCCAACAATTAACACACAACCGACAACCTCGGGGGTGCCATGGACCCAACTGCCGAGGGCCAGTCGATTGGACCTTTACTCCAGCATTTGCATTTGTCTTATCTGTAAATGCATTGTTGCAGCAGCATTAACATTGGCACTAGTTCAAACAGGTCATTATGCAAAGAAGCAGCAGCAGCTTCGGTACAGAAGCTCCCAGACTGTCACATGGACCGAGGAGACACCACAAACCGATGTCACCACGCTCGGCCTCATCAACATCACAGGCTCGTCAGGAGGGGAACTTCATGCTGCTGCAGAGTCACGATTAAGTGAATTTTCCTTGTGGCACTTTCAGGTGAATAAAATACTCAGGCAACTTTGGTCCGGATACATTATGCCGAGATAATATTTGTAAAAAACAGTTTGACATTTTGGGGAATATTTGATGATGGGAAGCTCAGTACCATAGATATATATAAAAAGGCTAGATGTCTTGGCGGCCATCTTGTCACAGGCGGCTCGCCCATCCATAACATTGTGTTGGTAGTGGTACATGTACTTTTTAAATAAAATAATATAATTCTTTATGTATATTTGTAGAGGGAAATCTTGTACCTATATAGAACATTATTCTATTTTTTAGAAAATAATTTAATATTCATGAGTATAAGTATGCAGTGTCATAACTACATCTCTGATGTTTATAACAAACCAAACCGTTTAAAAATCGGTTGAATATTGAGCAAGTTATGGTTATTTAAAAAGTACGTACCACTACAACACAATGTTATGGGTGAGCGAGCTGCCTGTGGCAAGATGGCCGCCATGTGCGGATGTTCGAATCCGTTGGCTGAGACATCTAGCCTTTATATATATCTATACTCAGTACCCCCCTCGTGTCTGTCGGGTAAAGATGAGGCTAAGGCTAGCCTTCCAGCGCCGCGTTCTATTATACCTCGGAGCTCGGAGCAGACAAAGTTGCAACTGGAACGAGTCGGAATTTCGACTCGTAAGGTCGGAGGAAACTCACCAACCTCGACTTCAAAATCCAAGATGGCTGCTCCGTATATCAACAGTAGTGAAATCTGGAGTTCTTACTGTTTAATAATACTTCGTACTTATATTGCTGTCCAATTACCGTTAGTGGATGTGTTATTATGGTGTTGTTATGCTTGAAATGCAGCTTAGTTTATTATGAACTGGTTTTGCAGAATAGTGGAGCGCAGTATAAAATCGTATATTTTGCTTTATGAAAAACTGCAAGAAAAACCTTTCTTGCAAGCTCTAACATGTACATGTTTCACACAACTTGAGTTTTATATTTTAGCAATAATCGTAAAATCTAGATTCCTTTTTGATTAGTAAAATGTTGTGGCACTCAATCTCTTATTGCTTCAGGAGTCTTGCAAAATTGCTATGCTAGTATTATATTAATAATAAGAGTTATAGTCTTTAATTATAAGCTCACACTACTCTCATGTTTCTCTGGTGAAATGTTGCTTAAGCTAACAGGTGATTAGCTACGTAAAGAACCATGGGATCACTGCTAGCCTCGCGCATTTTAAACAATGCTCTAGATTGTATTCAAAAATGTTATATCTGGTTTGTTTTATCTCTGCATCACATGGAATCCTAAAAGACACAAGTTGAGATTCAGGGAGTTCGCTACGAGCTTGAATATTTATCACAAGCTCAAGTTTATAAATCTCTGGAAACGTTGGCGTATGAATTGTTGATGCAAAGGTGCAACTTTTAACACTTGGTCAATTCGGTCAATTTGAAATATTCGGATTGTGTTACGGCTGCTGTTTTAACTTCACATTTGACGAACATGAGAGCGGTATTGACCATCTAGTCTAACTTTGAACAAGAAATCCAATAACAGCCTTTTCAAAACATCTGACCTCATGCATTGTTCCGGTCTCTTTTTAACAGAAACTCTTTGTTGCAGGATTTTTGTTTCCCCCCTTTCAGACTCTTCAGATAAGAGTCTTTTCCAAATAACTATTTTCAAACTGATCCAATGCAGATATGTTGTCAAAACTTTGAGTTTCAGTTCTTTCTCATGTTTGGTAAACAAAAGAAGGATTTGGGACCCCTTCATAAGCAGTGACAACATTTACTTTTAATAGGTCTTTGGATTTGTCCAGTTTTATTCCAGCTTTGAGAAGGATACTGGTGTTTTGATAATAGGAAATGTGTATGTAGACATATGTGACGACAAAAGTGACAAATATCATTGGTTTATGTGAAATATATCATTAAGTTATGTTCTTTGCAGACATTCAAGGAACAATGGTAGCTTTTTACTTTGCACAAAACTCAGGTTAAATACTACTTATTAAATTTGAAAACACTTTACATGACGACCAGAAATGATCCACATCGCTCCGAACCAAAATATAAGATGAAAGCACATTCGTTTTTCCACCAAAGCATCTCAACAGGCCTTCAGCCCACAGAGGAATGAAGGGTATGTTTGCATGGAGACGGTCAGCCAGCCCCTGCTCACACCCTCCACCACCCGGGTCTTCATCCATACCATTGTTCCCTCTTATTGTCCCTACTAGTGTCAATGCAGAGCCTCTCTGGGAATAGGTCATCCCTCCACTGGTCAACGACCAACCCCCTCACACACCTCCAGGCTCAGGTCGAGGAAGAAGGGCGGAACATCTGCTCCCAGAGGAGGTCAGGCGGACGGCAGATGGACGGCCACACAGAGGTAGAGAGCTCCAGCCTCCAGCCAGGAATTCTGGAGGGAAAGGCAGACAAAGGACGAGGAGGGGACGAAGACGGGAGGCTGCAGAGGGTTAAAGAGGGGGTTAAAGAGAGGAAGGAGGAGGAGGATTACAGAGTGCAGCCCTGTCAGGGATCTGGGTGTATTTAATTATGATACGATGGGGCAAAAGAGAGGGATTTTGAGGTTGAAGGAGGCAGAAAGAGGAAGAGACGGATCAATATTCACACTGTTTTTTTTTTCTTTGGTTTTGAACCAACGTGTGAAATTATGTGAAACACTTTATGAGGACAAAAGCATAATTTGAAGTTTTTAACTAGAGGTTTAAACCTCGTTTTATCGAGATGATGATGGTGGTGTATATTTGTTCATGTAAAACCTTATCTTTTACATAAAGCGAGATGAATTTTTGGAACATATTCAATTTATCAATACTTAACCAGTTTTTTTTTTTTTTTTTAAATGTGACATGCAAGTTTATTATTCCTTTCAAAACATCTGAACAGAAATTGTCATTTTAACAAGCGAGCAGGCTAATTTCTGGTTAACTGGCTTTACAACAATTCAGCTTTTAAATAAATATAATGTATAAAAATAATTACAAAAAGATTTCAGGTTGGGAAACTGTATATCGGTTAATTAGCAGAAATGCTACATCGATCAAATGAAAATGAATCAATAAAACCTAAAATCATTATAATTTACACAACATAACTGTCACTGTGCTTTGCATCCTGCAGGTTCTTTAGTTGAGACAGTGACACGCACATATATGTACATTTATATTTACCTATTTATTTATAGTGGTCCTGACTGTCGTTCTCACTTATATGTGCTTGTCTTATGTAAATGATTTTGTTTCTCCACCTTGGTAATGAACTGATAAAGAAGAGTAACATCCCGTCTATAACATAGCCCTTTGTTTGACTGCTAATGTGAGTGACGGACACGTGTGTGTGTGTGTGTGTGTGTGTGTGTGAATGTGGTGAATATTGTATAGAAAGCAGTTGGCAGCAGTTGGGCCTTCCCATCTGTCAGCCGCAGCACTAAGGCCTCATTATCAAAGGATCAGACAGAGACTTATTAATCATGGATGAGGTCAGGAATTAAAAGTTGATAAGTTCAACGGGTATCAAAGGTAACGTTATTAAATGTTCATAAACTCAGCAGTTAGCCGCACTCCACTATAATGTCCCCACTGATTGATTTTTAATTAATGGTGGGATTTACTGGTTTTAATGTCATTCTTCCCTGGGGTTCAACAGCCTGTTCAGGGGACATTTGGGGACATATGAGGTCAGAGAACACGTCCGCAGGTTAGTACAATCACTCACAGACGTTTATGAGTTAGACAGAAGCCAACTGAACATCATGTAGGGACCAAAGCATTTACCTGAAATACTAAAAACAACAACATATCCTCTAACAAGTGAAATATTTGGCGCAAGTATAACCTCTTGTTAACAACATAGTAGTTGCAGTTTTTAAAGCTCGATGAGACAAATTGTGATTTGTGAATATGGGCTATACAAATAAAGTTTGATTGGTTGAATAAACAGCAATTAGACATTAATCTAGTTAATGTATTTAAAGTGAATGCTCAGCAAGATTACTCCAAAAGGTCTAGAAACTGTAATAACTTGATTGCTAATCTTAAATTTACATCACTAAATCAGCTGCTGCCTTTTTATTCACTTCTACTGTGCTGCCACCTGTTGGTTATTTGTAGAAACGCTTGAAAATGAATTATTTATAAAGAAGGAAAAAGTATGAAAACCTCTCACATTACAGACTCTTCGTGAAACCACAACCTCCCAAAGTGCCAGGTAAGTCACGTGCAAATGTTACACAATGCACAACTAATACAAACAAAAGCAAAACTAGGCAGCAGTTAGGTGATAACAACACAGCTCTTTACTTTATCTGATACAATAACACACCAGTGGTACAAACTATATTTATGTTTTCGCTCAACATTAACAAAGATGACGATTCAAAATGGTGATGTTGAAGTTTGTGCTCACAATGCATTCATTGCTTTAAGAACATCACATGGTCTCCTGAGCTGCAACAGGTTTCAAGGGGACTGAAGTAAGTTAAAGAACAGAGGACGCCCCCTTGTGTCAGTTTGAGCTGTGGAGTAAATGTGTTACTTAACAGGCCTCAGTGGTTTCATCACTTTGATTTAATCAGTGAATTTAATAAACACCTCAAACATATCAATTTTAGTCCCAGTTTGACAGCTGGTTTTATCTTTTCTGGTGTAAAGCTGAATTGTAAACAGCGACTGTAAACATCTTTTTGTTTCTGACTAGTTCGTTGTCGCTTTTTTCTCTTTTATCATCAATCTGGCAGGAAGTAGGCAGGTTTGCATACTTAAGTAGCATGTGTAAGTTGCATGTGATAGTAATATGTTTCACAAATATTCTGAAACGGGCTGGTATATCCACCATTACTATTGCACCTCGTTTATTTAGCCTGTTATGGAATTTTAGAGTGAATTAGACAGTTTGGACAGTTCTCATATTAATATATAATTATGTATTCACACTGAGGGAAGTGGAGAGACTTGATGTGGACTGTTATCAACAGCTCTGTGGGAGATTATCACCTTGAATATTACAGATGAGGTAGAAAGACATTTTATGTATTTGTAAAATGTTTTATTTCTTTAAGTACTTTTATCCAAAGCGACTTAAAATATGTTCATTTAACCATGAGGATACAAACCCAGACCCCAGTACATCGGTTCTGTTTGACATCTGTGGTGCTTCATACACAACACAAAATCTTTACCAGTGAGTTTCTTCTTTTCATTAGATGAAGCCCTGCACCTGATGTCCTCAGCAGCAACATGGTGGAGATCTGCAGCTTCATGCTGGGCAACACGAGGACGACTGCACCAGCTTCATGTTTTCCTCCCTTAACTAAAGACGGCCTGCAACTGTTTAGAGTTGGCAGTCATTGCTAAGTGTCATGGATAATAAAGTTAATTTCGATATTCATTATGGTTGGTTAAAAAAAATTACACTTATTAGAACAATGTTTATCTTTTTCTTTCTGATTTGATACACTTTAGATAAGAAGCCAGTGTTTTAATTTTCTTCTTTGCCATAAGAGACAGAACATGGTCATCACAGCTGTGTCCTTCAGTTTTGTCCGTCCCTAATAAAATGACAGGAAACATAAAAGTATGGCATTATTGTACAGGAAGTGTTACTAATAAACCAAGTTTGTATCCATATTTTCTGTGGATATTCAACTATGTATTTGAATATGCTTTTTGATTAAACTGTGCACTACCAAGACAATGAATGTACAGTATGGAGTTATTTCACATTAAAAGTATTTCATATATTATTTAATACATTATGTAATATGTGCGATACTTAGCTTTGATTGTTTGTAAGTAATGAAAACAGGTCTGTACCGAGTGACAGTGTTGAAGTGATGACTCAGTGTTCAGTCTGGTTGGATTCCAGTTGTGTCTCAGGTTTGACATCCTAGATGAACATTCAACTCCTGTTAACTCCTTAACAGACTTTTACAAATTGTTGACATCAGCCTAAGGTTCTCTATGAGACTGTCTATTCTAGTAACGTTACACTTCCTATAATTTATTTATATTTAACACAATAATTCAGTGAAATCTGCCTGAGATTAACTATGTAAAAACTGAAGGTAGCAGACGAGTTTAGTTTTCACTGTAACACGTTACAACAGAACACCAATACTCTTACTAATAAAGAGCAATGCAGATATGACTTTAAATACTCAGGTTTCAGTTGATCACAGCAAATCTGTTTCTGCAGAATAAGAATCTGTGTCACATTGTCAAGTCAAATTGTATGTCGATTGAAACAACTTTACATAACATTAGATATCTTACGTGCTGGAGCTTATTCTCCGGACACACACCTGTCGTAATTTAAAAGATTCATCATCAAACTCTAACGCTTCTCTCTGCTGGGTGGAACGGCTCATGTCCATTCTGGTGGTCGGTGTGTGTCAGTAATTACTCCTGTACGCTCCCCTTAAAGGCCAATGTATGGTTCTCCGTTTTGACGGACACGGACCGATAGGACCGCCTTCTCCAACGTGGAAAGCCCTCTCCGTGCCTCTCCGCGGCTCCTCGGAGAGCTTTTCGTGCAGCTCTCCTTTTTCTAACTACACGTTGAAATGGCGGAGAGCACACGGATAGCCATTGGCTGTGATTGGTCCGCTAACGCCAGCATTTCGGAATGGAAACTTCCTGTTCCATTCCCTACATCACAATAAACCAAAATCACAGCTACGACTCTATGATTAATGTGACAAGTGTGTTAAGCCAGCGGCGTTGTCCGGCTGATGGTGGCTGGTTAGAGCACTTACGGCATGTGTGTACGGTCACATACTGTTATAACGAACTTTCATAACGTGGCTAGCGGGCTAACCACCATGCTAACTGCGGTGGGAACAGCGCAAAAACCCGCTGACTTTAATCCCACGGCTCATGACACTCTTTCTCAAACACCGTCAGGTTAGAAGCAAACACTTTAGATCGATACTAACTAACGGTAGTAGTTAGTATCGGGTGTCCCTGCTGACTGTGTGTGGAAGCTGGGGGGAAGCTAGCTGCCTCCGTGTAGCTTCAAGCTGTTGCAGCTGTTGAATTAGCAACGCAGTTTGGAAACAAGACCGGGGAACCGCTGCGTTAAGACACGATAACATAAGCATTATGACCCGCTGGGTGTCACTTTATTCAACAAAAACTGTCGCGTCATCAACATCCTTTTTCTGTTAGCTGCCATCGTTCACTGTGTGTGAGGAGCCGGGAGGACGTAAATAAACCAGCGTGGAATTCTTCTATATACCTCATGAGGTAGGCTTCTCTAAGCTCGACTTCAGTTGCGCCATCTACTGTTCTGGCGGTGAATTGTTTTCACAACAAAAAGGCTCGTAAAACTATAAATCAAAAAGGGTCCGTCCGCTCCGTCCGTCCGCAACGGACTCGGAGTAGCATACATTGGCCACACAGTCAGCAGGGACACCCGATACTAACTACTACCGTTAGTTAGTATCGATCTAAAGTGTTTGCTTCTAACCTGACGGTGTTTGAGAAACAGTGTCATGAGCCGTGGGATTAAAGTCAGCGGGTTTTGCGCTGTTCCCACCGCAGTTAGCATGGTGGTTAGCCCGCTAGCCAAGTTATGAAAGTTCGTTATAACAGTATGTGACCGTACACACATGCCGTAAGTGCTCTAACCAGCCACCGTCAGCCGGACAACGCCGCTGGCTTAACACACTTGTCACATTAATCATAGAGTCGTAGTTGTGATTTTGGTTTATTGTGATGTAGGGAATGGAACAGGAAGTTTCCATTCCGAAATGCTGGCGTTAGCGGACCAATCACAGCCAAGGGCTATCCGTGGGCTCTCCGCCATTTCGACGTGTAGTTAGAAAAAGGAGAGCTGCACGAAAAGCTCTCCGAGGAGCCGTGGAGAGGCACGATGAGGGCGTTCCACGTTGGAGAAGGCGGTCCTATCTGTCCGTGTCCGTCAAAACGGAGAAGCTAGCGGAGCTAAGCTAACAAGGTACAGAGACACCGATACCTGCGAATCAATTCTAACACATCTAAATAAAGTACTAAACTGTACTTACCATAGAAATGGGAGCGCAGACGTTTTTAACTTGTCCGTCAGGAGAACGAGCAGAACATCAAACCATGTTATTCATCCGATATGTGAGTGGAAGCCTCTCGGTCTCAGGTGGTGTTCAGTGCCGGGGAGTAGCCTGTTAGCTCCGGCAGAGCCGAGCAGGCAGCTGGCTAGGAGCGGCACTCGGCACGCTGACTGTGACGTCACGTGAATTTCAAACCTCTATATCTTCAAACGAGGGAGTTAGAAAAAAAATTCACCCCCCTCAGAGGTGTCATCTAGGATGAACCTCGCGTTGAGACATTGAGACTAAAAACCATTTCTGTACCAGGCTGTAAACAGGTTTAATTCTGCTCTAAAGTCGGCTGTTTTAACATTGTAGTCAATGGGACTTTCTGTTTCTTGGAGCCAGCCTCAAGTGGCCACCCAGTGAACTGCAGCTTTTTACACTTCCGTATCGGCTTCACCGCTCAGACCAGGATGTTGCCCCTTGAGTTCGACCTACATGTGTAACCAAAACCCTGAGCACATTTTCTTTGTTCTGGGGACAAACCAGAGCGTCCAGAACTCAGTCTCCCAGTGTCACACAAAGGGTTGAAACCGAGCGGAGACACAAGTTTCAACCACTATCGGTCACTCTGGGCCCCAAAACCCATGAGGTCAACGGGCCAATATAAGCCCAGTTCTCCCATCCTTCGATCTCTTCCTACTCATCCCTCCGAGAGGAGAACACCGCTCTTTCCAGGCAACCCTCCATCGAGGATAAGTTCAGCTTTTAGCTCATCTCATCAAGGAAACCTCTAAATCCAAACTCTACCAACCTTCAAGCAGGCCTGACTGGAGCACCTGCCTCATTGACCTCAGCACAACAGCTGCATCGCACAGCAGAACCACAAAACTGGAGCCAAAACCCAACAAGGCGACTTCACTGGACTTCGAACAGCACAGAAACTTTTTTCTTTCCATGGACAGGTAACACAACTGGGCTTAACAATTATACTAGGCTAAACAAAGACTGCTTATTCGATTCTGTGTGATGTTTATACATTTGATCCGTGTTGCTGTGATATCTTGGTTTTAAGTTATTTGAAAGTTAATGTTATTCCTGTTGTGCTCTTCAGTCTTTCTCTGCATGCATCTAGTATCTTTCTCTAATTTGACACCAACACACATACCCGCATATCTCCCCCCCACATCTCTCTGAACCCCGCTAAAATGAGAAAAATCATTTACACTAAAGAAATGTATTTTAAATTATTTTATTGTAAATAAATTGTGTTCAAATGATTATTTGATCCGTTTAAAAAGTGAAGAATTACATGATAGACAAAGAAACATCACATTACATTTCAATTAGCTAATGCTTTTATCCAAAGTCACAATAAGTTCATCAACCACAAGAGAAAAAACCCAGAGCAACAAGAATCAAGTACAATTTGCTTAAAAAAGGCCAAACTACAAAGTGTTATATGTAAGTGTTATATAAGTGCTACTAGATATATAGAGGTCCTACTAAACAGATATAGAAGTATGTATTTTTTATCTTTTATCCAAGGTGAAGTCTGGAGAGATGTGTCTTTGGTCTAATCATCCAGATGATTTAATGCCTTATTGTCTTATCTGATTCAAGGTCAGATGTCTTTTAACTGTGTTGAAACCTTTTTCTCTCCAGATTGCACAAGTGAAATCGTTTATTTAAAAAGTTTAAATCATATTCACTGTCAGCTACATACTAACATTCATTGTTGCCAGTGTTTGGGATTTGCTCTTGTTTTGTTCTTGTTGTCTTCCTCTTCATCTTAACATCTAGAACGACTGCTTAACAGAGATCTACAGAAAGCAAATGCCCCACCTACTTGGCTACGGTTTTTGCGACTGTGGCGACTGTGGCGACTGAGGCGGCTGAGGCGCTCAGGATGCCCATGATGCCTGCGGAGCCTGCAATCAAAGTTTTTTTAACCTGCAAGAGACAAGATGAGCCAAACTGTTATTTTTTAAACAATCGACAAACTGAATGTCAAAGCATTTTGATAAACTGTCATTCAAATTGAATCTGGACGAGTGGAATGTCACTCAGTAATCAATCAATCACTCAATCAATCAATCAAATTTTATTTGTACAGCCCATATTCACAAATCACAATTTGTCTCATAGGGATTTAACATGGTGTCATATCCTCCGCCCTTAACCCTCAACAAGAGTAAGGTCCCCTTAAAACGTTTAACAGGGTAAAGAGCACGTAGAAACATCAGAGAGCCACATGTGAGGGATCCCTCTCCCAGGATGGACATAACTGAATAGATGTCAAGTGTAAGCTCTGCCACAGTCCCCTTATGAAACCACACTTAAAGGTTCAGTTTGTATAATGTAGTGACATCTAGTGGTGTCATGTTGCAGCTGAACACCCCCCCCTACCCCATTCTGTTCACATGGCATCTGAGTTTATTATAAACACGATTGTTCATAATGTAAAGATGTGGTTTCCCTGTGGGCTGCAAAAACTGAACTAAACAAACTAAACTTTACCTGATAAACCTGTTTATAAAACAGATTTACCAAACAATAACATTCAGTTACTATCACTACTATGTAATGATGTATTTTCAACATTATTAATCAGTATTTTTTCAGAATATTTTTATTCCTCTCAAGGGTCATTCTAATCTTTTCCACACATTTCACTTTCTACATATTTGCTTTATTTTGCTTTATTTATATTCATATTCATTTAAAGTAGAAAGGGAAGTCTGGGGCCCCCTGCTTGAGCTGCTCCCCCCGCGACCCGACCCCGGATAAGCGGATGAAAATGAGATGAGATGAGAAAGTAGAGTTTACAATTAAACAGTATAATGTCAAGCCTCATTTACATTTTATGTAATAAGGGTTTGATAGCGACACCATATGAATATATATCAGCTGATGTATAAGTATCAAAAATGTTTATATCATCAATATCAGTATCTCCACTTCATGCACTTCAGATAACTATTATGAATCCTGCCTCTTTGATTCTTTGAGTCATATCAGAGTTGTAGAGAGAGCTTCTCAGTTAGCGGAGCGTTCAAGCCCATGACTCACTTTGTGGAGAAAACAGAAAGGAAGACTCGTCTACTGTCAATCTCCTTTTAACAACACAACATCTACACACTAATTCTGCTGAGGAAGAGTTAACAAGGTTAACAAACACAACAGTTAGATACACACCTGACAGGACTTTGCCTTGCCGTATCGCATCTCGGTAGCAAAGTGCTCACAGTTGTTATTGACAAGGTCGTACTGTAGCTGACGGCCGACCATCGCACGGGCCTCCTTCACTATGATGGAAGGATCACGAGCATCGTACTTTTTATCCAGCAGATTGTTGACCCGGTAACGGTCATTGACGACCACATCGGTGAGCTTCTGATGCAATACAGATCCGTTGCCTTTCTTCAGGATCTCAAACGGGTCAGATGACTGACAACCTGTGTGTTTTATAGAAAAGAAAAACAGGAAGAACATGGAGGCAAAGAAAGAGGAAAGGAGGAAGATGCCATCATGAAATACACGTCATGTCCATGTGATATTCGAACGTGAATATAGTTATCACTTCACTCACCGTCTCTAACTAAATGAACCACTTCATCCTCTCCAATGTAGACGGCCCAGTGCTTATACATCCCACGGAAGATCTCGATCAGGTCTCCTGGTTTTCCTTTAAACTATAAAAAAACATGAAAACACAAATATTAACAATATACTGGACATGTAGTCAATGTGAATGTGCAGGAGCACGAGGGTCATATGAGGACACAGCCCTGCCACAGGTTGACGTACGAAAGAAACTTGACTAATGAATCAGGATTTGGAGGAAAGTTCACTGGAGTCGTTTTTGTCGTTCAAGCATTAAATCATCAGAGGTGAAGAAAACAAGAACTTCTGTTGAAGTTGTGAAGAAGTTGAGGCAGTATTAAATCAGAAAGTCCAAACTCTGCAGTTCTAGTTTTCACTCTGCAAACGAACCAAACCACGGTTCAGTTTGACCCTGAACGCCTCTTTTGGTTGGAGGAACCTTTCACAACTGATATTTAAATCTGGACAAAACTGAAAAGTCAAAGGGTCGTGAACAAACAAGGAAGGTCTGCAAGTGTCTTTAGAAACTAACCTGTTGTGGTTATTGAACAGATAATTTCTAACATGTCTGAAAATGGATATTTTTACCTCCAGTATTTATTTCCATTACAAAGACTGATCTTCATGTTTATGTATTTTACTTGTTGCATCACTTTGTGTCACACAAGGACTTTAACTGCCAATAACTCACTTAAGTAAATAGTTAACATTTATTTATTTATTATGTCGACCTTTTGACCTTATTTACATTACATTTCTCTCCTGTTGTTTAAACTCAGAGTGGAAGAGTTTGATTATGTGATCGAACAACACAAAGTGTTTCAGCTGGCGGAAGGAAGGACACCAAGAAATAAAACAGCTGATACTTAGGAAAAACAGGAGGGGACAAGTGGAGTCCAACAGGAGAGGCAGGTGAGTGAGGAGGGACAGGGGAGGTCCCAAAGGAAGCTCAGGTGAGTGAGGAAGGACAGGAGGGGACAGGGGAGGTCCAATAGGTAGATCAGGTAGGTTAAGGGGAACAGGAGGGGACAAGGGGGGAGGGGTCCAACAGGTAGATCAGGCGAGTGAGGAAGGACTGGAGGGGACGGGGACGGGGGGGGGGGGGGGTCCAACAGGTAGATCAGTTAAGTGATATTGACATGGAGAGAGACGAGGAGGTGCTTAAAGTTCCTCGTCTAAAAAGAAAGACCAGGAGCAACAATGGAAGCTCCAAAGCTAAGAAAGGGACAGTGAAGAAAGGAGGGGGAGGAGCATCAGAGTCTGAGTCCAGCATGGACACCGACTCTGCTGACAATGAATCCTCCAACTTCAGGACAGGAAGCCAGAAGAGCTCAAGAAGCTACAGTGCAGGGAAGATGAAAGTGATTCTCCAGAAGACAAAGAACATGAAGGGTTTGAAGTTAGAGGATTATTTCTCTGATAAAGAGCAGTTTTCAAACTCTGCCCGGCTGCACATGAGCAGCAAAGGCAGAGGAGGTCTCTGATGTTCCAGCAAATAAAACTGAAAAGAACTGAGGTGGAGTTTTTACAGGAAACTCATAGTGACTCAAAATATGAGAATGAGTTGAAAAGGGAGAGTTGGGTGGGCATCATCTTCTCCGATAGGATTGCACCAGAGTCTTTGGAAGTGGAGGGGGTGGTGGAGGGCAGACTACTGGTGGTGAGGGCAAAGGTCGAGCAGTTTTATTTTGTTTTTATGAATGTTTATGCTCCGGTCTCAGGACCCGACAGTGTCTGTTTTCTAAAGGTTTTAGACACAGTTTTAAGCAAAGGAAAAATTGATGATATTTTATTTTTAGGAGGAGATATTAACTGTACAGAAGATGATGTTTTATATAGGAACCCACTGGAGCCCCACAGAGCTTCACAGAGTGCACTGAGGCAGCTGCAGCAGGCCCATGAGCTGTGTGATGTGTGGAGAAGAATGAATGAAAATAAGAGACAATACACCTGGACTCATTGCCGAGGGGATCTCATCTCCATGGCGAGGTTGGACCGGTTTTATTGTTTTAAACACAATTTTAGCATCTTCAGAAAGTGCAGTATTCTCCCAGTTGGTTTAACAGATAACGCCCTGGTTGTGTGCAACGTTTTTATCTCTAAGCTAAAGTCTAGAAGCGCCTACTGGCATTTTAACACATCTCTTTTATGTGATGCACATTTTAAAGATGTTTTTATGTTTTTTTGGAGTGGTTTTAAAGAAAGAAAAATTGATTTAATTTATTTTAAACTGTGGTCGGACTGTGGTAAGGTTGCGATAAAGCAGCTCTGTCAGCAGTATACCCTCAATGTTACAAGAGACATAACCAGATCTATGGAGGATCTAGAGACGGAAATTGTGGAATTGCTGAATTTAATAGATTCCACTGGAAATCGCGATTATATTAAAGATTCCCAGTTCTAAATATCTGCTCTTACAGACTTACTGGGCACTAAGGCTAAGGGGGCGCTGGTCAGGTCATGGTTCCAGGCGGCAGCGCTCATGGATGCACCGTCTAAATTATTCATTGAACTGGAGAAGAAGAGCGGACAAAGCAGAATAATCCACACTCTGCGATCTCCTGGAGGAGAAGAACTCAGAAGCAGCAAGGAGATCCAGAAAAGAGCCTTGAGTTTTTACACTGATCTGTATAAAAATGAATACACTGAGAACAATTCCCTGTATGAGTCATTCTGTGGAGAGCTGCCCAAAGTCCCTCAAGACGTGAACACTGGGTTGGATGGCCCCCTGTCGATGCAAGAACTCTACACGGCCCTGCAGACCATGAGGGGGGAATGGCCCCAGATATCGACGGGATTCCGGTAGAGTTCTTCAAAGATTTCTGGAGTGAGATGGGGGAAGATCTTTTATCTGTTTTAAACGGGAGTTTTAGAGACTTGGTGCTGGTCGCTCCTATTCACAGATACAAGATGGATCAAGTAGTTCACCAAGACCAGACCTACTGTGTGCCTGGTAGGTCTATCTTGGACAATGTGTCCTTTATTCGGGATATTGTGGACTTCTCTAGTGCATTAGGCACAGTATCTCCACTACATGCACTAAGTAACTGAGAGCCACTTTACCGAGTCAAATTCCCTGTTTGTGCAAACTTACTTGGCCAATAAACCTGATTCTGATTCTGATATCTATTAGGAATCCTGTCTCTTTGATTCTTTTGAGTCATATCAGAGTTGTAGAGAGAGCTTCTCAGTTAGCGGAGCGTTCAAGCCCATGACTTACTTTGTGGAGAAAACAGAAAGGAAGACTTGTCTACTGTCAATCACCTTTTAACAAACACAACATCTACACACTAGTTCTGCTGTGAAAGAGTTAATGAGGTTAACGAACACAACAGTTAGATACAAACCTGACGAGACTCTGCCTTGCCGTATCGCAGGTCGGTAAGAAAGTGCTCACTGTTGTTAGTGACAACTTTGTACGGTAGCACACGGCCCACCATCGCACGGGCCTCCTTCGCTATGACGTAGGGCTTACGAGCATCATACAGGTCATCCAGCAGATTGTTGACCTGGTAACGGTCATTGCCGACCACATCGGTGAGCTTCTCACACTTCACCTTTCCATCGCTGCTGCTCATATTTGCCGACGAGCCAGATGACTGACCACCTGTGTGTTTTATAGAAAAGACAAAAAGGAAGAACATGGAGGCAAAGAAAGAGGAAAGGAGGAAGGTGCCATCATGAAATACACGTCATGTCCATGTGATATTCTAACGTGAATATAGTTATCACTTCACTCACCGTCTCTAACTAAATGAACCACATCATCCTCTCCGATGTAGACGGCCCAGTGCTCAAAGGACCCACGGAAGATCTCGATCAGGTCTCCTGGTTTTCCATTAATCTAAAAAGAAACATGAAAATACAAATATAAATAATAAAGTGTACATGTAGTCAATGTGAATGTGCAGTGATCAAAGTGCTATTCATCGTGGCTTCCTGTTGTATTTGTTTGTGTTCACGAGCAAGAGGGTCATACGAGGACACAGCCCTGCCACAGGTTGACGTACGAAAGAAACTTGACTAATGAATCAGGATTTGGAGGAAAGTTCACTGGAGTCGTTTTTGTCGTTCAAGCATTAAATCATCAGAGGTGAAGACAACAAGAAGTTCTGTTGAAGTTGTGAAGAAGTTGAGGCAGTATTAAATCAGAAAGTCCAAACTCTGCAGTTCTAGTTTTCACTCTGCAAACGAACCAAACCACGGTTCAGTTTGACCCTGAACACCTCTTTAGGTCGGAGGAACCTTTCACACCTGATATTTCAATTCAGACAAAACTGAAAAGTCAAAGGGTCGTGAACAAACAAGGAAGGTGTGAAAGTGTTTTTAGAAACTAATGTGATGTGGTTATTGTTCAGATAATTTCAAATATGTCTGAAAATGGATATTTTTACCTCCAGTATTTAGATTTATTTCCATTACACAGACCGATATTCATTTTTATGTATTTTACTTGTTGCATCACTTTGTGTCACAAAATGACTTAAACTATCAATAACTCACTTTAGTTAATAGTTAACATTTATTTATTTATAATATTTACCTTTTGATCTTATTTATAATACATTCACAGATACGACAGCAATTCAGATAAATAAAATACTGGCTTTTGTTCCATGCAACATACTTTCCTTATTTCAAACGAACTGACAGCGCCTTAGTTCCTATTGGTGGTGCACATGTTTAGTTTTCATCTTCACAGTCACAATTTAGATTTATCATTAAATTTGCTTTACAGGGATTGTTCACCCAAAAAGTATAACTTGAAAACTCTCTCTCTCTCTCTGCTCCTTTTGTTTCTGAAATGCTCTGATCATTCATTATATATATTCCCCTTTTTTAGGGCCCGAGCACTGAATGGTGAGAGGCCCTATTGAAATTGTAAGGATTTTTCTTCTTATTATTATTATTTCCCTTTTTGGACTTTTTCAGGGCCTAGACAAGCTCAAATTCCGACCAAAGTTTGCAGGAAGTACGAAGCCCAAAAAAGTAATTGTTTTGAGATCTGTTTTTGTCTTTGTTCAGGTTCGATTCAGTTCAGTTACATTTGGTTAAAGTTTATAAAACTTAAGTTCTGTTCAGTCGACCCCTTATGGACCAGAACTCTGTGTATATTGTTCACTTTATGTTAAATAAATCTGTTTATCGTTGAAAACTATTCAGAATATTCATATCCCTCTCGAGGGGCATTTTAATCGTTTCCACACATTTCACGCTCTATACATTTGCTCTATGTTCATTTATTTATATTCATATTAATTTAAAGTAGAGTTTACAATTAAACAGTATAATATCAAGCCTCATTTACATTTGATGTAATAAGGGTTTGATAACGACACCATATGAATATATATATCAGCTGATGTATTAGTATCAGAAATGTTTTATATCCCCAATATCAGTATCTCCACTTCATGCACTTCAGATATCTATTATGAATCCTGTCTCTTTGATTCTTTTGAGTCATATCAGAGTTGTAGAGAGAGCTTCTCAGTTAGCAGAGCGTTCAAGACCATGAGTCACTTTGTGGAGAAAACAGAAAGGAAGACTCGTCTACTGTCAATCGCCTTTTAACAACACAACATCTACACACTAATTCTGCTGTGGAAGAGTTAACAAGGTTAACGAACACAACAGTTAGATACACACCTGACGAGACTTTGCCTTGCCGTATCGCATCTCGGTAGCAAAGTGCTCACAGTTGTAAGTGTCACGGTTGTACTGTAGCTGGCGGCCGACCATCTCACAGGCCTCCTTCACTATGACGGAAGGATCACGAGCATCAAACATGTCATCCAGCAGATTGTTGACCTGGTAATGGTCATTGCCGACCACTTCGGCGAGCTTCTCCCGCTTTACATTTCCGTTGCTGCTGCTCGGAAGCTCCGGCGAGCCAGATGACTGACCACCTGTGTATTTTATAGAAAAGACAAACCGGAAGAACAGGGAGGCAAAGAAAGAGGAAAGGAGGAAGATGCCATCATGAAATACACGTAATGTCCATGTGATATTCTAACATGAATATAGTTATCACTTCACTCACCCTCTGGAATTAAATTAACCACTTCATTCTCTCCGATGTAGACGGCCCAGTGCTGATAGAGCCCACGGAAGATCTCGATCAGGTCTCCTGGTTTTCCTTTAAACTAAAAAGAAACATGAAAATATAAATAATAAAGTGTCAATGTGAATGTGCAGTGATCACAGTGCTCTTTATCGTGGCTTCCTGTTGTATTTGTTGATGGGAGAAAACTAATTAACCCATTGATTTAATTAGTTTTGTTGGAAATCTATCATCATTTAGATTTTACTCTCACAAAACGACAACCATGTCGTTCAAGCATTAAATCATCAGAGGTGAAGAAAACAAGAAGTTCTGTTGAAGTTGTGAAGAAGTTGAGGCAGCATTAAACCACAAAGTCCAAACTCTGCAGTTCTAGTTTTCACTCTGCAAACGAACCAAACCACCGTTCAGTTTGACCCTGAACGCCTCTTTTGGTCGGAGGAACCTTTCACACCTGATATTTAAATTCGGACAAAACTGAAAAGTCAAAGGGTCGTGAACAAACAAGGAAGGTGTGAAAGTGTCTTTAGAAACTAACCTGTTGTGGTTTTTGTTCAGATAATTCAAACAAGATATTTTTACCTCCAGTATTTTGATTTATTTTCCATTACAAAAAACGATCTTCATGTTTATGTATTTTATTTGTTGCATCACTTGTAATCATCACAGAGACATGAAGTTAGGAGGTCTCTCACCCTGATAAGCCATCAGGAGGTAAATACCCAATGGGAGGGAACTATGGGTTATAAGAACACAACTCCTGCCTGTTCTTTGCTCATTTGTACATGTCATTAAGGTTTTGTGTACATGCATCCAACATATTGTGAGGCTGATATGACCCTCTGTCTGACAACCTCCATCCGTCCAAGATTAGATAAGTTGTGTGCTACCCATCAGGGTCCGACATCTCACTAATGTGGGCGTATGTGTGCCATCCACAGATGGCTTGAGGATACACTGTCTCTTCTACATGCATGTTTAAAATAAAACATGAATCTGTGAATTACTTTAATAGCTCAGTGTTGTATGCAAGATGTATGTTTATAAATGGCAGTGGCATGGCCACCCTGTACCGTGCACATGTTTAAATTAAAAACATGAAAAATTAACCCTTGTAATATTTGATAAGCTTAGTATTGATTGCACAATAACCGGGTAGCTATGTTTATACAAGGCACTAGGCCCAGTTTAATATAAAACACAATTTTATAGGGGAGAGCGGGGTAATGTGGGACATCAGGTAATGTGAGAAACCCCCTGTATCTAGGCAACGGAACACATTTGTGGTCATTTGACCATTATGTTTTCAAGCCCCTCCCATTCCCCATGCCATTGCCATGAAGGAGAAGTTGGTGCTGGTGCTGTGGAAAGTATGTTTTTTTACATGTAAAACAAAATTTTCTTGCTTTGAACTTAATCAACTGTTGTGTCAAAACAAATTTAATCAGGTAGAAAAACGTATATCATACATGTTGGTGAACTTCCAACATATAAAACCATGTGATTGATGCTAGCTGAAGATTAGCCTGAATTGCTAAGATATGTTTTTCTAAAACGGTGGCTTCGGGGTAAAGTGGGACAGTGTCTCACTTTACCCCACCATGAAGAACAAGTAAAGTTTAGTCTTAAACATACTCTAGTGTTATATTACATTATATATGTTTTATTTTTATTGTCATAAACATTGTAGAAAGCCAAGAAACTATACACCAGGAAGACAACCTGGGGCCAAACACCACTCGCAGAGATGGAGAGTGCAGCCGCTGAGGTCATGCAAGGACAGAAGTCCTTAAGAAAAGCTGGAAGGGATAGAAATATTGATAAGACAACCCTCAAAAGATTCATAAAGAAAAAAGAGAAAGGGAAAGTAAAATCAGTAGCCTGGGGTGCAGTAGCTGAGGTGAGAGAAGAGAATATTCACAGATGAGATGGAGGAGGAGCTTGCCAAACACTTGAAACAACTAGCTGACCAGTACCATGGCCTTGCTCCAGTTAAGGGCCGTGAACTGGCATTTGAATACGCAAAGAAAAACAATATCCCTGTCCCTGCCAATTGGACAGAGAAACAATGTGCAGGTTAGCTAGGGTCTGCAAGAGATCTCATGAATCATAATAATCATAAATGTGCTTAGTTGACCAATCCCAATGATTCTGTTACTAGTCCGATATTAGTTGTTGTCAATCTAGCTGTCGGGATTTTAACTATTACAATTTGTGCTGTTATGGTAGTTTTAAAGTGGAAAAAGTAAGTGGACCACTTTACCCTGTAGCTGGGGTAAAGTGGGACACAAGACCACTTTTTTTAAAACAATCATATTTTCACTGCCCTTTGTCCTGAAGACATTCTGATAATTTCCATTGCTAGAAAACATCATGAATTAATGGGTAATGTGTAAATTTTACTGATATATCATTTAAGCTCGCCTAGAGGGGAGCAAATGTAAAAAAATTCCCACACTACCCCGCTCTCCCCTACTGTGTATATATATATATATATATATATATATATATATATATATATATAGTAGGGGGTCCCTGCTCCATCTCTTGCCAGGTTGGTGGTTCTTGGCCTGAAAAACGTTGAAGACCCCTGCCCTAAGTGGAATGTAGTGTGGCATAGGCCGCTGGTTGTGGGGGTGGTTGTCGGGTGGGACTTGATCAAGTCGGCCTCCCGGATGAACAGAGCCATGATGTTCTTAGACAATAGAAAGAAGGTGAGCGAGGTGTAGGAGAAAGGAGTGGTGATCCATGATACTTTTAAACCTGTTCTCCCACTCGTAAACCCAGCCACGAGGGTGATGATCTCCAACGCACCCCCCTTTAAAAAGAATGAGTCTCTGGTGAAGGAACTGTCCCTATATGGTCAGATTGTGTCCCAGATCAAGATGGTGTCTCTTGGGAGTAAATTCCCAAAACGAAAGCATGTGGTGAGGAGGGGCACCTGGTGTACTCCTGCCCGGTGAAGGTGGAGTGTAGCGGCTGGCGGGGAGTTCCCGCTCGTGGCCCAGCCCGAGGCTGCAGAGCCTCCAGATCCACAGGTGGAGGGGGTCTCCGGAGACTGAGGTGGTTCAGGTAACCTCTAAAGCTCGGATATCCCCCCTGTAAACAATGTATCTGAACAGGCAGGTTAGACAGACTGACAGCCAACCAGAAGTAATTGAAAAAAAACTTAACTGTGAATGAAGTGAGCGAAAAGAATGAAACTGAGGAGAATCAGTTAAAAAAACGATTGAAAATGATGTTGTGTGAGGAGCTGAACGAAGACATGAGTGATGATGATGAATTGTTAAAAATAGCAGAAAAGAGGAAGAACTCAAAGTCAGGGCAAAGCGACCCAAAGCCTGCAAGGCAAGCCGCAGGGCGAAATCCAGCAAGGGAAGCGAACTCTCCTCTCAGGAAGACGCTCATGGTCTGTACCCCCCCCTCTGACATAAAACCCTTTTTAAAAAACACTAAATACCAGAGGCTGCTCTCGGTGGAGGATCACTTCTCTGACCTCAAACTGTTTTTAAAGTCCTTCAAACCGCTCACAAGAAAAACAGTCAACGACGAGCTGTTAACGAATCAGGAGATTTACAGACTCAGGAAACTTGTGCTGAGACTAAAAGGCCAAATGTTGAGGGACGATGACGAGTTTAAAAAAGTCCTTTTACTCTTCTCTTTTACTGACCTGTTTTCTGACTGTTTTTCTTTTTCTTTAATCCATGTTTGATTTTAAAATCCGTACTTTAAATGTGAACAGAGCCAGAGCTGATTTTAAAAGAGCGGCTGTTTTTAAACTCATGGATATTAACAGAATAGACATTATGTTTTTACAAGAAACCCACAGCCCCGAAGACAATGAGAGTGACTGAAGGAGGGCTTTTAAACTCTTAAGAGACGGGTGAAATTATTCCAAAACGCCTTTCTCAGGAATACCCAAAGTAAATTGAAAGCTTTTCCTGAACCATTTAGAGTACATTTTGGTAAACAGATGCCTGCAGATGACTCAAGCTGGGACTTAAGAGCTGGAAAACACAATGGGACCACAGCATGAAGCCTTACCTAGCCCCCTGTTCAAATTTGATAACAATACCACAGAAAATTAATATTTTACACATGTTTTTCTAAGGATATTTCTATGTGGTTTCCATTTGGACACCCCAAAGGACCCTTGGTAACCATGGTCACACACTTTCACAGTGAAAGAAAAATGGCATTCAAACACACACAACCCTTCTAAAGATCATAAGTGACTCATACAGACACATACAGAGTGAAACAGAGGGCCATCGACAAAAAACTACCAAAGAACACTGTCAATCGCCACAACACAAAAACACAACATCTACCCACTAATATTGTTGTGGAAGAGTTAACGAGGTTAACAAACCCAACAATTAGATACACACCTGACGAGACTCTGCCACGCCGTATCGCAGGTCAGTAGCAAAGTGCTCACAGTTGTAAGTGTCAACGTTGTACGATAGCACGCGGCCGACCATCTCACGGGCCTCCTTCACTATGATGGAAGGATCACGAGCATCGTACAGGTCATCCAGCAGGTTGTTGACCTGGTATCGGTCATTGCCGACCACATCGGTGAGCTTCTCACGCTTCACCTCTCCTGTGCTGCTCAGTTTTGCTGACGAGCCAGATGACTGACCACCTGTGTGTTTTATAGAAAAGACAAAGAGGAAGAACAGGGAGGCAAAGAAAGAGGAAAGGAGGAAGGAGCCATCATGAAATACACGTCATGTCCATGTGATATTCTAACGTGAATATAGTTATCACTTCACTCACCCTCTGGGACTAAATGAACCACCATTTGTCCTCCGATGTAGACGGCCCAGTGCTGGTAGGACCCACGGGAGATCTCGATCAAGTCTCCTTGTTTTCCATTAAACTAAAAAGAAACATGAAAATATGAATAATAAAATGGACATGTAGTCAATGTAAATGTGCAGCGATCAAAGTGCTCTTCATTGTGGCTAGGGATGCACGATCCAATATTTGTATCGGTATCGGTACCGATATTGAAGAAATGTCTAGATCGGGTATCGGTGACAATGGGCCGATCCATATCGGCTGATTCAGTGTAATTCTATGCTGTGCGCTGTGAGTGACGTCATACCCAAGCAACACGACGTGTGGAGCATACAGTGTTTACATAATGGAGCGAGCGAAATGATAGGCTATCTGGAGTAGGGATGTCACGAGAACCGATACTTACGATACCTTTCGATACTAAAATAACGAAACACAGACGATGCCCATGTTTTTGAAGCACCTTAAGAAACGTGAGCGCCGAAACCGCTGTTAGCATCAGTGCTGCGCCTCTTCTGGAGCTGCAGTGCTGATCTCTGAGCATCTGAGACCAGAGAAACTCTGTGTTTTCACTGTTTCCACTGATAAAGGCTTCTGTACGCTTCTCCGAGTCCGTTGCGGAGTGACGGACGGACGGAGAGGACGGACACTTTTTGTTTTATAGCTCTACGAGCCTTTTTGTTCCGAAAACAATTCACCGCCAGAACAGTAGTTGGCGCCACTTAGAGAAGCCTACCTCATGAGGTATATAGAAGAAGTCCACGCTGGTTTATTTACGTCCCCCCGGCTACTCACACACAGTGAACGATGGCAGCTAACAGAAAAAGGATGTTGATGACGCGACAGTTTTTGCTGAATAAAGTGACACCCAGCGGGTCATAATGCTTGTGTTATTGTGTCTTAGCGCAGCGGTTCCCCAGGCTTGTTTCCAAACTGCGTTGCTAATTCAACAGCTGCAACAGCTTGAAGCTACATGGAGGCAGTTGTCTCCCCCCAGCTTCCACACACAGTCAGCAGGGACACCCGTTACTAACTACTACCAAGTGTTGGCTTCTAACCTGAAGGTGTTTGAGAAACAGTGTCATGACAGCCGTGGGATTAAAGTCAGCGGAGTGGCCCGGAGAGGGCGTTCCACGTTGGAGAAGGCGGTCCTATCTGTTCTTGTCCGTCAAAACGGAGAAGCATACATTGGCCTTAAGAAGCAGCCGGTCAGTCAGTGAGCGACTGCTTCACGTGAACTAGCTGTGATCTCACTGTGTGCTCTGCTCCCCGCCCCGCTCAGTCGCAGAGAGACAGTCTCTATCTCGCGCGCACTCACACACACACACATCGCCCGCTGCTGGTATTTCATGACGGCCTGATACGATGATGATTTAAAAAATGAACGTGAACATTAAACATATGAAAACTGATTTGTTAAGTTCACCATTTGCGAAAAATATGCGCACCATACACAACAATGCACAGGGAGCCACTGCAGAGGGTCAAGTTTAAGAGTTTAAGTCAAGTCTCATGATCCCAGTCTTTTCCCCCCCATTGAAAATAACAGTTTGTTACCATAATTTCGCGCTGTTTTTCTATATCGGTATCGGCCGATACTAAACCTCAGATATCGGTATCGGTATCGGAGGTGAAAAAAGCGGATCGGTGCATCCCTAATTGTGGTTTCCTGTTGTATTTGTTTGTGTGCACGAGCACGAGGGTCATACGAGGACACAGCCCTGCCACAGGTTGACGTACGAAAGAAACTCGACTAATGAATCAGGACTTGGAGGAAAGTTCACTGGAGTCGTTTTCACACCTAAAAGTCTGAAACCAACATTGTTTCCATTTGATCTGTTTAGATTTGGTTTCACATTGTAATTCATGGAGCGCACTAAACATCTGTCAGAGATACGTACGTCCTGTGGTCATCAGCTTCGTGGACTGAGACCAACCTTCACTTGACATTGATTAGATTGTAGACAACATGTGTTTCTCACATCCACGTGTTCAGGTGCTGTATTCACCAAGTGGTTTGAATAAAGTGCACGTGAAAAAAGGTTGTGTTTCGTTTGATGGGAGAAAACTAATGAACCCCTTGATTTCATTAGTTTGTTGGAACTCTATCATCATTTAGATTTTACTCTCACAAAATGAACGTCTTGTCGTTCAAGCATTAAATCATCAGAGGTGAAGACAACAAGAAGTTCTGTTGAAGTTGTGAAGAAGTTGAGGCAGTATTAAATCAGAAAGTCCAAACTCTGCAGTTCTAGTTTTCACTCTGCAAACGAACCAAACCACGGTTCAGTTTGACCCTGAACGCCTCTTTTGGTCGGAGGAACCTTTCACACCTGATATTTAAATTCAGACAAACCTGAAAAGTCAAAGGGTCGTGAACAAACAAGGAAGGTGTGAAAGTGTCATTAGAAACTAACCTGTTGTGGTTATTGCACAGATCATTTCTAACATGTCTGAAAATTTATATTTTTACCCCCAGTATTTATTTCCATAACAAAGACCGATCTTCATGTTCATGTATTTTACTTGTTGCATCACTTTGTGTCACACAATGACTTTAACTGTCAATAACTCACAATTTATTTATTATGTCTACCTTTTGACCTTATTGATATTACATTTCTCTCTCTTTCACTTTCACTCTCTCTCTCTATTCTCCTTTTGTTTCTGAAATGCTCTTTTGTTCAGGTTCGATTCTGTTCAGTTAGATTTGTTAAATTTGATAAAACCTAAGTTCTGTTCAGTCGACCCCTTATGGACTAGAAATTTGTATTGTGTTCGCTTTTAGCTAAATAAATATCTTCATTGTTGAAAAGCAGCTGTGATCACACTTCATCTGGTTTATTCTGGTTTCTGTTGTAAACTCTGTGATAGAATTACATTTTAAAGCTGCATTCAAATGATAATGTTATAATTCTCCCGACTTAAACAGTTTTCCCTGTAAAGGAACAGAAACTAAATCTACTGTAACTAATGAGCAGCAGGAAACTCACCCTTCGTGCCATGTCTTCAGCTCTTCGTCTTATCAGCTTCTGACGCAGAGTTTGTGTGTTTGCACTGATAACTGCATATAAAGGACCTGTATAACCTGCCTGCACGGCCCCTACAGTACAAATAACTTCATAGATCATTTACTATGAATTGTGCAGCAGGTACAGGTTTCAACCATTTGTGAAGCTGTGAGAGAACATTTGCACAATGTAAGTTTGGCCAACGAGATTATTGACTAGTCTAATTTAACATTTAAATAGTCCAATCACGAAGTAATCAACAAAGTCACCCTGGAATATTAATCCAGGGAGTATTGATTACTTCCAACCAATATTAACCATAAGGCAATCAGGTTAATTATACTATGGAGCGTGAGATGTGGTTCCGTCCCACAATAATATTTTTATTTCAAATCACAATTTTTAGCCATCACACCATTCACATCTAAAGGGGTGGGGGTGGGGGATGGGGGTAGAGGCTTACCAGTGTAGAGGCAGGCTGGTGAAAGTGGAGGGGCATCACTAGGAGAGTCACCATGATCACACGTGCACACACATCCTCTCACACACACACACAACAGTGGAAAACGGGATTGGGGGTGAATAGCACACAGGAGGAAGACAACACCACAGGAAACACCAGCCTCCTCCACCTTGGGCTCTCAGCTCCTGTAAAGTAAAGAGGGAACACACATCAGTCAGGCTCCATACGGTTCAATCAAATAAACAAAAATAAAGAAACAACCCCAGAACAATATACATTTATAACAGTGAAACTACAAAATAACTCAATCCACACAATTATTCAAAAGCCAAATCAGTCTTATAAATCGATTTATGACAGGTGCTTAATTATAAACAATAATCAAAAGAACACAGAATAATAAAGTACAGGAAAGCCAGGTTAAATGAAGCAAACATCAGGTGGAACTGAGCAAAAAGCACGTTAAAACAATGCAAAGAATATTTACCTCACTTAAGGGCTGCTTGATTATGGAAAAAATCATAATCACGATTATTTTGGACAATATCGAAATCACTATTATTCAAACGATAATGTGCCCTTATTCTGAAGTCTTTGCTTTATTCTTTAAATGACTGGAGCGTTCGCAATAAAGTGAATCACTTCTGGTTCAGGTCAACATCGATGACGGCCCTGTGTCATATTCCTCTGTGAAACCAGGATATCGGTGCCCGGTTATTCAAACCCTGTTGGCAACAGGGTGGCAACCTTAACACTCTCTGATTGGCTGACCGGCGCGGAGAAATGCGGGTCCGGTCTGACCGGTCTGAACAGCCAGGCAGGAGCGCGCTTGAGAATAGCGGGGCGCAGCGCGGCAGCTACATGGTCACCACACACACGACTCGCCTCCTACACTTTACGGCTGCTTGAGAGTGAGAGCCAGTCGGCTGAGCCGCTGAATGCTTTGGGGAAAGGACTGAATGGTGCATCCACGTCTCTTTCGAAAAAAATCAATCAAGATCTAAAAAAGAGGAAGAAGCACAGACCTTCTCAAACCAAGCCACAGGTGGATGGAGACGTTTCCAAGATCATTTTTGACAGTTTTCACGATGAAGCTAAAAAAGATGAAGAATCGCAAACCTGCTCAAACTGAGCCGGTCGCAGCTGCTGTCTCCTCTGAAGAGCAGCCACAGGTGGAAGTTGATGTTTCATCCACCCAGAACACTTAAAAGGAGACGCAGCAAATCAGCGAACAGTCTGACTCCACTTATGTTCTCCTGCAGGAGTCTGAAATGAGAGAAATCTCCCAGGGTTATGGTGGAAAGGAGCCAGATCAAGATCAAGATCAAGCTGAAACAGAGGAAGAAGCACCGAACTGCTCAAACCAAGCCACAGGTGGATGGAGACGCTTTCCAAGATCATTTTTGACAGTTTTCTCAACCGTGGCAGCTTGGAGGACACCTGGAGCACTGTGGCAGAATGTGCATCAGGTTTTTGTTAGTTTAAAGATGGGCCTGACATGCAGCTGGAGGAGGATGGGCCCGTTGCTGCGTGACATGTTGGGCAGCAGAGCAGGAAGTTAAAGTGCTGGAAGACGTCATAGATCAGATGTTGACATTGATGAAGAGGTGCCCAACATCTGGCTGTACCTGTATCTTGTAAAATAAATACATGTTTCACATTCCTGATCAATTCTCTGCTTGGTCACATCATTAATCCAGCTATGAGGATAATAGAAGGAAACCTATGAAGTTTTATATAAGGTCAAATTAATATTTGTAATACATTTTATGAGGGGTTAGGGTTAGAAGAATAAAATTCCCCTCAGGTGTTTATCATACAGTTTATACACAAGAACCAGAGACTCCATCCCCATCAAAGCATCAGTGGTTTAGATAATGGATGGTTGATGAAGTGTCTCCCATCACGATGGTTGTCTAGTTCACCACAGTTGTCACCTTCTGACTCTGGTAGAACATTGAGTTGGATCAGTAGCTACATTAATGTCAGCGTGAATTTAGTCCAGAGGGTGAATCAGACTCTTTTACTGAAGATAGCATCAACATATCAAGCCTCATAAATTAACTTTATATAAAAAAAAGTTTTTTCCTTGATCATATATTAAAACATCGTCTAGGCTAAATGTTCACTGGTCATCGGCTCTGACCTCGACTGAATATGGACCTCCAGATGTTTGGAGGCAGAGCTTGGTGTCTTTTTCCAGAAAACTTAGTAAAGTACAATTGGAAGACTGGGGAGGGGGGTCGGGTTTGTGTGTGTGTTTGTTGAATTTATATAGAGAAATAATATTCTATAGTTTAATATTGTGTAAATGTCTTGAAGTGATTTCATAATATGAGCCATTACACCTCTCAATTCCAGATCAAATCCAATTGACTTACATATAAAGGAGAAACACAATCTCAGCAGAATCAGACTCCTCAATTATTCGTAGTCGACAGCTACACAGGAATTTAATTTTCTCAACGAACAAGTCCTTAAACCGCGATAGACAACCGGCAGTAGACCAGCGCACCCCGGCAAAAATACTTCACAACAACTTTGACACAATGGATCACCTGCGTTCATCCAATATGAAGAGGATCAACTGCTCAAGAGACAAAGTATGTTTGCTTTTAATCAAGAGAAACTTTAGGTTAAACTGTTATTAGTTTTAAACCTCTTCAAAACATAATTGTCTTTTATTTATTTTACCTTACAGTACCTTTAAAGACTCTAAAATCAGACGTGTGTAAATGTCTAAAATTCATTCAGCTCTGTCTCTTTGAATTCATCTGAAGTTAGGATGGGACTGTGTTTTACAAGTTATGTGTATATTTGTGTCTTTCAGTCTCTTGGACAAATGCAGTCTGAGGACGCTGCCCAACATAAGGGGTAAAGTGTGACCAAAATCCTGCAGCCCCCCCGCTTAGCCCTCCTGGACACAAAGAGGAAGAACAAGGAGCTGGCTATTGAGAAAACTGCTCTAAAGAAGGAGGCGACTGAAAATGCTAAACTGAGGAGCCAGGCAGCAGAACAACCGTTTCTGGCTGCAGCTAACATTGGTCTGAAAGAGTAGGAGAACTCAGCTCTGGCAAAAGAAAACATAGCTCTGAAGCAAGAGGCGACAGAAAGACACAACTCTGTCTGCAGTGAAAAGTAATCTAGATAAGCAACTGACTGCTGAAAACTCAGCTCTGGCAAAATAAAACACAGATCTGCAGAAGCAGGCGGCACAAAAGGCTGCTCTGGCTGCAGAAAACACGACTCTGAAGAAGCACATGGACTCTACTGCCTAACATCTGTATCAGGCCAGAGGTGACTGTGTCAACATGATGATGAAAATTCGTACTGGCCTGTGCCAATATTTTCACGACAGATTGGAAAGAAAAAGCCCTGGCAAAATGCCCCAGCCACTCCATTATTATAGATATTTAGGTGACATGTGGGGGATTTGGACTCACTCCAAGGAGGAGTTTGATGAATTTGTTAATAAATTGAACACACACGATGCTTCCATCACTCTGAAGTACTCTTAGAATGACCAGTCTGTGGACTTTCTGGACACCACCGTATTCAAAGGACCGACATTCACACAATCGCATAAATTGGACATCAAGGTTTATTTTAAGGACACTGATACACATGCACTGCTCTTAAAAACGAGCTTTCATCCGAGGCAAACCTATATGGGACTAATAAAGTCACAGCTGGGGAGTTTACGCAGAATATGTTCACGCAATTCAATTTCACAGCAGCAGTCAAAACACTGTTTAGTTCTCTACGAAATAGGGGATTTTCAAGATCATTTTTAAGACACTGTTAAAAAAACTATAAAGAACAAAAAACACAAACAGATAGAGAATGATTCCTCTTATTACAACATACTCTACTATGAGTGGAGTAATAAACAACAAACTTAAGAACAATATTCAAACAATGACACAAGATCAAGGATTACTGGACAGGTTCCAAGAAATTTCGGTTTACAGGAGGAATACGAACTTAAAAGAGCTGCTAGTTAAGGCAACACTCACACTAATGCGTCACAAGAAAAACATTGTGTTATTACAAGTGTTTTGTAAACTTAAATTTGTAAGCGACACACACACCACACTCACAAATCACAAAGACTATTGAAATAAGATAATTTGTGGATGTTACGAAGTAGTAATAACAACATGATAGATCACCCAAAAAATACATGGATGTAGACA
The DNA here is from genome assembly GCF_949316205.1 of Platichthys flesus. Classification (NCBI taxonomy): domain Eukaryota; kingdom Metazoa; phylum Chordata; class Actinopteri; order Pleuronectiformes; family Pleuronectidae; genus Platichthys; species Platichthys flesus. The sequence continues at coordinate 3,126,697 of NC_084954.1, forward strand.
ACTCAAATATATAACATGTAATTTGATATTAGAATTAAAACAATCAGTTTATCGATACAAAATTCGTTTAAAGTCACAAGTCACTATTTTATTTTAAATAGAATATAAAAAAAATAAATATATAACTTAAGCCCAAAAAAATATAATATATTTATAGATACACGATATCATTTATGATAATATATATGTATAATTTTATTTTTATTCACAGATATAGAATTAAAGGATTGCAGTGGAATAGACAAGGGGGAGGAGTCTGTGAGTGGGAGCCTATAAATAGAGGAGCCCTCAGTCTTCACACTCACTCTTGCTCTGAACGTCGAGTGGAAGGACCTCACAGCTCAGATAGAAATATTTTGCTTTTTCACCTGCCTACTAAGACCTAAAGACCCAAGAGGGTCGGCCAGCACAGTGACACGTCACGTGTTTTCAGTTTGTTTCTTTGAGTTGTCGTGTTTTCGATTTAATGGTTCCAAGTTGCATTCTGTGCTTTCTCAAGTGTTCTCCTCACATCTCCCGAGTGTGTTCCTGTCATGCAGGCAGCGCCATCAGTTGTGATACCGTCGCACATGTCCCAGCTTAAGTCCGATATATGCTACCCTGTTTTGACGGACACAGGAATAGCTTTGCCACCGTGGAATTTGGAGAGCTGTTCGTGCACCTCTGATTTTTTTTAAACTCCGTCAGCATGTCTGCGAGCCTAGGGATAGCCCTTGATGTAATTGGTCCTCTAACAACGTCATTTTACGGAAACTCACATTTCCAGTACGAATACTAACTGTTTCATTCCCTATATCACAATACCCGAACACAACTACGATTCTGGGATTAATGTGACAAGTGTGCTAAGCCAGTGGAGTTGTATGGCAGATGGTGGCTGGTTAGAGCAGTGGTCCCAAACTGTTTTGGCGCTCGGACCGTCTTTAAGGTGTGGCTACTGAGCCTCACTAGGAGACCCTCAGGTACGGCCTTTGGTGACATCGTTCGACTTTCTATTCAACGAAATTAACGAATTGTTAATACGCGGCCGCTAAGACAGACGTACGTATTCCAAAGCTCCATCACGAACATGCTGCTCTTCTGTGCGCTCTTGAGAGTTTATTTAAAAATTAATTCGTTGATTAAAAAAATTCCACCGATGTCACTAGAGGGGCTCTGTATGTGGCGGTAATTTCGTTTGGTTGTCGTCACAGCAGAAAACTGCTTCGCACAGATGTCGGAAGTGGCAACTGAGTTTTTACTGCTGTTGTGGCCATGACTTTAATCCAGAACACCGGCACAGTCGTTTTCTCGAACATACTTTTAAGTCTGCCGTCATGTGCGATCTCCAGCAGCTGATCTTCTTGCACAGAAATGCTGGATTTTGACAAATGGGTCCGGCAAATACCTTGTGGGTTTGTGTTTAGCAAAAAAGTCACGTGACCGAGACAAGAGTCTTGACAGCATGAGTCATAGCGGAGAGGATCCGGTCATTTTTCAAAATAAAACACTGTTCAGAATCAGATAACTATTAAAACAGAAATAATGTAAGTTGTTTATTCTTTCTGTACGGCCGGGTACCGGTCTACGGCCTGAGGGTTTGGGATCATAATGGCGCTGGCGTGCTAGCTGCAGTGGTGACGGTGCAAAAACCCGCTGTCACGACTTTAATTACACGGCTATCATGATACTGTTTCTCGAACACTGTCAGGTCAGAAGAAAACACTCGGCAGTAGCTGGTATCAGGAGTTCCTGCTGACTGTGTGTGGAAGCTGGAGCTTCAAGCCGTGGAATTAGCAACGCAGTGCGGAAACACCGCGGAACCGCTGCGCCAAGAAACGATAACATAAGCATTTTGACTCGCTGGGTGTCACTTTATTTAGTTGCCATCGTTCACTGTGTGTGAGGAAATTAGGGAAGAGGTAAATAAACGACTTCTACATACAAAAAACGTCAGCAGGTAGGCTTCTCTAAGCTCGTCTTCCGTTGCGCCACCTACTGTTTTGGGGGTGAATTGTTTTCAGCACCACCAGCCTTTCAGAGAACCATAAATTAAAAATAGTCAGTCGGATCCGCTCGTCCGTAAGGGATTTGGAGTTCCATATTTCAGCCTTTAGCCCCAATGAACTCAAATACAAGTCCACGGAGCTGGAAATGTCCTCTGCAGTAGTAGGGAGCTCTCTTGTGCAGAGAAATTGTTCCTGCAAGACCCCGTCCCACACATGTGTCACGTATACGAGGTGAATTCATCGCAGAATAAACTTTTCAATCATCTCAAAAAGAAATCAGACCAAACTGCTTTTCACTTCCTTTAAAACCATTTATTATTAATGGTAAAATTTGCCAGCAGCAAAATCCGCCCCAGCCAAATACAACCTGGCTGTTCTCCACCCGGTTCTGTATTGGAACAAATAATTCAAGTTGTTATAACTCATGATCATGCATGAAAAATAGATAAATATTTGAGATTTCCCTGCACCACTGACCTTCTCCTCCATCATGCGCCTTATTTCCTGAGTCAATTCCAGAAAACCATTGGTTGGAGTTACAGTTAACCCTTCGCTAACCCTAAATTTAATCCAAAGTTGGTTAGATAAACAAGTTCATTCATGCAATCATCACATACAAAATGTAATTATCCATTACCGAGGTTAACAAGCCCATCAGTTACATACACACATGTCGAGACTGCCTTGCCGTGTTGCATCTCGGTAGCAAAGTGCTCACAGTTGAAAGTGTCAACGTTGTACGGTAGCGGCCCACCATCTCACAGGCCTCCTCCACTATGAGAGAAGGGCCTTGAGGATGCTACCCAGCAGATGTTGACCTGGTAATGGTCATTGCTAAAAGAGTGGAAAAAAGCCAAAGACAAGAACAAGAGGCTCAGGAGATCAGGACAGGGCAGGAACACAGGAAAGGACAGCACCATGGAACATTAAGACAGCGAGAACAGCAACAACGCAAGAACAATGGGAAAGACAGAGGCTTATATACACAGAGGGAAGGAAGGGCCAATTAAACACAGGTGAAACACATGAGGACTGGGAAGACACAAGGAACAGAGACTACAAAATAAAACAGGAAACCGAAACAGTGTGAAAACATGAAAACACTTTGAACATAAACCACAGAGATCTACTGGATTAAACTGAACACACTTTTACAATTTATAAGGCAAGGTGTAAAGTGCACGATTGTTACAGATTCACAGTTTGCTCGTCCAGATCCTGCACGTAAACGAAGCCGCCCAAAACGTAGCGCATGTCAATGTTATTGTGGGTGGCCAGGAGCCCAAAACCTAAAGAAAATAAACAACAGAGAAGCAGGTAATCCATTCACCGCTATTAAAACATGATGATGAGCAGACTACTTCAATATATTTAAGTCTCTATTTCTCAGAGATAAGTTCATTACTAGTGAGGGCAAAACCAAAACACTATTACCACTAGAGATGAGCCGGATACTCGGCTGAAAAGAGTATCCGGTACGGATATATAACTTTTGCCGAGCACGAGTATTATACGAGTAATACGAGTCATTATCTGTGCTCGGACTGAATGAAAATCCTCACACAGCGTCACAGCGCTCCTCCCCTTAACACACCGCTCTGCTCACTCACTCACAGAACAGCTCTCTGTCTCTCAGTCACTCAGGTTCGCGGGTCTTTTCCGTTAACGTTTAGGGTTTCTTCAGCTTGAAGTTTGTTTTTATTCCAGTTTGTACTTACTTATTAACCAGTAGAGTTCTGTTAAACGTGGGTTCGTTCAGACGTGGTGCTAGAAAGCGACTCGTGTTAGGTCTCTGCCTGTCGGGAGATTTTTTTTAACTGTTTTATTTTTTTTACTTCCACGCATTGAGTGTCTGACTACTCTCTAGCGTCTGGCTACTCTCTCTCTCTCTCTCTCTCTCTCTCTCTCTCTCTCTCTCTCTCTCTCTCTCCCTCTCTCTGCTCTTTTTTTTAAACCGTCAGTTTGCTCTAACCAGTTTTATTTTACTTCACGCACTGACACTTTCTAGGTAGTAGTTGTATAAAAAATATTACAAATTAAGCTACACACACACACACACTCCCCCTCTCTCTCTCTCATGATCAGTGATACAGAATAATGAGTGATACACACCCACTTCCAGGTTAGCCCACTCCGAGTACGGATACGGATACAGATAATTTATATGGTTAACAGATACAAATACCGATAATGCTGTACTCGCTCATCCCTAATTACTACTACAATGTGAAAAAGAAGCAGTATAAGGGAGTTTTCTGTATACCCGTAAGTCTGCACAGCCACATTTTGGATATTCTTTGAGTTGTTGGCTTTGAGAGGCGTTATGTTATAACTCATGATCATAAATGAAAAAAAGACAAAACAATCTTTGAGATTTCCCTGCACCACTGACCCTCTCCTCCATCAAGAGCCTTATTTCCAGAGTCAATTCCTATGAATAGAAATATACATGGTATGGTTATGAAGATATCCTGAGGAGCAAATAGATAATGTGTATTAACAACATCCACGTATCCTTTCCGTACCTCAACATCAATCATCGGCCTTGAGTGAGTGAGGAACCTGACGGCTCCTCTATTTATAGGCTATTCCACTGTGATCCTTTAATTCTATAACTGTGGATAAAAAGAAACTTATTTATATAGATTATCATATTATTCATGATAACTTGTATCTATGAATATGTTATATTTTATTGGACTTAAGTGATTTATTTATTAATTTATGTTCTATTTCGTAGAACCAATTTCGTATCAATAAACTGTGATTGATTTGACTCACATATCAAAATAAATTGAGTTTTCTACATCCATGTATTGTTTTTGTAATAAATCAAGTTGTTAATGATACTTTGTGACCTCTACGAATTATCTTTTTTTATAACTGAACAGTGAATTCCGATTTTAAGTAAATTTCGTATAGATAAACTGTGATTGTTTTAAATTAAATATCAAATGACATATTATTACATATATTATTACATATTTATTTCTTTAGTGTTCATTTGAGTTGTCTACATCCATGTTTTCTTTTTGTGATCCATCATGTTGTTATTACTACTTCGTAACATCTACGAATTGTCTTCTTTTCAATAGTCGGAGGTTAGGTTTAGGCAAGGGTCCATAGTGGTTAGGGTTAGGATAAGAGTTTAAATTTAGGAAAAGAGAGTGTGAGTTATGTTTAGGCTCAGATAGTAAATGGTTAGGATTAGGTCCCTAGTCTGAGTCCAGGATTCTAAACCCACTGTACACTCTATGAATTTGGTCTCCTGGGTGCTGAATATTATCTTCATTCTAATTAAAAGCCTCATGTTGTTTAGGAGTCATGAAATATTCACAAAATTGTTGAATTTATTTTAACATTCAGGCCAATTGGCTCTTCCCTCTTCTCTCCATTTTCTTTCGTTCTATAGCGGTCGATGACAAATTGTATTGGACGCCTGCTACTCTAAGTGATTGTGGTCCATGTAATATGAAGTATTTGACTAGAGTATTTGTGATTTTCTTGTGTCTCAATTTATACCTGTGTTGTACCATTCTTGTGGTTATTGAATTTTTTTGTGTCTCCTAAAAACAGTTTTCTAAATTTTTCACAGAATATTAAGTACATCTATATATGCCGTGAAATTATGAAATTGATCTTTTTGTGTGTTTCTGACAAATTAAAGTTTACAAAACACTTGTTATAACATATTGTTTTTCTTGTCATGATTTAGTGTGTGTTGCCTTAACTAGCAGCTCTTTTAAATTTGTATTCCTCCTTTAAACCAAAATTACTTGGAATCTGTCCAGTAATCCTTGATCTTGTGTCATGTTTCAATATTGTTCTTATGTTTGTTCATTACTCCACTCATAGTAGAGAATGTTTTAATAATCCTTACCCTAACCAATTAACCAGAGACTGATTGCTCACTGTGTGTGTGTGTGTGTGTGTGTGCTTTCATATTTCCACTATAATAACAGTAACAGGTTTATTCGTCCTTTGCAGAAATACACACAAACACACTTTATGTCACGGGTCATTCTAGTTCTTAATGTATGAAGCTTCCTATATTGTCACATCTCATAAACTTGAGTTCAGCAAAGCTTTGTTTTTCTTCCACATGTGAATTATCTTTATAATTTAATTGATCACTTATTCCCAGATCGTCTCTACAGGGACATAAATGACCAAGGCAGCTGAGTTGCCTTCAATAAAATGATTAAGCAGACTGTCCATCTCAGAATGTTAAACCATATTCATTTCAAATAGTGAAATGAATGAATGTTCTCTGGAACAACATGGAAGAGCCTGTTCAGAGTGTCTGTACTTCTCTCCTCCACCAGATGTCACCAGATGCTCAGCAGATGTGGTCTGTACCTGTCCGTTTGTGTGTGGTCCTGTTTGCAGTGCTCATTCTGCTCCTGTAAAAACACTAAATTAGCCGCTGTGTCCTTCACTCTTTGCATAAGTTAAAAGCCGGGGAAGTGAAGTGTAATGGGCTGTCTGCTCCAATTATTGTTCCCGACACTCTGAGTCCACTGCCAGCTCACAAAGTCTAAGCTCATCTGTCTTTGTTTGGCTTTTCTCCACGGAGACGGAGGCTTTGATCTGCTGTCCCAGGCTCTGATTGTCCTCTGCTCATCTCGGAAGTTACACGGACACACTGATGGACGACAGCCGAGGTGGGACGGCTGTAGGCCTCATCACTACAGACAGAAGCAGGCCTCGAAAACAACTGACGGAAAAATCACACTTAAAGAAAGTATGTGAGGAAACGTGGCAAAGAAATTCAAAACACATTCATACAACCTCTTTCTGCTTTGACGTCATATTCAAAGTTGTCGGTGAAATATGTCATAAATCGGTCTAATGCCAAATCGGAGTGGTGAGACAGAAATCATGGGATAAGTTGACAATAATATATTAAATATATAAGATATTTTTACAGTGAGTTGCTGGTGAATGGCTCAAACAGAGAAATAGCCTCAGACGTAAGACAACGTGCACAACAGCAAGCACACAATCACTTTAACGCTTCTTTGCACCACAATGCTTAATGCTGTTCAAATATATAATAAGTTAGTATTATTGTGTACTTCTCAGTGCTTTTGATACCTATCTACCGCAGCACCGTTCAAAAAGATTTAAAGTATATGCTGATCAAGTACTTTTATGACAATTCATTTTGAGTGATTCTGATTTGTTGTGGGATGAGACGCTAACTGCAGGTTTTAGTCATCATTTTCCTATAAAAGGCCTGTGGAGGTGGGGGGGGGGGGGGGGGTGGCAGTAATATAAGCAAACAGAGAATGTGAAGAGAGGAAATGGCCTGTGCTCATAATGACAGCCCGGGAGCAGCAGTGCATTCAGCTCGGACGCTTTCTGTGTCTCCTTTCAATGCAGCACGGCCCCTGCTAGTGACACCCACAGGAAGTGTAAACAGAGGTCAAGTGTTAAAGTCCAACCCGCCAATTCTCACCTCCATTAAACAGAGGGGGGGTCTCCACCATAAGAGCCCCCGGAGCACCTGGGAAGTTGCTCCTCTGAAACACTGGAATGATTGGTTTCATGAAGCAGCTTCACAGATCAGCGGAGATGTGAAAAGTCCCCATGTAATTTACATTTTATACAAATATCAAAAAATCTATAAAATATAGAAGAAAACGTCAAATTTTAAGAACTTGATATTGACATTAGGAGAAAGAATACAATTTCAGTAAAGTCTGAAACAACTGAAGTGAAATCACTCCGACGGTTCCAGTTGACCTTTGACTTTTAACGTCTTGACCTTATGTTTTGATTCGGCCCCTTAAAACTGAACTGAACTGAAAACCTATTATTATAATTCATTCTTCTTTTAGCCAAGTGAGGCACTGTTTAACCTTACACATATTAAACCTTTGTTTGCGGTACTTAAAAACGAGACCCTAGATAATTTACTTATGAACTCAAGATCTGATTCGGATGTTAAAAATGTTAATGAGCGTTAAGCAGAAAAACAGAGGAAATGAATTAAAGGTCAAGTTTTTCAGAGAAAGCAGTTTGCCGTCCAGTGAATTCTATTTACTAACTTCATTCTAGAAGGAAAAGACATTTTGGTGAAAGCTGATCCTCGGGTCTGCCCAGTGAATACGAATCAGGGATAGCTTAGCTTTGCATAAAGACTGGAAACACAGGGAAACAGCTAGCCTGGTTCTGTCTACACCTCCAGGGGTGAAGTGACATTGGAATCATGTAAACCACGAGACTAACCCATGTGTGGATGTGGATGCAAACTTTCCACTGTCAAACTAACAGGGGACACTTTCACACCATGTCTTCAACTGTCTGGGAGCTATCGTCCTCTTGTCTTCTCTATCCTATATTTTTGCTTTCCAGAACCTCACCTACATATTGATATAGAACCCTCCCTTGGGTAATGAACACTTCCAAACCATTTTCCTGAGAGAAACCATCCAAATGAAATGAAACAAGCGTGTGTTCAGATAATTACATCAGTATCTCTGCAAACTGCAAAAAAGATTGCAAAAATTACTCGTCCAGAGAGGTAAGTGGCACGTGCACATTGTGAGTGAAAAACACAAATGAGCCATTATTACAAATCTAAATAAAGCAGCATGTGACACCAACTGACCAAAAATCCACAGGTTACCCCCCCCCCCCACTACTCCATTAATTGTTAATGTATAAAACGCTTGCAAATATCACACTATCCCTACACACAGTCAAACTCCAGATACCCAACAAAAATTTTGCTTTCTGTAACAAAGACATTCTTATTCTGTTGAACGACTATGATCCAGTTAAAGTGTTGAATCAGGTTTAAACTCTGTACAGCCCAATCATGTGAAGGCATGTGTGTGTGTGTGTTTGTGTGTGTGTGTGTTGTGTCAGACAGGCCCAATACACACACGCTCCGTTTCCCAGGACAGGACGGTCATGTCCGTCAGCAGATACTGTTCAGGAGGAAAGTTAATCCCTCATTAGGTTGTTAATGACATGGACGCTCAGTTCTGTGTGGAAGGAGTTTCCTCCGGGCTCGAGGGCCGAGCGGCTCGTGCAGTAGCACTTCACAGCACTGGTGTCGATGCTAATGGGGCGAAGCTGGAGGCTCCTCCATCCTGCTACACATGCAAATGAAAAACACACAGAATCTGCATAGTGACTTCGGAAAGAGAAGCAGTTTCCAAAGCTGGAGTTAGTCACATTTCAAATGTTGAGCAGATAAGAGTCATGAAGGAGCACTGAAGGGTTGAAGTCCTGGAGACTGTGACAGGAGAGAAAGCGGATACAAGTTTTTGTCCTGCAAACACATTCAGTCACAGTCCATCATTCATAAAGTGTTGAATATGAATTTAGAGGGATGTTAACAGAGCTGTAGACTGAAGGCTCTCAGTCAATTACATGTGACCGAATAATCATAATATTACCTTGAATTTATTATGTCCCTTTCCAAGCCACAGTATAAAGTCAGGAAGATGTAAAGTAAAACAAACTAAAAACATGAACATCTTATTTTTCTTTCTGCCACTTCAGTTCTGTCCAAGGGTCCAGAGGTCTTTGTTTTAAAACGCTTTGAACACATTCACCACCTCCTCAGCTTGAGTTAGATCTAAGGACTTCATTTATTTCAATTTGACAGATTTAAGACTTTGTTCTTTTCTGGCCTAATGAGACCCACACTTGGTCTCAGCTATGTAAAATAACACAATTAGTGCTCAAAACACCAGATGACATTATCATTACAATGATGAGCATTGAAATACTTGAAGGACTTAACCATAGAGACATGGCCCTTAACTCAGACTTGTCCACATAAGGACTAGAGAATTGGTTTGTTTTGACATGTCCATGTCTTGTCCTTGGACCTGAAAGTATATGACAGCAATGAGTTTTATGAATGATTTGATATCACTCATTTAACTCTGGGGTGTTTTAATTCAATTATCCCATTTTGTGTTTCCAAGATCTAAACACAATGTCTCAAAAATCCCATGATTTCCTTCAAGGTAAAATAAACGTGAGAAATACAATGAATTTTATTATTGTCTCAGTGGTAACATTATTCGGATATAAACAGGCAAAAGTATAACTTATTTTTAATGATTTGTTGAAAAGAATAATATATACTGTATATATATTTTCTTCTTCTGACACAATTAGAAATTGTACATTTCATGGTAATGCATAATGTACCAGAAAAGCTAAGGAAACAAAAAATGTGTTTTAATTCAACGTCTCCAATGAAAAGTTTGTCTTTGCTGATAGATTTTCAGAAGCTTAATTGTCAGGTCTTATATCAGCCGGTTCCTCCAGAGTCACATGTGTTAAAACCTTTATCCCTGAGATTTATCTATATCTGCCTCGGACTCTCTGGCAAGTTGAAGCATATTTTACAGACGTTAAAAACATCTTAAGAGAAACAATATTCTGATTCAGTCTGAAAACTCTCCGGGGGCTGAATTCAACTTTCCTTCAGTTGCATGTCAATAAACCGGACGAGGAGGAAGAAAAAAAAAATGTCTCAAAAATCTCATTCAAATCTGTAAACGTTCTCTTTCTAACGTTGTCTAATTCAGCGTCAGATCAGGTCGGATGAGGCTCCTCCCACCGCAGAGCAGAGGCCCGACCACACGACCATCCTCCTGCAGCAGAGCCTGGATGTGTATTAGAGCCAGACGGAGTACCTGCCCGTTCACTGGACTCCCATTCATAGTCAAGGTGAGGGCCAAGGCCCCACAGGTCCTGGTAATGACCCCTCAGTCCCAGCAGCCGGGTGATGGAGGCAGGCCGTCCTGGATTGTTCTGCAAATAGCTTCATAAAGTCATTAGCGATGGATGTGCGTGGACAGGAAAGGCCTGAGATTACAGTGGCTGTTAAATGTGTCGGGCAGGTGAGAAGACGATCCCCTTTCACCTCAATAATAATAATGATGACGGTGTTTCTTCATGCTTTTGTTTCATTCAATCACGTGTGAACTGAAGGTGAGAGAGAGCTGAGGGTCTCTCCGTCTCCTGGTGAACAGAAATAACAGGAATATTTATAGCATCTGTGGATTTTCATCTTTCTTTTTTTACCCTGATACGATTGGCTTTTTTTTAAAGATGGAGTAAAGCTAACAAGGATTTTCTACTGTAATATTTTGGAATATAATATATTGCCTGGTAAATAATTCCTATAATACCACACAAATGTTCATGAATTGCTCTTAAACACCTGTTTATGTCCTTGGACAGATGTCAACTTTTGGTTTGTGTCCTCAGAGGCTCGCAGATGCTGAATTGGTCAGAGAGAAATGGACATTCACATTATTTTCCAACTTGTGTAATAAGACAAACTTGCTCATATGAAACAACGATACATTTGAGCAAAAGTGGACAAAGTTTGTCCACTTCAATTGCACCAATGTGCTCACAAGCCTGTATTTGGATCTTTAGAATTAAGACACTTGTAGTTTTTGGAACATTTTAACTCATTTGAAGTTTTAGGAAAAAATTTATATATGCACTTTATAAATTATGTATTCAGAAACAAATAACGTGTCGTTGTCGTTTAAATGTTCATTCAACTCAGCAATATCTAAAAAAAAAATTCAGTTCATCAATATGATCCGCCGATAAAATATGGAACACAGGCACCTGAATTCTAGAGCCGTCCTGCATTACAAGAATATATGATATTGGATCATAAGAGGTTTTGTCCTGGACAATTTAGTTAAATCAGGAAGGTGTTTTAGACACAAACCTATTGTTTTATATAAATGCCAAAGAAAGAGCAACCATCTTGGTGTGAACATGCAACCGACCCACAGATACTGAATGAATGACCAAAGTGCAGATGGGGAGTTTCAAACCTTTGGTGAGAGCCTCATTTGGGAACGATGGCCCATAGAGCTAATAGAGCTCGGCCCTTCTGTCCTCTCGGGCCATGACTATGAATGTGAAGAGGACTCTACTGGGGACAATGGGCCGTGTATTCCTTGTCTGGCTTCAATACACATGGGGGACATGCTGCAGCAGGTCGGCCATTAGAGGACACAGAGTCTTCATCCAGGTACAGAGTCAGTGGATTTCACCTGTGCAGGCAGAAGAACAGAGGAGAAATCAGATGAAAACATCACTAAGCACCCCCCCCCCTTAGAGTCAAGATTAAAGTTGAAACTAATGATGAAGTTCAGTATTGAGTCATTTAGTCTGTAAAATGCCCCAAAAGTGGGAGAGTGAGCAATGAGACAAGATAAATAAATAAACACTCAGCAACCAGGACCCTGCAGTTGATCAATTGCAGAATCTCACCACTGAATAATAACCAATTTATTCTCAAAGGCCTGGAGGTGCAAATTAAATCTCACTAGTTTTCATCACGTATTTCAACCTGTTGCTGCACTTTAACAGTGGGACCTATAGAGGCCCCAGTAACTCGATGATGGTGAGGAGTTCGTGAGTGAACGTGAATTAAACGACTTGTCAGGACAGAGGTTTTCTGCGGTGCTCGCTAGTAAACACCGGGGCCTGGGGTGGGTGGTCCGGGGGCGGAGGCATCAGAAGGAGCCTCCTCATTGTGGAGAGAGAGTCTGTGTTTGCCTCCTTCATTAGACATTCTAGTGTCAGCGAAGGAGAATAAATAAAGCGCACGGAGGTCAAAGGCACCGAGCGTTTCGCCTCGGTGTTTAAATGTGTTTTAACAGTTACTTAAGGCGCTGGAGACGCTCGCGGGCCACTTCCAAATGATGGAAATGAGCCTGGAAAGTTTGCAGAGCTGGCAATAATCCGAGTTGAAAGAGGGAATGTCTTTGTCCTCGGGTAGTGTAAGAAAGCAAATCACTTCCTTCAAAGACGCCGCACTGCGCTTCATCCTCAGACCTGTGAGGAGGAGTTGTGGGGTCTAATCGGGACTGTGCGTAAAAGCGCAACGGGCCCGTGGACTTTGAGCCAAACGAGGCAGCATTCGGATATTTTGTGTCGAAACACAATAAATAAATCCACTCTCTAGGTTTAGGGCTTTAGAGCAACTTGGATTGTTTTAGGGATCAAGCCTTTCCCAGTCAGAGCGGCCTCCATCAAAGGCCTGGCTGGATCAACCTGTGGATTAACGCAGTGAGTGAGATTAGTGGAGTTTCAGTTTGATAAAAAAAAAAACAGCTGGACCACTCTGTCACCACACCCGAGTCGCCGAATTTGACGCCTCCATTACGCGGGGCCACTTACTCAATTCCAAGAGCGACACCACTGCTGTTAAAAGGCACACTTTGGAAATAGAGCACAATCATTTTACACAGGAGAAAGATTATGGACTGTTTACATAGGGGGGGGGGATTCTTGATTTGCAACCACTTGAGACAAATCCTCGAATCACCTAAAGCTGAAAGAGAACTAAGTTTAAAAATGCGTCAAAGGGTTTGGAGCAAAAACAGGAGAAAGAAAAGAAGGATGAGTAAATCAAATCAATTAAGTCAACACAGTGGGTTCTCTGTAGATTGTACAACTTTAAGTCGGTTTCCAATTGTGCAGCGACTTGCTACGCTGCTTAAAGCATCTGTCGGGCAGCCAGGACTTAAAAGGCTCCAAATAAGATGATTTGGAAACATCAAGGCTTTCCCAGCGGTAATGATTACATTTGGACTTAAGATCCATGCAAGAATTTGTAGCCCAGTAAATCTCTCTGACTTTCCTGCCCCCACCACTCTTCAAAAGCCTTGTCATTCAAAGGGTTAGGATGTTTGACAATCCCAGCTTGTATTACTCCACCAATTAATTGGATACGTTGTCGGGATGTTCGTTTCTCTCATCTGCTACTTAGAAAGACAAAGGCTCGATGGGGGGCTGTTGACACCTCAGTGTGCGGGAGGAGTATAAGTCTCGGGTCGCTGGGGAGGAGCAGCATTCACTCTCTCGCTGGACTTGGAGCAACAACACGTTTTTCATCAGAGATCTTCGAGATCTTCTTTTTCCACTTTGAAAACTCCCTTCAGGCAGAATGCAGGTGCCGAACAGACCAGTCGGAGTTTATGGATACCCTCTGCGTAATTACGCACCAGCTTCGCTGTATCCGCAGTACCAGGAGAGCCAGCGCGGGTTCTCAACGAAGCCACCTAGTGGAAAATCCTTCACCATCGATGCTTTGCTCGCCAAACCAGAGGACAAGACCAGTGACCGGGCGAGTCCTACTCACTGTGGAGTGAAATATCAGCCAGCGACTCTTCCTCTCACAGGACACGTAGGCTTGCCCATAGCACCGGCACCTTACGGCTACTCGCCAAACATGTTGCACTCTGCTGTTCACACGCAGCCTGGATATTCAATCTACTGCTGCCCTCCTTTCACCTACCAGTCAACGTGCCGTGGAGCATTTTACGCACAAGGTGAGTTGAGTGATAGTGAATCAATGGCACCGAAAAATTTAATTTGGCCCACGTTTGAACTTTGCGTGACAGTTTGATTATAATGTGTCACCTCTGCTCTACAGCTTCAATGTCCAAACTCAACGGCGGGCTGCACTCCTTCAAAACCAAAGGTGGGAAATCGAAGAGGATGCGCACCAGCTTCACCAGCGAGCAGCTGTCCCGGCTGGAGAAGGAGTTCGCACGGCAGCAGTACATGGTGGGATCCGAGAGGTTCCTCCTGGCCTCCGCTCTGCAGCTCACAGAAGCTCAGGTGAGAACATATACCAACTAGAAACCTGGCTGAATTAAACGCTGCTATACTTGGACATCCTAAAGAAAACCCAGTGATTCTAACGTGCGCCGTTCTCCTCTGTCTCCAGGTCAAAGTCTGGTTCCAGAACCGACGCATCAAGTGGCGCAAACAGAGTCTGGAGCAGCAGCAGGCCAAGCTCGCCAAGCTGGGCCTGGCTGCCCCGCCGAAGAGCCCCGGGTCCCAGGGACACGGAGACGAGGGAGACGAGGAGTTCTCCGACTCAGACGTGGACATTGACGTGTCTGATGACTCCACTGATCATTGTTAACCAGCTGAACTGAAGAAAAAGACTGTATATACTGAGAGAGGAGGCCCCATGTCCCCACATGATTATTTAATAGATGTATAGCTATATATTTAACTTGTGTTTTCTTACATTAATTGCTCTTGGACGAGTCTGATGTTTGTACATTTGAATGAAATACTCAGAAATATATTTTATGACACTACTGGCAACTTTGTCCTGTTCTTTGCTTCTCACTGCATGCACAAGGAGAAATCTGCTTTCTTTTAACACAGGGAACATAACACAATTTTAAAAGCTTTTCTTTTAAAATTCAGCAAAGAGATAAACTCAACAGATTGATCTGAAGCGCAGGATTCAGGGTGTAAAATATGATAAAAGAAAACTGTCAAAGTCCCGAATCAGATAAGCTCAGTGTTTGAGTGTTAGACGCTCGATAAATCAAAACTAAAGACATTAATCGTAAAGTCTCACCCACTTACTTCCGTTATATTATTGAAGATGTATTTTCAGCACTGATTGTGGCTTATTTTGACATTTTTAGACAACATATTGTGATTTTAAATGTAATTTTGATGGATTTTGTTAAAGAGAGACAATGAGTTATTAGAGGCATATATTCTCATGTTTTGTCCACAATTCCGAGACCAAGTTAGCCGACACCATCTTAATTCATCAAGACGTTGGCAAGTTGAACAGTTGAATCAGTTAAATTATCTACTTCTAAGGACTGAATGTTTTTGTGTTTGTCAATCTGCACTATAAAGTTCCGGAAACCAGTTTATAATCAAAAAAAACTCTGCCCCCGTCTCTAAAACATCCCCATAAAAGTCATCATCGTGACCCTTTGACCTTTTCTTATTGCTCCTCAGTCCGCGCCCAGTTTGAAGAAGATGGAGACATTTCCTTTCGAGGTTTGATGTGACGTTAAGTCGGGGACAAACCCGGGTTCCCCTCGGATTCAAGCAAAGCAAATAAATAACCAGCTCGGGGATTAACTGGGATATCTGACCCGGGGCTGGTGGGGGTCAGTCTGTCTCTCAGTGCTCTAATCTGTTTAAACGGTTCTTACGCCCGTTCTCACTGCATCTCCACGGACAGGTCTCCCAGATGCCGTCCCACTGCCGGCAGGTGTCCTGTCCCTGCCCCATTCAGACGGGACTCATGCTGTCAGCTGAAGCTCGGCTGGCAGACACCAGGGATAAAACAGGACAGAGGACGGGGATGTCATCCGTCAGAGCAGCTAATTGGGGGTGGGGGGGGTCAACCTGAAAGTCCAGTCCTGTGGATAACTCGTCATAATAAACAGGGGACACAGCCAGGTGGCCTCCGTTGCTTTAATCCTAAAATCTTTTAACACCAGGTTTTTACAATAACATTGTACTAGTGAATAAACGGTCGCATACTTTTATCTCCCAGCAAGTTAAAATAAACATGTATGGAATAATCAAGAGGGAAATGGAGAAGTAGCGCAGGATTCCCAAAGATTTCTAATGAGTAGATTTATATCTCGTGTCAATTTTCTTTTGACGATTCACAACCATTATCTGAAATTAGCCAAGGATGACTTTCCTTGTGTTAACTCATCAAACCACATCACAAGCTTCCGTTGAAACCGACCACAGACTGGAAATAAGATGACGTGTTTCCACTTCCTTCTACAATCCAGAAATGAAGCCAACACAAACGACCAATCACGAGTCAGTCTTTCAATCCTGACGTTTAATCACGTCAAATGACAAATTAAAAACCAAATTTATCAGATATCAGAAAATACATCATTGGATATGACGGAAACCATCTTTGAGGAAAATCGATTTAACGTCTGCTTTCCTGAAAGAGGTTTATGAGTTATACTGCAGCCAGCCACCAGGGGGCGATCACAACACTGTGGCTTCACTTTTGGGGAGCAGTCACGTAACTAATGATGTTTTCATTAGTGATTAACTGATTATCCACATTCTGAAATGTACTCAATGTTTTGTTTCGTCCAACAAAAATTTCCCTAATCCAGACAAAAAAGTTTATTCTCATCCACGACAAATTAAATCATGAAACTCTCAGATTTAAGAACGTGAGTGTTTGGAAGTTTTGCAAGAAAAATTACTTAAATTCATTACAAAAAAATGTAATTATCTGAAATTTGTTCGTCAGTGGGTCAATGGACTAATCGCTGCTTCGGTGCTAACTGTTTCCTCACAGGAAATGGCTCATTCTACTTCCTGTCCTTTCTGTTCCTCCACTTATCTTTAAAAAATATGATTTCCTGTGAAAATAAAGAAAATCCGTCGAGGGGGATGAAATGCAAACTGGAGAACAAATTGATTTCAGTAATTTTTTACCTTTACATCGGCTCGTGAGGAGGATGCACTGTGTGTTTAGTCTTTTGTCAATCTGGTCAGCAAACTCAAAAGAGGAAGAAGCTCAGCTGAGCGCCATCAGACAGAGCAGTGCTGGTCAGAGAATCAAAGAGAGAAGTTTAATAAACAGAAACAGAGTGGATCTGTGTCTCCTCCCCCCCCCTCGATTGGGGCTGAAGCATCACTGAAGGAACAGAATTTGTGTAAAAACCCCGGAGAGCCGTTTCTGATGTGATCAGCCGGGAATCAGGGCTGCCCCCCTTCCCCTCTCTCCACAGCCCAACGTAATCCCATTGAGGAGCAGAAAGAAGCAGCCAGAGGCCTGGGAAAGAGTCCTGCTGAGGTGGGGGGGGGGGGGTTCCCAGGGCTCATCTTCCCAATTAGCACAGGGCACCTTAACGGCTGGAAACAAGACGACGCTGGCCGGGTAAAGACTCTGAACTGAAGCCTCTTATGAAACTGTTACATGTTCATCCGTCTCCAGACTCATCTCGTTCTCCTCTTTGCACTTTACACATTTCATCTCGGTGACAGACATGAGGCCTGTTGTCTGTTGTGCATTGTCCAGCTAGATAACTGTGTCTCTCCGTTCCCGTCATCAACCTGATCATTTTGGGGGATTATTGTTTTTATCGTCTCCAGCATTTTGTTCCCTGATCTGAAGAGTCAACAGAAACTGGCTTTGGTTTCGATGTGAAGTGAGACTAAACAATCAAAACAAATGCACACATATGTCATAAGAACACAAAACCTGACGACGTCTTGACTTTATCAATGTAAATATCAATATTCAACGTGAGACAACTTCACTCATTGACTGTATTCTGGAGAAAAGCGCCAATTCCTCACTGTTTAGTCGCTGGAGTATGTTTGAATTATTCCAGCTGGTCTGATCCAAACTTCCACCTCTGTCATTCCAGAGCGGCTTAAAGTGAAATATTAATGCAAAGTGTTGAGTCTGTTGATGTTTGTTTCCCTATGGGAACAAATAAATGATCAATATATTGTTAATGGTTGCTTTAAACATGATTTAAGCTGTGGAACACTTATTTAAATGCTTCGGTTTGATGATAAATCCCTGTAATCAAGCAAAACGTTGTGTTGATATTCTAATAATTACTTTGAGACTACATTTAAATATCTACAATCTATTTGTATTTCTCTGGATTTCACAGCCTGTGGTCACATGACTCGGCTCAGGGTCAGATTGGGATGCAGCTCTGTGAAGGTGTGAAAGTTCTCATGGAGCAATAACCTGCAGCTCCAATGGCGACAGTGCACTTCATTTGATCAACGTGCATTTTAGGGTGGGCGATTGTAAAATTTGCATTTTATTTGTAGAGGCCGAGGCCACTCGACTCCATCTAATAGTCATTAGCTTTCATTACAAGCGTTTGAAGTGGGAGCTGCTCTTTGTCTCGAGGAGAAAGGAGCGCGTTGGAGACGCACAATGACTTCAGACACGGTCCCTACCGACCAGAGGAGCCGTCGTGAAGCTGGAGAACAGACCTCATCCAGGAAGTAGGAGTTCCTGTTCACATTAGAGGCACAGGCCGAACAACGCGGAGGATCTCAAGGCCAAATTTAACGGCGACAGGACACCAGGAACCGGCTGGTGGCCAAATTACGCACAGTCTATCCACCGTGCGTATTTTACGCGCTGAACATCCCATGAATGAAACGGAAAATGGTGGAACACATTACCATCATTTCATTCTAGGGATCACTCTCAGTTGTAAATACAATTAACTATGATTTTTTTTGTCATACTAAATCTTCTTTTTGTCAAACACATGAATTGTTCCCATCTCTGTGAACTCTTCTACTATTCTCTATCTACATGGAACATGATTTATGTAGTTTGGCTCTGATAGCTTTGGGATATGTATCAAAAATCAACTCTGGATCTATAGAATAGTGGATAATGTTAATAATAATATATAAAATATATTTCTCCTTGGGCTGATTTTTTTTTTTTTTGTTAATCCAGGTTTTATAAAGTGTGGGGTGTTTGTTTATGCTGACGAGGCCAGCCGCTGGAGGAGCGGGGTCCGTGCAGGTGGCTAAACGACACCACTTCTCACGCAGGTGGCACAAACTCAGCGACGTGCTACTCTTCCCATCTCGTTATACTGGGGTGAAATTTGAAGTGGCACAGATTAGCTGAACACACAAAGCTAATGCGAAACAAAACGGCCAATTAGTTTATTAATGAAGGTGGAAGGTGCGAGAGAAACGTCTGAGCTGGTCCCTGAGTCTGAGTTTAATCAACATCATGGAGTCAAGACACAGAGCCACTGCTGAGTGGGGCCTGGGAGGAAACACATCTAAAGAACCCGCATTTAAGTCTCATGTTACATGGATCATTGCCCAATAATGTTTCATATACTGTGTAAACTGTGGTAAATAATAATCATGTTCCATAAATATCTCATTGAGCTATTTGAAATTCAGAAATGTTTATTGTTACAATGGGAAATGATTGTTTGGGAAGTTTTGTATTAACTGAATAAAATACAAATGCTGAGATTCTTGAGAAGATTCTGTCTGAACAGTGAATATATATATATTTATTTCTTTATCTATGCAGAAAGATTCTCGTTATCAATGTGCAGTAATGGCCATTGAGCAAAACTTTTAATCATGTTTTTTTTTTGTTAAATTTAACATTGGCTTTGTTATTTTAGTATTTTCAAGAGCTCAGAATGAATTATGGTCGTCTGGTTTGAAGGAGTCCGATGTTAATAATAAATCAATAACCTTTCAGGAGACCAGAGAGAAGTTAGGACCTGAAACCCCTGATGACTGGGTTCATCACTATCGATGTTCCAGTCTCATAGAACATGTGGACATGACAGTGAAAGATGAAAGTGTCTTAATGGTCCATCTGTACAACAGGACAGTTCTTTCTAGGGTTTCAGAGTTTAACGGTCGTGTTTGGACTCTGGAAGTTAGTTTTAAATTCTCTATCAATATCTAATGAGTGAAATAATAATGTTTGAATCTCTTTCCTCCCTCATCGCATCAGGGGCCTTCATGGAAACAGAAACCACAGAGGGCAAAGTTTCCCAGTGACCTCCACAGCAAAAAGCCTCTGAGCACGTTCCATCTCAGTGCAGCCGCTAGGTGGCAGCATTGGCATAGACACAACACGAGTGTGGATTGTGATTCTGTGGAGTTTTGTCTCTTTCACAGGATGAAATCACAGACATGATTCCTTCCACTTTCTAACACTTTAACTCCCGTGTTGCACAAAGTTTGATCCCGGATCAGTGTTTGCACGTGCAGGGAACAATATTCACATCATCTGCATTTAATCTCAACCTGTAACACTTTGCTCAGAACACCCACCATGTCTGTTATAAGAGATTGAATGTGTCACAGAGGACGTTTAGGTCATATCGTCCATTTAGTTTAACATATAAGAGCCTGCATTGTTGTTAAATTAGAGCAATTAGGGCTTCGACTATATTTATGTTCATCAGTCAACATCCCACCACAAGGACACAACGCATCCACTAGAGGGCAGCACACTGGTCCCTCTGTCGAACATGGAGTCTCTGGAGGTTTAAATATTTTCTTTGGATTTGAGTAAGGATTTTAAATAAAGTGATCTCTGCTGGACCAGATCCTCGCAGCTGTTCAAAACAAACAGAGACCTGCTCATATATGTATTTGTACATAAACATATATATATTCATATATAGTTTTGTATTATATCTGGACCCTGTGTCTGAAATATAAATGTAATTATGAATTATTTACTAGAGTAATGTCTGGATATATTTTCATTGTGGCTGAACAGTTTGGCCAAAGTTGAATTTCTCTACTGCTTCATTTACATTTAGATAATAAAGGTATTTCATACATTACTTCTCTTGACAAAGTTACACAGTGTTAGAAAGATGGGGAACTTGGACTAAGGTCAAATAAAGTAAATAAACATCAAGTGAAAACTCAACATGTTCAATTTGTTGTTCCTGCTTCATTCATCAAGTTAACTGACTGGTTTGGTTTTCTGACATATTGCAAATCCTCAGCAGTTTGCTGGAGTTACTGGTTTGAAACCAGTTCAAATTACAAGCTTTTAAAATATGTTTATCATTTAGAAAAATATCAGCTCTCTACTGCTATTGTGAAAACACTGAGAGAAGTTTTCCCTCTGCTGAACCTTCATCCTCACTCCTGTTAAATATTTAATAGTCTCTCCTTTAGTTGACTTAATTGGACAATGTGTAACCCGCGTGACCAGTGAACCCAGAATCCCTGATTAGAGTGAAGCTATATATAAAGGAAATAAAATCACCGGAAACAACGTGTACTTTATTTCTGCTCCTCATCTGTAATTGTCCAACGCGACCAGAGCGAAGGTCGCAACTCCAGCTCCGAGTCCCAGTGCAATTCAAATAATGGTTTCACAATAAAAGTGACTTCCTCTGCAGACCATGACGCGCGGGTGAGTTGCTCTGTGCTCAGACTCTCCTCTGCAGCCGCGGGGATAAAACAATCCACAGTCGGTTCAGCGGAACAGCGACAGAGCGACTGGGCCCTGCTTTGTTTTGGTTAATGCGCAGCGGTCGGATCATCTATTAACCAGCAGCGATCAGGGTCAGTGCGCACAGGCCCGCCCGGTTTCATCATTAAACCCAAAGCTAAACTGAGAGGGGGAACAAGAAAAACAATATAAAACAAGGATTAGACATGACATCACAAAATAAAGAAGTGTGTGACAAGAGTCCAGAAAGAGGCAACAGGGTTAATCCTGGTTTTTACGCACGAAATTGTGAGTTGGTTATTCCCCCCGATTTCCCCAATGGTCCTTATTTTACGCACAAAGTTATTTTATCATTGTTCCACGAATTCATGTCTCTGATGGTCTCTGTGATAGATTTAAAGCGTGTCCCAGTTAAAACATCTTCATTTCAAAATGAATATGAAGTTTAAATAAAGAGACAGAGCCATATTCAATTCTTCGTGGTTCCACTCGACACAAACGAGGATTCAATAGGGAGGGAAATTATTTACTGGCCTGTAAAACTCTTATGAGCCAAACAGAAGCAAATCAAATATTTCCAGGTGAACAGTGTGGAGGAAATTCAGTTCTCAGGTCCACCCAGAAAACAAATGTAGATGTGTATCTGCTCTCACACACACAGACACACACACACACACACGGTCCATGATGTTGAAAGAGAATAAACTGGATGAGAAATAAATCCCTATAAATGCGCTTTTTGGGGATATAACCCTCCTCACAGGAAGCTACCGCCGTCTTTAGGAGCCTTTAGCTCTAAACGACTAATCAACAACTTGTTCTACCTCATAATTTCCATCGGTAATGATTTTCTAATGCAACCGTCGAGCAAACGAGGGCATTAGGAGGTGAATGATTCACCGGCTTCAGCTGCAGAGGGACGAAGTCAACCAGGAGGTTTCCTGCTGCCACGTGAAGATGAAACCCAACAAACTTTATAAGAAAAGACTCAAATCGGGAGTTTTTAAACTTATGGTCTTCTTCAGTTAGTCTGTTGATAACGCGTCTTTATCCAGAAACGACTGGAATGAACTATTTGGGTGAAACATTATCTTGTTTTTTTTTCAATTCGTGGGAAACACGTTTTGAATAAATAAACTTGACATGATAAGTAAACATGGAAACTGAAACCAAGAAGACATATTTTTATTCAAATTAATAAGATTACATGGGATTCGTTGCAGAATGCGATTAATGTATTTTAAATTGCATTGTTAAATAATTAGGGCATATTTATCATTATTATTATTATTATCAATGGTTTGCTTATACTGGTATAATTATTATTATTATTAGCAGCCTGTTATTATTATGATTATAACATCTTAATTATTATTTGAGGTGCAGGTTACAGATTCCCAAGTTAGACACGTTAGACAAGACAAGTTATTGAAAATGGTTTTTTTCTACGTTTCCCTTTTAACCAAACTATCACTATATAAACGTGTGAGAAATATACAACTAAAAAATAAGAATTTTACTGTTCTAAAGTTGTGTCTCCAAAAGAGGCCCCAAATAGGTCCTGCTGCAGTTTTAGATCTAAATTAGCAGAAATAAGAGGGTTGCTCAGATATGTCTGAAATATCATATCTACATGTTGAGTTCACCTCAAAGCATAAATAACACCAAACACTGGGTTTTGGCTGTATTACAAACAAATGGATAGAAAACGAATCAAGTTTCAGGCAAAATCCATCTGTATCTTTCCTCCACTTCAAGTTCCAATGCACGATCCAAGTAAAGAAAGGCTTGGTTCATTACACTGGTGTAATGGGGGTGAACAGGGGCCCAAGTGTCACACAGCCACTACAGGGTGAACAAGAAGAATCCCGTTTCTCTCCACGAGTCATTCTCTTGAGCAAGATTCATTTGTTTTGGATCCAAACATCGACACCGCAGCAGAAAACACCTCCGAAACAATAAGTGGAACCCCCCCCCCCCCCCCCAGCGGCGGGTTGCCCCCCCCTCAGAACACCAGACATTAGGGCCGAGCGTGGACTCGCAATGAGCCATTAATTGGAGCACACATGTTTTCCCAGCGTGCCTCAGTAACTAAGCTGCCCTTTGTGCGTGTGATCTGAGGAGCGCGCACTTGAGGAGACCTATTGGCAGCTGCTCTGCTCCAATCAGCTCTCCGCCCGCGCTGCGTCAGGATCCACGGAAGCTCCCGGGCGCGTCTCCTCGGTGCGCACTTGTGCACAGAACAGCCTCCATGGATCAGGACACTTTGCAGCACTGTTGAGTTCTGTAGCAGCTTCTCCAGCGGAGCAGCACCTCCACACAGCGGCCGTGCGCACCATGCATCACTGACACTGGAGCCACAGGAGGAAGGAGAACCGATCATCTTTCTTTTCTAGTTTCCACTTCTCTCGAGACATGATGTTTTCTTCCGCGGGGAAGCGCTGCTTCACGATCGAGTCTCTGGTGGCCAAGGAGCATCCTCTCGCCGCCGAGGAGCCCATCCGCCCCACGGCCTTGAGCTACTCCAACCCGGCGACAGACGCCTTAATGAACGGGTACCAGGCTCCTCCACCGGCGGCCAGGTCCCTGTACCACAGCCCGGACCTGGTTTTCCCGGATGCGGTGAACCACCCCTCCCTCACCGTGTCCCCTCACCAGCTCGGGGGCCCCCACCTCCAGCATCCGCACTTCTTCGGGACGCAACACCGAGACCCGCTCAACTTCTACCCGTGGGTCCTACGGAACCGGTTCTTCGGACAC
Organism: Platichthys flesus; assembly: GCF_949316205.1. NCBI lineage: Eukaryota > Metazoa > Chordata > Actinopteri > Pleuronectiformes > Pleuronectidae > Platichthys > Platichthys flesus. The sequence continues at coordinate 3,151,222 of NC_084954.1, forward strand.
AGGTTTCAGGGTAAGTGTGGTGGACATTTAAATATAATTCAGTAAAAGACAAAACTCCTGAAAAACTGAATTCATCCCTGAAAGCTCCCGTTAAAATGTAAGCGTGTGGATTTATAAAAATAATAAAACTTTATTTGCATTTAGTGCCTCACAAAGATAGAAACAGAAAAAGTAAAAGCACCAAGACATAATAATTCTAGTTAAAAGCCCTATTCACTTTTCATAATTCATAAAGTAAGCCCGAGTCTTTGTATTTTCAAAATAAGAACTTTTAGATAACATTTAAAATATTTATTGGTTGAACAGTAAATTGCAGCCACAGATAATATAGAATAGGTGGTATATATATAAAGTATATTTATATTTGTATACATATATATAAAGTATAAATAAAGGATATTCGGTCTGGCTGCAGGATGCTCTCACATCTCCACTCTCAGCTCCTCAGGAAACCTCAGCAGCGCCAGATAAGCGCGGATGTTGATTTTCTTTTCTCGTCCCTCATGAAAACTCGCCTCAGGCCAAACCTCAGTTTCTTCGCAGAACATCGTCCACACAGATAAAACCCGCGAGGATCGTTTCAACAGAAAGAGAATAAAAGAAGGATGGAGAGAAACAAATATCAGGGAATTGAATGTGTAGAGATTAACACCAGAACAACCTCAGCGCCATTATTAACCAGTAGAAACATCTCATGACCTGTTAACACGAACTGCACTTTATTTCCCGAAAATTCATTTTTTAACAATAAAAATTACTAGAATAAAGCATTAGTCATTTATAAATTTGAAGTTGGATATAATTACTATATTAATTTACTGATTAACATCCTAAGATGATTCGCAATAATTATAAATTATAATAAAAAAAAAACATTTCTTGCACAATATTATAATAATATAATAAACGTGACTTTCTCGAATCTTCACCTTCTCTCTAATATAAAAGGTTTTAAACGTTATTAAATTACATTTCATATGAAATGCGTTTGATAGATTTTCTAATTTATTACAGAGAACATGATTTGTTAAATATTTTCACTAAAACATTTTCCTATTAAACTGAACTCGATGTCTCTGAATGCGTGAACACGTGCGGGTCACCTCGATGTGCGGTAAAGGCTTTGAAACACGCGGTTTTACATGAAAAGATTAACGGTGGAAAATATTTAAGTATTTTTCGGACATTTTCTCCATTTCTATATCTTTTCATTAAAGGTGTGAGATGTGAAGTTTTATAAATTAATTATTAATTTTGGTAATTTCGGTAGAGCTATTTCCCTGCTGCATGTTGTTTAATATAAGAGACATTTTAGAAACATATTAAAACACCGACCTTAATATTCATAGACATATAAGTATGATTATGATTATGAATAATAATGTAAAATTATTATAACGTTATTATTACGTGGTTTATCTTTAATATCGTGCTGATAACTGCATGTCAAGTTTCCAACCTGCAGGAAAATAATCGTCTGAACAGTACAAATATTTAATGTCTGATAAAGGGTATCATTATGTACTACAATACTATGTCATTTTACTTGTACAAATATAATATTATAATCATACTATTACTACGACTAGTTTGTTTGACTTGCATTGGAATAAGAAATGACAGAACAGAACAAATATAAATGGCAACATTATTTACAACTACACCAGATCATTTTACTAAGGCTAATTATAATAATAATAATAATAATAATGTATTTATTTTCTTTTCCATTATTCTGGTATAATAACAGCTTCATTCTTTTATTAGTTTTTAAACTCAGTGTTGACTTATTAAAAGTCTGATTAAGTCCATAAGAGGCAAAGTGCACAGTGTCCACTCTGATTATTGTTTGCTTCATGTTTGCTTCCTGCTGTTGTTGTTGTTGTTGTGGTTGTTGTGGTGTCCCCTCCTCCTCCTGATGTGGCTGCTCTTGTCCTCCAGGTAGCGAGGTGTCCCAGGACAGTCTCCTGCTCCACGGTCCCTTCGCCCGGAAGCCCAAACGCATCCGCACGGCCTTCTCCCCGTCCCAGCTGCTGCGGCTGGAGCGAGCCTTCGAGAAGAACCACTACGTGGTGGGAGCCGAGAGGAAGCAGCTGGCCAACAGCCTGAGTCTGTCTGAAACACAGGTGAGGCCCTGCACATGCTGTTCTTTAACCCAACAGACCAGTACAGCCTCATGACGTCCCAGTTCACTCCTGGGGACTGATGAGGGTCTTGATTGGTTTCATTGATGCTTTACAAGCTCTAGGTTTTCTGTTATGTGATGTTTTCCTCTTATTTAAAGTTCTTTAGCTTTTTTCTTGCGAGGCTGCAAAACAGGGAGAACAAGGCTAGTTAGCATCTTCTCACTTCAACCTCAGATCTGCTCTTACAAACTGTTGAGTTTAAAAGTTCATCACTGACAAGTTCTGTTTTAAACTCAGTTATTTCAGAGAGTTTATTCCACTGCTCCACAGATTGAAAGGTTCCTCTTCACGCTACTCTCAAATGTCACAATAACACAAAAACTAAAAACATAACTATTAGTTTGATAAACAAAAAAAGTGGCGGGAAAATTAACGCTTTGAGAACAATTTGCTTAATATTTCAACAATTTCCTCATCGTTAAAGGACCATGAGAGTTATGCTGGAAGTAAATAAGGGGTGGAAATGGAAATAATAGATAATTAACAATTTCAACTCTATTTTGAATTTTTTTACAGTTTAAATATGTTCATCCATCAAAATGGAAACAATCCTTAAAATAATGAATCATCTTCTGTAGAAAGGATCATAATGATAAAAATTATGATGGTAACTTTGATATAGAATATAGAAAGCTGATTATTAGTACTGATAACATGTGTGTGGCCGTTTTTCAATTCTTACTGAAACGAGAGTGATTTGAACTTATATAATTAAAACAATCATTAATTACAAATAAGGAATCAACTGAATACTTCTGCTCTAATATTAATATTCAGTTTATTACAATGATAGTTAAGGACATTTTAAATGACCTGTATATATTGCAGTGTTATTTATCAGACCCACAGTTTGCAGCACAGTACTTATATTATGTATATATATATTAAATATTCTCGTCCTCTCACTAAACACAGACGTGGCTGCAGCTCAGTGAGCTCGGTGTCTTAAAGGGGTTCAATACCTGCTGTAGGATGAAGTGTAAATATTATTGATGCTCAAGTTTAATGAGGCCTCATCAACTGGGTATCAATTAGCCCCTAATAGGCAATAAAACGAGAGGTTTCCCCGACTCAGCGATATGGAGCAATGCAGCTTCAGGTTGTGTGTCAGTCAACAACGCACAAGCTCCACTGAATATTAACTCACGCAAAGTTATAACAACAAAGCTGCGATGAGTAAAAGAGACCACACAAATATAATGCAACCAGGTAATAAATGGATGAAATTCACAAATCTCACAAATCCTGATTGAATTCTCTCGTGTGAAGTCTCTGTTGGATTACAATGATCTGACCAGTGGACTCAGGCACTTGGGAAAGTAACTATCAATTTATTTTTCACAAATAAAAGAACACAAAAGTGTGTACCAGCGAGGAAGAAGCTGATCGGACGAAGCCCAGTGCTCGTTGCTATTTAAAAAAAAAAAAAATCCATCCTGACAAATATAAGTTCCTCGGCCCGGGCTCATGTTCCAAGGTCCCAGCGGCAACATGAGCCGGTCGGGAAGCTGCTCAGCTCGTTGACCTTTTGCCGTAACGCAATTTTCCCTCGTGAATTCCACGAGAGGTTAACGCTCCAGATTTAAAGAGCAGTTTATGAGCTTTATGCTTTCTGCAGGGGAACATGAAGGAGAAGAGGAAAATGATAAAAGGCATAAATGAGGGAAGGATCAGAGAGGGAGAAAAAGGTCGTGTGGAATTGTTTAAAGTAAAATGGGGGTAAATGTTTTCTAATGTACGAGCAAATGATAAATATATACATTCTTACAATATTTTTTACAAATGACAATTATCATTTTATTTAGATTTTAAGAGTCTGCTATACAACAACAGAGATGGTTTATATTTGTCTGAGAAGAAAAATCACAGATAGTTGAAAAAACATGATGATTCATTGATTAGCTGAATCAAAGAAATGTAGAGGGCAGATGTTTTGATAAAAGATTCATCGTTTATCGTTTTTCAAGCAAAAACACCAAAGATTTTCTTATTCCAGGTTCTTGAATATGATGATTTGCTGTTACATGTCAGGCAATACATGTTTTTCTCTGTTTTTAATAACATTGTTTATTATATTGATCTGAGGAGAAACTTCCCTTTCACATTTCTCTTTTTGAGTTTTGTGCTGTTTTGCAATTTTCTTACATTTAGTCAAAGAAATGCAATCAGTTCATCGTCAGACTTTAATTAATTCAATTTAAATTCAATATGCACCAAATCACAACATGCATCTTCTCAAGGCACTTTTACATTCTAAAGTCCAGACCTTAAAACCCTGAATGGCATTAGAGTGCATATCATCATTAAGTTCAATCAAGCTCATAGATGTCACCACAAATATGATTGATCTTTTTCAATCAATCAATCCGGGTGAAAACAGTGATGATGACAAACAATCCTAAAAAGCTCCTGACTCCTCCCTCTGACCCGGATCTGCACCAAAATCAAATGGTTCAGTCCCGGACCAGTATGACATCACTCTGTTGGGGAAATCCGTCAAGTAGTTTTTGCCGACAAACAAACAAACAAACAAACAAACAGGGGCGTACACACAACCTTCTTGGCTGAAGGCCGAGGCCCTGGAACCAAAACACAGTTTATGCTACCCCCCGTGTGAGAAGTCAAAATGTCCCCCCCGGTCGGGTGTCTTCTTGAGTTGGTGAATTAACCTTGTGCGTGGCTCTTCCTCCGTCCAGGTGAAGGTGTGGTTCCAGAACAGACGGACCAAGTACAAGCGACAGAAGCTGGAGGAGGAGGGACCGGACAGCCAGCAGAAGAAGAAGGGAAACCACCACATCAACAGATGGCGCCTCGCCACCAAGCAGGCCGGCTCCGAGGACATTGACGTGACCTCAGAGGACTAAAGCCCCGAACCCTGCGTCCCCTCCGACGCCCCAGAGGACCAACACTATTTATTATGTAATATTATTAAGTATAATTAGACACATTAGAGAACGACACACACACACACACACACACGCGGACTGGACATCTCTTCTGTGAGAAGCTATCATCTGTGACACTGGGAAAAGCTTCGTATTTAAAGACTGGACGAGGAGAGATTCTTCCATCGCTTCCAGAAACAACGTCAACCTCTACCATAGTGTGTTTTTTTTTTTTTTTTTTTTTTTTTTTTTAAATTGTACATAGACCACGTTTAAAAGGTTGTTTCTGAAAGAGGCTATTTGTTTCATTAAAGCTGTTTCTACCACCTGCTTAGGTCATTAACACCTCACTGCTCACGCCACCTGTGCACCATGTTCATTCAGACATGTTCCCCAAGTGACAGATAACGTGTTGTCGCACACTTTGAATCCAACGAGAACAGGGACAGGAAATGAAGCATGTGTCAAAAGAAAAACCAAATCTGTCTCTGCGTGAATTGTTTTTTCTGACTCGGGAGTCGTTCCAGCGATTCACGGCCAGCTGTGCATGACTCCGGGACAGATGAGGAGCCTCTGGAGTCAGGGGGCGAGTTGTGCCATCTAATAAAAGCAAGTTCACAGCCATGTGCTTGGATGACGTCTCCACCAGTTGAATGTCTGAAGGTTTCGTTACTTTCATTGCTTTAGAAATAAAAAACGATTTCTCTGATGGGAACAAAGGTCTGCAGGTTTTCATTCCGACCAGCTGCAGGTTCCACTCGTGAGCTGCTCCTCAGTGTGAAACATGCTGCTGGTGTTTGAGTGGAAGGACAAACCTGCAGATGATCCGGCCTTCGAGCTCCAACAGGAGGTCAATGAGGGATTCTCCATGTTCAGGGAGTTCTGTGACGCAAACCTAGAGCTGAAAAATCCCTCCATCCAAGAAAATGTGAAAAGCAAGAGAGAGGTAGAAACGATCTGAAGAGCTTGACCCTCAGGAGGGTTAGTCCTTGTGTTGGGAACCAGTGATTGAGGCTGAGGTGTGAGGAATGCTGCAGGACGGCTGCACAGGTGTCAGGTGTTTGACTTATCAGCCGGTATTTCCTCTGAATTCCTGCAGAAGGGGGGGGGGGGAATTCATGTCCATCCAAAGGGCCCAGCTTCTGAAAGAAAGAGGTGAAGTTGTTGTTGTGCGGCGGCCCTTTCACTACCTGCCTCAGTAATAATCACCTGTCTGGAGGAACGGAAGGAATCTCCTCCTAATGACCCCCCCCCTCCCCCCTGATGTTTTGAAAGTGAAGAGCCAGAGAGACGACGCTGCCGTGGCCTCACCTGAAGCCGCACACAACACGTCAGACATCTGCAGTTTCAAAAAGGGGCCACGGGGCTTGTTTTGAGTTTCCAGGACATCCTATCCTCACTGCAGGTGCAAACACACGGCGGAGAGACATTCACAATCCCTGTTTGTGCAAATGGACACCACTCGCAGCCCATTGGGACCTGAAACCATCTTCTTTACCTTGAGGAACACGTGAGGGCCAGTCGCATCTCGGGGAGTTTAGGTAAAAGGTCGACTAACGAGAGCTGCGCCCCTCGCTCGACAGTTAATTGGAAAAATCCCGGCCGATCTCCCTAAACACCGTGTCTCCTGTCGCCCGAGTCACCGGAGAGGAGGATTCAGGACGAGAGAGGGAATCTGCCGTGAACAACACGAGTCTCTGTGGAGGCAGTGGCGTGAAGGGGGGGGGAAGGAGCCGATAGATCCCCCCCCCGCTGCTGCTGCTGAGGTGTCGGAGGAGCCACGTGAAACACAGACTGGTTCCATCTCTGTTGTTGGTCTGGTTGTTCAGTTTCCTCAGAGAAAAGGACGAGTGCGTTTCAGGGCTGGTTATGAAAAATAATCTTGTTGAGCGATAGATCATGCAGTGAGGTCACAGTCATATCACACACACACACACACACACACACACACGTTGCTTCAGTTACTGTCAGGAGGAGTAAACACTCTGAATTACAAATGACACACACTAATTACTGACTCACTGACTCGTTTATTATCATTCTGGAAATGACAAAACACGGCTCATCACTAAAATTAACTACTTTGAGATATTTACACAGAATTCAGAGCATTTAAAGTAGTTTCCTGCAGATCAGGGGAGATTTATTATGCAGAAAAGAAAATCGTTATTAATAAATTGTTATTCCTGAGCCCACTTTTATTTGTGTGTGTGTGTAATTTAGGATTTCTCTGTTTTCTTTTGTCTTTGTAGAATGATCATTCTTTGCACCAAAAGAAAAAAGTGAGGGAGCATTTCCCTCAAACCCTCAAAGTATGATGGAGTTTCAAACTGCTCATAACTGAGAACACAGATAAAATATGAAACATGTTTATTGATAATAATGCATCAATAATCACCGGTTGGCTTTGTGAACAGTGTGTAGTTGTTATTTGTGTCACCAGCAGCTTCCAGCCGACTTGTGCGTTCTTGTTGAGACGGCAGCCTAGCGTGCCGCGTTCCCCCGGCAACTGTGCAAACACACTAATCACACAGATCCTGACAACAGCTACACAAGAAGGTTTACACAGAGAAAAGTACAGACACACAAAAGGCAGAGCAGCAACACAATGATTTCAACAACGATGCGTTTGTGTGCAGAGTGCTGACCTCTTCAGAACTGATTTCCATGTGAGATTATAATGTGTTTGAATCTTTATTGTCTTTTAGTCGTTATTTCAATAAGTTGTCTTTGAGTTCCTCATGGGGGGGGGGTCCCATCCGCACAGATCACCCACAGGCCTTTACTGTCCGTCACCATCGAACCGTCTGTTGCCCTCGCGCTCTCCGGCTCTAACAGACCGACGCTGATCTGCGGGAATCGAACCGAACGAAAAGGTCAACACGGCGCAGGAGGACATGTTTGTGCACACGACTGTCACATGTGACAAGTTCACGGTCCCGTGTTCGATTCGTCCACAGTCGTCTAAACGAGCGGTGGAGTAAAGATCTGAAACAGTTTCATTCGTAACTAAAGACTTGAAATGTTCCGTGTTTACTGCTAATGTGCAAAGAGACACTTCGGCAGATTAAAGTCTAATTTGAGGTTTTCAAGCTAATATTTGAACCAGAGACAGATGGCTGTTGGAGTTGTCGGCAGATCCTAATCAGACGTCTTGGTAGGTGTGAAATGGGGAAGTGGGACAAATTGAGTAGGCGGGGGGGGGGGGGGGGGGGGATTCACGGTGCTTTTTGGGGTGTTCATTTTTTTCTATCCTCGCGAAAGTGCAAAAAAAAAGGGACTTGACAGAAAAACAGGCCCCTCCGTGTCGGTGGCACATATGTCTGAAGTTTGTTGCCATATGGCTGTCTGGGCTATTTCCAGCAGTAATTAAATCCTAAACATTTTAAAGACAGAGCTGCTTGGCTTGTGTTGGCAAGTGATTTGGCAATGAGGAGAGTGAGAGAGACAGAGAGAGGGAGAGACGGAGACGGAGGAGAAAAACAATATGGTGCCGCAGCCAGTTCATGAGAAGAGCGACGCAGCCGAGCTCAGCCCGGGAGCCTGGACGCCTCGGACGGCAGGAGAGACTCCGGGCAGATCACCACAGAGCAGGTGACGTCTCCGAGGGCCACGCCTCATTAGGAGGGAGGACGTAGAGCTCGATGGGAAACGTTTCAGAGGTCAGGAGAGTCAACCAGTCACTGACACCAGGGTCCTGGAAGATCTGAGGCCAAGCATCATCGTTTAAAGACGTGAAAAGAAAAATGAAGAATGGGAGCGCTGAGTACGAGAAGACAAAACGTTAAACAATGATTTAATCCAGGGGTGTCCAAACTTTTTATCCCGAGGGCCATATATAGAAAAAAAATACGAAGGTCTGGGCCACTCACTCCGCCACGCCCCCCTGCCCCGGAGCGGACTGTTGACAGTGGGGGGCGTTCTGAGGGACACCTGCAATACAGTGGGCCATAGTCAATCACATTAGCTGACGCTATTATACTATAAGTGCATTCAAGGGTACAAACCCAGAACAACAAGAATCAAGAATGTACAATTTCTTCAAAACTAGAGCAAAACTACAAAGTGCTATAATCAAGTTCCATTTAAGTGCTACTAAATTGTTGTTTTTAAAAAAAAGGTGGGCCAATTTAAAATCGATTGCGGGTCCCAGATGGCCAGCGGGCCGTAGTTTGGACACCCCTGATTTAAGCTGACTGTTCCTAATTTGAGCATCACGGAGGTAAAACACACAGGTTTTTAAATATGATGTAATGACAAGACATCTGATATCAGGCCTGTTGTGCTGGTCATGAAAGCTTTGACATTAACTTCCTGATTGTAAAGTATCACAGAAGAACTAATTATCTAATATCAGCAGGGACAGAGACTTTATCAAAATAAATGATGACCCATAAATAGAATCCAGACATTTGATTGTTGCCCCTGCAGAAGCTCCAAAGGTCCTTTAACAGCAACATATGAATCATAACAATCTCCGGTTATTAAATCACGTTGTGTTGGACTGAAGAGGACAGATGTCTTTACCTGGGACCTCTGTGGGAAGAGGCTGATGGCGAGCGGCAGAGCCAGGCCGAAGGCGGCGAGCCCCACCGGACTGTGGACGGGCAGGACGAGCCCCCGCTGCCTCAGCAGGACAGGACGCCTGGTGGGACACAGACCACGGAGACACACGTTCACTTCACCAGCTTCACAGATACACACACATTTCAACACACTGTCCACGCAAACGTCACCGGAACTACAGCATTAGCAATTAGCATTAAAGCAGTCATCAGGGGAAAATTACAATCTGCAAAGAAAACAAACAATTCAAACAGACTGTGGGCATTTCAACCAATTAGGTAGGAATAACAGGTTTGAGCATTTAAGTTTAGACAAAATGGATGAATATCAAACCTGAAATTAGACAGATAATCGTTTAATAATAAAGATGCAGAGGGGCTGAGGCATTCCTTGTCCATCTGTAAGTTCTCAAAATTTGAAAATGATATAAAACACAAAATGGATAAAACACGACAGATTTAACAGCATCTCTCTATGAACTGAAAGCTCTGAGCTTTGATTTCCAGATCTTCACCAAATATAACCGGTTCATAAGTATTAACGATCTGCAGGTCGGATATTTTTCCTAAAGATCTCAGCGTTATTTCTTTCGAAAGTCACAAAAATATCGAAAAACAATGTTAAAGAAAGTGTGGGGGGGAAATCCTTGGATCTGACCCCTTCACGAAATCGACCACAAAGTGTATTGGTTTCTTCCTTTGCTCGTTTCCCATCCTTCCCCCAGGTTTCAGTACATTTTGCTTTATCCCTTTTATCAGTCACACAAACAGACGATTAAAACAACCACATACTGAACTGTTCCCTAAATAAAACTGGATGTGTTCCCAGGAAAGAGTTTAGAGAATTTGTACATTTTCATTTGGTAAAATAACCATTTGATCTGCTTCAATCACAAACTCCCTTTCCAAATTGCAAGAAATGTGTTTCCTCTGATGAGCGACAGGGTTTTAAGGGCTTTTTTTTTTTTTTTTTTTTTTACATTTTGCCCGACATCTCCAGAAATACATGTTGTGCTCTCAGCCCGAGCTGCTCCTCCCTCCTCGCTGGCCTTCGGAGGATAATCCCCTCTTCAGTGTGTGGGACAGCGAACGCAGCAGGAGCTCCGTCTCTCCTCCAGCAGCGACGCCTCTCCCCCTAACGAGGAGAGCTACTGCCTAATGAGGGAGCTCATTAACACATATGGCTGCCATGGTTTAATTAGGCTACACACACATTTATACACACACACACACACCCACATGTGCAGATACACATTTTAGGGAACTGGATTGAGAGAGGGAAGAGGCAGGTTGTGAGATATGTGAGAAGGTTTGGGCACAAGTGTGAGTTTGAAAACCTTCAAATCAGGTGAAAATTTGGAGTTGATCTCAAATTAATGATAATTTCATGCAATACCGACTGAATTCACGTGGTCTGGATGACATGGGCTGAGGTCTCACTCAGGTTCAACTGTTCACACGCCCCAGGAAGAAGCCAGGGAATACAAACCACCATCATGACCTAATAACAGCAGCAGTTGAAACTCTACTTGAAGAAGTTTGTTTCAAGAAATCATCTCAGATATCAGTCACCTGATATTACTTCTTAGGAAATTGGGGAAAATGTAAAAAAACACATACCCTGTATCGCAATGTAAAGAAATCCTTTGTCTGGGTCTGGAAAACAGGGGAAAAAAGGTGTATTGTGTACATGTGAATTATCTCATAGTGTCAGGAAACTACACATCCCATAAACCATTGCAGATGATCCATTTCTGAGAACTTCGAGCTCTTCTTCTTCTTCAATTTAACCCTTTCCACCGGTCACTAAAAAAGTGAGACATCCCGGACGCTCTGTGATTGTGCCAAACATTTCCTTGGTGCCAGCGAGCCTCACCGATCAGACACGTTACGTGATATCACTCGGACCCTGGAGCAAATATCACTGTTTGCTAGTTTGTGGTGAGTCTACCTGGGATGGTTATAACATTACGGCTGGTAATCAGAATCTCCATTCAGGGATTTCTACTTGCGGAACCAGGCTGTTGAGCTGAATGCTTCTTAATGCACTTGTGGGCCTGTAGCCTCTCCCAGCTGCTGAAGCACATAAAGGACAGAACCTGCTGTCACTGCTCGGACGCGGCTCTCAGCGGTGCCATCGATCATCGGGGGGCCGCCCGGGGGGGCCCGGCGCTCTCCCCTTGTTCTCGCTCTATTGAGAGCCAGTGAAGGCGAGCTGACATGGAGGATAACTCAGCACTACTCACCTGCAACCAAAGCCAACCTCACCGCCCCCTGCTCCCCCCCCCCCCTGCCAGGAATCCCAAACACACCTGGGCAGCTGGCCGGAGCCGCCGAGCCCGCGTGCTCGGAGCAGTCGGGGGTTCACAAAGATGGCCGCATTCCACGGCACGGCGAGGTCCTCGATCACATTAAGAGATCGTTACAGCGCCTCGGCCAATCAGAACCCAGCAGCTCTAGAGTGATCTGCGATGCTGAGATACTTTGTCATTGTCAATTGTCGTTCAGGACTCATGTGCTTTTGGGAATTCATCGGATTATTATATGAGAATGGCAAAAGTTTTTCTCACAACTTTAATAATGCTTGTACAGCCATTATTAACTTTTTTAAAAGAAAAAGCGACTTTCTAAAGTTGATAAAAACAGACTTCTTGCTGACTGTGGATTAAAGCTAATTTTTGAGACACAGGATGGGAAAAGAAATTCATCAGAGCACAGACAACTGGCCCAACAGCAATTTAACTGAACGGCTCAATCAAGCCCCATCAAATTACACACATTCATAGATATCAGTCCCTTAAATATCAAGATCCATGAATTATTCTCTGGTGATGTTAAAGAAATACAAAATTGGGGAAATAAGACGACAGGAAAATGTCCTGATGGCTCAACTGAAGGACCTTACGTTTAATTCATCTGCAGAAAGCTCAGAGTTTTTATATCACGTGATGAAGCGTTTCTTACTTCTCCAGCAGTGACCTGATCAGTGGAGGGAGCAGCAGGACGGGCAGCACCACTCGGGTCAGGGCCGTCTCCATAAGGGCCTGTTGGAAAAATATCACAACACAACATGTTTAAACAAGTCCTACTTAGGTGTGAACTCCATACCTTGTCATTTACACTGTTGTATTCACCGACATGAGAGTGTTAATCACAGGATAATTTGACACCAGATATTTAGAGAGTAGATCAACCCACATGCCTGGCAGCTAGTCGAGAGGTTCCCACCACGTTCCCCTGCTCGTCCAGCACGCTGTGGCCCTCCAACAGCTCCGAGTGCCTCCTGAGGACCACGTTACAGACGTTAGCACTCGCTGCGGAGATGTGAGAACGTTTTTTTTTAAACAGGAGCAAAGTGAAACGCACGTATTTAGTCGTTTCACGAATGAGCATATTGTGTTTTCACCCTCCAGGCTGGGTGCAAGACGAGCAGGCGACTCGAGACCCGCACACAGGAGGGTATTTAAAGATTCACCAGGCTGACTGAACTGGAGCTTCATGGAAGGATAGAGGATGTGTCGGTGATTTCAATATCAGGAAATAACTACACAAAGATCAAAATGATATTTTCAGTCAACAAAATAATCATTTCATAACAAGGAGATAATGGGTTTGACGGCTTATATGAAGAATGTGTCAATTTCTGCCCTGGATCCAAACAAGGGAGCGGATCCAGAAACCATTCATCACACTGAGGAAATATTTCATAACATATTTTCACCAATGTCTCAGGGAACAACTCATGGATCTGGATGAAGGGATTCAGGGATATTTCGGGGGACGGGTAAATAAACATCTAGATCTAGAAATAAATGTTATTCTGGGTCCTGCAATTGTTTTCATCACTTTCTCTAACCTTGTGTCTGTGAAACACTGAAGCTGTGTTTCCTCTTTTCACAGAAAACGTGTAAATATTGTACATCACAGTGATTTTGTGTCGTTCTTCACAAACCGTCTAAACCATCACATCGGCTGAGACTCAAATCAGCGACGCACAACGTAGCCAAGGGGACTGACGGAGCAACAAACAGCCGCGCCGCTCCCCTGGGATTTATTCACGGGAGCCAAAATGAACACAAATGTATGTTAATGTAGATGATCCTTTCTCCTTGACTCTAATAGGAATAAGAAAAACTCATTTTGGAGTTTAATGTTGGCGCCGGGAGCCTTTTTAATTTAAGACAACAGCGTTCAGACTTATCTTGACTCGGAGCTGCAGGGCGGCCGGTCGCTCTGTGAAGCGAATTCAATTGACTGAAAAAAAATCGCTCTTTTTACCTACAAGGGTGTTTTTTATACAATTAATAGAGGGACAGATAGTAGAATTATAGAAAGGAATATCACATACCTCAATAAAAAAGTCAAAAATGTAAAAACCTGTTTGTAATTTAATTATTAAAGGCATCAAAGTAATTATAAAACTGAAGTGATTAAGTTTGTGCGGCTAAATGCGGAAATGTGTGGATTTTTATTTTTAATTATTTGAAATAATTACATTTCTGTATATTCCTACTGTCACCTAATACCCGGAGGTACACTCACGGAAAACCAAGAACTTTTCACATAATTACTTCCTAAATATCACAAATAATGACGAATAATTTCAGAAGACAAGCAATTAATTCCATAATTTTGTGGCAGCGCGGCTTTTCCTCCCGTTAAGGTCTTCATCATCTAATTGAATGACAGGCCGCTGCTTGATTAGGTTATTACAAATAAATCTAGCCTTAAGTAAGCAAACATAATCAAGCGGGTGAAAACTCAAACAGCACTTTGCTTTCACTCGCTTCAATTAGCCGTTTTAATTACCTTTTATATGGGGCTAGCACAACAACGGCAGCAACAACAATGAACAAACAGAAGTCAGGTAAACGAGGCCTTGACATAGACGCCACTTTAGGGGTAATTATCCAATTTGTTTGCGGCAGCAGAGTTCTAACAAGCAGCCAATTACCAGGCAAAGGCTGCACTGTGGAAACCTGTTGATTTAATTAGAAGAACCGCCGTGGCAAGGAAGGGGGGGGGGGGGGCAGGCAAACAATTTAATTATGAGCCAGGAGCCTGGGGCATTCTGGGACACGGGTCTATACCCCTGGGTGCGACTGTGTGTTTGCCAGGGAGCGGCATGAGGATCAGCTTTGTGGCTCCACACACGTCTGAAGGAGCGAGCTCACAAAACGTGTCGGAGGAAAGCGGAGATTAATAAATATCAGAGCAGAAACTACATTTGGAATATTTGAATTTCTCTTATTTTGTGCATCATGACGAGATTAAGCGCTACGGGACAAAAGGTGTCACAACATCCAATTTAATTCAAATTCAAATCAGTCTCAGCTGTCAATCAAATAACAAACTATATCAAACCTACTGGAGAAACTAACACAAATCTCAGTGTGATAATAAGGACCTCAAATGACGGAAATCATTTTTTTTATTTGACGTGTATTTTCGTTTTGTTTGGTCCATGTCCCGTCCCCGATCATGGAGGAGGCGGGGTTTATGACATTTACTCCAGCCGGCCACCGGGGGTGCTATGGCTTAACTTTAGGGAGCGGCCATGTCGTCCATCTTTACTTATGAATGATGACACTGTCATCAAGAGCTAACAATAAATAACATGAAGACTTTTTTTACACGTTACATTACTGACAATATTACTTAATGCCTACAAAACACTTAACAGCTCAGATGCTAATTTACATATGAATATTTGCAGCAGCCGATCCTCCCACTTTGATCCGTTCGTTCAATACCAGTACAAATCCACAGGTTTGAACTAATCTCATTCAGTGTTGAACTGGTGCAGTGTGAACTGGAGCTGTTTGAACTCACCCACTGCTGGGAAGGGGATGAACCTCTGCACCAGAAGCCTGGTTGTTGGGCTGAAGCCATTTGCTTTCTGGAGTAACACATTCAAACCAACCTTAAAAAACAAACAAAAACACAGACGCACACAAGTTGCAGACAAATCACAACAAAAAAAAAGTGTTTCTCATGTTTGATCATATTTTGAAAACCATGAAATCTGTTTTTTTAGCTCAGACGAGCAGGGAAATAAAAACAAGTGTGAGTTTCACAAACGGGAGAACCTGACCAAAATGTGTGTTTCTGTGCATAAACAATAAAACGAGTGACTTCCCTGTGTGTTACCACTCAGGGCTGTGATCGAGGTGCAGTGCGTCTTTAATAAAACACCAACTGCAGCCTGCAGCTCTCCGCAGCACGGCGGGGGTCCATCACCGGAGCGGACGGTTAATTGGAGAGCTCCTGGCCCCCTCCTGGTTTGTCGTTCCGCCCTCCAGACACCCCACGTTTTTTTTTCTTTCTTTCTTTCCTCCGGCTATTTCCATTGTCAGGCCTGAGAGCAGCAGCCGGATCAGCCCCCGGCCGCACCAGTAATTGGCTCGGTGTGAGCCCCATGTCAGGCGAGTGTGTGAAGGTGTATTATGCTCTTTAAACACCAGTCTTTAATGGTAAAAAGGTCAGAAAATTGTGATATCAACTGGTATTTTCACGACAGGTCGACTCAACCTCTTTACATTTCTCCCTTTGTCTGTCAAAATAATAAAAGATTTGATTTTGACCAAAATAAAGTATTTAAGGAAATACGTACTAATAGATTGTACATGCATATATAACAGAATATGGCTTAATTTATAAGAATATTTATAGAGCACTTTTCAAAACAAAGTAGAAGTACAAGTATGCAAGTATAATATTACAAACAATAATAATTGACTTCCCTCTAAATGTAAACATTAGTTTTCTTTGCATTTTGTACTTAGTGTTATACATTTTATTATTATTATAAACTAACCGATACGTGTATATGTAGGTATAATCTATTTGTATTTTTGAATAATAATAATAATTTGATTATTGATCAATATTACAGAATAATAATAACCTGGCTGCCCAAGTAAATTCGTGAATATGCCTTCCGGACTCTGATTTAGCAGAGACTTGAAGGAAGAATCACTCAGTCGATGGATGGATGTCGTGTCCATACAGATTTACACGGACACAGATACGACATATTGGTCGACCCCCGCTTTAAAAGATGGACCAGTCGACACAATGGATCGGTCGGTGACTCGGCTGCTGCTGTGTGACGTCAGGTTGAACTCACAGCGATGGAGATGGCGCTGGTCACGGCTCCCAGGAAGCCCGGAACGAACCTGGAGGCTGGAGCCGGCTGGAGTGTAAAACAATGTGAGAGCAGTTCACGGGCCTCAGCCTCACACACAACGTGGGATCAGTCCAGGGTTTGTCGTCACCTTGGAGGCGTTGTGGTTGCAGAAGTTAACGCAGCCGATGTGACTCTGGTTTAACGACTGGTGAGAAGAAAGGGAGAGTCAACAGAGGATAAACTTCTCACGCGCTGATGAAGTTATTAATGTCTATGATGACAGGTGCCACATCCAGCTTCATACGTCAGATCACAGGTCGTCTCTTCGTTTAATGAGTGGAACGTTCTGGATCTTCGGTAAACACTTCATTACGAGCTTTAATCACGAGGATCCCTCGAGGGAGTGAAGCCGCTGAAAGCTGCAGGAGAAGCTGATCGTTGAGTCTTTTTGTGTTAAAATCACAGAAATCTAGACAATGACTTCTTCATCACACACCTGGAGTTCATCCATTAGTTTGTTTACATCAAAACCAGAGTTGTGACATTTGATTATCCTTCAAAATGTGCTTAGAGGAAACTGCCAGCAAGAAAAGACACAAACACAACTTTTAACAAATGTGTTAAACTTACGAATAAATGGATCTGACGTGGATGTTATTATTCTATCAAAGCTAATGAGTCGCTTCATATTGTGTTACGAGGTCGTGTGAAAGCTAATTTTGTGGCTTTTGTTTTCACGCTGGCATCTCACTGTCGTATGTTTGTTTTCTCAAACTGTCGCTTCACTGCTCTCAGAGCAAGTTGGCACTGGACGCGTGTGGAAAAGAGTCTGGCTGACAAACACTGGAAGGTTTACAGGAACATAGTGTCCTGATGAATAAAGACTTTTAAATAAATTGAGTTAAAGACATTTTCTTTATAATGTTACCAGTGCACGGCTGTTTGCTACCGAGGCTACATCCATCCCACCTGGTTTATCTGCAATGAAGATTAATAGTCAATAATTTCAGCCGTTTACTCTAATGTTGCTAATATTTAACGTAACGTGTATCAAAAGTGTTTTACCTGCCAGAAGATAGTTGATGCCAATGTTTGATTTGGGAGAAGGAGACCAACAACCTGCACAAAGAGAAATAAACACTTTACTCATTTCAAAAGGACACTTAGATTTAAATCTGAATATATATATATATATATATTCAGATTTCATGTCAGTGTACAATATGTAGCAGTGGAATAAACTTCTTCACAGCCTTATTTTGGTGAAGTTACAGTAGATATAAAGATGAAGAAAGAAGTCTTACCACTGGGGTGCCAAATGGAATGTTACCTAATAAGAGAGAGCGAGTCCCATCATTGTTTGCTTTAAGGTCATTCTGCTCATTTATGATTTGTAATATTTCTAGTTTTGTAAAGAGAATTTCCTATAAATCATTTTTACATTAAGAAGCATCAGCTCTGTTTCCCTTCGCTAAGTCTGCGGGGTTGAGGTCTGACAGAACTCCAAGTCGGTCGTAACAAGTTAATCGCTCCTGTGACGGTGAGAATCTGAGACCGGACCAAAATGACCGTGTTTTCTTGCTTATTCAGAACTTCCCCGTCACCGTGGGAGAGAGATTTTAATCAGCGCCCTGCTGAGTTTGACCTTTTCCAGGCCAGAGACAACCTGAAGAGCCCCGTGGAGATGTGACAGGTCCCCGGGTGAACGACACCTCCACGTTGGAGCGCGTAACAAGGCCCCACTTCGCCCGGCGCGTCCACACCGAGCTGCTGTACCCGACATCCGAAAGGGCATGAGGATCTTCTCCCCGGTGTCAGGGTGGAGGATGGCCTGTAATAGGCACATAATGATCAGAGTCAGACGATAACGAGTGGTTTTGGGTGAGTTAAGTTCAAACAGATGAAGAAGAGGAGCTTTGATGTTGCTCTCAAAGCTGGGGGAGTTTTACACCTTCTTCCAAACTAAATTATAAGATCTAATTAAAGTTATAGTGGATTGTTTCAGGCTCCTGTAAATGTGTATGTGTATTGGGACTTTATATTTTTTTGCTGCGTTGATTGAAGTCATCAATCACAGACGTATCTGCTTTATAGGCTAAAATAAAGCAGATACGGATGAGGACATGTTGCACTTTATAACTATATCACTAGAGATGTGTTTAATTCACCATGAGGAGAAATTAATCACTGATATTTGAGTGTTTTTAAATGTGAATATTTTATTTTTTTTGATAATTGGTCCTTACATGAATATATTAAAGCTGTGGATCAGTTCTAGAAATGTTGAAAAAAGACTCAATATCACACAGGGAGTAATTATGTTTTTTATAATAAACACCAGATTGATCACATGTCTAATTATTATTACTGGATAAGTGTCTGTCGATATGATATTGATACGAATCTTCTGTTGCTTGGACTCCTGCAGTTCAGTGACTGGCAGAGATCTTCCCATGCTGGTAATTGGCACTGGAGTCCAATCGACCAGTCTGCTCTACTGTTTGAATTTTTTTTTCTTGCTTCATAATTTCAGTAAATTTTCAAATCTCCGTGTTCCACTCTGCTGCATGTTTGCTGTATAAACAGGTCCCCTTTGAGATGAGGTGATAAGAGCGCTGTGTGACTTGTTTGCTCGTTCACTGACACACTTCAGATCTCTATCTACAGCCCCTCTGCTTGTTGTGGCAGCTTGTGTTTGTCAGGGACTGAGAGGGAAAGTGATCAAACAACTCACCTGCTTCACTTTCTGAGCTTTCCAAAGCTGAGGAGACAAAGAAAGACATTGTCAAGAAATTAAAAACATCTAAAAGCATTTACTGGTCTATTTAAGAAGAAACTTGTGAACTGCTCTGAAGTCATAGAGAGGATGTTTATTTGGTTGAGGGATCCTGGATCTTGGACCACGGAGACTGGAGTCAGGATTGCGAGTCTTTACCTGAGCGTCAGTGACTCCGGAGGCAGAGTTCCTTGTTTGAAACGATCACGTAGCGCCACACACTCCTGTAGTTGTCTCTAAACCAACCCAAAAAGCAGAAGATGGTGTAAAATATATATATAAAGATGATATCTTCCTGATATTCTCTGCTGTTTGTGCTGCACAGCTCAACTTGCAGTAATTGCGCTTCACTAAAACTTTCATGCTGATTTCCAGTCGACAAATGAGTTTGCTAAAAGGTAATGAGCGGCTTTCTGTGGCGTGATCATTGTCTAATGTTGAGCTGAATACAAGGTCATGTGGCCCAATTTGCTCTAATGAGCTTGTGTGTGTGTGTGTGTGTGTGTGAGAGATCGTTTGCTAAATCACATCCATCCCTGTTCCCCTCTCGTCATTAGGGGCAAGTCGAGGCTACGCCCGGCCCAGTAGGGGGCAAGATGTGTGTGTGTGTGTGCGTGTGTGAGTGTGTGTCTGTGTGTGTGTGTGAGAGTGTGTGTGCGCGTACACTCTCTCCACCCATCACAGCTGCCCCACTTGTCCACACCTCATCACATCCTGGGAGCTACTCCCACTATTACTGTCACCAAAGAGCCTGCTAACGGCTTCATTACCCAGAGATCCACAGCGCTGAAGACACTGTGAGCAAGATTATCACAACAGAGCCAGGACCGGGGGGGAAACGTCAAGATGGAGAGAGAGAGAGAGAGAGAGAGAGAGCGAGAGAGAGAGAGAGAGAGAGAGAGGCTTGAAAACCAGACAACATGGGCAGAAAACACCACCCTCCATGGCAGAGGTGATGCACGAGTCTGTGTACCTCCGTCACAAACAGGGTGCTGGGGGCCAATCACATCCAGGAAGTGTCTGAAGCGACCAAACAACGCGTTCTAAAAAAAAGAAACAGAAAGCACATGACGATGACAAAGAAACACTGGAAACACAAATCACCAGTGAGACAAGAGTCACGAGAGGCATTAGGTCGTCTTCACAATTTCAATTTGAACTCGAATCTCATATCTGAGCTGGGATGGAAAAGTTCAGAGAATCTAACAATAAAAAGATCAGAAAGTGGTTCAGACGGTGGAGTGTTGGGCCGGGGGGGGGGGGGGTTCAGCTGATCCCACAGCGGGCCAGCTGTTTCAACACACCAGGTGGAGCCTCCTCATTAATCCTCACAAAAACTGTTTCTTATCTTTTAAAGGAGCCAAATCTACTCGCACCATTTGCAATTACTTCCTAAGATGACTGCAGCACAAACACCTTCCCGTCATTTATTCATTACCGAGCATAAGGAATAATTAATAATAATTTGGAAATACAGCGCGCACCACTCAGCCACCCACACCACCCCCCCCCCCCACCCCCCCCCCCCCCCCCCCCCCCCCCCCCCCCACCCAACTCCAGTTTAATTACACTATCTGTTAATTTGGATGAAAATCTGCTCAGTGACTCAAGGTAGCGTCTTGTTATTTCCTGAACATATGGATGGATAAATAGTTTTATACATCTGTTAAATTATATTTCTCTCGAGTTTCACTCAAACTCGACCAGTTTGAAAACTGTTAACAAAGATGGACGACGCGACAGCTCCACAAAAAGTGAAGCCAGAGCTTTTCAACTGCAAGAAACTAAAAGTTTTTTGTTCCAAAGATGGTTTCTGTCATTATAGGGAGTTCTTATCACACTCATGATTGGTAAAGAGTTTGCATTTCTGATAATGATGAGTTAATTGATGATATAAAAACAGGGTGAACTGAATGATGGACGGCTGACTTCATTTCTGTTCAACAGGAGGAAGTAGATTTCTAAATTTGTACAGTTTTTATACATTAGTATTTTAGAACATTGACAGGGGCCAAAGGGCTATTCAAGCCTTTTGTATGAATAACATTCAACAAGTTGAACTTGAGACTCATTCACTCCGGTTCATGAACTTTCATGTAAAAACAGACCGAGAGGCTTAAACACACAGAAAAGCAACATTTCTACAGTTTTAAAATTTGCGTTATTTACAAACAATGCATCGTTTGTTTAATTATAACAATGTATCTTGTTCTTTTCAGTCGTTTGTTTAATTGTAACAATGTATCTTTATCTTTTAAGTCCTTTGATTAATTGTAACAATGTATATTATTTTTTCTTACACTATCTCTATGTATAATCATGGAACCAACCAAATAAGAGCTAATGTTGACTTATGGAGTGTAGACTGAAAAGCTAAAAGCTTCTTAGCTGAACTACGTTGTTAGACAGAGAGACAGACAGACAGACACACAGACAGACAGTGAGTGATAGAGAGACAGACAGACACACAGACAGATAGAGAGACAGAGAGACAGACAGACAGACACGCAGACAGACAGTGAGACAGAGAGACAGACAGAAACTTTATTGTCTGGCATTGTTGACAGAAATTCTCCTTTTGACAGAGTTCAACAATAACTCATTCAACATGGAGAACACAAAGTACATAGTTGAAAACGACGAGCAGGTGAAACAGTCCGTTCAGACACATGAGTTCAGTTCCTGGTTTGAGACGGGACACGAGTTCAAAACTAAACTGGTACCTGGTTGAAACGAGACTTGCCGAACTTGAAGCTCTGGTGTTCGGAACATGTTCTTCTGTGTCTTAAAAGCAAAAAGTACAAAATCCCTCCAACACTTTTTTAAACCTGCAGCTGCGCGACCTGAGACTGGAACTCGACGATCAGCTGTTTTTCCACCGAGTTGCATGAAGGGTAATGTCGTTTTCACATGCTTCTCATGCAGGACAGGAAGTGGGGAAGAGAACTACACTTCCCAGGAGAACATGCGGTGTTTTCAAGCCTTTTTTTAAAGAGGAAACTAATCCGTGCTGTGCAGCTGAAGCCTGATTCAAAACAAATAAAACAACAAACTGGAAAAAGTTATTTCCGGTTGAAAGTGCCACGTGAATGCTGAATGGCTGAAATTAATCATAAGGTGTCAAAGTACATAATTTGTGATGTCATCACCCTCAAAGCTGATATATTCACCTAGTATCAATCCCAAAGTATTTATTTACTAAGTATTTATAAAACCACGAGTCGTAAAAAAGGGGAATATGTCCTGAAATCTGTAATTCTTCCATCATGACAACTCTGTGGGGGGTGAATTATTTTCTAATTCACTTGTTTCAACGATATAGAGATTTGAAATTATGAGTCACGTGAAAACTAAACTTGTCTGCCACCTTCAGTTTTTACATTGTTGATCTCAGGCACACTTCAGTGAATTAATGTGTTAAATATAAATAAATTATAGGAAGTGTAACTTTACTAGAATAGACTATCACATAAAGAGCCTGAGGCTGATGTCCACCACCTATTTCCTAAGCTGGAATGATTATGATCTGATGAACTATGAAGTAATACACTTTTATTTTTACCATGTTAAAGTCTGTTAAGGAGTTAACCTCCTCCTCTTTGAGAAGCACAGCATCACCAGCTGCATCACAGAGTGGACCATCTCCACCACTGTCAGTATCGATTGTAAGGTAAGCCGGTTACTGTAATTCATTTAAGATCCTATACCTATATATGACTGATATAAAAATATGTGAAAGTGGATGCACGTTTATTTGAAATATATAAATGTTTTGTTCATGTGTTTAACTGAAATGGAAGCAGTTGCACAATTGCCAGAAATCAACCCTGAATGCAAACCTGAAAACACACACACACACACACACACACACACACACACACACACACACACACACACACACACACACACACACACACACACACACACACACACACACACACACACACACACACACACACACACACACACACACACACACACACACACACACACACACACACACACACACACACACACACACACACACACAAGAACCACCCAAGAAAGATGCACAACCAAACATATAGTGAGCAAGAAACACAAAATATTCTTTATTAAATATACAAAATTTGTGAAACAGAATTGCATCACGAGTTGTAAACTTTCCAATCTTACATACTACCTAACGCACATTCCACTGGCTAAACAATCGAGGGACAAGGTACAATCAGTTTAAATAAAAACCTTCTTTCAAAATGGAAGACGTGGGAGAGGACTGCGCTTGGTAAGTGCCGAGTCACATTGAACACGTCTCTACAGTCGTCTACGCACTTGGTATTGCCGTCGCATAGCGAGAACTGACATGGAAGGACGAGTGATGGACGAGTCTGTAACGCTTCAAGCTCACTGGCTAGTCGCTGTCGTGGTGTCAAAGGCCGAGTGCTAAAATCACAGAGCGATTAGAAAGTGCAGTACGGTGTAAAGGAGATCTAACTATACCGACGTGAGACAGACGGGTACAGGAGAGTCGTGTTCTGATGGTTGAATAGTGCAAGAACATCCACGAATGCTGTTAACAGTGGCATCATATCAGAATATCAGAATACTTCATGGTGTATCAATCTGCTCCATGGATTAAGTTTCAAGGCTTTTTTTTGGCATGTCACAGGAAATCACTGTTACGCTCAGTTTTCTACTGGTATGCATACAATTTGTTTTTGTGCAGTGATCCAAACAATAGCATAACAAAGCATCAGAAGAAGTAAAAAAAAAAAAAAATTCATTGAACAGATGGCTTCTCTTCTACAAAACCTGCCCCGGGCCCCGACGAGCGAAATGAAGTGCTTGATTTTTAATGAGCATCAAAACAAAGCAAAAAAAATAAGGCAGCGTTTGGCATATATGCTGTAGCATGTGGTATATATCCCTTTATAAACACCTGAAAGCTGTAGCGCTATGCGTGCCTGAGGCGAAGCGGATGTGACACACAGACACGGAGGGAGTGGGACTCAAGTACCAGCACACTGGAGTCGTGTGGATAACGACCACATGGGCAGAAGGCCGAAGCATGAGATCCGAGGAGCTGCGGTGACACTGAGGGACGCCGTCTTCGCTTGAAAACACCGTGAAACACTGTTTAGCTTATGTGGCTGAGCATTATGGGTAATTTCAAGAGGGGAAAAACCGAGCATAAACACCACTTGTCCTGCGTAGGAGAGGAAAACCATTCACCTGGTGGCTAAGAACACTTTTGAACATTCGTACGCTACAATCGCTTCCCAGTCAACGTGCAGGTGGCGAGGCCGAGCTCGCACCCCCGCTCAGCTGGTTCGGTCAGAGCTCTCGATGGATCTGAAGAGAGTCGATCCATAACAACGTGTGTCTGCCAAAAAGTGTCGTGATCCGCAACACACAGATGGTTTTGCACCCATTAAATAGAAACCGTGCATCAGGGAGATGATTCTCTAAATCACAACTAGAGATATCATGAGACTATTTATTCATATTTGGGAATAATTAAATAAAATATTTGTGGGTTTTCAATCGTTGTTTGTTTTTACATTTTAAAGACTGAACTGGAAAATTAATCCCTTTCAGCTCGATTCTCCGTTGCAGCTACCGACTCGAGTTCATTTCAGTTAAGCGAGAAAAACCACTTGCTGATATTTGAAACTTAGGGCGCTAACTAGTTCTTTACTTATTTATACGTTTTTCAGAGGCGTGTTTATCCGATTTGAATCTTTCTACTTTCCAAGTCAAATTGTTGTTCTTTTTTCCATTAAACTCTTTGTTTTAAAGTTTGATTTGGACAAATTACATTGTACTTTTGTGACCTTTTGTAGAGCTACTAATTGATCCATTAATTGAAAAATAACTGCCTGGGGGGGGCTCTGAAATCCAGTGCGAAGAGAAAAAGGCAAAAGCTGAGAAGATGTGACCTGTGATAGATTCTCTTCTCGAGCTGGTTTCAAGTCTCCACACCCTGATTTTCAAGCTGCACTGAAACAAAAGGAACCCAACGTCTGCCTCAGAGAAACTGGACCTGATGCATCGATCTGAATTCAATGGTCTTTGTGCGATATCGGCTGTTTCCACGTTGTTATGGACTGAACACTCTGCAGTTCCTCTCTCTTGTGATAAGGTGATAGAAGTGAGACGTGAGGTGAAAAGGAGGAATCTGTGTTTCAACAGTCGGGGGACCCTCAGAACCCAAGAAGAACCCGGTCCTTAGACCCCGGCCGTAAAAAAAAAAACAACGTGCCGTGTGAACCTGAAAACAACCTGAGGACCCGCTACCTTCAGAACCGCCCCAGCCACCTTCAGCCGGCCCGGACTCGTGGCCTCGACGTCTCTCGGTGCCTAACTATTGGTATCAAAAAGGACAGCGTAGCAGTGAAAAGACTAAAGAGCTGTTGTGGAGGTTAAGAGTGAACAGATGAGGATCGGATTGCAACCCCCCCCCCCCCCCCCCTGCCTCTGTCACTTGAGCTTGGAGCCCACTTGCAGGAGCGTGGGCTTCTGCTCCATGATGCGCACCAGCAGCGTGTCGATGTAGTCCTCCAGATCTCGAACCTGCGGCTTCAGCCTCTTCAGCTCCAGCTCCCGCTTGGCCAGCAGGACCCGCTGACGCTCGAACTCCGCCCCCTGCCGCCGCAGGTCCGCCTCCCGCTGCCCCAGCAGGGCGACCAGTTCGCTGTGGGTCAGGTGGTAGTACGAGCCCGCCCCCTCCGTCAGAGACTGAGCCGGAGAGAGTGAGAGAGAGAGAGAAGCAGCGGAGGATAAGAGCAGTGTGATGGTTATGTTTCCACCCCCGTGTCCATTTGGTTCTTGTTTGTTTATATGTGACGGCAGGAGAACACAAAACCTACTGAACAGATTTCCACAAAACTTGGTTAAAGGTTCTGAAAGAAGAAAGAATCTGGACAAAGGGGCGGATCCAGGCATTTTTTATGGATTTAAATGTAATCAATATTTAAATTTTCTGTTAAATTCAATTAAGATTAAATTGAAATTAATTAATTGACGGGATCCGGGTTTTTTCTGCCAACAGAATAATGTGTTTCACTCAGTGATGGAACATTCTTAGTTTTCATTTATCAATCTGTTAGGTATGAAAGTATAGAGCCTCATAACAGAAATGTATGGTTCATTTAACTCGAATAGATTATCTGTGTAAATACATTAAAGTCACTAATCCCATTATAAGGTTTACCCTCTGTTTTAAAGCAGGTAGAAATGATTAATCTATTTAACTGTTTGTTATTATTGATGTTCGGTTATTATTATCATCTTTGGATTTATACATCTTGAATTATTGTATTTACTTTATAATTGTTTATTCCTATTTATTGTTAGTGTCTGTTTGTATTTCTGTTCTCGGCTGAAACAACTTAATCGAAAACCAAATTTCCTCTCCCGGATGAATGATGTTTTTCTTATTGAGTTTTTCAAAAATCATATAAAACTAAACATACTGATTCGTGACACTTAAAATGCAAAATCAAACATAAGAAATATAGTGATTTCTGCACCTTCCTCCTGTCCGTCTCCGCCTCGCTGATCTGGCTGCTCCTCCCTGGGTGGATGGTGGACTTGAGCTTCTCCAGGCCGGTGGCCAGCACTGAGCGGCCCTCAGTCCGCTTCTCCTCAGCCAGCAGGGCAGTGGTCAGGGGCCTCACTGGGTGGGGGCTGGACGGGACAACAGCCAGAAATGCATACAGTTCATACAGTCAGGTATTAAACGTGATGACAGCCACACACCTTTGTTATAGTTTTGAGAGATGTAAGGAACCCGGTCCGGTCACCACGCTGCAGGTCTGTGGTCATTTTTATCTGCATATGACATGTTTCCTTCCTCCGTCAAGGTTTTACTACAACTTTTTTCTGGAGCTTTTGACCATTTATCACAACCTCAAGATGATGAAAATGGAAATTAATCAAAATATATATATTTCAGTTAAAATAAGATGACAATAGGGATCAAGAGCGATGAAGAAATTTCTATAATATTTATTTCTGAGATGGATCAAATGTCGGCTTTTACCAAAGTCTTCTTAGATCTAAGAATCCTTCAAATCAAATAATGTGAAATTTAACACATCACTCTTTAGTAAAACTACACTTTAACAAGGTTAAAAACTGAGCTTTTATTCTGAAAATCACAGAGCCCACAACCTTGATTTCCTCTGGGAAGCGTCAAAACATTGACTTCAAATTAAATCTCTCTTCAGCAAATACATTTTTCTCTTCTGAAAAATTTTACTTTGGTTAAAACAGGCCACCGTCTTACTGTTTAAGTTCAGGTCAGCATGAGGGACATTATCAAACTACAACATTACAATAACACAGGATAAACAACCCCCGTGTCGGTGACCTACATTGAGATGGAACCATATTTAACTTCATGCCACGACAGGCCTGGTATTAAATTTACAGGCTCCATCATTGTCCTATATCAGACTGCTCTGTAGACCTGCAGCGTGACACCAGACATGGATGCAGGTTAGACAGGCTGAGAGTCCTCACTACAGGAAACACTGGTGAAAATTGAAATTAAATGAGCTCAAAACTGAAAGATTTAATTGCATGCGTCAGTGCAATCAAACAGGGAGAAGTGTGTTAAATGTGTTATTACTCCGAGGTGAAAAGGAAATGCTATCAGTGACACAACAACACCTTGTTCGCCTCGAATCGAGCCTGGTTTCCTGGTGGAGGTTTTGGCAAATGAGTGTGGCTGCCGGCCCTGTGGGGAGGTGTGTGTGTGTGTGTGTGTGTGTGTGTGTGTGTGTGTGTGTGTGTGTGTGTGTGTGTGTGTGTGTGTGTGTGTGAGTGTGTGAGTGTGTGTAGAGGAAGGAATCAGGGCAAAATAATAACTG
Organism: Platichthys flesus; assembly: GCF_949316205.1. Lineage (NCBI taxonomy): Eukaryota > Metazoa > Chordata > Actinopteri > Pleuronectiformes > Pleuronectidae > Platichthys > Platichthys flesus. The sequence goes on from NC_084954.1 coordinate 3,179,618, forward strand.
CTAATTGGCCTGAGGCTCCTTTTCCCCTCTTGTTGCCACACACAAGACACCTGCAGAGGAGTCCTGTTAACACCAGTGTGTGTGTGTCTGTGTGTGTGTGTGTGTGTGTGTGTGTGTGAGAGTGATGAAAAAGACAAGGTCACACCACAAAAGGAGAAACCCCTTGAGAGCTGGCGACTCAGAAGAAAAGCCGGCAGAAGCGGAGCGGCAGAAGAAGATTGAAGAAGACAACAGGATAGAAATTTCTGGAAGCTGGATCCCCTCCACCTTCTCACGGAGCATGTGCAACCTCACCTGTTCTGCTGACTGGCTGCCTGCTGCTGCTGCTGCTGCTCCTGCGTCTCCTCGGGCTCAGCAGCTTGAGCCGTGCTGGGTGGTGACCCCGCCAAAGCAAGGGGAGGGGAGGAGCGGAGCACTAGAGAGGAGCTACTTAGCGTTAAAGAGGGAGCAAAGGAGGTCAGAGAGGGGAGAGCGAGGTCTGGTGGAACCGACGAGGAGTCCTGAATCGCACCGGGATCGCTCCCGAAGGAGGGCAGGAGGAGCTCGTCAAAGCCCGGCGTCAGGGTTCCCTCGGAGTGGGAGCGGTGGAGAACAGCAGATCTTGAGAACTCGTCATCCTTCTGGTTTTCCTCACCGAGCCTCTTTGGACCGCAGCTCTCCTCAGAGTCTGTAAGTGCTGCGGGAAGAACTTCCAGATCAAAATCATCCCCCATCATGAAGTTTGTCTTGTCTTCGTATTCTTCAAATCTGTTGGTTTGGTTGACTTCTCTGCTCGATGACGTGGATGCACCGGTGGACCCCTCTAGGCCCAGAGCAGCGTCAGCAGTTGTCTGAATGTCGCTCAGCTCACCGCGGAGCGTTGAGTTCGCAGAGAGCCGGGTCTCGTCCAGCTCCGAGACGCTGGAGGACGAGTGAGACACACAAGTCTGGTAATCCTGCGAGTCGGTGCTGACATAAAGGCTGTGGAGGAAGCTGCTGGAGCTCTGATCAGACACCTGAGTGTGCAACAGTGTGCTGTCGAAGTCCAGGCCGGGTCTGGTTTCACCGAAAGCCCCAAATGACACCGGACTAGACCGGCTCGACTCCGGTCGTCCTAAACTGGTGTCCAACAAACGCTGCTTCAGATCAGGCGAGGAGGTCAGGACGTACAGCGATGGGAGCTTGGAGGAGAATTCATCATCTGGAGTCACAAGAATGTTTCCAGAACTGTCCTTAAACTCCTCAGAGAAATCCAAAATCAGGCTTTTGAACACATCAGACTGTGAAGAGTCGTTGGATTCTAGTTGGACTTCAGAGACGTTCGGCAACAAGTCCGTTTCTGCACCTTTAGTTTCTGACTCTCTTGCGGGGATCTCAGGCCCCTGATGTGGAATCACCGGGGACTGTGGTGCCTCTGAATTGTCCGGACCTCCATCCCCTTCCTGCTGCTGAATAACAGTCCAATCGTTTGACCTGTCGGTGAGGTCATCTTCGGACTCTGAGGGCTTCTGGTTTTCGGACACAGTGGCGTCAGGATGTTGAATGTTGCTCTCAAAGTTCCGTGCCTCAGATTCCTCAGAGGAGGAGGACGCAGAAAGTTTATCGGCATAAGAAGAAAGACAGGAATGGATGTCGTCCTCGACCGAGCTGCCGAGACCTGATGAAGCAGGATCCGGGGAGCTGCTGAAGAGCTGTGTGGACGAGGTGTTACAGGGGGTCTGGTGCATGTTAGTGTTAGTGGTACTGCTAGCTTGATTAGTTTCCGTGCAAGTGTCAACCTTTGATAAATCAGGAGTTGGATTGAAAGTTGTATTGTCGCTTTCAGACTTGATCCGTTCTGGGATTGTTTCAAGGAATTGTGCAAATGTGTCAGTGGCTCCTTGAGCGTCGGACGGGTCTGTCCTGCAGGGGTGATGATGTAGTGCGTCACTTTCACTAGTGTTCCGATCCGTTATGGGCAGTAACGTTTCTTTATTATTGCAGTTTTCCAACGGATAGTCACTGGGCGTGTTCTGCTGTGTTTTGCAATCTGTGCTCAGGTCCTCTGGAGACTGCAGCCTGCCAGCTGCAAACGCTTCAAAAGACTCGTCCCACTCCGACTCTGGCTCCAGCTGCCCAGCGGACATTAAAGGGTCGGAGGCAAGAGGAAGGAGACCTTTCTCAACTTCGGCCATCCCATCACCCGTCGCAACATCGGTGCCAACGACGGAGTCCCCTGTGGCTGGGTTGTCGCGGGTCACGGTGTGGCTGGGGTTACTCGCCTGCGGAAAGAGCTGAGCTATGGGGGGCCGGGAGCTGGAGAGATAGGGCAGAGGAGGCAATGGGGGTGTTGGGTCCTGAGTGGTTAGCATGTCGTCATAGAAAGGGTTGTGCTTGCGGACAGGGAAGAAAGGGTTGCAGGGGGATATGGGAGGCGGTGAGGTCTGTGAGCGGCAGAAGGGGTTAGTGGGATGCAGCGGAGAAACCAGAGAGGTAAGATCAACAGGGGGACCCGAGGGGGGGTGACTAGAGGGGAGGGGATCAGTGTTGGGGTCTAGTTTAGGTGACACCACCAGGCTGTGAAAGGAAACGCACAAAGTCCTCTGGATTAGTGAGGATGGCTCATGGGACCGTTCGTCTGCAGGAGGTTTTCTGTCTCATTTCACATCTTTACCCTGAATCTGTCACTGACTGCCTGACTATAGAAACAGTGTAGAGCCCGACCAATAGGGATTTCTTTGGGGGGCAGATAACAATATTAAAAGGAGTAAAAAAAATTCCAATACCTCAATATATATTTCTATGATCACAAAGAAATGTAACTGAGGTTTGATATATTACAGTGGAACCATAAACTTAAATACAACCAAAGAGAGAGAACAGACAGAATATTTTTTAATTCAAATATTAATACCCAGTAGAGCACATATCTCTGCCAAAGCCCAACAGTCCTCTTATGAAATCACATTTAAATTCACTAGATCCAGATTTTTTTATTTGAATCGACACCAAATCACACATAATCCTCAGATGTTAGAAGGACAATCATGAAGATCCATAAATTATTCTCTGAGGAATCCACAAAAATGTCAAAGGAATATATATTTGGATTCTTTTCTGTTTTTCGTGTGAATCTGTTACGTAGATAAAATATCTGTGAAAGGCTCACATTGGTATATTAACGACCAACTAATACATTTGTCGAGTTCTAAAACAGTTTTGACCCCAATTTTAAATGTAAAACCCTCCGTCAGAGTAACTGGAACATTTTATAAATCATATAAAGTCCTGATCTGTGACTGTATTAGTTTTTAAAAGGCTTGTTCTTGTACATTCACGCACCTAAAACACGTGTTCCTGAGCCTCACCTGTGTTTTCACTGATATTTTGCAGGAGCTGCAGCTGAGTGTTACGATTACTTTCTGCTACTGCTGCCAACTTGACACTTCTCCCCCCACCCCCCCGAGGATCCGAGCGTGTGGTTGTGTAACCGATGAAAACCTAAAGCTACAGCGCTGGCAGAAGGATATTGAGTTTACTATGGTCCAGAACCGCTGACCCTGCTTCGAGCAGCAGGCGCTTATCAGAACATTCTTCTGCTGCGGATGGAAATATTATGACTCAGTGATTGTTTTGTTTTTTTCTTGTCTCGGTTCAATGAACTGATAGAAAATTTAAAATAATTGTTAGTAAGTGTTTTTGGAGACCTGGTATTAAAGATTTGATTTATATTAGATACCAACACAAAGAACGTTCGGAGCAGCAGGCGACAGCTCCCAATTAAATTACCCACTTCAGATTGTGTTTGTGTTCGAAGTGGAAACACACACACACACGCACACACACACACACACACTAGAGACCAACACTCCAGCCCACATCCTCATCTTTCCTATGCAACTGAGATTCTCTCTGAACCGTGTTACAGCGTTTGCGAAGCTTCAAGCTTGATGGAGCTAATTTCTCGAGAGCAGCGCCCTCCTCCATCTGCATTGCAGATACCTGCTGTAACCAGAGACCTGGGGGGGGGGCAGCGTCTCTCCACCACGCCGGCACGCAGGAAGTGAAAAGTAAACAACCACATTGATACGTGTTCGACGTAATGACACTGTGGCTGTGGAGTTTGAAACTGAACCCTCAGGGAGCAGTGGACGTTTTAAGAATTTACGTCTTTAAGTTTTATCAGAACTTTAGGCTGAGATAATTCTTCTTTAACTTCACAAACTAGCTGCTGGTTTCTGAGATTTAATGATGTGGGTCGGTTAACCCTGTTGTCAGTTCTTATGCTAAGCTAGGCTAACCATGTATATAAAGATGGACGACATGACAGCTCCCCACAGCTCCCCTGGTGGCTGGCTGCAGTATAGATCATAAACCCTTCTGAAGGGACAAGAAGGGACATGAAGCAAACTTAAAAGTCAAAGTTAACATTGGATAGAATTCGTTCGAGTTAGTTCATCATCACCTTGAGTAAAGTTGTGTTTAGACGTTTGCTGCGAACGTGTCAGCCTGCACATCAAACACATTCCTTCACACACACCCACGTTTTCTACCAGAACACAACTCAAGTAGAACACAACTCAAATAGAACACAACTCAAGTAGAACACAACTCAAACAGAACACAACTCAAGTAGAACACAAGTCAAGTAGAACACAACTCAAACAGAACACAACTCAAGTAGAACAGATCACGTGGGATTGGACCCGAGTTATGAGCGGAGAAGCAGAGAACTCCAAACAGTGCAGGTTCAAACCCCCCCCCCCCCCCCCGACAGGCTCATGAGCGCGTCAGCTGCTTTTTCACCAAACTGATTTCATTCGTATTTATACTGAAATGTACTAAAAGAAAACCCGTCACCTGTTCGATGCTGTAGCAAAGGATCAGTGTGTCGTTAGCTTCCCTCTGTGATCACAGTGTGTATCTCACCTGGGTTTGCAGTGCGAGTCCTTGGATCCGAACCAGCCCTTGTGTTTCTCCGGGGTGGCCGCGGGGGGCCCCTCCGACCCGTCCTTGGACCCTTTCCCCCTCTGCGTCTTCCCCTGGCTCTCTGATAGGGCGGCCCGGCCCAAACGCTCCTCTTCCTCCTCTTCACCCTGCATGGGCCTGCTTTGCTCCAAAGCCGCTGCTATGGCTGCTTTCTCCTCCTCGCCGGGTTTGTCAAAGGACCAGCGGCGCCCGTCGCCCCCGGGGGCTTTGTGAGGGTCGGCGGACGCCTGCGGGCTGAGGTTCTGTAGCGACACCGACACGGGCAGAGACTTCTGCAGCAGTCCCAGGCCTAACGAGTCGACGGGTTTTCCTGAGCCTGGGTCCAGGGGCTGGACTTTGTAAGCATGGCTTCCGTTGACAGTAAGCTGAGGCACTGCTATGGTGATCTCACCGGCCTCGTCGCCGGAGTCACATCTGAGCGAGGACGACTTGGGCGACGTGTTTTCCGTGTGCTCTGCAAAATGAGAAACAGAGAGATAGTGGGAAAATGGATGCAGCTAATCAATGGCTTTGCTAAATTAAATTTACAGGCAGCTTAGTCAGGTGATAAAACCTTGTAATGGCTTTGACTTCCAAGCTCTTCACAGCAGGCTGGGTCAGTAGCTCTGGATTAATTCACCTCTGTGTGATTACTCACTTCTGGTATAATGGGAAGTGTTGCTCTGTGCTTCACTGTGCAGAGTCGCTCTCTCTCTCTTCCTCTACCTCTGCAATCAGGCGGTTTAACAAAGCAGACGACACTCAGGAGCTCGAACCTCCGCACAATCCACACGGCTGTCGACACACAGCTGCTCCACAACTCACATTTAATTAAGTCTTTGTGGGTCTGTTGTGATGTTGAGACGCACACGTTCCCCCAATTTATTCTCTCTACAGCAGCACTGTGGTCGTACAGCTGGATGATACGGACAAAGTATTTTATATATTAAAAATGTTTCATCAGTATTGCTGATAATATTGTTTTGATCGCTGTTGTTAAATCTCCATGTTTTCCCTCTGTGAAGCTTTTTGTTCAGGAAAATGCGATAAAAATATAGAGTATTATTAAAATGTCACACTAAAAAATGAGCTCAAACAGAATCTGATACAAAAAAAAAAAGTCCTCAGACGTTGCATAAATTGTTGAGCTAATGTAATAAGTGAATAAAGAAGTGGTGGAAATGGAACCCACTCAAAGAGCTGTTTAGAAAATATAATTAAAGTGGATTATTTGTGGCCTCTTCCTGTTTCACACTCAATTTTGCTGTTGCACGTACGAACTGAGAACTTTCCGTTTCACCGTCAACTCACAAACGCAGCTTCCTTTTCACAGTAAAAGGCGACTGGGAGGCGACCTCGTGAAGAACACAAACTAAACCCTTCTCCTTCTGAAGTGTTACTTAAGATCTTATATAGACTGAATGAGTGAGATCTGCTCACCACTGAAAACCTGAGGCTGCATTATCCTGCTCTTTGTACAACAGAGATTAAATTCTCTGTAGGTTACTAGACTCAAAACAATCATCAGCAGATTAGAACTGAAACCAATCATTGAATTGTTGATTATCAGGTGTTCAGGTCGCTGCTCGCTACTTCTCAAATATCTTTTAATGTTTTTCTTTGTCATAAATTTAATGAAAACTGACTTTTAATATATTTGAGTGTTGCAGAAAGAAAATTACAAAAACACAACTCCAGGCTCTCTGAAACTTTAATCGAAACCTGGTCTATCCTCTGGGGACTCTCACCTGGGGAGTAGTCTGCCGTCAGGTTGCTGCTGTTACTGGGCGAGTTGGAGAGGTCAGAAACCACCACACTGATGCCGGCTGTGGGACTGAGGCTGCCCCCCCGAGACGACTCGCTGCTCTCTGAGCCGAGCGACGTGCTGGAGCGAGTGTCCGACGACTTCCTCAGCTTCCCTCGGAGGAAGAAGGTCCTCATCTTGCTGCGCCGGGCCTCCCCCCCCTCGTCGTCCTCGTAGTCCTCCTCGCCGCCTCCATCGCTCGGCAGCCGGGTCCTCACCCGACTCCCGGACCCGTTCCCACCGGGCACCACGGCCGAGGAGGAGTCCTCCTCACTGGATCTCCTCTTCCCCCTCATGCGCTCTTTGAGCTTATTGAAGGTGGAGGTGCCCTTGTCCTTCATGACGAGGTCGTACATGCTGGCCGTCAGGTTGTTCCTGGTGAACTGGACGCTGACTTGAATGTCTCCTCGTTCCTTCTCCTTCTTCCCGGTTTTGGAGTTGAGTCTGTACCACCTGCAACAGAACACATGGAAATGGTCTTGAATGTTTCCCTGAAGTCATCTAGCAGGACGATAGAATTAATCTGCAGCAATAAGGATTATTGATTCACTGGTGAGTCTTTTATCAAGTGAAATCCTGGATGATGATGAGGATTTGATTCTTTCAATAACCACAACTTTCTTTCTTTAAACTTAAAATAAATTATATATTAAATGTATTAATTTTTCCAATAGAAAACATGACTCACCAGGTGGAGCTCTTCTACAGCTTCAATCTTATATGAAAGACGAACAATTAATTATTAATTTATATTAATTAATAAAAAACTAAAGAGCATCCAACATCCCTAAGAAATCTGACAGGACGATCAGCAGTTGAGATCAATTCATTGCTGGATTATTTTTGGATAAATTAATAAAAACTATGAGTCCAGCCTCCATCTTTTGTTCTCCACTATAATGACAAAGCTTTTTTAAATTCTTCTCCATGGCAACTGCTGTGGAGGATCATGGGTAATGTAGTGTTTAGACTTTATCAGAGTCAAACTAAAATAATAAAAAAAAAGGGATCATGACGTGTTATTATACAAGATCCAGTGTTTCTGATTGAATAAATATTTAATGAAAAATAATTGGAGATAACTGCATTCAACTGACACATTCAATTCTTCAGTGTACTCTTAATTCAATAATAACACACACACACACACACACACACACACACACACACACACACACACACACACACACACACACACACACACACACACACACACACACACACACACACACACACACACACACACACACACACACACACACACACACACACACACACACACACACACACACACACACACACACACACACACACACACACACACACACACACACGTCATGAGTAAGTTTGGCATTGAATGACGTGAATGACTGTAATTATGAAATGGGCTAAAATGTGTGTGTGTGTGTGTGTTTGTCCTACTAACTGCACACAGCTGTGTGTGGTCAAACATCCCACAATGCCTTGGGGAGGCCTCTTGTTCTTTAATCAGACCGCGTTAAACAAGAGCAAAGAAGTGAAACGATGGTGATCTCTGGTTTAACGGTGCTTGTCCCACATAGCTACACGACAGACCCTCAGTAAAAAACAGAATCCCCCCCCCCGCTCTACAAAACATAGAGAACACATGTTTCTGACACTTGGTGCCAACGGGAGGTGGGGGGGGGGGGGGGGGGTTACCGCTGCAGCGAGGGCGACAACCCGAGAGCTGCTTTTATTTGTTCACTTCCTGTTCTGCCGGGCTATTTTCAAATCGCACCTCGACCACAGAGACTCCGAGCTGCTGCATCGAGAGGATGACAAATACCTGCTCCTCATTCTCTGGTGTGGTGCAAAGTTATATACCCTACTTTCAGAATATCATATAACTACAATGGAGCTCCAGTTATATAAGGACATACCTCCACCAAGGCTGCACACACTCAAAGATATAAGTTCCCTAAATTTGCTTTATTTGTTTGTCCTTAATGATATTAAGTGCAATTACAGCTCATTTTGTATTTAGCCTGTGTGTGTTGGGGGGACTCTGAACAATATACAGTTTTAATGTAGAAATATAAAACAGGATGTCAGAGATATAAGTGTGTGTGTGTGGGGGGGGGGTGACACTTCAGGAATGACTACAATATCCTGTTCTGTCGAGTCAACAAGAAAATCTAAATGTCGTGTTGTGGAACGACAAATGTGCGACTGAGAAATGTTCCGAGAACAGAGGTTAGAAAGTAAAAGCAGAGAAATGAAAGCTCCCACGTGAAAGAAAACTGAGCAGAGAGCTGTTACTGTGTGTGATTCCACGACATGAATCAAGTCTGCAGATAAAATCCCTAAAAATCCACATTACAGGTTTATTTGCTGCATAAAGAGTGAAACAATGTTTTTACAGCCCTGAGAGGAGATTACTGCTAAAAGGTTTGTTCTTCTTTTATAGGAACTTAGACATTTTCTGAATATTTGAGGTTCCCGGCAGATTTAAACTTTGTTATGACAGAATAAATTATACGTTTCACTTGTAGCTGTAAAGGAACGAAGCAAGGACAGTTTAAAAACCACTAAAGAAAGAGATTGGATTCAAAACCACAAGTCTCGTGGTCACAAACAAAATCAGTGGCTTTGCTTCCAGGTCCCTTTTTTGGTTTTGTTTGATCACAAAGGAAAAGAGACAAGAAAACTCTCTGCTCCAGTAAAAACACTAAGTATAACTTTAGGTTGAGTATAATCAATGTCATCCAGCCACCGGCCTCGAGTTCAGCCCTGACAACACGGTGACACCCAGGAAACTACGCGGCCGCAGAAAAACAATTAGCAAAACAAACACCAGAGCTTCCAGAGCAACTCAGAAATAACAAGCAGGTGGAGCCGCAGCACAGAGGAGAGGAATGCTGCTGCTGCTTTTCATAGCTGCACGGGAACAAAACATCACGTCACATAAACACACGTTCAGAAACCCACTTTTCAAAAAGGGAAACGAGAGGAGGAGCGACACTCCCGTGTGGATACAAGCAGTGGCAAAGTTTGTGTACTTGTTAAACTTGACAGAGGCTTAGTTTTAATCCAGATGATGCTTTTACATTTCGTCAAATCAAATCCTGGAACCAGATTATCAAGCAATGAGTAAGCAAAGTAGATTCCTGAGCTTCAAACCGGTTTGTTCTCTTCTATTCTTTTAATCTGAAGCGGCACAGATATTTGTTTGTTTTTTTTGGTGTCGGCTCTTGCTCCTGCGACTCTGCTCGTATTCGCCGCCTCAGATGCCGGCTAGGTGTGGACTCGAGTTTCACACCGATGCTCCAACAATAGTATCAGTCCTCCTCCTCCTGACCGGGCGGCCAACTCCCTGCCTCCGAGGTGGGGCTCACATTCCAGACACAGCACCCGGGAGCTGGGTGAGGTTTTCTCCTGCAAAGGTCGAGCTACTACTGCAGCCGCCATCATTGATTCCACCGTCCACACGTTGTAATTGTTCTTATTCTTAGTGTGAGAAGTCCTACACAAACTCACACAAGCTGTTTTGTGATTTATTTGATTTGCCTCTGCTGACTCGTACCATTTCGTTTACTATTTTTCATCAGCCACAAAACTGTCTTCTGTTTTTGAAGACGATGCAAAGGTCTATTTATACACGTGCACCTGGGCTTGTGGGTCACGTGATGCATGAACAAGCCTGACGACGACAAAACAAACGCATGTAAGGAAACAAAAACGTGGCGCTACACACAGAAACTGCAGCACAGAACAAAAACAGCCGGTCACAGAAGAGGAGCCGGTTTCCCAAACGCATCGTCCCACACAGACGCCTGCACAACATCCACCAGGCTGTTGACCTGACACTGTGAAGCATTGTGGGTAATAAATAACAATCTGCAAATGCTCAAACAGATTTTTCCTTTTTAATTTGTCAGTATGAGTATTTTTTTGGTGTGTTTGCACAATCCCCTTCCAGAGCTGCAGAGCATGACGGCATATCTGCTTCCCCATCTTGCAAAAACAGGAAATCAGGACACTCCACCCCGTCCCAGCGTGACAGCATCTCCTCCTCTCGGGCCTGCTCACTGACCCACTGAGGGGCGGAGGGCAGGTTCTGATTTTCCTCTTCCAGCTGCCGTCTTGGTCTTCAGCTTGCAAATAATAATTCTTCTGTGGAGCAAGTAGATTGCTCTAGAAAGAGGACGGACTGTAATGGCGAGACAAGTAGGCTATCAGCTTATTTTATCCAGAGTGTGCTTGGCCTCAGTGGGAAATCCGGGAGCCTGGGCGGCATCAGATCCAGAGAAAAGAGGCTCTCTGGAGTAAAAGTGGTGCCAAGGGTAAGGGTGTCAGCTGAGGAATTCAGATACACTTTCCTTCAGCAGAGGAGTCAAAGGGCTCAAGATCGCTATAAAATCTGAGTCAACCACAAATATGTGAGGTGAGGTGGACAACTACCTCCGGTTTTGGGATTTTTACGAAAGTTCGCAAATCCTTGAATATTGTAGGATGTAGGAGATGTCATGTCAATAAGCAGATGATTGAGTCTACAAGGCAAATTTCCATCTTGTGCCAAGTTTGAAATTATCATTATGCAGGAAGATTGACAGGGTTCTGCAGTTTAAAGGTCAATTTTAAGATATTTGTTAAGTGCAACAAATTTGAAGGAATATCAGAGTCCTGGAAATAAGTACACTTCCCCATGATGGAAGATATATTGAAGTAGTGAAGTAGACAACAACCCATCGAAACGCTAAATACAAAGACAGTAGGTGTCCATCTTCTTTACAGCGTTTAAATATGTGTGTAACTGAGAAAGTTTAAATCTGTGCATGCCACTTTTTTATAGAGCGTGGATGAGATCCCCAGTTCCTTATATCACTTACAAAACTCTATCATCAACGACTATTCATCAGACTTATAAACACGTCTATGGTCACAACAGAAATCCGAGATGTGGATGGAAAATTCTGAAGCTTTAAACCAGGTTAGAAACTTGTATTTTTGTCCAAAGAGAATCCCCAACAGACATTAGATCCTTGATGAGTATAAAGTGTTATTCTGTCTGCCAATTAAACAAGCTGACTCAGCAGAAAAGTTAGCAGCAAAGTACCAAATAAACCCAACAGTGCTGGACGAACTTAAAAGCTGCGGCTGATAGGCAGCCAAAGACACTCGGCGACTCCCCAGCCGAAACGCGGTGTGTCCGAGAAGATGCAAGGCGGGTAAATGGCACCGCTTCACTCGAGCTTCATTTGAAACTTCCTGTTCCATGTGTCCCAGAGATTTAGGCCAGCGAACCCTCCAGGAGCACTGTGGGTAACGGCCTGGCCTGGATTCCTGCCTCCTCAGCAGAAGTAGCAGACAGGCTGCGAGTCCCAGAGCACATTCCACATCTGGACGCGATGAGCTCAGACCTCACCGTTAACTTCCCCTCGTGATAACAGCCCGGCATTGTGTCCTCGCACCACACGTCAGGGACCAGGTGACAGAAAGACTGGGAATGTTTAAATACAGTCATAAGCTGCGTCTCAATTTAAATCTATGTTATGTTTTGAGTATGGGGACACGGGAGTCGAGTGTCACATGTTGGAGGCTTCGCCCAATCTACAGCTGCCGTCTTGGCTCGGTGGCAAAAGAGTACACTTTCAAATTTGCGGAAAAAAAGGATATTGAGGAAGGAGAACACGATAGAGAGAACACGACAGAGAGAACACGATAGAGAGAACACGATAGCAAAACATGAACTTCCAAGTGAGGTGAGCACCCAGCAGATACTCTAGCTATCGTGCACATGTTCTTTGGGACTGCAGCACCCTCTTAGTATTGGAATCCGTGCACTACAATTGGTGAGTAGAATCCGTACAACACAAAGCCAACAACAATATCGGATTTGAGACACAGAGATGGTGTCCACCTGTCCGTTATCTACAGCACTTATCCATGAGGGTCGTCAGCTGGAGCCAGAATGCCATTGGGCGAGCATATAGCACTGCCAATTAGCAATCACCAATTAGATCGGCGTGACTGGGATCGAACCACCAACCCTCTGGTTAGAGGACGACCCGCTCTATCTCCTGAGCCACAGCTGGCACTGCACCTTCAACATTCCAACCTGTGGTAGACGTCAAGAACCAAGAAATTAAAATGAAACCTACTCATGAAATTTAAATAGTTTCAACCCAGAAACCTCCAATATACCTGACTGATCTCCTTTATAAATCATATATCTGTTAATGATATGTTGATGGAAACCTTGGGTTAAAATCCACTGAACACAATCGGGTGTTTTGTATTATGCAACAGTAAAATGAGTCACTGGGCAAAAAGCAGATCAACAGAAACAGAGGCAGGTGCTGCACCTGCAGAAGCATCCGGAGAACAATAAGTAATAAAGGATAATACGTTTGGACGTCACACTTATTATCTTGTTCCAGGCAGATTCCTGCATCACAGGGTTCAGAGAACATTGTGTTTAAATGCTTCATCAACAAATTCAGACCTATACTGTAGAACTGTGTGAGAATGCTCCAGCTCTAAATCTCTATACCACCACCTTCAAGAAAGTTATAACTTCTATTTCGTTAGGTAAAATAAAACCAACAGGAAATAAAACAAAACATACAATGCAGAACAACCCGTTTCCTTTTCTTCATGTATGACTCCAAGCTTCTTTTATAAAGAGAACTTTTATCTGAAACATTGAGTTTCTCTTCAGAACAAATCACAGGTTTTACCCTTTAATTGACTTTGGGTTCACAATCAATTTGTGCTCAATCCAGAGGAAACCACTCTGCTCTCAGACGAGCACTGAACTGTTCCTCAGTGTTTTCTCCGGAGCAGGTGCACGTGTGAAAAGTGAACTCTGGGTAAACTCCGGAGCCAATTATCAGGATTTTACAGGTCATGTCTGAAAACAGCTTCATCTTGACTCTAGTTGATATCATTGCTTTACACTTGCTGCTTTGCTCACATTAGCATGTGGGCTAGTTGGCTAAAGGGGCTTTGACAACCTGCAGGAACAAAAACAAGTCACAGTGACCTAGATGTATCCGTCTGGTTGTTCTGGTCTCATACACAAACAGAATCCACCTCAAAGCTGCACAGTTGTTTTAATGCATCTCCTCATCTTCACTGCACAGGACCTCCACACAGCAGCCGCTGGAGGACTCGTCAGGTTGCACAGTTATGTAATCTGAAATGTCCATTAGACTGGATTCTCTCAGACTGAGTCTATCGGCCCTTAGCAGAGGATTGTTCTGGATGCACATCACACACACACACACACACACACACACTCACACACACTCACACACACACGTTCTGCCTCACTCAGCAGATGGAGGTTCAGTATCACTCAGAGCCTAGAACAACATCAGACATTGGCTTCCGCATGGAAAGCGTCCTTGGGTCTCTTGGAAGCCGCTGTATAAATTCAAATTATTATTATCATAGAATAACAATGTGTCTACAGGACAACTAGAGAGGAGCAGTTTTAAAATGCAGCGTCTAAATCATAATTTAACCACTGACTATCTAATATGTGAAGAATCCCTGACCTGCAACTAAAAGCTATGAAGGAAACTGTGTTGGACAAAGTACAAATTAATGAAAATTCATATTTAGAGTCAAATGTGTTGCTTGTGAAGTTCTTGTGACGTTTGGCAGTGCCCGCCCCCCGCCCCCCCGCCCCCCCCCCACAGACCCTTTTGGGGAATTCACTCAACGCCCACCGTTCCAGGAATCTGCTCTACACTGAAAGCTCCACATGCAAAACCATCTCGGCCACTGCTTCCTCTTGTGCCGCCCATCTGAGGCCAGTTCAGCTTTAACTTCATCTAATGCACCAGCTGCTGATTGAGATCAGACGGGTTGAGGCGTGTTTTGAATAGAGCAGTCAAGTGGACGATTTGCTGCTCTGCCCGCTCGTGTGTGAAGAAACTGTGCCTGCATTGTACTTTCATTATAGTTTGTTCATTGCATTAAATATCACATCATCAAATTCAATTTACAGGATGCAGCTAAGCTTAGTTTTTAAGAAAGTAAAACCAGTTTGTCATTTGTGCTGGATAAAGGATTTAAATGGTGAATCCAAATTGTTTCCGTTGATGAACAATATATCGACAAATCATTTTCTGCAACACAAATCTGAAGTTGTGAAGTGTTTAACTTTGTGTGCGAGTCCCAAACGGATCATTTTGTTCCTTTCAATCCTTGTATTGAGTTATTATTGTAAAATTGAAGCAAGTTAGCATCTGTTTTAAACTGCAGCAGGCTAGCTTGTCAAGCTCAAATAAGCTCCAGTACCTCCTCCTTCATTCCCACTGACTGTGACGGGAACACGCTGAATCAGAACTACACCGTTTGAAAACTGATGAATCCTGGAGAGAATGAAAGAAGGTTCAGGAGAAAGGAGTCACTTCCACCTGAAATGTCTCCATTTGCTGGAATATACGACCCCGGGCCCTACAGCACCCTGAAGCCTCCACCTCCTCCAAAGGGCTTTATAAATATTACCAACTGTGAAGTGACAGAGTGTTGGCAGAACGGCCGGAGACACCTCGGCCCTCAGCCTCTGCAAGAAGAAAGTGATGCCGTTTTATTGTGCTTTTGAAAAGACAGATCAAAGCAGTCGTGTGTAAATGTAACCTGACTTTGTGTTGAGGTGAGTCCTCATTAAAAGCTGCTGTATTCTCATTCCTCCACCAGAGCTGCTCGCTGTGTTTGTTTTCATTATCAGATTTGACTGCCGCCATTCAACCCCATGCAAATAAAGCTCACCCTTAGCAAACAGTTGTGAAGAAAGCACTTTAAATTGATGCATTCTGTAAAACCTGCCAACGTGATAAACCACAAACGTAATAAATCACATCACCTAATACAAATCTGCAGCTAATAATCCTAACAATGTAAAATATTTCTCACAATCGTAACAGCAGTAGCTTTACTTGTTCCTGTCTAACCCACTGGTAAAACCTACAGTGGTTAATATTTTGAACTCATATAGATGTGTCAGAATTACCCCCGAGTCCGTTCTCACTCTTTATGACTCTTCTATAATTGTCCCACTGTGTATTTGTTATAACCTCATTCAGCTGAGCAGTGCAGACAGTCACCACTTAGCAAAAGCTTCAGTAGGTCGGGTGCTGGTGATAAAACATGATCCACAGGTTCACAGCAGCACAATAGCAACGTTCTGAACTTATTATAATGTTAAAACGTAAGTAGGTTGTTACACTATCATGTGGACTTCACTCTGGAACTTTCTACTTTGTCTTTCAAATCCTCAAACCAGCACTTAAACTCAAAAAAAAAATCTATTGTATTGCATTTGTGTTATTCACAACAAGTCTCCCATTGAAAATATACTATCCTATATTGTGTTTAAGTCTTTTTTTAAGATAGAAACAATCGAGCTTGGGACTGCGATTCATCTAATGTCAAACTTCTCCTTTAGCACCAAGCAGCCAGAAGATAGGATGCTTTTCTCAAGGGCTCAAACATGTGAACACTGAGTATTTCCTCATGGGGAAATAAAGACAGACCGCTACTGGTTGGCAAATCAAAATGTGCCAGTTTGAGCCCTTGCAGACATACTGGACGTTTGCCACATGACACATTTAAGTTTGCCGCTGAAGTGTTTTAATCCCCAATATCCCCTCGACCTCCGTCTCCTCAGATCCATATCGTTCAGGCTCCAGTTGGAAGTGTTGCCAGTGTTCAGCCCGGTTTCATTGAAAACCAGCACGTGGAGACTGTGACTGTACCAAAGCACCAAACTGCTGACACATCAACATCACAGACTCTAACCTTCAAGCCACGCGGCTGCGACAGCGACCGACGGGAGGCGACTGGTTCCCCTTTCATCTCGTGTTCACGGGTCTACCTGAGTGAAAGCACAGACGGGTCGGGTGCTAGTCGCGTCTGTAGAAGGACACAGACACCATGTCATGATGGAGGAGGGTGTTGCAAAGAACCAACATTTAGGTCCTGGTTGTGGCAATGACACCTTAAAAGTGGTTTTATTCATAGTTTAATTGTTTGTCTGCAAAATCATTCAAAAACTAGAGGTATTCACGAAACTTGGTGGAAGGTGGTCAGAGAGAGAACCTATCTTTCTACATCCAAGATGGCTGCACACAGTGGCCCCTCGCTGTACTATGTTTGTAGTACTCATTATGTTGTTTTGGGTACTTGTATGTTCTGTCACCGGGGATCAGAGAGAAACAGCTTCATCCCGTCTACGTCCTGTACATTTGACATTTGTCTGTGTCCTTTGACTTTGACTATTACATTTTGTGTTGGATCCGACCGAAGGGGCAGATCAATTAATTCGTTTTCACTCTATTTAACATCGTGAGGGGAAGGTTTGGGGCATTTTCTCCAACTTTCCAGGATATAATTCATGAATCTTGATGAAACTTTAAATCAGGGGGGAAATCCACACTTTTGAACACAAATCAACTCTGTAGTTTTAGAGGTGCTAAAACTGAGATGTTTAGAAAACGCTGCTGGCCCCGGTTTTAGTTTGAAACTCTGAAAACACAACTTAACAATTATCACTTATGTCACTGATCCTGATGTCTTTGCTAACAGCTGTTGTGCAGTTAAATATTGTTCAAGTAATTCCTGTTTCCACATACAAAGTGTACGTGAGTGCACTGGGCATGGAGCCTACCAGTGTGTGCACGGTATGAGAGTCAATCTGGTTTATCTGCATTTCAACCACAGTTGGTCAAGTTTAGTACAAGTGTCACAAGCTCAGATGATCACACACTTACACTGAAATAGTGTTTCTTTATGCCACAAATGGACAAATGTACAGTAGGATATGACAAAAGTTCAAACTCAAGCAGCAGCTGGTGATAGTTTATCCCTTATTGATCCCAAATGATAGAGATCTGAAAGTGGAAATGTTTAGGCTGCGTACAAACGTCCCGTGTCTTCTGCACGTCCACGCCTGTGGGGCGGTTGTCGGGCTCCTGTGCGAAAGAACATGTTATTCTAAAAATACCCTGGAGCTTACAGATCATGAAACTGTTAGATAATCCCAGAGAACTGGGACAGGCCATTAATCCAAACCCGGCTCTACACGTCACGCCTCGGACTACTGGGAGAACCAGATTTTGAGAAGCCACAACAAAACAACCAGGTTGGTGTGGGAGGTTGGGATGGGATGGGTGGGGGGGGGGGGGGGGATCTGCAGCCTCACTGGGATGTGTTGTGGTCAGAGTTTAGTTTGGTATGTCGGTGGGAGGAGGGAGGGAGTGTCTGCAGGGCCCTGATGCAGCAGCACCGATCTGACGGCTGTGTTTATGTCTGGGAACAAACTGGGAAGCAAACTACACAACACAGACACACACACACACAGGAGGTAGAATGAGAAAGATGAGGCTCGTGCATGCAGCTGCAACCACATCTGCAGGTTGACACCACACACACACACACACACACACATATGACGTGCACAGGCAGGTGAACTCACTGGTTTTTCACCCATCGGCTCTGGTTGAACACCTCGTCCAGTTGAACCACAGCCTGGCCCAGGAACACGTCCAGCCCCATCAGCGCCCGGTGCATGACGGTGAGGACCAGCTCGCTGCCCCCGGCCGGGTAGCCGCTCCGCCCGCCGCCCTGCAGCACGCCGGGCTGCAGCTCGAAGGAGCACTCCTCCCTCCACTCCGGCTCGGTGGTCTTCTCCGCCACGCCGGTCGAGTACTTCTCTTTCCCCAGCTGGATGATGGCGTACACGTCGCTGGTGCCGTGCTTGCCCTTGCCCCGCAAGCCCCTGCCTCTGAGCACCGTCACCTGGACGTGCGTCGGTACCCATGTCTGCTCCTCCTCCTCCACGGTTAGCGAGGACATGTCTGCAGCCTCCTCCAGACGCACCGAGCGAGCCGCCGCGCTCCCCGAGGCCACCGGGGGACAGGGGGGTTCCGCTTCCTCCGGTTTGTGCGCTGTCACGTCAGCTCCGGGCTCGGCGGGCGCTGCCGCATTATGGCCGTGTGCTGTGTCCGGTTGTCTGCGGGGGAAGTCGCCGCGGTCGCCCGGCTGGTTCGGTGCCCTCGCTGCTCTGCTCTGCGGTAGCGGCAGCGTCGGTCCCCGCACGGCGCGTCTCTGGCTGCCTCCCCCCCGCCGCACGGGCCTCTCTGCGGGCAGCGACGTCACGCCTCTACCCTCCTTCTCCTGCAGGAAGTTCAACACATGGCTGCGCGTGCACACTGCTCCGTGTACGCCTCTGCTGGAATGTGAGGTGAAGCGAAGTGGCTGTCAAACATCAGCATCGGCTCCGGTACCATCTTTAAAGCAGGTTCGGTTAAAACTGGATGAGATGAGGGAGAATAATCCATCACTCTAACTTTACTCATGTTGCACCTTTCAGAGTAATCCAGTTCAAAGTACTTAAATAAGTTCAGAAATCAAATCACACCTTGTTAAAGATGTCAAAGTAAAAGATAATAAAAATGAAGAATAAAGAATAAGAAGAATAAAATCATAGAATAACAACACAATCCAATCATCTCATACTTTGCCCCGTGAGTTGTTTTAGTGACAAAAACAAATTCAAACACGTGGGTCCAAACAATAAAAGCATTCATATACACAACACACTTTTCAAAGATAGTCAAAGTTCAAATAATCGTCATTCTCTGATCGAGGGTCACTTCTCTCACTGATTGTTCCCTGGATATAAAAAGCTGGATGGTCCAGAACCTGATGTTCACAAGACCCAGGTAAGGACTTGGTTCTCTACCCAACCTTTATATCCAGTCTATGATCCCAACCCACTGGACACATGTGAACCAAAGGAGGCCGGGATATTTGTTTTGTCATATTTTAGAAGACCAGAAGTGCCTTAAAACCTCAGTGTCAGCTTTTACCATGACCTCACCTGAAGTCACCAGCTCAACACTGATGTCCCCTCGTGTTTTCCGCAGCTCAGGAAACAGTTTTTTAAACCATGAGAAACTTAGAGATTGAGATTCATGCCTCCATTTTCTCATGTTTGGATTATTGCATTTCCTTTCTCTTCGTGGCTTCCAATACATTTCAGAACAGATTTTAAGATTTCGTGCTCTATGTGTACACGTTCGTGGCCTGAGACCTTTATCTGTCAAGGCTCCCACTCTGTGGAACATTCTCCCTGAGGAAAGGGACAAAGCCCCCGACCGAACTGGAATTTGAACCAGCAACCCTTTGCTGTGAGGCGACCATGCTAAGTTGTTCTGTGTGGAGGTTGCATGTCCTCCCCCGTGTCCATGTAGGTTTCCTAGTGTCCTCCTAGGCTCCTTGGTCAACTGATGGTCTGTTTGCGTTGGGCCTGTGATACACTGGTGACCAGGGAGAACCCCGCCTTCCGCCCAGTGTCAGCTGGGACTGGCTCCACCCCCCCGACCCTTACAGGATTCACGGCACAGACAATGGAAGGATATATGGACGACGCGGTGGCATATGAAGAAGACTCTGTGACACATATCATGAAAACCACTGGCGGCATTTCCTTCATCAGCACCGTGGGCAGGATTTCCCGAAAGCCTCAAAGGTCACGAGGTCGACCTTGACTGTGATTGGTAAACATCCTGTCGATGCCTCCACACCGTGGTTTCCCCGATTAGCGTCTGTTTGATGTTTCCAGTGACAGTGAAACACCCCGACCACAGATGATCACAACTCGTTTGTAGAATCAACTTTTCCACGTTCATGCAAAGAAGCAGATGAAGTCAAGTCAGGTTCCCTCCCCACTCAGACCAAGCATCTCTCTCTCTCTCTCTCTCTCTCTCTCTCTCTCTCTCTCTCTCTCTCTCTCTCTCTCTCTCTCTCTCTCTCTCTCTCTGCAGCTGTCATTGTGAGGGAGACAGAATTTATTCCCAATTGATTCGTCTGCCTCAGTTTCTCTGAACTCACTTGACCTGCTGCTGAGGAAGGCCTCATGTGACCCGGGGAGCGTGTGGGGTTATATCTGCCTGAGGGTGACTGATGGGGGGCGGGGGGGGGGTGCGATCAGAACATGTGAGAAAAAGTTTGAAGGGATAATTCATTTAAATTCACCGGCTGGTCGACACCAAGTTACGGCACCTGTGTCCAAACTATGGATGTGAATTCAAACAGCAGCTCTCACGTGGTTTGGGGTTCAACACCTTTGCCCAAGGGCACTTCAGCAGACACCTTACATTTGTATTTATGCAATATTAGAAACACTTGCTGTTCTACTTGCTCATGTAATCCTCCTGTGCCACTGCACTTTGCTGTATTACATTTCCATATAAACCACTACAGTGACGGATGTTTATAATGTGCAACCTCAGCATTTTTGTAATAAACATATGTAATGTTGAATTTTTTATTCTAATGCCTTTTCCTTTATATTTGTTTTCTCTTGTCTACCCCAGTGTGTGGATCAAGTTTTATCTTATTTTATATAACTTATCTTATCTTAAAACACGACGACAGACTAAAGCACAGAATTGACTCAGAAAACATACGAATAAATTGCAAAAATCAAAACTGAAATTTTATTCTTACTTGAAATTAAAGATTTAAATTGGACCAAAAAGGTGCAAAACATCAACAGAAAAAAAATAACTGTAAATAAAAAAGATGTAACAGATATATGTAGTTAGTGGCATGATAAGAAGATAGGTTAGCTTAGCTTAGCATAAAGACTGAAAACAAGGGGATACAGCTAGCCTGATGAAGTGAAGCCTACTGAATAAAACACAAATAACATCCAGAAGCTTCATTCAGGACTCAGTAGATTTAAACAGATGCATCTGAAACTCAAAGAGTCCTCGGAGTTTGTTAAAAGGTCTGCACCGGTTGTTCGTCAACGGATTTGCTCAAACTTTCGGTTTTCTGCCGCCCGCATATGAAATATTACTCTATGAGCCAATTGGTGTCCACGGGAGAAACCTCTTTCCTTCTCAGAGGGGGGTTTGCTTGTGGGTATTTTGACACGAGCACTTGAGATTTTCCACTCAGGTTAAGACCGACTAAACAGACGGGCTCTGAAGTGGCAAACGTGGAAGGGGGTGGAGGCCTCGGTGGGGGGGGGGGGCCTCTTAACAGATCTCTGTGTCCGTGACATTTGAAGCACGAGGACGTTGGAGAAGATAAAAACAGCAGCCGTGTTTCTCTGGCTTCTTTTTAAAACCCCATTGAAGCTCCGTCCTCCTTCACTCCAGACATTTACCATCAGAAAGCGATAGCTGAAGCAGACCAGGACGAAGCTTTTTCAATTTTCCTCATCTTGCTTATTAACATTCTGACCCCCCCGCACAGCCAGGTTATCACGCCTTTCATGAAAATCAATTTGCCCGTTGTGGTCACGTTATTTCAGACACCAGGAATCCGTCCGTTCTGTTTTAATAACAAGTCAACATTAGCGGCGGCGCTAATGAAGGCCTGAGAATAAATTAGTTTTTGGGAGCAGCGACAAATGCAGGTTTTTCTGAGTGAAAAAAAAAAAGAAAAGCATTTGACCTTTTCCAACGGAGAGAAATTAAACGTGCAGAATAGAAACGTGACGATAAACGCTGCAGCCTGAGTGGTGTGGGAATTTCTGTGAGTTGGAAGAAGCTGCTGAGACTATGTAGCTTTGCCAAGTTTGAGCTTTGGCTTAAGAGAGAGCTGATTTTGGCAGAAGAAGAAGAAGGAGAAGAAGAAGAAGAAGAAGAAGAAGAAGAAGAAGAAGAAGAAGAAGAAGAAGAAGGAGAAGAAGATGGTTTTGTTGGTAGAAGTCCAGATTTCGGAAACTTGCATCAGGAATCCTTCTAGAGATAAATGTTATGTTTTTAACATTTGCCTGGATGCACAGAGGGGTTTGCTCTGAGTAATGATTCATCACATTACATTAAATACTTCTCAAAGCAAATCTGGTCTGTGTCTGAAGTGTGTGATTGTCGTCACTAAGCATCTGACCTCGGAACGACTTAAATTACACCATCTCTAAATCCTCTGGGAATCTACGCAAATGACAACACAATGATGTTTGTGCAGGAATGAGCAACACACACGTGAATTATGGAGTTAACACTTGAATAAAACTCTCTAAGTATCGTCTTGTTTTCACTGTTTTTATTCTACACGAGTTGAATTCTCATTTCAACACAAATCAACCATACAAATGTTCTTAAATCCTCTACTTTCAATGAGGTGCTTTCATTTCAAATAGTTCTACTTCACTAAATGTATAAGATTTTAATATATAAACACTGAAATCAGGCGTGGGATGTATCAGAGTACATTCACTTCATTACTCTATGTTTATTTATGTGCCTCTACTTTACTTAAGTAGATATATTTGTAGGTACTTTTCATGTATATCAGCAAATATCTGTACTTTTGACACTTACGTTGAAAAAGGGCTGTAACCGATTCTGTTATTGTTTTATATTTTGTAAATAATTGAGCTTTTATTTTGTTTATTTTTTTTATCTTATACTTTCTACATATTGTTTAGCATGTTATGTTCCTTGCTGTGGTAAAACTATGCTACTGGCACTTTTACTTACATCTCCAAACGGCTGCCACCACTGCATGTAATGAACTTATAAAATAATGTTATAGGTCAAAGACTCTAATTATAATACATTAAATAAAATGTAACTCCCAAACTACTATACAACTTTATGTTAAAGAAATTACCCACATGCTTTCCTTCTACTACCGAAGTACTCATGGGTTGAACTCTGGTTTTTACAGAAACCAGCTGAAGCCTACAGCGCCCCCTGCTGGGCATCACACAGAGCAGCAGTTCTCCTCTGAGGAGACTCCTTCAGATTCTGTCCAGTGAAGCCGATTCACTGAACGACTGATGATTCATTTCCTGCTGATCGATTTGTCCTCGTGGCTCTCGTCGTGTCACAGCTGTCCACCAAACCTTCTCCCCTGGTGTCCTGTTTGTTTCAAAGGTCGAGAATAAACTTCCAAACTCCACCTCCTGCAGAAGGTCATGTGATATGACCCCACGCTCCAGAACAGCCACTAAAGGACCTCGTGAATATAGATCCATTTTTACTCCACGGCTTCAAATCCAATATTATTTCCCGACGCAGCACAGACCTACAGGAGGTTTTAACACGCTGCACGTCTTCTAATCACACCGGACACAAAACCTGCTCCAGAGCCATAAAGGCGTCTAACAGGCTCTAAACGAGGGCCCGGAACGTTTAGCAGTATTTTTTGACAAACTAATCTGTCTAATTAAGACATTATCTCCGCCAATCAGAGAGACGACAGGGAGATTTCCACGCAAAGCCCCGCGGAGGGATCAGCTCGGAGCTTAGGGCCTCATCAAAGAAGAGATTCCTCAGATACTCCTCGTCTATTCTGGAGCTGTCAATCATCCCCTCATCAGGCCCGAGCACTCGGATCGGAGCCCGACGCCGACAGCTGTTACATAACCGCCGCTAATCCACATGTAAGATGGAGCGCTGTGATTGAACACACAAATAAACACACACACTATATGAGTAGATACGAGGGGCCAGCAGCTGCCACACACACACACACACACACACACACACCTCACATATGCACACACAGTTTGGTGGAGCCAAGAGAAACAGATAGCCGATGCTGGAGATGGATTCAGTTCAAGCAGCAGAGTGCAAATGGCCCACTTAGAGTTTAAACTGGGTAATTAGAAACCATAATCAGGGCTCACCTCCTCAGCCCAGATGAATGTAATGAAATGCTTGTGCACCGGAGTCGAACCGACGCACA
Source organism: Platichthys flesus (assembly GCF_949316205.1). Lineage (NCBI taxonomy): Eukaryota > Metazoa > Chordata > Actinopteri > Pleuronectiformes > Pleuronectidae > Platichthys > Platichthys flesus. The sequence goes on from NC_084954.1 coordinate 3,204,036, forward strand.
TTCACAGGCTCCCACGCAGCTGTTGGTTCAGCTCAGCCCAACACATCTTCACAGACGTTTCAACTACACAACAGACAACACACACCGCTACGTAGGTTCGCTCAACTTGAAGTGTTCAGAAGTTGTGTCAGAACTTTTCATTGCTTTCATTTGGAACCACTTGGTTCATTTGTGTGTTGAAAACTCAGTTTGACTCAACAGCACCCGATTCTATTCTATTCTAAAGATGATGTAGTGATGACAGGTTTTTGTTTAACACTACTGCCTCTTTTCTTTTCTCATTTGATTGACTTCAATTTGATTGATTTTAAGCTAATTTGAATAAATGGCAGGAGTTTAACAGCTCGACTGCTTCCTGAGCTTTTTCCAGACATGAACTCTGGATATTCTTTGGTAAATCGGTTACAGTCAGGTTTGGAATCTCGTTGTTTTACAAACTCCTCGTTTTCACCCTGAGATATGAAACATTATTTTAGTCTTTTCAGTTTAGTCTCCATCTTGTATTAGAAACATCATCAACTCCCTGAATCTGGAGAATGTCCTGAGCAGCTGACTCAGACATTGGCTGTGAACAATACAGGTTATTTATCTCAGGATGATGAGGAAAGGATCAGATGTAAATATTGACCGTTAATGTAAATTATAAATGTTGAAAAGAGGAAATTGGAGTAAACCGCATGAAACATTTGGGAGGTATCTTCTGCGGGGCTGCTACACAGAGAGGTTTTCCAGTTACCTGCCATCTGTGGGATAAACTCAGTATAAACTAATATCAGTGTTAAGCCAAACATATGTCTGCTTGTCCTATAATGCTACTGGTGAGCAGCAGCTGCGACTGGGCAGTGAATACCGGTGATACTGGGATTTATGAAGAATCCAAATATTTAGACTGTGTGGAGATCAGGTGTCGGCTGGAGACGAGATTCCACAATGAGTCTTTATCTGGACGGAGCTAGAGCAGATACAACTCTGTATGTCGGGTTTCCAGGTTAGTTTTGAGAGTCCACACAGAGCTGCATCCTTCACATTAAAAATATGTTTTTACAGATCACGTTAAAGATGAAAGTTCAAGATTCAAAATGCTACCAGTTGTCATATTGGTAACATCTGTGACACCAACTCTTCACGTCCTGATTCATTATTTGAGCCAAATCAGGATTACTGAATCAACTGGGGACACTGGAGGGATTTAACCTATTGTTAACCAGCAGGTAAAACCACTGTGAGACGTAAATACCCTCTATAAATAGTTTTATATAATAACACTTATTATTGTGTCCACTACTCGAGGTTCTCTGGTAGTTTTCGTCACGAGCATGGGGCTGTGTTCATCTGCAGAGACGCCTCCTTAATGTAAATGATCAGATCCGAGATCAGCTCTGTGTTTCTTTGTCTGAAGGTGGACGAGTGTTATCCGGACCAAACAGCACACAACATTAATTCAGTGCCAGGAGCGGCGCGGGCCACACAGCAGCGGCATCAGACCCCCGGCTGCACCACAGTCCGTGCACCTTCACGTGCACCCGGCCAATTATCCACCAAACCACTGATCAGAGCCACGACAGGAAAATGCTGCTAACACACATTATTGCATTTGTAGTCTGCTGTTTGAATTCTACATATCATCAAATACCTGAGTTTAAAAATAAAACAACAGAAGTTTGAATCTTCTAATGTTCACGGGATATGACAGAAGAATGTGTCTAAACTTTATAGTTCTCAAATTTAAAAAAAATCATATAGGTGTCGGGTGTGGACGGAGAAGAGGGAGACGCCGACTACACATTTTTATTTGAGAGGTTTTATTGGTTTTAAATTGTCTCTAATGACGATGAAGTCACAGACAGCCCCTCCTGTCTGTGGTGCTGAGCAGACCGACAGACAAACAGACAGTCCCTCCTGTCTGTGGTGCTGAGCAGACCGACAGACAGACAGACAGAGAGATAGTCCCTCCTGTCTGTGGTGCTGAGCAGACAGACAGACAGACAGTCCCTCCTGTCTGTGGTGCTGAGCAGACAGACAGACAGACAGTCTCTCCTGTCTGTGGTGCTGAGCAGACAGACAGACAGACAGTCTCTCCTGTCTGTGGTGCTGAGCAGACAGACAGTCTCTCCTGTCTGTGGTGCTGAGCAGACAGACAGACAGACAGACAGACAGTCCCTCCTGCCTGTGGTGCTGAGCAGACAGACAGACAGACAGACAGACAGTCTCTCCTGTCTGTGGTGCTGAGTAGACAGACAGACAGACAGACAGACAGACAGACAGACAGACAGACAGACAGACAGACAGACAGACAGACAGTCCCTCCTGCCTGTGGTGCTGAGCAGACAGGCAGACAGTCCCTCCTGTCTGTGGTGCTGAGCAGACAGACAGACAGACAGTCCCTCCTGTCTGTGGTGCTGAGCAGACAGACAGACAGACAGTCCCTCCTGTCTGTGGTGCTGAGCAGACAGACAGACAGTCCCTCCTGTCTGTGGTGCTGAGCAGACAGACAGACAGTCCCTCGCAGCTGTCAGAAGTGTGTGTGTGTGTGTTTGTCTTTGCGGTGTTAGTTTACCATGAGCTCTCTCTCTCTCTCTTTGTGACACTGAACCAGGACTTAGTGTCTTTGTCAGCTTTATATTTTCATTATCTGCTAAACTGCAGCTGAGGGACATGTGGGAAACCGGTGACCTCAGCAGCTGTCAATCACCAGGAGACACTGAATATTCATACACGTCCTCTACCTGCCGCTACGTCTCAAATATACATGTTCAATCTGATGTCACTCGTTCATTCATCTCAGAACCAGGAGATAAGCTTTCTAGTTTGTCTGAAGGTTTAAATCTAGATGTGTTTTTAAAAATCAATGTGTTGAGTGGAAATAACTTTGATGAATTCAATTCAAACATTGATAAATGGATAGATAGATAGATAGATAGATAGATAGATAGATAGATAGATAGACAGATATATAGATAGATAGATAGATAGATAGATAGATAGATAGATAGATAGATAGATAGATAGATAGATAGACAGATATATAGATAGATAGATAGATGGATAGATAGATAGATAGACAGACAGACATACAGACAGACAGATAGATAGATAGATAGATAGATAGATAGATAGATAGATAGATAGATAGATAGATAGATAGATAGATAGATAGATAGATAGATAGATAGATAGATAGATAGATAGATAGATAGATTGATAGATGGATAGATAATGGATAATCAATATTCCCCCCAAAACAAAATTAAAGACATAAAGCCTTGAATCTTTAATTTTAAATTGACGTGTGACTCATTGATCCGCCTCTAAAGACGGGGTAGAGGTCATGATGGCGCCGCCCTGTGGAGAGATGACCTCACAGCATCGGGTCCAGTTGCAGCTCTGTCTCCAAACAAGCAGCTGAGCTCAGACTCTACTCTCCTGGATCATTGTGTTCTGCTCTTTACTGTTTCTCTTGAGTCTCGTCCTCTTCTCGGAGTCTGTCACAGTTCAGCCAAAAAGGTGAACATTGACCCAGGTCCCATTTTGGGCCTCCCACTCATCCTCATGAATCACTGAGCCGTCCAGCATCGAGCCTGTGACTGCATCAGCTCGACAACATCAACCTGTCAGGATCCCTTTAACCCCCCGAGCCCTTACAGCTCTTCAGGCTCAGATGCAGATCCAGTGTATTTGGACTCATGCTGGTGGAAGCAGACTTTCACTTTTGTCCTGCAAAGACTCATCTTAACATTGTTAAATACTTAGAATATCATAAGAACAAGTAATGTGTCTTAGGGGACTTATTTATAGTGTGCGATACTGTGCAGATCCAAATATAAATCATAAATCTAGTTTTACAGCAGCTGTGTGTTAACAACAGTTTATATGCATATTTAATATTTTTCTAGCCTTTGTCCAAAACAACATGGCAGATTTCATAAGGAATTTCAGGGACCGTGGTTGTGAGTCTTGTGTTTCTCTTCTTCTTCTTATCTCCCACCTCGTGTCCTCTAAGAGTCTTTCCTCCTCGAGAATGATTTGATTTGCTCGTGTGACACAGAACGTGCACGTGAGTGACAGAAACAGAGATTTGCAGGCAGACGTCAGCAGCTCTCAGACCAGCCATCACCTCAGCAGCAGCAGCCAGCACGGATCAGAGCGGAGAGAGACAAAGAGCAGAAGAAAGGAAGCCCTCTCCTCTCCTGCTGTCTGCTCGTCTGTGGTGAATATTAAGTGACGGCCGGATGATTTGTCCTTGTGTTTGTCCTCCTCTGATACTTCCTCTCTGGGCGTCACATCCCCCATGAAGAGGCTAATCTGCTCCCAGCGGGGGGGGGGGGGGGGGGGGGGGTCCTCCCAGTGAAGAGCCCAGAAGACAAACACACACACACACTCAGACATACGAGCCATTGTCCCCGAGTCAATACAGATTTGTTTTTCTTCATGTCAGCAGAGAATCCCAGTTCTCCCAGTGTGATGAAGCCACCAGGTCAGGACACTGAGGGCTTCCCAGGAGATGTGGAGACATATTCAAATAGGTTGTGATGATATTTTGTGCTGAATATCGATTGATTTCAGCCACAGACGGAAATCTCACAGGATAATCGCAAACTTACCGAGTAACTTTCACTTAATTTAAGTTACAAGAGTGATGGTACATTTTTATGTGGTCACACGGTGACACCAGGTTCGACCTTTTAACCTTTTAACTGAAACACACAGTGAAGATGTTTCTTTCTTTTCGTGGAGGAAAAACACAAAACATCTCTTCACTGTCTTTTCCAGTCAAATCCCCAAATTACCATCATGAGAGGATCTTGAGCTCACATGAATCTAAATGGATCCAGAGCGGCTGGAGGATGGAGCTTCTCCATTTGGTTCTCCAACAGAAAAATGGCGGCTGAAGATGAGGAAGTTTCAGCTTCTACTCGTAGAAACAACTTTTGGACACAACTAAACTAGAACAGATAAGAAAATAAAAATAATTAATTGGTTTGAAAGAAGACATCTGTCACACATGAGGCTGAAAGACTGAATTTATTATAAATAAAGGGAATTTCTGTAACATGTTTTGTGTTTTATTCTTTTATTCATTCTGTTATGACTTAATATTTAGATTTAACGGTTATTGTTGTGCGGTTTTATTTGCTTTTGTTTGTGGTATCGCCTTCTATTCGATTTCTGTTTGTTATTTAGAGTCACAGAGCTAAACTAATAAATGCAGAAGGATGAGAACATCTCGTATATTTAATTTGTTCACAGATAAACTTAACAGCATGAAGAACACTCACAACAAAGGTTTGGATCAGCATCTGCTCTGGATTTGTTCTGGATCATCCCTTCGTTTTCAGGTTGTATTAACACGTGGGATGTATTTGATCAGGTAAGTCTCTGCTCATCAACGTGCCTCCAGGAGAACTGATGTGATTCTTACAGACACAGAGAGAGAGAGAGAGAGAGAGAGAGAGAGAAGCTGTTACGGAGCCCGAGCAGCCTCCCTGCAGTCTTTAAGGGATTGAGCCAATACAGTGGAACAAAAGAGAGAAGCAGATCTAAAGTGGAGCGAGCAGGGCGACTGTTTGATGTCCCCGGGGAACTCAGAAATCATGTAAGCCCCCTGTAATTTACTGTTTGGGGTTGCCCGGGTAGGGTTAATTCCCATGAGGAGCTTCTCCCAGTGTTTTTTATAAAGTCAGGATTTGTAAAGCTGCTCTCGTTGACCCCCTGCAGGTCATGAGGGCAGAGGAGCAGCGTGACCTCCTCAGGACGGAGTGTGTGTCTGAGAGAGAAGTCTGGAGAGCAGGGAACCACGTCACACACGAGGAGGAGGAATAACAATCTGTTCAGTGTCTACAGCTAGATCTGTAATACGAGTTCATGTGCCTCACGTGAAATGTTAACCTTGAAAGGTTTGTTCTTTTAAATTATCTTCCCCTGCAGGTCTGAAAGGAAAAATCAGTGTCCACAGATTCTAAATGGAGAGTTATTCATTTTTGAAAAAGCAGCTGGGTCTGTTCAGTGAAGAGGAAGACGTGGCTCATCAGGACAAACACAGACAGCGCCACCTACAGACACTTTCATGAAGATGTCACCGTTCTGTCAGAGCTGATTCAGAGACAGATGATCTGTGTGGGACTAAAACGCCACAAACAGGAAACACTTCACATCCAAGAAATTACACAGAAACTACATGAAGTTTTTCATTTTACTGATTGAGCAATGTGGAACCTCCTTTTCTAAACTGACGTGCATCAGATTGATCGGAGCTCGGAGGATCTTTCTCCAGAGTTAATTTGGAAATCGAAACTCTGGAATCAAGGAAACAAGATGAATGTTAAAGTGGGAACACATGAGATCAATAAGCAGGAAATTGATGTGAACTTTAACTTTCTCTGTTGCAAAAGTTTTTTTTTTTTTCTGTCAGAGTCCAAATCTTCATTCAGTCTCACTCATTCATCAAAGAAGCATCGACTTGTAGATATGAGCTCTTATCCAGAGAGATATTTGTAAATTGGCTCCTGTTTTCAGATCAAACTTTAAGAACATTTACAGTTAGTTCAATAAGAAGAGCTCATATGAAAGTGTGACACTTTAAAAACACAAAATAAAGATGGAGGACGCGTCTCCACTTTGTCCAGTTACCCAGAAATGAAGCCAAAACATTCGGGGGATGAACGTCGCCATCTTGATACAAATTTACCCAATTTCTATATCTTCAAATAACTTATTGAAAACCCAACTGATGAGGAAACAGGAAAACTTGAGGAAAGATCAGAGTGATGAAAACCTCCTAAAATCATTTGAAGGATAAAAATATGTGAACGTTGAGATGGAGGAGCTAGGTTTAGTGACCTATACTGCAGCCAACCACTAGGGGGAGATCGTGACGGTTTGGCTACACTTTTAGGGGAACAATCACATCGTCCATTTAGGAAACAACCGCTATATTTACGATGGACTATCACATTAGACCTCTGTTAATTACCAGGGATAGAAATACCTTTATTTCTTCATTTCCTGGAAGTCAACAACAACAACAACATAATTTATTGAACTGAGCAACAGAGAAAAACTGCAGCTCATCGATTTGAAGCTTCGTCGTTCTTCAGTTCACGTGTAAAGATTTTCTTACACCGCCTCATGAGAAAAAGACCATAAACCAAATGTTTGTGTTGTTTTTTTGTACACGTCACTTCTGATATGAAATTAATAAAACCTCATCCTCAGGTTTCCTCCCCATGATCCTTCCCTGCAGCCCCCCCCGTCCCCCCCCCCCCCCCCCCGTCTGTCTTCAGCCCTGACTTTGAGGTGCTCGCCCCAAACGTGCCCGAGGCGTCCCGGCGGTTCTTAGCCGTCACGGTCAACTCGTGGCGGCCGCGGGAGCAAAGAAGAAGAAGGTCAGGATTACCAAGGTGTGTGTTTGCTCTCGGAGGCCCAGCGCGACCTTCAACCTGCCCTCCAAACCGACACACTGACCGCTGCTATTGATGCACTCGCCGGGGAACAATGTCTCATCCCTGTTTCATCTCCAGCGTGGGAGCGTGAGACCTTCATTCTGTCACATTAGCATCAGCAAACAGGAGCATTTGGTCCAGTTCAAGCTCGACTGTTGCACTTGTGCTCAGTGAAGAGGCTCAGGGGCTTGTGTGTTTGCTTTTGGAATAACAGATGTAAAACCTATGACCCGTCGGCTTCATCTGATCGAGTGAGAGTCGTGAATATCATTACAAAATGAATAAAAACTAATCTTTCGTAATCTGGACTTTAACCTTTAAAGCAGCTAAAGTAACAGATTGATTTACTTCCATTTGTTCAAGTCTATGTCGTTGACATCAGATGATTTAATTAAAATATTCTTATGGTTAAATATGAGACGGAAAACAACATTTAAAAGATATAAATACATGAAAACATAAAAGCTTATATTTCTCCATTTGAAAACTGATTTATCTTAATTCTGTTCTCTGTCATGTGTTTTATGACTTTTTGTTTTTCAATGTATTTTTATTTATTTAACAGGTTGTTCCATCCTTTTGTTTTCTGCCTGAAATATCATACGTGTAGCAAAATACAGAAACAAACATATATACAGACACATGTATATACTACTACTACTACTATTATTAATAATAATAATAATTATAAAAACTAAAAACAAATATTAGATAATTTAAGGAGACACAAACATACATGAATACAACAATTGTAGCCCGGGAATAAACCTTTAGACTACATATTCACATGTGTCACATATTCTGCAGAGTTCATGACTTCATAATCCTAAACTTTTTCTATGCCACTTATTTCTGAGTTGGCTTCATTTAATAAATAATATTAATATTGAGGATTTGGAGATATCTGAATTACCTATTTTTCTTTTGCACAACAATAATAGATCTAGAGGAAGAAGTCTGAGAAAATGAATGCTGATTTAAAGCACATTATTATATTAATATTAATTTATAATAACAATATAATGTTTCAAAGTTTTTTCACGAGAGTCGTTTGTGTACAACTCATTCACTGATTGTTTTTAATTGATTCCAGATTAATTATAACCTCAACCTCACTGAGCAGCACCTGGAGCTGATGTCGTGACAACAACACACACACACACACACACACACACACACACACACACACACACACACACACACACACACAAACACACACACACACACACACACGTTGTTTTACTCACACCAGTTATGACATCATTAGACAACATAGAAATGCACAGGGCGGTTTTAGGTGCAGATGCGTTTCTGAAAGTGTGATTTGTGTTGTTGACAGAGTGAGATGAAGCCGTGGGCCAATGGGTGGGGGGTGGGGGGGGTGCTCATCAGACACAGACGCCTCTAATCTGCCCACGAGATGGACCCGGACCTGAGCTTCTGCAGTGGCCAGTGTCAAAGCCAAAGGCGTTTGTCCGTGTGCATTCATTGACAGGATCTCTGAGGTTTGTTTGTCAACACCACTCGTATGGCTTTGTTAATCCCCCCCCCCCCCCCCCATCCACACAAACCCACACACACACCCTCTCCTCTCCCCGCCGCCTGTCCACTGATTGATAATTGATCCCTCGTTCAAACAGCCTCTTCGTGGCCACAGTTGCCTCTGAATGCCAAACGAGTCATCCGGCCTCGACCGGCCACAGCCGCCTAATCCCATAAACGAATGGGAATGAGTGTCGTCCTCTGCTGATGTCCAGCGCTCACTCGGCCGTTTACTCTCAGATTGTTTGCTGATGAGGCCCCCGGCAGCGGACAGGGTCACTGCTGCCTGAGTCAGAGGCAGAAGAGGAGAAGATGGAGGTCTTCAATGCAAAACACAACAATAGGAGGTGACAGCTGCGGCTCCTGGTGACGTCATTTGGTTGTGATTCAACTTTGTCCCTCACAAACTCGAATGCTTTGTTGTGAAAGCTGCTCTGGAATCTGTCGATGTGTGGCCATTACCCATGATCCTCTGCTTCCTGGACCAGGAGAGCTGCAGCTCTAACAAATCCACCAAGCTGTTGTTTAGAATTCTTCAATATGTTAAAGGTTTCTCGCTGAATATCGAAAAATAAACTCTGTTCTTTAAAGACCTCGAGTTATTTTTTAACTGATCTACATTCCTCTACATTTTTGAATTGCTCTGGAGATCCTCAGGAACTTTTCCAGAGGGGCTCTGGGTAGAATGTCCGGTTGAGTCTATGCGAGAATCGAGAGTAAGTGTGTTGAAAATGTTTCCAACACTTGAAGGACTGAAAACAAATATGTCAATATGAAAACAATCGTGGAAGACTTCAAATAAAGCTTGTACACCCCCCCCCACCCCCCCATTTGCCAGTAGAGAAGTTGAAGTTGTTCTTTTTTCATGTATGAAGAAATTGATACTTAGCCATCAACACAAACACACAAAAAAAACACAAAAATATAATTGTGTCAGTGTTTGTTTTAAAAATAAATCACTTATTGCAGCTTTAAATACAAACATGTTGAAAACCATGCAGCGTTAGAACCCTCCAAAGGAAGCAAATCTAGAAAACAGAAGAAACAGTTTTTATAAGGCACATTACGTGAGTATTTACGTGTCTCAGAGGACTTAGTGTTCAGCAGTTCGTCCTCCTGCCGCCCCCCCCCCCGTGCCTTCACTTTGAAGAGGACGGGTCAGCCAGTGATCAGTCGGGGCCCACAGCGACACCGCCTCGTTTGGAAGGCGCGACACAGAGGGTGACATTTAACTTGTTATTATTTCCCCGCGGAAGATTGGTGATAAATTGTCCATTATTTTTCCTTAAAAGTGAAAGATAAGAACACAGTCAATCGCCCCGGAGCCCGAGCGCCAAAACTATGCAAAATGACAGCCAATTATCGGGGCCTAGTTTGGGATAATGACTTTACAATGAATCTTTTGATTGAAATGTAACTGGCTTGGCCCTGGGCAAAGTGCAGGGGGGGGGGGGGGGGGGATGAATAGAAAAGTTACAGAAACATCGAGCACTATATAACTGTGTTCATCTCTCGCCCTCCCTCTCTCTCTCTCTCTCTCTCTCTCCACTCCTCTTTAGAAAACAGCTATAGGAGAAAGACAGAGATATGCATATATTGATGAAAAAATTATTAAGTCGCAGAGCGCTCGCAGCAAACATAAATTAGCATATTCAGGGTAAATATGCAGACTATTTACGATAATAAGACCGGATTATTCAATTCAATGAATGTTAAATAGATGAGGAAATGGTATGTCTCTTATCTAGTCAAAGCTTCTATTCATTTTAATCGCTTCCCAATTGAACTCTTCATTTTTTATTCTCTCCGAGTTATTGTTCCCATTCCAGGCGGCGATGGCACCTATGGGTCCCGGGAGATTTCCGCCGGTCACGTGGTTTAAGTGGCGTTCACCTTATTCTCGGCGGAAATGGAGAAAGTCGACGTCACCCCGGGGCCAGCATCGCGATAAGCCCCTTTTCATTATGCACAGGGGCCGATGGAGAACAAGATTAGCGGGGCCTTGTGTGCATAAAGGCGAGAACATACAAGTCATCTAGATTAAATAGAAAACAGCCCCCCCCCCTCCCCCCCCTCAGCACAGGCACATAAACAAAACACATTTGGTTTCTTATTGTGTGCATTAAAACTGAAACTTTAATCAGTTCGACCGTGTGTGTGTGTGTGTGTGTGTGTGTGTGTGTGTGTGTGTCTGCTGCTTTTCTTCTCTTTCACCAGTTTCCTAAAATACCATGAAAGACACATTTGTACTAATTATATTTGATTCTTTTTTTTGTTCTGTCACACTCTGATTCAAGTGAAACACAGAATACTTTCAAATCAGGTACATACACACATATACACTAGTACTTTAATGTCTGTCAATCAGTGTATTGTGATTTTGTTGTGGAATATTTACAGCTGTGGGTTCGTACACATCTGGTGTTTAGGGTCACGGGGGGGGGGGCTCATGTTCGTAGACACGTATATCGTTTTTTTATTTATTGACAATAACAAAGATTTAGATGATCATCGTTTTTTTCCTCCTTTCTACCACAAACCAGGATTGACTGATTCTATTTTTCTTGGTGCAGTTGCAGCCATGAAACACTTGTGTGTGTTTCTACGGTCGAGCAGCTCTATAGCTTAATTGCAGAGGATTAATTAGGACTAATAATGACTGTGAGTAGCTCTGGCCTCTGATTGGTCGAATGTGCAACAAGCTGCCAGTTGAGATGAATGTTTATGACACTAAATCCAAGAGGCAGTATCTATTTTCAGAAAAATGAAGGAACCAGACGAAGTCACACCAACACCTGGTGGAGCTTTTAGGGTTTTATCAACTTCTTGAGACGTGGAGATTGTAAATGTGGGTAATTCAAGATCATGTACGGGTGCATATCACACCATAAAGTCAACGGCTTAACAAAGTGTAAAAATATGCAACAAATAACTTCATATTCAACCTAAAAACATGGATGATGGATGGGGCTCTTCTAGTCTTATCGACCACTCAAAGCATTTCACAGTACAGTTCACAGTTCACACACCATGTTCACACACTGTCAGATGTCAGGAGCAGTTTTTAGCATCTTGCCCAGCGACACTTTGGCACACTGACGGGATGGAACCACTGACCTTCTGGTTAATGGACGACCCGGCCTTTGCCTCCTCAGCAACAGCCACACTATCAAACCTTCAGCAGCCGTAAGCGGCAAAGATGAAGATATACGAATACTGTGAGTCAGTACGGGAGATAAATTCAATAACTTAACTGTGCGTCAGATTAAATCTCAGTATTAGATCTGTGTTGTTAGAAAGAGACACCGTCCTCCTCCTGTTTATTATTGACCTTGTTCTTGTTGGTTTACATATGAGCTCACTTTCTGTAGGGATGCCACGTTGCATTATGGGGGATTGAGGGTCAAGCGAAGGTGATTGCTGATGTCAAAACACAATCTCTTAGTAATGCTTTTGTAAACTACATTTTTCCCATTGAAACCAGTTCAGTGCATTAAACTGGTTGTGGTAAAATCGTCGGTTCAATACAATTCAAATTCAAATTCCTGTGTCCTCCTGCGTTGCTTGTGTCAAGCGACTGTTTTCAAATCCACTTGTGAGAGAAGGTCTCCATCTAGTGGCTGAAAGGCGGAAATGCTTTGGCCTCGGTCACACAATACGTCATGTGTCGCCTCCTACTGGTGAGATGTTGGTACTGCAACAACATCCTGTTTAACAGGAGGTGAGATCCTGTGGATTTTGTTAATTGTTGTTTCTAAAGCAAAGAAAGAACCTTTGAAACTCAAACACTGGATTAATCTCAGTTCTAATTAGCTGAACATAATAAAATTATCTAATCATACAAAGAAAAGCTTATTTACCAGCAGACAACACATCAAATTGTGGGTTATATGTCTGTTCATGATTTAGTTTTTGCATTGTTGTGCAATATTGCTCAAATTGTCATATTATGGGATTAAAAAGAAGATGTTTTGAAATCAAAAAGGAAAATCAGATGCCCTGTAAATGAATCCAAACATCGAACTTTTACATGCTGCTGTGCATCGTGTTTTTTTTTCACCTCATGTCAAATTTGAAGTGATGAAATATTCAGAGGAAAGAGCTGGGATGCTGTGGTGAAGGGTTTCCGTCACATGGTGGCGCTCTTCTATCAGTAGCTCTATAGATCAGGTCTGAAGCCCAGTGAACCACTCAGCGTCCTGACTGCCATGATCTGTCACCCTGAAAGTCTCCATTATAAAATCAACTCATTTACCAGCATCTTAAAAGTCTCTGCTGAGATTCTTTACCTTTTATTATGTAAATCAAACATTATTTTTATGTCATACTTGAACTCTCCATGAGCAGAAATGTTCCTTTCTCAGTGTTGTATTATTTTTCATTAATGTCGCTCTAATGACTTTACTTCTGTACCATGATGTAAAAATACGAAAAAGTCACTGTTTTGTCTGTGTTATGTTGTTATTTATTTTCTTATTTGACTATTACAACAATATTTTAACGTCTAGTTCGACTTACACCTGTAATATAGATTTAAACTTGTTCTTATTGTTTAATTATGAAGGGGAGTTTAACTCATTCAATTAATTGAACTGTTCCAAATATCTGAGGTTATTTAAACCCATCACATATCACACGACTGATGTCATAATCTTTACGTGTAAAATATTATTCAGAAGAGCAACTGAAGAAAATAAATAAATGTCAATTGAAAGCAAAACACAACAAGAATAAAATATCAAAATAGCCTCATCTGTCGTCTGTGTCTGTGAAGTTTGTCACATTGCTCTGGATATTTTTGGAAAAATAACTGGATTCCTTGTGTTTGCTGCTCAAAAAGCTTTTATTAAATGTGACGTGTATTAAGACGTCACTGTCCAAGCCTGGATCAGTGGTGACAGCAGGCGGCAGGGGGGCACAGCGGGCTGCACCACAGAGCTCACATTCATCTGCTAAAAAAACGCAGCGTTACACCAGTAATCATTACAAAGCTGGAACGATATCCACTAAACCCATAACCTATAATCTATAAGTGTTGATACCACATTCCCATTCACCTGTCTTTGTTTATGTCTTTGTTTTTGTGATTAGAGAGGGAAAATATAAAGCCTTCGTATTAACCAGCTCCCCCTCCCACACACACACACACAAACACACACACACACACACACACACACACTCACACTGTATAAGGCGGAGAAAAAAAGGCCTGACATTAATTATTTGCTATTCTGCAGGCGGGGGAGTCTGCCCTTTAGCTGAAGGGACTCATTTCTCCCTTTGCGTGATGCCTGAATCAAATGAACACACACAGTGATGAAGATATTAACGTTTCCCTGCAGCTCGTCACAAACCGACAACACGTTCATTCACACACGCAGGGAAATTAAAACCGTGGAGGAGGTGAAATCCATCTCGACTGTCTCGGAGTCAAGTGCCCTCCATCCACAGGTTGTCCTGGCAACTGTCAATCTCGTCAACTACAGGAGCGGCAGTCACTCTCCATTTGGCGGGCGGGGGGGGCGGGGGCAGGGGGATGGGGGGGCAGGGGGCAGGGGGGGACTTGAAAGGAGTCACTCTCCATGTGAAGGCCGGGTCGCCACATCAACAGCCGATTGCTAATCGCTTCTCCACTTGTGAGAACTAACATCAATATGGAGGAGCCGGTGACTCATGCCGGCGGTCACCTGAGGAAACCTCGTCCCCTGTTCTCAACTTTGATCCCTGTGAATGACGCTTATTACAAAACAGCAGCGTTTGCTTTTCTCTTTGATTCTGCAAAAAGCTTTTCCACATCAAGGGATCGGGAGACGGACATTTGTCCTGGCAAGCTCGGCTTGTAAGGCCAGACGTCCCCGTGGTGGAAAAACCACTTCTGCTTTGTTTCTACTCCGGGACGTCTCCAGAGGGAACATTACTGGAGCTCAGTTAGTCTTTGGGTTTTTTGTTTCGGTACTAAAACCTCCTCTGACCCTTCTCTCCGTCTTTCTTTACTGCTACTCTGTGTGTCGCTGGCTCGGCAGAAGCCTTGGGGGGGGGGGATCTAACTCTCATACAATGCAGCGTAGACCGGAGTGGCCGGTGGAGGCAGGGAGGAAAAAAGAAAACCATACGGACATTAGATCTTGTGTCTCAGCTGGTCTGGGATGAAAGAGCCCCGAGGACTTCAGACTCCTTCATCCTCAGAAAACCCCGGCTGAGAAACAGTTCAGGTTCAAGATGACTGGTGGAAGAAGATAACAGATCATCGAAGCAGCTTTTAGAGGTAAACAGAGCTTGTGATAGACAGAATGAAAACACCTCCGGAGGAGAAGACCTTCTCCAAGTCACGTTGGCTCCCCCTCACATGATTTGAAGAGTTTCTCAATGCACAGCTACTCATTCCATTCATCCATATAAGGACTAATAGTTCACAGCCATGTTAGCTGCTCAAACATGAAGTTTTGTTGATTCCAAGGAAGTGTTGTCCTCATCTTTTTAGAATTAAGTTCTATGCTCGGCACAATAAATCCTGTTGATAAGAGTCTGACACATTTATGACCTCACTACAGGTAAACTTCTCTTAAGTGACTGGAACCAAACTTACAACAACAGCAACATTGTGCATTGAAGGATTCATTTAGATTCCCTCATCTATTGATCAATTTACTACAAGCCATATTGTTTGGATTGTGATAGAATGTTAACCAGACATTTGTGGTCCCCAGAGGATCAACCCTACAGACTTTGATCAAACCTTTGAACAGCACCATCATCAGGCCGGACTTTCAACCGCCCGACACTTATTATGACTTTCCCCTCAGCCTATGAAGCAGTTCACCTCCCAGCTGATTATCGTTTACAGTTTGTACTTTTTGATATATCATGATGCAACATGCAGGTCTCTTCCGCTTAGAACCTTATAAGTCAAAAGTACATCTATGACAGGAACTGCAGGTTTATATTGTTTTTAATCATGTTGCTCTGGTGGTTCTCCTGTAGGGGAATCAGAGGGAACTGCTCGTATTCTTAGCCGTGCACAGTCCACGACACATCAATTATCCCTGATTGCTGCACACTGCGAGGGCAGCCCCCCCGCTCGTGCTTTCATCCCTCTAAATACCACCGGAGTCTTTCTCTACCTCTGAAATCACACCGAGGTCGCGGCTCCTCATTCATTAGATCTGGAGCTCCAGAGTCACTTTAAACCCACTCTCTCCATCCGTATCTCTCGCTCCTCCATGACGCCTCACGTCTCCCCAACCCCATACTGCGATGGTGCTACCGGTCTCCTAGCAACCAACCCTCTTGGAGGAGGTGACAACATTTGCATTATCACCATCACCGCCCCCTCCACCCCCCCCCCCTCCCCTTCCTCCCCTTCACCATCCGGATGCTCTTCAAGTCGAGTAAACACTGTTCGCTCCGCGGTGCAGTCGGCTCTCTGGCATCAGGATCACGGCTTCAGCCGGATAAGTGGCGTGAAATTAAGTCTTGTTTTGTTTGTTCATATCTGAATAAATTAACTGGTTTTTGAATACGCCCAGTAAAATAAAACACAATATGGTTAATTCAAGTTTATTTGTGGCCCAATATGTTATTTCCAAAATACAGAACATGTTAAATAAACATGTGATACACCAATACATGGTCCATGCTACAACACATTTACTTCAGGTGTTTCCTTCTAATGAGGTGAATTTTATAACGTTTATAAATTGTAACTAATGGTTTAATTGACGGTGAATAAATACTATCATATGCATGATCCTGATGACATCAAGAGGATCAGGCTCGATCAGATCAGCTTACATCTCTACTTACTGTTAATAAATCA
Organism: Platichthys flesus; assembly: GCF_949316205.1. Classification (NCBI taxonomy): domain Eukaryota; kingdom Metazoa; phylum Chordata; class Actinopteri; order Pleuronectiformes; family Pleuronectidae; genus Platichthys; species Platichthys flesus. Next base: position 3,220,833 of record NC_084954.1, read on the forward strand.
GCTGTAAACTGCATCTTATCTCATTATCTCATTTATAAATGCTCACTGTTTGGTTTTACTTTCAAATAAAGTCTCAAGTAGAATAACGATAAACAGGGAAACATAATTGTTGCAGATGCACAAAGAAGGGTACGGAAAAGTCCATAAACAGACTCCAGTTATATAAACCTACTCAAGTAGCTATGATGTGCTTCTGGTCATCTGCAGGCAGTGAATTAAGACACTTACTCACTTTGAATATATTTCAAAACACTTTTTAAACTTGAATACACTATAAAAGTACTGTGCTGTACCTTAGATACTAAGTTTGACCATAATGGATGTTGTGTGAAGGATACACAAAATTCAACATGTTTTTAAAAATGTCTGTAAGATTGCAAATCTGGGGGAAATGTTGGCATCAATTACAACCATACTAATCATTTTTTAAGTAGTATAAGTAGTATAAACAGATGAGGATGAAATAAAGAATCATAATAATCAAAGTAATTGGTTTCTGTCCCCATTGAGCAGTTGCATGCCTTCCAGCCATACTCCAGTTCTTGTGGTGTGATTATTATTTAAACATTGCTTATGGCGGCACCACGCGCCATCTGTTGCTGGTTTTTCCATATTGAAGTCATCGTTTTGGGATCTAAAGAGATGACTAAAAGAAAAGAAGCGTCAGTAAACTCCGGTCCCCTCTGACTCGACGCAGCAGCCGCCCCTGATTCCCTCTGAGCTGCTGAATGTAAATCACGTCCCGCTGCGCTCACATTTGGGCTGGCTTCAGCCCGGAGCCGTGCTCTCTGACAACATGACGTGAGTGGTTGACGATGCTAAATGGCAGCACTTGAAATAGCCTACCTGCCGGTCTGCGCACACACTTGCTGAAACGCTCGCGACCCCATTAGATGCGCTTCAGCACCGAGACGCGCTGGACAGCTCCTCCGTCGTGTCTCCATCTCCGGGACTTTACAGAAGAAAAAACACACAAAGTGGAACAAAGATAGACAACAGACTTTTTCATTTGATTTTATCCCAAACATTTTTTCACTTCGAGGAGTTGGAACTTTTCAGACATGGATTCTAATCGAGCAGCAAACGTCTCCTCGTTTGATTTCGTTGGAGGAGTGCAACTTCTGCAGGGGGAGGACACCAGAACAGCCGTGCCGGTCCTGCTGATCGGGATCTGTGTGTCCGGGGCTGTTGGGAATCTGCTCGTGCTGCTGATTTTCATCCGAGACTTCAGGAACGGAAGAGGCTCAGAGGTGAAGGCGCTCCTCGCCTCCTTGGCCTCCACGGACTTGGTGATCCTGCTGCTGTGCGCCCCGGTGCGCGCCGTCACCTACTACAAGCAGACCTGGACCCTGGGGAGCTTCGTGTGCAGCACCACCGACTGGTTCCAGCACTCGTGCGTGGTCGCCAAAACTTTGATCCTCGCGGTCTCCACCAGAGCCAAGCACACGCTGGTCCCCTGCGCCGCCACGGGGCCCCCGCACGGACCGACGTGGATCCACGGAGCCCTGGCGTGTATCTGGATCGTGGCCATGATGGTTCCGATTCCGCAGATGCTCTTTGCGTCTTTGCAGCCGTATGGCCGCGACACCATCTGTGTCACCGTAACGCCAGCGTGCGCGTCTGACTTCATGAGTTTGTTCTATAAGATTTATCCAACGGTGACCTTTTTGGTGCCGGTCATCTTTACGCTTGCCTACTACACCAAAACTCTGCACGCTGCGGTGAACCACGCACCCAGCCCGCGGCAGCAGAGCAAGGTCACCCTGGTTTTACTGTGTCTGAGCGGCGCACTCGGGCTCATGCTGCTGCCGGAGTGGGGGACGTTCACCTGGACGAGGCTGGGCTACAACAAACCTCCTGTGGGTTTTATCATCTTTGCGCAAGTGCTCCTTTACGCATGCAGCTCCTTCTCTCCGGTGATCTTAATGACCATGTACGACGATGTGCGCGAAGGATTGGTCACCATCTGGTTCGTCGCCACCTGCAGAAGCTCCAGGAACATCCCCAGGATCAACAGGTGTCCAAAAACGGAGGGGAACGGAGCGGAGTCGGGAGCCAACGCCGTCGCCAACGCGGTCCCCGGCGAGCAGGACAAGACCTTCCCGGACGTGGAGCACTTCTGGACGGGGCGCAGGAATACGCACGTCGAGGAGGAGCAGGACCCGGTCCCGTGGGAGAGAGAGGAGAAGATGCTGTAGTAGAGAGTCAGACGTGAAAGTGTCTTTTGTTAGAAGACCTCAACTTCTCAGCCGGTTTCTAGTTTGTTGACCTACAGTGCAGACCCTCGTTGAAAGGCTGTAGTGGCCTGTTTGCTGTCGTGAGGTTGATTAGATGTAAAATGAACTTGTACACTCTCATGTTTTGATGTAACAGATGTTTCTACTGTAGAGAATCTACTTTGAATATTTGCACTGTCGTAGATCACCTTTATTAGAGGTTTGTACAGAGATGAGTCAAATGTAAATATCCAGAACACTCGAGGATCAGAGGGTTTGTTGTGATTGTGTATGTGTGATGCGTAATGTGGATATTAAACCATTCTCCATTAAGGTCTGCTCTGTTCTTATAGTTTTTTCAAAAGCTATGAAAACACTACCTTAATCAGGGATAAATCATGAACAAATCAAATCTCTCCATGTAATTCAGGAGGCTGTGATATGACAGACGACGTGAAACACAGACATCGTTTCACTGTATTAAATTCACGACTAATCCAGCTGCACATTTCAGGTCAAGTCAATCATCATATTTCAGTGGAAAGCAGCTCACTCAGGAAGTCACGGGGTAAAATCAGGTCAATATTTCTCACTCCATTCTCCTGCAGTTTGAATAAAGCACGTCACCATGCAGAGTCACTTCAGGTGCATGGTGTTTACTTTAGTTTACTTAGTTTACATGAAATCCTTCTTTACATTATTCACACGTAAAACTACAAAAGCATTAACATGAAAAAATACTTTAAGCACTAAGAGTAGAAGTACTCATATTGCCGCCTGGGCCATTCCAGAGTGGTATATATCATATAATTAGATTTTAATTATTGATGCATTACATTACTTTAATGATGCAGCTGCTAAAGGGCTAAAGTACCTCACAACTATAAATTATTTATAACTGACGGTAATGTAGTTGTTAACAGATGTGATCGCATTCTTGGGTGTTTTTCCAATTAAATACTTATTTTGTAATTACTACTTTATAAATATCTGCCTTTTATAACATTGTCATTTAATGTCTTTGTATTCATATTCCATATTTGTGCACATATAATGGTTGTGTTATTTATGATATAATGTGATTTAAAGTTATAAACAATCTATCATATGTCAAATGGATTCAATTAAAGGTTAAAAGAAGGTAAAGCTTTCCTACAAACATAAAAGTACAGTAATGAAACCTCTCTGAGTCATTATTATAACGTTTGATCATTTTGTATCCTTAAGAATAACTAAAGCAGCTTATTCAAATTTTAAACAGGGAAAATTATGAAAGGCGTTTTGGTAGATACATAAAAAAACAGTGATAATATTTCTCGGATCAGAAACAGCCGTGTCTGAGCAGATGGTCGGACGCATCACCGCCTCCAACGCCGCCACCGCCACCACCATGTCACATGACCTGCGTTTGCAGTCTAACCTTTCAGTGGTCGTGAAAAGAAACCAGCGTTCAGTCTTCTGTGTGTTTCCCAGTAAAGCAGCGGCCGCCCGTGGCTCAGACGCCCCGGCAGATTTGACATTTTAGAGAAAAGAAAGGTTACAGGTTGAAGAGGAAAAAACACAAGCCTCCGAAGCTCTTCAGTGCGATTGTGCTCCGGCACATAATTTATTCATTGACAATAAACCATGTTTGCAAACGTCTGCCCTTGAGTAGCTTGGATTTTCATTGACTGTGTTTCTAGAGTTCTTCATTATAGAGGAATGTGACGCAGCCTCATTCAGACCATTCACTTGGCAAATCCATCAAATTAATTATCACAAATTTTCTGCCCTCCATGTTCTCTCCCAATTAATTAAAGATAGAGGCGGCGTCCTGCTGTCGACAACGTGCTGATGACCTTTCAGAGAACAAACAGGAAGTCAACGACGCTGAGCGACGCAAAGAAAAGATTAACTGTAGAACCAGCAACCTTCTTGTTGGAGAGCCACTACTCTAACCACTAGGCCACAGGCCGCTGTTAAACTTCATGATATGAGATGAGATGAGATGAGATGAGATGAAAGAAGATTAGAATAGATGAGAAGAGGGATTAGATAAAAAAGAGATGAGATAAGATGAGATGAAATGAGAAGAGAAGAGATGAGATGAGATGAGATGAGATGAGATGAGATGAGATGAGATGAGATGAGAAGAGAGGAGAAGAGATGAAATGAGAAGAGAAGAGATGAGATGAGATGAGATGAGATGAAATGAGAAGAGAAGAGAAGAGAAGAGAAGAGATGAGATGAAATGAGAAGAGAAGAGATGAGATGAGATGAGATGAAATGAGAAGAGAAGAGAAGAGAAGAGAAGAGAAGAGATGAGATGAAATGAGAAGAGAAGAGAAGAGAAGAGAAGAGATGAGATGAAATGAGAAGAGAAGAGAAGAGAGGAGAAGAGATGAAATGAGAAAAGAAGAGATGAGATGAGATGAGATGAGAGGAGAAGAGGGGAAATGAGATGAAATGAGAAGAGAGGAAATGAGAAAAGATGAGATGAGATGAGAAGAGAAGAGAAGAGAAGAGATGAGATGAGATGAGATGAGATGAGATGAGATGAGATGAGATGAGATGAGATGAGAAGAGAGGAGAAGAGATGAAATGAGAAAAGATGAGATGAGATGAAATGAGAAGAGAGGAGAGGAGAGGAGAAGAGATGAAATGAGATGAAATGATAAGAGATGAGATGAGATGAGATGAGATGAGATGAGATGAGATGAGAAGAGAAGAGAGGAGAAGAGAAGAGATGAACAGTCATACACAGCAGATATAGCTTCATATGAAAAAGCACAAGAGTAGTAGTTCATAAAGATGAGACGAGTAACGCTGACAGTCAAATACCCACAAAAAATAAGATATAATCAAAATAAAACCCAAAGGCTTAAAGAAAAAGATGTCTCATGTCATCTGTCAATTCCAGCAGCTGCAGGGGTAAAAAGCAGCTTCGCCAGCTTTTGACTTAATCCTTGAAAGGACTGTGTCAAAAGGACGTGTGTCTGAATCCGGCTAATAATAACCAGACCGTTTACAGCTCTATAGACGGGCAGGAGAAATGTAGAATTCAAGATGAGCTCAGTCGCAGCTCAGAGACCTGCAGGAGAAAGATAGAGATTCTTAAACTGGTCATTGGTTTATTCTGGAGATGCAACTGGATTCTTAGATAGATAGATAGATAGATAGATAGATAGATAGATAGATAGATAGATAGATAGGTATATAGATAGATAGATAGATAGATAAGATAGATAGATAGATAGATAGATAGATAGATAGATAGATAGATAGATAGATAGATAGATAGATAGATAGATAGATAGATGGATAGATAGATAGGTAGGTAGATAGATAGATAGATAGATAGATAGATAGATAGATAGATAGATAGATAGATAGATAGATAGATAGATAGATAGATAGGTATATAGATAGATAGATAGATAGATAAGATAGATAGATAGATAGATAGATAGATAGATAGATAGATAGATAGATAGATAGATAGATAGATAGATAGATAGATAGATAGATAGATAGATAGATAGATAGATAGATAGATAGATAGATAGATAGATAGATAGATAGATAGATAGATAGATAGATAGACAGATAGATAGATATACAGATAGATAGATAGATAGACAGATAGATAGATATACAGATAGATAGATAGATAGATAGATAGATAGATAGATAGATAGATCGATATATAGATAGAAAGATAGATAGATAGATAGAGAGATAGATAGAGAGCTAGATAGATAGATAGAGTCTTTATTGTCATTGACCACAGTTGATTGCACTTCTAGGTTAAAGCCGGAGTAGATATGTGACCTTTGACCCCGATGGTGTGTGACCATCCAGGACCCGGATCATTCACACTTTCAGAACAGTCGACACAGGGTGAGCTCGAGGTCGAGACAGATTTCCATCACCCAGAGCGATTTGTGACAAGTCAGCCGTCTCCTCGCAGCAGAGCTGAGGCTGAGTTTGAAAGAGAAACACCTCGACTGTCTCATAAAAGATCTGAGTCTTTTCTCTCCTGTGTTGACCTGGATGCTTCAGGGAGGTTCAAAGAACGTAAAACAGCAGAGAACAGAGCTCCATGTTTGCCTACAAAGCTTCAAGCTGCTTCTGAGGAGGCCGAATTACAGTAAGAGAGGCTGAGCATGAATCACAGTTTCCCTCTGTAATGTGTCTTATTATGAAAATCTTTATTATTTGAAATGAAATGAAAGCAGAATTGCTCTGGAGCACTGCTGATGACAGACGGGAATGATTGTTTAATTTGAATTCTTTTCTTTTTCTAAATCTTGGAAAAAATGTCAGGATTTGATTATTGATGTTATCGATGATGCTACTCTGGTTTCTTTCTTTCTCCTTTTGATCTTTTGTCTAAATGATGGAACTATCATCATGTTCTCATAGTTGTGTTGTGGTAACATCCATGATAACCGTGTGTACTAACAAAGTCTGTTCTGCGGTGTTGTTCAATGGAGCCGTGATGCTTCACACATTCTGCTTCACTAGGTCACATAAACATAATTCTGGCATAAAAGTGCCCCGGCTGCCCTGAGGCTGATAAACTCTGTCCCACTTCCACGTCTGCTCCACAGAAGAGGAAGAGCTCCCTCCACCACAGTCAGACATGTCAATGAAAGCCGTCTCATCCATCATTCACGCAGCCAGGGAGCGTTTACATACGTTGCTTAACCGTCTCTCAGCTAAAGACTGAACTGACGAACTTTAGCCGCTCTGAACTCTGACAGCTCGTGAGCGGCTGCGAAAGTCCGCGTCCATTAGCAGGAGGTGAGAGAGGGAAGAACAAGGTGTGAGTTGATGGCTGAGGTGGTTTTAAAATGAACCCTGCCAGCTCCAGCTCCTGTCGCCGAGGACGGAGGAGGACGTCAACAACACAAAACCAATCCACTAAAGCCTGAGATAGAACATTTCTGTGGCCCCCACACAAGACCTTGCAGGGAATTTATTTTTCTTACATGAGTGCTCAGTGGTTGCAAAGCTAAAGGGCTCTGAAAAGAGTCCGGTCCTGCTCTTTTATCGAGATGCACATGGTGTTTTTTCTCCCCACTCAACCATGATGGGCTGTTGCTGCTGCCTCGGGCTCTGAGCGTCCTCCTTCCTGCTCACGAGTGGTTGCCCTGCAAGATGTGAAAGGTTTCAGTCAAACAGGATTCACTGAGGGGTTTCAGACTCTGTTCTGAGCTGCAGTGAGAAAGTGGCAGCGGGGGGGTTTATCGCATAAAGACGGTTTAGTTCAACATCCATTGTCAGATTTTTTTAGTTTCTGCATTTAGATTTTAGTTTTGTTTGAAGTAAAGAAGTAAACCCGGCTCCATCTAGTCTGCTCAGGTCTACAGCTGCAGGTTCAGGTGTTTTTCATCACTATCAGAGAAAATACTATTAGAGGATAATCAACACAGGTCAAATTGGACATTTTCTTAGAAACATATCTCTGGGCTCTGACTCTCTTCATTCGTTTGAACATAGCTGTGATTTGTTAGTTTCGCACATAGATTCTCCAAAGCCTCTTGACCGCCCCCCGGTGGCTGGCAGCAGTATGTAAAAAGAAATCGCACCTCATCTAAGCTAAAAAGTCAAAGTACACGTCGATTACATTTTTCTCAAAGAATGATTTCGTCACTTTAAGTTGTTCTTATCACACAGACGCAAGTACAAGTATACATTTTTATTGTAAGTTTGGTTTTAATTTGTCATTTAATGCTTTAAAACAGGATGAAACGTCCTGATTCATCAAGCATCCTTACAGGAGGGACAATGACGTCCACCAAGCAGACAGTTTGGAGCCGAGGTGAAAGCACTTTGATCTTTAGTCCCATAAAGCTTCAAAATACCTGAATCCTTGCAATTGTTTAGGACAGTTTGTCTCTTTAACTCCCTGGAAGGTGGTGATGTCTTAAAAATGTCATGAGATCTATGAGAGAAAGAGACGTTTTAATTCAGGAAGATCACACAACAAATATGATTCAATAAACGATAAAGTGTTTACCTGAGCATCCCAGCAGAAAGTCTTTAATCCCAGTTTAAAAGAACTGCAGTATAATGAAACCACATCCTGTCCAATGCCATTATCCCTCCCATCATAATCCTCGAGCAATTCACTGGGATCCTGTTCATGTTGGTAACTCGCTGCTGGTAAACAAATAATCTCCATTTAATGAGATCCCTGTCATGTAAAGACACGTCTCCTCTTAATGCAGAGTCGTGCTCACTTCACTTGGAACAAGTAGGTGAGGGTAAGATTCACGTTTTAAATGTATATTTCATACTTTTATTTTGTACAGCGGACGCCGCCTGATCCAGTGTGTGAGTGAGTGGCGCCATCTTGTGGTTTAAAATGAGCCCCGGCCAGGATTGGATTTGGATTCGGTCATGTAACTGCTTTAAGACTGTGTCTTCCTTATAATCCAAAACTGTGTATCTGTCATGTTTTTTTATTATTCAGCACATATTGGGAGAATGCTGACTCAGCTGACTCAGCTATATTTGATCCGTTTACACTCTTTAATTTCCCCGCAGGGATCATTAAACTCCATCTTATCTAGTGTGGAAACTCTTCAGCTATCAAGCTTTAAAGATATATGACAGTGACGAGGGTCACATGTTCAAATAACACAACACCTGCATGACACTCACACGGAGAACATTAAAACAAACATTTATAAAACATCAAAATGACGACACTGCAGGAACAACTTTTAACCTTCACTCTTTAATATTAGTATATCCCTGCACCAGGGGGAACCCGCTCCGTGGGTTTGAATCCTTGTCTGTGGCCTTTCTGTTTACATGTTACATGTATGTTAGCTTTTTCCCCTGCAGGTTGACTGAGCTGAGTTTTGGTTGATTGACACTCTGGACGTGACTCTGGTGACCTGCACAGGTTGCACATATATAAATACATATACATATATAAAAATACTATATATAAACAGGTTGTTCATAGACTGTATATGAACTCATTGGATGTACCAGTAATATGGTTATATATTTTCTATGCAAAGATGAGCTAGTCCTCTCTCTCATTCCCTCTCTCTCCATCCCTCTCTCTTTATCTATGTTTCCCTCCCTTTCTCTCTCATCCCCATAACTCTCCCTCCCATCTCTGTCTCTCTACCCCCTTCTCCCTTCTCTCTCTCTCTCTCTCTCTCTCTCTCTCTCTCTCTCTCTCCCCCCTCTCTTTTCTCACCCCCCAACTCTCTCTCGCTCTCCCTCTCCCTCTTCCTACTCTCTCCCTCTTGAACCACCTTCTCCCTCTGGCTCTCTCTCTCTCTCTCTCTCTCTCTCACCCTCTCTCCCTCTCTCTCTCCCTCCCGCTCTACCACCTCTCCCTCTCCCTCTCTCTCTCTCTCTCTCCCCCCACTCTCTGTCTTCTCCCCCTTTCTCTCCCCCCTCCCCCCCCTCTCTCTCTCTCCCCCTCTCCCTCCCTCCCCCACTCTCTCCCTCCCTCTCTCTTTCCCTCTGGTTATTTCCCTCTCCCTCACCCTCTCTCCCCCCCTCTCTTTCCCCTCTCTCTCTCTCCCCCCCTCCCTCAGTCTCCCCCTCTCTCTTTCTCTCTCCCACCCTTCTCCCTCCCTCTCTCTCTCTCCCTCTGGTTATTTCTCTCTCCCTGGGATTAGGATCAGGGATTAGAGACAGATGTAAACCTAAATCTAATTCCGGTGTCATCCATCACATCGGAGGAAGAGGTCACCGCTAGGGTCGGGATTAACAGAGAGCCCCGCCCCCACTCCGCGGGGCCCTAGCGTGGTTCCCATTGGTCGGAGCTATGAGTGACAGCGGCGGGGTCCAATAGGAGGTCGGAACGGAGCTGCTTCTCGGGCGCAGATGTGAGAGCAGGTTCCAGTCGGAGCAGGAGCAGCAGCTGTGAGGACGTCACGACCTGCGGAGGCAGAGAAACACGGAAGGTAAAGTTTCACGACCACAAACAAACCTTCTCTGAGTTCATCGTGACTTATCTTCCACGTTGTGACCGAACACACGAGTGGTTGTTCGGCAGCGGAGTCAAGAAACAGCGTGGACTTTAGCTAACGCGTGTCGTATTTATTAATATGTAGAACTAGCTTGCACACAACTTTTAGCTCATAATCCATATTACTGGTGATTTTCACAGCAGGTTCTATTGACTACAGGCAGTTGTTGGTCTCTTGTGTGTTATTGCAGCCTCACTTACTATTTTTCACTTATATTTGAATTATTTATAGGCAGGTTAGGTTCCCTGTTGTGTTATTTGAGCTTTCCAACCTTTTTAAGTCAGTTTATTTATCTTAGAAACAAGTATCAATTATAGAAGTATTTACAGCCACTATGACACTATTAGCCTCTATGGTTATTTGTAGCCTGCTATTTATAATCCTCTCCATGTCGTGTCACTCATTAATATGCATGAAAACTTTCCTCGTGGTATTACGCACATGTATAAATGTCTGGTGGACTTACTGAGCTTTTCTTCAGGACTGGCTAAATATAAGATTGAAGGGATTATTATTAGATATTAAGTTAATGCGTGAAATTGAGCCAACACGTTTTGAGAGCCAAGGACACTGGGACTGGGACCGTCCTGTCTGGCCTGTTTTAGAGGTCATTCCTTTGGCTCGGCTGCGTGTACTGTGCCCTTGTGTCAAGTTGTGTATTTGCCTCCCTCCCTCCTCTCACGCCTCCTCTCTTGTCTTGTTAATCTGCCGTCTCTCATCGCTTTACACTCAGATGCAGGCTTGACAATAATACACTTTCCCATTCCTGCAGAAGCCAGGACACACTGCGAAGCCTCTGCCTTACGGACAATGCGTGTGTCAGGTAGACCATGGCCTCTGTGGGCTAATGATACCGTGAGGAAGACTTTGCTCTCTGGCTACAGCCTCTGACATTTATTCCATTCAGTCAGACGGTGGCTGCTGAAACCGCCGGTGTGAAAACGTTTCACGTGACTGAACCTGACATCAGATTACTTACCCAGACTGTTTGGGTACAAACAAAGTGAAGGTTTTAAGGTGTATACAATACAAAGGAAGTAGGCCCATGCTTTCTCATTGACCCAGAGAGGCAACTGGGATGGAAGTCTTCTGGTGAACTGGTTAACTACCAAGTTTGAGGAGTTCCAGACGATCTTAAGGAGAGGGACTAGTTGAAAATTGTTGAGCTTGATTTGTTGCTTCCACAGCAAACATGGGAACTTAACATATGTCTGAATAAGGATTGTCAAGTGTCAAATTATATATTGTCATGCAATACTTTCCCAAAGGAAGACCGTCTGTCTCGGAGCTGAAAGACACCTGTGTTATGCCTCTTTAGGTCCTTCATATCTTTATGTCCTTGGTTTGTTCAACAGCTTTTTCTTCTCGTCTTCCCGAGTGTCCTTGAGACAGACAATGAACTGTTGCTTTTTAGTCCTTGTAAGTGAATGGTGGAAACACTGCCTAACAGAAAATTAAGAATTCCTTCACAGCCACAGGAACGTGTGGTCGTTTAAGGCTCAGATATTAAAGGTGGAGGTGGAGGTGATTAATCAGTGACAAGTCCAAGCCTGTTCAGCTGCAACCTTGAAAAGTAGGAGTGTTTCTCTCCCCTTAAAAAAAAGAGTAAAGAAAAGGGATTTGCCTGAGCAAAGAGTCACAGCCCTACTTTCAACTGAAATTCAAATGAAACAATAGAATTGTACTGATCTTTACTTTCACTTTCTGTTTCATTTTCATAGTCACTAGATTAAAAATCTCCTCGGTTTATCTGCGTTTATTGCAGACCACAAAGATCCGGTTTCCTCATTGTGTTTTACAGCTACTTTCACATCTCGTAAATTGAAGGAGAAGCATAGAGAGTTTGAACAAGGGGCCTTTCCGACTGATGCATGTAAATGAACAGTGTTTTGAAATACCCCTTTTTGCAAAACCACAAAAACTTTTTTGAGATCTTCAGTATCGCTGTGTTTTTCTTCACAGATGTCGTTTGCCAGTGACAAACTCTACAATGGATATCTGCGGCGGAGAATGCCCGCCATTGTGAGCAAGGTGAAAGTGAGAGAAGTAGTCGTCCATCTGCCGTGCTTGACCACTCACGACAGGGTAGGTTTCATCAGGAATAAGGACGTGTAAGGATTAGGATTTAAGGTTGTTTAAATAATGTTGAAATGCATTTGTACTTGTTTTCTAAAGGACTTTTAAATGTGTAAAGTGTCTTTCAGCATTAGCAGAAGCACAATATATACAGTATTAATATGTATTATTATCATTATTATTACAATTATGGTTCCAATTTTTTTAGTATGTCAAATGTTGTCTAAAAACGAGATATCACCCATGAGCTTTGCATAAATCAAAGTCACATTTCCAAAAGTTGGTACAAGTGACAAGTCGAATTTAGCATCCCATCAAATTATTGTTTAACAGAATATAGACATTTGGATTAAATAACAACTGCTTAAAAAAAAACCTGTGTATTTAAAACTTGAAAGTCAGCAGTTAGTCATTACTGCTCTGATGTGGTGTTTGTGTTTTTTTTTGTAAATGTAATTATAGGAAAACATAGAAGCAAAAAGAGAGACTAATGGGAACTATGATGGCATGGTGCTGCTCCTGGACTGTCTGAGGAGGAGAGAGAACTGGCCCGAGCAGTTCATCGAAGCACTTGAAGCGTGTGAGCAGACGACGATAGCAGCGGAGATCCGAGCTGAGTACGACGCTCTGAGAGGCAGTAAGTCAGCTGATTCATTCAATCTTTTCCTTTTTATTATGTGTATTGATTATGTGATATAAGAAATTGATTTAATGAGTTTGATTGGTTTGCCGTTTAAACCACAGTCTAACAAACTGTAGAAAAGTGCGTTCTTTATTTCATTTGTCAAAACACAATTGTCTGTAGCATCTGTCTGAGTGTCAGAGCTCAACGTTTCGGATTTCAGGATATCACTGAGCTTTAGTCCTTTGCGAACATAATTGGTTTAAATGAAACACATTGTTTGCTTTGCCCTAGATTCCAACCCCAGCTCCCCTTCATCAACTGTAATCAGGGCACACGTCCATCCAGCACCATCTGCCACTCATCTGCCCATTCCAGAGAGCGGAGGCAGTGCGGCTGCTGCTGCTCCGCCGGCTGAAGCATCGGCTCCTCCAGAGCCAGCTGCTCAGGCCTCGGCCCCGCTGCAACCAGAAGCCCAGAGCTCAGCCGCCGAGCAGGCCAGCTTACCAGAGGCTGTTCCACCACCCGAGCCTGTCCCTGAGCCTCCACAGGCTACTCAGATTGAAGTGGTACCCCCTCCGACAACACCTCCTCCCTCCCCTATGACCCCACACACTCCAGACAGCACACCACCAGGAGAGGTTACTGCTCACCGGGAGCCAGAGGAAAACTCTGAATCAGACATCCAGGATATCTCTAATGAGGAGTGCGTGGTTCCCGATCAACTGAGCGCACGAGAGGGTGAGGCTGATGTCGACTCTGAGGTGACTCCGGATCCTCTCCAGGCAACAACCACAGAAGTGGCCAGCACAGCGCCGGAGGAAGTTAATTCTAACCAGGAGCCAGAGGAATGCTCTGAGTCAGACATCATGGATATCTCTGGTGATAACGTTGTGATTCCTGATCAAGTGAGTGTGGCTTTAGTCAGCTCTGTGGAGACGCCTCCCTTGTCTCCCTGTGAGACGGACACTGATCCTGATCCTCTCCGAACAACAGCAGCCTCAGAGGCCAGTCCACCACAGAGTCCAACTCAGGCAAACTCAGACGTAACCGACGGATCCTCTTTCCCCATACTGACCCCAGAGAAGCATCCAGTACAGGACACCACCCCCCCTGAGGATATAAAACCTGAAGAGACGTCTGATCCTCCGATTACACAGGTGAATATTACATTATGATTTTCAATCTACATTATAATGAACAATATAAAGATGATTTATGTTATATACTGTTATTCATTTAAAATGGGAAGCTGCCGCACACTGTCAGTTGCTACTACTCACTTTATTATAATGATATAAAGACTTCTTTATCATTTCCTAAAATATTCAGTACATGACCAACATAGTGAAAAGTCTTGCCCTTGCAACACATTCTGCTGTATTGTAATTCTACTATAATTGCTGTTTCCTGCTTCTCTCCCATTGACGTCGCTGTTATTAACCTTAAAGTTAATCCATTGTTTTACTGGGAAAGTCCCGTATGGAACAACAGAAACCACTAAACAATACCAGCACCAACAAAACTGTACCGTACTTAAAGAAGTATTAGTATTATAAGTCTTCTTTTAAGGTGAATTTTTCGATTTCAATTTCATTACTATTATTGTTTGTTTCCCCTGTATAACTTAATAACAAAAGATATTTACTGTAAACACCTCCTCTACACACAGCCCTGCAGTATCCCCTGTTGTTGTAAAGCTTTCAACTTTCATTTAATTTGTGATGAGTAGTTAACTATTTGATGCTTGGTCACAAACACTGTGAGGGGAAACAGCAGAATAAAGAGGTAGTGATATACCAGGATGGTGTGTGCACATATTACATTTTTGCACCATAGCAGCTGTTGTCAACACTGTGCCAATACTCCTGTGTGTAGCTGTGAATGTCTTATTCAGAAGGCAGAGTTTTCTTCCCACACGGGATTAAAATCGATCAGAACATGGTCTTAGATTGTTTTATTCCTATTCAAAGTTGTTTCTATTGTTTCATCGGCCTTCCTTCATATATACAGGCACAGAATATATAACAAATCCTCAACCTCTTGATAAAAATGAGATGTTACATCAATGTCCCCTGCAGGTTGTTGAAAGCAGCCCACAGATAGAAACAGCACCGACAGCCTCCCCCTTGCCTGGCGCCGACGGGATGGACGCCTCCATGTTTGGTGACGACACGTTGTGTATGAGCAAGCCTGACCCCCTCATCAGCTTCCAGCCAGAGAGTCACAACAGTCCTACTCTCCCTGCACACAACCCACCAGAGGAGCCGTACTCTGGGGAAAGTGAGCGTCTGGAAATAAGCGATGCTGCCCAGGATGATGTTACAGTTTCTGCATGCTCTGCTATCGCCTCCACCACCACTGTCTCCGGGCTGCCATGCCAGGAGAACGGCGTTGCATTTAACCATGATGAACCGGGGGAGAACCACTACGAATCTCTGTGTGTGAGTCTGGAAAGTCAGGAGGTGCAGGTGAATGTGGTGCACGTCTCTGAGGAGCCGTCCATCCTCAACCTAGATGGTCAAGTCCCAGCACCGCAAGCTCACCTCATCAATGGAGAAGCAGCTAAAGAGATCACTCCATCCCCACCGTCCACCACCACTGATGAGAACCCCACCTCTGATAAGAGCTACTCCCCCCCTGAGCCTGCTGTGGTCACACCAGAGCCCAAAACACTGCCTGGCTCAGAGGAGGAGTTGGCCCCTCGCACCTCGCCATCTAATAGGAAGTACATTCTGACTGCGGCAGGAGTGGGCGCCTTTGCACTGCTGATGGCGTGGAAGTTTAAGAATTAAGAGGCTTTAATACCTTTTTAAAGGGAGAAGATTAGGCTTTAAGTACAAGAGGATCTTAAGGGTATGGTGCCTTATTGTAGTCACTGGACCTAGATGGCGTGAGGCAGCTGTTTCATAATTATCTATGGTAATAATAGCTTCTAGTCAGTTTAAATACAAGCATATTGCAGTGAGCTTAGTTGGAGACTCTCAATTGCCTGTATTTGTGGGCATGTGTGATACGCTGGCAACCTGCCTGTCCCCCAGTGTCAGCTGGGATCGGTTCTCTCCCCAGTGCCCCAATGACTCTCAAAGAATAAGTGGTATAGATAGTGCATAGATATTTGGTTTGTAGTCTGAGGGTGTGTATTAATGACAGAAATGTTTGTATGTTCATTTGTCTGATAAGCACTTTGAAGAAAAGGCTGTTGTTTGTCCTCCAGTGATGATTAGTGCATCAAACACTGAGGTTTTACTGAGTGTGGACTGTGGATGAAAGAATACCATCATCACACACATTGTTCCTGCTGATCAGTGGGACATGGGATGAAAGGAAGGCTTGTGCACTGTTTGTATTTATTTGTACATATAAAGATATATATATATAAACATTATATGAAAAGTATATATTTTAAGAATTAATAATGATGAATTGATAACATTCCAAGGCGCTCGTGATGTCTCAGATATTCAGCACCCAAAGAGTCATTCAGCCAAACACTTAGTAATCATGCATCACATATTCATTCATCACATATTTTGCATATTTATCCAGTTCATAGTCTCGACCAGTGGTTTCCAAACTCTCTTTAAAACTATGACACTTTTTCAGTCTTGGCACTGTACCCCAGTTTCTGTCTGAGACAGCAAAATATTTGTGTTAGTGGTTTAATGTATAATTGGGTTGTGAAATGGATATTTTTCGACTAATGTATTTTGTGAAGCACTTATCATTATTATTTAGTGTTAATGTTTTCAAATGTTATATATAATGTACTACATTACATCTTATATCTTGCTGCATGCATGGCAGGCCCTTTAGCAGCCACTGGTCTAGACAGCAACCTGTGTTGTGATATCATCAGCTGTAAATGTTTGAGATGACATTTTGTTTTTCTCCCTTGAATAGAAACATGTTTGTGTCATGTTCTATGAGTTGAGAGTTTATTGTAAAAAAAACCATGGATAGAAGAAATATAAGAAAAAAAGAAGCTTAATCTAAAGGGTTTGCAAATGTTTAGATGTTTTTTTGATCTGCAGAGATGTAGATGAAATTAAATGTTGGTATTATGCAAATATCACATGTAAATTGTGAGGTCAGATTGAGTTTAATCAAAATGTATTTGAACTGTTTCTGGCTGTACACTTCTGCAATCACGGCAATAAACCTGAAAATATAAAAAATAGAGACATTCCCTTATTGAATGTGCATGTTGATTTCCTTTCTGAGAAACACAAGTTAATGTTGACTCTGTGCAAAGTATAAAATGAATTGTCTCTCAGAAAAGGGTGAAATCTATGAAGGTTGAACAGAGAACAGAGAACAAACTTACATATTTTAAAACAAAACCTGCAGCAGAGAATTAAATCAACTATGACAAGACTATTCCAGATTATGACAATTTAAATGTTTCAGTTATAGAGATTATTAGAAGATAAAAAAGCGAAGTTGTCTTAGTTCTTGTTCTTTATTGTCATATTGTTGTGTATTTCTTGAGCCATGTTCTGTGTTGTTCCTCGACTCTCAGACACAAGCAGTGAATGTGTTGAATAAAAGGGAATATCTTTAAAAGCCATAACACACGTAGAGATGAATAATCTTCTATAATCAGCTGTAGATGACGTTTTAAATCTTTAAAGGAAAATGTGACGTTGAACACCCTTCGTTGACTGACTGGCTCTCGCTGTGATTGGCCGCGGCTCCTCTCAATCAGCGGTTAGCCCCGCCTCCTGCCAGCTTCCCTCTGCCGCTGTGACGTTGGAGCCACTTTGGCTAATTAGCTCCGTGTTTACCCGCAAATCATCGACTCTAATGGGCTTTAATTTACCACGTTTGCCGGCGTTCATGTAGCCTACCGCTCCTCCGAATGGCGCACAACGGCCTCCAGCGGGAAGACGCGACCGTCGACGAGGACGAGACGCCCAAGAAGCAGCCGCGCTCCAGCGCAGAGATGCCCGGTGACCTCCGGGAAGAGCCTGGCAGCTCCGCCGCCGCGGCCGCCGGCGGAGCCGCCCCCGACCGCAGGGCCTCCAACTCGACCGCGAGGCTTCGGAGCGACTCGGTGAAGAAAACAAGGCCGCGTAGGTGTTCCCGTCGCTGCAGCCGCGGGCTCCGTGTATCTGCTGGGGAGGGCACCGTTTCGTGTAGACATGAGAGGACCTCGGTGAAATTATAGACTTGAAAAGAAAATTATGCAAATACCGATATGATTTATTTATTATGAATCAGATAAGGACCGTATAATGGGCTCGGGTCAGGCTATAGCGGTGTGAAACAGATGTTAGCATTGTCATTACAGTGTAATAGAGGGAGCTGGGGTGTCAGGGCATAGCCAGGACCTACATTGCAACAAGATGGCGTTCGTGGTACACACTGTACTGATGCTGCTGTTGTGTGAATGATGGCCATCACCTCCACGTCTCCCCACTGTCTCTACCCAATCACAACACGAGCGTGTAGACATCATCTTAAATCACAGAGATGAGATTTAATATGATTTATATTGAGACTAAATGATGGTGAATATGTGAAATATAATCGTTGAACGTATTATATCTCATTATTGCAGCATTTCCCTGGTTTGGGATGGACATCGGTGGCACTCTGGTGAAGCTGGTGTACTTCGAGCCCAAAGACATCACGGCGGAGGAGGAGCAGGAGGAGGTGGAGAATCTGAAGAGCATCCGGCGCTACCTCACGTCCAACACGGCCTACGGGAAGACGGGCATCAGGGACGTGCACCTGGAGCTGCAGGACCTCACGCTGTGCGGCAGGACGGGCAACCTGCACTTCATCCGCTTCCCCACGCACGACCTGCCGGCCTTCCTGCAGATGGGCCGCAGCAAGCACTTCTCCAGCCTCCACACCACGCTGTGCGCCACCGGAGGGGGGGCGTACAAGTTCGAGTCCGATTTCCGCACGGTGGGTTTCGATGATTCTGGTTCAAGTGAGGATGGAGGGACGGGCAGCAGGGGGCAGACACAACACATTTACACCTGAAACCTACAGTAACAGATGAAACAATGCTAATAGTGGATTTCAGGACTTCTCTGAGGCTCATATTTCTAAGTTAAGAAAATTTAGATCATACTGAGGGATGTACAATCCCCTCTGCATTTAATGAAAGAAAAGAGGCAGTATTAGCTGATGTATACATTTTAATCACATGGGCTTAGACATGATATCTTTTTCTTTTTAGTGAGCCTCACTCTTACAGAATTGTGATAACAGTTCCTGTTTTTACATCGCTCTCCTCCCCCCAGTTTCCTTCCTCTGTGTTCTCCTGACCACATCCCCTCTGTGATGTTATCCATGTTCTCTCTTTATGTCAACATTACAAAAAAAAGATGGCGGACCTGCAGCTTCACAAGCTGGATGAGCTGGACTGTTTAATTCGAGGGGTGTTGTACATCGACTCGGTGGTGTCCAGCGGCCCCTCTGAGTGCTACTACTTTGAAAACCCCACAGACCCAGATCACTGCGTCCAGAAGCCCTACACACTGGAGAACCCGTATCCACTGCTGCTGGTCAACATCGGGTCCGGGGTCAGCATCCTGGCCGTCTACTCGGAGAACAACTACAAACGAGTCACAGGGACCAGGTGATTATCAGGGATGGAGATTGTCTGTCATTTTACATTTCATATCGGTTCATGGGAAAGAAGGCATTCATCCAATGGCTGTTGAGTTCAGAGGTTCACAGCAACGTGAAAATGCTCTCGCAGGGTTAGAATCCACTTGAAAGTAATTCAATTGTTTAAATTCAATAGAAGTTCCTTAAAGAAAGGAAGTTTTAGAAGTGTTCAGAAGTAAAAATGTCACAGGGAGAGCTAGAAACAGGGATTATTGTACATAAATGTGCCAGATGTCCAAAGAAATGACTGAATGGATAATAACGTTGATCCATATCTGCTGAAATGGGCAAGTTGGTCAAATCCTGGGGGAAACAGCTGAAACCGAAAATAGAAACTGAAAGTAGAAGATATCAGATATCATCAAAGATCACTAATGACAAAAAGCAGAAAGTAGAAAGTGTTTTCTAATGAAAAAGCAGTTTTCACAGGAAGAAAAGTAAAATACTACAGAGGTTATATTATACAGTGAATTGAGGATGTTTTAGATTGCACTGTTTGCCACTGGCCCCAGTTGTGAGCAGAGAACCAGAGCAGAGGCATGAAAGTGCAACCGGACACTAGACAAGCACACACACACACACACACACACACACACACACACACACACACACACACACACACACACACACACACACACACACACACACACACACACACACACACACACACACACACACACACACACATCAGGCTGAAGGGACCTGGGGATTTGCCGGAGGGTGAAGTGGGTGTGGCCTGTTTGGCGACATCTGCCCTCCGAGTCTCCCTGGTGCCTTGGTGTGAAAAGTAGCAGCATTTTTCTTTGCTGTCAGCTACAAAACCACTTCCTTCACCAACTGTTTGCTCGGGAGTCCAAGAAAAAATGGTCCTTTGTTCGTCTAGATTTTGAATTCCGCAGCTTGTCTGCTTTCTCCACCGGTTTGATTTCACGTGTGGTTTCTCTGTCTGGACGGTTTCGACTTCCCTTGACACAATGGACCTTTTGTCTTTAGCTCGCTGAAGGATTAACAACACATGCACATTTGAATTGAGTAGAACTTGCGTCTTTGTCCCCGACTCTTAAACTCCAAATGAGAAGTTGTTTTTTAAGTTTGATGGATTCAGCAGTTTTAATAGTTCATGTATCGTCTGTGTGTGTCTACAGCCTCGGCGGTGGGACCTTCCTGGGCCTGTGCTGCCTGCTGACCGAGTGCTCCTCTTTCGAGGAAGCCCTGGAAATGGCTTCTCAGGGGGAGAGTACCCGTGTGGACAAGCTGGTTCGGGACATCTATGGAGGAGACTATGAGAGGTTTGGACTGCCAGGCTGGGCTGTAGCCTCAAGGTGTGGTTTCCAGCAGCGCATTTTTTTATTCACACTGTCCCAGCCTTAATGAAGCCAGGATCCAGGACTGAGCTAAATTTACTCTGCTTAGTTTTCCAGAGGGAAAACGAGAGGCCTCGATTTCAGTTTGCTGCTTTTTGGGGAAAGCCCTTGATACATTTCTAGACTTCCTGTTCATCTTGTATGTCTCCTGTTCTGGTTTGATAGTTTTGGAAACATGATGTCCAAAGAGAAGAGGGAGTCGGTGTCCAAAGCGGATCTGGCCAGAGCAACGCTGGTCTCCATCACCAATAACATCGGCTCCATCACCAGGATGTGTGCCCTCAATGAGGTTAGTCCCGTAGCTTAATATTCTATAAATCTGCTACGAAGGTTATTGTGGTGTCACGTGCACGGTCTCTTGTTTGTTTGGTGTTTGTATCCGAGTCAGAATTTGGGTTTCATGTGGACATTGCTGTTATAACAGGATTTGAAGTTCCTCTCTGCGTTCAGCCTCTTTACGGTGCTGCCTTGTGACGTCTTGATCAAGCAGCATTGTACAGGGCTATGAAGGCGCGGAGGAAGTCACCTGCGTCATCAACAAGTCCTTCAGAGCCCTGAGCAGGAGGCAGAGGGAAAATCTAAAAAGGCCGCAATATCGGATGAGATGTGTTTTTTAATTTAAGCTAAATTGCAGGTTTTAAATTAATCTGTTGTCGGGTTATAAACAGATTATAAATGTTCCTATCACGCTGATAATTCTTACTCCCATTCTCTCTTTAGAACATTGAGAGAGTGGTGTTTGTTGGGAACTTCCTCAGAGTGAACACCCTCTCCATGAAGTTACTGGCCTACGCTATGGACTACTGGTCCAAGGGCCAGCTCAAAGCTCTCTTCCTGCGCCACGAGGTGAGCAGCTCTCCTTCCCGTTTCCCCTTTGGACACCAGAACTCTGGTTCCTCGCTGTGATTCACTCAATGACTTCTTACTACTTTCCTTGTTTTTGTTTTCAGGGTTACTTCGGAGCAGTTGGAGCCCTGTTGGAGCTTCTGCATCCATCCTAATCCGTCCGAACCACATCCAAAGAAGCACTTGTCAATCTGCTGCAAAGACCGATAGCACTTTAGGTCGTTCAGAATCACTTCCCCGGTGAGATATCAGCAGCAACATTTCGGTTGTGGCTGACCAGCTGTCCTGTCACGTTCTCACAAATTAAACTGGTGACTATGACGTCTACATTTGGACAAGCCTCTGCTGTTGTGAACAGTTTTCTTACCCTGGTCACGGTTGCCTGCAGCTAAGTTAGGTCAGTATGTTGTTGTTGTTGCAGAAATCTCAAGGAAACTCACCACAACTGCCTGAAATAATGTTGGTCATTATGTAGTGTTGTGTCTGGACGTCAGTTACCTGTCAGTGGGTATCAGGCCCCGGGTCACACGTCTGCCAGTGCTTCTTAGGGCTATTTGACCCCATTCTAACTACTGTCATTGGGTTATAATGTGTGTGGGTGTTACGATGCAAAGATAATCAACGTCTTTACACTAGAAAAGCATGAATAATGCTCATCATTGATTTATCTTCAGTACTTTATTTATATAAAAAAAATTGTTTATAAAATGACCAGAAGTAGTGAACAAAATAACCAAAGAACCAAAGATGACTTCATTTAAAATGTTTGTTTTTGTTCTTACACCTAAAAGAAGTTTACTCTTATCTATGACAAAGACAACCAGGAAATCTTCATATTTAAGAAACACATTAATTGCTTCTTCGTAACTACTTGAATGATTTGAAGAATTGTCTTTGTTCAATTCTAAAATCAAAATAACCGGTTCTGCCATTCACTTCAGTTACTGTGATTATCAGTGTGACTCAATCCACACATGTGGATCTGCTGAAGTTCACTTGAGCCACTGAGAAGTCATAAATCTGCATTATTGACTTCATTATGATTTAAAATTAGTCACTGAATATTCCCCAGATTCAGGAAAAACATTATTTTAATCCAGAAACTCGATGCATTCCTCTGATGGAGATTTAAAAACCCTGCGTGTCCAAACCAGTTCGGTGTGTGTGTGGATTGTTCAGGACCTATATCACTTATTCTGTTTTTGAATTTATTGTTGGTTTTGTCAATTTTGTCAATCGATCTTCCAGATTTTGAAGTGGCACATAACGAAGTTGAGTCCACTTTAATGTCACCGGTCACTCAGTCATCGGTTCACGATGGATCACAGGGAGCAGAATGAAACTTTGTTCAGTGCAACTCGTGCACAGCTCATTTGAAAGAAAGTGCCTGTTTTTCATTTGTTGGGAAATGTGATGTTAACGCCAGACACTGATTTATCGTTGTCAAGGTTTCCCTCTTTTTCTGTTTATACGTTGCAAAGAAAACTTTTTGTCTCAGATTTTAAATTTGTTTTTGAAGGTTCTATTAAATTTGAGCTTTTCATATCCTTGTGTCTTCTCGTGTTTCTAATGTCGTTAAATATGCAAAGATGAAACAAGTATTCGCATCCTTCACCTAAAAACACTAATGTCACACCGCATTATCAAAGTAAATGTGCATATTCAGAAAAGTACTTTAAAGATCAAATATTTTCTGAGCTATGATAAATCTGATAGATGTTCTTATGAAGTATGAGCAGTATTTTACTGCTTGATACTTCATCATTTTCATTATGGATTCATCTACAGATAAAAAAATATTTATTGAGCAAAGACCAAACCACCTTCACGTTGACTGTAGTGGAAATATTTAGAAAATAAAATAATGACAATAGTGACAATAGGAAAAATTTAGAAGAAAGAATTATAAATGGTTTTTGATATTCAAAGTAATATCAATACTTTAATATACTTGCACTCAAGTAGCCCCTGCTTGTGCTCTGATCTTCTCCGGTCGCACATTGTACTCTGATGTTTTCTTAATAGATTTCTTAAGCTCCAGCTTCAGCTCCTCTTGTTGCGATTTGAGTGACAACATCACAAATCCCTCAACAATGTATCTGCTCTCACTCTGAAAGACCAAATCCTTTGATAAATAAACTCATTCAGAAGCAGTTGTGAATCTCTGGCAGACGCCACTGGGTCCAGAACGTGGGCTGAAGTTTTTTTGGGGCCTTATGCAATTGTCTGTTACAAAACCTTGCATGAAAGGGTCAGTGTCTTTCCAAGGAATAGATCCAGCCCCCTGCTGCAGCCTCCTCCTCCTCACCGAGGGCTGTACAGCTGGCAATTTACAGACAGCAACACTGGAAGGAGTGATTGGCTACTGGCTGCACCGCTGCACCGCGAACTGGACCAGTGTGGGATCGAGGAGATGAAATAACAAAAGTGTCAGGATTGTTATCCTCCTTTTTTCTCCTTCTGTCTTTCGGGGGTTTTCCAGTTTGTGAACGTTTGAGAGTCAGCTCCTCTCTCTCCACTGGAACCACTGTAACCTCCTCACACTGGAAATATAAGGTAAAGCTGATCAGCTCCTGTTTGAGTTTTACACTTTTTCGTTGTACTTCTACATTAAATCTCAGGACTTTGTTGCAAGAAACTTACAAAGCCACATTTAAAAAAAGGAATATCTTAACTTTGTTAAGCAGCATTGTGCTGTAACGTCCCTGTAAAGTCTCCTTTTCTTCAAGCTTATCATTTCCAAACGTGTGAAAGAGTCAAAGTTTCCGGATGCAGCAACATTCAAATATGTGAGGAATGTAATAACAGGAAAACCTGATAAATAAACAGAGTCTGAAGTGTTGAAAATATTAGTGGAACATCTGCTGAGACTCATTTAAATGGTGCAACTTTCTAAATAAGCTTAAATGAGTATTGTATTTATTAATAGATATATCATATTATTTGTCAGAGTTTTATAGATCAGTTTGGGTTGCCAGGTTGTGAAAGTCCCTTCGATGGTGTTCAGGGCTTTAAATGTTATTTTCTTAAAATGTTTTTCTTTTGTCTGATCTTTTGCCCAAAAGATATTCAGATGATTTATGACCAACAAAAGAATCAATGACTTCAAGTCTGTGTTGATCGACTATAATGATTTAGCCACAACGGTTCTCCAACGTGCAGTTACAGATGTTAATCAATGGATTTGGGTCCAGATGCTGTGCAGATGTTTTCCAGGCAGTAAGTGGTTTTTCTAGGCCACATCAAAATCTGAAAAGAAAAAGTGTCGCACGGGAAGAGGAGCAACCGAAGAACGACAGAGAAGTGGTTTTAATTAAAAGCTTATCAGGAATCTGAGTCTGGAAAACATTAAATCCCAGTGGTTTGTTCCCATCGAGAGTGAAGCAGAGACCCAACAAACCCACTCTACTTCCCCACAACTCAACCAGCAGCTCTGTGCTTTCACTTCAGCCAGATTCACTTTTCTCTCTTCCTCTGGAACCTCTGCCTGGAGCTGAATCATTCTGCGTTCACGTTTAATCCGATTTTCTCCTTCATCCGTTACGTCCAAAGTTTCACCAAACTCCCGTGAGGAGGAAGGAGAGTCCTCCTCTGTAGCTCCAGCAGCTTTCACCAGTGGTTTCTCCCAGTCGGCTGAGCCACAGACCTCTGGTAGTGATTAGCAGCTGGATTGAGTGTGTGTGATCTGGTGGGAGTGTGTACATTCAGCGTCTCAGGAAAAGATTTTGTGACGGACTGCTCTGTGGGTGGAAGTGAGGGGAGCTGCAGCCTGGTTGACTGGAGCCTTTCACGTGACCTGATCCATGAGCACATTGGAATGGAGGGTCCCAGCTGCATGAGGGGGGGGGGGCTGTTTGAAGAGTGTAAGAGACACAAGGTCGGGTTGGTCTGGGTTGAAATCCTTCATAGTGTGATGGAGGAATCCTTGTAACAAAAGTTGCAGAATCACTGCTAGTTCATAAATAATGGGACCTAAAAGGATTTTATTCCCAGAGTTCTGGAAACATTGAAACGCTGCTGCAATTAAGTCGGATGGGGAAAAACACACAGCCACAAGATCTGGCTAAACTGTTTACGGCTAATCCAAAAGTACCGCCTTAAGTGTGGGTAATGATATAATAGTCTTGTCTGGGAAGGAAAGCAGTAAAAGGGTGAAGACAGCAGGTGAACTTTTCATCTGTTGACAGTGAAATGTTAAATCTGGCCTTCTGCAAAAGCTGGTAAAGTCCCCTCATATCCCAGGTTAACATTTATTGATTTATTGTAAACACTGATGGTACGTGTCTGTGTTTTTACATCTTCATCCATCGTCTCCCTGCCTGGATCCTAGCAGACATTAGAAAACCCCTGGTGATGTCATGTGTCCAGTTTAACCACCAAACAAAAAGGGCCTCGAGGTAATTACCCATCGTCCATGACCTTATTAATTGAATGCATATTTTAAGAGTGAGCGGCTGAAGGGATATTTCATTTCTGCTTTTTCAGAGTTTCTGTAAAGATTAGTTATTTTTTAGAGAAGCTAAACGTGATCAAATGAACAGAAATCTCCAACAGGGTGGGAACCAGTACCATGGGAAGACTAGAACCAGTTTAATCCTTGCAGAGACTGGCAGTAGAATATATTTAGGGTGAGAATGTTAAATGAGTGAAAGGTTTGTAGACTTTGTGTAACCGGGAACAGGAACAGCAGATGTTCACTACGTTAATGTGATTACTTAATCTTGTAAAGTATAAGAAATAAAAGACGTGTGTGGGACCACGTGGCCTCAGGTCAGACGTGGAGGCTCCTCCCCTCAGACTGAGCAGTGGGAACGTGTGGGGCCGTCCA
The DNA here is from genome assembly GCF_949316205.1 of Platichthys flesus. Taxonomy (NCBI): domain Eukaryota; kingdom Metazoa; phylum Chordata; class Actinopteri; order Pleuronectiformes; family Pleuronectidae; genus Platichthys; species Platichthys flesus. Next base: position 3,247,400 of record NC_084954.1, read on the forward strand.
TTCACTGGACTCAGTCTCTGACATGATTTGGAAAAGCTGCCTGCAGCTTGTGGTTCCTGCACAAACACACTTCACACTACTGTATGTGTGTCTCTGGAGGGACACCTCCCCCCCACCTGGCTGAAAGCTAAGGAGTGTCGCTGTCAGGTTATCAATAGCAGGCCTATGTTGGTTTCCTCGAGTCGTACGGGAAGGTTTCCGAGAGAAGAGGCAGCTCGTTGTATTGAAATATGAAGGATGGTGACAAACAGGAAGCTGCAGACAAGCTGCTGTTGATCTCATCAATAGAAACACGGTCGTTTGAATCCCTGTTCTTCTTCAGAGTCGAGTAAACACTGAGCAGATGGTTTGATTCAAAGTGCTGAAGCGACTCTCCTCTCACATGAATCCTCCCTCCGTCCGTCAGCTTGTTCTCAGCTCCTCTCTGAGAAAATGAATCAGTTTGAAGTATGATGATCCTCTGTACATCGTGAGTAATGTTCTGTCTGTGGTCAGAATCCACATCCACAGGAACAACATCACATTTTTCTAATCCACAATAAATCAGAGGTTTGTTTTTAGGAATGATGAATATAAATGATAACAATGATGTGTCGGGTCTGGGAATATAGAATTGAGTCAAAATGTCAAAATGAAAAGCAAAAAAAGTTTCAAATAAATCCTGAATGTTGAGATTTAGTCAAATGTCAAATCTTAGAATGATCATTAATGTTGAAAACATGTTTCAATATTAATGATTGAGGTCAAACTTGAGGTCAGATTTATTAATAAAGTGGAGAGAATAAAGTTTAAATGTCGAGCGACGTGTTTTGATAATAAAAGAGAAAGAATTCCCTCGTTGCTTTAAATGACTCTAAAGATCCATATCACCAGTTCATCTCCACAAGAAGTTTTTAACAGGAAGTCCAATGAGCTGACTTTAGTTCTGCAATATATTCTGTAAAGTTTATTCTTCCTGTGCAAATTAAAAACACAGATATTGACCTCTCATAAAATGTGATGGGTCCAGGCTCTTCATTTGAAGCTGTGACCTCAGACTGGTCTTCTGTCTTTTCTCCAGCTGAAGTCATGGAGAAGTCCAGACGGGGACACCAGTTTGCACTCGTCCTCCTGTTGGGGCTGATGTTACCGAGCTGCGTGACCCAGACGACGCCGTCTACCGCAACCACGACGGCGGCGACCCCATCTCGGACCCCCCCGCCTCAGACAGAGCGGCTGAAGGTCCGACTCACTGGGTACCCCCGAAAACACAACGAGGGCCGCGTGGAGCTCTTCTACAAGGGGGAGTGGGGATCCATCTGTGACGACGACTTCTCCATAACCAACGCCAACGTGCTCTGCCGCCAGCTGGGCTTCGTGTCCGCCACCGGATGGACACACAGCGCCAAGTACGGCAAGGGCCAAGGTACAAATCCACACAGACGCTTCCTGAGACGTGAATATTCACTCAGGGATTCAGAGGATAGACGATAAAAGACAAACGTTTATGAACAGAACCAGTTCCTATTGAGATTTATGCTCCACATGATGTATTATTACCACAGTGACCCTGATTTGAGCATAGGTCAGAATCAGACGGGGGGGGGGGGGGGGGGTGACAGAGGGAGACAGAGGATTCGTGTTTCAGGAAGATAACGATAAAAACATGATGGACAAGCAGCACAGCGTCCAGACCTGAACCCTGTCCACCTGGGATGAACTGGACAGGAACCTGCTGGTGCAACACATTAATGAGAACTATTCTTTATAAAGTTTAGAATAGGCTTAAGAAGTTTCAGTGTATTCGAGAGATTTAAACTCTCCTTCAAAACCTAAATAACATCATAAATATCCCGCTATAACTTTAAATCTAGAAACCCTCGTGCCTGTTAAGCATGAATCCAAACCTCACCTCATTCAGACTCAGAATTCCGCTGCAGCAGAGTAACAAGCAGCCGAGTGTCCTGAGGACTTTTCCACAGGCCTGACAGTCTGCTGCCTGTACAGGGAAAATCTGGCTGGACAACGTGCAGTGCAGCGGGGGGGAGAAGAGCATCGAGCACTGCAAGTCTCGCGGCTGGGGCAACAGCGACTGCACCCACGACGAGGACGCCGGGATCGTGTGCAAGGACGAGAGGATTCCCGGCTTCCTGGACTCGAATGTCATCGACGTAAGTCACTGAAATAAATTTAACGAGAGTTTTTGTTTTATTTTTTGTGTGTAGAGTTCATTAAAACACAGTTAGAAACCAATTAACTTCTCACGTTAACGGTCTCGCTGCTCCACGGTCTGTAGACGCCTGCGGGTTTCAACCCACATGGATGACATTTAAACATTTTAAAGGCTCCATGTGAAGCTGCCTCACACGTGGAGCTCATAAACTCTGCTCTGCACCATGTGGCTGAACCTCTTCCAAGCATCTGCCTCTCAACAGGCACAGGGAGCAGAGCAGCATCCGTCTGACGTGCACTGAACTCCGGAGAACCTCCTGACACCTTCTCCAGAGTGTGTGTCAGACAGGGAGAGGCTCCGGACTTTCTGCCGATAGCCTCCATCCAACCTGAGAGTAAACTCAGCAGAAAGTCCTCAGGATTGACTGTGAGAGAGAGATTGTGTAAATCTGACTCACAACCAGAGAACTCGTACACATGGGAATCAGAATAATTTAGCAAACTGATCTCTTTAATGAGGCAAATCTTAAAGGCAGTTAGAAATAGAATAAACAGTTTCCCAGTTTAATCCTGTGTCCCTTCATCATATCTTTTCTCTTCCTGTAAATTGCTTTAATGACTCGTCCTGAACTCAGAGGCCTTCTCAGATTTATGACTCCCCCGCTTTGACGAGGTGAACAAGGTCGGACTGGAGAGTCGTCTGCCCAGACGAATGACTGGATGATGTGTCAGTGCTGTGTAGCAGCATGTGATGTAAGAAAGGTTCATAAGAGACTAGAGACTTTCTGGCCCAGATGTGGATCCAGACTTCGATCTGTGCAGCCAGGACTCTTTGTCTTCTTCTCCTTAATAAATCACAATGAGAGTGAGTCAGTGTTCTGAGGGTTGGACCTGAAATGACTCACTGTGTCTGTTCCTCTCATTCAGAGGTGTTGTGTTAAGAAATGTGCACGTTTGAGAGTGTGTTTGTGTGTTCGTCAAGAAAAACAAACAGATGACTTTCTGTAAATAATGATTTGGAATTGGAATTATAGGAATTATAGTTCTCAATCCATTTACCTCGATATGAGATCTTGAGATGATGTTTATTATGATTTGGCGATGAACAAATAAAATTGAATGGAAAATGTAATGATTATCTTAAATTATCTTATTCATAATAAGTGTCCCCCCCCCACAGAGCCAGGTGGACGAGAACAAAGTGGAGGAGGTTCGACTCCGGCCCGTCGTCGCCACGGCCAAAAAGAAGGTGCCGACCACAGAGGGTGTGGTGGAGGTGAAACACAAAGACGGCTGGGCCCAGATCTGTGACCTGGGATGGACGATCAAAAACACCCGGGTGGTCTGCGGCATGCTGGGATTCCCCCACGAGAGGAAGGTCAACAAGAACTTCTACAAGTGAGTGAGTCCGTGGAATTGTGAGGTTGAGGTGACAACTGAGCAGAAGGTTCACAGCAAACTTGTGTTTCGTGTGTTACTCACTGTCGCCGTGTGTTGTATTTAAAGAATGCATGAGCTCTATGGTGCGCCCTCTAGTGGAACACTCAAGTAACACCACACACAGCGGCTTTGTGAAAGAGGAAATTCCTGAACTATAGATCCTTCTTTTTTCACTATTTCAGCTTTTTAAAGTTTTAGAAAGTTTTTTACTCACAACAATAATCAATAATAGGCCTCTGAGGAAAGCAGGAGCCATTTTCTTGTCCACTCAGGCTGAGATGTTAGAGACTCAGTTGTCGTTCTCGTCTGAAAAGAAACAATTTGACCGAACCACAGAGAGTGAACTCTGTTGGACCTGATGTTCCCAGTGGACACGACAGTGATGGTGTGTGTGGTCTCTCTCTCCTCTGTCTGCCGGAGCTGCAGCTCTACAGCAGAGCACACAGGAAGTCGAAATGTTTGGACGAGCCTCTGCTCTGTTTTTGTTTTCACTTTGGATCGACGGGGAGAAAGTAAAGATTTATTGTTTGAGTCCCGGTCGGGTCAAATATTTGTATGTTCTGTGCTTCTGTTTGTGAATTTGAGGAGTGATTATCAACCTCCTGCAGAGAAGGAGCAGTATGAACGTGTTTATGGTTTGTACTCTGCAGGGCTCTGTTCGTAAAGAGGCACTCAAACATTTTTCATTGGTGAAATAAAGTTAAATATTAAGCTGGTTCCAACTTTTCAAATTTGAGGGTTACTCTTCTCTACTCTTTTTTATCATTTTGGATTTTTGGTTGTAAAATGAACGATATTTGAAGACAAGACCTCGGTTTTCAGATTTTAAGCTGCCCTTTATATGATTGATGAATCATTTATCATTTGATTTGTTTAATGTTACAAAAATAGTATAAAAAATTTACTAAAAAAACAAGTTAAAATATTTGTCACTCGAAAAAACCAGAAGCAAATTCTCAAAGATGAAAAGTAAAAATAAAGATTAGTTCCAGCCCAAAAATTTGCAAAAATATGAGAGGAAACACATTTTCTCAACATATTGAAAATGTTCAGAATAGCTGGAATAGTTGTGTAATTGTGATCATACGGCAGTGACATAGAGTCTGACACAGAATCTACTGAAAACCTGTGGAATGTCAAAAATGTTATTCACCACTGACCCTCCACCGCTTAAAGAAGTGAGTGTGTGTGCATGTGTGTGTGCAGCCAGTATAAGTGTGTGCTTTTGTGTGTGTGTGTGTGTGTGTTTGCATGCAGTCTCTCTCCTGTATGATGGAATTTGGCTGTCTCACTGTTGCAGACTTCTGAAAAAGCAGGCAGCTGAGAAGGCCTCCAGGTCAAAGGTTAATGTCTCGGCCGGTGGAAGGTACTGAGTCACGGGAGAACCCAGCGTCCTCTGACAGTGGGTTTCCTGTCCGAGTAGAAAATAACCGTTTAGCTCCCGCGTCTCTGTAGTGGACTCCTCCCCCTCTCTCTGATATTGTGTTACCACAGTGTGCAGCATGTGAATGAGTCGTATGATTTGATTCGATCCTGCTGTAACCGAAGGTCGTCTTGTGTTGAGGGTTCAATTTCTGTTCATGTCTGGTTTGTCTTTCGAATTTCTTCTGTGCCGTGGTTCAGATTGTACAAACTCTCACCTCCAGCTCCCAGATCTACTGCACAGACCATTTGAAATAATACAAAATATATAAATTACCAAAGACAAATTAGTTTGAAGGGATGAGTGGTTTTCAATCTGCACCATGTCAAAGACTTTTACTCTAACACAACATCTGGATTCCCATTCCTAAGCATTGTTCGCTTTCTGCAGGTTACTTTTAATCCTGGGTTCTTCAACTGAAAGAGTCGTTGGCCTCGTAAACCTCAACAAGAACAAGACCTGTGTCGGTAAAAATAATTCACAGTGTTTGTTTTGGCCGCCTCAGAGTGCCAGGCGGGTGGAGCTTCCCACCTGGACTGAAAGTGTCAGGAAGTGGATCCTTTACACGTTTTAGAGTTTTGATGTTTATCACGGCACATCAATAATGAAGCAGGAATCTGAATAAATTCATTCAGTGCTCAACCACTAGCTTGGTTTCTGTGTGTGAACCACAATGAAAATCTGCATTCTGATGTATTAAAACAAGATAATGATCATTTGCATATTCTAACTGATTCAGATATGGACCAGAGTGAATTAGTATTTTAAGTTTTTGATTAAGGAAAAAACTAGGATTCTTATTTTGGCCTTGTGCTCATGAAGTTGAAGAACAAACAAAAAGCAGAAACCAGTTTCCACTAACAAACATGTCACGTGTCACTTTCTAACCTGTCACACACTTTATGGTTGAAGGTTTGTGGACACTTAATCTCATTTGACCCATTTTTCAATTCATCCTGAAGGTTTGGACGTGAGGGACAAGTTCCTCCACGACAACCTCCTCATGAAACAAGTCCTCAGAAACATGAACACCTGAACATACTTGTCCCATCTAATAACATGGAGGAGATGAGGATACTGCACCCACCCACCAGGGGGCAATCAAGAGGATTTGGCTTCACTTCTGGGGAGTTGTCATGTCGTCCATCTTTGTAAACAATCTGAGTATTTAGACGAGTGTGTCCACATACCTCCGGCCACGCAGTGTTTATGTCTTTGTACAATAGAAACATTGAATGTCAAAGTTTTTAATAATGTGATTTTTTACTCGTGTGTTTAAAAAGGATGTGTCACTTTCAACAAACGTGCAACTTTAACTAAAAACAACTATTTCATTTAACAACGACCAAGTTGAAGGAGACGCATCCTTACGAACAGCGTGACCTCAGGTTTTAAACTGTGCATCATGTGACCTTTGTTGCTCAGATTCTGTGTGTGGCCTGCCCCCCCCCCCCCCGACTGTGCCGTCTAACCCGTGTTTACCTTGCAGGCAGACACCCACAGCTAAAGCTAACCCTAAGTCTAAACAGAGCAGCCCTGGCAAAAGGTAAACTGAGGTGAAACCAGTGGATTCAAGCTGTGTGAACGGAACCCAAACACACGCTGCTCACAGACAACACACAATCAAACTGACGACAAACGGATTAGCAGCAGTAAAAATGTCTAATTATCAAAAACCGCATCCATCCCCTCCGGTGGCGACACCTGCCGAGCACATGTGGCTGCAGGAGCTGGTAGAATGTTCAGAGTCGAGTCTCAATTTCTCTATGAAATTCAGGGAAAACTTAGATTTTATTACTTTCCCTGTGCAGAGTAAGTTCTGTGAAGTTCGTATGAAGTTAGCTTAACGACTGAAAAGAAGCAGAAGTTACCCTGCTGCCCGAAACTAACATCTTCTGCATAAAAGTTAGTTTAACAATATCCCTGACTGAAGTAATGTGATAGAAATGTTAATTTATATTAGAGATGCTCTCATCTAACTCTAAGCAAGAAAGAAAATACATTTATTATCCACAAAATAACATTAACTGAATCGGGTTCCCGAGTCAAATCTATTTCTTTTGATGTCTTATTTTACTGGACAAGTTTTTACTTTTTGGTTTCCAGGAAAAAGAATGGGGTTTTATAATTTAGCATCTGGGATAGTTTGTATGTAGCTAATACTTAACTGTGTGTGTGTGTGTGTGTGTGTGTGTGTGTGTGTGTGTGTGTGTGTGTGTGTTTGTGTGCGTGTTGGTATGGCCTTTGTTTGGGATGCAAGTCTGTTTTTCTTTGTAGACCAAGAGGAGTGTGTATCTTTGGTTTCATTAATTCGTTCACGTGTTCATTCATTTTAAAATATGTTTGTGTTTCTTGTGAGTACATTGTGAGGCCTTCAAATTTCACGGACTTGAACATAACTAAGGGATTCATTCATTCACTCAGTATCACAGTTGTGTCTTCTCCCTGCAGGTTGTATCTGGAGCGTCAGAAGAACCACTTCCACCTCCACTCGGTGGCGTGCACGGGCACTGAGGTCCACCTGGCAGCCTGCCCCCTGGAGTTCAGCAAGCCCAACGCCACGTCTCCCTGCGCCGGCGGCATGGCGGCGGTCGTCAGCTGCATGCCGGGGCCGCTGTTCACGCAAAACACAAACTTGAAAAAGAAACTTAAACTTTCGGTAAAGTCGTTTTTCTTTTTAACTTTAACCCTTTGCCCTTTAGGTTGAACCCTGATTGTAAATAATCAAAACACGAGATCATTCCACGTTGAGCACAGCAGCACAAAACTTCTTATTTTTACGTGCGTTTGGTTTTGCAGAGCAACGTGAGGCTGAAGGGAGGAGCCCGGCTGGGCGAGGGCCGCGTGGAGGTGTTGAAGGACAGCGAGTGGGGGAGCGTGTGCGACGACCGCTGGAACCTGCTGTCGGCGAGCGTGGTGTGCAGGGAGCTCGGCTTCGGGAGCGCCAAGGAGGCTCTGACCGGAGCCCGCATGGGACAAGGTCAGGAATACAACTAGCAACCACTTGATCTGTAGTTGAATGATAAAATTACGATAATCAAGAGACATTACATAATACAAGTCAGTCTGTATAAAGTACTGTTAGGTTTTTTAAGACGATTCTCATTTTGGACGACATGGCCCCCAAAAGTGAAGCCAAATCATCTTGACTGCCCCCTTGTGGCTGGCAGCAGTACAGGTCATAAACCCCACTCCTCCATGGTAGTGGAGAGGACTTAGACCGAACTCAAAAGTAAACTTAAAAAGTTTCTCTAAGATGGTTTCCGTCTTTTTTGTCGTTCTTATCACTCGTGTGTTTGTTCAAGTGTGAATTTTTCGAGCAAGTTTGGTTTTAATTCGATATTTGATGTTATAAAAACAGCATGAAACATCATGATCGACAGGTGAGACTGATCCACGATTGGTCGAGCACATGTATGGGCGGGACCTTGATGCCCTGGCTCCACTTTACAAGACTCTGGTTTAAAATGAAGATCAAGATCATGTCTGGGATTTTGTACAACTGGAGAAAGGGGGGAAACGTGAAGTCCATCTTTATATCTATGGATTAGATGACTGAACCAAAATATACATTTAGTGCAATGTGCGTTCTGACCCTTGTGAAATCATAAGAGTTAAACTCAGGAAATATTTCAATCTTATCTCAAGCAAAGTCCTTATTACTGCATCCGCACAAAAGTTGCATTTATCTATATTTCCCCTGAGGCTGTTTGAGTTGAGGGACGACTGTATACGTGTCTTCACAGAGGTCCTCAGTCGTCACCTCTGGGTCTCTCAGGTCATCTCTCAGGTCGTCTCTTCTCCTCCCCAGGGAACCGATCTCTCTCTGATCCTCAACAACTCCACATTCCGACATATTTTCCTCATTAGGAGCTTTTTCAATAAGCGGAGGAATGCTGTGAATGAAAGACAGAAAACTGTGAGAAGAGGTTTTTTTTCTTTCTGACCCCCAAACTGCAAACGTGAGCCAGGACTCAGGGAAAAGTTCTAAAGGCCGATTATTGTGAGATATTTGCAGATGGGTTTTTGGTTTTCAGGCTGTTTTGGCTGCGGGACTGGAAACAACACAGTTACTCCACCAACACAAAAATCTCAGTCTGTCATTTCCATTCATTCAGGGCGTCACTCTGCTGCAGTTCATTCACTTAACGGCTCTTTACTATGAGACTCAGAGACTCCCACGTGCCAGGCAAGAGAATCCATCGACTCCCATCTGTCTTTAACATCATAAACAACGTAAAGGGTGATTTCAGCTGTAATTCATCAGACACACCCCTCGGCTCAAATCGTCACTTCTACTCTAAACTCACACTTTTTCATATTCATGACCTCGGAAGCTGGTTTGTTTGTTTGTTAATAAGAAAAGAAAGAAACTGGATAGATTGTAAAGAAAGCTGGTGGAAGGAAGAAACCAGTAAATCTATATCCAGATCTGGATCCAGATTTGAGGTGTTTTTCTACATTTTCACTGATTTCACAGGAAATATTTAAAAGGATCTTGATGAAAATGTTATTATAAGAATTAGGGTGTGTGTATGTGTGTGTGTGTGTGTGTGTGTGTGTATGTGTGTGAGTGTGTGCGTGTCTCAGTGATTCAAGAACATGGAGGTGTAATTGGTATTCAGGTATTTAACCATCCTCAGATTCCACCAGTGCAGAAACAAGCAAGTCTTTTGAAGAGCAGCAGGGTGGGGCTGTCTGCTTGTGTGTATGTGTGTGTGTGTGTGTGCGTGTGCGTGTGTGTACATTAGGATTTCCACCTCAGAGGAAGTTGGCTGAGAATCTGTCCCTGGTCACAGAATGTCTTTGAGTCAGCAGCAGACCAGCTCCGTGTCTCACAGGGATGTCAAACCACTACCTGGATGATTTAGTTCAAGAAATGTTCCTGAACGTCACAGGAGTCGGAAACATGCGTCGCTGAAGGAATTCCTTTCATAGAAAATTACATCAAACAATCAGCTCATGGTGCGTTCAGGGAGTTTCCAGAGGAAAAGTTAGAGGTAACACACCTCAACTTAAAGCCGGGTGTTGGTTTCAAGAGTCACTTTACAGAAAGTGTAAAAGCCAAGTTCAATCAGGGGAGATTTCAACTGGGACATTGGATTAACTGTCTTCAACCGTACATCTGTCCAGGGATTGGTCCGATCTACATGAATGAGGTGAAGTGCCTCGGCCAGGAGAAGTCCATCTGGAACTGCCCCTTTAAAAACATCTCATCCGACGACTGCAAACACATGGAGGACGCCGGCGTGCGCTGCAACATCCCCTACATGGGCCTGGAGAACTCGGTCAGGGCTGAACCTTCACACACATCGAAAACTGTCACTTAAACAATGTTATTTACATTTTTTAAACAATTATTATACAGTTTTTATATTACATTTGATAAAATTGTGCTGAATAAGTTAACTGTAGCAGAAAGAACTTGAATAATATCTCATTTGATATTGTTTTATTGTGCTGTATCATCATTTTAACCTTTTCTTATCTAAACCATGTTTTTCCTAACATGAGATTTAGAGCTAATCACAGAAATCTCACATTTTAACGATTACCTGTTCACTGCTGTCACAAAAAACTGAAAGCTCATTTTCTTCTCGTTCTTAAGTTTCAAGTTTAACATTTGTACATATTGGATTCGTGGAATTGCTTGAAACCGGGTGAAACCAAAATGTATTGTTTGAAAAATTCAAACAGTCCTTGAATTTTTCTGCAAACATTCACTTTTTTCTGACAGTGAATTCCCTTCACAAGCATAATCTGGTTGCACAGTTTGTTTTGAGCCAGATTATACTGGTCCATGTCTCCTGTGGATACACACAGAGCCCAGCTCTTGTGTATCCCCCCCGCTCTGTGGTTCCTAACACTCCTTGGCCAACCACAGATCCGGCTCACGGGGGGACGGACCCGCTACGAGGGCCGTGTGGAGGTCCTGAGCTCGGACTCCAACGGGACGCGGAGCTGGGGTCTGATCTGCGGAGAGAGCTGGAGCACCAGGGAGGCCTCGGTGGCGTGCAGGCAGCTGGGCCTGGGCTACGCTAACCAGGGCCTGCAAGTAGGTCTCTAACAGCACCAGGGCAACTTGACATATGCAAATATGATGATATACTGTCATTGACAACCAGTGGATCCCATCAGTCCATTACAGAAAACCACTTCCTGTCAATCAATGAGCTGCATGTTCAAACTTATCACCCATTTCTCACATATTTGTATATAGAGGCTGGTAAAATAATTCAAATTCATCCCATAAACTTAGCTATAAGGCTGATTGGTGTTGTGCATGTCCAGAACATACCTGGAACATTCATGCAACATGTGACAGTGCATCATAGTTTCCATATGGAGCAGACGCTTCTTTCCCTGAATGAAAGAACCGAACCCAGTTCTGGTTTGTCCCACGTGGGCCCAGCAGCCACACATGAAGTTTCTAATCCCGCTCAAAGCCACTCGCCACTAAAACCGAGCGGTGACCTCATCCGGGAGCTGAGCTCACTTTGCCCTCGCCTGTAAACCTTTAACCCAACCGCTGCTTTAACGACGTGCTCTCCGCTGGGCGAGGACCCGAGTGTGCACGCAGCCGGTGTTTAGCTCAGACAGTTCAGAGGCGGGACAGGAAGTGTGCCCCCCCCCCCCACTGACTCCCAGCAGGACGTCTCTGCAGGTCCGGATAGTGGGCGGCCGCAGCAGTTATGAGGGCCGGGTGGAGGTTCAGGTTGGGTCCAGGTGGGGCACAGTGTGCAGCACAGGCTGGACCACGAGGGAAGCCATGGTGGTTTGCAGGCAGCTAGGGCTCGGCTACTCCATGCATGCCATCACCGTAAGTAGGACCAGAGATGTAGAGATGTGTTCCACGATGAGAAATATGATGTTCACGGGTTAAATCTCTGTAGATGCATTATGCAGTTTAAAAAGGAATTCATGGCGACTGACGAAAATTAAGAAATTAAGCAGAATCTTTGTCAATCACTCTTACAAAATTATCTTTTGCAACTTGATCAAGTAAGAAAATATAAAGCTTATTTGAAATAATCAAAATATCTTATGGATTTAATGTGCAATTTTGGAAAAAGTTGTTATTTAACCTTTTGACCTCACATGGCTGTGAAAATCATAAAAATGATTCCAAACTATTTCCATCTTTAAGAGAATTTAAACAATGAAGCACATGCAACACAACTTCCACATTTACCTCCACATGTAAAACGATTGACATGATATTTGATAGACACAAAATATACAATCTTTTAGTTCTTCACAGAAATATGGAAATTCTTTACAGGATTGAAAAAGCCTCTGAGACGCACCCTCGTTTTTAAACACAATTTATGGAGCCAAAGAGGATATTTAACATTTCAGACAACAAAATCCTTAATGTGAAATAATATTACAAAAGTCCAAAGCAACACAAGTTTGTTTTAAAGTGACCTCAGTTTGTGAATGACTGGTCTCTGCTTCTCGTGGTTGAACCCGATCAAAGGAGACCTGGTACTGGGACAGCAGTAACGTGACGGACATGCTGATGAGCGGCGTGAAGTGCTCGGGGAGCGAGATGTCGCTGAGTCAGTGTCAGCATCACAAAACCGTCAGCTGCCAGAAAGCAGCCGCCAAGTTCGCAGCCGGGGTCATCTGCTCGGAGAGTGAGTTAAAGACACAAAACAACAACACTCTTTATTTCTTTATTTTATTTTTTATGAAACATGTGATTTTACAGCACAACAACAATAAGATGTATTATTTTATGTATTTTTTTATAGAGAACATCTTGAAGCTTTAGAGACCATGCAGCCTTATGTGAGAAAATAATTAAACAGTTCAGTTTGTGTGCATTTATTATTTATTATTTTACAGTCTTTACAGCCGCATATCCCTGAAGCGTAGGACAATGTAGGAGACACAAGCATCAAGTCAAATACCTTAATTAAAAGTTTGTAATTTTCATTGTTGACATTTTTGAATTCCTTAAAGACAAATTATTGACTTTTACGAGCAAAGTAAATATAAAATAAAATCCCCAACAACCTGAAATCCAAACAAAGTTATAGTTGAGTTCCTCTAAAGTTCTGCAGAAACCCTGACACTATCGCCCCCCCTGTGTCCAGCGGCCTCTGACCTGGTCCTGAACGCCCCCGTGGTCCAGCAGTCGGTCTACATCGAGGACCGGCCCCTGCACATGCTCTACTGCGCCGCCGAGGAGGACTGCCTGTCGAAGTCTGCAGCCAAGGCCAACTGGCCGTACGGACACCGGCGGCTGCTCCGCTTCTCCTCCCAGATCCACAACATCGGCCGGGCCGACTTCAAGCCCAAGGCCGGGCGCCACTCGTGGATCTGGCACGCCTGCCACGGGTAGGGTCCTCATCGGTCAAGAAGATAAGCTGCTGGAACCATCTCTGGAGGAGGGTTTCGACTTAAATGAACTTGTTTCCATTTTCTCTCTGTGATTCACAGGCACTACCACAGCATGAACATTTTCACCCACTACGATCTGCTGAACTCCAACGGGACCAAAGTGGCCGAGGGACACAAAGCCAGCTTCTGTCTGGAGGACACGGACTGTCAGGACAGTGAGTGAGATGCTTCAGAGTCTCATCTGCCTGCTGCCTTCAGAGGACTTACATCTTTAAAACAACACAACAGCTTCAATTTGATGTTAACTTTAAAGATTTAGCAGGTGTACAGAAAAAACACAGAAAAATAGCATCATCTTTAAAATGTCTTCAATATTGATGAAGGATATTTTTTATCTCAGGTGTTTCTAAAAGATACGAGTGCGCTAACTTTGGCGATCAGGGCATCACTGTGGGCTGCTGGGATTTGTACCGACACGACATCGACTGCCAGTGGATCGACATCACAGACGTCAAACCTGGAAACTACATCCTGCAGGTGAGCGCGGGGGGGGTCAGAGTGCAGCGACCACTGGTCACAGAAATGCAGCAGAATCAGAGATATCGTCTTTTTAATTCCTCGAATTCTTCTTCTATATCAAAACCTGGAGCCTACATTTCCCACAATGCCCCTTGACTCAAGTGACATCTTTTAATTAAGTCTCTACAGATTTTATAAAACTTGCTTCATAGGGGAATTAGTTCTTCCCATAGACTTTGATAAAAAAGTGGATGACACCATGACTGTGAAGTGAAGCCAAATATATATGTTGTCCCCTGGTGGTTGGATGATGTATAGGTCATAAATCCCTCCTTCTCTGTGTCTGTGTAAAACACGTCAAATACACTTTTCTCCTAACCTGCTCAGGTTGTGATCAACCCGGATCAAGAAGTGGCCGAGAGCGACTTCACCAACAACGCCATGAAATGCAACTGCAAATACGACGGCCAACGCATCTGGCTCCACAACTGCCACATTGGTAAACAGTCACAAACACACAAACACACAAAACACGGTCGGATGCTAAGGTAATAAAAACGTGGCTTCGGCTGATTCGTGGTTTTTGTTCTGTGCAGGCGACGCGTTCAGCGAAGAGGCCGAGAGGAGGTTCGACAAATACCCGGGACAGCTGAATAACCAGATCTCTTAAAAACAACCACAATATGAGGATAAATAAATAAAGTCACACCTCACCAGCCCCAAAACAAAAGACACAGATTCTTCATTTTCAGGTGTCTCGTATGTCTCAGAATATTTGTAATATGCAGTATTTGCAGTATTTTCCTCTTGTGAATGTGTTTTTATACTTGAATGTTCAAGTGCTAATGTTGAGGTGGACTTTTTTCTTTTCTCAGTCTAATGTGAGCAAACGAGATGGAGTCAGATTTCACACGGCCAGTTGTAAAGTCCGTCTTTTGAATGTTTTATGAATGAGGTTGTATTTTTGTCATATTTTTTTAATAACCAGATTTATTTGACTCAGAACGAGCGGGTTCAGATTCAGCTGAAGTGTGATCATTTCATTGTGTTTAAAGGAAACTGGAATGGGACTCTGTGGAGTTTCCCATCATGAAACCAGGTTTAAATCCATCGAATCCAGATCTTTACTAACACCGAACACTCATAGATATCAGTCCCCAGAACACGTCGGATTATTCTCACAATAATCCATGAATTACCTCCTGAGAAAATCCTATAAAAGGACTCAAAATATTGAAGAAGGTGATGATGAATTCCTGGATTTGCCCTTTTGTCCCCGATCAAAGCCATAATTAGAAGGGTTCCCTCCTGGGTCCTGCCTTACCCCTCCAAAACATTTCATGGAAATCAGTTGTGTAGTTTTTGTGTAATCCTGCAGACCAACAAACAAACATACAGGTGTATAAACAGAACCTCCTCTAAGCACCTAGAAGGGCCCTCAGAGAGCACAAACCTCCGCCAAGGCTAACGCCCGATGTGAAGCAAAGATCTGAGGCACGACTAGGAACCGACTCACTGGGGATAATGGGAAATGGTGAAGAACTTTCTTTCACCTAAAACCTGCAACTTTGACCTGGATCATTAACATGAAGAAATCATGTCAAACCTGTTATTTTATGAATGTATTTATTACCAATATCGAGGTGCTTGTTCGTTATTGTCAGTTTGCTTTGGAACAGGTTTATTAGTCCGTGTGTATTTTATAATCCTTCTAAATAAACAAATAAACAAATAATCGTAGTCGTTTAGAGTCGAGACGTTACTGAACACAAAACAAGTTCCCCTCCGAAGAGTTTCTGTTTGTTTGTTGATGTAATCACACCCGAATAAAAAGGAGAGGAACAATAACGGTTCTGTGGCTCAGAGACTTATTTGTTGTAAGTATTGGCAAGAATATGATTTTCTATTAAAGCCCAATATTGATCCTTTTTTGGCCTAATATATATTTAATATATCCTAAAATTGAAATTATATTCTCCATCGAGTCCTATGTTCTAAAACGATTCATCTTACTGAGGCTACAAGTGAATTTAAACTCACTTTCTTTGGGAATTCATTCAAACGTCTGGTGGAGAAACTAAACGATTTACAGTTCATCCTGAAGACGTCACAGTAATGACTGAAATAATAAGAACAGTTAAATACTGGAAGAACCAGTGAGAGCTGCTGCCAGTTCTGAGCTGGGAGTTCATCTCAATCCATCTCTAATCCCACTCGTCAGTGCCACGGCCGAACAATCCCATTAACCCCGGTCAGCAATCACATTAACCGTGTGCACGGCTTGTCAGCAGGTCACGTCCGTGTAGAGCAGCAGTGTTGTCAAGCACCAGTCTGTACACAAACAACTACGCTTCGGCTTTTAAGTAATTAGAATTTTTCTGTATCACCCTGATTCGTTTAGCCTTATTATAACAATTAAATACATTTTTAATTTCATTAGTGGTTTTTGGGTCACCAACGCCACTTTACAGCATTCATAAAACTAAATGCATTCTTTTATATGTATATATTATTTATTTTAATATGAATTCCTCACCAAGTATCAGCAAATAATGAAAAACACATCTCAAATATCTATTTAAAACCAATAAAATACCTATTTTCTAAGAAAACCTTAAAATAAGTGATTCTTCCTTATAGAAATTAATTAATTATAGAACAGTGTCAAAAGGACTCAGTTAATGGACTAATTGCTTCATCTCTTCTCTACACCACCAGTTAACATGTATTAAAGTGATGAAGAGGAAAGTTTGTTAAAGGAGTTTAAAGGAGATTCACAGAACGTTGTTCAAACAAGAACAAATCAGTGTTTTGTGTTATTCCTTCCTCCCTCCGTCAGTCAGTGGGGGGGGGGGGGGGGGTTAAACTTTCACAAACTCTTCATCTGACTCTTCACAGTTCAGTGTGAGGATGTGCGAGTTGCATGGTGAAGCCGGCGGCTCCTTGTTTACCGCCGCGCTGATCCCTGCCCTCTTCTCACTGAAGCTGCTGCAGGTTATTTCAGCCTCTTCACCGCTGAGCACCATCATCTCATCAACCTGGAGCCTCACAGGAGGATTACACCGCTGCAGCAGCACGTTGACCCACATGAGCTGCTTAATGCCCCTCCCACTGTCAACACCACACGGAGAGACGCACAGGGCGCCACCTAGAGGCCGGCGGCTCAAAGTGCAACAATAGAGGAAGGGATTGTGACGTCAGAAGTTCTTAATGACTTTCAGATGAGGAGAAGAGACAAGGGATTAATCTTTATCCTGTACTGATAAAAAACATTGAGTGGAAACCCCAATAGACATGAATTTACTTTATGTATACATTATATATCATGAACAGACAGTAATGATGAAACAAACATGTTCCGGTGAAGGTACACGACTCAGATAAAGGTTATAAAACAGACGTGTGGAAAGTAAAGGCAGTGAGGTTGAAGTGATCGTCTCCTTCTGTCAGAAGCTAAATTGACTTCAACCTCTACTTTTCTGATGACGTGACACCTGTCCGTCAAACATAACTACTTTAAATCACAATCTAATGCAGATACCTGCTGATGAAAGATTCTGCAATACTGAGTTAACAGGTCCAACAGCTTTCTCAGCCCGACTGTTTGATTTTTACAGTCCTCTTGTCTCGAAAAAATTCACTTCCAGGTGGAGTAGACTGAAAATTAGTCAGAGCAGGCGTCCGTCTGTCGTTTTCTTCTGAGACAGGTTGGTCTGTTGCTTCACTGCAGCACCGTCTGTTTAACAACTCGGCCTGCTTTGTCAACGGCAAAGTTGTAGTTCTTTGGATTATCCAGAGCTTCTTCGATTCGCTGATCCAAGTTCTCCAAGTTGATGAAGTTCTTTGCATCCTCCTGTAAAACAATGAAAGTGTGAGATCGCAAGGTCCCCTGAGGTTTGGACAGACAAAAAAGCAAAGCAGATCTAAAAGACGTTTTACCTGCAACTGCAGAACCTCCCTCTCCTTTGCTTTGACGAATTCTTGGTGCTCCTGTTCCTGCTTCACGGCAGCTTCGAACTTCTTCAGCTCAGCTTCCTCCTTTTCCTTCTGGATCCTCAAGACTCTGGAAGATACAGACGACGAGCTGAAGGATCCACATTGTTTTTGGAGAATAGCTCCATGAGTTTAAACTGGGTTTATATTCTTTATCATCTCATATCTCACCTGATGTTGAGCAACCGGAGGTTCTCCTGGTTGTTCCAGGCCATGAGGGCGCCATGCTCCTCCGCCTCCTGCCTCGCCCTCTCCTCCGCCCGAGAGCCCGTCTCCTCCTCGTACTTCTTTCGCAGCATCTCCTCCTTAAACTCCAGACTGACGAACACAGAGGACAATTTACCACAACACCATGTTATCTGGTGGGTTTTTACAAGAGAGTCACAATAGTGAAATAATTTGGCCTAAAGTTACTTCAAGATTCAAGATTTTAAGATTCAAGATTTTTGTATTTGTCAAATGCACAACAATAACATTAAGCAGTCGCTGGCAGTGAAATGCTTGAATCTCAGGCTCTCTTCTAACAATGCTCAAGTAATTACACACTATACAATAAAATAAGATTGAAATAGTATACTGTGTCGGAAGTACATAACATTATGACATAAAGAGATTCCTACTAACATGTAATTTTACATGAATAATTCTTGTTAGAACGTGGCTCAGTTCAATCACTACAAACACAAACCACAAGATTTACAATGAATTATCACAAAGAGATGCAAAACAATGGAGACGCAAAAACACCAAAACAGACGCAAAACACCGGAGATACGCAAAACAACAAAGAGATATAATAAAACAAGCCATATATTACTTTAAATAAATATCAATAGATTTAAATTGACGCCACAATTAAGCAAAGTAACTGCACAGAACTCAAAACACCTGCAAAGTCACCATTTTTTGGGAATAAGACAGAACACGAGCACACGTGTATTCTAAGATAACAGCAAGGACACAAAATAAAGTAAATAAGCTGAAGACGATGGAGTTGTGGTGTAGATGTTATTCTTAGGATGACATTGACCTAATAATAAAAGTTATAAAAGTAGACTCCATGTAACAGGGGCCTTCACAGACACCCAGGGTCACAGTAGAGTCCATCACAAACCAACAAGGGGGTGATTCAAACTAAAAAGGTTAAAACATGTTAAAAGCCTAATGACTGAAGTGAATTAGTTGCAGACTCCGTGTCCGCGGGTCGGTCACTCACCGCAGCGCCCTCATGATCAGCTGGTACTCGGAGAACCGCTCCTTCATCACCACCATCTCCAGCGGGTCCACCGGCGGAGGCACCTTCACGCGGCCCACTTTGGACTTGGCCACCGGGTCGTTGCGGGACTTTCGGCCGCGGACGGCCGCCACGAGCACGGCTCCCCTGGGCGCGAGGAGCCGGCTCACCTGGACGGTCCTGCCGCCGAGAACCGGGAACATGGTGACGCAGCGATGAGCGGGAGCGGGTTAGTAAATCGCGCTAATCGTCTCCGGTTGATTTGAAACGTTTTAACATTGACACAGAAATGTTAGGTACTGTGTAGAGGCGGCCATGTTGTTCACCTCTGCCCGGAGGAAGTGATCAGCGAAGGGAGGCGTTGTCTCCAGGTTACTGCCCCCTGCAGGTGAGGCGGTGTATCACAACGTGGGTTTAAAGGAATAGTTCACCCAAAACATGAAAATTCAGTCATTATGTGACGTTTTTTGAATCCACAAAACATTTTAGGAGTTTCAGGGGTAAACAGCGTTGGAGCCAAATACAGAACAATTGAAGTAAAGGGTGACCACTTCTTCAAACTCTAAAGAAAACCACAGAAAAAAACATGAAATGCCTCCATTCTGCTTCGGTGGTGTCGGCCGAGTGTCCGAAAGCAGATCCTCTGAGATCCTCCGCTGGAGCCACGTTCACGCCATAGCACGACTAGTTCCTGTAACATCACTAGTCCTGTTTTCATCCGAGATTCGCTGTTATCGTCACGTGACCCTTGGGCGAGAGCATACAGGTGTGATGCTTGTGCATGAATGTGTCTCCAGGCCGGAGGTTAACAGCCGACCTTTAGGTTTAAAACACGGTGTAAATGACCCATGTGCACAATGACAACAAGAACACCTTAAATGATCGTAGTAAGATTTTGAAAGAGACTGTTAAAACACAAAACGGCCACAAGAGAAGATCCTGCATCGATTCAAAAATGACTGCAATGAAACAACAACCACAAAATTACTCAAAATGACCTCAAACAGGCAGAAAACCATGAAAGTACTCCGGTGGATCTCAGCGACACATTAACCCTAACCCAGTTTTTTATTATAAAATGTCTTCTTTGTGTCTTGCAGTAGTGAGACATGGATTTGGCTGTAAACAGATTTGACTCGACTCCTGAAGTCCTGTTTAATCAGCTTCAGATAAACTCTGGTGTCCTGTCGCACAGAGGAAGAATTCCATGCACCTTCATTCGAGTGGGACGCCTGGTGTCAGCCCGGTGACTGATGATCCTACCTCCACATTACAGCTGCAGCCCACTCGCCAGAACCAGGGAATGATGGGAAATGGTGCAGTGCTGCTGTGGGTTGTTACTGTGACATTGAGAACTGTGGGTAAGGAGACGTTCAAGCAAGTAAAATGAGACTTACGTTTATTATTGAGGTTTACGAGGGAAAAACAAATCAGTCTAAAAAAACATCTAAATATTTACTGTTGCTATTTGTTATTATGCAGATAATTCCTATATTCCAGTGACACATCCCTCTAACTTTTCATACTGGTGATTAAATAATAAAATATACTGCTAATTTGAATGATGTGGCAAAAAGAGCCTCATAATTACACCTGGAGTTGGACTGATAGGTTTGCAGAAAATACACCTGGGCTGATTAATTAGGCTGTGAGATCATTAGTGTTAAAATTAAACTGTAACGTCCTGATCTGCTTTGGTCAAACACACTTTTTTTTTTAACTTAGCAGTGCACACACAGTTAATATTTATTCATCAAATCTAAAATGAGGCTGCAGCTGATGCCTGTGTCTTATCTCAGATTAGCACATATGCATTTCTAAATATCAGTTGTAATACAAATAATGTCTAGTGAATATCCCGAGACGTTTCAAATGACAAGTCTACAAGCAGATTGCAGGTCAGTTACGAGTTTATTCAGCTTGTTGCAAACTGTTACAGGAACATCGAGCTTAATGCTGCAGGGTTTGTTTGGTGTCACAGATGTTAAAGCACCGTCAGGTCTCAGATCAGCAGACACACAACAAGGAGCTCCCGCAGTTCTCTTTTAGTTTCGTTGCTTTGCCTTAGCTTACAGAAGAAAAACGAAAAAAGCTAATGCAGATAGGCTGAGAGACACACTGCATGATTATAAGGAGAAACCAGTAACTGTTTAGTCTTCCAAAGCATTTACACATCCGGACGACTGGGCAAGAGAAGACGGGTTAAAAGAAACTAGAAATCGAGATAACCAGATTTTAAAAACTCACCGAAGCTTGCAGTGTTTGTGTGAATGTAAATGCAGAGGAAGAATCGCAAAAAAGCAAAAATAGATTAAGTGAAAATAATTTTTTAAGGTTACTGGTTCCCTGACTATGACTTCGAACCAGTGGTGCAGGACTAAGCATGATCGACTGGTTGAGCAGGATTCTTTCATCACTTCAAACACAGTTAAAACCCAAGCATCCAGAGATAAGGGGAGTTTTCTTCCTCCTTCACAAACAATTGGTCAAGTGTTTGCACAGCGAGGGGTCAATGGGGTCAAATCGTTAACTCTGCTGCTTGGATCTTAACGTGTGTGATGGGGGGGGGGGGGACTCAGCCAGATCAACGCTGCCGTCCGACGTTACCAACGCAGCGCAGCCACTCTGCAGTTTACAGTTTGCCGTCCGTCTTGATGTGCGGTGTCAGAACGTGTGTAGAAGAAGGGGGACTTCTGGTGGGACCTCTTGTTCAGCACAAGGGCGCGTCTGTCTTGAGAAGGATGAGCTGTTGGGTTGGTGAGGAAATAACTATTTTGGGGGGGGGGGGGGGGGTGAGAGAAGGATGAACACAAGACAAATGAGCAAGGGAGGAGGGTGATGGGCAGGGCAGAGAAGAAGGGGAATGAAGAATTCAGGTTGATGCCAGGCTGGTGGCATTTAGGATTTAGTTTAGAGCGTGGTGGGAGGGGTAGGCCAGGCGAATCTCTTCCCCCTCCAGAAGTTTCCTGAAAAGGAAAAACAGATTTCACATATTTGCACCACTGAAGTTTGGGCTTTTAAAACAGAGAGCGATCACATTAAAGCGAGGGTTGGTAATCCCGGCAAGCCGATAAACCCCGCCCCTTCCCATCGGCCCTCTTGTCAAGGCCACGCCCCCAAAGCACATGCACGTGCACTGACAACTGCTAGAAGCCAACTTTTTCGTTAACTTTAATTATTGTGAAATAAATTGTGTCCCGAAACAATTTAAGATGAGAAATACTTAATCGGTCCTGTGATGTCATACCTGTACGCTGCTATTTCGATGTCGAGCGCCATCTTCACGTTGAGCAGGTCCTGATAGTCCCTCAGGTAGCGCCCCATCTCCTGCTTGGCCTCGGTGATGTCCTGCTCCAGCTCACTTATCCTCACCTGAGAATGCAAAAAGATAGAAATTCAGTGGGAAGCTACACACACGAATATAAAACTACAACTCCTCAGTAGGTTTGTTTGAATGTCTGTTTCTGTCTTTTCTCTCTCCTGTTGGTTGCCTTTCTGATTTTCTCCACTGCTGTGAAAAGAGTGCCAGTGAAGGGGGGGGGGGGTGAACCTGCCGCAGGAAGACGTTTACATGTCATCTTGAAGCAAAAGAAGCTAAATCTATTTCGAGAGTTCCTCTGTTTTCTCTCTCTGTCGTTCCTTCCACTTTCCTCTGTGCTTCTATCCGAGGCTCTGAGAGTGAGCATGAGGAGCAGAAGACTTCTCAGTCAGAACACGTCTTCCCCTCATTCACCTGGTACTTGGACACCTCGTTGGCCTGCGTCTCCTCCAGCTCCTCCATCTGTTTGTTTAAGGATTCGATGACGTTCCGGAGCGACTCTATCTCCGAGGAGCGGGTCTGAAGGAGTCTCCGGTACTCCATGGTCTCCTCCCGGATGGCGTGCACGGCCTCGTTGTTCTTGCTGGCCATCTCTGCCACGCTCGCAAACTTGCTCTTGTACCAGTCCTCGGCGGCCTGCATGTTCTTGTTCGCCAGCCGCTCGTACTGCGTCCGGATGTCTCGCAGGGCGGTGGACAGGTCAGGTCGGGACACCTCCACGTCCACGCTGATGTTAGCCATCTGCAGCTGGGCCTGCAGCGCTGCCTGCTCCTCTGCATAGACCTTCTTCAGGAACACCATCTCATCACACAGAGACACCACGGTGGCCTCGGTGTCACAGTTGGTGAGCATGGCCCTGCTCGCCTCCTCTTTGGCCGTCTGCAGGGCCTCCTCAGCATCCATACGCCGCCTCGCCTCCTCCTCAAAGCGCTCCTTCATCTGCTCATACACGTCATGCAGGTAGTCCCTCTCCGCCTCCATCTGCATCTTCTCACCGTTCTCCGAGTCTATCGTGGTCCTCAAACTCCGCACCTCCCCATCGTAGAGCCCCTGCAGACGGGACGGGTCGTTCTGACACCTCCTCAGCCCGGCCAGCTCGGCCAGCAGGGCCCGGTTCTGCTGCTCCAGGTGCCTCACCTTCTCGATGTAGGTGGCGAAGCGGTCGTTCAGGTCCCCCAGCTGCTCCCTCTCCTGGGAGCGCAGACCCAGCAGCTCTGTGTTGAGCGAGCTGGCCTGAGCCAGGTTCATCCTCTCTGACACATCTGGCTGCGAAGCGGAGCCCAGCCTCACGGTCCTCTTCCCGGACGGAGGAGCTCTGGAGGAGTAGAAGGAGGAGGACGTGGAGGACTTGGTGGTTCGGGCGCTTCTGTAGCTGTCCCAGGGGCGGCGGTAGGAGGAGTAGGAGTCGTAGCTCATGATGAATTTTTAGTTGTGGTTTTTTTAGTTTGTTTAAGAAAAGAATGTGGATGTTTTAAGTTTCGGAAGGTTTTTTTTTTTTTATGTCCCCCTTGTTCTGCACACCATCAGTGAGGGTGAGCGAGCGATTTGCACTGCACCAGCTCAGTGATGCTGCATATCCTGGGCTTATATACAGTGAGGCTGCACCCCCCCGCCCGCCTCCCTCCACCACAGGGAGACATCACTGCTGTCAGCATCCGCCGAGCCAATAGCAAAGTGCTGCAGTGAGGACAGAGGAGGTTGGTTTTCAGACTCACTCTCATCCAGCGCAGGCAGAGTCCGTGTGGTAGAGCAGGATTTCTCTTGCATCATTCAGTTACTGTGTGTTTCTGGATCCACATTTCACTCTATCTAATGCCGTCACTGCTCGGACACATCAATGAATACACCCAATTGCATCGAGTGAGAAAACCACCTGATGAAAATGAATTCTTCGCCACAGTCCTCTCAGACAGAATCAATGCATAGTGCACATGAGGAGAGTGAGGGAGGCAGAGACCTGAGCAGAGAGGCACTTAAAGGTTTAATGCTCCGAAAAACTAAAAATGAATTACTACATAGGTTGTGTGGTAATTAAATAGATTGATGTGGCCGGTCGATGCCCTTTACTTTATCTGAATGATATGAGAGATCCCACATTAACACATAGTCCAACCAGCTGACACAGAGGACTTTTGTTTTTCTTAATAAAAACAGCATATTTGAATCTGAATGCACTTCAATGTTTTTCCCTAATAGATGTTAGTTATGTTTGCTGCGTCTTACATTATGCTCTTCTTCTCTCTATCTATTAGATCTATTTTTACTCCAAACTGATGAGTCACTGATGCTCTTGAGCCGTCCTGACGCTGACAGTGTGGGGGGGAGACGCCGCTGCCGAGGAGGAGTGTGTGCTGTGTATCTGCTGACACACAGAAACCACAGAGGGTCTCTGTAAATCCACAGAGACGTCAGGTCCTCGACCAGGAGGCCGCTCAGGGAACGGCTCCTGCTCGAGGACGCACACCACGTCTGATTCCACCCAGCGTCACTGTTCAACACGATCAACTGGAAATAAAGATGGACGATGTTTCTGCTCTTCCTCTCAACATCCAAAAATGAAGCCAAAATATCCCAGATACCAACGCTGCCATTTTGTGCCGATGACATCATCTGGAGTTCAGACAGACAGACACACAGACAGCTAGTGTGTCTGAACAGACAGACAGACAGACAGACAGACAGACAGTCTGAACAGACAGACAGACAGACAGACAGACAGACAGACAGACAGACAGACAGACAGTCTGAACAGACAGACAGACAGACAGACAGACAGACAGACAGCTAGTGTGTCTGAACAGACAGACAGACAGACAGACAGACTGTCTGAACAGACAGACAGACAGACAGACCGACAGACAGTCTGAACAGACAGAAAGACAGACAGACAGACAGAGCGACAGACAGAGAGAGAGACAGACAGACATACCGACAGACAGACAGTCTGAACAGACAGATAGACAGACAGATAGACAGACAGACAGACTGAAAAGACAGACAGACAGTCTGAACAGACAGACAGACAGATAGACAGACAGACTGAAAAGACAGACAGACAGTCTGAACAGACAGACAGACAGACAGACCGACAGACAGTCTGAACAGACAGACAGACAGACAGACCGACAGACAGTCTGAACAGACAGAAAGACAGACAGACAGACAGAGCGACAGACAGAGAGAGAGACAGACAGACATACCGACAGACAGACAGTCTGAACAGACAGATAGACAGACAGATAGACAGTCTGAACAGACAGACAGACAGACAGACAGTCTGAACAGACAGACAGACAGACAGACAGACAGACAGACAGGATTTCATAAAAAGCAGAAGTGGTAAAAGTACACACAGGTAGAATTACAGACACTTGTGTAAGAAAACCACTGCTCCATCTGAAGAGGAGGGTCTGGAGTCAGTCGTTGCAGTTCTCACCAGCTGCCAATAGAGGTCAATAAAACCCATTGATTTCTTTACATTCAAAGGAAAAACTCACCCAGACACAAAAAACTCTGAGATCATGGTCTGTTTGGTCAGCATTCTTCACTTCAAGGTTTTACACTTCCATCATCACATGTACTTTTTTTATATGAAGCTCTTTTTACTTTGACTTATCTAAATTGAATTATTGCTCTAATTGCACAGCTGAGCCGACCTGTCCATCTCATCACACACCTGTCATCATACTGTCGATCCTGTGCAAACTGATGTATGACAATAAAACTTGAACTTGAGACTTAACATAAACATGTATTAAAAATCTAACTAAATTACAGACGTTCAATCGTGCAGGGACTTCGAGCTTCTGCCATTGAGAAGGAAAGCTGTGTCACATCTGCCTGGTTCAACACATCTGGATGATTTGAATATTGAGCTATATTAACAGCATATTGCACAATCCCTCCTCTGGTGCAAATTATATTTTTTATATTTTCAAATGCAAATTGCCAATTCCTCTCCTTATAGAGGAGAAGAAAATGGAAACACTGCAGTGAAGTAAATCTTTATAATACCTTATGGTAAAGGGGGTCGTGGACGGTGTTGAGCACTAGGTGGCGTGGTTGCATCGCAGGTATGTTTTTGGAGTGAAGTTAAAATGCTTTGATCAAACAGTCAAAGAGTCAACATTTAAATCTGTGGAACACTCACGCAGGCAACTTGAAGAAAAATGCAAATTACATGTTTATTCAGAAGTATTATTGTAAGTGTATTATTTACAGTGAATATATTTGCCAGTGCTACATAAGGTAAAAATAAGAACATAAAACATTTTTATTGACAGATAAAGACTTTGGAATGTCAGGCGTCTTATTGCTAAAACAGTTTTGTTTTTTTTAAACATTTACAAGAATTTCAGATGCACAGAGATAAAAACCAATCGATGCAACTTCCGTGTTGTGGAACTTGTGACATGCAGTCGAGCCTGGAGCTGGTTGAAGAGCATCACGGTGAACTGCAGGTCAGATTTACCTCCCACACTGTCGTTTACATTCAGTTCAAATCTGCGAAATACTAACAACCACACGTAGGCTAAAGAATATAAGACATCCAACTTATAAAACACACAGAAAATGACCTTTAGCTAAATACAAAAGTGGATTCCTTTGGTAGAAAACGTTTATCTTAAGAGAGAAAGATGTGCTAGAGAACTGTGTGATGCATCTCAGCCTCTTTCCACCTGCAGGCCCCAGTGAGCTGTGGGACATTCATCTCAGCTGCTGCACTTCCATGTGTTCTTTAAAACGCACAGGGCGGTTTGCATCGGAACGCAGCAGCTTCTGGCTACAGCATCAAGGTGCCATTCACAGGTCGATCTGTACTTTGGTTCATTTCTCATCACCAGGTCTTTAGAGGAAGGGGGGGGGGGGTATTGCGCACAATGCGTCCATGTGTAAACTACGCGCCCATGAAGTCACCAGATGGATGAAAACATGACAAATGAAGCTGGAACACAAACAATAAAAATCTCTTTAAATCTCTCTCCAGACTTGTCTTGTGCATTGAAATGGGGGCAAAGTTTCTGCCTCACACACACACAGACACACGCACACACGCAGACACACACACACACATACTGGTGATTTCAAACTGTGCAACTTCTAAAACTTCATCCAGCTCCTGGTTCAGAAGCTTTTCAGCCGTTTCCCCACGACCCTGCCGCCCCTCGCCACTCGCTGGCCCGGCTGCTCCTTGGACAGCGGGCAGTACTTGATGGTGTGCGCGTTGTCCCCGTTGGCGCTGCAGAGGGGGCAGGTGTACGCGCGGAGGATCGGGCACAGCACTCTGCCGTCCGCCGTCTTCAGGATGTGGGTGCCGTACACCTCCTCCGGCGCGCCGTTATTCCGACAGAAGACGCACACCTTCGGCTCCGGCTTCCCCCTCGGAGGAGTCTGCTTGCGCCGCCGCTCCATGGAGAGCAGGTCGAGGCCGGCGAAGCTTCCCCTGTAGGGGGGTGAGTCTCTGTCCCTGTCCCCGGCGAGGTGCTCGTACGGCCCGAGGAGAGAGATGCGCTCCTTCAGGTCGTAGATGGAGATCGGCGGGGAGCCCGGAGCCGCGCAGCAGCAGCAGCAGTCCGAGTGCGCGTCGCTGTCCCTGCCGTGCGCAATTACGCACGAGCAAACCGGGGAGTCGTCGTCCTCCAGACCAAGGGTGGCCTTCAGAGACTCGGTGATGGAGTTCGGGCTGAAGGCAGGACTGTTGATCTTAGTCTGGGCCACAAGTGTGGACAGGCCGAGGTAGTCGTTCCAGAAATTAAAAGTGTAATCACAGGGAGAGCGCGCGTCCAGGAAGCTGTGATCCAAGAAATCCATCCTGTCGAGAGGGTCGAACGTCCGCAGAGGAGAAGAGCTGCTCGGGACGATGTGCTCCTAAGTGGGGAGGCAACCTGGGCAGGGAGTGTGCGCTCTTCTCTCGCTGGCTCCAGTGTGAGGAGCAGGCAACATGTAGGCGCGGGTAAGTTCCCCCGGAATAAGCAGGGAGGCGTGGTTTGGTTCA
Organism: Platichthys flesus; assembly: GCF_949316205.1. NCBI lineage: Eukaryota > Metazoa > Chordata > Actinopteri > Pleuronectiformes > Pleuronectidae > Platichthys > Platichthys flesus. The sequence continues at coordinate 3,275,823 of NC_084954.1, forward strand.
AGTTGATTATCTCTCCGGCCCCACAGGAGGGTCTGCAGAGCCGATCCGGGAGCAGCTGGAGCAGCCCGGGAAACCTCCTCCTCCCGGAATGGAATGATAATGATACACTCTACTAATGCAGCAGCTTTAGAAGAACAGGAACAAGCTGCTGTGTGTGGAGGGCACACTGTAAGAAACTATTAAAAACACCTTGAAGATCACACTTCAATAAATACAGAAATAATAATGGTATGGATGGATGGATACATTTATGGGTGGATGGACCTGATTGATTTCAAATTGGGAAATTCCAGATTATGAAAAATTTAGAAAATATCAAGACTCAAAATCTCTGTTCATAATACATTAATATATATATATATACATATATATATATATATATATACACACATATATACACAATGTATTATAGCAGGTATTTGGGGGGTAATAGGTAAAAGAAGATAAAAAAAACTATAAAATTATTAAAATAGGTAGAAGATCACAAGTCTGAGAAAGAACAGTTAAAAACATTTTTGCTTACAATGATAATTTCTTTCTTTATTCTGTCCTTTTTTTCTTGGTTTGGTTTTTCAGTTTAAATCTAAAGTGTGTTTTTTGCTTCTCGATAGAAAACAACAGTTCAGTTTGCATTAAGTGTGAAAAGGTTTTAGTGTCTGGACACCGAGTGGCTGTTTGCTTCCAGATGCTGCGTTTGCCTCCAGCAGCAGTTTAAAGTGAGACTCCTGTGATGCTGTCCAAAGTTGGACGACTTTCAAAGGACAAAAAAAAAAAGAACAGTCAGCAGAGCGAAGACACTTTGGCTTTTTTGGTCCAAAACAGCGAACATCAGCAGTAAACCGTTTGGGTCCAGCAGGAGAAACCTCAGCAAACAGGTTGTGAGGTCTGTTCCCACCACCTTGACTTTGACTTCCAGTTTCTACCTCCTGAAAAACAGGTTATTACGATATTTTTACATTTTACATAGTATTTTTTATTATAGTTTGAAAAACCCAAATCTGTGACGTTCTGAGTCCTGTTCACATCTATGTAGTTTATGTTGTTTTTATTGTTCCTGTCTTCCTGTAAATTCAAGTGGCCCTAAAGTTGAAGTTCTTGTCTCCACCATTGTTCATGCTTTTTTCCCATGTGACCCTAGATGTTTGGTTTGGGGCCAACTATTGGTCCAGGGATCCGCTCAAATGACCCTGAATGACCTCATCTGGGTTATCTCTCTGATTTGAGGACATTATAAAACTGTTTTCACAGCTGAATATTAATAACAACGCTGTGTTCTCATGGTTCTTGTGCAGCTCTCCAGTTTTGTGTGCGATTCTCAAAACTATTTTTGCTACTCAGACTTTCTTTCAATCTTTGCTTTTTCATTGTGAACCCAGACATCTGCAGCAAACGTCATCCGAACATCACAATCTGAGAGCAGAGTCACGTTGTTGAACTGGTGGTAACCTCTGACAAAGGATCGCAGGAGACGCAGCTTTGATTCAGACGCGGCTCGAGGTTGGGAAACATTTGCCTATTACCCCAGATTCGGAGGAAACTTACAAAAGAGTCCTAGAGGCTCGATTTGTATATGTTCATGTCTGTCTCAGAATAAAACCAAGTGAGGATTGAAGGTTTTTTGCCACAACTCTTCAACGTGGAGTCCCACAGGGCAGATACTCACGGCCATGTATGGAGAGGAGTTTGTTTGGCAACAAAAGACTTTCTCAGTGAACATGTCGTTGATATGTGAATCTAATTTAGCTTTTGCGTGACAAATGATTTCTTACATCCTGGAAGTTTCTATTTTAGGACAAAAAGAAAAACAATCTTACAATTGACACTTAGAGCTCAGAATCTGTCTCGGATTGTTCGAAGCTACAATCGGCACAGTGACCAATAAACAAACGAGTTGTTAGTCGACCCAACACGTTGAATTTTCTGACAAGACAAAGGACCCAGCTCCGATCTACAGAAACTAGATTCACAGACATAGAAAGAAGTAAAAAGCCTTTTGTCTTTGTTTGGCTGACGGTAACACATTTTTTACACAATAACAACGAGCTTTTGGCACAAACACAGAATCAGCACGGTGCGCCTGAGCACTTAAAGCGATGCTTCCTGCACTGATGAACCTATAGTGAGCGGTTCCACATGGAGCGGCCGTGTCCTCCCTGCACCTGTTCTGCTTCCCCTGAGCCCAGGGCTTTGTGCTCACCACCAGCCTCCTCTGCTCCATTGTCTACAGCGGCCGTTTAACGTCATTAATATGCATTAAAACAGAGTGTGCCACATGTGTTCCTGTATTTGTTCCTGTGTGTGTGTGTGTGTTTGTGTATGTCAGTCAAATCCTAGAAAGACAGGCTCCCCAGAAAAAGACACTGGCTATGCTTCTATATTTTCACCTCCAGTATTAAAAGACAGTAAAAGTTGAGAGAATTGTTATCTTCTTTAAAAAACTGGAGCGAAACTCCAGTTTGCTGCCATTGTGTTGGTTTTCATTGATGAAATGAATCAATATCTGTCGACCACATATTAAACAAGTGTCTGAAAATGAGCCTGTGATTCAGCGCTACAGGGAATTTTATATAAAAATCCCCAGAATCCATGGTTTTGTCCTCTGGATTCAGGTTTGTATTCACGCCAGTGTATCACAGCTTTATGAGAAACGTGTTGGTTCCTCGGTCGTTCGTTTGCAGACAGTCTCTTTAAATTGTGAAGTGAGAGATCTGTCACAACTTGACTTTAAATCATGTTAAAATTCAAAAGAAAAGATGCCTGATGCGTCCCAAAATTTGCATGTCCCTATAAATCCTGACAACTAGAATAAATTTGCTTCTTCTAGGAAAAATAGAAAAAGTTTCCCCCGCATGTGTAGACGGCGTAAAGCTTGAAGAAAAATCATGTTAGCGAGACAGTTTCTTCCATGTGAGAATAAATTATCATCAGAATACAGCACATGGTCTGTTTTCAAGGTCACCTCCAGTTCTGCATGCACAAAGGGAATCATGAGAGAGCATTTAAAAGATGAATGGCTGCCACATCACAATAGATAAATTGCACAAGGGGCGATAGGACATGTGGCTCTGTTGCTTCAGGGCGCCTGTATGGCTCCCAATGCAAAACGTGTCCGGCAGCAACAAAGAAAGTATTGATAGTGAATATGAAACACAGTCACTTTTACATTAGAGGCGGTGGATTCAGGCTCCCGGCATTGAAATAAAGGCAGAGGCTGATTTTACACAATAAAAACAGGAGTAGACTCACCGTTAAAACTCAGAAACCAAGTCAAATAGGAAAAGAGCTTTTTAAAAACACCACAAATATGATAATTAGACAAACACCGAACACGTGAAAGAGTTTCAGTGTGGTTACAGTGACACATCAGCCTAAAGTTAATAAAGGAAACTAAGCGCAAAAGAGAAAAATGAATCAGTCAAAGACAAAGAGACAGAGTTTTAATTTAAATCTCAAAGTTAATGATTGTTTAAGATCATGAGGACGTCGGTTTCATACATGTGCAGAAGCACAGACGCCAACTGTAGCTTCACCAACACGCTAACAACATATGATGATGGTTTAATAAGAGGGAACCTGACACATTCATATTTCTCAAGCACATTTAAAGGCTTTATTTATTAGTTATATTAATAATTCAAAATCGACAAGCGCGCTCAGTTGTCTGTAACCGGCCCCTGGTCGAGGAATAGAAATTATTCAGGTTAATACATTTTGAAAGAGCAATGATCTTTGGGTGAACTCCCAACATCCAGACAGACGACTATGGTGCAACTTCATGACAAACTCCCATCCACTAACATGGAGGAGGCAGGGTTTAGGACCATTACTGCAGCCAGCCACCAGGGGGCTATGAAGAGGATTCAGGTTCACTTTAGTTACAGTCGATGAGCAAAGCATGTAAAAAAAAAAAACTGAAAAACCCGAATGGTTGAATTAACAGTTTCTTATAAATAGATTTATATCTGTATAAATTCAGACTTAGACATAAATTATAAAGATTATTAAATGTAAACGCAATTCAGGTGACGGTGGCAAAAACATGTCTTTCAGTTGATTATCCTGTTGCAAATTAGTAGGAAGGTAATTTGCAGGAGACAGAGTCACTACGTGATTTATTCCTGTAGTTGTAACACAAAGGAATAAAACCTGTGGTTGACCTTATAGGGATTCAGCTGATGTTTCATAAAGGTTCTTACAGAGACTCCATGATAAGAGAGAACTGGGCAGAAGGAGAGTTAAGAGTCTTGAGAGTCGCTCCAGCCAATAAACATTGGGCCGTTGTTTAACTGTGTTTACGTCTCAGTTCTATCCCCCCCCCACACACACACACACACACACATACACTGCGGCAGAGGGGCTGGGTCTATTTTCTCCAGCTTCATTAAATTCAGATATTCTGTTTCCAAATTCTTCACGTGTGGATTCGTCTGTCGGAGTTTGGTGATCGGAGCCAGAGGCGTCCCAGGCCGCTCCCCCATTCATCACTGTCAAGTTGAATAGAAAATTAACAAATCCCTTAATTAAAAGACCTTCCCCGACTCTCTGGTGTGTGTGTGTGTGTGTGTGTGTGTGTGTGTGTGTGTTCCACGTGCCAGCTGCACTGCTACATTGTGCAACCTGCAACAGCCTGGCACAAGAGAAACAAACACACAACACCTCCATGCAAACATACACACTCGCAGACACACACTGTTGTGTTGTCTTCTCTCGTCGTGAGGACACTTGACACAGTGCATTTCCTAGCCCCTCACTCTAAACTTCACAATTACAACTGACCCTAACTAATGGTGACCTCAATGTAGAAGTGCTCCTTAAAAATTGTTCTTTAACGTTGTGAGGAACAAGAGAAAATGTCCTCACAACGTCAAAATGTCCCAATATGATAGTTCTTAAGCAAAATTGTCCCTCGAAACTGTAGAAAGTACACACACACACACACAGACACACATATACACACACACACACACACAGAGACCCCTGCCATTCCCGCTGCTGCATTAATTTCTTCAGCTGCATAATGGGGTCGGACTGGGCAGAGGCTGGATCTCTGCTCCTCCCCAGACACAGAGCTGGGTGGGGAGTCAGTTGAGCCTTTGATCCCTGACCTCTGCCTCCTCTCCTGGGAATATGAGGCTGCATCCCCAACGGTCCGTCCATCTGCACACAAACACACACACACACACACAGAGAGACGCACACACACACACATCCTCTGCTGCCCCCGGACCCCAGCTCCTGATGTCCACCCAGCCTCCAGACACGTGTCAGTGTCACCGGCTGCAACGAGGAGCCCTAAACAAACCAAGGTCAAGCTGAAATGAAGGAGTGGCTTTCGGCCCCGTCAAGTGCTTTGTCACGACCACCAGCTCTCTGGAAGCGCCCAAAAGTCCACACACACACTCACACAGACACACAGACACACACACACAACCTCTCGTCATGGTGGAAGTGGAGGGAATGAAACGGATATGTGAGCTTGAACAGGAATATATTAAAAAGGTTTAATATTTTTCATTTTAAGCTCAGATCCACTTTTAAAATCATTTCACTGGTTGCTAATTCAAACCATGACCTGATACCATTATTTGTAACCCGTCAAAGAAATTAATTAATATATTAACATGACTTCTGAAAGATTTTAATGCCGAATATTCTCTAGTTTCAGCCTCTCAAATTTTGAGATTTAAACTCGACTTTAATCTCATCAAAAGTTACCCATCACGCAAAGAAGGGCAACATCTTAATATTGGTGGAAAAGATATGTTTTTATGTATTCGTGTTTCTAAAGCGATTTTTTAAAAGACGCGGACACTTTCTTTAAATCTTGGATTGAAGAATCACCCTTCTTGTTAGAGCTCTAGATTAAATCCCTTCCACTCTGTTAAGTGCTGGTTTAAATATGTCATTATGAATAACAGGTATTACCTCTGTTTGTTAACGGACTCAAACCCCTCGGCTGAAACCAGTTGCTGCGTCTGAACCCGTCTCCGCAGCACTGGGAGCCGACCAGGAGAAGGATATCGAGGGAAGCTGTGGGCCCACAGATCAGGAAACTTGTTAACTCGCCCAAATCTGCAGAGATTAGAGCGGGAAGTGGTCAAAGGGCTTAAAGTGTATCGGCACAATGGGGCCGAGAGGATTAAAAGTGGATTCGCTGAGCCCCTGCGATGCCCTTCATCTCTGGGGGTCTGCAGCCACTGGACCTTTGTTGGGTTAACTAACGGCACTTCCCATGAACGCAGAGAACACACCAATCCCTTTTTAATGATGCAGGGAAAATTCCATTGGGCCAGATTACCACAATGCTTCTGAGATCCGCCATTGTCCCATGACGCCACGTCCAGCTTTCAAACTGGGCAGCCAGGCGAGTGCACTGGGCGGCGTTTGAAGTCGACGTGTAGCATCGCAGCCCAGCAGCAGTAAGCTCTGTTAAAACAATACGATGTGTGTGTTTACGTGAGGGCAGGAGCAACACAATAACGCTAGCAATGCCAGAGCTCTAATTGCTCTTGTGGCTGAAATGAATGGAGTGGTATGGCTCTTTATGGTTTGTAACATAGAGCAATGAAGTGTTGAATGTTGAAGGTAAAAGTAACCATCCAACTAATGGTCAACTGTCCCCCCTGTTGTTTATTGTGGTTTATTTAGAGGGATCCCCGTTAGCTCTCCCCTAAGACAGAGCTACTTTTAGTGGGGTCCACATTTAAGACATACATACTGATATCAAACATTTAAAACATACGTTATATTATAAGTATATGTTACATTATGGATATCAAAAACTAATATACATAAAAATTTTGATCATATAATATCACATCAAAAATAAGTTCAGTGGTTGTGCAATATTACATTTGTAATGATATATACAACTCCATGGAAGCGAAAACTGCAAACCATGTAAGAGAATACTACTCATTTAAGTACAGTACCTCACCATCTAGTGTCACAACTATGCAATACCCAAGTGTTTCATTATTTGCTTTTTGAACATATATTTACGTTTTCATATTAGTAATTTCTGTTGGTAGTAGGTTCCATGACTTCATGGCTCTGTATCCCACAGAAAATTTAAGATACTTGGTATTTGTTCATGTGAGTTTAAACCTTCCTTCTATTGCTCGTCTAGTGGCATAGTTATGTGAGGCTACATTTTCATTTAGTTGCCTATACTGATCTGCTGGTGTTTTAGACTGCAAGAGGCGCCATGTTGATAAAAGAAGTGCAGCAGCTATCCTGTCTTCAACTTTTTGCCAGTGGAGACTGGCATGGACCCTGTGGTGTCCTATTGGCCCAGTGCCGTAGGTCAGGTGGGCGGCAGATTTAATAATAAGTGAAAGATTAGTGACACACGAAAACCTTGATAAAAAAGAAACCACTGCTCAAAATATTGAAAACAAATGGCAGCTACAGTTAACAATCATTCGTAAAGTTTGAAAAGCTGCTGGCTGACTTTCTCAGGCCCTGATTCAACCTGGATTTATCATGCGTCACCAGTGATCTGATCACAAGTGGACACTTCACACCTGACCCAAGAAAGCATCTCCACATTGATGGGATGGGGGGGGGGGGTGAAACCAGGCTTACAAATGTGTCCCCCGAGAACCACAGGGTCCAACAGGGTGGATCCTTCAGAGGCGTTTAAGCATCAGACCTGAACTCAAAAGACGCAGCCCCTGAACCAGGCCACAGATATACACTGTACAGAAGAATGGTCCCAAAAAGTGAAGCCAGCGCATCTCAAACGCCCTCTGGTGGCTGGCTGCTGTAAAGGTCATAAACCCCGCTTCCTCACTTTTAGCAGATGGGACAAAATCAAATCATCAAAACAGAAAACTTGTCAAAGTACATGTTAGAGATGGTTTCTGTGACTCGGTGAAGTGTTTGATGGTTACTGCACAGACTCTGAATGATGTCATCGGCCCAAAATGAAAGCATTCGACATATCCGGGATATTTTGGCTTCATTTCTGGACGATGGGAGGAAGTGGAGACACGTCGTCCATCTTTGGTTTCGCTCTACATTCTGATAGTTTCAATAAAGCTGCTGTTCACGTGGAAATCTGCTCTGTGACGTCTTCTCATCGTCAAACCTCAGCTCACCTTCTGATGTGCTGTAAATGTTCCAAACTCCTTTTCCTCAACAATCACACTCCTGCTCTCGTCTTCTGTTAATCTGCTCTCGGCTCTCGGAGGCAGATGTGACACTTCTCATATTAGCTCATGCTCGGCCGTCTCCTGTGATCTCTCAGCTGTGCAGCTGCTGTCATGTCAACAATCTCCCATCTGCAGTTCAGTTTCCTGCAACTGGATTACACAGAATCTCGACTCTGCGCGGGACAGATAAAAACACATCTGGGTTTGTGTCTTCTACGATATGTTCACCGTTAAAACACGATTCTGTTCTTGTGCAAGTTGGTTTTTTCTGTTGAGACAGAATCTGACAGATCAGGATTCACCCTCAGCTGTAGAAGTATATTGGAAGACAAAGGACAATTTTTTATTTATTTTTTTGCCATTTGATGAATTGTTGTATTTCCCCCTTTTTTCTCCTCCTCTTTGTTTTACTTTGTAGTTTTGGGATAAACTAAATATAAAGACAATTTAGTCTAATATTAGTCGGACTAAAGTCTTTATTAAAGACCACATAACCAGGTTGGCCAAATCCCTATTTGTTACAGTATGGACCAGCTCATATCATCAAAACGACCAAGACCTCAACATAGAGAGCGGTGACACTACACGGTGACACTACACAACGAAGCTACACATGTGTTTGTCCAACACATCCACACAAAGTCACACCTCAATAGAGATTCAGCCGCCGTGAGTTGACCCACGGCCCCATCTGCAGAACACACACAGACCAGTGGACCCCATGTGCACAGTGGGACAGGCCTGGCAGTGTAGTGGTCGATGCCACACAGGACCACAGATGGGTCCCTGCACCGTGGAGCTGGTGGCTGGCGCTACAACCTGGGTGACGGCCAGATGGGCCACCCTGAGTGAGGCTCAGCTTCACAGGCCCAAACAGGCCGATCTTATTACTGTGGGCCAAAAGTGGAGTCTGGTTTCACACACACACATACACACACACACACAAACACACACACACACACACCCAAACCCACACACACACATCATCAGGGGAGTCCACATTATCATGCTCAACTGTCACAGGCTGGATTCACCCTCATCTGTGTGTGTGTGTGTGTTTGTTTTCACCTGTGTGGTTTTTATTTCCGTTTAAATTGCAAAAATCTGGTTCTATGTTGGTTCCCTTGATGAGCTGTGGATCCCTATAGAGGGATATTTTATATTATATAAATAATAAATATATTACTAGATTCTCAGAGTCAGTAACCCTATTTAAATGTTTAGCAAAAATACAAATACGACAACGTCAGAACATCAACCCCCTTTTGAAGAAATCCGATCCTTATAGGCCTTAAAAAAATGATTTGCTCCAAGAGCTTCTCACAAAGAGGATTTCAAGTCTCTGGAGAACGTGCTCAGTATTCTTCCAGGATAAAGACAAGTTTAAAAAGCAGGTTTGGTGTCTTTGAATCAGAGTCTGGCAGCAGCGCTCCAGATCCTGTTGAAGTGATGTATCTTGGGTAACAGGAACACTGTTGTCCATATGGCGTCCTCTCTGCTTTCAGCTAATGGCTGAACCCTGTGTTGCAGGTCACATGTAGTTATTTTCTGTTTTCTGTGTCATCTGTTGTCGGGTCATTACAACATTCTTCCGTGGATCCCGATGTCTGTCGGTCAGTCTGTGGCTTCACCGCTTTGGTCCAGATCTGATCTCAGCAGCTATTGGCTGGATGGCACGATCATGGTTCCCAGAGGATGAATCCCCCACAGATGCTTTGAAATATAATGAAATATATTTATAAATCTACAAAATAAACTGAAAAAACTAGAGGGATACTCAGAGAGTGTGTCACCCCATTGAATAAACACATAGATCAGATCTAGATAAATGTTCTAGATAGATACATAGATAGATAGATGGATACTTTATTAATTCCGTGGGAAATTCAGATCATCCAGTAGCTTGTACACTTAACACATCACTGACATACATATGTAAATCACATAAATCACATACATCACATACGGAGAGCATGTTTACAGATACAGGAATGGGATGCAATGATGTGATTGTGTCAGTGTCCAGTAGTAAAGTGATCTTGACCTGCTGGAGTGGATAGTACAAAAAAAATATAAACTGTATATATATTATAAAAACAGCAGAAAAATATACATATATAAATATGTAAATATGTAAATATCTAAATATATAGGAATATCAATCAATCATTTCATATTCTTAGTCCCTGAATCAAATCCACTATTAAATGTATTGGCCTCTATCTCAGCCCTGCACCAAGTTTCAATACCATTGGTTCAGAGGTTTCTGTGTAATTCTGCTAACAAACAGACAAACAGCAATAAAAACAAACAATCTCCACTTGTTTTAATTTGCCACCACAAGGAAAATATGACACCATGGGCTAGCGTTTCAAAATAATGAAAAAACAAGTGATTTGTTCAGTGCCACAGCTGTAAGTTGCCTTGTAATTACAGTGTAAGGAAGCTTGTCTGGACCGTTTATGATGAAAAATGTGAGCGGCTGTAATCAATGCTGCATTTTCCAAATGGCAAATCAGCCGTATTGAGTTGTCATTCACTCCAAAGCTTTATTTTCCAGCTCCGAATTATGTGTTTGCACGTTAATGATGATCGACTCGTGTGCGAGGCGCTGGGCCCAAAAGAAATGGATTTCCATTGCCTCAGTGTGTCCCGCTGTAATGTGACCCGTCCCGGTGTGTGTCCTCCACCTGACAGCTCGGAAACAGGATGAATGAGATGCATCTCCCAAGGTCAAGGTCACGGGTTGGGCTGATTTAGATCTCCGAGGCGCTTCTTCTTGTCAGAAATCAAATTCATTCAACACGCTGCAGTCGGGTTTGACTGGCAGCAGGACCAGGGATGTGTGTGTGTGTGTGTGTGTGGGGGGGGGGGGGGGGGGGGGGGTTGTGATATTCATGGCAGCGGAGCAGGATGGATGGATAGGTTTTCTTCCTGCGAACTGATTTCCACATTCGGGTGATTAACCTGATTATTTGGCCCCGCGGTTACATTAGCATGTGATTATCCCCGGTGTCCTCCGGAGACGAGCGTCCTGAACCTCTGAGGACAAAGGAGCATCACGCCGGTCACCTGACTCTCTCCTCTTTGGGGGACGCAGACGGAAAAGCAACATGGACGCCTCCGGCCTGCTCGGTGGCTTTGGCTCACGACCACGTTCAGCTCTGCGGTTTCCTCTTCCCCTCTTTTCTCTGCTTCTCCTTTTCTTTCCATCCCAGAGCGAACATCCCCCCCACCACCCCCCACCCCCCACCCCCCCGTCTCTTTTGTTTGCCAAGAACCAGGTTGCCATGGCTACCAACAGGCGCTTTATGAGCACCTCATCCCTCATCTAAATATTCCTAGTTATCTATGGTAATGAAATGCACACACCATTATCTGGCTTAATGAAATACACTCTATTGTCTATGACTCGCCGAGCAGAGCTCTATCCCTCATGTGGTCGGGTGTTACAGTGTTGCTGTGGAAAACAACTGCACCACCACCACCACCACCACCGGAGCAGCCGGCTCTTTCACACCCGGCTCCGTGGTGGAACTTCGGACAATGAAGGAGCCACGGCCAGTTGCTGTGAGCGGCCCTGCTATGCAGCTTTTGTGCCACAGTGGCTGTGTGATTGCACTAATTGGGCTGTCAGCGCCGTCTTTGCCTCGTGAACGAACTCCTCGCCGCCGCAGTGGATTCTGCTTCCACTCCAGCAGCCTATTAACACAACGGATTAGGACGGTAGCATCTTTACATATTACTCAATAATGACAGTGGTGTGAAGGTACCAGGCTGCAGAGGAGACGCGGCGTGGAAAACAAACAGAAGCAGATATAGAGCATCATTATCCAACAGCGCCAGAATCTTCTGTGGCTTTGTGTGTGTGTGTGTGTGATTGTGTGTGTGTGATTGTGTGTGTGAGGAGGAGGAGAGCGGCAGATCCACACCTGCCTGTGCAGAACTATTCATCTGTGCTGTGGTTTTCCACGGCCTTTGAAAGCCTTTGAAAACACCAAGAGCGTCACGAGACAGAAATGCCATAAACCCGTGCATCTGATACCTCCTGTTCCCCGTCAGTGAGACAGAAGAGAAGTGAAAACAACAGCAGGTGTGTACATTCTGTGAGCGTGCCGCCCGTCTATTTTCCCAATCCGGGCTGGGGGTAATATCTGCAGATTGGGTGGTTAAGTCACTCTGCATTTCATGAGCCGGGCCTGTCACTAACAGTTATCTCCTCCCTGCCCTCTGAGGAGCTGCCTGGGTTGAAATGATTCTCCGAAGCTCTGAATAATGCATGAAATTACGTAATGCAAATGGAGGCTTTATTTCCCCATGCCTCTCGCAGACGCCGGGGCCACGGCCACTGTGTTAGAAACAGCAGAGGACCAACAGTGTGTGTGTGTGGGGGGGGGGGGGGGGGGGGGGTCCCCAGGGCAAAGGGAACTACAGCAGAGAGGGAAAAGGTCAACAATAAAAACCCAGTGGCTTCTCCTCACACGCAGATTCGTCCAGTGCCGAGCAGAGTGGGACGTTACTCACGGGGGGGCCATCATGGAAAGGCTTACTGCGTGAGGGCGGTGAAATATTCACCAAGCGGCAGCCTGGCTGGTTTCCTCTCCGCCCAGGAGCCCAATCAAATATAAATAATAACAGGAGAGGAGCGTCAGCCGATCGAGAAACGTCCCTCGCCTCGTACGCGGCAAATTAGGCCAAACGAAACTGTTGTCAAGCCCCTGCTTCAACAAGTAGACGAGTCCTCCCACCATCCCTCTCTCCCTCTCTCTCTCTCTCTGTAGTGGGTAGACCTGAATGGCATTAATTGCCCCCTAAGATGACGGGCAGATGAAAGTGAGGTGGTGGTTTGCTGTGGGACATGGGGGCCGCCTACAAAGAGAGGCTGAGGACGGCTGGCAGGTCTCAGCGACTTCAAAAGCACATAAAGGCCCTTTTTATACAAAAGATCCTCTTTCTCTTCCTTCTCTCTCTCTCTCTCTCTCAATCTCCCTTTTTCTTTTTTTCGGTGCTTAATCTTCAGGTTCGGGGGTTTTACTTGTGCCAGCCTCCGCCCCCTTTGTCCACTTTGTGTCAGGTTTTAACGCCAGAGGATTAAATTGCTGTTGCGGAAATCATTGTTTGTGTTTTTCTTCCAACCCGCTGCCTCCCATTGTCCCGTGACATAATCGACCACTCTCCGACAATACCCGAGGTTTATCTCTCCCCTTTGGTGAGAAGTGACCAGTGCATGGATCTGGTCACCTTGTTTGTCTGAGGAAACACTGGCACAATATGTTGTTTTGTTTGGGCCGAGTGCTCTTAACTCTCTAAGTAGCTGCTTTTTATTAGGGGGGGGGGGGGGGTAAGGACAAGGAGGTCTTACTTGGAGAAGCCGTGGAGCCGACGTCGACTCTAACAAATGTGACGTTGTTTTCCTTTTTCTCTGCAAACGAAGAAGAGTCCAACTGGAGAGAGATCATCTTGGTTGGGAGGAATTCATTAATCATGTTAAGAAGCTCTGAACACACAAAGAAGAAAGCCACGTGAGGAGGAAATACAAATAAAAAAAAAGCAAATATGCGATGCAGCTTCTTTTCATTTATTCGTCCTCTGTCAGGTCGGGTAAAGTCGGTCCCCCCCCCCCCCCCCCCCCCCCCGACCTTCACCCGGATTCCTGTCATTCTCCACTGAAGGTATTGGTCTCCAGCCGCACAGCCAGACCTCCATCTGCCCATGAATAGGACCAGTCACAATTCTGATAGCATTTAATGAAAAATCCACCCGGGCTTTGGAGAGGCTGGGAGGGGAGGGGAGGGGAGGAGGGGGGATATGGAGGAGGGAAGCGGCGGTGGGGGAGTGGTGGTGGTGGTGGTGGTGGGGGGGGGTTGACACAGGAGTGCTCAACAAAGAGCGTCTTTCAGTGGAGCGTAGATTGCTCCCTCTCCCTCCTCGCTCGCTCATTTTGTCTTTTTTCTTTCGGGATTCAACGTCAAAAATGTGCCAAATGACTGGGCAGCAAAACCCCAGAGGCCTTCAGTGTGTGTGTCTATGTGTCTGTGTGTGTGTGTGTGTGTGTAGCGTCACACAAAGGGACAGGTGTCTTGCGGTTTGAAGGTGGCAGCCGTGCTGGGGACACAAAGGTGGAAGCAAACAATCGCAGAGGCCTCATCGAGCGAAGGTTCTCTCCTGAAATGATTATCCGATATCCCTGAAGCCTTCACACACAAGGCTGGTGTCCCTTCCTGTTTCCTGTTCCTCTGTGGGGCTCCATCCGCTCTGCTGCGTTTCAGATCTAGAAAGCATCACCGCTGGAGTCCACTTTTCTGTTTAACGCGCTTTTTGGTTAGAAAACACTGGTGCTGCTGGACGGGCAGAAAATGAAAGAAAGAAACTATGACAGTTCTTATCAGCCACGACTTGACCTCGCAGTTTCGTTTAAAAAGGCTCTGATCACATGACCCCCCCCCCCTCCAGGTAGAAAACAACCGCCATCAAACTCAGCTACCAGAGCTGAACGATGATAATCAATCATCAAGCTTTATTTATAAAATGACACCACGCACACAGAACTGAAGGAGTAAAAACATCTCAGGATGAAAAAGAGGAACAGAGAGACGTCAAATTGTAAAGACGCAGAGATTCGAGAGTTTTGGGCGATGAGGGAGAATTCAAACGTCTCCTGCTGCTCTATTCATGCACCGCTACATTCGGCTAAACGTTCAGAGACATACTCCAGATTGTTGTGAACACGTCGGACCTCCACAATCTCCTGCTGCGTTCTTCACAGGCGAAAGACAAACTGATTTTCTGTATCTTTAGTTTGTATCTTTACCGAAAGATTAACGTCCACAGAAAACCCAGTGGGTGACATCAGAGCACCGGGCGCTGCCTTCACTCCACGTCTCTTCGGCGCCCTTTGCAGTCAGCGTGATGGCAGCAGAGCAAACAGCAGCGCGGCCTTGATGGAGTTTGCTTTTGTTCTCCTTGAAAGAGGTCGGACTCAAACCTTCTCATCTGGGTTTATCTTCATTCACATTCAGAGCCACAAAGCGCTCAGGGCAGGTTTTCTCTGATAGAACAGAGCTCATCGATTCTGTTCTTTGCTCTTATCTAAAATGTTAATCAATGACCCTGAGAGCCGGTGGCTGCTCTTTAACGGAATGTGCAACAGCTTCGAGTTTCCTCAGACGCTGGAGAGGATTTTGCTTTTATCTGGTGAGTGACTCGAAAATCTAACATATATGTTTTCAAGATAGAGATCGTTCAAAAGGAAAATACGCACTCAGGAAACACCGGTTATGTCTTTTTATTTAGATAGATCAAATCAAGGCTTCTGTCGTTATTAGCATCAACGTTTAACTTTCAAAATAAAGGTGTCATTCAGAACCTCATGGTGGCGCTAAGGGAGAAGTCGGAGGATTATCAACGTCGGGAGGATTCATCATCTGAGGATCACGAATGTATCTAGAAAGATTTCATCGTGATCCAGTGAATGGTTGTTGAGATATTTCAGTCTGGATCATAACAAACCAGTCCTGCCCTCCACAGCCACAACCCTGCCTGTAAATGACTCACACTGTTCATCAAATATTTAAATCGTTCATTATTTTCTGATTAGAGACATTGAACTGCTTCGGCTCCAAACGTTTACAGTTGCTGCTCCGTGTTTCCCCCCCGAGCAGGAACCCTGGGTAATGAAGATGTCCGTCTCCGAGCTCCTCTGCTGCAGGACGCCCAGATGCAGATGGAGCCTTTCTGCTTGTTGCTCCTGGAAATCATCCGTCTTCTAACCTGTGCATTAATCACAATCGTAATCGTCAGGTGAACAGTGGGATCCAGTTACTGAGACGGTGACAGCTGGGTGGCCAGGGTCTGTTTTTAAACCAGGGGGAACTGGGAGACTGAGCTGGGATGCTTGTGCACGACTCGGGCAATAAAACCCCTGCAGGACACAATCACCAAAACTCCAGAAGGGAAAATATTAGGTTTTTGGTGCAACTGGAACGCAGAGTTACAGTTGGAGATGAGGGGTGGGGGGGCCCCTGCACAGAAACCAGAGAGGGGCCCCTGCAGTCCATGTGCTCGGCTGAATGATGATTAACTGTAATTACCTAAGCAGTACCTGGCCTGCGTGCCAGGAGGCAGCCCAAGATTAATGGGGCTGAAAACGGAACAAAAGCTCACATTTCAGAGGTAATGAATCGCTCGGGTACCAAGGCGTCTTCACACGGAGCGCCCGGGCCCCCCCAGGCCCCCCCGGGGAGCTTCATTACAACGGGAGGAACCGATGGATCCTCTGCAGCATTTTCAAACAGGGGGCGAGCAGGAGGAAGTCTTAAATTGTCCCAGACATCCTGGTTGCTCTACGTCCAGAGGAGATAAACAGCCTCCTCAGTGCTTCTTAAACAGGCGGTAAACACTGCACAACAAACCGCCTTGTTTGCTCAATAAAGCTCAACGTGCTGTAAACCTGGTTAAGTAATGAAGATAAATTTGACGAGGTTGACGCCTTCAAGGACTGAAGGACAAAGAGCTGCAGTGAATCACCGTTTGTCACACGCTCATAAGCACCAGTGCTTTCTAATGGACGACTAACGGAGCCCACACGCCACTCAGCTCTATCTGCCTCCACGGAAGCAGGTTTCATTGGTACAGGAAGTGCACAGGGTGGTGAGGTTTGCCTGGAGGCCAGAGTTTTATTACAAGTGTCACCTGTTATAAATCACTGTCCGAGGGATAACCTGCAGATTAATGGCTGCATTATTTGGTTGTAGAGGTTAATTTATGGTTGTGGAGAAACGAGGGTGAGGAAAGCCGGTGGACGGCGTGTGAACGAGGCCCCAGCGGGTCGCAGCACCAGCAGATCTGCAGGAACGGGGCCCGGTGATGTATGGGAAACTGCCGTCAATTATTGGAAGTCAAACCGCTTGAGGCAACAATGAGAGGATTTACAGGCCGCGACATTTTTCATGCCCTTACACTCGCTGCCTCCGGACGTGTGGGTCGATGGCGAGATGAAATACAAAGCACACGGGAGGTTTTAATGTTTACAGCACTCACAGCCCACATATGTGCCCCCCCCCCTCAAGTAAGTACATGGAGGCCACGCAGGTTGAGACGTGTCCAGCTGTGCATCACGTTGTGTGCAGCGCTGCCTCCAAAAGCCCAAAAGTCTGTTTCTTTTTGGTTTTGTTTACAAGCCTCTAATCAAGTTAAAGGGAGATGAGGAGGAGATGAGGAGGAGATGAGGAGGAGACGAGGAGGAGACGAGAAGGAGATGTGCGATTCAACCTTTAAGGTGCCATTCATCAGGGAGGAGAACAAAAGGGAGTCGAAGCCATTATCCTCCGCGTCGCCCGGCAGTCTGCGTGAGAACAGGAACACGCACACATGAAAACCTGCACCGGGAATAAAGTGTTCCACTTAGAAGAAACACAGGGAGGTACACCACGTATACATCATGTTCACACTAAAACAGAAACAATCTTTATATTACAGCTGACTACAATTTAAAACACGTGTTGTTTTTTGTATTCTTTCTCAGGTGCTTTATTTATTTAAAGGTTAATATTAATCTATATTTTCCTTCTTTTAATCTGTTTTCATTTTTACCTGCTTCTAGTTTCCTGTGCTTGTGTTTCTTTGTTTTTGTTTTCATTTAAATTCCCTCATGTGGTTTATTTCCTCTTCTGTACAACACTTTGTTGAGAGAGACTTGCAATAATAATGTAATAATTGTGTTCACGTGATTTATTATGAGAATAAACTGCTTTCAGACAAACTGCGGACATGAATCTTTGTGAAGGAGCTTTATGTGAGAATGAGAATCTCCACGTCAGTTGCTCCGGACATTTTCTCGAACGTTTGATGCCCAGTAAAATGTTTTTACTTCTCTCTTCTGACATTCGTTTGTATTTTTATTTCCCTCGTTTCCTTTTTGTGAAGCTCGATGTAGGAACGAAATATGAGAACAGTTGTTGAACGGTCATTTGAATGATCCATTAAACAATCCAATTAACATAAAGACCTGTGTTTGAACAGCAGAATGAAGGAGTGACACATTTCTCATCCTCTGTTCAACAGCAGACGGCCGGAGTTTGTGAAGCGGGAGAAGAAAGACGTTGGTCCTGCTCGGTTCAGTCTCCAGCAGCAGGGACGACAGGGTGGACAAAAGACGAGACGTTCATTTATCTTCCCTATATGACCCTGATGCAGATGAGGAGAATGAAAGCAAGCAATCAATTCCTTAATTGGGTTTGTGCTTCTCTAACTTGTTAAGGGGGCGTCTGTCTCGATTAAAAGGGAAGGTCAATTTCTCATTGTGACAATTACTGTATTCATCACACAGTGCAACAAAGGGATCCAGCAGAGTCGGGCCGACACTGAAGCAGATGCCTCCTCTATTGTGTGAGTCCTTCCATCACAACATTGTGTTTATCTCACTGTAACCTCATCAGGACACAACACAAAAGGTGTGATCCACAATTATACATCTACACTGTGAATGAAACACGTTGTGGGGTCACTTTTTATTATTGGTGTTTTTTTTGAGACACTTCTGGTGAAACTGTTGACAGTGAGGAAATCTCTGATGAGATAAGTGACTCATCATATCTGTTAAGAAATCACACACAGAGGCCAACTCCAAGTTTAAGTCTTTAATCTCCTGAAGTTTAGTCCAGTATTTCAGTAAACATTGCATTTAAAACCAAGTTTAACTTACATTTATGATAAAACAAAACAACCTTAAGCATGTTTTTTAAATAGGAACATTTAGAAATCCAGCAAACGGTCTTCAAGACCAACAATAACTGTTCTTTCACCAGAATCTGATTAAAAAAAATAGCACATTGTTGCAAAGAAATTAAGGAATAAAAAAAAGATTTGCACCATTTTAAGTTTTAAATCAAAGGAAAAGCGTTGACTCATCAATTCACTTTAAAAAACGACTCAGACTTTGGCTGAAAATGTCTTAAAAGTGATAAGATGTTAAAATGCAAGGACAATGTCCCTCCAAGAGTTTGTAGTGAATAAAACATGAACAAACTGGTGCGTCCAGTGTGAAGTGTCCCTCCTCTAAAAGAGGACAAGCAGCAGCAGCCCTGCTGGGGACGTTCTGGGTTTGGGTTGAAGACGTGTGGAGCTTTTCTTTTGGCTTCCTGAGAGAATTAGACTGTTGACACACAGCGTGACTCAGCTTCTGCCTCTCGTCACATCAACAGTTTATTTACCAGCGCCGAGGAACCACAGAAATTAGAATAAAAATGAGATTACGTGTCCCCGCGCTCACAGAGATGCATTCAATTACCCCGGCTGAAAAACTTCTCTTGAGGGGGAGTGTGGAGGATTTTTTGCTGCATAGCCATATATCAAAAAAGCAAAGAGTGGGAGAGCAACCTGCCGTGTCAGCTGGTTCATTTCTGTCCCTGTGTGTTTCTCTGTTTCCTTTAGGGGGAGAGAAATACGCTAAAAGCTCTTCAAACCAGACGGCCCCCGTTTTACAAGACACGTTTAATCTTCCTGGTGTTTGCTTTGGTTAAGTCCGGGATTGGAGCGCAGAGTGGCGGGATGTTGGTTCCTGCCGGTCTGTGAACACTGAGCTCTTATCAGTCTTTATCTGCATTTGAACAGGTTTCTAGTGGGGCAGAGCCGGGCCGACCAATCAGATTAAATAAAAGGCCCTTTTTGCAAGTTGGTGATATATCAACCACATGTCCCAGTGCTGCCTGCGGGTTCAGGCAGAGTTCATGTTATTAGTGTTACAGGCCTTTCATGCTCTCAGATCCCACACAGATCAAAAGGGCTTTGTGAGGTATGCCACCATCGGCCAATTAATGCCCACGAGTCCAGCTGCTCGGCCCTGAAGGTCCAGACCGAGCACTTTTCACAGCTAAACGCCAAAACCTGTTCCTTCCAGAGCAAACTCCTTTTCAGGCGATTATTCAGCTCTTAGGGAATATTTTGTAATTCACACTCCAGACGTTGCATAACCGGAGTCATAGGAGTGATCCTGATCTGATCTGGAATAACAAACCTGCCGGGCTGAGGCGGGTCTACAGTGAACAGCCTGGAGGCCGCGTCAGGGAGGCCGAGGAGTGTGAGGCTCAGAAGAACCTTGTGTAAATGAAATCTTCATAACTGTCAAGGGCTTCTGACAGAGAGACACTGCAACAGGATACTCAGCTGCTGCCGGGATTGTTCTGGTAATGCATTGTGGGTGGGACAATGAAAAATGTTCTCACTCTCCAGTCAGGCTTCCTCTGACCTCGTGGTGACGTCCCAAATTAGGAAGATTTGCACGACGAGGACTGAAGGATTCAGAATCTGTCTTTAGACTTGAGACCGACTTTATATAATTATAAGTGTTTGGTCTTGTAAGTGTGGACATTAACAAACTTGGTGTTGAGGCTTCATCTTCCCAACTTGACAAGATTCTCCCACAAGTCTGAGCATTTTAAAGATTATAGATAATCTACATAACGACTGATCTGACCCATAGCACACATCAAACAAACAGAAGCCCTGCAGGTTAATGAACAGATTCAAAACTAAACACAGCTCCTCAACGGGGCCAAAGCAAAACTCCTCATCAATCACAGCCTTTAAAATGAAAGCAGCACAGTTTGTTGAGGGATAACAGTGATGCTGCCACCTAGTGGTGACTAAAAGTCCACAGAAAAACATCTTATATCTCGAGTTTAAAATAAAGAAATGCAATTAAGAAAAGACTGAGTGATTGAACAGAATCTTAGAGCAGATAAGAGCACAAATCATCCCTGATAAAATTGCAAAGGAATGCCCAAAGCTTGAGGGGAGTTGAAGTAAAAAGGCACATTCTCTTCTGTGTTCTTTGGACTCACGCAACAGCGACGGCCATCGCGCTGATGCAACAAAATGTCCAAACACATTTTCTTTTCCTGCAGCTGATTGTCACGAAAGCCAAATCTAAAACCAGAACAGTGCCCCCCCCCTCCACCAGAGTCTGACCTCCAGAGTCACGTTTGACTTCCTACATGTTGTTGAATCCCAGTCGACTGGTGAATTTCTTAATGTCGACATTCTTGTGCTCAGGGACGTGTTTGAAGGTGCAGTCCTGCCTCGTGCAGCCTGTGGTCCTCCAGAAGAAGCACTCCTTCTTGCCCAGACTTCAACATCGAGAAAAACCACTCGTCACTTCACGGCTCAATTGTTTCATAAAAGAGAAGTAAAAGCGACCCAGTGGAACTAATCATTATGATGTAGGATTGTTCTCTTACCTGCTTTGGCCTTTGAAGGAATATCGCACATGGAGCACGATCCCTTCTAACACCATCCCCTGAGGAGGAGACAGACAGTTTCACATTTTAACGGCTCTTTAAATCAGCAAAGTGAAACTCTTGGTGCCATTTGTACTAACAACACTTCTTCACTATTTAACTACTTGCATTATGTCTTCTGTGTAAAAGAGCATCTGTTACACTAGGGG
Source organism: Platichthys flesus (assembly GCF_949316205.1). Taxonomy (NCBI): domain Eukaryota; kingdom Metazoa; phylum Chordata; class Actinopteri; order Pleuronectiformes; family Pleuronectidae; genus Platichthys; species Platichthys flesus. The sequence goes on from NC_084954.1 coordinate 3,297,423, forward strand.
TTGCTGGTTATTTTCAAGGTTCATCACTCCAGCCCAAATATATTTATAACAAAGCTTGTCCCACAACTTCTTTCAAAAACCAGTTTAGTGTTTAAAGTGACTTGTGAGTGAAAATTCCCCTGTTGTTCTGATGGCTGGAGAATGAATGAACGTTCACTCTCGTCCTGCTGAATGTTCATCAGAGGCCAAATCATGTAATTTGCTGATGATTAAAACAATCCTTAAAAAAACAAAACAAAGACATACATCAAAACACTGGATGGCTCTTTCACAGTCTTCCATTCTCGTGTAGTTCACAAAGGCACATTCGTGTTCCAGCATTATCTTGATGCTGTAGATCACTCCAACTCTGAGGAAGACGACATGGAGAGTTGTGAGTAAATCAGTCAAGTTTAAATATATATATGATTTAGTAGAGACTGTGAGGTTCTTCTTCTACAGTAGTTCTACGGCACTTGACTGAACGATGGGTGCCGTCAAGCTCATTATAATCACATAACAGTAGTGGATTGAAATGTTCTTTGTTTAACCTCAAATATTTGACGGAATCTCAATCAAATTCACAAGAGTTTGAACAGAAGCCTGTCGAGAAGCTGGAGGAAGCTCAGACTGTGGAACTTCACCTGCTGAAGAGCTCATGAAGTGAAGCGTAGGTGACGGTCGGAGCCAAGGCGCCGACCCAGATGGAGTAGAGCTGCCTTTGTGCAGAACAGAAGAGATAAAAAAAAGAATAACTCAGAAATGTGAGCAGTGCACCTCTACATCTTCTTTCAAATTCAGGTCAAATGTTTTTACAAACACTGAACTTACGGTTTCACATGATTCCTCGGACGAGGAGTCGGCGAGTGAGACTGAGATCTGCTCTGCAGCGGAGAAGAAGTCAGAGAAGGCCCTTTGACCGGCTGGGCTCGAGAAGGACTGGCTGGAGGGACAGCTTTAGACTCCTGGCCATCTTCTGCCAGCAGCACGCGTTCGTCTGCATCGTCCCTGCTGCCACCGGCACCTGAAGAGAGCCAACAGTGGAACCACTCAAGCTACAGGACATCATCAAGCTGTCTTCACGGATGTCATCTTTTGGAAACACGTGACATTTACCTTGGGAAGTATCGTGTGCAGCAAACAGAGCTTCAGTAGCTTCCTGCAGCGTGGCGTGGTTTTTCAGGGCCTCGTTGCACTTTGTCCACCCGAAGCCCATTTCCTGAAGAGAAAGTGCAAAGACAAACTCTCACACTGACACGACACCAGCAGGCAGGGCTACATCCTCACACAAAGAAGTGATGCACAAATACACGCAGGAAAATACATGCAACAGAAAGACAGTAAAAAACCATGGACTCAAATATTATAACGCACAAGGTGACAAAAAGCCAATTTGAGCATATGGTTTTTCAGTGAAGCCAAAACATTGAAAATATATCAATATCCCATATATTCAGATTATTTCTGATACAGAACTAAGACGCTCGCGTGAACAAACTCAAACTAGTGAGTTCAATATAAACTGAACAGAGGAAACATACAAATTAAACAAACTGCTCCAACAGCACTCCGTTTTAAAACTGCAGCATCTAAAGCTTTCATCAAAGCATTCTAGGTTTTCAGCTTCTTGTCAAAGTCAGACTTTTCCCCCTTTTCCGAAGCACATAATACATTTTTCCTTCCAAACTGCTGCACATGGGTTTTCCTACCATGAGGTGCAGCGTCTGTGCTCGTTTTAACTCTTGCTTGGCTTCAGCACTGGAGCGGTCCAGCTGTAGCACCTCCTCATAGACCAGCGAGGCCTCGTAGTATCTCTGCACAGGACATTAAAAGCAAGGAGGACTTTAAAAACACAAATTGCAAGTAAAGCTGCTACAGGTGTTGAATCTGTGAATGAAAAGACGACATTACAAGTGTTCTGAGCATCTGGATCTAAAAGCACAGATAGAACAACGCAGTGTTACAGGAGCAGGGATTCACCTTGAGCCCACACAGAGCCTTCCCTTTCCTGAATAAACCCTTTATCCAGTTTGGTTCCATGCTGAGCGACAGATCAGCGTCTCGCAGAGCATTTTCAAAGTGCTGCATTCTTTCATAGCAGAGGGACCGATTTCCAAACAACCTGAAACATAATAAATGATTAGAAGACGCTGCTTCTGGGTGCTGTAATACAAGTTGCACTGAATTTATTTCCCTGTTCTTACCTATATTCCCGTGGGTTGAATTTAATGGCGTCGGTAAAGCATTCAATCGCATGCTCAAACATTCCGGAAGCTGCCAAACGATTCCCTTTACCTGGAAGGACGGTCGCCATCTGGTGAGTTTGGTGCTTTCACGTGTTTGTTTAACAGCAGAGTGTCAGGAAGGAAAATATAACTCACCAGCCAGATCTCTGCTTATGTTTGCATACTCCTCTGCAGCTGTAGCCGTGGGGTTCTGTTGCACAGTCAAAGTAAGACATCCGATTACAATTTCAGCCTCTTATTTTGAAAACATTACACAAAAAAAATAAAATGTATGTTTTCATTGCTCCCACCTCTTCATTGGGCTCATGTCTCCTTTCCCTTTGAGCTTCAGGATCTTCCACAATTTTAGGCTCCTCCTCCACAGCTTTAGGCTTCTCCTCCTCGGGCTGCAGAACCTCCACTAATTGGTTTTCCTGTATTTCCTGTGAAGGCTTCTGGTTACATGTCTCCTCGGGTGACGATTTAACAGCATACGAATTATTGGAATCCAACTCCTGTGGGCAACAAGACGAGGTTGTTGTTTAAGGATCCTCATTTGACGAGTGACCTCACACAACACAGAGAAAAAAGTGTAATTGTCACAAACCTTTTCCTCCTCCTGTTCTACTTCTTCTCTCTTATTAATTGTAGCAAGATTCTCTTCTCTATTATTAACAACGCTCCTTTCCTCATCTCCGGCAGCTTCGGTTTCATTTAGAGTTTTATCACGTTCTGGGGATTTATTTGCTTCTGTATTATTGTCAGAAGGATTTTCTTCCTGATTTTCAGAGGAGTCCGACTTGCTGAGTTCTTCCTCCTGAAATGACATCAGAGCAGCCATGAAACAGCTCCGCAGTCTGGATTCGATTTCTGAACATTTAGACGTATAGTTTAATCATAATTCTTAGCAATATTGGTAACAGAAGACTTACTGGTAAAATTACTGTATTCTCCTTTTCTGATTGTTTCTTTTCCTTTCGACGCTGGAGCAGAAAGAATGAAATCTGTCGTGAGACATTGCCGAAGAAAAAACAACAGCAAGAATCCGAATCACGTGAACACTCACCATCTTTTTACGCTTGTTCTTCTGCTTTTTCTCCTTGGATTGCTCTTCTTCTGCTTTCAACTCATCTTTATAATCCTTCTGGGGGGGAAAACAAAAACGTGTCAAGCCTTTTACCATAAATTCACCTTAATACAATGTCTTAAATAAATATACTACTGTTTAAACTTCTTAAATCTGTAAAGAACCTAAAAGCTCAAAAAGCCTCCAGCTACAGCTGTCACCGCTGCAGAGGCATGAAGATGAAAGAGAAATGCATTACCTTATCAGTGCTTTTTGCAGTTTGTGAATGAGGCTCTTTAGGCTGGTGAGCAGCTTTCTGTTGCTGAAAATAATCATCTTCATCATCATCATAATCGCTGACATCTGAATATGAGAGGTCTTCTTCGGGGAAGAAAGGCTTAGTTTCATCTGAAAATTAAAAAAATACTGCGTGTGAACAAACACATCATATGAACAATGAAAGACATTTTTATCATTGAACATAACAGTGTTAACAATAATACAATCAAAGAACTAATGGTGATGAGTAATAAACAGGATCTATATTCGATTTCTGGAACATTTACTACATCTGCACTGTCTCAGTGGACTTTGGACGTGTCTTTACTTCTTTATTAGCCTATTGATAAATCCTGGTGATTAAAGTATTGTGCAATCCAGGTCGTGGTGCACATTGATAACCACGACACCAGTGCACCACCCAGCCCTGGTTAAAGGTAATATCTTTAATTCTATTCTCGACCATCACTTTGAGAGTCAGTTCAGAAGAAGCCTTACTGAAGACGCCGGTGGATAAGATCTGCATGAAGTGATCAGCTCCTTGTATGCGCACCATCTTGGACTTGAGAAAATCTGCCATGGCTTCCTGAAAGGGAAGCAGAACAGAAGAGAAGTATCAGTTGAAATGCCCAATTCAAAAGACGGGGGCTGAGACAAATTGTTGATAATGTGGAAGAAGAGAAATTCCTTCATGTCCAAACCCGGTGGTTGATTCAGAGGAGTTTTATATTCACGGCGCAGTGGAGACACAACAAGGTGAAACCATTGTGTCTGATGGTTCAGAGGTTTTATACCACAACATGAAGGCAACCTGGACAGGCTAACTTACAATACAGGGAAGTTGATGGAGAGATTTAAAACAGGCGTCTGTCAACTATGTAAAACAGTTGAATGTCATGTAGAGAAGAAGGAAATTGACGTCGATGGGATAACAAAATAAAATAAAAAGTTAATTACTTGCCTGAAAGAAAATGAATCAGCGACTATTTCATTATCAATCATTCAAATATTTAACAACAAAAAAACTATTGAAACTTAATTTAGAAGAAGACAGAGGAAGGAACCAGTAACAGTGAGTTAACTCCGGCCACAACACAGGGCTGACATTTTTATTTAATAATATTCTATTAATGATCAGGAGAAGACATTCCTAACACGTTAATCAAAAACAACAACAACATGATAATTGTGTTGTGGAAAGTGGACCTGACGACGTGTTACCAGCAGGAGACAGCGAACCAGAAAGACCAGTTCGTGTTCCTCACTTCCCAGTAAACACACAACCCGTGTGAATCCCACTCACCTGTAACATTGAGGCGTTTACATCGTCTGTGGACGCGTGAGCGGCACCTGGCAGGAAGACAACAGGAGCCACTTAAACACGTGTCAAAACAGTAACGTCACAACCTAAATTAGCTAGCTAACTGGTAAGCTAACTGGTAAGATAACTGGTAAGATAACTGGTATTGCTTGGGCTGGGGCAGTTCTCAGGAACAGAAACTTAACGCTAAGCTAACAAACTAACACAACTACAGGCACTCATACCTTTACTTTGGTCCTTCCGTTCCGCCATGACGCTGTTTCTGAGTTTAACGTTAAATTAGCTTGTTAGCAGGCTGTTACTTTCACCGGTCACGTCCCCTCTCCTTTTACGCGTTGACTTAGAACCCAAATAAACATGTTGTTAAACCCGCCCCCGCGAGAACTGCCAACCAATGAGCTTGGCTTCGTTCTGCTCCAGGGGCTCCGATTGGATGTCTCTACCTGTCAGTCACAGTAAAGAGGCGGGGTTTGAATGCAGGGAATGTGATATGAGTCATTAACTATCTATCGAAACTGGATTATTTTATTTGCATATTATATTATTTTGTCATAATAGGATTATGTATATTATAATAGGGTTGCTATATTATAATAGGAATATTATTTTTGTTTTATTTCAGAATGTTTTTTTCATAATGTGAAGGAAATACTGGAGAGTTTTGAACTTGATGTTGAGTTCTAGGATCAGCCATAATAAAAACAATTATAATAATGAAAGGGAAAAAAGTTTTCTTCCCTCTCTTTATTTCGAGAATAATGTCAAAATGTTGAGAATAAGTTAATGAATAAAGTCAGATATAGAATTTCTGAAGTAAATGTGTATTTCTTCTCACTCCTCTTTGAATATGTAGATTAAATCATTTTAAGTATTTGCTATGTTTTTCATCATCACTATTTGTAAATAAAACTTGTTCTGTGTATTTCTTCACTTGTTTGTATCATTTCTCTTTTTTTATTTACATATTACATAACGTATGATCACTTAGTGCGCTGGATTGCATTATATTGATCTTTGAAATACTCATGCAGCCACTCTTTTCTATCGCAGAGGAGCGAGGCATCTGCTCAATAAACGATCTTTGATATCCTTCAATTTCAAATCGTTCCTCGGGCGAGCTCTCTTCCTAGCGACGCCTGCATGGTTACGAGCGGCAGGAAGCGCGCTCACAGTGGCGGACTGGGAACAACAACAACAACAACATGAACGCGGAGCCTCCGGAGGTTGTTTGTGTTTCTAACTCAAATGTTGTCGTCAAGAAATGTGACCCGATTATTGACTCGATCTTCGGGTAACTTATCCCGGAAGTGCGGCTCACGGTTCCCTCAGCGTTGGCGGCTGTCAGCGGTTAGCCTAGCTAGCTGCTAGTTGCTAACGGCTTTGCTAGGTTAGCTTACTTAATGGCCGACATGTGTCTGTTCAACTCGAGCGTCTTGTTTGGTTAAACACACTGTGTTTGTGTTGGGGGTCATGACGACACAGTCTGTTGGTTAAAACCAGTGCAACGGTGAACTGGTTTGTCCCCGAGTTAACTCCCAGTAAACCTGTTGCTCTTCCAAGGCTCTAGAGATTTAGCTGAAACGGATCAGTTTCTGAAGGTGAAATAATCCTAGTGGTGTTTTCACTCGTGTGAAATCATCTAAACTTTATGAATTGTGTTGTTATTTATCCTTGAATTGCGCTTTTATGTTTAAATACGTTTTATTTACATCGGCAGCGCGTCCTCTCTACGGAGGCCGCCATGTTTGTTGTTTGTACAGTTGCCAAAACTGGACAAACTAAAGCGATTTTTTATCCTGTGAATTTGAAAAGTGCAAGAAAACAAAAGCACCAAATACAACCGGATGTATTATTAATAATATATATGTGATGTGATGAATATTTAAGTCTGGTCTTGTTTAATGAAAGTTGTGATATGAAGCGACAGAATGTGACAGGGAGGCTGGTCCTGGAGTGACTGTTCTCTGCTGCCTGACCAGCAGGTTGTAGAGGAAGTGCAGGACAGGATCCAGGCTGCATCACAGAGTTGTGTTACCGCAAGTTGTCATTTTCTGGGACACAGCTGTGAGGAATGGCACTGACAGTAACAGTGATTTGCTTTGTTCTGTGAATCACAGAGAGAGGAGGCATCTCTTCAGCTGCCAGCGGATAACGATGGGAGTCGGTCTGTTGGAGAATCCTCCATGAATCAGCTGGGACCTCGAAGTCTACCTGCAGCCGGAGAGGACTGGAAGCAGCCCACACTGGAGACAGATGATTGGGAGCCTCTACAGCCCAGTGGACGCTCTTTGCAGCTGGGTATGTACATTCAATAAAAACAATGCATTTCACTGTCTCTCCTCTCCCCTTTAAATAATACATTGAATACAATCAGATGATGCAGAATTGATGTATTACTCTAACTTTGTTGTGACTCAAAGAATAACATATCCTTTGCGGTGTGTGTTTATGTAGATGTGTCTGCAACATTCTTTTATAGTATCTGTGCACGTGTGGAAAACCTTTCATTTTCTTTTTAATAATTCATTGCATTGTATATCTTTAACTTTGAAGTTTGATGCCTGTTCATGTTGCTTGTGGATAACATCAGTATTTTCTTTGTCTTCAGAATTTCAGGACAGTAACTTGTCTCCAGCTCTTTTCCTCTTGCCTGTAAACTCTCGAGTGGAACGCAACTTTGCTGAATATTCTTTATTCCAACAAAGTGACCATGAATTTGCTCCTTTGAGGTAAAAAAAAACAAACAATTCAAAGTTAATTCCTGGTTGTGTGGACATAGTTTTCTCTATGATGATGAGAAATTTACATTTTTATTACTTCATATACTTTTTCAAGGGCGTACCCGGACATGTCCATGGCGTCGGAGAGATTCCCCTTTCAGCCCCAGGATCGCACCACTCAGGCGTCTGAGCGCGGCTCACTGTCCCAGCATCCTTTGGCCCAGGCAACCGTCCTTTCTGAAGAAGGAACGAGCAGCTGCTGCTCTCTGTCCCAGCACAGTATGCCACCAGGGGACGAAAGCAGACAAGAGGAAATTATTCCCTCCCGACTGTCGGACCTGCAGGCATCTAGAGAAGATGGTGGTGGCACAGAGAAGGACTCTGAGACACTAACTGACCTTAAAAACCAGCTCGCAGCTGCAGACGATGACACTTTCTTTCTGAGTAAAGACATCCCTGCCCAGCGTCTTCTGGACATCCTTCAGAAAGAGGTTGGCATGCCGAGCAGCAGTAGTAGTGCGGTGTCCTCTGCCTCTGAGATGTCTGTGAAGAGCATTACATCTTTTGTCCAAGAGTCTAAAAGCTCGAAAATTCCCAAACCCGGATTTCACCAAAGCTCGGCTAGAAGAGAAGGTCCACCTGGTGAAGCTTCTCTGCCCCAGCAGCAGACGCAGAAACCTGACCCGTCACAAACGCTGTCATCTGAGGTCTGTAACATCACCGTGGGCTCCCGCAGCACGCAGCCTGACGACAGCAGTGAAGCGTTGTACAGGGAGCTGCTGTCTGAGGCTGAGGGGCACTGCAGCAGAGAAGCTGGAGCTAAAAACCAACAGCAGAAAAGTGCTTCACCACCTGCTCAGATTCTTACAGAGACATCCACTGGCAAGCCGAGTGTGACCCGAAAAAATCTGAGTGACCTGCCATGGACCGGGCCGTTTTCATCCGGTGTGGAAAGGCTGCACAGAGAGCAAGACCTCTGGTCCTCAGGGAACCAAACAGGGGTCGACGGGTCCTACCTGGGTTTCCTTCCACAGTCTCAGTCCACTCCAGGGGTTTTCAAGGCCCCACCCAGATCCAGTGTCAAGGCTCCATTAGGGAAACTGACTGCAATAGAATCTGATAAAGAAAGCTCGTATCAATCGAGGACTGGGATCTCTCCACAGCCAGCTGTTCCTGAGCCTGATGTCCAATGTCCAGCCTCAGCAGATCAGTACCACGAGGAACATACCTCTGCAAAGGTCCAGTCTCTTCCAAGTCTGAACTACATTCAGAAAGTGGACGCTTGGAGGACGAATCAGAGCTCTGGCAACACGACACTGTTTGACAGTCTGGCACTGCAGGGATTTTCTGGCGTCTCTCCTAAAAAGAAAGCTTACGAGGCAGTGTCCGACTCCCTGAATCGAATCCTCAGTGAGCAGGTGCGGAGTTTACAGCAGCCTCCTGTTTCCAGTGCTCTCAACGAGAGTGTGACACAGAAATCCTCAGCAGCTCCTTCTGGCTCCTCCTCTCCGAGGAGAGGGGAGGCGGTGGGCAGCGCTCCCAGTGACAACGATAACACTGGGTCTGCAGCAGGACCATCCAGCTCCCCCTTTGGCCGGTCGCAGTCCCACTCCTCTATTAGCACAGTCGTCATGTCGGCCCAGAAAGAAAAGAATGAGACTCAGGACGAGGTTCATCATCATCTTCATCAGCCGAGTGCCTCAGCTCAGCCCTCACTTCTCGTGAACCTGGGTCAGTTCAGCGACGTGTCAGTCCATCGAGATTTTACACTTTCAAGTTCCCAAGATAGTTACAACAGTGGAGTTAAACAAGGAACCTCTATCGGAGCTTCTTCTGTCACCAGCCTGGAGGTGGATAGTTATGCCCCCTACTGGACTTCTAAACTTCCGTCAACACCACCTCTGCCCGGACCTCGAGAATTCAACATCGAAGACCGAATTCCGGTAACTGAAAAACTCAAAAAACCTTCTAAAACAAGCACGATTTATTTATCTTGTGTTTTGGACTGGAACACTTATTCTGTTGATTCAGGTTTCAGCAGATCATCAACTAAACTTCCTCTTTTTGTTTCCCTTGCAGTTGTATCTCCACAACCTGGGTATCGAACAGTCTCCCTCAACAATATTAAATCCTTTTGCACCCAGGGGGCCAATCAGAGAACCTGAATTCTCTCCCACTGATCTCTGTACAATTAAAGGATCGATCGGAACCAAGAGCACCCAACCCTCTGAAGGTAATATTTCACCCCAGACTAGATCGGCTTTAACTGTTTTGCAAATGTACTTTTTGATAATCGATACAGAACCAATGTGGCTAATTTTAAAACCCTATATTTTCAGGTGGCAGTCCCTATAAAGGAGAGTTTTCCAGGTCTAGTATTCTATCAGTGGACTCTAGTATTTCCATTCCGTTCAGCATGGACAGTCTTGGTCCGGCCGTATCGATCCCAGAGCCGACCAAGCGATCATCTCCTCCACCTGATGCTGAAGCTCTTCAGACTGAACGCAGACTGACACCAGCCTCCCAGCGTGAGGAGGATTCCCACTCCTCCACATTGCATCTCAGCCAGCAGCAACAGAAGGACGACACTCTAACCAGCAGTCAGAATACTTTCCTGCCAGGAGAGAGGTTTGACTCTGACCTCTCATTGGTAACTCAGGCGAGGAGCGAGGAGAGAGATGTGGAGTCTCCCTTGCAGACGAGTCGTAGTAAAAGTGCAGAGGATTCTTTGTTGGAGATCAATAAACTGCTCTCTCAGTCGGATAAGGTGGTGTCTGCTGGGTCTTCCTCAGCCTCCCCTGCAGCGCCCCGTCTGCTGTCTGACGACGACTTATTCCTCTCCTTCAGGAGGAAAACCAGTAAACTCCAGGACTCCTCGTTCTCCGGAACCGAGGACCCCAGAACTCGTTCCTCCTCGCTGTGGGCCAGGTCGTCGTCTGACTCCATGCTTACCTCAGAAAAACCAAGGCAAAGCTCTTTAGGTCGAGAAAGCATGACCTCCTCATGGCAGCCTGATTATCCTTCCACACAATCTCTCACTACTGCACCTGCCGCAGGTTCAACCCTTGTTCTCTCCAAACCAGCCAGACGGGCGGAGCCTGAAGGCTGCAGTGCTGCTCCTCCCGACAATAAAGCCCCAACACAACCACCAGTCATCAAGTCTCCACCCGCTGTGAACCCACAGCAGCTCATCTCTACATTGACAGAGACGCCGGCTGCACTCGAGGTGGAAGAAGAGCCTGCGTCTGGAGGTCCTACACAGAGCAGCTCCTCGCCCCCCCCTCCGGAGGACACAGATCAGGGAGGGATGAGCGACGGGAGCAGCGAGAGCTCACTGGCAGTCAGAGTGGCCCAGTTACTCCAGAGTGAGTCTCCGGCCACCATGATGTCCAGTACGCCCAGCATCACTGATCAAGAGGACAGCAAAGCCAGAGGTACGACCCCTCAAAGGCTGTCAGGGTCAACTTTTTTTTTATTCCCTGATAAAGTTGACTCACAGTCAGTTTATAGTTCTGTAGTAAAGTGATATGTTTTCATAGCAGACGTCATATACTCAGTTTCCTCTATGTGTATCTACACTGCTTCTATCTGACTGCTTTAATCAGACCTCATGCACAAACATGTCGAGCTCAGAAAACAAGATTAGACGGTTTTCAAATGTTCATCTGGATAAAAGTGTGTGTTTACGCTGCAGAGTGGATCAAACTGAAGGTGTCGGGTCAGCAGTGTGAGCCTCTGGAGTTGGACATAGAAGATAGAAGACGCATTGAAGAGATCAAGAAGGAGCTGCTGTTAAAATTCCCCATGAAGGTAAAACAGCGAACACATGTGAAACGCAGCAAATGGTCTAGTTTGAGCAATTGAGCACAAAGCAACTTTAAATCCTGATTTTTCAAACCTTATCATTTGTATTTTAATATTCTAATGTCATTATCTCTCTCTCAACGTCTGCACGGTACAGGTCTCACAGTTAAGGTAACTGATGTTGGTGGTTTGAAGTGTTTTATATAAAACAGAGTGCTGTGGACTCTGCTCTGTGTGGTTTGATGGTTGCATTGCTTTCTCCTTGCATCTCAGAGTTTTCCACAAACTCATCCCTGTTCTGGATCCAGGTTTGGTTGCAGTGCTGAAACGTTTGGAAGTGAATCTTTGTCACAGATGAGTGAATTCACAGGATGAGAAACACAAGGACATTATTTGGTCTCATGGTTTGAAACACTCTTTTGCTTTCTCTTTCTCCTTCCAGAGCCAGTTGAGTACAGATACAGAGAGCAGTGCAGCATCCAGTTTCCAGAGGAGACAGGATCCACCTCAGCCTGTGGAGGCGTTCACCTCCAACCAGCTGTCTCAGCCTCTGCAAGGCCTCAGAGCGAACCCGTCTGCCCCCAGCGTGTGGCTTAGAGACCCTCATCGCCCAGACACTCTAGAAGCTCAAGTACAGAAGATTGCTGCTCGAGAAGGAGTAACTCTCCCCAGAACAAACCCTCGGGCCCTCACGTCCATCTCCATCGCCACCTGCAGGCGCTCCACTTCCCCTTCTCCCTCCCCGTCGCCTGCACCTCCCATCAGCCCAGCCTCAGAGCCACTCCACCCGAGCGAGCTCTGGACAGCAGACGAACACCTTAAAGTGAACAGACCACCCACTCAAAATGAAGAACAGACAACCAGAGAGCTGACATCAGGGTTTGAACCGAGCAGTCGTCTCTACACCAGAAAGCAGAGCCTAGATTCTCAGTTACTGTCAGGAAATCAGACGAGGCAAGATGCTGTGGGAGGCCGGTTTGAAAACCCACCTCCACCAATCCAGGTTTTAAATAGAGAGGATCAGCGAGATGATTTATTCACCTGGGACCGCTCTGGTGCCCACGGAGCTGAACGAACCACACGTTCATCCTCCTCTGAATCTCCTGCCACGGCCGGTCACGTCTCCAATGTCCTTCTCACTCTGTCCCCGAAAGCAGCTGATCCCAGCTTGGCCTCGGCTCTGAGCTCCAGTCGAGCTGGTGCAGCTACAGAGAGGCCACGTAGAGAATTTGTTCTCCTCAGACACTCTCCATCCACAGCCAGCAGCCCGGACGAAGGCGTGGGTCTGTCCAGTCCACCAGAGTGGTACGAGACCGGAGAGCCGAGGGAACATCGGGGGGTTGAACGAGCAGACACCTCCACCCTGTTTAAATCTGTGGTTCCTCGACGAGGAATCACCTCCACATCCAGAGAAGCCTTCACACCAGGTCCCAGACCTGAGGATTCCAAAAGACCCTTAACCCACGAATCAGCAGGTTTGTTCTGAAAATAACTTTTAATGTGAGAGAACTAAAAGTAAAGGGCTTTTCTTCCTAATTACTCTGTAGCAGGAGAAGTGTGAGATGGGAACCTTCATTTATCTCTTAATAACGTCTTGAATGAGGCTTAAGTTCAAACTGGAGGATTTGTTTTTTAAGTCCAGGGGTAGAAACAAGTTGTGGCAGCGGAGTCAGGGATTAAAAGTGAGGCACCTGCATCCAATGATTGTTTTTTATTATAAATTAATCTGTAGATCATAATAGACTCATATTTAATCTGTGCATTTACAGTAAATAGTGAAAATGGAAACAGTTTAATAAAACAAAACTACTCAATCCATACTTTTTGAGCCCTTGCAAAAAAACTAGATAAGTTAATGTTGCATCAGACCAGTAATAAAACTGAATTTTCTGTTTTCCTGTTAAATATCTGTGACGTTTGGGTTCATGTGTTCTTAAGATGTGATCATGAAAATGTTCTAAATGTCCTACGTGTCCTCTCCTGCAGCGGTGCCTGTCCTGTTGCCTTACAAACCCCGCGGCAGTGAGGAGCTCTTCTACGTCCCCCAGTTAGAATCGGACGCCTCCTCCACTGGTCGCTCTGACACCTCCATGGAGAGCTCACACACAGGTACAGCACTTTTTCACTGAGCTGCTTTATCAACGTGTCCGACTGAAGATCTGATCATCGTCTCACAAACAAACACTTAAATCAGGTTGCTCCAGGTTTCACTCGGTTTTTCTCGTCCTGTTTTATAAAATAGATTTTGGAAAATCCCTCGACAAACTCTGAAACAGCAAAATAATAACAGCAAATTAGAAAGTAAGGAATTAATGAGTCCAGAGGATTGAATAATCTGTGATGAACGAGGCTCTGCTCTCATTTCCCCTGAGCCTGTGTGGGTCGCAGCTGCTCCCTTGTAACGTACACCCGGCAGCACATCAATTATTCATGTTCAGGGGCTGGACGAGACAAAGGCAGAGCAGGGGCCCAGCGGAGACACAGAGGGAGAGAGGGAGAGAGGGGGGGCTGTGACTCAACGTCTTTCTAACGTCTTCTGTTCAGTTCTGCCTGAAAATGAAAGGATTTGTCTCATTTTGAGCAGTTTTATCCGTCTGTTATCTCCGAAACGAAGAGATAAGAGGTAAGAGGTAACGGCCGCCAGGTAACAAACCACTTTTGAATTGTGAGCAGGCTCAGACGACGCCGTGGCCCCACGCTTCAGCAGTGAGGTCCTCGGGCGCCAGGACCCGGGGCTGGACCGCGGCGTCACCATCAGACACACGGAGGGCATCTACAGCAAGAGGCTGAGGACGGCTGCCTTCAGAATGCAACAACCTGGACACAGAGGTATGTGGACATCCAGCGTGTTGAAGGAGTGAAACAAGCAAGTCTGTCATTAATAATAATAAACTTTATTTATAAAGCACTTTTCAAAACAGTGACAATGTGCTTTACAAGTTAGAAACGAAGGCAAACAATTAAAATCTGAAGATCTCACAAGTTATAAGAGTTACAGCAACAAACTGAATAAAATCAGCTATGATTAAAATAATCAGTTATTTGGATAATATTAATATACGTGTCAGTCTGGTTTAATTAAATCAGTATAACTAAATGTTGAAATTGCAGAAAGATAAAACACCTTTGGGAAGGAGTAAAAAAAAAATAAAAAAAGATGATTTCACAATAGTTCAGATATAAACACATAATTTAGTTTAACAAAAGACAGACGTTTGCAAATCTGGCAAAAGCCTGAGGGCCCCGAGCTGAGGGGGCCCCTGAAAACGTCTCATTACATTAGACCACAGATACGGTAAATTAATGTGAACACCCTTAAATAATATGATCAAATATGTTCAGAAGACTAAAGACACCATGGGGGGGGGGACTGCCTAACCAGGACATTGCAGACGTCTGTTTGAAGACGAGAGCCAGAGATTCACTTCGATGCATTTATTAAATATTTAAAATATCTCCTCTTTATTGGGTCTTAACACCCGATGTGTTTTTCTTGTTGCAGATTCCTCGGTGACGGTGAATAAAAGCTCACAAACGAGCACAAGCCGAACTTCACGCCCGCCCCCCCCACTGTCGCCGGCCTTGACCAGATTGTCTTCGTCCAACAAGCCAGCCGCCCCGAAGAGAGACCAGGGAACCAGCCCGCTGCCGTTCACTCGTCATGGTCAGCCAGAGACGAGTCGTCACCTGGACCAGAGCCCTGTCCCTCAAACCGGAGGGGACCAGCACAGGAGGGACGTCTCTCCCCCGGCCCCCCCACAGAGCAACATCAGTCTGGACGAGCTGTGGCAGAGGTTCTGCGATCGCTGGACCATCGAGGAGTCTCGTCCAACCAGCGACCGGGAGGCGTCTCTGCTGCAGAGGCTGGAGCGTCTGTCCCGCCTCATTCACAGCAGGAGGAGAACCAACGTGTCGGAGTCACAGGAGGACAATCAGCAGCAATGGAGGAGGAGAGGAGACGCTACGAGGGACAGCAACAGAGAGGATGATGGGAGTTTACACGAGGAGACGACACCTCCCGTCCCTCATCAGGCCCAGCGAACATCTCAGCCTGCAGCGGAGAACAGTGGCACCTCCTTCTCCTCCAGCCTCTCCCACAGCTCCTCCCAGAGTCTGCTCCTCAGTCCCGCAGACAGAGACGAGTCAGGGAGCTTGTCCACCGCGTCGGGCTCCGTGTCCAGCGTGGACACGGCCCGGCTGGTCCGAGCCTTCGGCGCCCACAGAGTCAAGCACCTGAAAAGCGGCTCCAGCCTCGGTAAACTTTACAACACCATCAACAAGCAGAAAGAAGGGAGGGAGCAGAGGAGGGGGGGGCACAGAGACGTCCCGCACCTCACCACGCTGCTAGAGACCACCGGGACAGACGAGTCCTCGGTAAGTTCAATATCCACTGACTGGTTTCTCTGATCCTCACAACCCCTCAAAGTTCATGGTTTCATGAAGCCGTAAGTCTGAAAAAGATGGATATAATTTATATAATAATAAATATAGAGCTGTAAAATTATTAGATCAGAAACTTTTAGTGTAAATATTTGAGCTTTTTTATTCTACAAAGAAAATGTAAAGATTAGTGGAAAGTTGGTTTCTGTGAGAGTGTGTGATCTGTTCTGTGCTGACGTTTCTCTCTCGGTCACCGATTGGCTCTGAACTCTGGATGTTGCTCTTCAGGTTGCTGCTGATTCGTCCACCAGCACCTTCACCCCCCCGTCGCACCGCGGCCCCTCCAACCCTCTGGCAGCCAAGAAGACGGTTAAACTGCTCAGCAAAGGCATCCAGACAGGTTGGATGAGCACGAGTTTGAGAATCAGTTTCTAATATAAGACCTTGACCACCCTTCACACAGAGTCTCCACGAACATCTGGCTTGTTTTGTCTTCTTCAGCTTGTGACCTGGAGATCGTCAGAAACGCGACCCGGCGCCACACCAGGGACGTTGGAACCACGTTCCCCTCGCCTCATGAAACCAGAGCACCGAGGCAGATTTCCTCTTCCTCACCCAGTGAAGAGAGAGGAAGAGGAGGGCAGGAGAATCCCTCGAAGGTTCACTCCTCACAGAAACAGAGGAAGAGCAAGAGGAGCCCATCAAAGCTTTATCCTGCAGGTACAACATCTTGTCTAGTTTGTATCATCAATATCTTTATGGGGTCTTTTAATTTTTAATAGTTTACTGCCAGAATAAAAGACTGTTTTCCTCCAGGCGTCTCTTGGTTCATCACGGCTGACGACCTGCGCTCCGAGGCGAGGAAGGAGAACCAGCAGGAGGAAGAGGAGGAGGCCCTGAGGCCGAGCACTGCCTGGTTCGAGCCGCACAGCAGAACCCAACCGTGGAGGGAACCGCTCAGACAGAGACAAGTCCACGAGGACAGAGCCACACATCACACAGAACCTGATCCCAGAACCAAGACCAGGTCGTCTGGTCTGACGCGCGTCTCGCTGCAGGTTGGTTTGGACATTCGTCTTTTTCTGACGTTCATCTGAAGGTGGCTCATTTTAAATTTGAATAGATTCTTTAACACATCTGGTTGGCCATGAACAGTACATGTTGGAAAGTTCCCACCTCTTCTTTTTAAAGTTTTCTACTTGAGCTCATGTTTGGAAGAGTTTCAGGGATATTTAATACGTTTGTATAAGAGAGCTGGTAGAAAACTTCAGGGAGAGATGAAGAACGACATCAGATTATACATTTTATGGTTCATGGTCAGTGCCTTCGACCTCATGCTTGAAAATAGATGTTCACCTTTTTAAAACTCCTCAATATTGTGGAAGAGAGGAGAAAGTGGTTAATGCTCCTCCTTCGTCCTGCAGGAGGCGCTGGAGACGTGGCGCCCGGGGTTCATCTCCCGGTCCAGGCAGAGGGTGACGTGTCTGGCTCTGCAGGCGGAGGAGAGGAAGCTTCAGGGCTTCTTCATCGGAGAGAGAGACCCGCTCTTCAGCCAGCCCGGAGGAGGGGGGGGGCCGCCGAGGCCTGCAGGTACTGCTCTGAACACAAGCTGGAGGAGGAAGCTGATGTGGAAGTGTCCGTTTAGAATCGTTCCGTGGTGAAGAAGAGTGAAGGTTCTGTGCTCTTTATTAAAACTGGTGTGTTGTGTGTGTTGTGTGTGTTGTGTGTGTTGTGTGTGTGTGTGTGTGTTGTGTGTGTGTGTGAAGGCACTGCTCTGCTGAGGAGGGCTGTTCCCAGGAAGGAGATGATCCAGAGGTCCAAACTGTGAGTTCCTGCTCTTATGAATAAATCATTTCATTAGAGAGGTAATAGATGATTTTATAGAGCGACATGTTAACAACAGTAAATAAGTGTTTCATCATCTAAGTCCCACGTGGTGTGAGTTTGTTTCTCTCTGACTTAGCCAATGAGCAAAGTTGTTCCCACGTCAACACATCAGGCACCAGTTTGAACTTGAAGTTCATTGATCAGATTTTAAAAGTTCTTTATGAGTAATGTCGATTCATGATTTGAAGACTGGTTTTCCGACTTTTCTGTCTGAACCGTGTTCCTCCCTCAGGATCTATGACAGTCTGCCGGAGGTGCAGAGGAGGAGGGAGGAGGAACGGAGGAAAGCAGAATACAGAACTTACCGACTGAACGCACAACTCTACAACAAGGTACAACAAACCTGTTCCTCACCTTAAATCTGATTCAAACAAAGGAGAGAAGCTCAGTTTACACATTTTAATTTATCATGCCTGACTGGAGCTAATTTTCTCTATCATGAATCCTGTGAATGTTTCTATATGAAACTAGAAGAAACTGATTCTTACAGATTTTAACTCAAGTTATCTCATTTGTATTTTTCAGAGAATCACCACCCGAGTGCTGAGCAGACGATCCGCTTGGCAATGAGCGACGTCTTTAATCCGAATGAAAACCAGCAACATTTAAAAAAAACTCTTTGTAAGAAAACAAAACTACCTAAATCCCCTTTTATTTATGAACCACATTTTAACAGTTGGTATTTTATAGATTATGCTGAAAAGTAGAATTCCACTCGTGAACGTGAGACGTGATTTTAGTCGGTTTGACAGAAGAATTGTGTGTAAATGTGAAAATAAACCAGGTTTTTCTCTTAAAGCTGAGACGTCTGATCCGTCACTTTGGTGAGAGACACGAGGCCGACAGCGGTTCTCTGGCTTTACGTCTTTATTGATCAGGTTCGAGAGCAGGAAGCCACACGAGGAGAAGCTACCACGATCAGCTGCTCACCACCGGCACAGACACACAAGACCAATAAATAACATCTGCATTTCCCCTCTGAAGCTTCAGTTATGTAGATGCACTATTCCCATTAATTACAACATAAAAGTTACACCGGTGTAAATAATCTAAAAATCATGAAATAAATCAGTTAGTGTGAGTTAATGAGCTAAAACCTTTTCTTTTTAATCAGTCATGGCGAACGTGGTGAAGGGAAACAGTCTTTGGCAGAGATGTGTTTTGTTTTTTCTTAAAATAAAGTTTAGTTGAATGAAATGAAAAATAAGGCGGCGCTCTTCAAACCGAGGCTCAGTGGGATTAAGGCTTCTGAAGCAGAAACAGCCAATTCAGCACTTTTACCAAGCAGGTGAAAGTCGACAGTAACTAGTTTAATAAATACTAAATAACTTAAATCATATATATAATCTTTCATCTGACTAAAGTGCAGTCGAGCTGTTTTAAATAAACAAAGTAAAAGAATCCTACACATTGAATTTCAGATGAATCTGGTTCTCTTGTTCTGTGCAGCTCAGTTTCTTTTTTTAAAACGAAGTAAAAAACTAAACCTTGAACACAAACTGTCGTTCTCTTCATTAGTTCATGTTTGTGCAGGAATCAAAGTCACATCCCAGTTCTCCAGACTTCAAATAAAGTAAATAAAACCTCAGGGAACTCTAAACGCACACATCTAGTTGATCTGGATCTCTTTCCCTTTTAGACAGTGGAGTTATAAAAATGTACACGGCAGTTAAACACAGGAAGGTGGAGCCACATCCAGCTGGAGATAAACCACAGGTTCCACACCGGAGCCATGACTCCACCAGTAAACAGCCAGAACGAGGATGCAGTGGACGTGGGCAGCATGCAGCAGATCAGTCGTCAGCAGGTTCTTCACAAGTCAGACGTCTCGGTCATGATCATCTCTCGGGTCTGTGATCCGCAGAGTTCAGGGCGGCAGTCCAAAGCACAAGTTGACTTAGGGTCCCAAGTTTTAAATAAAGTAAAATTTGTGATATTCAAAATAAATATGTGTCTTCAGGGGAGTTTCCTTTAGTATTTTCACAATTAACCATCTAGGTCAGGCCTACCATTTCCTTTCAGAATGAATCTTAATGTTGTTATTCTCTTGATTGTTGTGTTGACAAAATGTTTTAAGTAACTGGTTTAAGAAAATCCCATAATTTCCTAAATATTTATGTATAACAGCAGAAAGCAGAGAAAAGATTGGAACCAATGAGGTCATCATCAAAGTGGACACTATTTCAGTAAATTGATTAATTAGCTAATTAGAGTTGATTCTAATGATCCTGATCCTAAACGGGTCGAGACTCGGACCCTGTGTGACGCGGTTTGGCGGATGATGACGGGGGCGGGGGCGCGTCGGTGTAGCAGGAAGGGTCGGGGGGGGGGGGATTAGGTCCTCAGCAGACTGTGGACTCGGTGCAGCTGAGACTGGGACAGGACGAGGCGGTGGACCTGCTCCTGACCGCGGAGACACGGCACCATGACCCGACCCACCAGCACCGTGTCGCCCTGCTTCTCCTCCTTCGCCTGAAACACAGAATTGGTATCAATATGACCTGAATCCTTTGAGTTTATTTCTACAAGTTAAACCCATTCCTCAATCCTCAGAGCTTCTGCTCTACCTTAACAAACGAGGTGGACGGGAAAGTGGCGAAGTCGGACGTCACTCGCGCTCCAGGCTGATGGTGGACCACGTGCTCGGCCACTTCGTCCTGAGAGAGAACACAGAAACTTTACTGCCTCACATGACGCTGACTGGTGAGAGGATCAGGAACCATCAGGGTGAGCTGCTGCAGAGTCACCACATGGGTTCTGTTTGACATCAGACAGTTAATGTTGTTTCACCTTCAGTCGGCCCAGCGTGTCACTCAGAGACTGGAGTCTGGCAGTTTGCTCCAGGAGCTGAGCGCTCGGTGTCACTGCACCACACAAAATAACCACAAGTCAACACATCATTCAGAGAACACACACGGGATAACAAAGATGACTGACAGTTCTGTGTCGGTCAGACTTAACACAGTTATTGTATTTCTCTAAAATCGTAAAAAATCTGTGAAGTAACGAGCTGATTATGTCTTAAATATGAAATTTATCGAAAAGTGAAAACCAAATCTACATTTCTGAATGGCAACTACAAATAGTAGAAGGCCACATATAAATAGAATAAAACATTTCTACACCAACACTTAATTTAACACAGTAGAAGAGCTTAACATTGTCTGCATATTTATAAACAAAAAAGAAAAAGCACACATCGATGAGGTCGTGGAAAAGAAACTTAAAACCACAATCGCTAAAATACAAGACAACATTAACGACAGCACAAATATAAAAGTGATTATTACGATAAATCTTTTCCCACCTGGAGATTTCCCCGTGACGTCCACCACCTTGACGTTGGCGCTCATCTGCAGCAGCGTCTCCAGCAGCTGGTCGGTCTTGCGGTAGAGGGCGCTGGAGAGCACCTCGGGACGTCCCCCGTCTCCGGAGGGAAGCTTGGTCACGTGGAGCGGAGGCAGAGCGGCGAGCTGAGCGCGCATCTTCTCAGCCTGAGAGAGAGAGAGGAACATGGAACACTTAGTAAACATGGATCTGGAGTCAGCTTCCCTCTCTCAGTTCCTCTGTGTCTGTTGATCTGCACTGAACAGGCTGAGGAAACGATAGAGTCCACGTGTTGTGAGTCAGACTGCTCGTGTTTGGACGTCGTGGTCAGAGAGAGGAGATGTTCGATACCTTCAGCCTGTTGTTGTCGTTCTTCAGCTGCTTGATGCAGAGTCTCTGAGCCTCGATCTGCTGAGTCAGCAGCGGGGAGTCGATCACCTGGACGCCTGAAGCTGCCGTGACGCCGGACATCATGTTGGCTGAGGAGGAGAACAGGTTCAGGTTCTAGAGCTCACTGAGGTCAAAGGTCACATGCAGGGAAAACCACACAGCTTCTCTTTGTCTGTTTATATCATATTTAACCTTCACAGTTAATTATACCTTATTCACTTCACTTTGAAAATCAAGATTTTACATTAAAACATTATAAGCTCATAAATGAGTTAGAGTGAGAAGTGATCGAGTTGTTAAAGCTCAGTAATATTAGTTCAATAACAAAGAAAATGATGTTTAATATAACTCAGATTTGTGCCTGAGACATTAGAACATGCAGCAGGCGATCGTGCACGTGATAAACCAAAGATATAATAGATATAGATATAATATTTACATGAAACAGAATTAATGATGTGATAACAGGGTTTCTGCAGGCGCCATTACATTCAACACATGTTTCACCATCACACTGCTATAGCATGACAGAGAAGAAACAAGCTTCATCCCATCGGACTTTCTTTATTCAGTCCTAATCATGACCGGCAGATTCCCTGAGTCAAACATGCGTGTGGTAACGAGGAACTGCTGAGTCATGCAAAACCTTTTACTTCTCACGGCTCATGCAGGATCAGCGACAGACATTAATACCTTTTTGTTCCTCTGCGGAAGGTGAGAGATTAAAATGGAGGTGGACAAAGAGGAGGTCAGTGTTTGTTACTGATGAATCTTTCACTGTGGATTGATCAAACTAAGGGTTTTTTAATCGATAGGGTTAGGTTCCACTCCTCCACTCACCTCCTGCTATTCCTGTGACGATGGAGGCGATTCCCGACGGCCCGGTTCCCCTCAGCCCGTCCATGGTCATCTTGGACTGGCTGTTGATTCGCTGCTTCAGCTCCGCCTTCTCCGCCTCCAGCTGGTCGATGTCGGCCTGCAGGGCGTCCATCGTCTCCTCGAACTCCCTGTGGAGAGAAGAGAAGAGCGTCAGGCAGCTGTCCACGTCTCTGCTGAGGATCTTCTTCACGAGCTCGTCCTCCTCCTCACTTCTCTTTCTTCTTCAGCAGCGTCTGAGCTTCGTCCAGGCGCGTCTGGATCTTCTCGACGCGCTCGTCTGCGTCTTTGGACGAACTGTCCAGCTTCTTCTCCAGGAGACTGAGGCGGATGCTGGCCTCGCTCAGCTCCTCGCCCTGGGAACACAAACACAAACATTCATCCAGTTATCATCAGCTAATCCTTTGTTTCATTAGAGAACAGACTGTGTGTAGGAATAGCTTTGAGGCTCTTTGAGCTACTTGTTATGTCTAATCTGGAAACCGGAGCCAATGATACTCGGGTCATTCTGGGTCCATTCATCACACTTTTGATGATTTAACACAGAATGACAGAAAGACTGAGAACTCATATTGTGAGTTCATCTTTCAGTGAGTTTTGAATTCCTCTGATTCTCTCTACCTTGATCTTCAGAGACTTCTTCAGCTCTTTGATGACCGTCTCTCTGTCCTCCAGCTTCATGCCCAGTCCCTCTGCGTCTGTGATTTCAGCCCGGAGAGCCGCCGCTCGCACCTCGACAGGCGGAGGATTCTGGGACACGACAGAGAACAAGTCACATCCTGCTCTAACAGAACCGGCGCAGCCCCCCCCCGACCGCCCCCGGAGCCACGTCTCCACGAGGAGTCACCTTGTTCTGCGGCTTCTCTGAGTCGAACTCTCCCTCCTGCATGGCGGTGGCCATCTTGTTCATGGTGGCGATGACCATCCCACAGGACTGGCGCAGATACTCGTAGGGGTTGGCGCCCTGAGCTCCATAGATCTGAAGAGTGAGATCAAAGATTCAAGATCAACTGTCTCCAAACTGTAGTTCCATTCAGAACAGAAACTTTCCATGAACATTCACATCTGTCTCATCGTGGACGTGGTCTTCATTGTTCTCCTCAGTGTTCTACCTGTTCTCCCGCCTTGAACGCCACGTCCTCCAGTTTGACGGACGCCAGCCCCTCCTGTTCACCGAGAGGCGACATCATCTGAGCTCCGGCTGCTGCCACTTCCTGTAGCACGGCCACCAGCCAGGTCAGGTGCTTCCTGCAGTCTGACAGGATGTCCGACACCTGCAGGGGGTGTGACAGTTAACCCCTTAATGCCTGAAGTAATTTCCAAATATATAAACAAATTATTATTTGTGTTTTTAGCTGCTAAATTAAGTGGAGATTCATAATTTCAAGATAATAAATTTAGGTATGAGACAAATTAGCGACATTAGGCATAATGGTTAATTTAACAAATTTTCCAGGCTCTGGTATTTATATTATTATATTGATGCTGCTTTTGCTTTGAAATTGAATAACAACATATGTTTCTGTACAATCATTGCTGTTCCATCATAACAGTATTTCCAATACAGCTTAATACCTCAAAATAACTTTGCTGCACAGTCCTAAGGGGCTAGTATGTATTTTCCATTCCGACCACTAGATGGCGGCAGAGTACTTCCAATACCTTCCTTGGTATGTGTAGTATTTGCACAATCAGGCACATTGTTACCTCGGTAGCATTTAGACCGGGTGTGAGGCGAATTTGCGACATTCGTCTACAAGGGGTTAAGAGGTTTGGTTGCAGGGGGGGGGGGGGGGGGGGGTTACCTGTTGTCCGAAGTGGAGCGCGGCCGGAATGCCGGGCGCGTCGGTCCCCGGCATCCGGCGGCGGATCTTCTTGCAGAACTGTCGGATGTCGCTGCAGGACGTCTCCAGGTCTTTGAGCAGCACGGCGAGGTCGGCCTTCTCCTGACCCGCGTGCAGGAAGGCCCTCAGGCGACCGACCTCCACCGCCATGCAGTCCAAGGCACTCTGGGTAAACTGCACGTGAACACATTGGATATTTAAAAAAAGCACAACTCAGAACAGGAAGCTGAAAAAGTAGAATAAAGGTTTCCTGTTGTTGTTTTTCTCTCTGAGCCTGTTGTTGTGTTGTGACTCACTCTGATGTGGTCGGCCAGCTGCATGGTGCAGTCCTCGCTCTGATCTGCCAGGTGGATGCTGAACAGGTGCTGATAGTATTTGATGGCCTTGGTGAGCGGCTCCACGTTCACCGTCTCGTCCAGCTGATCTTTGTGCAGCAGGTCGATGAGGAAGTCCAGCGATCGCTCGTGGACGCTCATCTCAGGGTACAGAGCGCCGATCTTCTTATAGACGTCCACACTGCACTGAGACAGGGCTCTGACACACACACACACACGCAGACACACACACAAACACACACAGACACAACGTGAGGAAGAATAATCTTTGTGTCTCGTGCTCAAATCTGGAGAAACTGGAAAATGAAGTGGGTTGGATGGTTTGAGTGAAACTAAATAAGTATGTTTAACTTATACTACTTGAAATTTAGACTGTTTGGATGAATTCAGCAACACAAAAGAAAGACCAGCACATAGTGACACTCACTGCTCGTATTTGTGCAGCGTGGCCTGCAGCAGACTGAGCGAGTAGACCAGACCCCCGGCGAAGCTCAGCTGCTCCCCGACGGCTCCTCTCAGGCCGACGCGCTCCACACAGTTTTCATTTAGGTCAAACTTCTCCTGGGCCTGTTTGCTGATCAGCTCAGCCTGAACACACAAGTCACAGGCTGAAGAAACAGATACTTGAACCACAAGCAAACACAAAACTGAGTGACGGTAAACTACACTATCTATATTCATCTAAAAATCAGATCCACTACAAATAAATACAGAGATTTGAGGAAATTGGATCTTCTGTAACTTGACATTTTTGTTTTTTAAATCTAGAAACAATATGTCCGTCGTCCCTCCGACTTCAGTTCCTCCTCCTCCTCCTCCTCCTCCTCCTCCTCCTCCTCCTCCTCCTCCTCCTCCTCCTCCTCCTCCTCCTCCTCCTCGCCACGGACCCGTCATGGCGGCGTTTACCTTGCAGATGAGCCGGGGGATGAGCAGCAGCACCAGGATGCAGTCGTGGTCTCCACCGTGGCGGAGGAAGGACTCGGGCATGAAGGCGGTCAGAAGAGACACGTGTCTGTTGGCCTGGCCCACCTCCGTCTTCCTCAGCTCCATCTCGATGGCCTGGACACAGACAGAGGAAAACAACTCACAGCTCACTCTGGGTGTTCTCGAGCAGGAAGGACACTCTGTCTGGTCCTGAGTTATATGTTCACGTGGTCACACTCCTGAGAGCTGGTACAGTTTCTCACCTTGGCGTACGCCTTCGTCTCTGCAAACTTAATCTTGAAGTCAAACATCTCAGCGGGCGCCTGCTGCTGCAGCTCGGCTGACGCCTCCTGCTGGCTGGTCAGATCCCTGTTCACCTCCTGCAGCGAGAAGCAACAGGCGGATTAGAAAAGAGAGAGAGTCCAGTGAAACCATGCATGATCCCACTGTGTGATTCCGTCTGTACCTGCAGGTGAGCGGTGAGCTCGCGGTACTTTGTGATCGTCTGCTGATAATCTGCCACGGTCTCCTGAGCGGCTTCCACTCGTTTCTCAGACTCTCGGACCTTCGATGTCCCGAGGTCCAACATCTCCCTGAGCTCCAGCTCCGTGTCTCTGGCGTTCTCCTGCAGCTCGTCGTTCATCTCGTTGATCGATTCCTGTGGGACGGACACGACCGGCACACTCGATCAGGACGTTACTGAAACCATCTGATGACCTTTGACTGGATAAAGGTCAGAGTTTGGCAGATCAATGCTGTTTCTGTCCAGTAGCTCCAGAGATCATCTGGTTTCTGTAAGTGGCCCTCACGCCGTCACTGCTCACCCTGAACACTCAGGTGTCAGTTTATTAGGAACACCTTGTCACATGAATGTAGTCCAATACCACAGTCCTGCTTCATGCTGCTCATCTGGTCTGTGCCGACTCAGTCTGGGACCAGAATCTACCAAAACAACGTGCTCTATCGAAGGAGACTTGAAACTAGAGACTGAGACAAGGAACTCCTTAGAAACATGTTTAGCGCCCTCAACTGGTCATTTGAGGAAGAACAGGCTTCAGGTACTTCCCCATTGGCTTTCTTTCCGGACGCAGTCTATATGGTGAAATATCTCAAAACTCCACAATGACTCGGTTGTTCTGATCAAGGTCAACTCAATAATTAAATCAGTGGGAACAAACACTACATGCATATTATGGCTCGGGTCCATATCAATAATGAAACGAGTCAGCTAACTTTAATAATGTTTGGCATCATCCTCTAAATACATATAGAACTAGGGGGGGGATTTTGATTGATGTATTTTGATCTTTAAATGAAACGTGTTGTCGCTCAGTGACTCTTCACACTCACCAGGTCCGTGACCGTCTCCCTCAGCTCCCGGACCTTCTCCTCCAGGTCCAGGTTTCTCTCGGCCAGAGTCTCGGCCATCTCCTCCGCTCCCAGGGCTGCGTCCACCTGAATCACAAACACCGTCAGCTCAGTCATTCAGTCACTGCAAAGCTGCGGCAGCACCGAGGCAGCAGTCACTGTTTGATCGCACAGCGGGGGGGGGGGGGGGCCGACCTGCTCTTTCAGCTCGTCGATGGTCCTCTCCGCCACCGTCATCTCCTCCTGCAGCTTCTCCTTCTGGCTCCTCAGAGAGTCCAGCTCCACGTTCTTCTTCTCCATCTGCTTCTGCAACTTCAAATGCTCCTGCTTCTCGGACGACGACAGGTCTCGCATCCTGAGTCAATGAGAATGAGAAGCCCGTGAGTGACAGCTGGGCGTGTGGGTGTGGCCCCGGTGGAGAAGTGGAGGAGAGGATGAAGGTTAAACCCACCTGACCAGTGCTTCTTTCAATCTGCCGTTCTGCTCCTCCAGCTGTCTCACATGGTAACTGGAGGCCGCCCCATCTGAGCCTGAGACAGACACACAACGTTACACACTTCCACTGACATCGACTTTATCTGTGTGCAATGTTTTCTGAAAATAATGTCAACAAATGATATTAAACAAACGCAGGACATGTGATATTTCTTCGTGTTCTTCTTCATGATCAACACGTCTCTCACAAATCCCCTCTTCCCATTAAGAGACCTCTCACTTCCAGTTGAACTCCCCTCAGTACCTTTCTCCTCGATCTCGTGCTTGAGGATCTCCAGGTCCATGGTGAGCTCATCCACTTTCTCCTTGTGGGAGTCGACCTCGAGCTGCAGCGACTCGGCTCGCTCCTCGGCCATCTCCTTATCCAGCGTGGCCATCTCGATCGCATCCGCAGTGTCTGACATCTCCTCCATGTAGCGCTCCTTCGCCTCCATCGCCTCCTTCGCCTCCTACAGAAAAGAGTCAGAGAAACAGATCTATGAAAAGTGCATTTTATGTTAATTCTTTATTTAAAAAGGTGGAAATATGTTTGTTTTTCTGCTGTTGCTGAATGGCTGTGAAAGGCTGATCTGCCATTTGACTTCAAATAACTTTATTCATGTGGCTTTGTCCCATATTAATTGAATGTAATAACTCACATTATTGGATTAAAAACATGATTACTTGTGTTCTAAATTAAACACATTGAAAAGCACAAATTATCTAAATATTTTTAAAGGTATCCAGCATCATGTCACTACATGAGATGTACTTGTTACTGTTAAAAAACATTCTCTAAATATCTGTTTACGCTAAAATAAAACTTTATTTAAAAGTATTTATTGTTATGAAATTAACAACTACTAAACTATCAACATTAAAGATGTGGCAAAATTGTGATTTGTCGTTATTACAAAATGTTTATAGTTACAACTATTTGTAATCAGCGTAATCCACTCATCATCTGCAGCTTCTTACCCTCTTGGCCTCTTTCAGGTGTTTCTGCAGCTCGGCCTGCTGCTCCTGCATCTTGGTCTTCCACTCCTGCAGCTGCTCCAGCTGGATCTTGTGCTTCTCCAGCTCCTTCAGCTTGGCTTTGTCCTCCGTCCTCTTCATCTTCAGCGTCTCCAGCTTCTCCTCCAGGTCCTTCACCTGACCACGGAGGGCCTCCTCCTCCTGTGTGACGCCCATAGGGAGAGAGAGGTCGACATTTGAAAATTTGGAAGTGAAAGCTTATACCCTGCTCCATTTTTTATTTTAATGTTTTCCTTTAATCGTTTCACTTTCACATTCCTCAGGTTTTTCTCTTTGTAACATGAAAGTGTCTCCGTGTCTCTTCATGTGTTACAAAGCTTTAATTTCACCTGCCAGGCACAGAGCTCACCTGTAGAGAGGAAAGTGACACACACATGCCTGAACCGCAGAGGATGCACTTACAAGATGTGCTTAAATAAACACACACACACACAGACACACACACAGACACACACACAGACACACACACACATGAACCACACAGCAATTAGCAGGAGGTCTCAATTCCACCCTGCTGTAGATGTGAAGTCACTCTGCATGTGACGGAACAACCTCACAGCACGAGTCGAACACTCACACCTTTTTTACAGCTTGTTAAAATGTTAGAGAGGAAAAACAACACTTCAAGCTCAAGTGGCAAACATCACACTGCATCACTGCACCTGTGTTTCCATAGTGCCATCCTCCTGAGGGGGGGGGGGGGGGGGGGTACATATCAGATGGATTATATCTTTTAACACCATATAACATATCTATAAATGTGACGCGTCTTGTCTCCACCATCAGCTCAGACGACACACGAGAGAATCGAGCCGTGTTCCTGATGAACAAAGAGCTCAGAGACAATGAGGACGTGTGGACACGTCATCAGGATCAACGGAGCTGAGAACTCATCACATGATCGTCTGAGGTTCAGTCTCATTTCAGATAAGAGGAACCAGAAAGGTCGTGTTCACACATCCTCTAGAATTCAACCTCACTTTCTTTTAAGCACTTTAACTTATTGTAACTTAAAATATCATATTTTTTAGTAACTGATATAAGTATGTACTATGTTCTTTCCGTGTTCCTCAGTCCCTCGTCATTTCAATATATACACTAGACATACAATATATATATTAAATATTAATCACATATTATAGGAAATAAATTACAGATTATAATTAGCTAATTGCCGTAATATAAGTAAAAAACAATAACTTAAATGGTTATGCAGATGAAACCAAACTATACATCTTCTCTTCAAATGAGTTCTGTTAAATACATCGATGATAAAAACAAAACAATGACATTGAACTTTTCAAGTTAAGGACAGAATCTGGGAACTAGATATGAAACAAATAATCTGTTAATCCACAGGAAGCTATTTTGAGAGACGTTATGGAGTCGAGGCCTCCAGCTTCTTCTCTGATTCGACAGGTCCTCAGGACGACGTGAACACAAACTGACAGCTGTGTCAAAAAATGTATATTTAAAGAAGCTATAGCCAAAATATGTCACGTCTGATTTTACTCCTGCATCGCAGCTGGTGTCAAATGGCATTACCATGTGTCATTCCTCTGCATGTAGTTATCTTCAGTAGGTGTTAAGTTAGACGTCTCATATATTTAAAGAAATCACTTATTTACTCAGTATTTTCCCAGTTTCTGGCAGATGTAAAGATTTTATTCACCGACAAGCTGCGTTTCCTTCTTCACACTTGAGGTCAAACATGAGATCTGTGTCAGATGCAGTGTGAACACGACCTTTGACCCTGGACACTGACCTTGCTGGGCACGGGGGCCTGAGGCCTCCCCGGGGAGTGGAGGGTGGGGATGATGGGAGCAGCCAGGGGCGTCTGGGCCGGCGTGCTGGGCTCGCTGCTGCTCATCTCTCCGGCCGAGGCCGAAGCCGAGCCGGACGCAGCCCCCTTCCCCCCCGCCGGGCGAGTGGGCTGCTGGAAGAGCCGAGCAAACACACGGTAATGAGTAAAACTGGACTCTTAACATTTTAGAGTATAAATGTCTGTTGACTGATGGAGGCCATGATGGAGGTCCTCCTCTCCACGCTAACGGCTGCTCTCAACACCTGGCTGTGATAAAAAGCTGTTTCCTGTAAAACTGGATCATCTCTTTCTCCTCTGCTGCATGTGTCTCATGGAATATGATTTCTGATCCTGGTTTTGCTCTGATTCAGGATATCACATTTACATGGATCCTAGAGAGAACTGGTGGTTTTATATCATGATTATAACATTATCCATGGCTCTGGAACCAGGATACTGTTTCCTGACATATTCAGGATGCAGCATTAGAGAAAACTGCCATTTCAACATTTTTAAGAATATTAATTTCTATTTAAGAAACCACCAAACTGATATTTACAGCGATGAACTTTTCTTAACCATGTTTTTAGATGATTTACTTTCGATGGACCTCCATCACGACCCCAAAAACTAACGAAAGCAACTTTACTGGAGTTTTAATCAAAAAGAAAAATGTTAAATCAAATTAAAACCACATGACGAGCACATGAGAGATAGGATCTAATGAGGACGAACTATAAATGTGTGAGGCTGCAGTTTACTGTGTATTAAATAACTGATGATCGTCTAATGAAAATACACACACACACACACAGACACACGCACACACGATAAATAATGCTAACTAATAGAAATGTGAAGCCCTGATGATGATGATGTTTAAGACTATCGGCTCACCTTGGGCCTTCTGGCCGTGGTCTGGAGTGGAGAAGGAGGAGAAGGAGGAGAAGGAGGAGAGAAGGAGGAGAGAGGGAGGAGAGGGAAGGGAGGGAAACAAGCAGCCAGAATTAGTTATTCAAGGCAAAGTTCATATTAAAAAACGGGAAATCAAAGACAAGAGCACAAGATGGGTTGATGAAAATGTATTAAAACCATCTCTGCTGAATCCATCATCATGCAACAGCCCTGCTGATCTTCCTCTGCCTCATCCCCTCCACCCATGTGACCAGAACCCTCAGTATCAACATGGACACAGAGACTGGTACGACCGCTGTGACCTAAATGACGGCATTGTGTCTCTGGGAAACGCAGCAGATCCAGTTCATCAGGGTCCAAATTCTGCTGTGCACACTAGACAGCACAGGGATGATGAGTTGTTCTGCGGCTGGGTCGCGTGTTTCAGACAGACCAGGCTGCAGGATGAGAGGATTTTCAAATCCAGTGGGAAACATCCACAGTTTGTTCTCGTCTAATCTCTGTAGAATCTGTGCAGCAGACCTGGATTACATTGTTTTAATCAAATACCACGGAGGAGGGTTCACATTAAACCGATTGAGGATGAGAGGAATTGTGGTACAACCTAACTATTTCTGGTTATGCAAAATTGTTAACTCACATTTTGTTGTTTTTTATGCTCAGCGACACAATATATCATTTATGATTTCTCGGTAAAAATATTCCAGGAATAAAACCTACAAGTAGCTAAAAGTGGTAAAATTACTTTTGTTTGAAACAATTTTCACACAAAAAAAAAAATTGTGTGAAAAAATTCTATCACTTTCCACAGCAGTTGACAGAACTATCTCATCTCATGAGGCTTTTAATCGCTTTCGTTTTGTCCACATTGGAGCTGCAACATTATAGAAGATAAGATTCTCCATCTGCTGAAGCTACTTATTGGACCTGCTGAGGATGCTTTGTTTCTTCAATACATATATTTATACTTTTATATAAAGAAAAGTCAAATTTTTTCTGCCATCTCTGTAATAGTTAAACTGGAAATAAGTGTTTTTCTTAGTCAACAACACACAATGTAATTCAGGTCTCTGCAGACACTTGTTCCATTCATGTGAAAATATCTGAGGTCTGTCACTTGTTTCTTCCGTCTCTCTTCTCTTCTACCTTTACTTTCTCTCTCTCTCTCTCTCTTTCTCTCTCTCTGCTTCTCCTCAGGAACGCCCATCGCTCTGGCTTGTTATCGCTCTTTATTGGATTAGCACTGGTCCATTCAGCAGAAATTAGCCCGAGCTAACAGCTGTACCAAAATAAGATCAGGCAGCCTCCTAAGCTGTCGTGTTGTGCTACAGAAGGAACCACACTCCACTGGCATCAGCCTGTTTGCTACATCTGCAAGCGAGGGGGGGGGGAATGATCAGATGAAGGCAGAGAGCGGCTTCTGCACCATGAAGACACGTAAAAGATAGAAATACAAAACAATCTCCTGCAGACACATGTATGGGAATGAAATAACTCAGCAAATAAAGCACTGAATTAGCACAGAGATCAAAACAGAGCTGCAGGAACACTCCTACTTCCAACCTGGGAATCACAAATATCCCCAGACAGCAACGACCAAGCAGGAAATATGGATTAACTGAAACTTCAAGCGTGACCTTTACAGCAGCTCTGCCAACGAATCGAAATGAAGGGTGACAGCAACAACAGCAACAATATCCCAACAGATGAGGACGATCATATGGAGTTCTGTACCTTCCGGGGTGCAGGAGTCTGTCTCATCATATTTGCAAGAGAAGAAGACACACAACACACACAACAGAGTCACAGAGAGACACACACACACACACACACACACAGGGAATAAAACAGGCAGAGATGCTCGATCCTCAGAGACAGAGAGACAGACAGCTCCAGCCGAACGTTCAGACAGACAGGCAGCCGCTCAGCCTCAGAAGCTGCAGTTGTGCAAATGGCCGCTGTGATTTTCCTTTTCCCAGGCTCGCCCTCCCTGCCTGTGTCCGTCCCTTCCTCCCGGTCTCGTCCTCCTCTATGTCCTCTCTCACTGTTCCTCTCATAATCCGTTTGCCGGAGAGCCCTCGCTCGGTGCCTCCCTTTTTCCTTTATGCTCCAATTAGGGCTCTGACATCTTCCTGCCGCAAGCCCCGACCTGCTACTGTTCATAGGAGACGCCTCGCCTCCCCTCCCCTCACCTCCACCCCCACCCACTCTGCTTATTGTGGATTGTCGAGCCCAGCCAGTCCCCTGCTCCTGCATTACATCACTGTGCACCCTCCTCTTCCTCTTCCTCCCCTCCCTCGCTGCTGCTCGCCCGCTCATCACCACCTCTACCACAGACAGACAGGGAGGGGAGGGTGACAGCATGTGTGTGTGTGTGTGTCTGAGTATGTGAGACAGAAGGGGGGGGGGGGGGTTGTAAACAGAGGTGAGAGGGGGAAATGAGCAGCGAATGATGCAAGCCTTTTCCGTCGCCTAGCAGCACTTGCAGATCGTTCCTAACAGGGTTCATCATGATGAAGCCGAGTAAAACAAAGAGAGGATTTAAGATGCATATGGTTTCTTTAATTTTTATCAATTACATATTTTAAAAAAAACATTGTTCTTGATTTTAAAGCGCTGGTGACTTCCTACCGTCGGCTAAAAGCGTGAAAAATCATCACTCGCTAATGACAACAGGCTTTTGAAATCAGACCAATCAGGATCAAGAGCGACTTTTCAGAACAGCTACAAGCACGATAACATCAGACGACCAGTTGTTTGAACTGGTTCGTAAAACCATCACTGAAAACAATCTAATCTCTGGGAAGCAAATCAAAGCTCTAGACTGCAGATGGAAGAATCCCCTCGGATGTTTGACACGTTTCTATTCCCAACATGAACATGCTCTTATTGCCCAATGCAGTGAGACACGATTAAGACTCAAACACAACGGTTTTCTTTTGCTTCAGAAGTGACACTGATCGCAGTCCGACGAGTTTTAAGAGGTTTCTAGTTTAGTAAAGTGATTTAATGGGTGATACCATTCCTAAAAAGCCTGGATCATGTGAGTAGCTATCGTAATATCTTCCTCAGCTCCACTAATCTGCTTCCCTGCACCAACAGCTCAGCAGGGAGAGCGGGGGATATAAGAGGATTAATTCAGCGAGGATACTGTGATTAGCTACGAGCTCTAAACCCAAATACTTTGACGTCATAAACATGAAAATGGGCAGAAGTAGTTTGTGATGAAACTCAGTACGGCTGTAGTAAACACAGGCGGTGTACGGTTTCTGTGCAGGAGGATGTTTGAAGAACAGTAAAGCATTAAAGAATGATCATATAAAAATCAAAGTCTGGGGTTTATTATAAGGAAAACCAAAGTGACGTCAGGGTCTGGGCTGCTGAACCAGAATGAAAAAGGGTTTGTGTATCCATTACACAGCAGCTGCAGGGAAATCTGTCCTGTTCAAATATTAATCACTGTCTGTAATCCCCACTTTCCTCCACCACACCGAGTAATGGGTGAGAGAGAGAGAGACAGGCAGCCAGAGAGGATGATGGGACGGGTGGAGCTGTATCACGTTTCTGCTTCCCCAGCGCACACAGTGAGGATCACGGCTCCGAGGTCACTGCTCTGCAGCCTCACTCCAGACAAAAGGGAATCGAATTACTGCCCAAGAAGCAGCAACGCAGCAAAACCCAACACAAGCTCAGCTTCAGTTCAACTTCAGTTCATCTCGTTATTTAAAAAACTTGGTTGAGGGGACCAGTATTCACGAGTGTGTGCAATTTGGTAATGAAACCAAAATTAAAATCCAGATCTAGTGGAATGAAATGAAGAACGTGCTTTCACTTTATGGCGAAACACCCAATTTAAAGGGAGAGTTCATTCTTCTATAATGTTAAGTGTTATGTAACCTTGCACATATCTGCAGACCACGACTGAGCTGATCTGAGAGCTTCATGTGAAAAGTCCTCCTGCAGAGCGTGTGTGCAGAGCAGGAGACGATCAAGCAGACGCGAGCTGACAGGGAATCTTTACTCTGCAGGTCTGATCTCCGCAGGCGGGAGGAGCTCATTTCACCTCGGCCACCCTCTGACATTTCCCTCAGTGCAGCAGAGGAACGTCTGAGTGTATCAGTCCGAAGAGGAAGACGGGTGAAGAGCATCGGAGCGTCACTGTGGACATCGGGATGATTCCTCACGTGGCTCAACATGAAACGCTCTAACACGTGCTTGAATCTGATGTTTAGGTTTTCATATTTCAACCAAAACTGAAACAAGAAGGGAATTTCATCATTTTTTGGTCTGTATCTACACAACGATATTTTGTACTACACACTATCAAATTTTCAGCAGTAGAGCAACAATAACTAACTATAAATAGATTTCTTGAGTGTTACAGATTTTTCCCAAAGGAGACCAAATTCAATATGATAGGACGAAGGCTTCAAACTTGGGCTGAAGTTAACAAAACATATTTTTTTATTATTCATATAGATATATAGATATAGATATATTTATGATTAACTCATAAACACGTCTCTGAGGATGTTAGTAAGGTAAAATCTTAGCTTGTTGTACCACATTCAAAAATACTAAACTCACGATGACACAAACACTTAACATAGCTCATCCTCACACATTGAGAGGTGTGTAAATGGTATATTTAGCATTTTCACTTGTCAAGAGACTGATTATCACCAGTGAAACCAGTCATTTTAACTGGTGTGAAATCACAAGTTTCAAACGTGTGCAGTGAAGCCTTCAGCTGCTTTTTCTTAGCATCTCCCAAAGCCTCTAAATATCTCATCAGAAACCTTCTGAACCTTCACAGACACTTGTTTACGTTACAGCCTCTCGATGATCAGGGAACCGACCAGAACCTTCTCTCAGAACATCAGCCAATAAAACTATAGTTAATTAAACCTGCGTCTGTATGACACAGGGAATTTAGGAACCATGACCACTGAGCCATTCTTGTCCATTTCACTGTGATTGCAACATGCTGTTAAATGCACAGAAAGCAGACGAACACTGAGCTGAACCAATGAGGTGACAGAGCAGAGAGCGTAGTGAGGTGACAGAGGTCGAGTGGACGTGACACTAAGCACAACACAGGCATCAACCTTCTCTCCACCGGCGCTCCATTCGCTCTCACATGAACACAGAGCAGTTATTGTGACGGGGCCGGGGGATGGAGGTGCGGTGAGCTGAGAGGACTCATGGGTAAATGAGGGGTGAGGCCCTGTTGCCATGCAGCACAGAGGCCAATCAGAGCCACGGGTACGACAGTCATCTTCATCACATCACCACTGTACCGAGGTCAGAGAAACATGCAGCACCTTTTTGGGCTTCACTCCTCGCTGCGTGATCGGAGGGGAAGGAAAAGAAGGGCAGGAAAGAAGGGAAGGAGAGAAGGGAAGGAGGGAGGGTGAGGGTTAAAGGTCCAGTTTGTCAGTGACATGCGGCGGGCGATGGGGGGTGTGGTGGGACGGTGCTCATATCCCAGTCAAATATACAGGTGAGTATATATTTTGACAAACACTTTTCTGGCTCACTCACATTCTTCCTTCAGCTCATTTTCACACAAACCACAAATAAGTAAAATTCTATTGAAACATGACAAACGTGTTTTTTTAATCACACAAAGATTCTTTATATCAATACTTATCAACACAGTAAATCAATGTTTCTACAGTTATCTTTGCAGTGGCTCTTTATGTGTCACAGTCAAACTAAAATAAAAAGCTTGTGTTCTTCATGAAAAATTAAAAGGAACAAAATGCTATATAACATTAATTAGATTGTTTTATGTGGACAGAGAGATCGTTGGTGTAATTTAGGATTAAACCAAACTCAAGGTTAACAGCATCGTCCAGGCCGCAGTGACTCAGCATCCCTTCTCTTTCAAGAATTGTCTAATAATTCAAGTGATAAAGATAAATAAATGTCACGTTTGCACCCATGAAAAAAGGGTCAAATATAAAGCAAAAATCTTTACTGAGTTTGAAACAAAATAAAAATGTCCCTGATTCCTCTAGCGGTGACTGTGTTTTCCCAAAATACTTAAATCTGTTTCAAAATTTCTGTCCAGAACAGAAAGAATCTATTGTGGTTTCAGACCCGGGAGCCGCAGAGACATATTAGAGACAAATCCAGCAAATGACCTGAATTAACGAGCACCTGAGAGAGTCATTATAAAGCTGACGGGTGTTTTAGAGCAGCCGAGGCTGTGGAGTGGTCGGAGCCACAAATTGGGTCACATCACCATCATTTAAATTTAAGATCTTTTCATTCTGTCACTTATATGATATAATAATCAGTTGATTTTACAATACACGGCTAAAAGTCCATTTGTTTGTAAACACTGCCCTCTGCTGGTCAGACGAGAAACAAACAAATTTAAGGTTATTTGAAAGAAAATGTGTTTCTATAAAGTTTTGGTATTTATAGTTGGAAGTCTTTGTTCCAATACTTTAGTTTTAATGGTTTTAAAAAGGTTTCAGGATTAAAAGCTAAATTATGAAATAAATAAAGTGAAATATGTTTTTTCTGGGATTCAGCTACCCCAGGTCCTAACTGACAGAAATAAAAGGGTTACGTGCATTTAGAATATAAAGGTACGGAGGAGGAGGAGAATAATATTTAGGTGTATGTATAGACTGTATATAAAGGGTGTATGTATATTTACACTTTTGTACTGTAAAGTTATAATTCTAAGCTGTAGAGTGAACGTCAGTGTCAGACAAGAACTGCCTTCAAAACAAATATTTAATGATAAACTTTTATACACCAGTCACACACTGTGTTATCTTCGCCTTAGATATGAAGGTGTGTGTGTGTGTGTGTGTGTGTGTGTGTGTGTGTGTGTGTGTAGGTAGGTACATTAGCGTCAGTCTGACAGAGTCGACATTTACATGGACACCAATATTCCATTTATTACATTAAAACATTGATCACAAGTTTTCATAGTTATATGAGACTTATAGAAGTTACCAACTGCTTGAGGACATGTCCTGTAGCAGGTGTAACAATGTGAGTCGTAACAAGACTAAAGTCTCTCTCTTTTGGCAACTCATGTAAACAATAATTATTCTGATAAGGTCAAAAGGTGGAAAATGGTTGTCTATGTAAACATAGTTATAGTGATTGTGTGTGTGTGTGTACTTGTGTGGCCTTGTAGGACATTTCTGGAGGGTGAGCACTCTTAGCTGGTCCTCACCAGACACATTCATGGCTGTTTGAAGGTTAATACTTGGCTTTGGTTAGAGGAAGGTTTAGGTTAGGGTTGTTATGAGGCATGTAGAAGTGAGGGTTGAGGGCGAGGGGCGAGGGAATGCAGTCTATCAATGAAAATCCTCACTATGACATGAGTACATCTAATGTGTGTGTGGGTCTCTGCTCCCTGCAGAAGGAACACGGTGCTACATCACATGGTTATCTGACTCACCAGTTTGGTGGACTTGGGCGTCTCCAGGATCTCTGAGGAGATAAACAGAGAACAGTCCTTATAATCTGTGTTTATCATCCTTTACAAAAAGGTGCAAAGTCCAAGTGAGATCCGGGTGCAGGCGAAGCTGACATGATTTATTGTGTTTTTACCGGATGGTCAACACGGATACAGATCTGACTGAACTGTGGAAAACTGCTGAATGATCTTTAATTCATTAGTTTGTCCACTGTGTCCCTGCAGACGATACTGGAGGAAAGATACAATGATGAGTGTGTTGGTGAGATATTAAGCATCCTGGTCACTTTCATTTTAATGTCATTAAAACAACTTTTCCCAGCTGAGACTAAGATTTCCAGTCTGAACTGAAGCCAGTCGGATAAACGTAAAGGTTAAACATGAAGAAACTGTACATGCACGTCCCTGAGGACACTTGTTTTTCTGAAAGGTCACAGATTCAGAGACGTCTCACTGTTTGAACACCTACAGAAAAAAACTGAAATCTGACCAAGGACAAAAATCTGAATGTGTGTGTGTGTGTGTGTGTGTCTGGTGTGTGTGTGTCCTCACCTCGTTTGGGAACTTTGCCGGTGCCGGGCTCCGGTGTCTCTGGGGACGTGGTGTCCGCTCCATCATCAACCAGCTGGATCTGGGACAGAGACAGACAGCGAGACAGATTTAGACGTCTTTCAAAACATCGGAGAGCCTTTCAGTGCCAACAATATTATTCATCAGCAGAGTTGGCGGCGAGGAAGCGAGATGTTAAAAGGGGAGCAACTTAAATTGGCTTGTTTGATGATGACGCCCAGTGAGTCGAAGTCCTCCCTTATCTCCATGAAAACCTGCACAAGTGCACCTGAGGGACAGCCGGGGGAAGACACTCTTCAGTTCAGTGAGAGACATGATGTAAGGGGATTAGTAATATAATACCTAATCAATACTGAAGCTTACCCTCGTGTGTGGGGGTATTCATGTCTGTACCTGATTAACTGGCTGACAGGTGCATCGATGGTTTCATCCTTTCCTTTCCAATTTGTTGAAATCGATGGTTTCAACAAATTTTAACAAATTAATTAAAAACAAACACGGCAGAACACAAATTCATACTTTGAATATGACTTTGTAGAGTCGGCCTTTCTTCATGGTCGATTAAATGTTCCTGTTTGAAACTCAGTGTGTCTAAGAGATGCCTCACTCAGGTGTGTGTGTGTGTTTACCAAAAAATGTTTCATCTGCTATTTTCAAACAATCTAACTTCACCATAATCAAAATGATTCAAATTCGGAGATTCAACATTCGTCTGAAAGTCCCTGACGTGTCAGGAGGAATTGAATAAGCAGAGAATCCGACTGAATGAGCTCCGTTCCGATGTTAACACAGAACACAGAGATGTTTGGGATCAAAACACTGAAGCTGTGGAACAATGCTCATCCCATGCAGACAGCAAGAGAACATTTTCAAACCCCACACAACCCACTGTGTCAAATATAATATCAACCTTTAAAGAACATATCACAGAATAAAGAGTCCCTGAAGGTGGAGATGACAGCACCATCAGCTTCTGTCACTTGAAGCGGGAGGAAATGGGACATGTTGTGATTTGTAAAAACACAACAGATCTACGCCATGACACAGCTAAAAACCCTTGACTCCTTCCCGAGCTCTCAAAGCATCTGATAAATATCTCTGCAGTTACCTGGGACTGTCTCACAAAGATCCCGTGGTTCTCCTCGCAGGTAAAGTAGCGTTTGCCCTGCACCGTGCCGTCGTTCTTGCCCTTGCCCTCATCCAGGATGACCCCCACCCATTTGCCGGAGGCGAAGAGCGTGGTGCCGATGAACGCCACCGTGCCGCGCTGCCCCTTCCCGATCACCTCCACCAGGGAGCCCACCTTCACGGGCCGCCCGCCCCCGTCCGAGCTCATCCTGCTGCTGCTCGTGGTCTGGGTGGGACGAGAGGAGAGACAAAAGGAAGCTTCGATGTCATAACAGTTAATCAATCAATAATCAGGACAGTTTAGCTTGAGAGATCATTTCTTCTATAAACAGTACTTGTGTGATTTGAGGGGAAAAGAAAATCGCATTTTTATCTGTGAGAAATATACTTTAAAGACATGGTATTGGTTTGGTGAATAGATTGGAGTACTTGCCAAAGCCCGACCCGGCAGATTCAGCCATATCAGAGACATTTAAAAGATTCCAAAAGCTGTCTCAGAAACTAAGTTACAATCACGTCCAATGATATTATTATTATTATTACCACAACTTTACAGTGAGAAAGTATAAATCAGACAAACACTTGACGTGGAGAAGCAAACACGCTTTTCTCTGCAGGACAGTCAGAGCGTGAGATACAGAATATGATACAGGGATATTATACAGCACAAAGCATCACATGATACTGTTGGTGCTCAGAGGACATTTGCAATGAAAGACGCTTTTATCGGAGCATTTCATTCAGGTACACGCTGACCAGCTGCTGGGGGGGGGGGGGGGGCAGAAAGTAGCTTCAGTGTCATTCAGGCCCAGTGAGCTGTGCAGGACACGAGGAAAAGTGAAGCAAGGCCTTGTCCTGAATGTCCACTCTGTAAATGTCAACGCACGCTTCTGCAGGACGACTGGCTTGTAGCTCTGTGTGATAATTATTACCCTGAGACCTCAGAAAGCAAATCCTGGTGTGTGCGGAAACAAACTGCACAGTCACACGTTTCCACAGCAGCATATTAACTCCAGCTGCAATCGTCTGTGGTCACATAATCCAGCGTAACCCACTTTACAGTGTGAGGTCCTGGACGTGGAGGTGACTCAGCAGAACAGGACAGAGCGGAGCAGATACTGTTACTGAGGGAGAACATGCTCCGACTCTCATGAAGCTCACTGTAAACACACACTGTGAATGTGTGTCTGTGTGTGTGTGTCTGTGTGTCTGTGTGTTTTTGTGTGTGTGTGTGTGTTGCTGTTAAACACAAAGGTTAAATAACAGACTCCGGAAAAGAAAAGTGAAGCAAAAACACACAGCAGCATAAAGACGTTTATTTAGTGTCATTCACAAATCTGCTGCATCCACTGCAGGTGTCTGTCCTCACATGACCCTATCAATGTCTACAGCAACTAGATCTATTGAGAACTTGCCAACATAACTTTTAAATCAATACATACAATTATTGAGAAGGATAAATTCACTTTTTACATCAGATATACCAGTAAGAGGTGGTTATGCTCCAAAGGGGAGTGGAGCAATCAATAAAATACTGTAAGATAATCAAAATGATCAATTGAGTTCATGATCTCAGACAAAAATTGTACCATTAATCCTCATATCTATTTGTTTGTATAAATAACTAAGTTCATCTGAATTCTTTGATTTTGAGAAAGGCAAATTACTTTAAAGTTATTTGAATATCAAAATAAAGTCACGTCAAACAACGAATATATTGAATTATCTCTGCAGCTCAGGTTGAGACTTTAAAAGCAATTCAAAAATATTTGTTTTGATTTTACAGTTAAAAAATGTTTCCTTGCTCTCTGGACTGGAAAATATGACAAGATGTGTTCAATAAGCAAACATCTCAAATGACCTTCAGAATTAAAGTCCACCAAACGTTTATACATCCTTCACACAGATCATACCTTTACATGTTTACATGAATGAAGGCAGAGGATGTCGGGGGGGGGGGGGGGGGCTTTTGTCTGCAGTAAAAGGCTCTGGCTGACAAGTGAAAATATTTCAATTCTAGTAGAAACACAGAAATATGTATTTTATAGGAGAAACATGGCTTCCTGGAGGGGGAAGTAAAAGTGTAAAACTTAGTTAACATCAACACTGCCGATGGTAAAGATGTTAAATCTACGTAAAGTATACTTTGGAATGTGATCACATAAAGAGTGTTTTATTTTCAGTGATATTATGGCCCCTGGAAAACCACTTAAAGAATCTTAATGGTTTTAAAACCGTGGTTTCCCGGAAAATATTCAAACTTAAGCTCAGAGATGATGTCAGTTCTTAACGGGCATAATTTACTAATTACATTGTTCAACCACAGACACTGAACAATGTTCTTAAAGAGCTGTAAAGAAAAACCTTCTCAGCTAATATACATGAAGGTGGATTTTAATGGAATCTAATTGATTCTTACTTCAGTCATAACTTTAAGTTGTGATATAACTTTATTTCTCTTATAAAACATCTTCAAGTCTTAAGAAACTGAACCCCCCCATCCCCCAAATTCCCATAGTTACTTCAAGTCTAATTAACCTACCTCATTATTCATAACCAACACTGAAAGGGACATTTAATGGATATGTGCATCCTTGAGTCTTTGCAAATCACAGTCACATCTTTAATTCAAACTTTGTCGGCCTTTTATAAAAGCATGAAATTGCTTCAGATTCAGGAGAGAGAGGATTCCTGGGTTTGCGTTGCTTCAGGGAGGCAACACGAGGTAAACGCACCTGTCCCCGGTTCGAACTCGAACTTCCATTGTGTTTTATACTAACTGTCGACTTTAAAATGACGAAATAATGAGGTGTCCTGACCGAGTTTCACTCGCTGGAGCTTGCATT
This sequence comes from Platichthys flesus, assembly GCF_949316205.1. Taxonomy (NCBI): domain Eukaryota; kingdom Metazoa; phylum Chordata; class Actinopteri; order Pleuronectiformes; family Pleuronectidae; genus Platichthys; species Platichthys flesus. Next base: position 3,340,370 of record NC_084954.1, read on the forward strand.
GCTCCGACCTGTTCGCCATGTGCTGGAGACGAGCCGAGAGGGGCGTGCTGAATTATTTAGTGCCACTCTACTCTTACAACACACGCAAGCTCACACTGACTATGAAACTTAAATAAGAATGTAAAAATATAAAGACTCTGTCACGTAGCCTCATCTGCTGCACTGGGCCACGCTCTGATGAGGGTGATGATAGAACCTGGCAGCCTGCTCGTGGACTCACTTTGTGTTCTTGAAAAAAGTAAAGTCACTAGAATGTTGTCGTGAAGGTTGTGTTAACAGAAGTCATCGTGTGATTCAGGCTAATTCACACAGTTCAAGGTCTAAAGACTATTTTGAGAAGAGTAGCAGTGATGTCATCCCTCCCAGTGACAAGGAAGCTGCCTGACTCAGAGACCAGTGACCAACAGGAAGTCTCCCGTGGTCGATAACACAGACCCTGATGGACCCGTCACCTGTCTGTCGTGTCATCGTTTCCAGTCGAGTCATCACATGGGGTCTGAACCCCAAACACCACAGCAGCAGCAGCAGCAGCGTGGAACCCGGGGGGGGCACGAGGGGCGAACAAAGAGGCGACAACTCAGACGGAGAGACGCAGCTCTGAAATGGATTTGAAACCCCTTCTATTCAAAGTGGACATTGACGTGAGTGAGACAAATCGGACAGACATAACAGAAACAATGGCCGCACCAATCAGGACTAACTTCAGCACCACAGTCCGGCCCATTCATTCACTTCAACCAGGACATATCAACACCTTGTGCCCACTCACCCGAGTGTATGTGCTCCTCCTAGTCTGTGACATGTTTCCTGGTCGCCGAACCCCTCACCAAACCTTAGTGGGGTGAGCCAGACAGAGGGAGGGTCGAGGAAAGGACTGGAGGGGGGGGGGGGGGGATTCAGGGATGCTACCGGAGCGTCTCCCTCTTCCTCTCCCTTTCTCTATTTAAAGAATGACACCATCCCTTTCCTGATCCTCACAGAACAGCCCAGAGTGCCCTAAAAACTCCCCGTCCCTCCTCTCTCCTCACAGGGAGAAGCCGACGGCAGCCTGTGCCTCGGTCAGGAAGTTCCTATCGGGCAGGCGGTGCGATCCCCCCCTCCGATGAATGGACCAGAGGGAAACAGTGGAGCAGAGAGGAGAGAAAAACAGCCAGGTCCGCTGTGAGTGCATCATCTGAGTCGTAGCACTGCGCTGCTGTCTGCCCCGGCTCCTGCAGGAGGGAGGGAGCGTTAGGCCCAGACAGAGGTGCTGGGTCCTAGAGCCGGCACACGCTCACCTCAAAAAGCATCTGAAAATAAAACCTGACAGCCTCATGCATGTTACACTGGTTTGATCCAGAGGGTTTTTAGACGTTCGATAATCAGGGCTGCTGTGGCTGGGAGAAACAAAAGAGAGAAATATAGGTCGTGATAAGAGCAGTTAAGAATCTAAACCTATGAGGTCGTTAATACAGCAAAGAAATACTGTGAGAGAGAACTGGGCCCAACCTGCACTGCAGTCTGTCAGACAAGTGTCAGATTTCAGGGAAGGAGCTGTTCCTCTACTTCTTTCATCTATTAATAGTCTGAGCACAAGGGGAAAAATAAAGCATCAAGTGTAGGAAATTAAAAAAATGTAAAAACACAGCCGGCTCAAACTAAATCTGATGCCCTGTCATTGTGGCTGATCACAAAAGGCCCAGGTGATGCTCTGTGATGCAGCACAGTGTAAGCAAAAGCCAGCCGGTTGCATGAGAGCCCAGTCTGATGCCCGGGCCCGTCCCACAGCGAGGATTAACTCGCCTTTATCAGATAACTGCGTGGCCCTCTCTTTTTCTGTGTTGTCATCTTTTTGCATTAGAGGCCGAAGGCTGCAGGGGTTTGTGTGTAAAAGCTTTCAGCTTAGAGGCTGATGGGAGATGTTACAAGAGCATTTCAGCAATAGAACAAAAGAAACCCAGCTCTCAGAAAGGGGGAAATACGTCACCCATGATGCTTGAACCAGTAAGACTAAAGTAACTGTCGGCTCAGTACCGTCCTACACGTGCTAGTGTGACTATATTCTAATTGAGGTCATATATTTGTTTGTCGCTTCAGAGTCAACATTAAACTCCTGAAATTGAATATAATGTAAAATACGCTAAATAGTTACACATGGCTGGAGATGTTGAACACACAATAAACCTCTGCAGTCTCTTTGCAGCCTTTTATGCAAATGACAAAGGCAGAACCAAAAGAGGGGGCGCCGGAGGGGGCGGGGGGGGGGGGGGTGTGAGGAAGGAAAGACGGGGAGCTCTTATCTCTCCCGGAAAGAAATAATGAAGACGCAACTCGCCCTGAGCCACATCGAAAAAGAACTGCCTCCTCCTCAGGCAGGAAAGGGATGACGACAGAGCTGCTGCTGCTGCTGCTGGGAACCAGTTCACACCAGTGAACAGAAGGTGGCAGGAACCGAGGGGACACTGTGGGATTTTAAAGGACGGACATTGCGACCTCGCTGGACTTCAGTCAGCCTGCGAGTCCGGGCGAACTAATCGACATCACTACACAAGGTAAACATGAGCAAGGTGATGATGATGATGATGATGAGGATGATGATGATGATGATGATGATGATGATGAGGATGATGATGAGGATGATGATGAAGAAATTTGACTTAAATTGAGACGTAGGAGAAATGTGAACAATTAACATATCAGTTCAACCTTTGCCCTACTTTAAAGTCAATAATTATTTTGCTCATTTTATATCAAAGGTAATGATAAATGCTCAATGTGAGATCCATTCATTTTAAATCTGTACTTATCTGCCTCATAACCAGAAAACCTAATGATTCAGTGTATGTGGGTATTAAGCTGAAAACATTAACCGACTCTTCACTAACATGAGGTAATAACAGAGAACATGTATGTGTTTTTATCTGATAAATGGTTATAAAATATATAACTTTATACCTGTAAAGTTACTATAAATATCAATGTAACCTTCATTATTCTGTTATTTAATTGTATATCAAACGCCGGAGAGCTGAAGTATATTCTATAGATTGAGAAAGGATGAATCAGCAGCTATTCTGATAATCAATACCGATGCAAGTCTTTCGGTCACTGGTTCTCAAAGATGAACATTTGTACAATTTCTGTTTGATATTTATCACAGTAAATATCAAGTTTATTAGGTTTTAAACTGTGTGTAGAAGAGAAAAGCTATTCGCAGAAATAACTTGGGGTGTGTGAAATAGTGGCAGACGATCTGATTATATTTGACACTGTCAAGAAACGTTAAAAAAATATAATTCATTGCTATCAAAGCTACTTAAATGAATCCTCTATAAGGAACAGTGGATGTACATTGAGTTTCTGTTTGCTCACTAGATGCACGCTGAGGATATCCAGGCCTGGTCTCATCACTATCATTCCTGAAGGGGAAAAAATGTGTCATCCATAGAGACCAGGGTCAGAGTCTGTTCATCCCAGCACCTCATTTCAATCTGCATCAAATTATCACTTATTCCTCCTGTGTCCTGCACCAGATGAGAATAAGTAAAAACTATCAAAAACACCATGTAAACAGGGGGAGAACCATAGAAACCTCAGAGAGGGTCACATGTGAGGGATCCTCTCCCAGGACAGACAGAGATATGCATGAACAAAATTATAATATGTATAACCTTGATTAGAGGACACTGTTTTTAACATAATTGTGTTGTGTGCACAGTGCACACTGACTACAAAACAAGCTTCAGGCATTACATTTAAAACATCTCCAGCTCCAGAGACATGAAAGTGAAGGTAAATGAGTGACTTGGTGCCATCTAGTGTGTCCCAGGCCACAGACCAGAGCCTGAATCCCACTGCACCGCCTCCATCATGTCATCTAATCCCAAACCAATGGAGCTGCATGTGATTCCCAACATGTGCTGTGCACTGGGACCAGATTAACCACAGCATGGGTGTGGCTGCAGTCTTTTTCTCCCAGCCAAATTAAACTAATAGAAATTAAAAATTAGGGGGGGGGGCAATGATTAATTGAGATTAATTAATTAAAATGAGACCAATCATGGTGCTGGGACTTGATATCTGGATCCACACTGACATTTAAACCACCAGCCAAACCTCCATGTATACATCTAACAGTTATTAGTCGTATTAATGTGTGTGTTATGATATTCATCTGCTATAACCAGTGTGAGAAGCAGCACTGGTGCCTGCTGCTGTCACTGGGACACTCCCTGACTAGCCGCTAGCAGCATTAGCCGTTAGCTTCGCTTCTCAATATAAAACCAAAAACCACAAATACTCGTTCGTTTTAAACCGACACACACATGATAACACATCAGCTCGGGTGCGGATTCGGGTTCGGACCTGATCTCCAGTCATGCCAGGGACGAATAGGAGATAATTCTGACCTGTTTTGAGTCCTTAGATCCGGCTCGTCGCTCCGCACCGTCCCCGGCAGGCTACATCCATCCATGGAGGTCTGACCGGCCCATCCGAGCGGAGGTGTCCGAGCTGCTGCCTGACCCGGCCCGCCACACAGCCCCCGAGGAGGCCGCCGAACCCCCGTCAGCGGAACGAGGTTTACATACAGACACATTATAGAGTTTGGATGATCTGTGTTATGTTGTTAAACTGTAATAAAAGGGATTTGAATAATGAATAAAGTCTTTATTGCTATATTTCTCTTTTACAAGATGAATCACATTTGTTTAAGAGTCAAGTGCAGTGCAGGTGAATTTAGTTTTTATGTAATAAATAAATAAATAAATCATCCTGAATTAGTAAAGTTACATTAAGAGACTCTATGAAGGCAGCAGACATTAGACAGCTGTTGGTAATTTTGTGTTGTCGTTTTTTCACAGTTTCATGAACGCACAACCGGGGTCAATAAAGTTGAAGTTGAGAGCAACATTCTTTTTATCCTTTTTTTTTTAAAATCACACTTTTGATATGAAACAGATATTTATCCCTTCTGTGATGGGGGGGGGGGGGGGGTAACAACTTGATGTCCCTCAGCTTTTCAGTATCAGTCTGGAACACACACGTTCACGTCCTGTGTGTAGAACAAACTCCACAGCAGCTTCTCAGGTTTGTTACCCAAAGCCCCCACATGTTGCAGGATGTTTCAGCCCCGAACCCACAACCTCCCCTGGGCCTTGTTCTTCTTCAACAGGAACCAGACTCGGGTCCCTGACACACACACACACTTCAGTGCAGCTATCGTTATTAGGACTTTGCTCCGACTCCCATTCATTGTGGATAACCAAACCAAAACCTTATCTCTAACCTTAACAATGACCAGTTAATAACTAATCCTAAAATTTAACCTTAACACAATTCACAGGACTGGGGTTTGGTTCCCTGTGAGATCTACTGGTTCTGGTAGGGTCAATGGTTCTAATGGAAAAAGAGATTTAAAAACAGTTTGTCAGAAAAAATACATCTGAAATATCCCCGACCATGTGACAAAGGAAAGAGGAAGTGAAGAAGTGGATAAATCTTTAGATGAAAAGAAGAAGTTCATGTTTTATTGTGTGTCAGGCATGTGAATGGGAAATGCAAACACATTGCTAATCATGAAATCATACGGACAATTCTGTTATCTCAGAGTTCATTAGTGTCAACAGGTTCACAACAAGAGCTGCACCAGCTCGTCAATTAATCAATCAGTAAGTTGACTATTCTAATAATATCCAATATTTCATTAGGATTTACTGTTTTCTGTTTTACATCTGTCTTTGGAGTCTGGACTGATGATTGGTTGGTCTGACATATCAAAGGCCCGAGGCAGAGATAGAGCAAGCAGAGGTTCTTTTAAACTCCACCGCCCCCAGATGTATCTGACTATCATCACTTGAGAACATTTACTTCACAAAGCTTCATCTGGAGACGCCAAAATAATTTATACACATTTGTTTTAAACATGTAAATCTGTTTCCCCTATAATAAGATCAGGGTTGATAATCACATCAGTGCATCTTTCATTTTAATTCAAATAACATAAGGAAAGTTACAAAATTAAAGGAGCCACTTCGGCCTATTGAATTGAGTTTCCTGTAGAAATGAATGAAATCATTTACAAAATGAACAGAACGTGACCACGGGCAAACCAAACCTTCCTCAACTAATACAGTGGAAGCCGGATATAGTGATGTGTGTGTCTGTATGTGTGTGTGTGTGTGTGTGTGTGTGTGTGTCAGCTTGAGAGACGAGCTGAATTAATGAGCCTGCAGCTACGAATAAAAGATTTCACTCATTTAAGAAAAGTATTAGATATTAGTATTATTAATATTAAGAGAGAAAGACCTGGGACCAACATGATCACTATAAGCAGTTTCCACTGTATTACAAGTAACTGACAATTAAAAAAAAAGGCTTTTGAAAACAATAGTGATTTGTTGATTCATGAATGGTAGAGTGGACCTTAAATCGTCTTTCTGCTCGAGTCACTCTCCTTTCCCGTCTTTCTGTAAATCCAGTCTATACTCAAGCAAATTGAAGTTCAGGAGTTTGGCAGGAAATTCAGGAATAGCAAACTCTCTTATCTTCTGGAAGCCCATGTCCTCGTAGAGCTTCTGAGCGTCTGTCTGTATCATGGAGGTTCGGAGGATGACCGCTGCGTAGCCCCGCTCACGAGTGAAATCAGTAATTGTCTGACACAGAGTCTTAGCGATGCCCATCCTGCGGTGACTGCGGCACACAGACATGCGTTTCAGCTCCAGGCACCCTGGCGCCTCCTCGGCGGGGAGGCAGGCCACTGTGGCGACCACCTGGCCGTCACTTTCAGCCACCCAGAAACCAGAGTCCTTCTGGTTCAGGTAGGTCTCACTGATGCTGTTGAGGTCCTTCTTGAGGGAGGCGTCGATGTATTGGTTGAACATGTAGACGACAAACTGCCGGGCCCCGGCTAGGCACAGGGTGAGAGCCAGGATGGGCAGCAGGAAGGACTTGGAGCTGGTGATGAGAGCGCAGAAGACGATCATGAGCACCATCTGCATGAGCGGCTGTTTCAGGACGTGCATGAAGGACGAAGGAATGTGCTCGCTCATCCCCATGGTGAAGATCTCCTTCACTGCCTCGGAATCCTCATCTCGATATTTGCGGATCTGAATATTGGCCATGGCTCAACTCTGCATTTAAATGAAATGGATACAAAAAGAAAGGGAAAGATTAATTTCACTTATTGGGATCTCTATTAGCTAAGAACTAAATGCTGTCTCATAAATGACTACATTTTATATTCGTAAAACAAACCCTTTTATAATTGTTTGGTTCAGTAACACGAGCCTCCTTAACTGTCATCACACCGCAAACACAAACAAAAGACCCTCTGTTGATGTTGTGAGGAGCAACAATGATCAGGGACCCTGATGAACTCAGGCCAAGCCCCAAAATACAGGTTGAGTTTGTCTTTGCTCAGTGATTCTCAAAAAGAATAACTTTCACACTGATGAATCAATATTTGTACAAAAAGAGTCATATAATAAAACGCTATCCTGAGAGATTTGATCTTCAGGTGTTTTTTCCTGCATTTATGTTCTCCCTCAGGATCTTATCTATTTGTGTATAAGTGATTTAATGTGTACTGTTGGATTTTATTTAGAAACGAGAGCTCAACACACTGCAAGAAGGAAACACAAGCAAATAGATACAAACTTGGGCACATAAAGAAAACAACTTTGACGACAAACGCTGCATAAAGTCACAACACATGTAAAGTGTGTGAAGTCTGCTGCTCGTCAGTGGTGATGGAACTTCACAAAGCACTGAGCTACAGACAGGTTCATCACGTTGTCCTTTTCTTAAGTTGCAGAGCGTTGAACTCTCTGTGCCACCGTACTTTCGCAATTCTAGATTGGAATGATGGCACTTTGGGACAATTACAGTTGTTTGTTATACAAATTAAAGCGGCAGTGAACTCTGGCAGTGTTGTTTACTTTGTGTCTGTGAATCTGACACCAACAAACACACAAACACACAAATCCTGCAGTTAACCTCTTTAGGGAAATGTGCATTCGTCAGTAAGACACGTATCACGATTTATCATTGTGTGATTGACTTGCAGTTTATCGATTGATGAATAGTGAATCGTAGAGATACTCTATCACAGCTGGTGGTATAGTGCGAACTGGTTTATGTCTGGTTACCACCGTTCAACCAGTGTCACGTGAACTGACAGATCACTGCCTCACACGTGAGAAGGTTCTAAGGGTTTAACGGTGAGCAAGGCAACGTTTCTAACCCCCCTGCTGTTATAAACCTTTTATTCACCATCATCCGACAGTAAACATGAGAATGTCCAGATCCTGGATCAGCTGCTGCCTCCAAATCCAAATCAGACACGACTGTGATTCCCCTGGTTAACGAACAGCAGCTAGCATCGGAGCTAGCTTCCAGTAACCCGCCGATCTGAGTGGAGAACTCGCTCCGAGGCGGATGTCGCACAGGAAACACGGAACAAAGACACTTTACCTGTTGGTGTGAACTCCTGGAAGTTGCGTGAGGACGAGCGGAGAGAAGCGGAAGCTCCTGGAAACTCAAATCACTCGATTCATGCTCGAGTCTGTTCGTTTGTTTGCACTCCACCACGAAGATTTGATGAGTTCAGGGACGCTCGCCACAGTGGTAAAAAGGACAAGTCAGTATTGTCTACAAGTAGGTCTGTTGTTTTGTAACAGGTTGGTTGCTTGTACCGGATGTTGTAACTCATGTGTACACAACGTGGGTCACATTCCCCATGTACCGGACATGAAGACAAGAACAGTACGTGATGCTGGTTAGGTTTGTTATCCATTTGGCTGCTCAATAGTTTACTGAATACGGACTTTACGGTGGGACGTGAACGCAACTTAGGCTACATCCTCTTTAATGCTGATTGGCTGATGAGTAAATCGATATTAAAACGTGTCCTTAATGTTCTTCATTTAACATTAGTTTAAATTAAACTATAAACAAATAAATACACAGGTTATATAAAGAAAGATCAAATAAACTTCATGAATAATGTTTCTGCTTTCTTACCTTAAGATATTTAATTTAATTTAATAAAGATACCCACATAAAACCATATTATATACCACTTCTCTGTCTTTTGGCTAAGATCAAGTGTAGTATCTGTTCTTATCAGTTTAATATTTGATTTGTCCTCTATATGAGGACTACATATTAAATAGATACACTGTATGAATGTGTGTGTGAATGGGTGAATGTAAAACTGTACTGTAAAGCGCTTTGAGTGGTCATCAAGACTAGAAAAGCGCTATATAAATACAAAACCATTTACCATATTCTTACAATCCATATGCACCTTTTTATTGTACATAGTAAAAAATAAACTAAATTGCATAGAAAATGGAAAGAGAATTTTTCTGTTTTCACAATAAAATCTAGGAGACGAAACACAAAACGATAATCACGTCTAACATGGGTCCATTTCATTTTTTCTTTCCCAAAAAATCTAATTGTGAAAAAATCTGCATGACAAGCACCAGTGTCCCCTGGACAATATTAACAGACTTTGTTTCTTTTACTATATACTTGGAGAAAAATCGCAGATGACATGTTTAACACCAAATATCATAAAATCTCATTTACAATAAGAGCATAATCAGACTTTATTTTGGGGAATATATGGACACTTTTTATATCCTTTTCTCTATTTTCACTGGAAATCAATTTGGAGTGACTCACAGTTGTTTTGAAATATATACATATATTTCCTGTGGTTGATTATTAAAAAATTCTATGTGATATTTTAGCCTTTCTGGTGTGTGACATATTTTGGTCCATGTCTTTGTGTGTGTAGGAACACTTCCGTATAGAACAAAGGAAAAGTAAACTAAGACAGTTGAATTTTGAGCTACAGGAGGCATCATTCCCACAGGTGCTGTCAAAATATGAACATTTTCCAGTGTCTGAAATTTGATCGACAGCAGAATACACTCTGTGAAACATACAGATGAAAGAGTCCAGCTATATGACCTTGAGAAAGAGCCAGGAACAAGACACAGAGGTCAAACTCTGATGCCATAACAGCCCGAACTACGGCTGCTGCCACAACAACTCGGCAGATGTTAGTTTACAAAGCAGCACCTCTCGGGTAGGACACAACAAACACATGTCACAATATATGAAGACTAAAAAAAATAATTTATTTCCCCCTTAAAATAAATTTGTCTAGATTTCATACATGAAATGATTGTAAAGATTGGTTCCCTTTCAAGGAGTAAACATTTCACTAAATCAACAGTAGAAAGATTTTTTTTTTTAAAGTCCTTTACACATTTAGTTTTCTTTGTACAAAACGTTCCCTTCACATTCACTGAGGGAGCCGAGTCAGCAGAAACGGAAGCAGCTCACGACTGTCTGATTCCCAGTTCGTGTTCCTCTCCTCTATCCCAGTTGGATCTCGCCTGCGAACACGGTGATCAGCAGGATGATGGCGAACCCGGTGAGCAGGCCGGCGTTCTGGATCATGAAGAAAACCACCTTGTCTGAAGTCCGGTGCTGTTCCCGGGCTATGTTGTCCATCTCTGGGAACTGGGATTCAAAGTGACACACACACACAAACCATTAACCATTGTTCTTTAAGTGTTTGCATGTCTCATTCTCAACAAATCCCATAAAAAACAATAGCAGCTACGAAATGATCCCAAAACAACAACTACTTGTTCCTGTAGTCTGCTCTACTGAGTTATTATTAAGTTATGGAGAAACATTTAATAAAATCTATTTCTTTTTTAGAATATTAATTTCAAATACTCTGAATAATTCTAATTTTAAGCCTCTAAAATGTTTCTTAAATAACAAATGTATATATTTTTAATCATGTTTAAACAAGTATTCCTTGATTTGGCCAAGATGTGTTTTGTGCCTCCACCATTTTTCACCCTTTGTATGTCTGTTGCTTTATTATATAACTCTGAACCAATTTCCACCAACAGAAATGAACCCAATCTAGTTTTATGACCAATAAGTAATTTAAGTTATCAGACTGCATCCGTTCTTGTTTTATATTACTTCCATGAGAACTAGACAATTAGTGTTATTATAAAATTATAAAAAACAATTTCATTCCCTCCATATCACAATAGAAAGCATTTTTTATTATTATTACTGCAGCTACTACGTGATTATCCTCAGATAATGGAATCTAACTCACCATATCCGCCAGCGCAATATACAGGAACATTCCTCCTGCGATGGCAAAGATTGCGTTGGGGGCAAAGTTGCTCCCGAGCAGAATTCCAAACGCGAGGCCGACGTAACACGAAACCGCCGACAGCAGATTGAAGAAAATGGCTTGTGGGATGCTCATGCCAGAGTTCAGCAGGATCACAAAGTCTCCTGCAGAGGGAACAGAACACAGCTTTGATTAGAGGGAGTCGAAACAGGCAGAGGCGGCAGGATGTGGAGGGCATTGGTGGAACTTTGCTCAACAGACAAACAGTTTATTACTACAAATTAATATCTTAAAGCAGTAATAATACTCCCTGTAAAGCTTTAAAAAAGGAGTATCGGGTACTTTAGGGTTTTTACTTTAGGTTTGAGGTTGAAGTTGCTAAAAGGTGAGACTTTTCTGCCCCAAAGTAAAAAAAAGTTGTTGAAGGTCTAATTTTACTGCAGAAATTATTCAAAATCTTTTTCCACTTCTATTCACAGAGTTATGATTCCGTTCTTTGTGTGACAAGACATGTTATATCTCTAGCAATACATGTTATGTCTGTAACAATACATGTTATATCTCTAGCAATACATGTTATATCTGTAACAATACATGTTATATATCTAGCAATACATGATATGTCTGTAACAATAGAAGTTATATCTCTAACAATACATGTTATGTCTGTAACAACAGAAGTTAAATCTCTTTTACTGGAGGCATTTTCGTCCTGTCTCTGAATGAACTGACAAACGTAGGTATTTTGATTTGAAGACACAAATAAATTACATTTTTGGTGCAACTCTGCAGCTTGTCAGGAGAGGGTGATAAAGATTATTGATTCTTAGTGGGAATTTTAGTTTGAATTGAATTGAACTTAATTGCATCAGTCCTTCACTGAAAACCTGTTTTTATGGCTGCACCCGGCGATCAAATGGAAATATCCTAATTGTCTTCGGGGAGAATCCGACCTGATGTCGTTCTGGTGTCATTTGTAACTTTAGGTTTTCCCTGACAAGTTCAGATTAAGTTTTGTGAGTTTACAGTGTGAGGTTTCAGGATTTTCTTTGATTAATCGCTCACCCAGCTCATGAGGAAACTCCTCGCACACGATGGCAGTGGACGTGCTGAACCCCGCCAGGATGGACACGGTGAACGAAGCCCCGATGGCCAGGCCGTCGATGAAGTTGTGCAGCGCGTCGCTCAGGGTGATCATCCACGCCACCGTCTTGATGTCAGAGACGCGTTTCCCACGCAGCCATCGGCACATCTGACCCGCGTCCTGGACGTCCTGCCGAGGGACGGGACGGGTGAAGTGGAGAAAGGCAGTTTGATTTGTTTTTAACTCATGAAGTCACATGCAAATAACGGTATGGTACAGTATGTGGATTTAGTGAGCCACGAAGATAACACGCAAGGATTCTGTATCTCTGTGTGTTTCAAACCCAAAGTTCAAATCCGGAAAAATAAAGGACAAAGTTGAACGTTTTGCTTTTTTTGCCACGATCTGGTCCAAACTAGGTGAAGGCACTTTTTCCTCAATATCAATATCAAATTAAGACATAATCTGAGAATCTAAATTCTGTTTTATTAATTGTATTAATTAAATTCCATGCAAGCAGCTCAGTGAGGCTGGAGTTGGGGCTTAGAGCTGATGTTTAGCAGGTAGTATGGACAAACTAGAATACTAAAATATGGAATAGTTTCTTTTTATAAACCTCAAAGAGGAAACAAGGGGCAACAAAAACATCATCATCATCATCTTTATCAAATCAGAGTTTGGCAGACATATTGAATGATGGCATTAATAATAAGGTCCTTTAGGAAATAGAGGAACTTGAAGAGATATTAGCTCCATCAAAACACAATAACTAACAACAGGAGCAATAACAACCTCCTTTGGCAGAGGAGATATTTTCTATGAACTACATTCACCAATTACTCTTCTAAATGTTGTTCAGCGATAATCAAACTTCTGTATTTCATCCTCATCATCACTAACATTATTTAAAATCAAACACTGTGAGAAAACCTAACAATCTGAAGGCTTTAATCAAAACAGTGCCTCCATCTTGGCTCTAAAAAATGTAAAAGATGCTGATTATCCAAGGACAGGAAACATGTTCCCCTAAAAGGATGGTGCAGCATTTGCCACAGAACTCTTTAATTACAGATAGAATGGCACAAGTGTGTTTGATGGGAAACCAGAGAGCCGGCGGACACAAACAGAACCTTTGCAGTTTGGTTGCAGATCGTCTGCGGTGACAAAACATCCGTTCTCTCAGCCGCCGACTAACAAGGAGTCTTTGTGCTCGGCTCAGACAATTCCAGCTTTTACCGGGAGACGAGGGATCTGAGGCCGTCGCCCTGGTTTCACTGGTTTTCACTGCTCGATCCCAGTGTTTGTTTAGTATCTTTGATCCCTTCAAAGCCAGACTCCTCCATAAGACTCCAGAGATTTCACCGTTAAACATTAACCGGAGCTCTAATCACCCCGCGCCACCTCATCGGCTACGGAAGTATATTTTGATTTATGTTCCCCATTAGCACAGATAAACTTTCTGACCCATAAAGAGATTAAATCAAAGTCGTCAGTTTATAGTCCGTGATCGATTCAGATAAGATCTGTGGGAGACAGCACGTCTCTGGCTTCTTTTAAAGCTTATCTCGAGACTCAGCTACTTAAACAAAGGATCACTGAGTGCATGGTGGCAGAGCTGCAGGTTAATGCCACGTGTGCAATCAGGGGATCATCATTTTCTTTCTTCCTTCATGAGTGTGCTTGTACCTGAGAATCTGGGCTCAGGCTGCTCTTGTCCAAGGCGATGGTGCTGATTCCAGTCAAAATGATGGAGTCACTCTTTTCCGTTATGTCTCCGTTCTGCAGGGAGTTCTCCTGAGTCACCTCTGGAGGAGCGAAGAGGCTGTGGCCGTGCTGAGCAGGAGACAGATGAGAAAACACAGGTTCTGTTAAAGACGCTTCATTTCACACAAAACCACAGAAGTGAGCAGGATGAGCACGAGACAGGAAAAGTCAGGGACATTCAAACTCTCTAAATGTCATTGTTGAGATATCCAGAGTAAGTCCTGACCAGAAGCAGTGGACTGACTGACTGACTGACTGACTGACTGACTGACTGACTGACTGACTGATCACGTTAACTTCATATATCATCAGACACTAAAGAGGATCTAACATTTTCATACAAATCTTGGCTAAAAGAAGCATGTAAATCTCTCAAACTTTTTCCTTCCTGCTCTATGGACATATTTGACCTTTATTTTACTTTAAATATAATAAATATATGGGTTCTATAAAACACAGAGCACATTTTCACAAAGTGTCAACTCGCTGACACTTCCGACTTTGACCCTGACGTAAAATTATTAATATTAAATAATGTGCACGGGTTCTCATAAAGGTGTAATTTCTTGCGGCAGTCAGCAACTGGAAGTGGAATCATCCCATAAAGCTGAGCTGTGCAGTGGCACCTTTACAACGGAGATATGACGATACCGGTCTGTGATAAATGGGGTTTAATAAACGAACAATAATAAACAGACAATAAATTCCTCTGCGTCGTTACCTCGTGATCCATCCGCAGAGCCAGCCTCAGAATCTTCTCCACAACGAACAAGAGATAAAAGCCTCCGAATATTCCGACTGCATTCCACACATAGTTGTCCCGTTTGGGATCAAAGCCCAGCGCCTGTGGAGGAACAGGTAGAAAAGTTCAGTTTCTTATAAATGGACCCTCTTCTGAACATTCTGTCTAGTCCCTGAGCCGAGGGACTGGCGCTGCCTCGGCCACGCACCTCTGGAATGAGCTGCAGCACGGCGTTGGAGAACAGCGTCCCGATGGCCAGGCCGATGAAGTAGGTCAGCACTTTGGGGAAGTAGGACTTCTTGGTGAATGGAATCAGCAGGAGGCCGAGCAGAGAAGCCAGGTTGATGATGGTGACGGCCAGGAACCCGTAACCCCACACTGCCAGGAGAGAGAGGACACACAGCTGTTGTTATACCATCACTAGAATCATTGCATTTCATCTAGTGTTTTGGCAGTTATGGCTTTTTTAGAGGCGGCAAAGTTAAGTTTGTTTGTGTTTTACTTTTTCTTTTTGGCCGTAGGTTCTATCTTTGTCATCTATCATCCTAAACACTTATTCTTCCTCTTTTGACTAATTCTTCCTTCTGGCAACAGATAAGAAAAACCTTCAAAGCACCAGATGACTTATTTTCTATGGTAAATGTAGAAGCTGTTATTAACCCAGTGTCCTGCACCATCACTGCAGTGGATTAAAGGTCATCCACTGGTGGCCACATTGACTGCCACAGGACCACATATGACATCCCATCACATTTCTCCGGCCTGTGGGTAACACACGAGTTACAGTTTCTCACTCACAGTCTTATTAATTATCACCGACACGGTAAGAAGGTTCTGACGCCAGATGTTTCATCTCTCAACAGCATGTGTTCTAAACCCATACTGGCTGATATTAGCCTCAAGTTAGCAAAGTCTTCCTGTGATGCCGAAACTTTGGAAACAAACATTACATCCTTAAAATACTATAGGCATAATTTAATCCCGACACTATAATAAGATTTGTCACAGCTCCATGAAAGAGCCAGATTCAGTCCCAGGACGTGCCACCCTTCATTCTGATAAATCACAGCTCATATCTGATACGACACAGTAACCGGACAGATGTGCAGCTCGACACAAAGACACAAAAACACTTATTTATTTGCAGAGGAGGAATTCTGGTGGAGGAACCAGCAGGAATAACGAGCATCGGACTGAACAACAGGCACAGTTGGTCGTATCTGTGTCAACAGCCCTGAGAGGGTGACGGGGAAACTGAGAGGTGGGTGTGAGAGGGAGTCACTCCAGGACAGGCGGAGCGTCACGGATCCTCCACGGAGAACAGGTTATTATTCAATCATATACCAACACACCTCAAGGGGGGGGGGGGGGGGGGTCATTCTCAGCTGAGCTGTCTCAATATTTGACAAATTAAATACTGATATTGCGTAAATATAGACATATGATAATGTTAAATAAACAGTTCAGTTCAGGTTCACACTCAGGATTAGAAGGTAAAAGTATTTTATTGTATTTAAGGTGCAGTTTTTATCAAGAAAGCAAAGTTTTAAAGGATTTTTTTATCTGTATTGTAAATTCTTTCCGCCTCAACTGAACTAATCAAGTTGAACTATTAATTGACTTGTCTATTGACAAGTAGTAAACTGACTTTTTTATCTATATTGTAATAATGTTCCTGTCATTCATTAGACATCTATCATTACCTCCTCAAGTTGCTGTTTATATCCATGTCTGTCCACATTCATATAATACACATGTATGTATGTGGTCGACACTCAATGGATTTCATAAAAAGTACGGATTATAAAAGTGGGGGGTTATTGAATTATGGCCAGTGATGTATGTAGTGACTCTCATCCTCAACCTCTTGATTCTAGTCAGTGAACGACTTCAGTAACAGACGCAGTGAAACTTCCTCCGTGACTTCCTGATCCGTCATGTTCCCAGGAAGTGAGATCGTGGATGTTTGTGCCAAATCTGGAGGGATTCCCTCAAATATGAAGACATTTCTTTACGGCATTTTTTAAGATTTCTCCTTCGTGGCATTGAAACCAAAGAACAAACTGAAAACACCTACATCCATATTTGCATTCAGATGCCTGGAGGTTTACCAAAGGGCCAAATATTTGCTTGTCTGGGCAAATATTTGGGGATTTCTTGGTTTAACACGATATTAAACAAAAAATACTTCGGCTTTTGAACGTTGGTCAGATAATGTAAATCATCATCTCGGGTGTTTTTTCAATATTTTCGGACACAGATAGAGAAAACAATTAGCCGATCAGTCAATATAATATACCATATAACGTATAAATATATATATAGGCTGGCATTTAGTTTTACCTAGAATATCGGTATAGGCATCAGTCCTCTACAAAGAATAAATACCGTTTGGATTTAAACCCACGGAGGATGTTTGTGTTGCTGTTGTGTTCATTTGCCAGACACGTTTAACTGTTGAATTGAAATCAACGGGAAACATAACAGAAACTTCCACGGGTCAGACGGCGTGATAATAAAGCAGATTGCAGAGGATTCCTGTTTGAGAAGCGGCGCCTCAACACTTGGCTCCGTGAAGCCGTGACCACACTTCACACTGGTCCACGTGTGACCCACTAAACAAAGGTTTCTAACACTTGACCCCTCGTCACTTCAAAATCAAAGGGTTTTAACGCTCGGCCTCAAGATGACTTCAAAGACCGGAGCCCTGATGAAACCAAGTGGCACCATTGACCTTGAGTACGACCCCAGAGAGGTGAAATATGACTCATCACTTTCTACAACCAGTCAAATCATCATTCCCAGTTTTTAGATTATAAATTTAGATGCATGATCTGAACTGGATCAAGAACCCTTCAGAGACGAGTTCCCAGTGACTCAGCTCTGAGGTGGGATCCGAACCCTCAACCTCACGTCTCAATGAAATAAAATGCAACTTCAGCCAATCAGTGTCCAGAATGCAGCCAATCAGTGTCCAGAATGCCAAACACCCTCTTTGTTGTTTTAAGGATCCACAAGACAAAAATAATATATATGAATCATTTTAAAGTCTTTTCTCCAGCACTTTTCTGTAACTGTGGGTAAAAGCACCACCAGAGTGAATTCAAGGAAACGAACCCTCCATGACCTGTGAATTATTTGAGAAGGGGGGGGGGTCTGACAAATAAAGTGGGAGCGAGCAGCAGTGGAGATGAAGCAACTCACCAGAGTAGTCGGCGGACCCCAGGGTCTCGGACTCAGAGTAGGGGCAGGAGGGCAGCAGCACCTGGGTCAACACGGCCGGACAGATCGTCCCCAGATGTCCCACGTTCAGCTGACTGACGTTACCGATCCCGAAGTGGGACAAGATCTGCTCGGCTGAGAGACACTGAGGGACACAGAGACATTTGAAGATCAAAAAAAATAATAGCTAAATCTGTCTTTTCTTCTATTTAAAATGTTCTCACATTTGTCATTTTTGCGTGTTTATTAGTCATCTTGAATGAATGTTGTGCATATTTTTGTATGAAATCTGTTTTTTAAAGCAGGTTTTCATATTATAGTTGAAAGGGCACAGAGCATTATCTATTTAAAATGTTCATTATGAAGCTAATCATACCACAAAGTAGAAAACAGAAGAGAAAAGGTTTCAAAGGCGATTATATTCAGGTGTGTGCATTTTAGATTGTTATTATGAAGCTTAATTCAGGACACAATTGTGATTTTAATCATTAATTTACTTCTGAGATCAAAACATATGAGCTACAGCTACGAAGAAAAGAGGGAACTGAAACAAACAAGAATTAATACCAGGAAAAGCTCTATGTGAGTCATACTACAAATAGAAACGAGCTGAGAAAAGCTAAGGAAAGTGATAATATATATTATATACGCCTGCTGGTTAAAGCTTGTAGGAGAGAATTTAGTTTTTTGATCATGTTGTTGATCAATATCTAAAACCTCAAATGCAGTAATTACATCTTAAAGCAGAACACATGAAGAAAGTCGGAAATTAATAAAGAATAAGAAACAAGGAAGCTATAGGATAATAACACTACAAAGTAAAAATGTGAAAAGTAAAAAAAAAAGTTATAATACATATTATTAAGTGTTTATTGCAAACAAAAAGATTGACCATGTTTCACCTTAAAGTATCCACAAAGTAGAAATCAGTAGAGAAAGGGTTTAAAAAGGTTTGTGGGTATATACATGTTAATTTAATGTTGTTATGAAACTTACTTTTAATCATGTGTGCATTAATAAATAATAAAATGCATTATTTACTTATATAATCAAAACCTTTGAGCTTCAGCACTGAAAGAAATGTCAAACCGATATAAAAATATGAAAAAATAACAATATTCATGTTGTAAATGAGCAATTAGTCAGTGAATGTTTCAAGCTTTAACTATAACGTGTAACATAAGTTTATATGAAACTATTTAATAAGTGGTAAAGGGATGAAAAAGTTGACTGAAAGCATCAACAGGCCCATTCAGTTCCTGTGAATCAGAATCACTGTGTTAAATAATGTATTTAAACGCTCACCTCTTGGTTCGCCAGAGGATTGTGCAGGAACACGGACTCGGACCTCCTGGCGGAGATCAGCAGCAGCAGGTCCTTCAGGTCGTGCGTGGAAATAGACGCGTTTTCTCCATAGAAGTGTAAAATATCCTCCAGGAAGTCGAGTCCTGCTCCGGGGTCCGGAGCCAGAGTCCGGGTGGAGCCCAGGAGCGCGAGGCTCAGGAGACATCCCAAAAGAAACATGTCTTAAAAAGTCTCCTCTGGTGGAAAGATGAATCTAAGAACTCTTCTCCTTCTTCTTCTCCTTCTTCTTCTCCTTCTCCTTCTCCTTCTCCTTCTCCTTCTTCTTCACTCAGACGCACAGGTCATGGTTCCTTGCTGGTGGAGCAGAGTCCATGAGTCTGACGGAGCACGGAGGGGTTTTCTGCGGTCCTCCCTCCTGCGTGGCTCTGCGTGAATCCTGCGGGGCTGAGTGAGGGGGAGGCCCGGGTTCAAAGATCACAGCGCACCGTCAGGGTGGAAGGAGTGGGGGAAACAACATGGAGGGGACCAACCGCGTGCACCCTCCGTTTCAATGCACATACAAACACACACACACACACACACTAGCACGCACGTGCATGGGAGAGTGTGTGCAGAAAGCATGCAGATGTGCAGCGCGGATGCAAATGTGCGTTCCTTTGTTCAAGTGTAACTGGAAGTTAGAAAACCCACACACACACACAACCGTGATAATCAGTACATGTGAGTCCTCTGTGTGTAGTATAAAGGTCCATTACGTCGCCTGGCGGCCGCTGCTGATCACTGCAGGACAAACAAAGCACATATCATTAAGTCGAATTTACTAAAAGACAATTAATACCACTGATTGATGCCTTATTTTTTATATATATATAAATGTCCCTTTCTATACCTCTAAATGCTAACATGACTTTATTTATGTAACACTTCAATGTATAGCCTTACACCTTTATACTTTTATATTATCACAGTTGTAAATATTTCCTCTAACACCTTTAATTTTTAAATGTGTGATACATTTATGAATATATCATACATGAGGCTGTATGAGGTAGATTAGACATAATATGGATGTGTTATGTTGTGATGAACATTTAGATTGTATAATAAATATGCTGCTGTTTATGGTATAATCAGATTGCATATCTGACTAGAGACACTTTTATATTGATGGCAGGTCTATTGCTTCAGACGTGTGTGTGTTGTGTGTGTGTGTGTGTGTGTGTGTGTGTGTGTGTGTGTGTGTGTGTGTGTGTGTGTGTGTGTGTGTGTGTGTGTGTTTGTGTGACCACATGATTTTCCACTCGTGGGATATTAAGTTACCTTGACCTTGATCTTGATTTCCCTTTATAACTTTCTATAATTTTATATTATCCCATGTGTGTATAGTTGATAAATGGCTTGAACACATTGCGTCACTTGTTAATAATCAGTTAATAAATGGATTCTGGCTCCGGTGACGTGCAGCAGACGGTACGTGGGTGAACGGGTCCAGATTTACGTCCATGAATTAAAGAACGATGCCGGAGGAAGATTTCGTTCGGCCAAGTCTTCCAAAGGTTGTTCTCATTAATGGTTGACAGGTCTGCATTAGGTATTAGTGACTGATTAATTATCAGAAAAGCCTGTTTAACTACATATGATAAACACTTTATCAGAAAGTGCTAATCTCTGATCATGTAGCCGGTGAAAGTGGAGCTCATTCTAACTGTCCTGTGAACAGTCGGCTGGAACAGCATCATATTTTAGAAACTGGTTGAATTTCGGCAGGTTGAAAGAAACCTCATCTGCAACGTAACTGCTTAATTAATGCAGTGCAGTAAAATGTACTTTATTTGCCTCTGAAGAAGGAGGGTCATTTACTTAATACTCAAGTACTTTAAAATTATACTTAAGTAGACTATAAGCAAATACACTTTGTCAGATTTCACCATTGTTGTCAACAGTTTCAATGGAATCGACATGATGATGCAACAAAGGGACTGAAGGGATTAAATGATGAGTCAATCGAAAGAGAGCAGAACACTCACTGTTCAACTCAAACAAACTTATCAGTCAACTCTATAACTTTAAGATTTTTAACTGTTAAAAAAAAGATAAATGAAAAACGAATCAATCGACAAGTGATCAAAATAATCATTCAGGCAAGATACTGTTAACAAAACAATGGAGTCGTTACTGTTTTTGAGCAACATGTGTTTATTACTTAAAATATTTCTATGAATAGCACCGACTGAGCAGAAAAGTACTTGAATGTCAAAAGCAACAACATCTAAAAAAGGTCTAAATTAAGAAAAGACACAAAAGTATACATTTGTTGGATGGTACGTAATAACAACACAATACAAAAATGTCAAGTATTAAGAGTCTTTGCTCGGTTAATTATCTGAATCCTGCAATAATGCAAAACAAACAAAAGCGAAATGGTTTCAGTGCATCGTAAACTGTCATCTGCTAAATGAAGCTCAGTCAAGATAACGTTTCATTTCCACAACAGCAAAAAGGCTGCTGGTGAGTCCTCACAAATACAAAAGACAGTGGATCATATTCTCAGATCTGTCTGTCGAAGAAGTGACTTCAGAATGTTTTATAAAGACCTGAATGGTTTGATACTTGATCTCCTGCCACGTCAGGAACCCTCCAGTCGCCTCAGGCCTCAGTTTAGGTTCATGGACATTTCATCCCCGTCTCTGACTGTGTCTGTGTGAATCAAAGCATCATACTCGACATGTTTCCTTTGATTTCATCACCTTCGTATCAACGCTCGCTGCTCGTGGATCAGTACACGTCGGTTAAAGACGTGACGCTGAGGGATCTGGAGAGTTCTGTGTCGCTGGTCGGACGCCACGCATCGAAGCTGACCGTCATGTTCCCAGAGGCCATCAGGAAGCCGTTGGAGCTGAAGCGTCCGGGGATGTTTCCCACGTCGAGCCACACAAAAGGAGCCACGGAGGAAGAGTGGAGGGTGATGACGAGGGCAGACTCCGCCTCCTGCACTTTGGCCTGCAGGAACACACACAAAGCTTTAGTCCGATATCATTTACGTGCATGTTTCCTCAATTCCCAGTTATGTTCTGCCTCATCGTTCTGTGGTTTTAATCAATATTTGTGCAGAAGTCAGTAAAGCTTCTGTTTTCCCGCGGGGACTCACTGTGATGTTTGGTCTCTGGAGTCCCTCAGCGTCTTTGGGTGAGCACAGGAAGTGGTGGTTGGTGGGACCCTGCCGGCCGCTGCCGTCCTCCAGGTGGAAGGTGAGCAGGCAGGTGGTCCGGGTGCAGCGTCCACATCCTGCCAGCAGGGCGGCAACGGGCTGTTTAAACACCTCCACGGCGCTGCCTCCGGGGACCAGGAGCGGGTCGGACCTCAGCGTGCACACAGGATCTGAACGAGACCAGGAGAACACGGTCACCTGAGCCACAGAAGAAGAAAGGGACGAGTTAGAGAACTATAAAAACACATACAGATACAGTTAACGATAGAACACGTACCACCGCCCTGAGCTTCAGGTCGTGACTCAGGTCGGAGACGGCGTAGATGAACAGAGTGTCTGCGTCCTCGAAACCAACCGGAAGCACGGGGGCGAAGAAGCTCTGAGCAAAATAATGAAGCATTTTCCACTTCCCACCAAACTCTGCACACAGAAACATGACGGGAATGATATGTTAGTATTTCCCCGACACTGACCTCTAATCTGGTTATGTATAGTTTAATGTACAATGTAGTTTCTTGAACTTCACTCACCTATTGATGACCAGGAAGGCCCCTGCCAAATATCATTGAGCTGCCAGTAGAGGGCGCCCATGGTTTGACCTTTGCCCTCAACGATCTCGGTACGACTCCGCCGATAAAACTCCGTCTGAGTCTTCACACACTGAGCCTGCGTGACCTGGGAAAGACACCGGATCATTACCACATGTACACAGGGTTGAAAACAAAACTAAATGAATGCTGACAGGGGATCTACACCATATTACCAGATTACAACAGCTGTTAATGTTTAAACCACCATCTCATATTGAAACCGATAAAGTGAGGTTCAAACAATTGACCTCATATACTGCAGGGTACAGTACATCAGTGAAATGCACGAGAAACTTTTTGTTCTTGTGAGTTTCACCTGAGAGATGTACAGAGTGTCGGTGAATCTCTTCAGGGGATCTGTGGCGTTGGGCAGGTGGAAGTGAAAAGCCGCCTGCAGTAACATCTGCTGGTTCCCGTCCTCGTGATGCTGACGATGGGAAGTGAAGTCACTGTCGTAGCTCCAGTCTTCTTCCACGGAAACCTTAAGCATCACGAAAACAGTCAAAACTCCATTTATTGAGCCCAGGAAAACAAAACACAGCTGGAGGGTGTGTTCACTCACCGGCTGCAGCGTGGAGAAGGAGGGCCAGGACTGGAAGCCGTACTCAGAGGCGAAACGCGTTCGAGGGAAAGTCCGCCAGTCCCAGCAGTCGAGGAGGTAGCTGTAGAAATGAGTGTCCCCGTAGTGAGGGTCATACGGATCCTCTGCCACCCAGCCCTGCCGCTCCGACTCAGCCCCGTTCGTGGGACTGGACACGAGATACGGTCGACTCTGGTCCTCCTGGAGGAGAGAACTGGCTTTAAGGACTTATAGAAGGAGGATGGCTGAGACTTAATGGTTACACGTCAATCTGGAACATCTTAAAACACAAATCCAGCCTTTTCTTTAAATATGACTGGTCACTCACTTCTTGCACAATCTTCCTTATGTTGTTGACGTAGAGCGTCACATAGTCTCTGGTGTACGTGGGCCTCTGGGAAGCCGGGATACTGAACCAGTCTGTTGCCAGAGCAGCTTCGTTTTCATTGTTACCGCTCCAGATGATTATCGAGGGGTGAGACTTGAGGCGTTGAAGCTGGCGAGTAAGAATAAGACAAAAAACTCAATACATTTCATTTGATTGTACAGATTCATCGGGAGACAGTTAAAATATCATCTTCAAAATGAGTTTGATGGTTCACACCGACTTGGAATAAGGAGAAAAGTGACTTTACGTGAGAAATCTGAATGTTCCAGACTTTTTACTGTTGTCGTGAACGCGTCTGACCTGGAAAATCTCCTGTTGTGTTCCGAGTATGAGAAAAGACAAACTCTGGAAAATGTCTGGAGCCTATTTGCTTGAATTTTCATAACTGAAAACTGCTCGACAGAAGCAGAGTCAGGTCCAGCCGGTTGAAGAGTGAAGCTGAACTGTATATGAGTTAAAAAAAAAATTGAGGTCATTAAAAACCGGAGCTTATCTCCAATATTCAGCAGGGAACTTTTAAAATATGAAGAATTCTAAACAGAGTTTGGTGGATTTGATACAACTGCAGCTCTTCTGGTTCAGGAAGCAGAGGATCATGGGTAATATCCACCAGTTCAGTTGTGTTCCAGAGAGCGGGGCTACACAACAACTCAACACATTGATAGATTTTTTTTTCCCCCTTCAATAAACCTCCATCACTTGGATACGGAGCCCGACAGGATTAGTCACCATGTGTGGCTGCAGGGGGCGCTGTTGCTCAGTAAAAGTTACACAGTGTTGCTTTAAGACACAGTTAACTGATCCCTATATGTTGTGTTTAGTTATCTGTGTATTTTTCACACACATGTCTCTTCAGTTTCCAGATATGACATTTTCTGAACCATGAAAAATTATATTGACGGATGAAAACGTCACTCACCTGCTGGACGACCTCTTCTCTGACTGTCTGGATGAAGTCGTCCTCAGTGGGATACAAGGCGCAGGCAAACATGAAGTCCTGCCAGATCTGAAGACGCATATTTAAACACTGTGAGCTTCCTTCTGTTCTACAATGTGTTCATGAGTCACAGAGCAAAACCGAAATCTCTCAGGAATATTATAAACAAGTTAATTTGTGAGTAAAGGACATGCAACAGTGATGCTTGGGGAGTAAATGCATTTATGGAAGATTTTAAAAGACAATCACAAGATTATAATTTCTCAATCAACATCTTTCAGTCAAGTGAAAGAGAGAAGATGGATGAGAGCGGGTACCATGATTCCAAGTTCATCGCAGACACTGTAGAAAATATCCTGTTCATAAACTCCTCCCCCCCACACCCTGAGCGTGTTCATGTTGGCGTCCACTGCCGACTGCAACAAGTTCCTGATGCTGCAAAACAAACAAAGAGAAAATTCAAACATTCAGGAATGTAAAAGTAGAGGAACAGGATTTGTCCTGTGATTCAAAGTCAGACAATAATCTGCACAAACAAGCGGAGAAGCTTTTCAAAGTAAAACTCACACGTCAGGGGAGATCTGGTCCTGGAAGGAGTGAGCCGGGATCCAGTTGGAGCCTTTGAGGAAAATTGGTTTCCCGTTGATGCGGAAATAGAAACTCAGACCTGGAGACCCGAGGACCGGTTCCTGGATGAGTTCCACTGTTCGAAAAGAAACCTGCAGGTGGCGATAAACACATTAAACCCACTGGAGTGTACATCGCTTCCACTACAGCTTTAGTGACACAAAGGTGTTGTGATCGTAGAGGAGATCCTGCCAATGACCGCTGACCTTGGACTTTGTATTCAGGATCAAAAGTCCATCCTGATGTCCTCGGACACTGAGCTGGTAACAGGGCTGGTCCCCGTGTGTGTGGGGCCACCACAGCTTCACCTCTCTGCTCTGGAAGTAGAAAACATTCTTAAATCCTCGGCACCATCAAAATGCTTCAGGCAACAATACGCTCACAGAAATAAGACCTTCATTTACACACAAAGCTGCAAAGATTGATTTTATTTCCTGTCCAACTTACCGTGTTAATGTGTAACATGAAGATGTTCTTGGTCTTTCCTGAGACAAACTGTGTCTGGAAGCTTTGCTCTGACTCCAGCTCTGGGATGGAGAGAGAAACTTGTCCGCTCGTTGTCTGAACTGCGTCGACAAGAAGCTCAACCTGGACGCTCCACTGAGAGAGGCCGGAGTCTGGGGACACCAACAGATCATCAAGACAAAGACAGAAACTATATTATTAATCCAATTCGTGTAAACGAAGCTGAGATAGAGCCCCGCGAGGAGAGAGAACATCTTGAAAAGGTATCAGTTTATCAATTTAAGGCAGGATGTAGTTAAGGTTTTCAGGAATTTATCTGTGTTCTCTAATCAATAAAAGGTTTTTATAATGCAGTTGTGATAATGGACGTACTGTACAGAGGGACAGAGGAAACCTGGACGAGCTGCAGGACGTCAAACGCCTCCACACAAACCCCCTTCCACAGTCCCATGGTCGGGAAGGACGGGCCCCAGTCCCAGCTGAAAGAGCTTTGCTCCTGCAACACAACACTGAGTATGAACCTGCACAGTCATAGAAACAGTGTAAGAGACTTTTGTTTGTTCATTTATTAAAACTTTAAAACTAGAACAGCGTTAAGTAGATCAAGATAATCCTGATTTTCCCACCAAAGGTAAAAAACTGTACAACGATCGTACTTTCCTGATGAAGTTGACGTGACACACCCCCTTCTGAACATCTGGAGGACACTCCGGAGGAACCCGGTAGGCCGAGTGAGCTTCCCTCCGCTCAGAGGCGTAGAGAACCGGAGACATCAAACCGACCTTCAGCTCATTAACCCCGTCCCTCAGCAGGTCTCTGACCGAGATGTCCTGCAGATCAGACAACAGGTGACACAGCTTCACACGAGAGGAAGGAACGTGTTGACACTGAGACTCTTCTCTTCAACTTACATATCTGCGGAACATGTTGTCCGTGCTGCCCACTGAGACGCCATTGAGCCGGATCGATGCCACGGTGTCCACGCCGTCAAAGGAGAGCAGGACCTTCTGTTTGTTCCTGTTCCAGCAGAGCAACACACGTGAGTCCGGATCAGGAAACAGAAAACACTTTTAAACATTAAGATAAATCATGACACTGACCTCACGCGGGCCGACACGTTGAACACGGTCGTGTACGTCCAGTTTTCTAAAGCAATCCACCGATAAGTCAAATCATTGAACCTGAAATATGGGTCCTGAAATCAGGGGAAAGGGTTTAACTGACAAAAAACTTTTTTGTTGTATAGAACCTAAAATCTGGTGAGAATAGGTATCATTTATTATGATTTATTAAATAGGTGCATTTTATTGCATCTATTTACCACCAAATGTTTACTGTCTCTCTCTCTCTCCTACAAACACACACACACACACACACTGGAGACTTATCGTAACCACATTTACAACTTGGCTAACCCGAGTGTTAACCTTAAATTTCAAATTAACCTTAAAGCACGTCCTAAATTCAATGTACACTTGCTTCATGTCCCCATAAGGAAGACACGTCCCCAAAATGTGAGTGGGTAAACAGATTGAGGACCCCACACCATGAGTTAAACCTTGAACACACACACACACACAGGAAAGAGTAACTGAGAGCAACACTGATCATAATCGATCATTAAATGCTGCAACTATAATAGATTTCATGTGAAGTCGTCATCAAAAGTCAAACTGAAATTAAGATTCAATTGACTCATGTTGTAAAATTAAAATGATGCTTCAACACATTAGAATGCATCGATTGGTTGATTGATTGACTGATTGATTGACTGATTAATTGATTGATTCCCACCTGGATGACTCCCTGCTGCTGCAGAGCCGAGTGGACACATCCGGGCACCTGAGCAGCCAGGGACACGGAACCGTTGGAGTTTGACAGACTCCATTTCCCGTCCAGACTCAGAGACTCCGGAGAACAACCGGACACAACTCCGACAAACAAACACAACAACCCACCGAGGGTCCGAGGACACGTGTCCCCGCTCGCAGTCATAGTCCCGGCTCTGTTGTCGACATCGTACGTGAAATAAAACACGCAAACAAAAGGAGAACACCGAGGGGGTTTGTTTTGGTTTCGTCCACTGCCTGAGGGAGCACTTCCGTGTGTTGTCATGTGACCCCTCTCTGTGAGTCACGTGATCAGAGTTCAAGCACGAGGGACACATCTGGCGCGAAAGCTTATTTTTTCTTTAATTGGTCCCAATCAAATAATATTTACTGTTGTGTGTTAACAAGAAAATATAAATAAGTTCATATTTGTATTTAAACTGCCATAATGTGACAGAGAGATATTGTAATTGGAAACGTTGATGTACCGGAGCTATTGTTTAACAAGTAAATATATACAATGTTCCTATGTTCAATAACTAGAGTGACCATCATTACGTGTAATGTTGTCATTGTAAAAACTGATCCAAATTTAGTTTTATTTTAAATGATCGAAGACACATCAAAGCCGTTTTTAGCTTCTGAGACTATGAAACATTAAAATCTAATAGATACACATCAGATCACTTAATGGGTTTGATCTTCTTTGGGGATCAAGATCTGTGCATAATACCTAGAAACATTAACAAAAATGTCCCATGTTGCATTCTTAAAAAGTAAACATTCCTAGATCTGCACATTCAATTAAATGTGTTCTTTCAAGGCCTCATCCCTGCACAGAGTTCAGTTTGGTAATTTTTGTGTAATCCTGCTGGCACGCGAACTAACAAAGAAACCAGGTTAAAACACAACCACTGAAAAACGACCTCAGACTCCAAATTAGTTAAAAAAATATCGTTACCACAGAGATTTCCCCTGTTATCAAGGAACAGCAGATTTGACAAAACAGACATTTGATCTTTATACACGTGTGAAAACATGACAAAAAACACATCAACCAAACTTTAACATTCTTTTTATATTAAAAGCGAAACGACTCTGTTCTCTTTATGGTTTAAGTAACTTTATTGAAGGGAAAACTAAAAAGAAATAGAGCCACAAGTTGATTATCAACCATCAGCTTTGCGTCAATATTTTCGGGCTACAAGAAGACAGTGTTCAAGTGGGCATTAAAAACTAATTGCTCATCTACTGGCTTCTAAATAACAAAAAAGAAATAGAAAGCCTTTGAGGGGAACCAAATTTTTTTCCAACTGTTCAGCCTTACAATCCACTTAATTTGCAGAAACATCAGATATAATAGCCTACCTTTATTAACATGCATAAAATACAACATTGAAGTTCTTATATTTTTGTTTCCTTAACATTGATATATAATGCTGTGCTTCTCTGTACACACACTGGTAGTGGAATAAGATACACTTCTTTCCTCAGGTAATAAATCCCTATGCTAATGATCAGAAGAACACACTGACGTCCCACCGACCGGTTTCACTCGTCTTTCAGAGAGAAGGCATTCCCCGTTTTCAGATTGGATCACTTTCACAGAATGGCAGATTGTTTTTTTTGCCTATCAGAAAACTTGAAACGCATACATTTTTATACGTAACAGCTTCTGTAGAAACGCGGAGGAGCTCAGCTGACCTCAAAGGAAACATCGACCTCGCAGGATCCAGCCGGTCCCCCCCCGTTGGTCGTCATGGGGCTGAGCTGGTTCAGCATCAGGGGACCAGTTGCATCAGATTCTACTACGTGTATGTGCAGAGTGAATGACTAACATCACCAAATCTGGGTTGAAAAACTCGTACTGGTGCATGCTCAAGCTGAGTGTTCAGAACCATGGTGATTGTTTTTTCTTTTCTTTTTTTTAAATCCGTACAAAATGGGAATTGAAACCTCACAGAAACTGGCATGTGTCCTAGAGAGAAAACACTATCTTCTTATGAGCACTCAGGTGGGGTGGGGGGTGGGGGGGGGAGGAACGGAAAGGAGGGTAAAATGCTCTGATTAACAAAAAGTGAAAAAGAAGAAACAGAATCCTGGAATTTTAAGTTTGAATCAGCGACCACATTTTTCCACCAGCTTCCCGGACGATGCCATCACATTGCGTATTTGGTTGTCCATTCTTTTGCCATTCTGGTGTATCTGCAAGGAGGGGAAAGCAGAGGGGGAATCAGAAACTCTCAAGCCTATAATTCAAACAGGTTTTACTTTACCACATGCATCTGAGCAAAGTGCTTCCTAAAACATCCAGGCAAGCAGAGACTGCACAAGTATACCGGACACGTCATGCACACGTTTCTGATTATTAAAATGTCTTTGTGCTTTCACACCAATACCTCGAATCTTTGTCAGAACCAAACCTCTTCATGCAGAGTTAGTGGCGACATGTACATGCACAGACAATCTGCTTCTAACCCGGGTATTCAAATAATCTGATTATTGGCTTGGTCGACGTTTATCAGTCTAGAAAAGGGGATAATTATACATATATTCATATTAGGAAAAAGACACTGGTGTTAAATCTTTTACCCCATTCGTTTAAATAGAGAAGCAGCATTGATTTGGTTCAGTTGCTCCTTTGACTCCTGATTTATGTTTAAGTGAAGACACCTCATCTACCAGATATTAAACTTTGTACTTTCAGTTATGTTGGCGCAGCTGCAGAAATGTGCTGATTAGATGACTGGCAGATATGAAACAGTTAACAGTTCATAATTCATGTTCAGTTTTTTGTCCTTATGGAAAAACACAAAGAGAAAAACGGTCCAGATGATAAAAATCCTTAATAAAGCTTTTTCATTTTCCCAAACACAGGGAGTCATGAAGTAGCTGAGGACTGTAGCGGACCAACATCAGCTCAACTAATTTCTAAAATCTCCGCTTCTGTGTTGATTGTTGGAAGTTTTCTATTTATGACAAATATTTATTGAAGTTTTCTTTGCCTAGAGTCTGAAACACTGTGTTTGGAAACCCGGCTGATATAATTCTTCCTCCGCACGTCTGCAGTTTGTCATCACTGCTCACGAATGCAGCTTGTTTTGGCAGCAGACCATAGGCGTTTCCTTAAGTGCACCACCGAATCTTTTACAATGGTCCCTGCTGACAACTGAGTCAGCCTGCAACACTGACTGTAAATTAAAAGGAGGCCAATTACCTGAGATGATCACCTGACTGAAGCTCATCTCAGGTCATGTTGATTTAATTCTTTTAAACTCGTGTTATGATGTTAAATGGTCAGAAATAAAGTTGTAAGGGTCATACAAGGTTAAGGTAAATTTTCCATACCACATTTTGTACATAAGGACGATATCCCACTAGTATTTAGAACTGTTTAAATTATAAATCTACTCTTTTGCGTCTGATTCTATCAAAGTTTTTGTGCATTGACAGACTTCAACCAATCAGATCATACAGATGTTAACAGGCCTGTATTAGTGATAACCCAGAATCCTCATGAGACCATCTCCCCCGTGGTCTGACTCAGAGATCATTTACAGCAGCACACCTGAGAGTAGTACAACCACAACTCGGAAAAACTGCCGTAGCTTTCTGCATAACAGAGATCTCGAGCCTCTGGTTATGCCAGTCAGACCAGAGCACCAAAAAACACAACCAACCACTCCAACTGCACTACCCAAGATGCAGCGGGGCCTCACCCTAAAGCATGGCATACTTCGCCGTCCACTCCTGAGCTAATTTATTGTACCTGACGAGAGTGAAACTAGGTTACACACTGAGAACTGTGTACACGTCCATCTTCATCAAGCATCTCTTTGGAAGTGGAACTTATTGTGGATAATGCAGCATAACATATGTACAGCAGGGCTGGGGCACAGATTTGAATATTCATATTGGCAGAGGAAAGATTTACATATATATATATAAATACACACTTACTTCTGACTATCTGTTTTGTAGATCCGTGCGATCTCTGGCACTAGTGGGTCGTCAGGGTTTGGGTCACATAGGAGTGAGCAAATGGAGAGAAGAACTGCGAGAAATAGAAAACACCCATTAAGACCAATTATTATTTACATTTCTAGTTATTTAATACAAGTTGTTTATCGTCCACATTTTTACTAACTACACCATGTTTAATGAAACATATTCTGTTACTGTGTAGTATAAAACAAAATAAAAAGAAGCACAAACACACAAAAGCAGTAAAATCTGTAATGATTCTTTAAACTGGGCTTCAACAGTAAAACCAAACTACAAGGTTATAATTCTGCCAGTTGTGTTGTTATGTTGGTGAACCTATGGTTGTGTGTTGTGGCCCTTCAATATGTGTCCATCAAAAACTAAATTATTAATCCACCATGATGGCTGACAAAGTTGCGGTGATCCATACCTTTAGAAATAGTAAGTGCAGGAGACCACTGTGATCTGAGAATATCCAGACAGATACTGCCGTTACTGTTAATATTTGGGTGGTAAATTCTTGTTGTAAATGCAACCTGAAAAACACAAAAACAAGGAAACACACACACGTCAGATCAGGCCGAATGACACACTCACTCCCCAGGTGTCATTCCTGTAAACAAGGCGGAGACATCTGATGCCTCTGACTATTATCTTCTGGAATGACAGGTATTAAATCATGGGGGTGGTGACGCTGACAGTATCACTGTTGTTGTTGTTAACACAGACATTTGATTTTGAAGAACTCCCATAAAACAAGAAGAAAGTTGTCCTGGGTTTTAGCGTAAACAGTGTTCCCCCCCCCCCCCCCAGTACCAGACAAAGAAACCCCTGTGTCAGGTACGATCCACCACAGGACTTTACCTTGGGGGGTTTGAAGGGGTAGTCTGTGGGGAAATGAATTGTCAGGAAGAAAACTCCACCCTGATATGGACTGTCAATCTGTGAGGGGGGGGGGGGGGGGGGGGGGGTGAGAGAAAAAAGAAATAATGACTTTAATAAATGTCTTTTTGTGTGGATTTAAAAAAAGCAACTGGTTTATCAGGAAGTCGGTACTTACAGGTCCCATGATCGTGGCTTGCCAGTGAAACACTGCAGAGAACAGAAAGCAAAAGTCAGAACAGAAAGGTCACAGGCTCTGATCTGCGATCGGGAAGTTTTCAACACAAACATTTACTGATTTCCAGCACTTGACCTACATCCAACAGGGATTTGTTAGTGTTGATGAAAACATTGAGGTCTAAAAGAATAAAATCACTTTACTGTGTCCACCCCCCCGATTAGCTATCATCACATTGTGCAAGGCAGCTCACATCGAGCTCAGCTGCCAACAAGGAAACTTTACGAGCCGCCACATTTCTGTCGATCACGTAAACAGAAACTTAAGCCAATTATTTTAAACTTGTCAATCTGCCAGCCTGGAAAAATGTTTCATCTTTTCCAATGTGATAATCCGAGGCTGATTTTCTCCTGTGTGATAAGTGATAAGTGTGTCTGTGGAGGACGACCTCCTGGTCAAACAACAACAACATGTAAACAGCCGTCATGAGGGAAATCAAACCAAGATGTCGACAAACACATAATAAAACCAGATTGAAGTGTGTAGAGAAAAATTTGAGCTCCAGCACTTACTGTCATCGCCCACTGGGCCGGCCGAGCACTGTGCTGGGGGGTCACGAGCCAGGTCATTGAGCTCCTGTAACGGAAAGAGGTTTACAACAATCACCGATTAAGACCACTGTGATCCTCGGAGAAGGAAAAACAACACAAATCTTATAATACATGTGCTGCAACGAGGAAGACGAGGAGGAGGAGGAGGAGAAGCACGAGGAGTTCTTTTTAAAAACATAAACACATATCGGGGTGTAAATATCAGCATGGAAGGAAAATGCCAAATGACAGGTTGTGTGCTTATTTCCCAACAGCCCCCCCTCCCCCAGCAGCTGGTGTTGTTATCTGCTGCCACTTCAAGATCAACTCTGACCGAGGAGTCAGGGAGGACGCCTGGGTACAGATGAGACCTGTGCACACACACACAGACACACTACACACACACACTAGTACTGTTATTTTTAGGCTGGCATCTATTTCCGAGGAGCGAGGTGGAAGCCACTGCCCCACCCGGGCCCTGCTTCACTGTTTCATAAGTTCAGTGGAGGAGCTTCACGTCAACAACAGCAGGGGGATGAAGTCAGGGGTGTTGATCTCATCTCCTCTGCCTCCATTTCAGTGGCGGAGGACACACACACTGTGACGTGCTCGGCACAAATGGGTTAGGACCACATACCAGGGAAGTGTATCACGAACACTGCGCTGATCCACTGCCCCGATATCATGAGTCATGAGTTTCGGTAACGTCGTAGTCAGTCGTGTTGTGAAATAATTTGACACAACACGACTGAGGTGGAAAACACACACAAAATCCAGCGTGAGGCAACAATACAAAGTGTGTGTCTGTGTGTGTGTGGAGAGGGAGCAAAGTGTTGGGCAATGCACGAGGCCTCGTCTCTGAGCCGAGCCTGGAAAGTGAAACCGCTAATGTTCCCCCGGCTAACAGCCCCCCAAAGCCCGAGCGGGGTCTCAACACGCCTTTAGCCGTGTCAAAGACCCCCATCCGGCGGGTGGTGGCCCCTGCGTGTTAGCACGACCTCCGGGGCGGAAGACAAGGGGAACTCTCCGTCCACCAGGCTCCACCGCCGGGTTCCCAACAAGCGGGCTGCCGCTCCGGTACTACCGCCTGTGGGAGGCTAGGCGCTGCGGAGCTAGCGTGCGAACGACGCGGTGTTTCTTACCTTGTGGATCCGTTTCAGGGCCATCGTCTGTCGGTGGTGTGTGCGCTTCGATCTGAGGAGGGGGGTTCCGGTCCGAGGGGCGATGCGGGCGACCCCGATGTGCCAGGATGAGCCGCTGCCGGGTGTTTAACAGGCGGACGCGAGGTCAACTCCGCGGCCTTCTTCTTCTTCTTCTTCTTCTTCTCGGGGGGCTAGCGGAGCTGGCTAACGGGCGAGCTAACACTACGTATGCGCGGTGGTAACAAAGCTAGCTGGCGGTCTGATCCGCCGGGAGATGCGGTGTAAAGTCCTCGCGTTTCCCCGCTGGGTCGAGCGCCTGGTGCTGGTGTTTCACTCGGGATGATCCGTGGTCTCCTCTCTGGAGGCTGAGGAAGCGCGTGAGCCGGGTGAAGTAACCCGGGCGATAAAGCTCCTGTTCCGCTGCTGTCTGTCGGTAGCTCCGGTTGTAGCCCACTAGCGGCGGAGCGGGTGTATGAGACGATTTATGGCTGAAGGAGGCGCAGCGGCGGCGGAGGGACGGAGCGGATGTGATGGAGGGTTGGTGACGAGCCAACACACATAAATACACACACCTATAAACACACACACACAAATACCCACATCTATAAATACACACATACATACACACACACAAACACTTAATTAAACACGTACACACGTATACACACACACCAACATATTCACAGAGACACACTAACATATTCACACACCTATAAACAAACATGAATACACATACCTACAAACGTACACACATACTAACACACATACATGAATACACACACCCTAACACACAAAAAGAGACAAACTAACCGATACACACACACATATATATACACACACTAAGACATTCACAGAGACACACTAACATATACACACACATATACATATACACACTAAGACAAACAAACATATACCCACATATATACAGAGAGAGAGACACACACATGCACACACACAAACACAAAAATATATAAGCACACATGCATGTACACAGAGACCGACTAACATACTCACACATATATACAAAGAGAGAGAGACACACACAAATATATATAGACACGTACATAGACAGACACACATATTTACACACACAAACAGGCCTGCCAGGACATATCAGATTTGAAATGTTAATGTCTCTTGTTAATGATCATTTTCTAAATATGTGTCACATTAGAAATGTGTCATCATGTTCAACGTGAACACAAAATATTCTCTATTTCTGTGGTAATCAAACAAACTTTTTATTAAATTGGTTTATTCTATTGCCTTTTATATTTTGTATTCTCTTGTCTACCTAAGTCTGCTTCTGTAACAACTGAATTCCCCCTGTGTGTGTGTGTGTGTGGATCAATAAAGTTTCATATTATCTTATAATCAGTTAATCAATTTGATCTGTGTAGGCCACACTTTGTCTCACAGGAGTAAACAAGGTGTGACATCCTCTGTTGTTAACCCTCAACTGTTGTGTTGTATATTTACAGTAATATAAAAGCATATAAACTCCAGGAGCTGGAGCAGTTCCCATTGGAGTCTGATTCTGGCCACAATTGAAAAACAATGACCTGCCAAACCCAAAAGTTGGGTTTATTCAATTTAAGTTCTTACCATATTTCTTATGCAATAATATATCCGTTCACACCTGCGATTTCAGCTGATATTGAATTTCCACATCTAAGTTGAAAATCTCATTAAAGTCACTGCACCACAAACCTGGAGCTGTGTAAAATCTCAGTGGATTATTACTGAACACGAGAGGAACATGAGTCACATATGCAAATATTTCAGTTTCAGTCTCCAGGTTTTTAAAAGGTTTAATTTTCATGTTTGATGAAGTATAAACAAAAACCAAGACTTTTGCATTTTTTACACCATTTCTTCTACAAAAATGTTTTAAAAGAAAACAATTAACTGTGTGTTTGGTTTTAAATAAAAAGTTTGAGTTATCAACAAAAATACAAGTTTTTAACAAGTTGCTTTACCAGGACTTGTTTTTAAAATATGTCCTTCAACGACCATGAGAATGAGCATTTATAGCATTTTATGATTATGACCCTAAATTAAAGATGATTATGACATTACACCGTGTTGTCAAACACTGTATCCTCTCTAAATCCACAGACCAGCCAGCACTGTCCTCGCTGGAAGCTACAGACAGAATATTCATGTCAGCCTCACTGTGAGCCACTCAGGATTTTATTAACACAGAGCCTATATTAAAAAAAAAGAAAGGTACATGATCTCAGCTGTGATTTAATACTGGGAGACAGAGGCTGCTGCAGTACAACAGGCTGATGCTGCTGCTGAGCTGCTGGAGCTTTTTCCTTTTTGCCACATTGCTTGCACAAGAAATGCTTTACACTAGAAAATTAAATAAAAATAAATTAAATTAAATTTAAGTAAAGTTTTTCCTTGTAACCTGCTGAAATATTGTTGCAAGGTAATTGCTTTATAGTTAAACATTGATTTCCAATAATTATTTATATATATATTTTTTAACAATTGTACAACAAGGGTTTTCATTTCACCAAATTTCGTCTCCCTATTAAATCCAGACGCACGTTATGGACTAAACTGAAGCACATTCACTACACTGTCTGGTACAAGATACAGATTCATTTTCTATTGGTTCACAGAGAGAAGGCAAATGGGTTTTAGTCCCCGTGATAGAGGGTCACCACTTCCCAGTCTGAGACCCTTCAAGGCACTGATGCAGGGCGTCAGTCACTGAGAGCTGTGCTTGTGCAAAGAGAAGGTGGCGTCCGGTGGAGGACAGCCGGGGGACGTGTGGGACAGGTTCAGCCTCTCAGGATCTGAATGTGTCCCGTTGTCCTTATCCTCGGAGTCTCAACGGGAGGTTTCACGAAAGAACCAGGCTCGTATTACGTGTGACGGCCTCTCGATTCTTTATCAGCATTGTTTAATTCTGGTAAATCGATGTCTTTGCACAATGGATGTGTCCCGTCACAGCCGTCATGACTACCACTGTTTTTTTGTGTCCCTCTAAGACAAAAACTAGCACCGTCTCCAAGTCCTGCTCCATTAGAGTCACATTGCTCCTCCATGACATCAGGAGTCGACGGCAGTGGTGAGTCCGTCACATTCTCCTCACCTGGGCCGGGCCTATCGGGAGGAGAGGTTTCCCCTCGGTGCACATGGGAACCAGAAGGCTCCGCTGAAGACCAGCTGGACGATGGGTTAACAAAACCTACAAAGTCTCCATTGGAGCTGAACCGAAGACCTTGAGCGGCCTCTCTTTGTAGTTCAACTGGTTGATCTTTATCTTGTGTGTCACAAGCTCCTCCCTCTGACCTTTCCCTCTCCTCCTGCTGCTCGGCTGGATCAGAAGTTGCATCGTCACTGTGAGTCTCTGGCGGCACGTTGTTGTCTGGGTTTTGAAACTCGTGTCGTGCAGCCGGATCTGGACCCGCGTCTCTCTGGGCCGCAGCGTTACCCGAAGCCTCGCTCTGGCCTGGAGGGGTAGGCCTGACCGACTGGTGGCACATGGGACAGGTCTCCTGCACGTACAGCCACTTGCGGAGGCAGTTGCCGTGAAAGAAATGTCGACAGTATGTGATCACACCGGAGCTCATTTCCTGTGAAAAGAGACAAAAGGGACTTCACAACTATACCTGGAGAGTGTTGGCTTAATGCTGCACATGGAGAGTGGGATCACATGTTACCAGAAGGTTATAAAAGAGGTCGTAAAAGAAGGAGTAACATGTAATCAGGGTTTATGGAGTCAATGGTGTCAAAGGCCGTTTGCACATGTTTATCTTTTTAACACATGAGATACAAAACTGGATGAATATAAATATCTGAGGATGAAAACAAGTTACCATACAAGTAAAGGACGCAGGAGATGCCACCTGAGGTTTTGCCAGTGTCACAGTGATGTAATCATAAACACTGTTCTTTCCGTAACTGAAGTTATGCGTCATGACCTGCTTCCTTGTTATCAGCCCTTGTCTAAATGCTCTGGAAATGATCTTAGTTTATTGTGAAATATGAATGTTATTGTGTCACGTTCTCATTGTGCTTTAATGTTGTTTTATATTTTGTGTCCTTGTTGAATTCTCTCTGAACTATTTAGCATTTGAAAAAATATTTACACATATTTATTTATTTTGAATTGGCTTTTTAAACATCGCAATCTCTTTTATTTTGCCATTATTTCTAAACGTATTTTTTTGCTTTCTTACCTCTCAGCCTGTCTCTGTGCTGCTGTAACAAACATCTTATCCCTTAGCGATCAAAGTCTTATCTTATCTATTTTTTTTAAAGGACAATGGAAAATTTCTTGAACCAGGAAATAGTTGAGCTAACTTTGTATCTGTAACTAGTTCCTTGTTACATTAGTTCCAGTTTAGTTGTAAAAATCTCTAAGTTTATGTTTTGGACTTTGTGACCTTGACAGAAAACAAATCCTCGGGACAAAACAGATGAGATCAGTCGACTTTCACAAAAAAAACATGAGGTCAGGCTGAAGATTCCTTCCTGCACTGTGCGAGAAGAGGTGGAGCTTAACAGGAAATACTGGAACCACAACCTTCAGAAAGGTACAGGAAGTGTTGAGCTTTACATCTACACAGCTCTGAATGTCATGTGTGCCACATGCACACTGAGCAGGGCCAGTATCATAGATCACTATATCCTTATATCTATACTTCATGGCTGATTTGATATTATGTTTATGAAGAAGAAAGAACTGTTTCTACGTTTAAATTCCTTCTTGAAAAATGATTTTTATTTGAGCATTAAAATAAATGTAATTTCCGATAGAATCCATTTGTTTGAAAGTCAGTCATTAAGAAAATACCTGGTTGAGCTTTGAGCAACAATTTTAAGATTATAACAAAGAATAAGAAAACACTTAATCATCTGTTTTACTTCTGTTGTGTGTCTTAACACTGTTGTGTAATTTATGTGCAAATAAAAACTAGATGCCAGTTCATGAAGGTTTTCTCAAGAAGTACAGCGAGCTTTAAAGTTATGTAAAATATTTCAGCTTTGAATTCTCTCCCTCCAGTGACCCGCCGTGATGGTGAGACTGACCTGGAAGCAGATGGAGCAGACGTCGTTGTGTTGCTGCAGCTGCTGAGCCGTCGCCCTGGGGAGGGAGTTGATCTTCTTGGCCGCTTCCTGTCTGAGCAGGAAGCTCCTCCAGCCCGACTGACCCCTGAGCCAAACGTTGAAGTAGGAGTGGATGATGATGACAGAGGCGCCCATCCAGCTCCACTCCCCGAACAGCGACTCCCAGGTGCCGTAAGCCACCACGCAGAGCGCCACCACAAACTCCAGCACCCGGCTGACGGCGTTCACCCAGTAGATCACCTCGTCCAGGCTCTCAATCGGGTCGCTGCGAAACAGCTCCACCATGAAGAGGGAGTAGATCAGCAGGGTGCCTGTAACCTGGACGAATACAATAAAACTTATTTATTTCTATGTTTATAACGAAAGACTCAGATTAAACATTCAATCTGATGTATAGGATCAAATTCTTGTTATTACTTTGAAGTAATAATGATTTTCCAGAAGTATGGATGTTTTCTAAATGAGGCAGATGAGGAGGGGTCATGTTACACTTCTCAACACAAAGACTAGTTCTATAAATCAGTGAAAAATGACATTGCCCTTATCAATATGAAAGTTTAAAGGAACAGATATGTAATTATTGTTTTCTTTACCAGTCAGTCAATTTAGTTGTTCTAATATCATTGATTATATATATTATTTTGGTGTGGTTTTATTGCTTCCACTGTTGTTCACTTTATGTGTTGTTATCCCTGATGATTATCTGTATTTTATTTCAATGTGGACCCCAGGAAATGTATGAGGAATATTTAATGTGATTACAACCTCGTTCACATGAATCTTGTGACATAAATGTCTGTGTGTGAAAAAATATTGGACATCATTGATCAAGACTGTTGAAGACTATGCAGGAAGAACTGCAGCTGCATCAGT
This sequence comes from Platichthys flesus, assembly GCF_949316205.1. Taxonomy (NCBI): domain Eukaryota; kingdom Metazoa; phylum Chordata; class Actinopteri; order Pleuronectiformes; family Pleuronectidae; genus Platichthys; species Platichthys flesus. The sequence continues at coordinate 3,381,012 of NC_084954.1, forward strand.
CCTTTTTTTATATGACCAGTGGGGGGCACCAAACTCAGGAGGCAGTCCCTCCTCCTACCTGAAGGGAAGTCAGAATGCAGCTGGACACCAGTATGAGGAGCCAAAAGTCCATGTGGAAGAACTGGGCGATTTTAAATGCCATCAACACTGGGAAAACCAGCAGCATCAGACACATGCTGAGGCCGCGGAAGTGTTTCCACAGACTCCTAGAAAAATAAATGAATGAAAAACACACCAATGAGAGTAATGCAATAAAAACACCATTTCATAAAAAGAAATGAAATTCCTTCTTGCTGCCATTACCTGTTGCGGGACGCAGCCAGAGCCAGAATGACCGGATCTGTAATTTCGATCATTGACTGTAGGGTGGAAGTCACCACGATGAAGAGGATGATGCTGAGGAGGAAGGTGCGCTGCAGGGCCTGCATGTCCAACAGACCGGTCTGCAGGGCGAGCAGGAGCAGAGTGACGCCCTCCGTCACCCCCCTGAGGACAAGAGGACCAAGAACAGAGGTTAGGTAAAGAAATACAGAATCACAACACTCTCAGCTTTCAGTTGTAGCTGTAGACAGAAAGAATGAGGGAGGGGGAGAAAGAGAAAGATTAAAAGAAGGAGGGAAAGCTAGACTGAGATACAGAAAAAGGGGAAGAGGGGAGAGAAAGTGATAGAAAGAGAAAAAAGGGGAAGAGGGGAGAGAAAGTGATAGAGAGAGCAAGAGAAAGTAAGAGAAAGAAAGTAATAGAGAAAGAAAGAGAAAGTGATATAAAGATAGAGAAAGAGAAAGTCACCGAAATAAAGAGAGAAAAAGAGAGAAAGAGAAAGTGAGTGCGGGAGAGAGAGAGAAAGGGAAAGATGAAATATGAAAAGAGAGAGAAAGAGAAATAGAGAGGGAAAGAGAGAGAGCCAGAGTGAGAGATAGAGAAAACCTATAGTATATATATAGTCTTAATAAAGTATATACAAATGTAGAACAAGTACACAGGTATGCATGGGCCCTGTGATGTCAAAATACACAAAGAAATAATTCACCTCCACAGACGAATGTAATGAGAGAACACAAACCATAAGAAGTGAACTGGTGAAAGAGTAAACCCATCTGACCTGTGCATGACGTTCTCATTCTGAACTGCGATGTAACCTCCCAGGTACAACTTGCAAAGGTTGAGCAGCCCGAGAGCCAGATAGGACACCACGAAGGTCAGGCCCACGAGAGAGTACGGTGTGGCACAACATTCAGACACACTGCAAACACATCAGCCCTTAACACAACAGTCACAGAGGAATAATCTGCACTGAACAATCCACACAATCACAACCAACCTCGTGAGCAGGAAGAACATGATCCCCTGATTGGCTGCCGAGGCCGCGTTGCCGGACATGGCGTCGGAGCAGAACTGAACGATGAACAGAACAGACCAGAAGACGCTGAAGAGGACTGGGACGGCAAACTGGTTCCACAGAGAGATTCCCACAGCCAGGAGTCTGTACAGTTCAATCACCTGAGAGACAGGAAAGCAGTTGAGTAATGAGAAGAGTAACTACATTAGATTAGTAAGAAAAGTGTGGGTCAACAGTACTAACACACATACAACTAATAGAAAACAAAATGCATGGAATCTAATTGTGATTTGTAAAGTTACAAAATATAAAATTCATGCACTTAAAGTGAGTTTTCTATTTATTTGAATACTGTTCGTAGGAGCAGAGATTTCCACAAGTGCAGTGAGAAGGAAGGTGATTTGTTTAAATAAGTATATGTGTTTGTAAATGAATGAATAATCATCAGGATCACTAAACTAGCACAGAAAAAACACACATAAATGCTAAATCCAACCCTTGTTTTGTATTGTTTTGTCATCTACAACCTCCAACACACATCACTGCAACATTTCCGGTTCCAGGAGACGTGTTTACCTCCACCTGAAGCAGCTCTGAATAGACAGCTCTTGCAAGGCGGTATGGCACGAACAGGTTAGAGAGGAGGAACATGGCGATCCCCGATCCGGTCAGTCCCATCGCGAACGTGTTGACCGTGAGCAGCGTGGCGTGAGGGGCAGAGCAGAGTCTGGCCACTAGGGGCAGCATGTGGGCTGAGAACAGCCACACCTTTCTGGTCTTCATCAGGAAGGCACACAGCGTGCAGAGAATAATCTGACCTGAGCAGAATGAAAATAAGAAATATTTAGTTTGAAGATGTACAAAATACACACAGCAAACAATGCGATGGCTTTTGATACTGGTTTGGTTGTAGGACTCACTGGTCATTGCAGAAACAAATCTGTTGAAGACCAGAGAATCGAGGTACACTGCCCCTTCAAAACCGTAGTGTAGCTCTTCACGGACATAGTCCCTGTTAAAAAAAGAATGAGGACGTTTTTTTAAGCAAATGCACAATGTACATTGTTTGTGTTAGCAGTATTCATGTGATCAAAGTAACACACATTGACGCACAACTGCCTGAGGGGTGATCCTACACTACATACACTAATTTGTGCGTGTTGTTGGAGTTACTACTTGCTCAGACTGTAAGTTCTGTGAAGGGCAAAAGGTGGAATCACTATATGTGAAATATATCTAATAACATTAGATACATAGACAACAGGTTGAGTCTGCTGTCATAATATCTCCCCGGAATTATTCTACACATTGATCTCACGTTACTGGACAACACAGTGAAGGAGAGACAGAAAAAAATCCTAGTGAAATGAATCCAGGAAGTATAGTATCTGTAGTAATAGTAGGAGGACATCTCACTTGGAAATCTGATGCCCCATGTAGAGGAGGAGCACAGCCAGGATGTGGAGGTAGAGAGTCACAATGTGTCTCAATGGCAGAACCAACACCACCGCGTTAATCACATGACCTGGAAGATAGAGGAGAGCATTTGTTTTTCTGTGATGAACACAAGCTGGAACCCTTGTCACCAAATCTGCTGTATTTTGCAGCTTGGAACAACACAACATCTAAACATGTGATTGTAATTTAAGAACTGCAGACAGACTATCAAACACTATAAGTAAGACAATCTCTCCAGTGGAACCCAGACAATGTTCTGAGGTTGATGGCTCATTGAACGTGGGTTAGCAGCAGCACCAGACTAATTCATTTGCAGGGCAAAGAGAAAACACTTAATGACTGCAAAGCGAATGAAGAAAGCTCTGTAGGATGCAGACTGTAACCTCAGAGGAGTCACCACAGAGTGTTAACCCCTCGTAACCCTCTAAAAGGAGAAAGCGCGGACCACACTAAGAACCCAGCAGAGCTCTGGAAGAAAACTCTATGGACTGATGAAACAAAAATGTATTTGTGTTTTTTTAAGTGATGGAAGAAACAGGAGAGAAAGTGCAGTTGACTTTTCACTGACTTCATTAAGCTTGGTTTTACTTTGTTATTCCTGAAGAGACTATTTTCATTTACCTCATTTCCATTCTATCAGTTTTGTTTCTGAGAGTCGTATCGTATGAGATCACATGAATACATACCCAGGTAGTACATGTTCCAGATGACATATTTGTACTTGAAGAGCATGTCTTCATTTTTGGCCCTGAGATGCTCGGTCAAACCTTCGATGTCACATCTGTACAGCAGGTCCAGCAGCAGAATGCTCGGCACCCGGAGGACAACGTTGGCCAGCTCGTCCAGTCGAGGCATTTTGATTGTCACCAACTGGTTTTGTGGGTTGAGCAGAGTGGCCGTGTCACATGCTGTCGGTTAGTCGCACAGGAAACATGTTTCCAGCTGCTTGATCGCTATTGGGCTTGTCTTCATCTGAAAGACACACGAACAAACAGGTAAGGCTTCTCACTTTGCACTGCAGGCCTCCTGTGTGGGGTACCAGGGCCCCTGTAGGACTCCTGTATGGGCTGCCATGACCTATGTATGGTTTAATACGACTTATATATGGGCTAACAGGACTGATTTAACAGGACCCCTGTGTCAGCTACCTGGGCTCCTCTAGGACCCTTTAAGAGCCACCAGGACGTATTTAACAAGACTCCTGTGTGGGCTACCATGAACCCTGTGTGGGCTACCATGACCCCTGTGGGTACTACCATGGCCCCTGTTTGGACTACCAGGACCCCTAGACCCCTGTGGGTACTACCAGGACCCCTGTCTGGACTACCAGGACCCCTATACCCCTGTGTGGTCTACCCAGACTCATGTAGGAGCTATCATGTCTCCTATGTGAGCTACCATGTCTCCTGTGTTGACCACCAGGACTCCTGTGTGGACTACCAGGATCCATAGACCCCTGTGCGGGCTACCAGGCCGTGGTCTAGCGCAGACTTCTCGCGTTAGTGTCATATTGTAACGGTAAACAGAAGCTGGAGGAGTGAAGGACGTAGTCTGCGCACTAATACACCACATTCACAAAGCTTTCCACGTAGACGTCGTGCACAGTTTCACTTACTCCGCAGCCGAACAGCCGCTCGCTAGCTCCTGGCTGCTTCCTGTTAGCTCCTCCGGCGAACAGCCTCCTGTTTTCATGTCACTGCTCGTAGAATGTTGAAGGTTTATACAAATGCCGCTTGTCAGACAAAGATTAAACCCGCTGCCATTGGAAAAGTGACGTTAAACAGCGGGAATTAAACGATAAGAGGAAGAATAGAGCGACTTCTGATGTGGTGTTATGATTCCTCTGGACACTTCCTGTACACGTCATGTGCAAACGAACCAATCAGCTTCGGCTATTCTCATTTTCAGAATAAAGGTCGTAATAATGTCGACTATAAAAGGTAATACTACCACTACTACTACTGCTGCTACTTCTACTACTACTAATGATACTACTAATACTACTACAAATTGTAATACTACTACTTCTAATAATAATATAATACTAATAATTGTAATAATAACAATTGATAAATGATAGTTTTGTTTTTAAATGTATTATTTAGATAGATACATACATACATACATACATACATACATACATACATACATACATACATACATACATAATTAATAATGGTATATTATTACATCTGTAGGAAAGAAAGAAAATACGTACTGAATTGTGTTTATCTTTTTGCTCTAATCCTACTTTCTGTGTTAGGGTCATATCTATAAATCCTTCAGGTGATATACAGCTTTCAGTGGGACTCCTCGTTTTCCTCTGTGCCGTGTCGCAACATGATCAAGTTCACCAAACGGTGAGTCAAATCTCGGTTGGTTTTATGACGGTAAAAGTCGAATGCAGCACAGATGTTATGGTTTTGCTGACAACAGGAAACGTGCAAGTCAGCAAAGATCTGAGGATCTGTTCACTCTGGGTGTTTTGCTGTTGACTCTTAACACAAACATCTGTTAGAGGGTCACTCTCCTGCTGTAATGAATATTCAAGATTCAAGATTCAAGATTCAAGATTTTATTTGTCAAATGCACAACAATAACATTAAGCAGTCGCTGGCAGCGAAATGCTTGAGTCTCAGGCTCTCTTCTAACAATGCTCAAGTAATTACAACCTATACAATAAAATAAGAGAAATAGAATAAAATAGAATATCAAAATAGGAAATAATGTATATATATCTAAATATATATGAACAGCTGAGGAGAAAATAAAACAACAGAAGTGCAAATATGCAAATATGTACGGTACTAGTTTGATGGAGTTATTGCAGTTCAGAGGAGTTTAAAAGTCTTATGGCCTGGGGGATGAAACTGTCTCTGAGCTTGGTGGTGCGGGCCCGGATCCTACGGTACCGTCGGCCAGATGGCAGCAGGCAAAAATGTTTATGGCTGGGGTGAAAGGGGTCTTTAATAATCCGGCTGCTCTTCTTCCTGCACCGCTGGGTGTAGAGGTCCTCTATGGATGGTAGCGCTGTCCTGGAGATGTGCTGGGCAGACTTCACCACCTTCTGTAAAGCCTTACGGTTCAGGGCGGTGCAGCTGCCATACCAGGCGGTGATGCAGCCAGTCAGGATGCTCTCTATGGTGCATCTGTAGAAGTTGCAGAGAATAGTTGCAGAGAATACTTACAAGAGTAAGTCCAAATTCAAAGGAAAACAGATGCTTGTCTGAAAAACACTTGCTAAATAGTGAGTAAAAAAAAAAGAAGGCATGTGAAGAAACTCTGGTGTTTTACAATTCGAGTAACTGGTATAAACTGGTAGCAGGGACGTTTATGCATGTTTAACTTTTATCTTGGTTATTTAAAGGATGACAAATTTACCCCAAACCAGCAGAAATCCGCAGGAAAAGTCAAATAAAGAGGAAACAACCAATACAATTAATAATAAACTCTTCACAGAAGATATAAAACGTATCTCATAAATACTAATGTATATAGTCCTCGCTCATCTTTCTAATATGTCCTGATAAGTCAAAAAAAGGTCATATTTTTTGTCTGGAAACTTTGGATGTTGTTGTATTTTTGCAAAAGTACAAATTTGTAAATGTTAACACATTTTTAAATGTTTTATTGCAACACAAAACCCTCATTTCTTAAGCTGCAGTCACGCACACGTCTGTTTTGAATCACACATTTTCACAGGAGTTGAGCTGGAATTGTGGGAGGGAGGATGAGGAAGGGGAGGTGGGATGAGGAGGAGGGATGTGGATGGAGGTCTGGTTCTGTCAGCTGCACAGAAACTGGCCGGGGGGAGTCTTTTTTCTCCTTCCTGCTCTTCCACTCCTGCAGCAGCTGCAAACAAAGAGCAAGATGGGAAAGTCATCGTGCTTGTTGGCTGCTGTGATTTCTCTGGGAGTCTTCCTTCTGCACAGAGCCGGAGCCAGAGAGCCAACAAACTACGCATCGCCAGAGAGTTCTTCACTATTCAACCGCACAGATGTGAGTGTGAACTGGACTGAGTCGGTCACTGTGGAGGATCAGAGCAGAAAGCCAGCGACTCCCACCACAGCAGAGGCAACGTTACTCAGCACCAGTGTCAAACAGCTGGACTCCAAAGACATCAGGCAGGGCAGTGAGGAGGTCAACGCCAAAGAAGAGGACAAAGAAGAGAAGAGACATGTCAACAAGAAACAAGATAAGAAAACTAAACTGGGTAAGAAAAACTTTTACCAACTGAACTTCAGGTTAATTAAACCAAATTATTAACCATAATTAATTAATAAATGATGCATTCAGGGACCCACTTGGCCTCCGATTTACATCTGCTGAGCATGTAGAGCATGAATCAACTTATGTTTATCTAAATACAGGGTTCTTTATCAATATATTACTTTTTATAATTTTTCTTACAGCTGGCTTAGTTTAATTTAAAAAGGAATCAGATTAGAATCAGCTTTATAGAAGATATCTGCAGATAAATCTGAGCTAGAACTTGTTTTCATGTTTTCCTGCCTTGAATTTTTGTGAATCACCTATTTGTACGATAACTAAGGATTGTTTCCTATGTATTACTATTTTCTATACTGTACTTTTAGTATGATTTAGCTCAAAAAGGGTGAATGAAATTAAAATGAATAAGAGTAAATAATAGTTTACTAAAAGTTTACTTACAGTTTGTATTACAGTTTGTATTTTAAAGCTATAAGAGGACAAATAGTTGCAGGTCCATCAAATCCAAACCTTCTTAAATTCACTTACAGAAAGCTGAAAAACAACAACAAATATTAATATTTAATAACCTGAAATGAGTCAACGTAGAAATTGTTACATATCAATTTCCCAACAACTGCTAAGTCCATTCGACTAAAAGTTTTATCTCCACACAGGATTTATTAAGAAAATTAACTGCAAAACTGTGAAGTCAAATACTAGTTTATGCTATATTGACATGTTCGTTAGAGGTCACTCACAGGATTCTCGAAAATATGATTTATGATTCATTTCATGAGGGAAGGGGCAGAACAACAGCAGCGAAATCAGATCCAGATGTTTGCTTTCATGTGGGTAACACACACGTAGAGCTGCAACACAGAAAAAAGCAGTGATAAAGTTGTCCAAGAGGGTGTTTGCAAATCATAATTTATGAATAGTCCACAAGTCCAAAACATTCTCTATGTTAAAACAGAAGGACACAATGTTCACATTCCTGGGGATGGGACTAGAACACAGTCCTGTGGATCAACTACTAAACAACCTAAAGAAAACAGACAAAGCTGTGCAGCCGCTTCCAGGAGAGTTGAGATTGATGAGAATGTTATTGCCCGTTCACAAAGTCGTAAAATACTCTGCAGCTGGAGCTCCCGTCTTCCTGCTCTACTCAAGCTTCGACTTTTACACTTTGGCCCAAAAACTTTGTCTCAGATTTCATTCAAATGCTCCAGAGACGTACTTCTTCCTCCTAGACACACAGAGGAGGAGGAGGAGGAAGAGGAGGAGGGCCTCCAAACTTCCACTGAACTGACCCTGGTTGATCAGGGGTATTCCAAATACTGGGACCTCATGTTACATCAGCCTTGTTTTAGCTAACTCAGGGAAACCAGCAAGACAGCGTTTAAGTTTAACCCTTCAGGTCCCAGTCCCAGACCAGCATCTGTCAGCTGATCCACACAAGCACAGACACAAACCCACAGAGGACTTTTATCTCATGATTGCTTTTTCCTTTTCCTCCCAGACTGTCCCCCTCTGGGGCTCGAGTCCCTGCGGGTGGATGATAGTCAGATCCAGGCCTCCTCCTACCAGCGGACGGGCCTGGGTCCTCACAGGGGGAGGCTGAATATCCAGGTCAGTCCAAATCCTTCAAAACACCAAGTACAGCCTAGTTCAGTTTGGTTTATTCGTTTGATATAAAAAGATTTAAAGCCTCAGGTCTCACACATCTGCAATAAAATCTCACTAATTTCCTTTGTGGTCCTTGAATTTAAATGCCTTCAATTACAAGACTTGAGGGACCGAGAAACAAGCTGCTGACGACACATTGTTGGTAGAAGATTAGAAAGAGAACTGCACATGTGGAACTTTGAGACTTTTTTTGTTTTTAAAGATTCTACAGATGTCAAAAGATAATGAAAAATAAGTATTTAAATCTGTGAAAATCCTGAGGAACCATTATTTTCACAGATTTAACGTTGAATGAAAACATGATAAATTGGGTCGAACATTATTCTTTGTTCACGCTGCAAATCAAACTGAATGGAGGAAACCTAACCCTTGATCCATAAATTAGCTACAGAGACTACAACAACCATTTGCTCGTTATCCCATTTACGGTCAATTTAGAGTCTTGAAACAATCACATCTCAGTGTGATGGTCTCTGAACTGTGGAACTCAGAGAAAACACAGACACAAGGAGAACATGCAAACTGCAGCCTTACATTATATGCCCTTGAAAATATCTTCTAATGCTTAATCATTTACTTCATAGCTTCACATTTAATTTCTATCCATAAATCCTGCGGTATCCTTCTGAAACTAAAAGACTAAAAGTAAGTTCCCTTCTCGTTACTTCTCTTTTTCCGCTGCTTTTATTGTCGTATAAAACTAATAAGGCTCCAGGGAGTGCAGTCGCAGTAGTAAGTGTTAAACACTTTTATGAAGCATCTTTTATGAGTTAGTCACTAAAAAATCTTGTTCTGTCTTAAATCTGCCGTCTGAAAGCAATCGTCAGGTCAACTCCAAACTCTTATGAGTCTGAGCCGGGAGCCTTCTGGGTCAAATGAATAAATATAAAAACACTAAATCGAACATGTTTTTGTCGTTGTGTTAAAGTCTGGTATTGAGGACGGGGACCTGTACGATGGAGCCTGGTGTGCCCAGTACAAAGACCGGCACCAGTGGCTGGAGGTGGACGCCATCCACCTCACCCAGTTCACCGGAGTCATCCTGCAAGGCCGGAACTCCATCTGGAGGTCAGGTAGTGTCAGGAGCCACATCAGGGAGTGTTCCAGACGCTTTGAACCGTTAAAGATGGAGACGTTTAGTGTTCTGCAAACTAGCTTGGCTGTTTAAATTCAATGTTCTACGGTACAAGAACAGAATGATCTTAAATTTGTGCACTGGCGTCTATTAAACTGGGATTTCTTCTTCTTCCTGGTTCACCACAGCTGGGACTGGGTCCTCACCTACAAAGTGCAGCTGAGCAATGACTCTGTGAGCTGGAGAACCTGCATGAACGGGACCAGAGAAGCGGTAAGAACCAGATCCTGTTGTGTTTCCTGACTCCAGGAATGTAGCAGTGCCGATGACCCGTGGACCTCGTGCAGATGAAAAACACATTTTCAAGAGTTTGTGCCAAAGAGATATATTTGTCTTAGAGAAACAATTTTAAAATGAAAAGAATTGAGGAAAGTGTGGAGAGAAACTGAAGTTTGTGGCTGAGAGACACTTACACTGCCTAGGAGTTAATGTATTAACATCACATTAAATTGTTCAGATATTTAAAGGGAACCAGGATCCAGAAACCCCGGTGCTCGGACTCTTCCCCGTCCCCGGTGTCGCCCGTTACATCCGGATCAACCCGCAGACCTGGTACCCAAACGGCACCATCTGCCTCAGGGCGGAGATCCTCGGCTGTCGTGTGCACGGTGGGCACCAGATGTGTCTGTGAATTACATAAAGGATGGTTGTAAACAAAGCTGCTGAAAACCTCACGTTCTCTTTCCTTCTTAGATCCAACTGATATCTACGAGTCAGAGCAAGACCCGGGATCCATGGACGCTCTGGACTTCAGACACCACGACTACAAAGAGATGAGAAAGGTCAGAGCGGCCCGAACACTCACGATGAGTAACTGTGGTTCCAGGGATTTGACTCACAGACTCAACAGTTTGCAGATTTTCCAGATTTAACCCATGGACCTCTTTGTTCTTCCAGCTCATGAAGACGGTGAGCGAGGAGTGTCCGAACATCACCCGCATCTACACCATCGGGAAGAGCTACCAGGGCCTCAAACTCTACGTCATGGAGATCTCAGACAACCCCGGCAAGCACGAACTGGGTAAGACAGATCCAACCGGTCTCGCCTGAGCCTCAGAGTCCACATGAAACCTTTGAGTCAGAGATGTTTGGAGCAGAATCCATCTTGTCTCCAGAGTCGCCCTGAGTTGAGCTGCTCCGGGGCCCAGTTCAACGACCTCCAGTGTTTATACAGAGTGTTCCTCCTGCAGCAGCACCACACAGGGAGGTTAGGGGGGGTGGGGGGGTGGGGGGGGCTCTCCTGTGTAAACACTCTGATAACAGTTTGACATTGGAGCCTGCAGACCACCAAACAACACAGGGCTCTTTGCGATGCTTTCTTCAGATGCAGGGAAACGGAGCCACTCCACATCTGTGAAGAGTCAAACTGGACTTAATGGGAATGATTGGAATTGTGTTAGTGGTTTCATGGTTTGATTCGAAGAGGAAGGGGCGGGGATGTGTGTCTTTCATTTTTTGAATTAGAACAAATGCTGCTCTATGAAGTTCAGACCTTGTGTCCTCTGAGTCTCTGTAGTCTGGGATGGCTGCCGTCGGTTCAGGCCAACACACTGGGATTACTGGCAAAGCGCACATGGACCAGTTCCACACTGATTCCTAACACAATACAAAAGGGTTGAATGGTTTTATCTGAGAGATTGAATGTTCTCCTGATTTGACTCTGGGTTTGAACTTTGACGAACTTTAGCAGAACAGTTTTTAACAGAAGCAAAGAGATATATGATCACATCACACCTTTTCTTTTGGCTTCTGGTTTGTTTTAGGATTGATTCTACATTTGTATTGATGACGATTTGGGCTCTTTATGGCCTGGCCCTAACCCTTACCCAACCTAAAGGCCTTTTAGATGAATGTCTCCACATCCTCTGCAGATGAGGTGACGCTCTGATTGTAATGTCGGCAGGTGAGCCCGAGTTCCGCTACGTGGCTGGGATGCACGGGAACGAGGTTCTCGGTCGGGAGCTGGTCCTCAACCTCATGCAGTACCTGTGCACAGAATACAAGAAGGGCAACCAGCGCATTGTGCGACTGGTCACCGAGACACGCATCCACCTCCTGCCCTCAATGAACCCGGATGGATATGAGTTTGCGTACGCGAAGGTGTGTAATGCTTTAAAGCAACACTGTGTAGGTTTTACTGAGCAGCAGCGCCCCCTGCAGCCACAGGGGGTCTTTGTCGTCTGTCTCTTACTGACTGTTTTTGGATTGACCGATGTGCTGCAGGGCTCGGAGCTGGCCGGCTGGGCTGACGGGCGATACAGCGTCGAGGGAATCGACCTGAATCACAACTTTCCGGACCTGAACAACATCATGTGGGACACTCAGGAGACCGCAGCCGATCCGTCCAAAGTCCCCAACCACTACATCCCCATCCCAGAGTACTACACCCAGGAGGACGCCACCGTAAGGAATATTTGGATGTTTCTAGATAGTAAATAAACTGTAAAAAACGTTTTGAATAAATGTCCAAACTCTGCTGTTTACAGGAGGTGACATGTGGTCGCTCTTAGGTTTTCAGTTGTACAAATGTAGGTCAAACTGAACAGAAGGTTTTTGTTGCTGTTTCCACTTCAGCTGCCGAATCGGCCCCAGATCAGAAAAAAACGTTCAGAGCCATAGAAAACAGGGATTTTTCCAGGAAGCCTGAGCATCGTCACTCAGTGTTCGTGGGACACATGTAGAAAGTCTGCTTCCAGATATAAAAATACACTCTGACTTTCCTAAGCCCACAGAGTCTGGCTGGTGTTTTGTAGGGAAATGTTTTGACCACAGGAGGGGAAGTGTTAAATACACAGAAGAAGTACTATTACATATCGAACCACATATCATACATTTGAAAATATGGTACTTTTGATTTAATTACCTTCATCTGACCCCCGTCTCAACTTGGAGCCAAAAAGTAATTTCCACTCTAAACTTCAACAGTCTAATTTCACACAAAACACGAAAAATGATAGAAATATACAAGAAATTTATAAAATGCATTGTAAATTTATGAAAAACTTTTTTCCCCCTTGATTAATTTCTTGAACACAGTTTATTTCAGGGACCCTTGACTTATTGATCTCTATGATACAAAAAGTACAAACACAATCTTTAACACTTTACCTTGTGAATGCATTATCTTAAAAACACCTCCACAGAATCCTTTCAAATTTGGCACAAATGTTGACCTCAACTCAAGAGTTGACTGATTAGATTCGGGTGGTCAAAGGTCAAAGGTCAAGGTCATGTCATCTCACCAAATATTTTTTTCACATTTCGATCAGTTGTCACTTGAAGTCAGAGATGAACTGATTCCTTTTCAGGGGTCGAAGGTCAAAGGAGGTACTTCAGAGGAAGTACTTTTATGCTGAATTCTTCACGTACCTTTTCCTGATAACAGTTTTGGATTTTCTCTGAAGTCAAACCCGTATTTGTAACAGAGAGTTTTTCATGTATTGATAATAATTGTCGAGAAAAGAATCGGACTCTGTCTTCCACCCCCGTCCAGGTTGCACCAGTGACCCGAGCCGTCATCAGCTGGATGCAGGACATTCCCTTCGTGCTCAGTGCGAACCTGCACGGTGGAGAGCTGGTGGTCACGTATCCCTACGACTGCACCCGGGACTGGATTCCTCACGAGGACACCCCTACGGCGGACGACGCCTTCTTCCGCTGGCTGGCCACCGTCTACGCCTCCACCAACCTGGTGATGGCCAACCCTCAGCGACGCATGTGCCACTACGAAGACTTCCAGGCGCACAACAACATCATCAACGGCGGAGCGTGGCACACCGTCCCCGGCAGTGAGTCACACCACCGAGCCCCTGGAGGGGTTTCATCCAGACTCCACTTAGCTGTCTAGAGAGCCAATCAGCTGCTCTCAGTTAGTGTCAGAAGAAACATGGCCTTGATTATTTTATACCTTTAAATATGTTTTTTTTAAGTTCACTATGAGCCTGAACAAGAAATCATTTTCTAAATATATGCAATGAAGTGTTGCTTTGCTCAATTCTGTGGAGAACAGTGAACAAGGAATGACTTAGATGTGCAACTTACTGAATTATGAATTGTGGAGGGATGTTTGCCCCTCTGTTTAAATATCAGGTACATTATCTGAATGTTAAATTTATTGAACGGTTTGTCAGCACATTATTTGAGATGTTTTTTGCCTGATTTATGCTGGTTGTGTGTTTCCTGCAGGTATGAACGATTTCAGCTACCTGCACACAAACTGCTTCGAGGTGACGGTGGAGTTGTCCTGTGACAAGTTCCCTCACGCCAGCGAGCTTCCCGTCGAGTGGGAGAACAACAAGGAGTCTCTGCTGATCTACATGGAGCAGGTCGGCTCAGGGTGGATCACATTCAATCTCTCAGAAAACAGGAAGAGATGCACACGAGTTTTAAAAGTTCTGCTTGTTGTCTCCACTCAGGTTCACCGGGGGATCAAAGGTGTGGTGAAGGACAAGATGTCCAGACGGGGGATTGCAGATGCTCTGATAAAGGTGGAGGATCACGAGCACGACATCCGATCAGGTCAGCGAGGGTTTTAAAACCAGTGTTTCCCCAGATGTACCTTTTGATTTGACTTGTTTCTTCACTGAAAGCACAGAGAGGCTCAGTATTTAGTATTCAGACACTTAATTCCAACAACATGCACAGTTTAAGGGAATGTTATGCAGCTTTTTTCATTTGCAATAACTCAATTTGTGTAATATTACTGTTCAATACCATATGAAATATAACATAATATTTACTCCTTAATCTTTTAATTTCTACTTTCTCCAACTTAAGTGAAGTTTTAGTTTCTCTGTCTCATGTAAATGTGTTTATCTTATTCTTATACCAATTCTGTACCAACATTAAATTTGTCACTACCAAGGCCATAATTAGTTGATTACATTACCTCACAATAAAATGTAGTATATAGATGGTGTATAGTTTGTAAATGATATCTTATTTCCCTCCTGCAGCTACTGACGGTGACTACTGGCGTCTCCTGAACCCGGGGGAGTACAAGGTGGTGGTCTGGGCTGAGGGCTACTTCCCATCCATGCGCCGGTGCCGCGTCGGATCGGAGCCCCGTCCCACCATCTGCGACTTCGCCCTCACCAAGACGCCCCTCCAGAGGCTGAAGGACATCCGGGCCAAAGGAGGGAAGATCCCCCAGGAGCTGCAGCTGCGGCTCCGGGCCCTGAGGCTCCGGAAGCTCCGCGCCAGCACCAAGGCCCTCAACCGCCGGCGGGAGAGCCAGCGGCTGCAGCAGGAGCAGACGCTGCTGACCAGGAGGGCTCGGGCCTCCGGAGGCCGGAGAGAGTGAGAGGAGGCGACGGGCTGAAGAGGCCTCAGGTAGAGACCAGGGTCAATCTGGGACAAGTAACATGTTTCTACTGATGTCAAAGGGTCAGTGAACCCAATTTACAAGAATGTGACATGAAGACAGTTTAAAAAATATCAAGTCTTGGACATTTCTACTTGCACCGAGGTGGTGATGAAAGCTTCAGTGTCACAGCTGAACAGTTTAGTTTCTGGTTGTGTCCACGAGCGTCACTCACACACTGACAGAGACTGACAGGATATATTAAAAAACTTCCAGAGTAAAGTTCCACAGCCTGTGAAGGATCATTGTTATCGACAGGCCCCCTTAAGTGATAATGTTCAGATGTACTTGTTTTGTGAAAGTTGTGTTCAGCTCCTGTTGTGACGCTGTTGTGTTTGTTTCTTATCTGTAAAGAGACTTTAGGATTTAACTGTCAGCTGGTCTGATATCTGTCTTTATTCCAACAGGATCATTAAATAACTCTCAAATAAATCTTCCTTAATTGTGTCATTTATTCTGGTGATGACATCTTAATTTAAGGTGAAGTGGAATTGAAGGTGTTGGGGTCACGGCTCCAGGCCTGAAGGTCACAGGCCTGAAGGTCACAGAGGTGAAGGTCACAGAGGTGAAGGTCACAGACGTGAAGAGTCATGATGAGTTGGAGGTACAAGAGGAAACAAGATAAATGTGCTGTATATTTAATATACATATTTGTATAGTCATACTATACTGGCTCACAGTGGATGTACAAAAATATCAATATATCATATATAATGATAATATCAATAACCGTTTCTTCTTACTAACAGGAAAGGATACCATATTTGTGGCATGTGACAGGAATCAAACTAGTATTGAATAAACTGACAATTAAACTCCACAGTTGTCATAATATTTTGTATCTCTTTTTCTTCTTTTTTTTAGCAGTTTCAAAACCATCAGGACTTTAAATGAAAGTTTTCCAGCCGTGATCCATTTTCTTCCAAACATCCAGAAGCCCTTTTCCGAGTTTTGTCACATTTCTGGAGTTAAAACCATTCATATATTTATTAAAATGTTTAAACTCAATTATTTTAAAGGAGGTGGAGAACACAAGACGCCCAAGGATTACAAACTGGTTGGGAACCAGTAGTGCAGAACTTCCTGCAGATTCTTCACTGGCGAGGTCTTTGCCTGCCATCTAGTGGTTGATACTCAGCGGCTGCATGTGAGAACTCAAAAATATCACAATCCCAAAACCCAGAAAGAAGCCAAACACCAAAACAGTCCGCAGTGCAAAAGAAGCCAACCTTTAATTTCTGTGAGAATCAGAATAAGTACCGTTGTGGGGACAACTTGCCGTTTGAAGCCAGGAAGGAAACAACAATGTGTGTGTAACTCAACATGTTTGTGTGTCTCCTGCGCCTCCACCTGCTCAGCTGGGAGGTGACGGAGCACAAGTAGAGAGCAGAGAACATTCAATCAACAGGAGCCAGGTCAGAGGAGACAAGGAAACGAGAAGGAAGCATCATAACAAACTGAATCCCTTTGTTTCTTCACTTGAAGTGAAACAGAGATAAGACACTTCTGTGTGAAGAGCTTTGGAGTTCATGTTCAGCCTGAGGCTCCATTGACCTTCAGCTCGACCCCTGTTACTGTAGATGTAGATTATTTATGAAATCAGGGAAAACAAAAAGTCCCTGATTGACGGAGCTGAGAGAGAAACACCAACATCGTGAGCACTGAGGTACAAAGTGTTCAACGCCTCCTTCCTCACACACACACACACAACCATGATGTGGCTGAGTTACACCTGTGGTTAGAAGACTTTTTATATAGTTTGTTGATTCAACCTGTGTCAGTTTCTGTCAGAGAGTTTATCGAGAGTGTTGACGTCTGTGAAGCTTCTGTTCAGGACACCTCCTTAAAACTCTGAGCGGGAAATTGCAGACTTGACTGAAGAGGTGCTTGAAATTGTGTTTTTTTTAATTTACTTTATCCCGTTTAGCTTCCAGATGGGTTTTCAGTCAGTCCGAGGGTTACAGGAAAATCACAATACATAAAAAAGTGTTTAAAGTCAACCTAACCTCCGGGAACACTGACCTGTAGCCGAGACGTTTGGAACTTGATGTGAAATATCTGCATTGTGTAAATCTGGTTCCCCGAGCACTTTAAAACAAAGGCCAGGAAACGTTTTTGAAGCTTTATGTTATTTAACGTTGAACAAATGTAATTTCCTCTGATGGTTTTTGAATAACTGATAATAAATTATATCGAATACAGTCTGGCACAACAAATATCTGCATATATGAGATGATGAGGTCTGTAAATCTCACCCGTCTGGTTCTGTGATCACTTTTAAACTTATGTCAGAAAATGTTATTTAAGTTTCCAACACTTTTTATTGTTCACGTTTTTGGATTGATTTGATTCATATAAACTAAATGAGACTGAAGAGGCCACACCGCTGCAGATAAAAAACAGTTTAACATCATATTTCTGTTTATATTATAGTTTTTAAAGCTGCGTTCAGTTCACATGTATTTAACCGTGAGCAGGGAGTGAACACGGCCTCCACACTTTATCGAGCTGGAGACTCCGGGTCCGGGTGTTTTCAGCGTTCCCACATTTTGAGTTCTGTTCATTTCTGGATGGTTTTGATCAAAATTATACCCGAGAGGCCAAATCACTGCAGATAAACAGTGGAAGCAACATTCTCTCCTCACTCTCCCACAGGAAAAGACAACCGGCTCATTTCCCCAAGAAGTCAAACAAATCTTTGTTGTTTTTTTAAGTTGAAGCTTTTGCAACATGTAAAGAAATATTTTAAAACCCAATAAGAGCAGATGTGTACGTTCAGGTCACATTTTGGCATCTGACAGCTGCACACGCGGAGCGACACGCTCACATAAATAAGAAGGTTGAATCTTCATAAAGGCCGGTCTGCATAGTAGTACACTCTTATCTATCGGTCACACGACAGCACATAATGATCTACGCTGCAGTCGCTTTGCACCGCAGCCACTTTACATCGCACACCCACACGTGTGCTTGGTTCTTACAGCAGATATACTACACAGGTTTCACACACAAAGCGTCAACAGTGGTTAAACAGTCGAGGGGATCCGCTCGCTACTGAGAGAAGAAAGAAAACAAAGCATTTGTGACGAGAGGATGAGATGAGAGGAAAGGAACCAAATACTGATGAAGAGGAATCAACAATCCTGTGAATATGAAACTGAAGAAGATTCTTCAGCCCACAAAACATCAACAAGACAAAAAACAACAAACTGATCTGATTCTACAAACAAATATTATCTGTGATACTGTTAAAAACACATGAACATTTCCCTTCTTCCCTGTGAACTAGATGGAGGCTTGGTTTTCATTGGTGTTAGTTAAGTTTGCAGGATTAAGTAAAAACAGTTTGTGGTGAAACTTGGTAGAAGGAGGCAGAATGTGGAAAGAACCCAATAAAGTTTGGTGCAAAACCCAGAGAAGCAACTGGATCCAGGCTATTTCTTTACATTTACACTTATATCTCAGATAATAATTCATGGATCTTAAAGAAAATAATTTGTAGGGCACTGATATTTATACACACAGATCCACATACATAATAAAGATCTATCAAATGTAAACATAGTTTTATAAAGGAGATTATGGGGCCTTGACAGAAGTTTCTAGTTTTGACTTAATCCAACAAACACCATCCTGCTGCGGAATCATTCACTCGTGAACCAAAATGAGTTGAAGTAACTTCTCCCGACCAATTTCACAATTTACTTTTGTTTGAGTTACAGCTACAGTGCCAGAAACGAGAAACTACATTTGTGAGCGGATTATAGATATTTCTGTTCTCAAAGGGAACCAGTGGACTGATTTTGAGAGATCAAAATAAATCCTTTGGGGGAAAAGATGTGGTTTGAAATGTCTGATTTCCTTGATACTGTTGGGATTTAAATTGTAGATTTGTGATCGTAACAGCAGGTGGACTTTCTCTTTTCAGAGAGCATAAAGTTTCCTTTCACAGACTGAAGATAAACCCAAACTGTGGAGAGAAACGAGCACCGTGCTGTGAGCAGTGCCGACGCGGTTCCACCGATGTCACCAGTAAAAACATTCACACGATGAAACCGAAAACAACAGGGCAGAGGTGGAGGAGAAAAAGTAAAGGTGGGTCAGAAGTGGAGGAGAAAGGCGACAACGATGAGGTCCTTTAAAGTTCAGATTGTATGAGCAGAGAAGCAGCACCTGTAGAAAAGAAGGCATGAGCAGAGCGAGGCGTTCGGCCACGGAGGAATCAGTGGATCAACGTCTGTTTGCATCCTTAGTGTTTTTTTCTGCCGACACAGCAACACGTGGACGTCCCGAGTCTCACAACAAGTCAAAGTTTTCTACAGCGAGAAACCAAAATTCATCTCGTGTGAAAAAACAGCCACAGAAGAGTCACGACGATCCCCGGTCAAGAGAGTCAAAGTTTTTGAGTAGATGGCAAAGCCCCCTGGTCCTTTTTAACCCAGTGAAGTTCAGACGGGCTGAAAGATTCCATCCACTGCTGCAGTCTGGTCAGTGGGGGGGGGGGGGGGGGGCTGCCAAAGACTTCTTCTTCTCCTTTTCCGAACAAACTGAGTCGGCTCCACAGCTGCAGACCCGAGTCAAGAGGCGCTCAGAGAAGTTATTTGAGATCTGCTTAAACCAGATTAGTTTCCAGATGGGTGTTTTTTTTAAGGGTTCGGGTTCAAATAAGTGTTTTAAAGTCAAACGAGCCTCAAAGAGAAGTGACTTTTAGATGTGTCACACTATGTGAAATATCTGCATGTATTGTGTAGTTTACACCGAATGATACCGAAGAGGCCAGAGTGTTTTGAATGACAAATTTCTGCGTATATTAGACGACAAGGGTCTAAAATCAGAGAAAATATGAAGCTGCACATTTAATATTTTTGGGGCAGTGCAACTTCAGAATCGTTCCTGATCTAGTTCCCGATCAGCGCGTCTCGACCCAGGTCTGCAGTGCATCGTCCTCTGATCGCCCCGGATGCTAAAACTTGGGCTGGTAAAGCGCCACGCGCCCACTGAGGCAGCCCGAGGCCAGCTGGCAGTGTGTGGGGGAGAACTTGGTGGTGAGCACCACGTCGCTGTGCGAGTAGATGGAGCGGATCTCCTTGAGGCAGCTGGTCTGGACGGGCAGGCAGTCCACCAGCTCGCCGCAGCGCTCGTCGAAGGCCAGCAGGCGGACGCCGTAGCCGTACGGCGAGCAGATGAGCCGGCCGTCCGGGCTGAAGCACAACTCCTTGATGTAGCCCCGCCCCACGTTGGCCTCCTCGATGTAGTGGGTGAGGCGGAGCGAGCAGCGGGGGGAGACCAGCGGGCGGGTGGGCGCTCCATCCTGGAACTCATACACACACGTCCACTGCAGAGAGAGAGAGGGGAAAAGATGGAGGATGTGGTCAGTGTCACACCAAGAAATAATCATGATGGTGTCACCGCTGAAAAAAAACACCATCTAAGAGAAGTTATGTTCAGTCCGACAGCAGCTGCCATGTTCCTCAAAGAAGCTACAGACGTCACGGCTCAGGTGAATTAATGCTGAGACTTCATACTCGATGAATACAGTTCGGATGCAGCTCCTATACTGCACCACCAGGGGTCAACGGAGGTCATAAATTGCCCATTGTGTCTATTAAATAAGAAGAGAGAGATGTGCATATCTGTAAAGGAGCTCAGAGATAATGAGCTAAGGTTTCTCACCTCCTGGTCGTCCATGTTGCTGGAGCAGCGGATGAGCGCGGCCCAGCCCTTTGGGTGGAGCTGCAGGGAGGTGATGCAGTTCCCTCTGTCCCTCTCTCCTGGGATCTCTGGAGTCAACACCTCCAGACTATTCCGGGGAGAAAGTCCTGTGAACGAGGGGGGGGGGGGGGGGGGGGGGTAGGGTTTAGATCGTTTCATAGTGTAGAGAACTCACTAGTTTCTCTGTTTCATCTTCCTGGTTGTCGCACCTTCTCTGTGAGGGTGGATCTTGCTGGAGTCATTTCCGTGGCGAGGAGTTCCAGCTGACCTGTGTGCCGACGAGCCGCCGTCTGCAGGATCACCACAAGGACAAAAGTCATTCCCATTGAATAGTGATGTGGCAATTCAATCCAATATCTGATCAACCAAACTTTCAAATGGAGAAAATCAAGCTTTTTGGCATTTATCAGAGCGTAGTCGACAAATATGAAAATAAGAGAATCCAAAAACTCGACCCTAGAACACCAGGTTAATGATTTCCTCGTTAGCTAATTGACTGATGAGTGTGTGAGGTTAACAAACAGGGATGGACTCAGTATTAACAGTGAAAAGTAGGAAAAGACAATATTGACATTAAGAGTAAAGCCACAAAATATGTAAGTAAAGAAAGTGTTAGTTGCAAACAGAGGCTGTGTTCTAACCGGAGGTGAGGGGGGTGCGTCGCGCCCGCAGCATCCGGTAGCTGCCCACCTCCAGGGACTGGGTGAGGTCCAGGTCGTGGAGGATGAGCAGGTACCCCGAGGACGTGGAGATGAGCATCTTGGAGCAGTCGGGCGTCAGACGCATCCTCATCAGGTAGCGGGTGTGGAAGAACTTTTTGTGCGGGCAGCCGTCCTCTGTAAACCTGCAGAGGAAAAACAATCACGAGACCAATGATCCACCGAGAGAATTCAGAGTTGTATTAAAAGGCAGAATAAATATTTATCCACTTCCAAAGTTGTAAAGTTATAGTTCTAATTTGATGGAGTGATGAAGGAAGAGATGTAGATGCAGAGTTTTATGTGCATGTGCTGCAGAATTACTTGACCATGGGAACATTTCACAGGTGGAAAACGGATGTTGTGATTTTGTCTTCAACAAAAACGATTATTTGATCATTCCACTTTTCCCCTTTAGACACTTTGACGCACAGTGTGTGAGGACCGACCTGTTAGTGTCCCACGTGATGACGTTGCCGTCGAAGCCCGACGTGACGAGCAGCCGCGTGTTGGTGTCGTACTCGATGTTCTTCACCCAGCTGGCGTGGCCGTGCAGAGAGCACACCTTTGCGTTCAGCTTGCGGAGATCCCACAATGCAATAGTGGTGTCGTCGGAGCAGGTGGCAAACAAGCGATTGTCCAAAAACCTGCAGGGGCACAGACAGATTTCCTCCTTTAGATTCTCTCTCTAGAATAAAAACGCATCTTGTTGTTGCACAGCTTCATCCTGCTCAGCTCCCTCCCTGCTGTGTTGAAGTGTGTGAGAAGCAGCATGTTGTGAACCCTCCTCTGATTGTTTACAAATGTCAGAAATGCACCTTATGTTGTTGACACAGTCCTCGTGGGCCTCCGTCAGGGTTTTGATGTGTTTGGAGGAGATGGGGTCAAACAGCAGGACCTCCGTCTGCTCGCAGGCCACAGTCAGCACCGACCTGCACACAGCAAACACAGAATCACACGTAAGAGAAGGAAGCAACAGATCCGGTTTGAATCAGCTGTTCACAGACAAATCAGGGTCTGTGTTTATAGGTTGGCTGATGTAACACTGATATAACAGCTGAATAAAGACTTCAGATGTGCATTGATATTATAATCTATGATATCGGAATCAGCTTCTTTTAAATGTCTTATTTGACATCATGCAACAGGTGCCATGAGGACGGACTGTCTCTGTGTGTTTGGTCCTGATGTCTCATGAGCAGCTCCTGATCCAGACTGGACTCAGCTTGACCTGGTTTGTCTGCAGGATTCATCTCCAGTTGTGTGCAGGAGTTATCTCCTGTTGTGTGCTCGCTCTCAGCCTGAGTGTGAGATGTGTTCACTTCTCAGGTCGTGTTCAGATTGACATGTGTTGGTCACAGTTTGTCCTTTAACACTCTTTGTCCTTCTGATGTCTCATCACTGATATTAACCAGTTCTCGTGGACGTGTGAAGGGATCCTGGTGTTGGACAGATTTAAGTGTGAGGACAAACAACAACAACAATAACAACAACACTCCCCAGCTGACTTCTCCAGGATCTCCACATTTCATTGATTTCCCAGTAAAAGCAGAAACCCTGCGGTCCTCCGGGTGAGAGGCCTCAGCCCGTCTTACCCGTCCGGGGAGTACTCCAGGTTGAACACTGCTCCGTGGGTCTGGGTGCTCAGGTTCACGGACTCCGTGGCCGGGTTCATGGAGCAGTACAGACTGGTCATTGTCCTGAAGTTGTCTCTGGCTGGGTCTACAAACAACCCTCGCCTGATAGTCCTGCTCCGCAGCCAGGAGAACACGCTGTCCGCCCCGCTGCTCCCCGGCTGCGGCGCGGTGCTCGGCGGGCAAGGGGGCTCCTGCGCGCCGGGCGCCGGGGACCCTGCGCCACCGCCGCCGCCCCCGCGCTCGCTTCGCTCCCCTCGCTCCGGTCGCTCCTCGCTGCTCCGGGGCCGAGCCGGTGCCACCTCCCGGGGGATGTCATCATCATCCGAGTCGTCCGAGTCGTCCACGCCGGGGTTCAGCTCTTTGTCGCCGTCGGGCCTGTCCTGAGACTCGTCGGCGTCCTCGCTGGCGCCCTGCTGCTCCGAGCTCATTGTGGCCGCAGCCGTGTGGGTTTCGGGGGGCGCAGCGTCACGGCTCAGCGGAGAACAGCGCACTGACTCCGGTCAACATCCGAGCACGAACCCGCGGCTTCCTCCGCTGCTTTAAGGCGCCATGACGGTGGATTAACGGCACGAGTTTAATCACACAAATTATATTTTGATGCTTTATCGCCGCGCGTCAAGTTAAACCCACTCGGACACACATACCGCCGGAGACGTTCAGATTGCACTTTCAACGTAAAACGATTTAACAAGAAAATAGCACGCGTTTGACTTGATTAAAAACAAAACACATACATAAATATTCAGTGGATTTTAAGCGCGTTTTATCAAATTTCTTCCGGGTTGAATTACATCTCAAGAAATCTTTTTTCATACATAAGTATTTTAATCTGAAGTTCTTAGGCGGAAGTTTGTTGTCTGCATTTATGTAACTTGATGATTTTCCTCCTCACCAAAACAAATGGGAAATAAAAAAGAAATTACGTATTTCCGGTTCCTGGCCCACTGTGGAGGCACCCTGAGGTTGAGTGCTGCCACCTGCTGGAAAAAACACGTAAGTTAATTCATGCATCACCTTATAATACCACTACTACTAATAACAATACTATTAATAAAAATAACAACAATACTACTAATAATACTAATAATAAAAAACTGTATTTATTCAGCACTGAGTTTACAAAGTGCTTTGATGGCTAAGCAAGAAAAGTAAATAAAAGAGAAATAAAAATCAGCAGGTGTCGGTGGTAGGAAACAAGGCAGTGTTCAAATTGAATGAATAAATATAGAGCTGTGAATGAACTGAAGACGAGAGCACATAAAAGCATTAATGTGGCAATATAAATAAACAGTTAAAATGAATAAAAGTCTATAAAAATTAGTTTTAAAGAAGTGATTTAAAAGAAGTCACTGACACTGTGAGTCTTATCTTCTCAGGTAAAGTTTCTAAAACCAAGAGGCCAGAAGGCAAAGGCACAGTCACCTTTAGTTTTCAACCTGGAGTGGATAAGATAAGATAAGATAAGATGAGATAAGATAAAATAAGATAAGATAAGATAAGATAAGATAATCCTTTATTAGTTCAACAATGGGAACATTTGCCATGTTACAGCACCTAGGCTCAACATTTTCATATTTATTATTTTTGTCCTCAAAATTGACATCGGTCAGTAATGTTAAGTCAAATACGATACTTAAGTGTAAGGACAATAATACCAAAGTTAAGTATTTATACAAAGTAAGAACAATTTGGGCAGTGTGAGGAAATGTACAGTGAATGGATTAGACATGCAGTGTTGTGTTGCACAGACAGAGTGAGAATTGCACAAGTTAAAAGTTAAACACGATAATTAAACAGCAACACTGTGGGACTGATGGTCTGTGCATGAATCATAATCACTCTGAAGTGGTGACTAAGAATCAGATAACCAGAGCACCATGGAAGAGGGTGTGCAATAAGTTGTCAGTAAACACTGGAGACTGGATTGTGCAAAGTTAAAGGGAAGTTAAAGAGTCACAGTCACAGGATGGGATCAATCAATAATGCTGCTTTTTGAGAGTCATGTGACCCAAGGCAGCGGCCAGGTCCATGATCCACATTTATTGTAACTGTCATAGATCAGCAGATGAAAATGGATGGAGTTTCACCAATCTTAATAGAATGCACATTTCATTAGTTGTGTGATACCAACTGAGAGTTAAACTCACTGATCTTACTATTGTCAACATTTGACATATATTTGCATTTCTGTCTCAAACTCTTTCTTCTGTTGTTTCCCTTCAAGTTCTCATCTGAAGTCGTAAAGCAGCTTGGAACCATGTTTGACAAGCTGCTGTATAAATCAAATGTATTACTTATTATTAATGTCATCCTAGCTGCAGTGCACTTAACAATCTGTATCCATCTCCAACACCTCTTCACAGTCAGGTCTGTAGGTTGCTAGGATCCTGTGAGCTGATGACATTCCTCTCAGTCAGTATATATTTATTTTCTTGGCACTGGTCTGAAATGATGATGTATCTTTAGGCTGTATTCAAATAAAGGGCCTGACGTGCCGGGACACTGGATCTGTAGGAGACGAGCAACTGGCCTCGAGGCTCAGCTTCATGAATGTGAGAGTAAATTACAGTGTGTGTGCAGTTTGCTTGTATGTTTGCATGCCTCGACACAGCGGCCCGAGTGTGTGACTGTGTGTGACTGTGACTGTGATCAGCCTTCGAGACAATTGCACATTTGCTTTGTCAACTTTTTTGCGGTGCGTAAAACTACAACAACAAAAAAACAACTAATAAATGTAATTAACTTCATGAGGAAAGCGTTTTGTTTTAATTGATTAATGAGCCCGATGACGGGGGGGGGGGGGGGGGGGCAAATGGGGCAGTCACTGGCTGACGCGTAATGCATGCATTCACGTGCACGCCCGACACATACATAAAGGCGAGCAAACGCTTCAACTCTTTAGGGGGCAGATGGCAAATATGTCCAGCACGCGGGATGCTGCGCTCCATCCCGGAGGAGCCGGCTGCGCGCTTTTACGCACGGCGGCACCGAGCTCATCCAGGAGGACCCCGAGGCTCCCTGCGCTCAGCCTGCTCCTCTCAGTGATGCTGCTCGCCCGGGTCCGGCCAGCAGCCGCTCATCCCCAGTGCCTGGACTTCGAGCCTCCGTTCCAGCCCCCCTGGCACCTGGAGTTCTGCAAGCAGTACGAGGAGTTCGGATGCTGCGACCAGCAGACGGACAACGCGATCGCGGAGAGATACTGGGACACAGTGGAGCAGCTGGAGGTGGAGGGTCAGGAGCTCTGCGCAGACATGCTGAAGGAAGTCATGTGTCAGGTAAGGGCTTTCTGTGGGATTCTGAAGATGATGTCGTGATGCATCATTATGTTTTCTGCCACCTGAAGTGTTGTTCCCACAAAATAGAACATTTCTTATTCTGCAAAAACCTTTTTTATATATGATAGACCTGTGTGTTTACCTTGAAATCCTAATGTACACTGTAAACTATTTAAAAATCATTGTCTACAACTATAGCTGGGTTCAGGTTAAAGCATAAAGTTACTTTTGTAAAAGGAAAAAAGTCTTGTGCAACTTTGGTTTAATTAGTTTTTAATTGAATCAACATTTATGATTCTGTCCTTTTTAATCTAAACTAAAGGTGAAACAGTTTAGAGGTGAAGATGTTGTCATACATCAATGTTCAGAATGACTTCACTGGAATGAGGTTATATTCTGACACCAGTAACGCTGCAGAGCCACATTTCAGCAGGTTGTGTGTGTGTTTGTGTGTGTGTGTGTGTGTGTGTGTGTGTGTGTGTGGTGGCCTCCTGCTGAAACACTCTTTTTAAAAACCAGACTTTCTGTGTCCTAACTGGACAGATCCATGCTTTAGAAAGTTTAGATTATTTTTTTGACATTTTTGACCTCGAGCCTCAGATTGATCTTCAGCTCCTGTGACACTCCGTCCTCTGTCATGTCTCCTGCGTGTCTCCTGCAGGAGTGCTCTCCTTACGCCGCCCACCTTTATGATGCCGAGGACCCGTACACACCCGTCAGAGAGCTGCCCGGCCTTTGCTTCGACTTCTGCACAGAATTTCATAGCAAATGTGGCCACGTGGTTAAATATCTCACTGAGAACAAGCGGCTGCAGGACACTGCTGAGCGGGACACGTCCACGTTCTGCACCCTGATGGACCTGTCGGACCAGGACTACTGCTATCCCAATGTGTTGAAGACCCAGGACCTCAACGGCAACCTGGGGCAGGTGGTGGAAGACCGCAAAGGGTGTCTCCAGCTGTGCCTGACCGAGGTGGCCAATGGTCTCAGGAACCCGGTCCTGATGCTGCACAGCGCCGATGAGACCCACCGGATGTTCATCGCCGAGCAGCTGGGCTTCGTGTGGGTCTACCTGCACGACGGCAGCCGGGTGGAGCAGCCTTTCCTCGACATGAGCGGGGAGGTGGTGACCACCCCCTGGCTGGGGGACGAGAGGGGTTTCCTGGGCATGGCGTTCCACCCCGAGTACCGGGTCAACGGACGCTTCTTCATCTACTACTCCATCGAGGTCAACAGCAAGGTGGAGAAGGTCCGGATCAGTGAGATGAAGGTGTCCGTTCACGACATGAACATGGCCGATCCTTATTCAGAGAGGTACGCACACGCAGCAGCTCCTTCTGCTCCTTGTCATGGCTTCCAAACTTGAACAGGTTTGAATGAACCAGCAGAACCATAAAGACTGTGTGTTTTCAGTCTTTGTGCTAAAATACATCAACCGTATTTGACCGGATCCTTTTTCTGAATCCAGGGTCATTCTAGAGATCGAGGAACCAGCGGCGAACCACAACGGAGGCCAGCTGCTGTTTGGCCTCGATGGATATCTGTACATCTTCACCGGCGATGGTGGAAAAGCCGGGGATCCGTTTGGGAAATACGGAAACGCTCAAAACAAGTAAGGTCACGATGTCTTTTCTCCAACATTTGAATTGTCAAGGTTTCGGTGAAATTATCTCTTCTACTTAGATTTGAACTTACAAACTCAACCTGTCATCCATTCCATCGTACGTCAACATGTCTCTAGAGCTCCATGTGTTGAATTTAGGAAATTAATATAATATTCATAATTATGTTTCTATTGAGAAACTAGTACTTGGATATTTAAATTGTTGGAATCTGCCGCCTCATCACTAAATTCTACACCTTTATCCGTTATCTATCATCAGCTGCTCATCCATTACTTTTAAATATTTAAGTGATGTATACGTTACTTCAAGCAAACTATTTTAACCATTTAACCAAAACATTTTACCTTGTATCTTAACAGTTCAAGTTTTTTTACAATCCAGCTACTAGGCTACTTCTCGCTAATTACGTTTAACCATTTTTGTTTTGCTGTTTTCAGTATTAAGCCAAAACCATGACTTTAAGCATACTTTTAATATTCAGCCTCATTTCAGCTAAGTTTGAACCATTACACGAAGAAAGAAACTTTAGCTGTTTAAACCACAAACAATAACTAGCGACCTGTCGGCTACTTCTATGTAACTGTTTTAACAATTGTTAGTATTCAACTGGTGCTGCATCCTGTTCCTTCCTACCCAGGAGTGCTCTGCTGGGTAAAGCACTGAGAATCGATGTGGACGTCAGTAGCTCCAGTGGGAGGCCGTACAGGATCCCAGCCGACAACCCGTTCATCCATGACCCCGGCGCCCGGCCGGAGGTGTATGCATACGGGGTCAGGAACATGTGGCGTTGCTCCGTGGACCGCGGAGACCCGGTGAGCCGCTACGGCAGGAGCAGGATCTTCTGCGGAGACGTCGGTCAGAACCGCTACGAGGAGATCGACATCATCGTGAGAGGAGGGAACTACGGCTGGAGGGCGAAGGAGGGATTCGAGTGCTTCGATCTGAAACTCTGCCACAACTCGTCGTTGAGTGAGTGTGTGTTCGAAAAGGCCAGAGCCACTTCTCGACCTGTGTGTTTTTCAGTCTGTTTCTCGATGCTCCAGGTTTGAGTTTGAACGTCTTTCTCTGCCTCAACAGAGGACGTCCTGCCGATATTTGCATACAGCCACCATGTTGGGAAGTCTGTGACGGGGGGGTATGTGTACAGAGGATGTGAATCACCCAATTTGAACGGCCTCTACCTCTTTGGAGACTTCATGAATGGGTGAGAGTGAAGCCGATCGGAGCCAAACACTTTACTCCAACGGTCACATTAAAAAGAAAAGTACATGTTTCTGTCAGGTTCTCAGCTTGTGGAGGAAAAGCCGACTTTATGTGTCAGTCTTTTTTGAATTTATGGGAAAATTAATGAAATCCAATCATGTCAGTTACTGGGAAGACTGGAAACAGGAAGCCAGGTTGTATTCAGACGTTAGAAACCCACTGCCAGAGCTCAGCAATCCGTTCCCAGTCTGTGGCTTCGTTTAGCAACAGGCAGACGATCGGTCCTCTCGTCAGGCAAGAACTCAAATGAGCCCATTTCCATAAATAGTTTTTAATTAATGATTCCTTTAGAAGTTGATGTGATGGAGATTTTTCTCGGCTCAGAAAACAAATGTCTCACTTCTAAATGATTAAAACATTCAGGTTTCTTCTCCTTCGTTTCAGAGGTGATTTCCTTTTCTTAAAATGTCATTTTAACACATTTTAATCTGTTCTCTTATTTAAATTAACAAGTTTTTACTTTGAGCTGCGTTTCTTGTGTGAAAGGTGCAACACAAATAGAGTTAAGTATTATTGTTATGATTATTATACTGTTTCCTGTCCTCTTTGCAGGAGGATAATGGCGTTAGAGGAGGATAAGACGACGGGAGTCTGGAAGGAAAGGAGTGTGTGTATGGGTGATAAGAAGACATGCTCCTTTCCCGGACTCATCAATCATCACCACAAGTTCATCATCTCGTTCGCTGAAGACGAAGCAGGTAACGATTCTCCCGCTGCCGTTAGCGCCTGGATTCCATCTTCAGCTGCTCACGTGCTTCCTGTGCTTCTTTCCTCAGGGGAACTTTATTTTCTGGCCACTTCGCACCCCAGCACCACGTCCCCCTCTGGAACCGTTTTCAAGTTCATGGATCCCTCCAGGTAGAGCGACAATGTCATCTTATCAATCTTTAATAAAATAGAATCAAAATCATTGATTTCTTTCAGTCCCACACGTTGTTCAAAACACAACAACTGTTTTTAATGAATGTCCACAGCTCCTTTGGTTTTTAAATCACACTTCACACCCTCCATGAGTCCAGAGATATGTAACGTCTGCTGATCACAGAGAAGTAAACCTTATTTAGAAGAAATCATCCCTTTCCACGCCAACCGTTTATTTGACTGTTTCCATATGTTCTATAAATGGTTAACAGAGCTTGTGAAAACGGTCATACTAAAGTCATTAAAAGAAAAATTGAGGATGAAAAGCAATATTTCCTTCCTCCAACATAAATTAGAGTCGAGGTTGTGACTTAATTTTGAGCTTTATTAGCGAATCTGAACTGGAAGGACTTTATCGTGGACCGGCTAACAAGCGTCATACGAGTGTTTTATAGTTCCAGAGGAGACGGTTCTTTGTTCTGTATTCAGCCTCCATATTGTTTAAATAAAAAATGCATAGCACAACCAAGGACGTTAATGACGTTAAAAAGCAGCGTGGCCAGCACATTGTGGGTTCATCGCTATGGGGAGGCAGCAGAGAGCTGTCGTGCATCTGACCGACACAAACCTGGTCTGCAGACAGTGGTGCAGTATTCACTATTAATTTGAGGGCACAAAATCAAGGTGGTTATGTGCACCTACATATACAGGTGCTAGTAGCTTTTAAAGTGAAGTGAGACTGTGTTCTGATTGGTTTGTAGCATGTGACGCCCCAAAACTCAACTGTGAGTAATTTTGAAATCATGTGACCGATGCTGCAACTTCTCTTTTCCTCCGTCCAACTAGCCAAAGTGGATTTGGACACGTCTCAGATGCTTTGGACCGTGCGCTGGGATCGTTAAAACTCAGCCATGAACCAGAATACACTGTTCTGGTCATGGCCACGCCACTTGAGGTGTTTTTTGGTCTCGTTCTACAACCAGGACAAATTACATGTTGTCCGAAAGCATTAAGTCTCCTCGTTCTATTTGTGCAGAACACTTTAGAGATCCCCACATCACGGCCACAGCTGTTCTCTATTTCCACGCAGCTTCTTGTCTTGTTGGTTGTTTGTGAAGCAGAAGTTTTTCACCACAAGAGTCTAACGAGCAAAGAGTCGTCACGCTGTGGTCCAATAAAGGTTTTATTCTGGAGACACAAAGCCAACAACTTGAGTCGTTTTCTGTGGAAATGCTTGATTGCTTGATACCAGGGTTGTAACTTTATTTAAAAGATCAGTGACCTTTTTATTTTGGGGACATATTCTAAACAAACATGCTGGTGAATATGGTTCAAGGTTAAATTTCTACTTCTGCAGGAGAGCTCCTCCGGAGAAGTGCAAGCGGAAGCCGCTGCCAGTCAAAGTGAAGGGGAAGAGGCTTCCATTCGTGCCCAGGGAATGTGAGTTACCTCCGTTTGCACTTCAGATTCTCATCACCTCTTCTTCTTCCTACAGTCGACGTGTTATTATTTCATGGTGCGCACATACCAGACATGTTAAAGAAAGACTTTGACTGAGCTTGTCAGACTAAGTGGAGTGAATTCAGTCATTTATACTTAAATACAAACACATTATGTACACAACATGTTATTGAGACAGTTTAGGGGAAAATTCCCTGTTGATTGTCCCGAGAAGAACCTGCTTTCAATTTAAAGTCCATATGCTGCAGAATTATAGAATGAGCTCATTTGTTCAGTAAAACTATAAAAAGCAGTTTCTCAGTATTTTAAACACTTGAGCCAAACATTCTACACAGCCTGAAAAAAGGCAACATAGTCGATGTGGCTGCGGAGCAAAACAGTAACGAATGACCTATGTGCCATTTCAGTGACGGTGCTGGAAACCAACGAAAAACCTACGAGGCCACCGCCTAAGAAGAAGAAGCTCATCACCAGACCCCCCCCGACGAGCCGCCGAGTAAAGTCTACCACGTCTCCAACGGAGGTGACGACCTCTGCTACGGAGGTGACGACCTCTGCAGCGGAGGTGACGACCTCTTTAACTGAGGTGACGACCTCTGCAACTGAGGCGACGACCTCTGCAGCGGAGGTGACGACCTCTGCAGCGGAGGTGACGACCTCTGCAGCCAGCGTTTCGACCTCTGCAGCGGAGGTGACGACCTCTTTAACTGAGGTGACGACCTCTGCAGCAGAGGTGACGACCTCTGCAGCGGAGGTGACGACCTCTTTAACTGAGGTGACGACCTCTGCAGCGGAGGTGACGACCTCTTTAACTGAGGTGACGACCTCTGCAGCGGAGGCGACGACCTCTGCAGCCAGCGTTTCGAGGTCAGCAGCGGAGGTGACGATGGCGAGCACTGTGGAGCTAAAGTTGAAATCACCTGAAAATAAAGCGTTGAAACAATGGAGGAAAAGCAAAATCACAAACAATCGGGAAGCCACAGCACAAAAGGAGAAGAACGCTCAGCGGCAGAAATCCAGGGAAGGGTCAAAGAAGACCAAGAAGGTAAAACCCGTCGTTAAGAAAGATAAAGTGAAACCAAAGGCCAAGCAAACTGCCACAGTCAATTCACAATCCAACAGTCAGAAGGCCTCCAGGAGGGTGAACGTTAACACCATGCACACGATGAAGAAGAAGAAGAAGGAGATGATTGCCCAGAGGAAAGCAGCACTGAGACAAATCAAGCTCGGGAAGAAAATCATAAAGATGAGAGACTCTGCAACAGAACTTCAGGCTTTCAGGAACAAAACAAACTTTAATGTCAAAGTTAACAGAACAACGAGAAACCCACTTCAGGTTAAAAGCAAGGAAGATACCAAAGCACTTTGAAACATTGTTTTTAATTTGTCTGAGTCTTTATTTTGATATTTGTTTGTGTGTTTCATTTTACAGGAATATTTTGATATTATGGGGAAAAGAGTCAATTTGATTTCTAGCCAAGGATTTGTTGATTGATTCCAGTAACAAACCAGTTCAATAAATATGGAGCCACAGCTAAACCCTGATGCAGGTTCCTCCACAGCTCATTAATGATCATGTCTTAACCTGTTTGTTTGATCCTGATGAAACTGATTCATAAAAACTACATTAAATCTTTGTGAGTCTGGAACAAGCTCCGCTGTAAAATCACACCTTTATGTTTTAACACTTTGCTTCCAAGAGAAATACAAACTCAACATGTGATGAATGATGAGTCAGCATCTGGATGGTTTCAAGCAAGGCTAAGCTAAGCTAAGCTAACGGTCTGCTGGCTGTGGCAAGTGTGAGTGCATTTCTCAGAAAGTTGAACTATTCCTTTAACTGATTCATGCAATTATGCAAGTAATGACACAGTTTCCTTTTACGTCTTATTTTTGACAGTCATAAAATGATTGGCCTGAGTTAAACACGGCCCCGTCTGTATTTAGAACGTATAAAATAGAAAAATAGACACATTAGAAAGTGTCCTGTCTCAGAAACGCTCTGTAATTAAACTGAACCGCTGATCATAACCGAAGCCACCGCCGCGGCTGCTCCTTACATAATGACTGCTGTAAAAGTCGAGCCGGCCTGACGGCGACCTCCCTGGTGCACGCCGGGCCCACGTTCACTCTCCTGATTCACCATCATCACATCTTCCTGAGGAGCGCAATGTATGAAAATGACATTTCATAACTTTGCAGCGTGGGTTATGATGAATGAAAGGTAACCCCATGCCCCCCCCCCCCCCCATAGCCAACCCCTGTGAATAAATGACATAACGTGAGGAGGCACACATGTATGACGAGACAGGAACATGCAGTATAACTTCATATTTTCAGGTACAACATCCTTTTTGTACAGTGGCGTTGTGTTTGATAGACATGAGGGAGTTTGAGGATAAGTTGCAGATGTTTGGGACAGATGTTTGTACCTTCAGAGTTATCGGGCTGGTCTTTAGATTGCTCGTTGTGCAACTCGTTATGGATGTTGCAATAAAGCCCCTGCTGCCAACCTCCACTGGGCGGACGATTGCTCTCCAGCCTCGTTGTTCTGGAGAAATTAGTTTTCTACGTACGTTGGCTCCGGCTGAGACATCTGGAGGAAGCTGGGAGTGGAGTCACTGGTCCTTCATGTCAAAAGGGACCAGTAGAGGTGATTCATCTTGTTGGGGTTCCGCCTGGACCTTCTGAGACCCTGAGAACTCTGCTGGAGGGACAAGGGATCATCTGGACTGGGATCGCCTCGGACCCCCCATGTGGAATCTGGTGAGAGGGATGTCTGAGTCACCCGGGATCAGACCTCGGGTAAGAAGATGGACACAGGAGATGCTTGACTTGCTTATGACATAAACATGTGAAGATTTCAACCAGACCTATTTAGTAACACATGTACCATGACATAAACATGATTATAAACATACTGTCCCATGACAGAACATGATATCAACGCAGGACTACATGCCTCAAGCTTCTTCCTCTGCTCCTTACGTGGAAAACCATCGGGTGTTATCGTGTTTTCCTGAGAACTTATCAGTCAGACATCCTGAGGACCTGTTTCAAACTGACGCCCCGAGGAAATAAAAGCACTTAAGTTTAAGTTGAGGGGCTGCTCGTGCTGCAGGGCTACAAGTGCTCATTTCCCTCCACATCAAGGTGAGTCCCCTGTACGTTGAAGCTGATGTTCTTCACACCGCACGACCCCCTCACAAATTACAGAGCCTCACAACTAACCATTTGAGCTTAAGTGTCACCAGTTAAAAAAAACCCTGATGGTGCTAAAAGGAAACCAGGACTTATTGTGGGATCCTTGAGTGTTTGTTTCAACCTTTAGCACCTTTGACCTTCACGGTTTCAAGTTCGTGAAAGTGAAGTCGGCCTTTTCCTGTCGTGCAGCCGCTCCTGTTGTCTGTCGACTCCTTGAAGTGTAAGAGTCGTTTTTCAACTAACAAAGGACTTCGGTGACAAGGGGGGGGTGACACACAACCTTCCTCTCCTGTTAAGGAAGATGTCATTTCTGTTGAATTCCTTGTAACAAAGTCGACAAGTGACGAGCTGCCCACTGAGGAAATGCGTAACTGAATTTGAATTTAAGGTCCATGGAACACTTCCCTGGACTTTGGGGCCCCGGGCAAAACGGACCTCCAAGGGCCCCTTCATCAACCTCTTTGTTCTTACCTTGTTAGGGGGGGGGTTTCCGACCATGGTGTCGTGGTAGCTTCCTGAACATGGCTGATCATAGTGTTTAAGGGGGTTCAAACTAAATTGCCGTCACTGTGGAGAAGCGTCATCGGCCCTGAGCTGAGACAGTGGCCCCCAGGCAAACACCTGCTCTGCCTGCCCTGCATGAAACATAGATGCTCATTTGCCTACAGTATTTTCTTTAACTGTAAACTTAAATATAGAGAATATACATCACATTAATGTACAACCTGAAATCCACTGTTATTAAAATCAACTGCGACCGACTTCACTAGCTCCTCTTCATTGGACGGGAGGTTTGGCTCCTTAACGCACAGACTCAGAATCCAGCTCTGGGTGCATGGTGGAGGAACACATTTATACTGCACTACTACACTATAATACTACTTTACTATACTATACTAGTGGCTGCTAGAAAAGAAGAAACATTACCCACAATGCATCACAGAGGGGCAGAACAGCCGAGTCAGGAGCAGGACGTGTAATCAAGTGGACTGGAGACTCTGAATTACACAGGGTCTGAAATTACTGCAGTACTACGCACTGCGAGTTAGTATCCTGCTGTTCAGTACATGGAATGTTCTGTGTACTACTGAATACTCAATACCTGTTCAAAGTACATTTACTTTGTTACTTAGGTAGATTTACGTCATATCTGTAATATCTTATCAACTACATTTTTACAAAGCATTGTGATACATGTTCACCTTGTTTTTTTTTAAATATAATTTTTTAAGTAATCAATATCAAGGGGGGACCTCTTCCATTGATCCAATCAGAGCAGGCAGGTCACATTAAAGAGTACATGGAAAGTATTTTAACTTTAAATATAATTAAATGTACTTGCTTTCTTTTACTCAAATGGAAAAGGTTATTGTGGTACATGTACTTTCACTTGAGTACACTTTTGTATATTCATTTGCACCATGGCGGTCAATGCCCCTCTCAGCGTATAGAGACTGAGACTGACAGAACTCTGCTGAGGTCTGGTTTCATGCAGGAGTTTGAAACACGTAGCTCAGCTGTGTAAAGAAATTATGGTTCAAACTGGGTTAACACAAGCATTTTGTCAGAAAACCAAGAAAACCTCTTGGACATAAATATGCAACACTGAACTCGTAAAATAAGAGACACAGCGGCTGCTGCATTGAGGTTGATGATTGAAACCACATCTTAAAAAAACATAAAAACCTCCGGCTCCTACATGGATCCTATTCACACATGGGTGAATAAAAACATTTTAATCCACAACAGGAGTTTGAGAAAGAATAGTTTAAACTGCGTCTCACATTCTTTGTCATTCCAGCACAATATTTTTATTATCTCTAGGTAAGACAACTAAGTTTTATAATTTGAATTCATACTTTTTGTATTTTCTAAGGTTATTGTGTTAATGCTTTATTAATATTATGTTGTTGTTGACTGTTTGTAGTAACTCTATAAACATATCAAGAACTATCTTCATTCAATCTTTGCTATTTAAGTAAAGGGATATCGCCCCCTAGTGGCCATCCTGTGGATCGCCAATAACAAGCCCTAACTCTCCATCTGTCGCTTCCTTAATGTGGGAATCATTGACGCTTTAAACTTTAACCTTCAAAAACACTCAGTGATATGCAGGTTGTCTATTAACGGACAAGTCACCGGTATTCTCCAACGAGAACAGAGGAGCTGGTGAAACTGAACAGACTCACTTCTGATATTATTCAGCAGCTTTAAAAACAGCGACAACAAGAAGCTCCATTTTAAAAATCACTTTATTTGCTTAAAAAGGTATCGTCAAAAAATGTCAACATCCTTATTACAACTTTTAGAAAAACGTGTTCTAAGAAACTGATCATTTAAAAATAATCAAATCACCATGTCGATACAAGTCCTGTTTATTTAGTTCACACTTAATCAGCAAAAGACAATTTCATTTTTCTCACAAATGGCAGCAAGTGCAATAATGTCAGGATTTATTAAATGTGCAAAAATACCTTTTGGGGTTCTAATAGTGTTACACAACAGCCCAGTATAAAAACACTACTTGATCATCGGTGTTATTTTGAACTGCGCTCTTTGCTCACAGCCTCATTTAAAACATATGAGTGCTTCCTCCTTATCGTTGGTACTTTCTTTACCTAAGTGCTTCTTCTCCTGGTGACCCAGTGACTCAGCAGCGACTGGGCCGACCCTCCTCTTCCTCTTCCTCGCTCTCTCAGCGGCGGATCTTGTACACGACATCTCCGACCTGCAGGATCCCCGTCTTCTTCACGGTGAGCAGCTGCCCGAACAGCGGAGCCGACTTGTAGATGTGCTTCTCGGAGGGCTTGCACTTACGGTAGCTGTGGAGAAGAATCGTCCCCGGGATGAGCTCAGAGAAATATTCGATTATAGGATAATACGATTTTACAAGAGCAGTTTACATTTGGATCAATTTGACAGAACAAACTAAATTTGCAAGGTTTTAATACGATGACAAATGAGAGAAACTGTTGAGAAATAAAAAAACGTGAAGGGATGGAAGCTTTTTCCCACGAAAACAGCTTCAAACCAGGAGCCTTTAAAATACCTCTGCAGAGGAGGTCATGTTTTCTTCTGCTTGTTATTGTTTGTTAGTTGTTTGTTAGAATTTCACAATTTCCCTCCATTAACATAAAGACACATGTGCATCATTGTCATATTGTCATAAGAATCCACACTGAGCAGAAAGGCAGCATTTTCAGCACCAACATGTTAAATATAACCTTCCCTTCATTAAAGTGAGTTCAATCTTTACCTTTTCAGTGTCTCCAGAGGCTCTTTCCTGTTGATTATTCCAGTCTTAGGGTCGACTGTGGTGAAAATGCACCTGGAGCAACAGAAGACAACAAACACATGCATTTCAACATCACACAGACCCTTTAAGTGACAGTAGAGTCAGATATGTCATTTAGTTCCGGGGGGAATCGAACCCCAAACCTCTGCAGCGTTGGATTCGATGCTGGTTAGATGAAGGGACTGTGACGTTTACCTTCCACATGACATGACGCGCTGCAGCCGCACGCTGCCAATCTGGATCTCTTCCCAGGAGTCCTAGAAAAAGCAGAGCAGCTGGTGTTGGAAGGTTTTTTTTGGGGAGTCGGTGATAAATTTAGTCGAAGCTGCTGCTCACGCTGAAAAGGGCGAAGTGTTAGTCAGACGTAAAGAACTGAACTGATTTCAGAGAGGAGATGGAAACCACACGTTTTGTGCTTCTGATCTGATCCTAACATCTCATCTCCGGTTTCATCTCTGTTCGTGAAACCAGGAGCAGTCAGAGTCGTGTTTGCAGATGTACGTCTGAGCCTCGCACCTCCTCGAAGGCCTCGCAGCCGCTGATCACGATGTTTGGGCGGAAGCGGTCGACTGTGACGTCCTTCTCCAGCCTGCTGCTGAGATCCTTCACTGAGGCCTCGGACAGCAGCATCACAGGTCCCACATCTGGGTACGCCACCTGCTGGAGAAACGTGCCGCCGCCACCGCCACCAGGCATAACACGAATGTCAATATTTGGGATTTGAATGCAGAGGGAGCTCATTAAAAAGCTGCAGCACAACGCCACTACCTCACACTGTGGGAAAAGAGGCTCGATCTCCGTGGACCTCCTGGCCTTCATCTGCGGCTCAAAGTGCACCAGGCGAAAGGTTTTCCCCTCCCCCAGATATCCAGTGAGCCAGCGGGACGCCTCTTCGCCGCAGTCCCGGCCCTGGATGTCACTGCCAAACACTCTGTGGCACAAAAACAACAACAACAAGCGTTACACAAGTCGGAGAACACAGCGGGGGGCAGAAGTACACAAAAGAGAAATATCCAAGTCAAAGTGCATACTGGGCTGAAATCCACCGTTTCAGAGTTTAACAGTTTTTTTTATGATCCACTTCTATAATATTACTGTGTATAATATCCTTAGATGACCAAACAAGCAGATGTTATGGCTGAAAAATGAATCTAAGCATCAAATAATCATATATTTTTTTAACTAAAATACCAATGGGTGTCGGTCAGAGAACACAGTGGGGGGGGGGGGGGGGGGGGGGGGGGGGGGGGGGAATTGACCTGCAGTCTGTGATGTTGTTGTCAGGCTGTTTGACCGGAAACCTCAGCTCCTCCATGTTTGGTCCGTTCAAACAAACCTGCCCCCCCTCGCAGGTCAGTGACACGAGGACCAGAGACGGCTGCTGTCGGCCCGTCACCATGTGACCGTCGTCTGTCACCACCAGCCAGTGTCTGCAAAGCAACACAACACAACTCTCCAGAGGCAGGACACACTGAGCGATCACAAGAGAGACACAGTTACAGGTAAGTGGATTTAAAAAGAAAAAGGTTTGATGAGTAAAGCTCCTTCCTTCAGAAATCACTGTTTAAATCATAAGCCACTCGTTGGAAATTGATCTGGGAATCAAACTGCAGCTCTGAAGATTTTAAACAACTCGAGTGTTGACACATTTTTACCACAGTGAAGGAAAATTACCATTAAAAACTAAATAAAACCACCAGTGAGTGGATAACTGGAGTTTCAGCAGATCAGATTTATAAGCAGGAACCATCATGACCACAGTTCTAGAGCCTTCAAGACCAGATTAGACAGGAGATTGATTCTGAACCAGTTTACAAACTCGTGTCACTAGTAAAAGATCCAGTTTGATTAAAAGTATTTTTACTGTAATTATCAAATCAAATCATGAAACAGAGAGCTTACTAGAGTTATAGTTAGTTAGTTATATTTTATTCCTTTTCTAAACAAAGTTACAGGAGGTTTAACAGAAAAACATTTTGAAAAATTAAAGGGATCCCAGTTGAAGGATTATTATGAATGAGATAAATGGTTGACAAGCTATTATCTGTATTAAGAAAAATGTAATCTATAAACATAAATTGTGAAAATCTTTTGGGACCTCAGCCCTCGAGGTCCTCAAAGATTTTCACAAGTTATGGTCATAGATTACTTTTTTCTATAGAATTATATATTATACATAATATATATATAATTATTATTATACACTTTATTTCTCCTTAATTATATATATATACATATGCATAATTATTTTTAATTCGTTTGTGCACTTTTTTAAACAAAGTTACAGAAAGTTAAAAAAGTTATTGTTTATGGTTGAGAAACTAAATAAAATCGAAAGTACATAAATTGTGCAAACCTTTTGGTTCCTCTACGGCTCTCATATTCACAATAATCATAATCATATTTATTATATTGTACTGTTCTGCAGATTCAACCCATCAGAGTTTCACTGCCGGTGACTGAACAGCGCGCGCTGTGAGTTGAATACAGATGTGAACACG
The DNA here is from genome assembly GCF_949316205.1 of Platichthys flesus. Taxonomy (NCBI): domain Eukaryota; kingdom Metazoa; phylum Chordata; class Actinopteri; order Pleuronectiformes; family Pleuronectidae; genus Platichthys; species Platichthys flesus. The sequence continues at coordinate 3,421,736 of NC_084954.1, forward strand.
TGCTCGGTGAACGTGTTGTCTCCTCTCCCTGCCCCCACGTGCAGGTTCCGGTCCATGCGGGACCGAGGAGCCGCGGGACCCGGGAGATCGAGTCTCACTCACCGGTCCTGCATGTGTCCGAACTTCAGCCCCATCGGGAGACACTCGGCGAGGGACAGAGACACCGCTCTGCCGGACTTCAGCGGGTGGAGCAGCAGCTGGGACACGACGCCCACACGGACCAGCTCCTCGCTCCGTCTCAGGAACCTGTATCCGAGCCCGAGGCCCAGAGCCGCGGCTCCGACCCCGAGCACCAGAGCCGCGGCTCGATCCTGGACCAGAGACTTCACGTCCATGTTTGGTGTCCCTGCGACTTCCGGAGGTAAGACGGAAGTGGAGGAGTTCCCCGAGGGTCCACGTGGGGGTTAGGGTAAATTAATAATAAACACGCGACTAGAAAATACTGCAAGTTAAGAAAGCACACGTAAGTAAAGAAAACGCACGCATCAAATGTGCAAATTATGAAAACACACGTGCAAATTATGAAAACACACGTATATAGAAAATATACTGCAAATTAAGAAAATACACAAAATACAAAAAATAAAGCAAATAAAGAAAACACGCAAATAGAAAACACACGTGCAAATTATGAAAACACACGTGCAAATTATGAAAACACACGCATATAGAAAATATACCGCAAATTAAGAAAATACACAAAATATAAAAAATAAAGCAAATAAAGAAAACACGCAAATAGAAAACACACGTGCAAATTATGATAACACACGCAACTAAAGAAAACACACGAAAATAAAGAAAACATGCAAATAGAAAACACACGTGCAAATTATGAAAACACACGCAAATAGAAAATATACTGCAAATTTAGGAAACACACAAAAATACAAAAAGTAAAGCAAATAAGGAAAACACACGCAAATAGAAAACACAAGTGCAAATTCAGCAAACACAGGCAAATAGAAGAAACCACGTGCAAACTAAGTAAACAACTTCATCAATTTGACTACAGAGGAGTTTTTTTTAAAAGTCACCACAAACCAGTGATGAGCCGGCTGTAACTCAAAGCCTTATGAAGTTCCATCCCCACTGACGAGCAGCAGACCTCAGTAACTTCATGAAGCTTTGAACTACAGACGTGTTCATCACTTTCTTGGCACCACTGACCAGAGTCTGGCTCCAAGTGATCGGCACAAGATGGCAGCTTCCATATCCAGGATATTTTGGCTTCGTTTCTGGACAGTGGGAGGAAGTGGAGACATGTCTTCCATCTTTATTTGCAGTCTGAGAGAATTAGAGTTAAACATCATCACAACTGGAAGTAACACGTTTGAGGCTCTTCTCATGTTCTCCAAACTTTTAGGGAACACATTTGCTCTTTCTTTTATATATGAACTTAACAGATGGTTATTTGATTATGTCCAATTCAGTAAAAGGACAAATAAAAAGACACAAGTGCACTTTCACCAGCGTGTGACTGACGCCTCCAGTTTCCCCCTGCCAAGACTTTGAGAACTCAAGTGACGTAAAGCCACAGGCGACCTTCTCAGTGGAACTATTTCTGTCTTTGACATAGATACTCAGGTCTGTGGCCGAAGTAGAAAACAGCAGATGCTCCGGCCACAGGGGGTCAATACAGGGATTTGTCGAATGGACCCTCCTTCTGTTGCCTCTCTGTGCACATGTGATGGCTGAAGGCAGATTCTCAGGCTCAGAGCCAGGCCGTGCAAACTGCTTGATGATGCGCTGGCAAGTGAATCTTTCATAACGAGCTAATTTCTCTGTGCTCTCTGCAAACGAGGCTTTGATGTTGGGATTCTGCTCTAAGTGCACACAACAAGTTAATTTAATTTATTTTAAGGCACAGATGATCCGATTGGTTTTGGATTTTTTTTCAGCTCTTCATCTCCCGCATCGCTGCAGCTTCACTTTCATAAACAGACGTAACTCGGATTGGTTCTTAAACTAAGTGTCAGGTTCAGGGAAGATTTATTGCAGGACAAGATGAACAGCCTCAAAAAGTTACTCTTTATTATAAGGGTCCATAATGTCTGAAAGGTTTTCTGGATTATTTCCAGGAAATAACTTAAAAGAGAATCTCCCAGAGTTAATCACCATTATTCACAATTCAATTAATACAAGAAATGTTAATCATGTAGTTAAATAAATATCCATTTGCCTGAAACATATAATCTGAATAAGAAACTATCTGGAGTTAATTAGGGGGACGTGCATCAACCACAATTTCTCTATCCTTTCAGCCCAAGTGCATCAATGTTTGAATATCATTTAGTTTTTATGGACCCGCAAATAAGAGCCTGATCTGAATCATCACCTCCTGCAGCCTCATGAAAGATCTCCTCTGTGAAGTCAAGTGTTTCTGTGGCTCTGTCCTCTTCTCTCTCGGCTGCACCACACGACGAGGAGATGCACGTAAACAAATGTACATCCGGCCACACGCCACGTACGTGTCCTCGTGACTGACCGGCTGTAGGTCGACCGGAACTGGACCCGAGTCAGAATTCCCAAGGGGAAACCATCTGCACCGACCGGTCGTCTCCATACATTCAGCAGGGACTTCACACGTTGATAACCAGCATGGAGGAGGTGGGATCACACTGGGCTCAGGTTGTTTCTACATGAATCTGTCTTTGGATTGGACTGTGATGAAGTGTGATGAAGAACGTTCTTGTGCAAACATGACTGTGTTTAGAAATGTTTTTATTTTCCAAAGCACACAGGGAAAACCTGCAAGTGCAACAGGATACAGTACAATTGTCTTCTGGGTCATTGGTTTTTTAAAAGCAAATCCAAATTACACATATAAAATCATGATTTTCCCTTTTTATCACATGTGCAACTTAAGTGTTCCGTGAAGTGCCGGTCTCAGTTCCTTAAGAAAACAAATGAGATCATGTTGTCGTCACACAGGTGGGATCTCAACAGATCTCAAGGGAAAAAGAAAATCCCCCTGAAGACGTTCAGAATATCAGCAATCTGTGAAGTTACAGTTATTACCTCCACCTATGTTTTCATTGATGTTTGTTAATTGAAGTTTTTTTTTCACTTTCTTTTACATTTTTGTGAAATAATCATTTCGGAGGGAAATATTATGAAACACTTTCTGTAATATTCAAACTATTAAATCTGTCACACAGAAGATTATTGGATTCATTTTATTATTGATACTTCAAGTATATTTAGCTGTTTCCCTGTATTATAAATAAAGTAACGATTTTGAGTGCCGGACTTTTACTTGTAGTGTGGACTAGTGGCAGTAACAGGACTATGGGCAGAGAAGGTCTCTGGTTCGACTCCATGGAGAAACAACAAAAAGACGAACCTGGATTGATCTGCCCAAAAATCCAAGAGGATTCTCCCTGCCCTGTCTAGTGCCCCTGAGCAAGGCACCTTACTCCCCCAACATCTGCTCCCCGGGCGCCGTACATGGTCGCTCACTGCTCTGTGTGTCCTGAACCAGATGGGTCAAAAGCAGAGGTTACATTTCCCTACCTGGGACAAATAAATGTATTTTAATCTTAATACTTTTGTTCGTAACACCTCTTCTATCTGCACCTATTTCCTACATTTCCCAGCATGCCTTTCATCTGTCCACATAGATGTCCTAGGTATATGTTTGCTGATGATAACAGACTTAATCTTCTACCCCACCGTGCAAATATTGTTTCGTTATTTCATTATCTGACGGACTGATAATGTGTATAAATAGATCAGCTCATCAATTAACAGGAAAACAGATGATGCTTTCTCATTGACACAACAGGGAGTCAGAGATTATTAAAAGAAAATACTTGTCACCAATCTTAATAACATTTTATGGAGCAAAGAATGTGTCAGTTAATCAAGAAATATGATCTGCTATATATATATTAATAAATAATCTAAATGTATTGCTCATTTCTGATTTGATTTCCCCCAAACTGACATTTTCTGTGCAGGGTTTAAACCAATCAAACGTCTTTGGGGTTGAAAGCTTCTGCTGTAGCTGCCAGAAAAGAAACTTCACATCTTGTCGCCTACACAGAAAAGAGAAAAAACGGCCGAACACTAAAATAGTCCCAGAAATACGAGAGACAGTGTCTGAGGGTGGATTTGAACTTTTGCGTCAGTCGCTCAGACTCGGTCTATTGTGGCATGTTTGTCTGCGAATGACAACCGGCTCCTCATCCATTGTCCAAACACAGAAAACCCCCCCGACTCTCCCATCTGTCACCGCAGACGGCTACTAAAAATAGTTTGCATCCTCTGTTTGATCCAGAGGAGATTCTGTTTGATGGTGGATGAGTTCTGTGAAGCTTCGCAGATGTTCAGGTCGAAAAGAGCAGCGGAGAAAAAATAGGAGAAAGAGTCAAAACCCAAACAGGAACCTGGATATTAGAAAATCTGTTGTGTATGTTATGTAATATTTAACTCTAAGTGATCATTTGAGCTTTTCTGTGTTTTTCTGCCGCTGCTGACTGAATGTTAAGAGGCGTCAGTGCTGGTGAGTGTCTACTTGTGATCACTGGACTTTGCTGCTGATTCAGTTTTACCAGTTTTACCATTTCACTTTTCCACTTGTGACGTTACATAATTCTGCAGTGTTTGGGTCAGATGCATCAGCGTTTCCGAGAGCACTGAAACACGATGACACAATAACAGAGGCAACTGCACGTGTGAGTCATGTGAAGTTATGAGTGTGTGTGTGTGTGTCAGTTCTGAAAAGGTTCGGACAGTCACGGTTTGTTTAAATCAAGTTTTAGGGAATCATGATTTCACTGTGAGGAGAAGTTAATAAAGAAAAGCATCGAGACCTTTTTTCCAAATAACCAAAAATAAACTCTAAAGTGAGTAAACAGAAACAGAAACACAAAAATGAGATTTGCTGCTGAGAGTTGTTTCAGATATTTGCTCAGTCTGCTCCTTCAGCTCCTGCTCTGCTTTCACCTACAAGCCGTGCACACGTCACATCACGTGTCCTCGGCTGTGTTCATGTGCTCATGTGTTCATTTGTTCATGTGACACACATGTTCCCGCCCACACGACTCTTCAAAGCACTCTGCACGCCCCTGAAACACCTGAAGTCAAAACATCGGCAGCTGCTCTTCCTTGAACACATATTTGATTAAGATTTTGCCGTTGACAGGGCTGCATGTTTGTTTTCCCTTTTCTGCCTCCTACTGTTGGTTTACTGGGATTATAGCACCACGGACATCTACCTGCAGCCGTGTCTTTGCTGGGAGGACTGTTCAAGTATCTGTTGTCCGCCTGACAGTGAGGACGTATCGTGCCAAACTGAAATCTGCTGCAGGGAGAGAAAGGCTAGACGGAGCTGCGTCTCTTGAACACCCTGAACGGGGAGAAGAAGCGCAGCCCGGCTGTGGAGGAGTTGGTGCTCGTGCACTGACGTGGACCGCAGACGCAGCCTGTCGATCCAGGCTCCATGTAGGGAGAGCAGTTGTTGATCTGTTGCAAGTAGGCATCGGAGAAGGTCAGCTCCTGAGGGATCATGGTGGGTATGGAGCCCTGCAGCTTCTCCTTGCTCCGGTACCACAGGCACGAGCATATAGTCTGGAAGTGAAGCACCTCGGTGTAGGCACCTTTTGGATCTTTAGCCCTTGAGCTGTCGTTTGCTACAGGAGTGGAGGACGTTGAGGCTGAGAGCGGTATAAGACGAGCCACCTCGCCTCGGGACTTGCAGACGGACATCAGGGCCTTCTGCTTGGCGTCCCTCCGCTCGTCCTCAGTGTTCATGGTGAGGAAGCGAAGCACCACCAGGTTCAGAAACGCCCCGATCACCGTCAGGCCCATCAGGATGTAAACAAAGCAGAAGGCCACGTAGCGCGGGTCGTTCTGCAGCGCGTCGTCCCTCTGCAGGGCCACGTAGTCCCCGAAGCCGATGGTGGTGAGCGTGATGAAGCAGTAGTAGTACGCGTGGAGGAAGCTCCATCCCTCACAGTGGGAGAAGGCCACAGCCCCCACGCACAGAGTGCTCATGCAGGAGAAGAAGCCCACGGTCACCATGTTCGCCATTGAGACCTCGGTCTGACGCATCCCCAGGCACTTCTTGGCTTGGTGCAGCAGGTACCTGACGAACGTGTTGATGCGCTCGCCCAGGCTCTGGAACATGACCAGGGTGAGAGGGATCCCCAGGAGGGCGTAGAACATCACAAACACTTTCCCCGAGTCGGTGCTGGGCGCCGCGTGGCCATAACCTGAGGGAGAGCACAGCCCATTGTTATACTCAGGCACTGTGAGCATCAGCTTGTGTCTGAGAAGATGATGACACCAATCTCCTCTAGTCAATGTGTTACCTCCAGACTTAAATCCACAGGAAACCAACACACACTCCAAATAGATTCCTCTCACTGATGGAAAGAACCAGTCCCACTGTTCAAGCTTGACGTTATTATAGTGAATCAACAGCTATTTTCTTATTTGACTCCCACACTGTTGTCAACAGGGACGTTGTAAACACTGGAAATAAACCAGAGACGTCACTTTCTCTGTGTTAATAAGCCTTAAGAGGCCTTATTGTAATAACTGGTACTGAACCAGCGTCGTGTTGTGTCGTGTTGGTAATTTGGGGTTTTAGTGCCATCACTTCGAATGGTTTTTCAAATGTCCCACATTTCCATTTCCACACAATTACACACAATTTACACCTCATCAGTTCGATGAAACTGTTTTAACCAAAGTAACAGCCCTGACATTGATCTGGTCCACCTTCACTTAACAGGGAAATGCCTCAGTGAGATAAAAGATTAGAATACTAACAATAATTATCATTTACTTTACAAGGGTGGCCCGGAAAAGAACAAACAGGCTGTGCTACTACAAGACTATGGTGTCAGAATCAATTTTTAATGAGCATACATAAGGCACACAGGTAAAAGTCATGTGGTGTAATAATCGAAAAGCGTATTGATTTAATATATCTGCTGTATAGTTTGTAAAACTTTACATCTATGTCACCTTTTTAAAATAAAATTTATTTCTGAGGGGAGATCAAATTGACAAAAATATGTTTTAACAATAAAATGGATGAAACAATTTTACAAACACAATAGGGTATGTGTTGTGGTTAAAAAACACACAATAATAATTTCAATAAGAGGATTACTAAAAAGTAATACACAGACTATATAAGGTGAAGTAGGAATTGAAATGCATATACACGATGCATGTGTAGTTTGTAGACACATTACATTTAAGAAAAGAAAACGTTGCAGTCTTTTCTCGGGTGTAAATTAAGTATTTCTGAGGGAAAATAAAACAAACATTTTAACAAACAATACTGTTGAGCAGCGACACATAAATACAATGAGAGTAAATAATAAGAATTATATTAAAGTAATGTATAATGTTAAGTGTAATGATTCAAATGCATAGATTCAATATGTCTGCTGTCTACATTGTAAATAATAAGGTATAAGACTGTGAATAAATACGTGAGAGGGAGTTTGATCTCCAAGAGATTAATGTGGATTGATGACGTCAGACATCCTCAATCCGTCTCTCTACGTCATCATCCAACACTAAAGAAACAGAAGCATTGACATCAACAACCCACCGATCGTCGTGATCACAGTGATGGCGAAGTAGAAGGAGCCCGCGAACTTCCACTGGACTCCCGCCTTGTGCGGTTTGAGCTGCAGCACCACGAGCTCCAGCTCCTCGAAGTTCGCTTTGCTCAAGTTGTATTTGCGCATGAGCTCATACTTTCTGGCGTCGAGCCGCCGCTTGTGACTCTTCTCCTGCTTCGACTCCAGGGTCTCGAACACGGCCGCCCCGACCACCAGGTACGTGAGGATGCTGACGATGAGGGCGAGGGTCCGGGCGTTCTGTCTCTTCATGGTCGAGAGGGATGGAAGAAGAGACCGTTCCAAGTGCAGGTGGCAGCTGAGACTCCGCGCGCCCTGCTTCTCCTGACGCACTCCGGATCCGACAGAGGGGACTTGTGGAGATGGAGCCGCTCTCTCAGCGCCACCCCCACATCACAGTTGGGTTGCTACTGTATTTGGACTATTTGTCACCAGCATATATTTAGATACTGCTGGGAGAAAACACACAAACACACACACACACACACACAGGGCAATCCCACAGATCCTCTGGGAGCAGGAGCCCGAAACCAGGAGCGCACCTTCCTGCAGGTTTTAAACACATCTCCTCTTCTTTCTCCGGGGCCAAGTTAAACAGCTTTGTGTTTCCTCTGTGCAGACATGGTTCGGTTCCCAACGAATTATGACTGTGGTGTGCGTATGATTCCTTTTCTCTCTTTCTCGCAGATACAATATTTACCCAGTGGCTATTTAAACAGACTCGCTCCACTGGCTTCACAAGTTGTCTAGCAACCTAATGACAAGCCACCTTCCAGTGAGTCAACATTTAAAAAGGGGACATCCTCTCCTCCTGGTGAACAGGCCGCAGGATTCTTCACTTCTAACAGCAATGACTCCTCCTCTCACTTTTTACAGTGGATTTATATCCATATTATAATCTGGTCGTCTTAAACACAACCACAGTGAAAGTGATGTGTTGATGCTTTAAGATCCAGAAACAAACATCCTGAGAAACCGACTGAGAACTGAATAAAGAAATGATAAATAAAGAGACAAAGAAAAGGATCTGCACCAGCCTTCATCCAGCCAACCAACCAACCAACCAGTCAGGCACATAGTCAACCAACCAACCAACCAGTCAGGCACATAGTCAACCAACCAACCAACCAGTTAGTCACATAGTCAACCAACCAACCAACCAACCAGTTAGTCACATAGTCAACCAACCAACCAGTCAGGCACATAGTCAACCAACCAACCAACCAGTTAGTCACATAGTCAACCAACCAACCAACCAACCAGTTAGTCACATAGTCAACCAACCAACCAGTCAGTCACATAGTCAACCAACTAACCAATCTACTTACCAACCAACCAGTCAGTTAGTCAGTCAGTCAACAATCCTTAACCCAACCAACCATCCAATTTACATAGTCACATAGTCAACCAACTTACCAACCAACCAGTCAACAATCATTCAACCAACCAACTAACCAATCAACCAGTCAGCCACATAGTCAACCAACCAACTTACAAACCAGTCGGTCAACCAACCGATCAACCAACCAACCAGTCAGTCACATAGTCAACCAACCAGTCAACCAGCCAGAGAGCAGCCAACAAGTTCATTAATTAAACAATCAAGCAGACACAAAATGAAAACATAAACTTCTTTGATGAGGGACTGAATTTGTATTACGATGAAAATGAAGGAGAACGCATGGTTTTTCATTTTTTATTCTTTAAGGTGGACAAGGATGATCTCAGTTTCCACTGTCCCTCAGTGAAGGTTCACACTTGTGTCTGTTTAAAGGAGCACAACACAACGTTGTGTTTACGGTACAGTTGTAGGTGGAGTTGTCAGTAAACAATTCTAAACCTGAAAGTCGGACTGTAAATCGGTTTTAAGAGACGGGAGCAGGAGGTCGGACTAGTTTCTGTCAGCATGAACTTTATTCATGCCTGGAAATCAGGAGTTCTCGGGCTACAGCTTCAATTTGGGCTTTTCTTAGTTTTAAATACTAAAAGGCTTTTTAACACTAAAGGCTATAATGCTAATTTCTAAACAGGATGGAAAGTAGAAAGTGAATTAAATAAAACTGGTTTCCTAAATAAATGAACCTGTTAGTGGATTAACAGAAAATGAGTCATCAACAACTTAGATAATGGATTAATAAGTAATTTATTAAAATGCTAAACTTCCTCTGGTTTCAGCTTTAAAATTCTCTTTCAGTTTTGGAACATGACCCCGACGTTTTCTGGCATTTTATAGATGAAACGATTTATAGAAATCAGTTTATAATGAAGTGATCATTTAAGGCAGTGGTTGCAATACAAGACATTAACAACACATTATTACATTTAATTAATAACAATACTGCAGAGCCAAATTGCAATAACGCTAGCTTTATGTTGTTTTTTTGTAAACACAAAGTTGTCGAGCAATACGGACTGAACTGCACACTGGAGATGTTTGAGGGCCACAAAGAAAGAAGAAAGTGCTTTCAAGCAAACGTTAAACTGACAAATATCATCTTCATGCTTTCTCTAGGTCTTTAAGAGCAGATGATTACTTCGCACTTTGGATTACAAGATGGTGGAATGGCAGGGAGGTGTTTGAGGTATTTGAGAGAGATCTTCGGGTCTCTGAGGATTTCCTACAAGCACTCGAACTCATCAATCCTCTGCTTGGTGTTGCCCATGCGGATCTGACGCAGGGTCTTGTACTTGTCCCGGCCGGCCCGGACGTTCTCGGCGTGGAGCAGGTCGTTCGGGGTCTTTGTGTTATCCTCCCGGGCATCTGCCAGCTCGGATCTCAGGGCCTGTGGAAGAAGGAGCACATTTCTGTTAGAACTTTTCACTATTGTTATACACCTTAAATACTTATCCGCCACTTGGTGGTTTCACTGAATGTCCCAGAATGAACTTTACCTACCAAAGGGTCTCAGATTTCGGTTCAGACTCAGAAAGGATTTGTTTTATCGTCTACACAGCAGTTATCTCCGGTTACAGAAGTTACTATGTACCTTAAGTTACACGAGTAGCTTATTAACTTAATTTAAAAATAATTTACTTGAATCGTTGGTGAAATCAGTAAAGTGGCCGTCTCCTCGGACCCTGGACTCACCTGGAGTTTGTTCTGCAGGCGTTGGTTCTTCTCGGCCTCTGTGAGCCGGTCCTCCTCCTCAGGGTGGTCCTCCATGCCCTGCGTCGGCAGCTCGGCGCTGTAGGTGCTGTTCTCCTCGCTGTTCTCGTGTTCGCTCTCGCTGTCCGAGGAGGAGGAGGAGGAGGAGGAGGAAGCAGGAACAGGAGAAGCGGCTGCAGGAGAAGCGGGTGCGGGAGGAGGGGTTGCAGGAGGAGCGGGTACAGGAGCTGCAGTCTTTGCAAGGGTCAGCTCTTCTCTTGTCTTCAGCAGATTCTCCTCCACCTCCATGACCTGGCAGGAGGTTGGACACAGCTCGTTGATCAACAGGACAATAGACTGCAGATGAACCAGACCTCCTAAAAACTAACGTGCAACTGTCACTGTGCAGATGATAGAAATTGGAGCTGAAACATCTTAGATAAACTATTATTTTGAAGTATTTTCAATGACCATGAAAAATTAAACCATTTGAAATAAAGATAAATTCTAATTGGGAGAAAAGTTCTACGGATACAAATTCCAAATAAAAAAAATATAGATCTGTGGATTCCAGCTCAGGCTTTGAATCAAATTATATAAAGTATTACTAATACCACCACTACTACGAATAATGAAGATGATAAATGTGTATTTTAAAGTATAATAATATTTTACAATATATACTGTATCTCTATTTATGACAGACGTGTTTTCCTACATACCTTATTATCTATTTATACAGCATTCTCCTGCTGGTGGCTGTAGGAGGAGTTAAAACCTCTAGTAACTTTGTACTACATTACACACTCATTACAATAGAACTTTATTACATTAAAGTGTAATTTAATCCATTTATTACCTCCTAGATAAGAGTTTTTTGTTTTGTCTGGATTTTTTTTTTTTTACTACTACTATTCAACCGATGAAATTTTCGTAAATTTTATCTAGAGAAGTGTGCTATTGTTGTTCTATTGTTGACGACAGCTCAGAGGAAAGGGAAAGGAGACGAGGAGGAAACGTTTGAATCCCGAGGAGGAGCCGGTGCCTCCTTTACGATGGTGTGTTGGCGGCTCACCTTGTTGTGCCATGAGTCAGCCTCTTCCTCCTTGATTCTCTTGGCCTCCTCCAGCAGAAAGATCTTGGCGCTGTACTCAGCCAGATCTGCAGACTAAGGGGGGGGGGGGGGGGGCACAAACCGAGTCAACAACAACAACAAAAACAGCCCAAGAGAAGTTACCTGTTCAACTCGTCGACCTTAAATATCTTTATGAGCGAAAGGACAAAAAGAAGAGGGGTGAGCAAACAACTACGACTTGAATTATTTAATATTAGATGAACTGTAATAAATAAATGTGGCCCTTTTACCAGTGGATTTTCCTCAGAGAGTTTCAGTGTGAGAAAGAGTTTTAGACGGCTTTCTCATGACTGCTTTAATCCCAGTGAAGCAGGAAAATCACCCAAACTGAAGGAGGCATTAGTTCCGACCCTCAATGAGTGTTTATCCTGGGTGTGGGAGCTTTGATTGTGATGAGTGGTTTCGTGCCACTTTGCTTCTTTTCTCACGTGAAGGATTTGCGTGCTCTGTGCCCTGCACTCACCAGCTGCTCCTGGCTCTTTATCTGGTCCTCGGCTTGCCTGACCAGCTCCTCCTTGGCTATAATGGCCTCCATCCTCTCGGTCTCCAGCCGCGCCGCCTCCTGCTCCACCTTCCTCCTCTCCTCCTCCAGCCTCACGCCCCGCTCCAGCTGCTCTTGAAGCTCTGCGCGACAAAGTCAGCGAAACACAGGGAGGTGTGTGTCAAGTACTGCGTGGTGTTAAAGCACAGGGTGATGAATGACTGATGATTTTATGTGTTGTGAAACAACACATTTGTTCAACTTAAGGGAGAGTTAACAGTTTTTTGGCTGCTTGTGGACCCATAAAATGAACTTGTGACCCCTCAAGTTAATAGATGTTTAATTTGAGTAATAAATATATGAGTTATTCTGACTCTGAGGTGTTTTTTCCTCTGTGTAAAAAAATAACTAACTAGTCGAGGATTAAGGACAAAAGAAGTTGCACTTTGTACAAATTGTTAAATCCAATGAAGCGAAAACAAGAGTTACAAATAAAACTTCATGATTCATGAAAAAAGTCAAAAGAAAATAAACATAAACCTGAGTAAGGCCTCAGTTACAGCTCCTTGTGCAAAGTGTCTCACCGATCTCTGCTCTCTTGGTCGTCTCCTCAAACTCGTGGAGCTTCTTCATCATATCCTGCTTCTCTCTCTCCATCTGCTCCTTCTCTCTCTCGATGGCCTCCCTCTTCTTCTTCTCGCTCTCCAGCTGATCCCTGAAAAAACACACACACACAAAAAAAGAAGATGGATTGTAAATCTCCGTCGTGTCCCCAGATCAAATCTTAACGTCTGTGTTGTTTCCCCCTTTTAACTCGATGACCCTTCACTGACCTCTCCATCTTCTTGTGCAGCCGCTCCTCTCTGGCCTGAGCCTTCATCTGCTGGACCTCGATGCTGTCGGGCTTGCGGCGGCGCATGTACAGCTCGTGGTTTCCCATGCACAGCTGGAGGATGCGTTTGTTGACTAGCAGCCGCGGAGCGTAGAATATAAAATCCTTACAAGGACAAAGACAAATAAAGAAAACAACATTTCAGGGGCAGTTTGGTTTTCGTATCATATAAAAATCAACATGATGCGTAGACTATAATTTAGGGTTTGCGTAATCGTGGTTATATTTTGGGAGCGATTGCCTCGTTTGAAATGTAATATTAACGCTCACCATTGACAAAAATGTTGAAAAAGTGAAACAACAATTTGCTTTAACATCACAGGGATTTTAAGTGTTTTATTTAGTACATAAACAAACATTGAAGCAAAAACTATGGAAGAAAGACGATATAAAAATACACATAAATAGGATGAGTGGAAGAACCCTGAAGTATGTGAGTAAGCTTATGTAGTATTGACGTTTCGTAACAGTGGTTTGTGTCTTAGGAATCATCATAAATGTGTTAACGTTTTTTGTTTGTCTCTCCACAGATGTTGTATCATATTCATTCTTAAAAAATGCAAACAACAGCTTAAATTAAATTAAATTTATCTGTCTAATAAGATTTGGATATTCTATAACCTGCAGAATATAAATTCTGCAAGACGTGCTGAGGATATATATACTTATATATGTATAAATACTCACAGGGGCTTTCTTGTCTATGGGCTTGATGACAAATTTCTTATCGTTGAAAGAAATGTTTCTAATTTCACTCCAGGGGAATCCAATCTTTGGAGTCAGCCTGGAGGAGGATGAAGAAGAGAAGTGATCAGACACACCCTGCAGCTTCAGAGACAGAAAAACTTTGATGCTGTAGAATAACTGGAGGTCGATGGCCTCTCAACAACAACAGCCATGTGGTCAGATGTTCTATTTAAAACCTGAGCGACTGAGAGAGTAGGTAGTGGAGGTCAGCGACTGCTCGAGCGGTGCCCTCCTGTCTAGGGTGAGGGTTAGTGTGTCATTGAGTCAATGAAATACACATAGGTCGGCAAAGCAAGCAGTTTCCAGGGGGCCCCTGAGAACAGCTGATCCAGAGAAGCCCCCTTAGATTCCACGATCTGGTATGTCCCCTGAATACGCTCCTGCGTGTCAGGAGAGACGCTCAGAAAGACTCATTCGTTTAGTGACTAACCTGTCCTCCTTCTCGTAGATGTTGAGTCCCAGAGCGTCCACTCCCAACCACAGCTCGGTGGTTTTCTTGTTCTTGATCTCAAAGTAGTTGACGCCATACATCTCCAGGTCCTGAGTGATCTTCAGATACTCGATCATGGCCTCTTCCCTGCTCGCGTGAGACGCACACGCGGACAACATGTAACATCACACGCAGGTATACAAACTTCTTGAATAGAAATTGTCCTATATTTGATGTCATTTTTTTGCTGTGACAATTAAGTGGCCATCACTTACTTCAGCATGGAGCCGTGCTCCTGGTGCCAGGTCTGGATTCGGTCCTGCCACTGCTCCTTGGACAGCTTGTGTTGCTTCAGCACTCTGAGGGGAGACACGAGCTGAACGTAAACAGTCTGTGTGTCTACGTATAAAGCGGAATCGAACACATGCTGCATCGTCCCATTCTGCTACATCTTTTCTTGGCTACTGTGAGTGTCGGAACAAAAACACTTTTGGAAACCAAGTCGTTCAGGGACTTTTGTTGAGCTGCATGATCTCCTGAAGAAAAGGATTCAGAGTAAGAACCTTTCCTTTATTTTTACAGATTTCCCAGGAAATGATGAAGGAATTTGATGAAAAATTAGGTAGATTTAAGGGCCGGAGTTTATGAGTGTGGAATTTAGTACAGATCTAAATAAAAATCTGGATCTAGAGGATTTAGCTTGTATAGATGAGATAATTTGAATTAAGGAAAATATCAATAAAGTTCCAGTGCAGGATTTAAGGTTTTAATATGATCTTTTATTCTCTCGTTCTTTGTACATGTGTGAGGTTAAGATGTTTTAGGATATTATTTCATGTATTTACGCAAAATTTCACTTTTGGGTTTCAAGCAAACAAACATTGTCGTTGTATGTTGACTTTGTTTTTGTCGTTCTGCTTTGGATTGTCAATCTGCTGCGCACACACTCGACCTTGTGGAAACTCATCACCGTCCCACAACTGAAGATTCCCCTCCTCCCACCAAGTCCCACTCACTTATTGGACAGCAGGCGCTCGGCGGACAGGTAACCCGGGGGGTGCACCGCCTTTTGGTACTCTCCGAACTTAGCATGGACGGCGTAGGAGGCGAGCAGCACGGCGGACTCCGGAGGGCAGTAGATCACCTCCGACAGAAGGTCCTCCTTCACCTGCAGGAAGAAGAGCCTCCTGGTGACGTCCTGGATCAGCTCCTCGGTCACGTCCTCTGGGTAGAACTTGGCCCTCAGTTTGAACTGCAGGGGCGTCTCCTTCTTCACATCCTGGCCCATCACCTGAGCACAGCACGGAGAAGATTAAATGAAAGGCTAGAATAAAACAACATGTGAGGAGAGGAGGAGAGCAAAGTGGAGCGATGAGAGTTGGGGAAGACTTTGAGTTTTATGTGAGTGAGTTAGTTAGAACTGGGGAGATGTTCTTGGTCCTGCAGCGAGACACAATAACAGTCTTGATGATTAATATAAGAAGATAACCTGAGTAAATAATTAAAGGATAAGGAGTAAAGTCGTGTAGAGGGGGAAGAGGTTTCCAGCTGAACAGCACAGGGACCAAACCTGAGGTCTTTCACTCGTTCAGTATCACAAACTCACCTTCTTCTCAAAGTTCAGCCATGTGGTGAGTCCTCTGATGTCGGTGAACTGCAGCCCGAAGTACCAAACCTCCCGGAGGCCGATGGTTCTGGAAACCTGCAAAACCAAGTTAAAATGTGATCCTACTGAAAAGCTCCCTTCTGCTCTATTAAGGTTTTTCTTTTAAAATCGATTGATTTATTGTTTTGCACCAAATATGTTGTGGAAATTAAATATGTGGAACAAAATAAACAGAATAAATGAATGAAGCGTTTTTGTTTTATTAATTCAACTGGCTGGAACTATTAATCGGGGTAATTAAAGTGGGATAATTTGTCAATTTAAAAAATAAAAAAAGTTAAGATCTTATGAGATCCTCATTGACTTCTATATTTAAAGATCCAAAGATGGTTTCAAAACATCCTGATTTCTCACAGGAATAAAAAAAAAGACAAAACAAATATGCTAATGAGTCAAAGTTTTGACACATAGCTATGACTTTAAAAGAATATCATCATCTTACTTTTATGTAAATTACAACCAAATACTACCTAGAGTAAATTGTCTGGTTCTACAACCAGAAAAACTTTATTCATGACCCTACGATTCCCACAGCTCCAGTTGAGACTAAACCACGATTCAAACCCATCAGTGTGTTGTGCTTCACTGTTCCACTCGGACCTGGTCAAAGAGCTGCTTCCCTGTGGTGTTGGGGTGGAAGGAGAACTCCAGCTCCGCGTCCATCGATGTGACGCGAACATTGACCTGCAACGAAAAAAAGTTGTTTAAGTCACGAGACAACCGAGGTTCCCTGTTTCCCTTCAGTCACTCACTTTTATAAACAAAGATATGAATCCCTCCATCTTACATTTCTCAGAGTCCTGCTTTCAGTGAACCTTTAGTTGACCTGAGGAATGCGGTTCTTTTTCGGTGATTACGTTATAAAAAAATTATTTGATGGTAAAAAGTCTTCGGTGTGAACGATGGTTTTAATGTGGAGCTGTGAAGTGGATTGTTCATAAACCATGATTGCTCACTATCTCCTCAGACTTTGGACTGCCCTTGTGAGGTGCCACAAGGTTGCACATAGGCAGATTAAAAAAATCTAAATACCCGCCGCTTGCCAAGTTAACTTCAGGCTTCACCTCCCTGAGACCGGCCGCTTATCACAAGAGCATTCAAACACTAGGCCCTTAAATCGGACTTTCCTTGAGTCTCCGGGAATAATTGCCCAGGGGATGAAAAAGGAAGTCGTCTAAATTTTATATCAAAAAGAACTGAAAAGCACACGATGGCTGCTTGAAGCAGACTCGGCACGCAGCGGTTACACAATCATTTTATGAACTGGAGCACGCCCCGGGTCATAAAGATAAACTCAATGAAACTTGGGCAACAAAAAACTGGAACATAACATTTATGAAACCTCCGCTGAAAGCAAGTAACCAATTACAACCATTAGGAACGTTTGTTTTATTTGGTTTGTATTTTTTTTGGTTCCTACAAACGTGTTGCTTTTCTGTTAATTGTTAATATTTATGCCAAAATTCGACTCAACAGTATTAGACAGAAAAAAACGAAAGAACTACTTGACTAACATGACTCATAAAGCCGTTGGATTTCAGGTTGGTTCAAAGTCAGACTTCAGCATGACCTCCCCACAGAGCCCTTCTCCTTGGAGTGTCAATATAAGCGCTGAGTTGCAGTCGTAACCCAAACTGTGGACTTTCTTATCAGTTTTCCAGCAGTTTGATGCTGTCATCTCTAAAGTAACTCTGAGGGCGTTGAGGACTCACAAGCACAAGCTTCTCCTCGAGTTCATGGATGGAAAATTGATTAACGCTGCCCAAACTTGTAGGAATCCAGGGACAGAAAGAAGCGGTTGAACCACACAGTCATGAGATGTTGAGGAAACGTCAGTTCTGGCATTTACACGTATTTCCAGGGTCACCAAAGGTAATGGGCTTGATTATTGTTCAGATTCACATGACCACACAAACAGCACACGGGCCAGCTTCAGCAAAGGAGAAGCACTTTCAGAGCATTTCTTGTCCCAGGAATGTGAGCAGCATGGGTCAAACTCTACCTTTGGTTAATGAGTAAATGCCAAGAAGGATCTGTGTCATTTGGAAACTCAATGGTAAAACCAAAAAGATGTTTAACGAAAGACTAAAGCTTTAAATAACACATCTGATTTAGGCCTAGTGATTACTCCCCAGATGTATTTCAGAATACAAACTCATAGATTAAAGAAGCTTTACTCCATAAACCCACCACCTCCTTCTCCAACTGGGGCCGGAGAGACGTCTCAGTGACATGTGATCATTCAGAATCGGTAAAAGGTTTGAAGGTCTTACTGTTTTAGGCATCGTGGCTGTGGTCGGGGGGAAGAGCTCCAGCAGAAGAAAGTGTTTCCCAGGTGGACCGAGGCTGCAGTGGCCGACTCCCAGCAGAACCCTCACCTGATAAAGAGCGGCGCGGCGCTCTCACGGGCAGACTCAAGGGCAGGGCGTGTGTCCTTTGAACCCGTGCGTACGCAGTTCTCTGTTAACGTGGGAGGTTTCCACTTGGTTACTATCACACACAACCTGACAGCTTTACCTCCAGACTGAGCAAACCCGGCAGAGCAAGACGCTTCTCCCCGGAGATGAGCGCCTATCTCTGCTCGGGCACCGCGGTGACCTTTGATCGGAGCACACTAAGCTCTATAGGCCCGGACGCACTATTTATGTTGCCTGTGTGGAGATGACAGCAGCGAGTCGTAAAGAGATAACACTGTGTCTCTGGAAAATCCAACTGAGACAAAACTCTGGAGAAGTTTGAGGTTTTCTAGACTTTATTGATAAAGTTACAAACATTTAAACAAATGGATTCGATTGTGATCTTGTCAACATTCACAGAGCGGCAGATTCACTGCTGTTAATTACATTATTATTCTTATATATATATATATATATATATATATATATATATATAAGTGGAAACATCCTAGAGCAGAAAGAAAATCAGGAAAATCATCAGAAACAATTCTGAATAACAACAAGTCTCTAGATAGAACTAATTGACATTTAATTGACTAGTGATTAATCTCTATTGATAATAAAAAGGACAGTTAGTAGTAGCTCTGTTGCTAGGTAGACCAGAGAATGTGGTCTTCATGGGACACGTCCTCTGAAAGATTCATTTCTGTCATGTCTTTAAATTAAATAGATGAAATACTATGTTTATATTTGTTCAATGTATTTGTCGTTATTACTGTGACAGACGTAAAAGCGTCTCAATCGCCACCTGGTGGCTGGCTGCAGTACGGGTCATGACTCCCACCTCCTCCACGTTAGCAGACAGGACATGAATCTAAGTAAACCTCAAATTCATTTTTCCCAGTGTTGGTTTATGTTATTTTAGGAAGTTTTTAATCACACTGTTTTTTTTTCATGTTTCTGATAAGTTTGGTTTGAATGAGTTATTTCATGATTGACAGCTGAGACTAAATTAAACATCTGTCACTGACTCTGTATTTGAGCTGAATCACTTTTATATATTAAAAAAATATGAATAGGAATGTTTTTTAGGGAGTTCATTATATTACTTGTACAATAAATCTCTCACAGCTGACAAAGAACCATGTAAACCATATACAAAATACACTTAATCATTTGTATTTTATTCGTTTCTACATTTATTGCACTTGGAAGTAAACAGAAAATAGTAAAAAAAACAGCTCATTGAAAACCCCTTCACAATAAGACTCTCTGACTTATCTACAGGAAATGGTATTAAAACTCGTCTTTGATTTGAAACTGCGGCTGGTCCTCTGGTTTGAAGTCCTCGTCCGGACTCCCGTCCTCCTTGAGGATGCGTGACGCCGTGTAGCCCACGATGGGATACTTGGTCTTGTACGTGCCTTCGAAGACACTGTCCAGAGACGTGAGCTGCTCCTCACTGAGGCCGCTCTGTGGAAGGGGGGATGGGAGAAAGTCAACTGTTTACTTTTAGTCATTGTTTTCTTGTTTTCATCGTTGAAGAGGCTTCAGGGGCCGTTTCTCGTGATTCAGATCAAAGATGTAAGAGCAGGGGGGGGGGGGGGGGGGGGGGGGGCGTCATGTGATCTACAGGTTGTAAAGTCATTTCAGGAAAATATGGCCGTGTCCGAAGGTACCTCACTACTCAATATATAATCCACTGTAGAATGAGTTTGTGCTGTCAAGTTAAGTGAGAGTCGTTATACCCTACACAGTGGGCTCATTGTTTCCCACAATGCACCATGAAAGGTGTCAGGTGTCAGTGCGTCCCACCCACAGGAGACAGAGGAAACCCTGTAATCCAGACAGGTGTGTGTGTGTGTGTGTGTGTGTGTGTGTGTGTATGTGTGTGGGGTGGGGGAGAGAGATTTGTTATTGGATGTTCAGGCGACACTCACAGTATCTGATGTCAGGTCAGCCGGGTCCAGGCTCATCTTAGCCACAGCCCGAGTGGAGTCCTTTCCCACCAGGGCGTTGTATGGAGCATCTTTACCATAGAACTCTGCAGCAAGGGGGGGGGTGGGGGGTGGGGTTGCATCAATACAAACAATTCATTGTTGTGTCTTTTTGAGGTGGAGCTCGTCCTCACATGAGGGAGTCAAATGAAGCTGATTAGCGACGGATGACAAATATAACAACAAAGAGCTGAGTCACAAGTTTGATTTCTTCGGTGCATCAGACACAGATCATTAGCAGTGACTCAGCAGTGGATGGAACTCACACACGTCTGACACATGACGAGCAACCACAACTTTTCACTTGAGTTGATGTCACGATGGGTAAACACTCGATCACAAATTAGATTCCTGTTATTTGCTTAAAACTTAAAAAGTATTAACATATAAAGTAGTTAAAAAAAGTATTTGCAAAAGTTTTTCTTCACCTTTTCCTGTGCTGACATCGAACACGACTCCTTTCACGGCCATGTACACGGGCTGAGCCTCCTGCAACAGAGAGAGTCTGTAGGTGAGGATTCTGCTTCAGCCACAGACTGTAGAGAATCACAGACTGTGTATAGAGCCACATACTGTATATAACCACAGACTGTACAGAACCACAGACTGTATGTAACCACAGACTGTATATAACCACAGAGAGTATATAACCACATACTCTATATAACCACTCACTTGCTGCTTGTAACAGGTTGTATATAACCACACTCTAGCTGCCTCACTAACAGACTGTAAATAACCACAGACCAGCTGCCTCACTAACAGACTGTATATAACCACAGACTGTATATAACCACAGACTTGCTCCTTCACTGACAGACTTACTGCTTCACTGACAGTTTGTATATTACCACAGATTGTATATGACCACAGACTGTATATAACCACAGACTTTCCGCCTCACTGACAGGTTGTATATAACCACAGACTCTATATAACCACAGGCTTGCTGCCTCACTGACACACTGTATATAACCACAGACTTTCCGCCTCACTGACGGGTTGTATATAACCACAGAGTGTATATAACCACTGACTTGATGCTTCCCTAACAGGTTGTATATAACCACATACTTGCTGCCTCACTGCCAGACTGTATATGACCACAGATTGTATATAACCACAGACTTAATATAACCACAGACTGTATATAACCACAGAGTGTATATAACCACTGACTTGCTGCTTCCCTAACAGGTTGTATATAACCACAATCTAGCTGCCTCACTAACAGACTGTAAATAACCACAGACTTGCTGCTTCACTAACAGACTGTATATAACCACAGACCAGCTGCCTCACTAACAGACTGTATATAACCACAGACTTGCTGCCTCACTGACAGGTTTTATATATAGGATGAAAGTTCACCTCGCTGCCGTCGTACCGCCTCAGCTCCTCTTCGGTAAATAGTCGAACCGGTTTCGTCGCAGATTTAAACTTTAGTTTGAAGTTTTGCGATGACGTCAAACTGAAGAAGACGCAGAGAACACAGAGAAGCGCTGTTGCCATGGCGCCACTGTCGTTTCTATGCGAAACTCTTGGATCCACTTCACTTCCTGTCTGCGACAACTTCCGGATGATGCGTTCAAACAGAGTCGGAAATTAGACAGACAAAAAGTTTGACAGCTCACTGTGGCCAATCGAGGGCTGCATACCATTTCTCACACATAACCTTCGTCACGTGCAGGGTGTGTAATGATAAGAAACAGATAATTGCAATTGCCACGGGATAATACAATTTACTTTAGGTCTAACAAGTTAAACCCAAGTGGCAACCTCACAGTCTATGGTAAAAACAACCTAAAAGTGTAAAAACCGTGAAAAGTGGAATTTCAGTTGCTTTTAAGTTACACTAC
The DNA here is from genome assembly GCF_949316205.1 of Platichthys flesus. Taxonomy (NCBI): domain Eukaryota; kingdom Metazoa; phylum Chordata; class Actinopteri; order Pleuronectiformes; family Pleuronectidae; genus Platichthys; species Platichthys flesus. The sequence continues at coordinate 3,444,031 of NC_084954.1, forward strand.
TTTTTTTCCATAATCAAAAATAGAACATTGATATTGTTTGTTTTTCTTGTTCATGTTTTACTGGTATTTCTTATCAGTAAAGCTCATCTGTCCATTATGGACTGACTCAAACATGTACCCAGAGAAAAACTAAAAAAAAAAGTTTTATAATATATTTTATAATATATAATAATACATGTTTATCACACAAACGTACTAAAACACAGACAGATGTGTGACTCAGTGGCTGAAATGAAAATGGAAAATAAAAGAGTAGTGATACAGTCAGATGAAATAAAATCAACATTCTATTGGTCACTTAAAAACTCGAGACTCACTTTACAGTCCAGTGACTTCAGAGAAACTTCCTGTGAGCACCTGAAGGCAGCATTTGGTCAACACAGAGGGTAAGGACGCAGGAGACGAGGAAACCAGGACACACGGTGTGTTCCTGTTGCATCGCAGCCTGGAGCTGGCTCCATTATCATGGGATGGGCTCTGACTTTATCTCCGTCACCAGAATCCACACGGCGGTTTGTGTTGTGTGTGTTTAGGAACGAGGCAGCTGCGTGTTGTGTGTTTGGGAACGAGGCAGCTGCGTGTTGTGTGTTTGGGAACGAGGCAGCAGAGGGACCTGAGCCCTGGGACGAGGGAACTTCATTAAACATGCATCGGGTCGTCATGAAGAGTTGTGTTCAAACTTCTTCTTCTTCTTCTTCTTCTTCTTCTTCTTCTTGTTGTTGTTGACGAGCTCAGTGCAGAGGAATGCTGAGGAAAGCAAACTCCCGGTCCTCATACCGAGAGGTGAGCACCAGAGCTTTCTCCTCCTTTATAACCACACACACGGTTTCCTCCTGCTGCTGTTTGTCCTTATTAATAATTACTAGAGGACGTGGTGCAGGCCCAGTGGACATCATGTGACTGGACAGCAGCTGGACAGAGCAGCTTCCTGTGAAACCAGCTGACCACAGGGGTTCTCTCTCTCTCTCTCTCTCTCTCTCTCTCTCTCTCTCTCTCTCTCTCTCTCTCTCTCTCTCTCTCTCTCTCTCTCTCTCTCTCTCGAGTCTTACCGCTCATTAAAACCTGCTTCTCGTAAAACTGTTACCTGCATTTTAAAGACCCTGCAAGAGCCTCGATGTCCTGCAGGGAACGTGGGACTGAGACTGTCCTATTTATTTATATTTTCGGATTAATGGATATAATCCCATTTGTTTTATTCTTTCTTCACTTTAAAACATTCCGTAACATTGTTTAAAAAAGTGACTTAAGAATAAAGTTTAAAGACAAGTAATCCAATATTGTAAAAATAGTTGCTCAAGATAAATGGACATCAAAGTTATATATAGTGAGTTATCTATTAATATATGTATATTATCTTTTTTTTATTAGAGATGCTTTAAGGTGTTTAATCTTTCTGTTGTTTTTGCTGTTGAAGGAGCTCATTTTAATATGTTGTGTCATCCATGTATTTTAGATATGATATATTTTTTTAATGGTTTTCCATAAATATTGTACCTGTTTTTGATGGCACAATATATAAATAACATAATATAGAATATGAATGTCTTTTATTATAAAATATAATTGTCTTTATTGCCACAGTTTGGAATCTTTCTTGAAAATGTCTGCAGCATATTAACACAATCAAATAACAACAAATACATTCCTCCATCACACACTCATCTACATTGATCAAATTCACATTTTCATTCATATAGTAGAATATTAAAGAAGCAAACGGCCAGTAACAAAGTAGTGAATGTTTTTATCTGTGCTTCTGCCTTGAATAAAATGTCATCTTCTTCACCTCACAGTTCAGTGATGAAGACGAAGGTGAAGGCCACACACAGTCTCCGGACCTTTATGACGAGTCACCGGAAGACCTGGAGGAGGGAGAAGAGCTGAATGGCCGGATCTCCCCAGGTGGGAGCAGAGCTGTGGTCAGAGAGGCCTCTGTGGTGGAGGCTCGATGATCTTCTCCTGAACATGTCACAGCATCAGGAGTTCAAACATTTCTAAGCAGACACAGCTGATCTTTTATTATTTCTTAATTTAAAAAAAGGAATTATCTTGAATTTGAATATTGCCAGTAACACAGTTTATCACTGTTTTCTTGAGGTTGTCTGAATTTGCCAGTTTGTATGACTGATATTTTCTCCAGCTGCAGAGGACGACCTCAGGGAGAGAAGCCCGTCCATGAGGTTCTGTAAAGCCTGCCTGAAGAACGTGTTCACGGTGGTGCTCATCTTCATCTACCTGCTGCTGACGGCGGTGGCGGCATTCCTGGTGTACCAGACCATCTCCGACTTCCTGGACAAACTCAACCACCCCGTCATGTCTGTCACCTACAAAGAGGTGGAATCGTTTTCTCCCCCTGGTTTGTTTGAATAATAACCTTCAACTGTTCATCTCTTCCATCAACAACATTTTCTTAAACCGGCAACGACATGTCTTGATTTATTATTCATTATTGTGTTGTTGTTGTTGTTGTTTAACAAGGTATCGCTGTGTATCCTGGCCGAGCTCAGCTGCTGAGCTGCAGACATCACTACCACGACTCCATCCCTCCGTTAGTGAACCCGGGCCAACCTCAAGAGGGAGACTGTGTGATCAACAACGTGACTTACATTGGACCGTTTACTAATCAAACAGAGGTCAGCCGTTATAGTTCAAGAATATTAATGCATTTAGCATAGTTTCTGCTCATATAGAGGCTTATCATTTTAATGTGGAAGTATCAGCCAACTCCTAACAAGGTGTTTTAGAGGTTTAAGGACTTTTCAACTTTGCAGAACTTTTACTTTCACAAAAAGCCCTAAACCCTTGAGAGGAAAGAAAAACTGAAAAAACATGATATGCCTCCTTTAATGCTAAGGTGTTAGAGGTGAGATTGATGTGTTGTCTTTTATGATAGATCATCAGAACGTCTCTTCTCGTGTCTCACAGAAACGAGCTCTGGTGGTCCGCGGCCCCTCTGACGTCAGAAACAAAGAGCTGATCTTCATGCAGTTCAGTCACAATGAAACAGAAGAGGACTTCAGTGCCATCACCTACATGCTTTTCGCCAAGTTTAGTGACTTGAATGACAGGTAACTGCAAACTCCATGGACGGATCCTGTTTACTGAGGCCTCCTGGTGGCTCACCAAACAGACTGATTGGCAGTTTACAATTTAAAAGTTATTAAATGACTTTGGGTTATGAAACGAAAGTAAACATTGATTTGTAAAAAACTTTTTGACCCAGTGTGGTATATTCAATTATGCAGATGTGCTGTGATGTGATGTTAGTGTTCCCTGTGTTTCCTGACAGCCGGAATCAGTCAGAGTTCATGAGGGCCTGTGAGAGGAATTACTCCATGTGGACCTTCTCTGGAGGATTCAGGACCTGGGTCAAGATGTCTTTAGTGAAGACGTCTGGGAAAAGCAATGATGCTATGGAGTTTCGTCAAGAGGTATTTATGTCCGAACAACTCACACGTGCGTGCGTATGAGATGAAAATATACTTTAGAAGCATTAACCTCCGCATTTGGTCTTCTAGTCAACTGTGGTGAAATTCAATGATAAAAGACCTGAGTCGGAGCAGAGCAACCAGCTTTTCTTTGCTGTCTTTGAATGGCGGGATCCTTTCATGCAAGAAATCAGACTGGTAGGTTCTCCTTGACAGTTTGTTATCCATGTCCAGAGTGTCGCTCTGTAACACAACTCTGTTCACCTCCAAACAGATCGTCACCGCTAATCCCTGGAACTCCGTCGCAATCCTGTGCGGAGTCTTCATGGCTTTCTTCAAGGCAGCTAACTTTGCCAAGCTCGCCATTCAGTGGATAAACAGGATGCGTAAGAGGCACCTGAGGAATAAATCAAGGGAACTGAACCAAATCGGCTGATAACACAGTCTGGTCTGGTTCAGATCTGGTTTATGAATATTTGTCCTGAGGGGTTTTGAGGTCAGTACACTGTTTTTGCATTGTCGCTCAGGATAATTCACACTAATGATGTCTGCTCGCAAGATTTGTTGTATAGATAATATCACCTAACTGAGGGTGATGTGTTCTAACTGAATATAACGGCTCTATCATTCGTTTTCCTATCACTTCCCCTGAATGGAGAGTTCTGTTTCATAACACAATCAAAGATTTATTGTTCTAGCGATATTTCACTGAGATGTAGTTTCTGAAATGTATTTTTTTACGCACATAAAAGAGAACGATGAGAGAGTTTGTGAGTTTTGGTTTTTCAGGTCTACAACTGAGAAACTGTGAACTTTGGTCAAAGTGTTGCTGAATTTTATTCAAGGGAATATTGTCGTTGACTTATTCAAAACAATGCTCAGTCATATATGCTGTTAATGTCACTGAGTAGAAACTGGAATGAGTCTAGGATTTATGACCACTTGATGTATTTGAACTCTAAAGGGATCAGAAAAGTATTTTTCTTGTGTCGGAAGGGATCTAAAGTTTGTTTTTGTTGAGCTGGAACCAAATTTGTGTCTAATTCCTGTGGTTTTTACATTTGATTTGAACACATGTATTGTACAAATGTATCAGTCTGTCATTGTGTTTGAATTATACTGAAATATCACCCATGCTGTTGCTGTTCAGGATTGTGTCTCACACACTTTTGTTTGTAGAGAATTTGGAAAATAAACATTCCTGCCTGGAGAACAACTCAAAAGTCCTGAACGTGTGAATGACTCATATTCTCCCTGAAGCTGTGGAAAACGTCTCAAAGCATAAATAATGCTGAGAGCTCAAATCTATTAAATATAGAAATTACTTACAACACTTTTAATTATGATTTCTACTGTCATCATAAGATTATTCTTACTAAAATGATAATGGAGTAATATCATTTATAATAAAAGTAGTAATATTCCTTATCTTATGATTAGTATTCTTTACAGCTTGGTTATTAGTACTTTAACTCAAGTATCTTCTCGAGTGAAGCTGCGCGGGGTGATCACATCTTTTAGCCGCGGCTGAGCGCGGTGTCCTGTTTTCCCACAGCGCGATGCTCGTGAACGCGCCCCGGGTCGCGCAGGATGTTGTTGTTAGCTCCAGCGGTGCAGGAGAAAATGCTGTAGTCTCACACATCTGGAGGTTTTTAAGGTATTGAACTCTCACGTATTAATACGCATAACTTGTTAAATTCAATACGTAGCAGCTGCGAACACTGTCGCGTTTGTAAAACCCGAAATAAGCCACTTGTTTTGAGTCCTTGCTGTCGCTGGCTAGCTTGTCGCTGCTAGCTTGTTGTTGCTAGCTTGCTAACTAGTTGTTAATGTTACTAAACGGGTTAAAACGGCGTTGAATCGTTCAGCGGTTTGATTTTGCGTTAATAGTTCGTGAATCACGCAGCCGTCGTTGGTATTTCTTCGCCTTCTCGTCCCATCAGTTAAGGGAGATGCTAACACACATACTAATCGAGGAGCTGGGCTAGGCTAACAACAGTCGAAAGCAAGCTAACGCTAGACTCGTGTTAAACTACTGAAAGAGTTGTTTTCCGACAGTCTCCTGAGTTCTGATCGTTTGATAAACTTTATGTTCAACTGCGATCACAGCGGCAGAAGAGCGAACTTTACTCGATATGTGTTGGAGGAACTGCTGCAGCAAGTAGCTAGTCGTTAGCTGCTAGGCTAGCTCCTCAAGTTGTCACAATGATTGGAGCAGACGAGCTTTCATCGTCTCTCTCTCTTAGTTTATGGGTTTCACTGTGAGACAAAATTGGATATGACGTCATATTCTATGTGATAAACGTTAAAAAGAAGCTTTAATTAACTTTAGTGTCAACGCCCCTTTTCAGTTTCTGGAAGAAAGATGAAAGCTGTGTGATGGTTGTTTGTTTAGACTCGATCGTATGATTTAAGATATTCTTTTCAGTGCATCGGCGGATTTAATCACTTTTGTATAGTTTGTTGTGTTACTAGCCTGCTTGCCCCCCCACCACACACACACACAGGTCCACAGCCTCAGAGGTCATTTGACACTGGGATCATCCTTGTTCCTGATGTCTCACTGTAACCAGCTGACCTCTGGTGCTTTGGCTGCAAAGACACATAGTGATGGAGGAAATGTATAATGCTCCACATTACCAGGAAGTGAATATTGGTCTAACTGACTTTAACTGTGGTTATTGTTCATTATTATTATTAGTTATTATTCAACGTCACGGTTTGACAGTGTCATGAATCAATATGGTAGAAGTCGGAAAGTTGTGTGTTGATAGATGAAAGTTAGGCAGTGTGGATAAGGTGCTTTTTGGGGGCTGAGGTTGATACAGATATTGGGAGAGGTTTGGGGGTGGGGGGGGGGGTGGTATAAGGAATTATGTCCTTCCTAACATGTTGTTATCAAACCCTTGTTACAAAGAAATGTGACAAGGGTTGACACATTTTACAGTTTAACCACAAACTGTTATAATTAACTAAACAAAAGTCAAAAACGGTTTGCTTTAAGGACACTGTGCTCTTTAACTGCCAAGTCAGGATTTCTTTCCCTGACTCCAGATTGTGTTGTTAAAAAGTAAGAAAATTCTGTTTCAGAGACCGGAAAGATGTTAACCAAATATTTTTGTTATCGTTTTATGTTTTAACAGTATCACAAATGTAACAAAGATGGCGGGTTCATCACGAAATTTATAAACCTATAACTTTTTGTAGCAGAAACATGTTTTTCCTCGGGGTCAGTTGTGTCCCGTGAAGGTTGTGTTTGCGTATAAAAAACGCCACAGACGGCTTCACAAGCAGTTGACTTCTGCCCCACATTTCTCACCCTGTTTGTGAATGTTAAATGTTCCTGTCCAGACATGGCCCTGCTGCCTCCTGGCCACAGAGTTGCTCTATCAGCAGACTGGAATTAGACCCGGGACCAGGTTGAACTATGTGCTGGTACTCGGGCTGCGGTACTGAGGCATGTTGTGGAATAGAGAGGTTTGATCCTTCTGACTCGCTGTGCGCTCACCCACAGACGTACTGTACACTGCTCATATCCCACAGAGGTTGAACCTGTCATTCCAGTTTATCATAAACACAGAACTTGTTGCTTTGTCCTTTTGTAAGTTGTTGATATTGAGTGTTGTCATTTAATTCCTTCTCTCTATTGACAGTAATGGGCTGAGATCCTCCCTCATTCAACCCTCTTTCAAAATGGCGAGAGACAGAAAGTGCATCCTCTGTGAAACGATCCACGTTTCTAAGCAGGTAATTCACCCTCAGACCAGGTTCATACTGAATGAGCAACGTGATACTTTCAGGAGCTCGGTCTACATTTACACTTGAGAAAATATTAAGGATTAACAAATAATAAAATGAGCATTATCATATAAAGTACAATTTCAATTCTGATGGAGATTATTTTATGCACACAGCTTTGTGTTTATGCACTAACATTTATATGGAATCATGCTACTTAATGTATTAATACTTTATTTTACTTTTGCACTCACCATTATTACAGCGTTTTTTGCTTTCACTTGCAGTTCTTGTTAAATTCCCTCTCTTGTGGAATCTAACACCTGAATAAACATTCAATGCTTAAACTATCGACTTTTCAAGAATTAACAATGTCTATTTACAGGAGATGGACGAGCACATGAGGAGTATGCTGCACCACCGAGAGCTGGAGAAGCTCAAAGGCCGGTGAGTGTCTAAAAATACACAGCATGCACAGATATCATGGAAACATCAATGCATTACAGAAATTAATCGTATACCAACATTGTTTTCCCAAACAATTTGATATGACAGCTCTTATTCAATGTTTAAATTTAAAAATGAACATTTAAGGGTATGAAATGTTTAGTTCAAAAATCGAATTTGGGTCATGAGGCACGTGTGCACATGGGCACGTGCTGGATCAGGGGATATATGGGCAGCTGTTTCAAGTGTGGCACGTATATTTAGACACAATCTCTCCGGAATAACAGGCCTGAGCGATAGGAGGCAACTGGGTATCTTGTGACCGCCGTGGAGATTAGTGAAAGCATGTGGCACGTTGGTGACTTTGAAGAATCTCCACAAGTACAAATATCGATTCAGGTCCGGAGCTGCTGCTGAGCATCTTTTTAAACCGGAGCTGTGATAAAGTTGTAAGAAAAATATAGAATATTAATAGAGTGCACATGGATTTGGAAAACTTCCTCTCTAGTAATATATATCTGAAGCTTAACTTGATACAGTTTTTATTTGAGATACTTGTGGTCATTACTAATTCGGGTTTCAGTTTCCTCACCGCTGCAGCTGAAAACAAACGTGTTGATCTAAATACATTTTATTACCTCCGCTTAAGAGGTTATGTTTGAACCCCTGTCCATTTATCTGTGGGTTGGTTTTTCTTTTAAAGCACGATGACAGTAGGACTACGAGACAAATATCCACCAGAGAGTCGTAGAAGGATCAGAGAGATACTGATTATAATTTGGTATATGTAGGAGTGTGTAAAATGTGGTGCAGCTTGATCAGGAACCATCCCCGTTGATGACAAGTTTGCCAACTGCACCAGAGGTCAGATAATGGCCGAATGCCATGACACAAATTTGAAACAGAAAATTGAGAAGGAGCCAGCAGAGTCACAACCGGTATCAGGATCACAGGATGACATACTCGGGATAGGTTTTTGAAGCGGAGCCTGGGAGCAGCTGCACGAGTCTCCAGTTTCACAGGCTTTGCTCGGGATTGGCCAGTGGGCTGCTCGGGCCTGTTTTAATGACACATGCTGGCCTGGAGGGGGCTGGGTCCCGGCTGTCCCTGAGCAGTGTGGGGGTCAAATACAGACATAGCCTTGTGTCGAGTCTCACAGCGCAGCGGACACCATCATGACCGGACACTAGGCGTCTGTGCTGCGTCCCGGTGCTGTGCTGCATGGCTTGTTTTGGTGGCTGGACATAAACAGCTTGATGAGCACGCTGCCCGGGTCCAGCCTGGCTCCTCCTGCCCTCGCTGCGCCGCCTATGGCCTGCTGAAGAAAAATAACAACAAAGATCAGGATGATACACATTTAAACTTTTTTTAACGGAAAAAAAATTGCAAGTTAGCTACCTCCTGATCTGCGACAGATAAACAATTTGGACAACTTATATTTTTGAAAAGGATTGTTGAGTATTCTCCTCTCCTGTTTGTATTCTGACTTTTAAGTCACAGAAAGTAGAGCCTGAGTTCTTTCCTTTAAGGCTTTGCAGACTAGAAACCAATACAAGACGAGTTCATTCACAATGCCCGTAGGAACGATTGAACGCCCGCTCTCGCCTTCCCTCCCCAGGGACTGCGGACACGAGTGCCGAGTGTGCAAGGTGACGGTGGCGAGCCTGACTGATTATGCCAGCCACATTTCCAGTCCCACGCACAAGCAGAATGTGGAGGCAGCGGAACAAAAGCCTGCTGGGAACGACCACGAGGACTACTTCGACCAGAAACTGGTGGACCTGATTGAAAAGAGAAAAGAGCTCATCAGGTAAGGCAATCTTAAAATAACCTATTTATGATGTTACCAGTTTTTAAGTTGGAGGAACAATGGTTGTAAATTAATATGTGAAATAAATCTAGTTTTAGAAAGTCCCTTTATTGAAAATAATCCAAATTATTAATGCTTAATTAGTGGTGAAAACTGCTCTCTGCTCTTTTTAGTGCTGAACATATGTTAGATAAATCCATGTGAATGATGCTGCTGTGATTGGATATAAAGATGGCTGATAGCTCACAGGTTAACATGTGTGAACAACATACAGTAAACCATGTATAGTCACATTCTGCTCCGTGTGGCTCATAAGACTCTTTTAGCTGCAGCTTCACGTCCAGCAGAGTCGTGTCGTGTGTCAGGAGTGCAGACTATAAAAAGTATGACTGCGACTGAAGTTCAGACGTGACATATTCATGCCCTAAAAGCTCTTCTTTAACTTAATCTGTGAGGCTTGCTGATTTGCGCTGGGTTTCCTGAAGACGTGTAGTGTTGATCTCAGTATCTCACTGGAAACGTTAGAAAACACTTCTGACCACAGCATCTGGCAAAGTTTGATATGTGAGGAGACGGTTGAGGGCAGAAGCCGACACTCAGCTGTCCTGTCACATGCCTGAGCTGTAGGTCATACTGAACAATTCCTAGACAATGAAACTTTTAACGTCCTTTTAAACAGATTCAAATAAATATCAAATCACCTAAAATATACCGTTGCTGCCAGAGAGGAGGAGAGAATTTGTTTTATCACTTTTTAAATTGTCAGCAAACTGTTTTCGTTTTGCACGTTTTTCATTCATGAAAACGGTAGCTGGCTGCAAACAATGGTGAAGGGTTTGGTGAGAACAAACCAAACGTTATGGGCAAGAAAAAACCCAAACCCAGAGTTTAAAGACACTAAATCTCTCTGTGGAGCTAAAGAGCAGTGGTAGAGTCAGGTGATATATTTCTGTGTGTTCAGAGAATCAAATACAAACAAGTCTTCTTATTACTTTAGAATTTTCTTTGCATTTCTTCTGAGAGCATTGTGGCTTTCTAACCCACAACCTTCACAACAGACCAGGAGCTAACACCTGTAACTTTAAGTGTACGTTTGTATGAGTATGACTGTGAACATTAACAGCATTATGAAAGTAGAGGTACCTAAGAAGTGGCCACTGAGTGAAGATCTGTGTCTCGTTCTTAGGAAAGAAAAGGAGGCTGCTGCTGTGAAGCTGGCACAGGAAGAAGAGGATTGTAGGAGAAAGGAGGAGTTTCAGCAGCGGTTAAAAGAAGCTAAGGAGCGTTACCAGCGGGAGTACAACTGGCAGCAGCCGTCCCAGGGCTTCGGTGGAGCTGGGCAGCACAAAACTTGGTACGGCAGCAACCGATACAGTTGGCACCGTGGTCAACAGGGAAAGAGCGCCACCTGGCATGCTCAGGAGCCTCCCAACTTCCAGAAATGGGGATCTGAAGAGTGTGTTGGTGGAAGCTTGCTTACCCAGGGAAAGTGGGACAGGAGGCAGTGGGATCACGGTGGATTGTCTGGCAATCAACAGAATCGACTGCCGTGGCTCAGCAGCGGCGGTAGCAGTAATGGGGTCTACGGCCAAAACAATATTTCTCAGTACAAACAAAGACCCCGTCCCTTGGGCAGCTCGGGGCCAACCCTTACGCTTCCACCTCCCCCCAGTTTTTCTTCCCGAGGTTCTAGCCAGTTTCAAAATACTGCCAGTAACGAGAGAAGTCAGCCAAGTAACAGGGTTCAAGTTAGCAAGGGACAAACAGCCGAATCTGAGCACAGCGGCAGTAAGAGCTCTAAGACCTGTGGTAGCAATCCAAAGCTGGACAAAGCCTGTCGCTGGTCGCCCTATCCCGCCACAAAGGGCTGCGAGTCTGGGCCCCATAAAGACACCAACCCAAATTCATCAGAGAAGCACCCCAAGGTCCCTAAGCCCCAGAAGCAAGATACAGCACCTGAGACCAGTGCCTTCAACAAGCTGTCCCGACCTGAGAGGGGGCCGGGGCCGCTGCCTTCTAGTGGACGAGCTGTGGAAGCAAAAGAGAAGCCAAAAGCAGATTTTAAAACCAAACCGAGGGAAAGCAGCAGCAGCAGCAGCAGTAGAAGCAGCAGTGCTCAGAGGGAAGGAACCCAGAGCTCTGCATCCGCTCCCTCCAGTCAGAAGGTCAATAAATCCTCACTGCAGAAAGATAAGAAGACATCCTCACTTCCTGTTCTCGCCACTCAACTGAGTAAGGTCTCCGGTCAAGGGAACGCACAATCAAAGCCCACTTCAAAACAAAGTGGACTCCGTTCAAAAGCTCCACCCATTGGGCCCCTGAAGTCAAGGCAGGAACGGCAGCTCCCAGAAGTCCCCAGGAAAGAAAGACAGCCGGTGTTAGAAAAGAGAGGTTCTTTGGATAGCTCAGGTAGCGACAGGATGGAAATCTCACAGCACATTGTGGAGGAGCAGCAGAGGGACTGTGCTCAGAGTCAGATCGGAGTGAACAAGGAAAACAGCTGCAGGCAGGATGCAGCCAAACCAGATGCATCAGTCAGGCCAGAGAAGCCTGCAGTGAAATCTCCAGACAGCCGCCAGTTCCTCCAGTCGTTACAAGTTAGCACCTCCACCATGGAGAACTCGGAGTCTGCCGCCTCAAGCAGGGAAGAGGAGAACAGCGGGAAAGTGGGGGAGCCACCCTGCTCCTTGGCCCCAGAGGAGGCTCTGCAGGCTGTTGAGGCAGAGCAGAGCTCAGAGAGCGACACCTCCAGGAGTGGCGACACACAGGCCGTGTCAGGATCGAACACAGGTCAGTCTAAGCTTGACCTTCCTCCCGTCTTAAAACGAGACCTGACCAAACACATCAGCTCCAAGAGCAAAGCAGGAGGCCACGAGCCCAACCTGAACATCGCCAGACGGGTGAGGAACCTGAGTGAGTCGCGGAGGAGTGACTCCGAGAAGGACTCGGGGCTCAAACCCACGGTGCGCCAACTCATCAGCTCCTCCGGCTCCCGGCGCAACGTGAACTGGGAGCAGGTGTATCAGGAGGTCAGGAAGAAGCAAGACAAAGGCAAAGGGATGCCAAGGTAAGATTTCTCTGTCTGACATTTTGATTTGACAGTGAAAGTTCTTCTATTTTCAGCTCATGTCATGTTATGTCACACTCCAGGTTTGGGATAGAGATGGTGCCGAATGAACAGGAGGACCAGAGCCAGGAGGAAGATGACATTCCCCGGTTAGAGGGTCTCAGCTGGGAGTCGTTGATGGAAGCTTCTGCTCCCGTTGCCACGCGAAAACGCTCCTTATCAGAGAGCAGCCTGGCCCCTGAATCCTCTGCCTCGCTGTTTAAGTCCCTCTTGTCGAAGGAAATGTCACAAAGAGAAAACCTCAGCTCGGAACCACAGGGATCTTCTATCTCTACCTTGTTCGCTCAAGGGAGCAAAGACGTCCACTGTAAACAAGAGGTGGAGGACTCACCCGATCAGTTTGGGGCCAAAGCACAGAAGCAGCCAGAGAAGCCGACCTCAGCGACAGTGAGGGCCCTGCAGCGATCGGACTCGGTGCTCGGGGACAGCAGCTCAGGGACGGAGCAGCTAGACGCTCAGGGAACAGGGAAGAGGCGACGAGCTGCTGGGGTGAGTCCACCAAACCGAGTCCAAACCCATTTCACGTGCCAGCGTCTCAGTTGTGTTGACTCCGTCTTTCTCTCTTGTAGGACGCTCACAGTGCAGAGACGTCGTGTTTGGAACACAACAGCAAAAGACGCAAGGTCAAATCCAAAAAAGGTAATAAATGGTACTACTCATTATTCATGGAGACAGTAAATGGATGTTTCATATTGTCTCCGCTGATGGAATCTGAAGATCTTGATGGATTCAAAGCTTCAGTCGTCTATGAGGCCGATGTGCAGGACATGAGCATCGCAGCTACACTAGATATAAGTCAGAGTTGTGTTTCTAAGTGTCGCTCGTGCTCTGTGCAGATCGTCTGCAGATCGACCAGCTGCTGGCTGTGTCTCTACGGGAGGAGGAGCTGAGTCGCTCCCTGCAGACTGTGGACTCCAGCCTGATCCAGGCCCGCGCTGCGCTGGAGGCCGCCTACATCGAGGTGCAGCGCCTCATGGTGGTTAAACAGCAGGTAAGAAGAATACAGCTCCTATCATTTCAAGATTTGTCTTTTCACCCAATTACTTATTCCTTATGTACGAGTCAGTCTCATGTTAATTCCATTGTGGTCTCATCGTCTATTCGTGTTGATTCAATGCTTCTAATCTCCTTATTTCCTTTTGATTTAAGTGCAAACTTAATGTTTTGTTTCCAAAGTACTTATCCACTTTGATATGAAGTTTCTGACGGTTCCTGTGTGGCTCTGTCTTCCTCAGGTGGCTGTAGAGATGAGCACAATGAGAAACAAGCGCATTGAGTTACTTAAAGGGATGCAAGGTAAGAACCCATGTGTGTGTGGATGCTACTACTCTAACTAACCATAGAAACCAATTCTTAATAACTTAATTTAATCAACCCTTTTTTAAACACAGGTATTGAGGAGGAAGCCCCTCAGCTCAAACTGAAAGAAGAAAAGATGGATGTCCTGGATACTGATCCACACATAGCCTCCTCCCTGATGTTTTCCCCTGTGACGGACTCTGCTGCTGCTGCTGCCGCGCTCAGTCCGAGTCCTCCTGCTCAACGTGCCTCCCCCCCCTCCTCCAGTCTTCCCTTCATGTCTACAGTTATCAAAGAGGAGCCCCAGTCCCCCGTCCACGTCAGCTCGGAGCCGGACCCTCTGCAGAATGTGGCCCTCAGTGCTCACAGCACCACACCGGAGCTGCCGGTCGCTCCTGCTGCAGCGTCTTCGCCAAGTAACGTCATTTGATTCAAAACGCCCATAACACCGTGTGGCGTTAACCTTTTAAACACAAACATTTGACATTTTATTAAGCTGTATCTAATAATAATATTAAGCCAGTCATTGATTTTACCTTCCTAGTGAATTTTTACCTCTAAGTGCAGTAGCTCAAGAGGAAATAGTGAAACTATCCCAGATGTCCTCCCACTTCTGTCAATAAATAACTCTGCAGTTCACTAACAATGTGAAACTGTTTGCAGATCCTGGCCTCAACTTTCAGCCGTCTCCTGAGAGGAATCCTGAGCTCTACCAAACCAAAACAGAACATGTGTGGGAGAACCTTGGAGACCGAGACGAGAGCTCGCCAGGGCCGTGCGAGAGACTGGACAAGGGCGTCCAGGCAACCAGGAACTATCTGGGAATTGACTCCAAATCCTCCATAAAGCTTCTCTCACCGAGCAGGAAGAGCTCTGATGTGGGAGCCGTGGTCGTCTGTGCAGCCACAAAGACCTTCGAGATCCCCTCGGTGCCCTCGGTGCGCAATCTGCCCGCCTCTCCGTGCGAACTGAGCAGCGGGAAGCGTGTGAGGAAGCTCAAGAAGAGGAAGGTGCTGAAGAAGGCCCAAGGAACAGAGCAGCTGGAGAGCAGTGACACCGAGGTAGATGGGGAGTTCTCCAGGCCGAGGTGGCTCCGGCCACGCAGGAGACCCAGTGGAGGCTCCCAGGTCAGCACCTCCACTCTGCCCACAGACGATAGAGAAGGTGACGTGACCATGGAGGAGGTGCAGAGGCAGAAAGTTGACCACCAGCACATGGTGGAGCTTCCCCACATGGCCTCCACTGAGCTCAGGGTGAACTTGGATTCAGAGGAGAGCATGGAGGTCACAGCAGTCTGTCAGCAGCCCCACTCAGATGCTCCACATCCCACTAAAGTCCCACACACCTCCAGACCTGTGCCTCAGAACCTGGCCTGCAACGAGGTCACCTCCACAAGTGACATGGACATCTGCAAATCCTCTGAGAGGTTTGTAGAACAGTTTTAAAAAGCCATAAAAAGCAAGAAGTCAATTTGAGAGAAGTCAGAATTGATAATAGCTGAACCTCCAAATAATACACTGATTCATCTTTTCCATCTTCTCTCCTCCAGCGACTTGCCGTGTCCCGTCACGTTGCCCCAGACGCTGAAGAACTCATCAGGTTCGTTCACCTCTGAAGACGTGTTTGTGTTATAATTGTTGAACTCGTGTTTTTATAAGTAAATTCAGTTATTTTTCATTTTTCATTCATGACAGCTAACTTTCCCTAAATCGTATAAATGAAATTCGACCCCCCCGGGAGCATCTTTAAGTTGTGACCATGTAACCAAACATTGAATCCTGCCATGTTCAGAGAAGCCAAAATTAGACATGTCAGGCTCCCCGCCAAATTAAAATAGACTGGAGCGCCCAAATTACTTTTTATGGGCAAGATATTCATAGTGACAGGGTGGAGCCGGATGAGTGGTTAACGGACACGACTTTGTGAAAGTGTGTATTATTAACCTGATGTATATTAATGGATGGTCCACACGTCTTCAGATGTTCATGCTCCAGCAACTATTGGATGTATTGTCACCTTTTATTAAGCTTTGAAGACCATAATAATTCCTTTTTAAACTGAATGTATGACTTTTAAGTTACTTGCATTTATTTCAAGAAGCAAATGCGCACATTTATTTTAGTCGTCACGTCACATGTTGCGTTACAGGTTTTGTGTGTGTATTTCTTCTCCAGATGTGTCTTCTGACCACGGTGAGGATGTGATGCCCACGGAGGGGGGGTTCGAGGGCCACCAGGAGGCGGTGAACGCCATGCAGATCCACAACGGGCAGCTGTTCACGTGCTCAGGAGACCGGACTGTCCGAGCCTTCGACCTGGTGGTGAGTGTGAGGAAACTCTGCTGAGGAGTTTTTTCACGGTGAACGCCACGACAGAGCTTTGCTTCTATTTCTTGTTGCAGAGTCATAGATGTGTGGGTGTGTACGGTGGCCACAGCTCCAAAGTGAGCTGCCTGTGGGTGTCCGCGGCTCCTAGCCTGCATCACCGCCTGTATACTGGTTCCAGTGATCAGACCATCCGCTGCTACAGTCTCAAGGTAAAAACACACATTGAAATAACAGTTGCAGATTTATGTGCCACAATGCTGCCACATTCTGTGACGCTTCCTCCTTGTCCACAGACTCAAGAGTTTGAGCATCAGTTTTCCGTGTCAGACCGAGTCCTCTGCCTCCACAGCCGCTGGAAGACGCTGTACGCCGGCCTGGCCAACGGCACCGTGGTGACCTTTAACCTCAAGGTGAGCAGCGCAAAGTCACACACAAGGAATGATATATCGCACTCATGGTTTCCCAGCTGGGCTGAGGATGTGAGACGAGGAAAAATTAGACAAATAATAAAGCTTGTGACTTAATAATGTCCTAGAACACATACTTTAGCAATAATTAAAAGTGCTGCATGGAATCGTGCAAAAAAAACAACTATATTTAGGGCCCGAGCACCGAATGGTGAGAGGCCCTATTGAATCTGTAAGGATTTTTATTATTATTATTATTATTATTATTATTATTATTATTATTATTATTTCCCTTTGGGGGGCTTTTTCAGGGTCTAGACATGCTCAAAAAGTTATGAAACTTTGCAGGAAATTCAAGGTCTGCGGATATTTTAGTATTCTGGAGTAATTGGAATTGGGCGTGGCAAAATGGCTCTACAGCGCCCCCTGGAACCAGCCCCTAGGTTTCCACATAACGGATTTTCATCAAAATCTGGATATAGGTGTATCGTGACCAGTCATGAAAAAAAGTCTCATGGAGCATTATGAAAAACGCAACAGGAAGTCCGCCATTTTGCTTTTAGTGGCCATTTTGGCAATATCCCACATTTTTACTTTTACGTACTTGTCCCAGGGCTTTCATCAGATCAACTTCAAATTCAGATGAGTGTCATCACAACAAGATGGAGATAAAAAATGATTGAGGGATTTTTTTTTTTATCACACCGTGTGACCGTGGCATGGCGTTAAAAATTGGTTACACGCCATCAAAACACGGGCATCTGTATCTCGGACATACATGTTCCAATCAAGTCCAAACTAGACATGTAAGACAATAGTCCCCGCCTGATGACATCTATGCATAAATGATGACTTAAAACCGCAGCGCCCCCTGGTGGCAACAGGAAATGTCTTGTTTTTTGCTTGTCTTACACTTGGATGAATTTCTCCTCATCCAATGACCTCAACCATGTCAAACTGTATCAAATGGGTCCGAAGACATTGACAATGAAGACATAAGATTACCGTGACTTTTCGTCAAACGCCATATGAATGGCGTGGCATTAAAGTTCATCAACTCGCCGTGAAACACGAAATTGCTGTAACTTCAGTGTTCATGATTCTATCTCTCTCAAACTACATGTGTGTAACAACAGCCCCCCCCGAAGATATTCATATGGTTTTAAGAAATGGGCATGGCAAAAAAACTGACCAGCGCCCCCTATAGGGCAACCCCGGCACTACGATGGCCGACATTTATACAAATCTATCGGGACATGTGTCGTTTCATAACAAACAAAAAAATATCTTGGATAGGTATGCTTGACCAAACAGGGAGGCCGCCATTTTGGATTAAGTGGCCATTTTTTTTCCATATTCCACATTTTTACTTGATGCACTTGTCCCAGGGCTTTCATCAGATTAACTTCAAATTAAGATCAGTGCCATCACAACAAGATGGAGATAAAAAGTGATTAAGAGATTGACCTTTCGTCACACCGTGTGACCGTGGCGTGGCGTCTTGAGTTTGATTAAACGCCATCAAAACACGAGGTTCTGTATCTCGGACATACATTGTCCAATCGAGTCCAAACTAGACATGTAAGACAAGGGTGCCAACCTGATGACATCTACACAGAAATTATGACTTGAAATTACAGCGCCCCCTGGTGGCTACAGGAAGTGACATGTTTTATACTTTGATGAACTGCTCCTGGCTGATTTACAATATACAGCTCAAATCAGATCAGTCAAGTCATTAGATCATGGTCAGAATTGTGACGTTTCCTCAAACCGTGTAAACATTGATGTGCGGCGAAGGATTTTCCTTCGCCAAAAGACACAATGTTATCATAACTCCACTGTGCATTGTCCTATCACTACAAAACTTCTGTCACATGGTCAGAGTCCAAGCCTGAACAGCTCTATGTGTCAATATTTCCTCAGTGTCATAGCGCCACCTACTGATTCGCCAGGAAACAGGAAGTACTTTGTTAATCCACTCTGCATTATCCAACCGGCTCCAAACTACTGACCTATGATCACAATACTGATCTGAACAGCTCCACATATAAATATTAGTTCAGGGTCATAGCGCCACCTACTGATCAGTGTGAAAATTAAGTTGTGTTAACATTGTCCAATTGACACAAAATTGCTCACGCTACATCAGAGCGCCTACATGAACAGATATATATGTCTGTGTTTTTATATATATGTTATAACTACAATATAATAACTATATACAATAACTATACAATATACAATACAATAACTATATACAGATACTATACAGATTTAAATGGGGGAAGAGGGGAGGAGATGGCTCTTTCAATAGTGAAGGTTGCCTACCCCTGCCCTTTGTGACACAATTTGTGCCTTGATCAAACAATGGTCTTACACTGCCCTCTGGTGACTTAATGCTGCCGGTACAGGTGTAATGGCAATATTAGGTCACTAGAGAGCAGTGTAAAACCATGAAACACAGACATGGTGTTTTCATTTTGTTTATCAAACTCAGAAGCCACACCACAGTCACAGGGATTGATGAAAAGTTACAATCTTGATTACTTTAGAGCTTCATCTTGTTACAATCTTGATTACTGGATTAATATAATGTATAATAGATTAATGTAAATTGATTTACATACAATTTTCAGTTTGATGTGCAATTGATAGCGTGGACCGTAATGAACAATTAGCAGGCAAGGATCAACATCACATGACGGAAGCAGGAAGTGAAGTGTTTATCTTTCCGCAGTGCGCAAAACGCATGCAACGCGGAGACGTGCGCTTGGTCATCGATCGCTCTCTCCACCGACCGCTACAGGCTTCAACGTGCGGGTGCTCGGGCCCGCAAGTGCTACAACGTAGCCCTAGTTCTATCTGAAATTATAAATGTGCCCTCTGGAAATTGCCAGGATGTTTGTGGTATTGTGTATCTCTTAATAAGAGCCAGTTGTATCGTTAGTTTACAATGATCTATTTGCGGGGGGGGGTGGTGTAATAGAAAGCCACAATCTCCGCTCAGTGGCTTTTGTCTTCACTTGTCAGACAAACAAGCAGATGGAGGTGTTCGAGTGCCACGGGCCCCGGGCCGTGAGCTGTCTGGCCACATCGCAGGAGGGAGCAAGGAGGATCCTGCTGGTCGGCTCCTACGACAGCACCATCAGCGTGAGGGACGCCAAGAACGGGCTCCTGCTGCGCACGCTGGAGGGACACATCAAAACCATCCTGTGCATGAAGGTAACCTCACCGCCGAGACTCAGCCAGTGAGCAAGTAGGAGTTTATACACAGTGTCCCAGCAAACGAGGAGCGAGTGAAACAGTATCTTCTCCGCTTTTTGAATAGTGGAACATTGAGGGACAGTTGTGGCTCAGGGGGTAGAGCGGGTCATCCACTAAACCAGATCGGTGGTTCGATCTCCGACACCTCCAGTCCAAAGCCTAGCAAATTGCCGTCTGTGTCAACAGTGTATGAATGTGTGTAATGGGTGAATGCAACTTTTTGTGTTAAGTGCTGTGAGTTGCCGATAAGACAGGAAAAGCTTTATATAATATACTCCATTTATTGTGTCTATATAATACTTTCATGTTATGTTTTCTTTGTGCTGATGAATTATACGTTGAGTTTGTTTCCTAATCGTTCGTCTCTTCTCAGGTGGTCAATGATCTGGTTTTCAGTGGCTCCAGTGATCAGTGCGTCTACACACACAACATCCACGTGAGTAATCCAGTTTATCTCTTTCTACACAATGTTTACGTGTGAAAACTCCAGTTCATAGTGTGGTTGAATCCCGCTTATAGTATGTTGTGTCTCGCTGTGTGTCTGCAGACTGGAAAGCTGGTGCGTGTCTATAAAGGTCACAGTCACGCTGTCACCGTGGTGTCCATCCTGGGGAAGGTGATGGTGACCGCCTGCCTGGACAAACTGGTCCGAGTCTACGACCTGCAGGTCAGTGACCTCACACCATCTGTCCTCTCAGATTAATGAAACACTCCGAGTCGGTCCCGGCTTTAAACTGCTCCCCCAGAAACAACTAACCCGTTTATTTGTTCCTCCTCAGTCTCACGACCAGCTGCAGGTCTACGGGGGACACAAGGACATGGTGATGTGTATGACCATCCACAAGAACTTGGTGAGATCTCCAGCTGTGATGTGATCTCGTCCGATGGGGGAGTGTATGAATGAGACGTGAACATCTGTGTGTGTGTGTGCTGTGTGTTTTCAGATCTACACTGGTTGTTACGACGGCAGCGTGCAGGCCACCAAACTGAACCTGATGCAGAACCACCGCTGCTGGGTGAGACACGGGACAGGAAGTGGAACTGGGAGGAGATGAATTGTCCTGTCTGGATTTCATTGTGGAGGTTTTTAATTGATTTCCTAACTGTGTCTTGTGTTGACAGTGGCACGGCTGCTCGCTGGTCTTTGGGGTGACGGAGCATCTGCAGCAGCACCTGGTCAACGACCACACCAGTGCCAACGCCCAGACGTTCAAGTGCCGCTGGAAAAACTGTGAAGAGTTTTTCTCCTCGCGCAACAGCTCCAAGCAGGTGAAGAAAGATGTGACCCCACACATTCCCTGTTTCTCTTGTCTCACATTAAAGATAGTCGCATATCGGGGGTATTTAGACATTTGATGACATCACCTGGAGCTCTGGGAAACCATGACGGGTATTTAGAACCATTTTCTGATGCTACACATGGAACCAAACCAGAAACTACCTGTAAAATGAATCAATGATAAGGATGTAGCCTCAGCCTGATGGACGTTTGATCTGTTTTGCAGGGGATGCTGACTCACATGTGTAAACATGCTGAGGAGGAGCTTGACCTGGAGACTTAAAGTTCCGGTGGTAGTAACATCGCCTTCTTCCCTCCCCCCCACACTGTTGACCTCCCATATTGGGGGGGGACCTTCTTGGGACCCACTTAACTTGTCAAGCCCGATGAGTGGCGTCTGATGACTCCATCCTTTATGTTCGGTGTTGGAATCCAACCAGATAGAATCGCGACAGGAGGGTTGGATGTGCTGTTGTTTATTTTTATATGTTCTTTCAAAACACGCCTTCCTCTCTCTCTCCGTCAGTCTGACCACTGCAGTTCCTCTTTTCACTGACCAAAGTAAAACAAGGAAACACGACTTTACACCACTGAAGAAGCCTCAGCGTTGCAGGTATCAGAGGGAGCTGTTCCGCTTTTCTTTCCAAAAATGCGACATTAAACCAGTGATCATCCTCCGGATTGGTCTGCTTCTATATGGCATGGGCTTAAGAGATGTTTTTTATTGTTGTTGTTGTGATGTTTCATGTTGAGCAACCTACTGTTATTTTAGTTTTCTTCTACAAAGTTTCCTTTGTTCACGCCAAGTAGACAATAATAATTTAAAGTTTTCAGATATGAATGATGTCGTCTCCCAGTTGTGGGAAAAAAACAGCTTTTGAAGGAGTTTCATTGAAGTGACAGGAATTAGTTATTTTTCCAGTTTGGTTGTAATTTTATTTTGGCGGTGAGGAATAACAGATTCTCACGTTGGGTTCAGTTACTGTTGTTTTATTTTGTTCTGTTGCTCATTCAGGTGATTTAAAGGAGTTGAGGGATTTAGGTGCGGTGCTGTGTGACTCGGCCTGACGTGGCCTTTTGAGAATTTGCCTTTGCAGTGAAAACTGAACCGTGATGTGAACGTGGTGATGTGTGTGTGTGTGTGTATGTTTGTGTTAATGTGTGGATTTATTCCTGATAACTGTCGACAGAGTGTTTTTCCATGAGTGAGAGTGAAGTATTTTGTTGACGGGATAATCCCTCTCGAGGAAATGTTGTATTTTTGGAATTAATTTAATATTTGGAGCATCGAGTAGAGGGCGGGATGGTTTACTGACAAAGTGTGGACGTGAAGGATGTTCAGAGGAGGTGTTGGATGGAAGAGCTTGAAGGGAAGAATAAGGATTCATGTCCCATGCCATACTTCACCCTCTTTAAAGACAAGCGAGTTGGTAACCGCTTTTTTAACCGGCTCATTAGACCAGTTTTAACCAGTGTGAGGGTCCAGTTGACTCAGTGTGGTGAGCGCTCTCTGGGTCAGAACCTCGACAGAGGGTTTGTTCACCGGATGTTCTCTCAGCCGCCGTCCTTCAAACTCCCCTCGACCGTTTGTCAGCTTCGATGAAAACGTGCGGTTCCCCTCTTACCTGGCATCCCTGGGTTTCTTCAAGTTTTTCAGTTGTTCTCAAAGTTGTGACGAGATATTTTTTAAGAAAGTGCAATCAAAGAAATTGTTAATTATAATAAAAAAAAGAATGTTGCAGCATTTAAAACTGTTTGTCGTCTTTATGATGTTTTATACTCTTTGAATCGAACGTGGCAGAGGGATGATGTGTCTCCACTTCCTCCTACGATCCTGAAGAGAATACGAACGCAGCGGCCATCTTGTGCTGATGATGTCAGTTGAGTCTCAGCTGTCAATCATCTCTCCTGCTTTTATAGCATCAAGAAACTCGTAACTAAACAAGCATCAGTCTATCACCTAATCTGACAGAAACAAAATGTATTTGTTGTGTACTTTGACTTTGAAGGTTTGATCCCATCCACTAACAGGGAGGAGGCGGGGCTTATGACAGGTACAGCAACCAGCCACCAGGGGGCGTTCAAGGCCTTTTGGTGTGTGGTCAGAGCAGCCCTCTTAAAATCAACATCAACACGTTCGGTGACAGTCAAACCAATAACTACACATTTATTTATTTATTAGATTAAGATGGTTAAAAATGCAGTACACTCATTAGACCAAAGCCTTAATACTTAATAATAAAAATCACAAAAAGCTGCAGTCCAACCCCTTAGCCGTAATCTTTCAAATCCATATTTGACCCTTGTATGATAAAACAACGTGTCAGCTCCACATTGTTGTTCTTGAGTCTCATCCGTCCACGTGCGGAGCTGAACGACAGGTGGACTGGACACTGTGTGGGGGGGGCTCGTACCCAGGATGTGGCACCAGTGAGGGTGAAACGTACTGACGTGCTACTCAAGGCCAACGATCCAGGTGTATTATTTTATTGACAAAGATAAGTGAGTGAAAAACAGAGTGAGGGCAGAGAGATGTCGGTTCTCGCGAGGCCCACAGATCTCCTGGAGAAATGTTGTGTCGGGGTGATTCACAAGTTTATTCAATGTCCACCAGGGAAAAAAACGCCTGCGCTGCTCAGTTTGACCACACGGAGGGGAGGGTGGGGTGGGGGGGTGGGGGGTATGAACAGTTAACCAGCACAGAGATGCTTCACGGGCAGAGCCACTGTGAGGTATCGTGACAGAAAAAAAAGGAGGTTGTGTGTGTTTGATGCCTGAGAAATGTACGGTACAAAGTAAGGTTGAGTATGAAAAAAAAAAAAGAAAGAAAGAAAGAAATCCAAAATCTTAAAAAGCCCAGAAAAAACAAAGTGAGTGACTGAAAGGAGACTGGGATCCTGATGATAGAGGACGATGTGAACAGGCCCGAGACCTACTGTCGAGAGAGAGAAGTGGAAAAGGTGAAACCTCGGAGAGAGAGAGAGAGAGAGCGGAGGAGCCGGGAGGAGGAGGTGGAGGAGGTG
Organism: Platichthys flesus; assembly: GCF_949316205.1. Lineage (NCBI taxonomy): Eukaryota > Metazoa > Chordata > Actinopteri > Pleuronectiformes > Pleuronectidae > Platichthys > Platichthys flesus. Next base: position 3,468,182 of record NC_084954.1, read on the forward strand.
GAGGAGGTGAGGTGGATGAGAGCTGACGGCCGTCGGGGGGGAACACTGAGTGTTGAGGTAAAGGCAGGTCTGGTCCTCGTGTGGAGTGGAGCTCACCTGGGAGAGGAGAGGCCTTTCTAGGCGTACATGGTCAACTGGAGCCACTGAGCAGGAGAGAGAGAGGGAAACGTCCGACAGTGACTTCAGGTACTTCAAATCAAATCTGACTTCAGGTACTTCAAATCAAATCTGACTTCAGGTACTTCAAATCAAATCTGACGTTATTGCCATTTTACAAACAACAGCAGTGAAGGCAGAATAACATGGCTTCTCCCTGGGATTACATATTCAATTTACTTATGACTTTATTACTTTAGTTTTAATATTACTTTCTATGTTGAGCGTCACATTGAATGAGGTGTTTGTCATGTTGATTTAGGTTGAATAAATCAAATAAGTTGAGATGGGATTTAATTCAATAAAGTTCTTCTCAATAGATACATTAATTAAACACACACTTAATTCAAGAAGTCTTCTCACCGTGGTTTTCTTACTTTAACGTTCAAATTAATTTTTAACTCAACAAAATTAAAAGCATAATGCATAAGCTACAGTTATATGATCCAATGTGTAATTCCAACAAAAAAATAAATAGAAATACTCATTAAAATAACATCATAAGAACAAATCAATTTAAATTACCCATCGGGCAAGAAAATGGGTGAAGTTGTAATGTTGCATTTGTTTTCATGGTTTTTAAACTACTTGTGTTCTTAATGGTGTGTTGTCGACCCAGTGAACCTCCAGTACACCTGTTTCCTGACATGGATTGAAAGTGTTGCCCAGTTCACGTCTTACCTCCAGCACACTGAGTCTGATGGTCCCATCTCCGTCCTGGTCAAAGGCCTGAAACGCCCCTGTAGAGAAACACAACCGCACTGCAACTGTGACTCAACACACGTGCAATTCAAACGATACTTCACACAATACTACACAACAGGAAATAAACACCAATCATGGATTTGCTATTGAAACAAATGGGGATTTCTCTAGATGTCCTGTGCATCAGTTTATAAACATTTACCCTCAATATTAAAAGACAAATTTGGCAAATTTGAAATCGTAGTTTCTCACACAGTTCATGTATCTGCAGTAGTTCTCACGCTGACTTACTGAACATGGCCTCGAGCCGCACCAGGCAGCTGATGAAGCTGTCGAAGTCGATGTTCATGCTCTCGTTGGCGTAGCGCATGGTGATGATGTCGTACAGCTGGTTGTTGAGACGGAAGCCTGAGCGGGACACAAGACACATGACTGTACAGTGACAAGAAGATTCAGAGGGTGAGTTCAAGCTGTAAGTTCACGTGCAGCAACAAGACTGAATCAATCCTCCTGTCGTCAAACAGCTCACTACACCGACCAGAGCCTCTCACAGGCTCTGCTTCTAAAAGGTGCTACTTCAAATTCATTCTTCAAACAAGAACTAATGATTTAATAAAATGAGTGGCATCAAAAATCTTTACTTACAAGCAGCTTTAATCAAATTATTTAACATCTGTAACAGTTGATAAAAAATACTTTGACCGTATTTTTCAACTTTAAATACATTTTATAATAATATATGTTCATTATAAACAGTTTCAAAGGATCAATTCACCCGCATCAGAAAAAGGTTTGTTGGGGTAATTCTCAAATGTTTCAATTCTTTGAGCAAATTAAATTTCCTTGACTTTCATTAGATTTATAGCACAAAGCTCGGCTGGGTAAAGTGAAGTCATATCTTTTAGTGGTTTGGATGAACGGACCCTTTGAGATTTCTCGGTGTGTGTTATTCACCTGCGTCGTTGACGGCGTTCCTCATCTCGTAGCTGTTGATGCTGCCGGTCTGATCCGCGTTGTAATGTTTAAAGATTCCCTGAAAGAGACCAGGAGTGAATATGACGCAGATCAACGTTTACCTGCGGCTCCGCATCGTCTTAAAGCAACAGCGCCCTCTGCAGCAATAAATACACACAACTGAACCCTGGATATTACCCATGATCCTCTGCTTCCTGAACCAGAGGAGCTGTCACCAAACTCTGTTCAGAATTCTTCATATTTTTAAAGTTGCCTTGTGAATATTGGAGATAAACTCAGGTTTTTAATAACTTCTGAGTCTTTTTAACTGAACCACAGTTCAGCTTCTGACCGTTGAAGCTGAGACTCTCCATCAGCTCCTCACTTCTCCCACTCAACCATCAAACTGTCTGAAGGTGAAAAAGCTGCCCAGTGTTGCTTCTATGTGTTAATTGTCAAACATGATTAATCCCAGTATAATGTGAAGTTCTCAAATGATTGAAAAGCAGAACCAGCACCCCCCACCTGCCACTGTTTGATCTTATTCCACAGATGTCTGAACTCCTGCAGGTTGAGTCGACTGGTCCCGTCCATCTGAGCCGACGCAGTTAAGACCAACATCATGTGACGTCAGGGTCCACTCACAGAACCACTGGCTTCATTTTCCAGTACATTATCATTCAGGTGTCACACAACACCTCACACAAACAGAGGGCAGGTTGTGTTTTGTGTTCACTGACATGGATCATGTGACTTTTTACTGTGTTCTGGGTGTTGTTTCAGTGTGTTTGAGGGGGTGACAGCGAGGGGGGGTGGAGCCTCAGCCCTGTGGGCGTCGATCACAGACTCACAACAAGGGTCTCGGCAGGTTGTGCCTCTCACAGACAACACAGCCCGATGCACTCGATACAAAGGATACGTCCATCAGAGCAATCATGCTCCTGCAGCTCTCCAGGCTGAAGCCCTCCGTGTTCAGGTCCTTATCTGGAGAGGGGGGGGGGGGCAAACATAGAGGATTGTTTACAGGTTGGATGAACTAATCTGTGACATTATGACATGTTTAGGTATCAAGATATCAGGTTGTTTTAGACTCACGTTTGGTGATCACTTTGTTGAGAACGTTTTTCAGTTCGTTGGCGGTTATTTCCATGTCCTGAGGGAGAGAAAGAGGAAACAGAGGATGAAGAAAACAGAGGAGGAAGCGGAAACAGAAGAGGAAGAAACAGAGGAGGAAGTGACCGAGGGAGAAGAAACAGAGGAGGAAGAAACAGAGGAAGAAGAATTAACAGTTGAGGATGAAACAGAGGAAGACATGACAGAGGAAGAAGAAAACAGAGGAAGAGGAAACAGAGGAAGAAGAAACAGAGGATGAAGAAACAGAGGAGGAAGTGACAGAGGAAGAGGAAACAGAGGGAGAGGAAACAGAGGAGGAAGTGACAGAGGAAGAGGAAACAGAGGGAGAGGAAACAGAGGATGAAGAAAACAGAGGAGGAAGCGGAAACAAAAGAGGAAGAAACAGAGGAGGAAGTGACCGAGGGAGAAGAAACAGAGGAGGAAGAAACAAAGGAAGGAAGAAGAAACAGAGGAAGAAGAATAAACAGTTGAGGATGAAACAGAGGAAAGAGTCACAGATGAAGAGGAAACAGAGGAAGACATGACAGAGGAAGAAGAAAACAGAGGAAGAGGAAACAGAGGAAGAAGAATCAGTGGAGGAAGAAGAAACAGAGGAAGCGGAAACAGAGGATGAAGAAACAGAGGAGGAGGTGACAGAGGAAGAGGAAACAGAGTAGGAAGTGACACAGGAAGAGGAAACAGAGGAAGATGAAACAGAGAAAGGAGGAAGAAACAGAGGAAGAGGAACAGTGGAGGAAGTAGAAAACAGAGGAAGAAGAAAACAGAGGAAGTGGAAACAGAGGAAGAAGTGACAGAGGAAGCAGAAACAGGGTAAGAAGAAACAGAGGAAGAAAAAAAACGAGGAAGAAGAAACAGAGGAGGAAGTGACAGAGGAAGAGGAAACAGAGGAGGAAGTGACAGAGGAGGAAGAAACAGAGGAAGAAGAAACAGAGAAAGGAAGAAGAAACAGAGGAAGAGGAAACAGTGGAGGAAGTAGAACACAGAGGAAGAAGAAAACAGAGGAAGAGGAAACAAAGGAAGGATAAATAAAGGAAGGATAAATAAAGGAAGAGGAAACAAGGGAAGAGGAAACAGGGGAAGAAGAAACATAGGAAGAAAAAAACAGAGGAAGAAGAGACAGAGGAAGATGAAACAGAGGAGGAAGTGACACAGGAAGAAGAAACAGAGGAAGAAGAAAACAGAGGAAGAAGAGACAGAGGAGGAAGTGACAGAGGAGGGAGTGACAGAGGAAGAATAAACAGAGGAGGAAGAAAAAGAGGTAGAAGAAAGAGAGGAATAGGAAACAGAGGAAGAAGAAAACAGAGCAAGAAGAAAACAGAGGAAGAAGAAACAGAGGAAGAAGTGACAGAGGAAGAAGAAACAGTGGAGGAAGAAACAGAGGAAGAAGAAAGAGAGGTAGAAGAAAGAGAGGTAGAAGAAAGAGAGGAAGAGGAAACGGAGGAAGAAGAAACAGAGGAGGAAGTGACAGAGGAAGAAGAAACAGAGGAGGAAGTGACAGAGGAAGAAGAAACAGAGGTAGAAGAAACAGAGGAGGAAGAAAGAGAGGAAGCGGAAACAGGGGAAGAAGAAACAGAGGAGGAAGTGACAGAGGAAGAAGAAACAGAGGTAGAAGAAACAGAGGAGGAAGAAAGAGAGGAAGAGGAAACAGAGGAAGAAAAAACAGAGGAGGAAGTGACAGAGGAAGAAGAAACAGAGGAAGAGTTCTCAAACACTTACATAACTCATATAACATTTAAATAAACAGCTGCTGTGAAGAATGATTCATTAGTCATGGAGTTTTTTACACGTTTACACTTCCACCAAGGTTCTGTTTCCATCTGTGCTGGTTAGTTTGTCTGTGTACAAGATTATATAAAAACTACTGGACAGAATACCACAAAACTTGGTGGAAGGATGCAGACTAGATGAGGGAAGAACCCATCACATTTTGCTGCGGCTCCGGATCCTGCACTCACATCTCCAGCTATCTCCTGAAAAATAGTCCGGAACTGCTGATCCTCCTCGCTCTCCTCCCCCGCCGAGGCCGGTGCCGGCTGAGGCGTCGTGGAGACCCAGAGCAGAGAGACACAAATGAGACGTGAAGGGAAGAACATGTGGATATCATCTCATTTGCCGTGATTGAGGAATAATAATGAACCGTTTGACTTAGTTCATGACTTTGTTTCCCAGCGAGCAGGAAGAGAATTGAGACTTTTAAACACCATGACTCACCACTGGATGGTCCGCCTCGATCCTGTTCTCTATCTCCCTGGATGAAGACCAACAAACAGCAGTCACCATGATGACTACAACATCTCATGTGGACCATAAGCCTGTACAATACTGTTACCTACAGACACACATCTACAAATCATCTCATTCTCATCAGATATTGAGCTAACTGTGAAATCCTGAGCTGCAGAAACATCTGGTCACATACTCACATTGGACAGAGAGATTGTGAGAACTAAGCTGTGAATAAAATGTGTTAGTTTAGCGCCACCTGCTGCTTCCTCCAGGGACAACATGCTCTCTTGATTTGTCTCATTAAGGGTCGTAGACTGTACAGCACAAGGAGGCTGTCAATTAATAAATGATTCTAGATCTGATCTGAAATACGAGGAGGTTAGAACTAATGGTATTAACATTGATTTATTTGCAGAGAAGTGACCCATGTGATGGGGATCAGTGTGGCCGTGCACATCCATCACAGCCTGATTCCCAGCCGGCTCTGGGGTCCGTCAAAGTGCAGGGGCCCGGCTCTTTCTGGTCCTCCTGGTGTCAGGGGCAGGGGGAGGGTCGGGAGGGGGGTGGGGGCTTGGATGTTTGTCGAGGCTGGAGTATGCAGCACTGAATATTTTGAAAGTTTACCGGATCGTGCCCAAATCTGAAGTCGCTTGTCCTAAAAAAGATTCCATAACAGCTTCGAACTGGGGCCGATTTCTTCCAGCTCTACAAATCAAATTGCCGTTAACATGGTTTGTTCTTTGTGGTTTGTGTGTCCCACCCGCCAAGCAGCAAAGAAACCCACCCCTCATTCAACAAATAACACAAACCTGTTATGTCTAATGCACACAGATGACAGATCACTGTTAAACTGGCTAACTCTGTCCTCCTGCTGCTTCAATGAGAACAAGCAGGGCTGGGTATTCAATCCCCAGAGGAAGTTAACTGTATATTTATAAAGGTGTGAAAAATCTTTCTTGCCTCACAAGGACTTGAAATAAATTCAAACAGGGACCAGAACTGTTTATTCTATTTATCTTCATCTGAAGAATTGAGCCGGTTTGGTTTGAAATGATCAATTTATGAGTTGATGAATCAAATCGATCAACTGGAGATAACTGGCAGTTAATTATTTGTTTGCTCCACCTTCTTGAAATTTGGATTGAACTTTTATGATAGTAAAATTTGTAACTTTGAGTTCTGTGTGATATATTTTGCTAAAGTTTGCGACAGAACTTGTAGAGAATATAAGAAACAGCATTGATGAAAATAATCTTAAATTGCAGCTCTAACCTTTGTTATGAGTCTCGAGAATCCTAATAAGTTTATTTCCATGATTCTCCTAAATGAAGTATTTCAATACCCAGCCCTGCTTCTAAAACACAGGATGAACATCAGTGGAATAGAATTAGCATCTACTAACAAACACATGTAACTGTCTCCACACTATGAACCTGCTCCCCCCCCCCGCAGCCTCCCTGCCCGCCCTCACCCACTCACTCTGAGGTGTTCTTCTTCTCGGAGAAGACCCGCAGGATGAACTCGCCCTCCTGGTGCGGCTCGTAGGTGGAGGGCACGATGACGTACTCCCCGGGAGTCAGGCGGAAGCGCTGGGTCACCTCGCGCAGGTTGATGTAGGACTTGCAGCGCGCCTTGGAGGAGTTGAAGAGGAAGAAGTCCTTCTGCATGTGCTGCTTGTTGCCATGCATCTGGGTGGTGGTGGGGGGGGGGGGGGGGGTTTAAGAAACTGATTCAACCATAATATATTTATATCAAAATAAAACTACAAAGACATGGAACTATAATTCAAACAGACAGTGTGGGGGTGTCAGTAACTTGCAAGCAGCTGCTCAGTCTGGTTTACAGCTTCCTTACCTCCTTAGGCACCTGGAGAGAGAGAGAGAGAGAGAGAGAGAGAGAGAGAGAGAGAGAGGGAGAACGAGAGAGAGAACGTCAGTGCTTGTGTTATTAGAAGATACAAATTAAAACTTTACAAAAAAACCATTATTCATATGGTGTTAAGATTATATTCATCACTTTGAATACTTCTGAACATCATTTTATGATTTTGAACGAGATTATGCAAAAACTACTGGATGGATTTAGTTAAGGTCAGAGAAGAGGGCATTCAGTTTTTGTGAGATATGGTATTTTTGTGCAAATTTCATCAAAATACAAAAGTGTGAAAAACGGGGCCTAGAATAGTTAAATGAGAACTAAACCCGGACACCTCATAAATGGCGAATCCGATGGTGAAGAGGTTGGCGCCCATCTTTCGCTCTTTCCGCCTGTTCTTCTGCATCAGAGCCACCACGAAGGTGCAGCCCACCTCGTTGTCCTCGGGGTCGTCGTCCTCCTCCAGCAGACGCAGGCGGTACTGAGGGTTGGTCCAGAAAGTGTCTGCAGCACAGAGAGCGAGGGGTTGATATCGGTTTTAATCCTGGAGGTTAATGTTTCCTGCTCTGTCACTTCTACCCTCAGAGAGAGAGACGCTCACCTGGATAGTTCCTGCAGCCTCCGGCGGAGCAGCCTCTCACCCAGCGGCCCTCGTTCACAGAAACCGTCCACTTGTGGATCTTATCGTCCTCCAGGGCGTTGGGGGTGAGGTTGCAGATCTCAATCTTGGTGTAGTTCTTCTTGAAATCCTCGAATGACATCCTGGACGGGAAGAGAAACCATCAGGATGAAGAAAAGCTGCTGTTAAATGTTAGAAACTCATGGACACATGGATTTACTCTAGAATAAAAGGGCTATCAGAAAACATAGGAGTGTTTCTGGAATCCACATTTCACAACAGGAATCAACAGCAGTGGAGTTTTGGTTTTCGCTCACCAGAACTCTCCATCCTCGGCGCTCTGGTGCTGCAGCTTCTCCTTCTCAGTCTTAGACAGCGTGGCCCACTCCTTAGAGCTGAAGGGAAGAAAACAGGAGACTTATTCTCATCAAAGTGTTAATAACAATTCAAAAAGATATAAAAAGTGAACCAGTGGAGCAGAACATTACGACTGAGAATAAGGGATTATGGGTAAAGATGGTTAGAGGGTCCGTACTTGTCGCTCCAGGGGCCGTTCCACTCCACTTGGCCCCAGGGGTTCCTGAGACGCACCAGACGGACCTTAGAGTCCTTGTGCTGAGACGATTTACACTGAAGGGAACAGACGGTTTCACCTTTAAACTCTCATCCACTCATAATGTCTCCGCTTGTGATAAACTACCCACAATCCCTCCTGTTTTACCTCCTCCACCGCCGTGACAGAGTAGGCGTGACCTTTCACAAGTCCCGTCACAGTCCGAGTCTCGAAGCGAGCAGGAACCAGGGACTGAAGGGAAAACAAAATATATATATTTATATATAATATAACATTAACAGAAGAAAAAAAACACCAACACTACAAATTAGTTCAGAATTATAAACAAGAAATAGAATAAAACAGGAAATCGTGACATAAAAATAGTTCAATTTATGTTCTGGCTAAAGAAAAAGTAATATTACTATATTTTATTAATGTTTATTATTTTATTATGTGACCAAAGAGGAAATATATTAGATATTTTATGAATAAAGTCTTAAAATCAGAAGAATAAAAGTCATAATGTGTAATATAAGGAATGTGGAGCATCTTGTTAAGTTATCCTTTATTATAGGTTTTTAGAAATAATGAATTCATCTTTTGTCAGCTTCATATTATCATAAGTATGAGGACTTTGAAAAGATTGTGAAGAAGCAGGAGGAGGGAATTCCTGCCTGACTGGTTATCGTTGCTCTTTGTGATATTCAAAGAGGTTTCATAGTTTCTCAGGAATCAGGGAGTTTGGTTCAAGATTCATATTCTTCAACACGTCCTTATCACTCTGTCCTAGAAATCAACAGAAGCACACTTCTTGTTTTTGGTGATGTCAGGTGGTTTGGACTTCTAGCTCCTCTTGTTAAATAACCTCCCAACCGGTATCACAGTGAGATACAGACTGGAGACTCACATCGATGGAGCAGCCCATCAGGGAGCCTCTCTCCAGAGCTTTCTTCATGATCTTGTAGAGCTCTTTAGGAGCTTCCTTCATCTCGTAGAACTCTGTGACTCCCCCGGTGAAGTCCTCCATGGCCTCGGTGGTGTTTCCACCCTTCAGGGCCTCGTAGGAGCCGTGAAGCCTGGACAGGGAAGAGCCCAGGGGTCACATTTGCTCATGTTTATTATATTATTATCCAGTGTGTATACATCAGACACAAGAAGAGGTGTGTGCTGACTGAGGTAGTTTCCTGTTGAGCCCATGTAAGCGTGAAGGAGCAGTCTAACATTCAGAGTAGAGGTCGACCAATAAGGGATTTGAGGATATGCCGATAGTTGAGTGGTCAAATATTTCAGATACGATTTTCCTTCTGATATACAAAGTTTTAAAAATAGCCTTAAATGTTGTTTTCAAACTTTCATCATGAGTAAATGCAATGGAGGATTCCAATTTGACAGTTTAAACATAAACTATGAGTAAAATTAAATAAAGCTATCTTTTCTGCATTGTTTATTCTGTAAAACACAAAACATAACACATAAATCAGTCTATCGGCTAATCCAGTGACCACTGAACCAGGACCCCCCCCCCCACACACACACACACACACACTCTCTCTACAGTAAACCAATATTGGGTCCTCTCACTTGGCGTAGGCCTTCTCCAGCAGCGCGCTCCAGAACTCGTTCCTCTCGGCCGACTTGGTGAAGACGAGCTGGTTGTTGAAGGTCGGGATGCGGTCGTCAATGACCACATCGACCCAGTCGCCATAGCGCCAGAACTGAAGGGGCGGGGGGGGGGGGGGGGGTCAGGGAGAAGAAACAACGACTGTCAACACTTGACTCAACAAGGTCCTGCATGAGGATTTATTCCCTTTTTTAAGGATTACATTTGAATGAGTTCAGTTTAAAGACCATGAATTCATGGGGTTTTCCTCATTTGACCTCAGATGATAGAACTGAGCTCTCTGCTGGAGCTGATGAAGGTTTCTGACCTGGAAGTGGAAGATGCCGGCGTAGCCCTCAGAGAAGCTTTGCTCCGCGGGAACAACTCGGTACAGAAGCTTCTCGTTCAGGGTGAGAGAGGCGATGGCCGCCAGCAACCAGCAGTCACCTGAACACAGGAAACCAGTTCATTTCAACCACAGCAGGGGGTTCAAACTGTGACTGAAGTGGGAGAAGATCAAGACGTGAACTGTTTGGACTGATGTGAGCTTGTATCCACGTCCCACACTCGACATGAACATAGTGTCGGTGTGATTTCCCTCGTGGAGAAGGTGGAGACCTTCTCGGAGGCCTGTGGAGGAAACGACCTCTGCTGACGTGCTCACTTTCCTGATTGTCACAGGTGAGTGACAGGGCGTCAGCGGCCACTGGGAACAATGTCAGGTTTTCAACAGGGACAGTTAACAGTGCCTGCCAGGACCTTTGTCCCCCTGGTCCCCCTTTATTTGCAGTCTGAACTGGACAACAATGAGAAGTGCTGCTGGTTGGATTCCCTTTCCAAAAGAGCGAGCACAATGTGGGGAGGCCGCTGCAGGCAGGGAGGCCGTGTGCGGGGGGGATTGACGGGATATTTGCTCCCCTGTTTTCCCCGAGCTGTTGAATACAGCTCCATCCACGTCTGTCCATGCAGAGACAGTTTTCTTTTAAACGCTCTCGCTCTATTTCAGGATTTTACTATATCCCCCTTTTCCTAACTCCCCTCTCCTAAATGCTACAGGCCCTGCTCCAGTAATTCTAGGGATCAGGTTGAGGTTTCAATTTAAATAAATTAAAACGAGTGGTTACCCAGATCTCCCTGGCAGATGTCCGTCCTGCTGGCGCCTCCGACAATGAACTGAGGGTTCTCACAGATTTCCTGCAGACAACAAACACACAGAGGAGTCGAGGATCAATCTCAGATCAGAGGTTTGAGTCAGTAAACAGATTGTAAAACTCCCTGAGAGAAACGTGTGACTACAGCCATAGTTATAACTCATAAAACATCCATTATATCTGAAACACATGCACAACTCTGTGGCATCCGGGTCACTCCACTCCAACCCGTCCATGCAGGGAAGACAGGACTTCCACCACCTCTTCATCTCCAGGTGAAGTTAAACTTTCCAGGATTGAAGCTGCTGTGAATTTAAAAGACAACCTCCCACATGTGATCCATCCCCTTTTAATTAAACTCTCCTCCATGGGCCCCCCCCTCCTACCTTGGGCCTCTTCCAGACGATGTTCTTGACCTTGTTGGACTTGTGCCCGAGCTCTTTGAAGCCCAGGGACTCCACGGTGGCCGGGAAGGACTCATCCTCGAACGGGTTCTTCCTCTGAATGCACTCCTGTCTCAGGACGCTGTAGTCCTGGCTGTTGAAGCGGAGCGGCTTGTTCAGGGAACCTTCCCCGTCCTTCCTCTCTCGTTCCCGGATCAGCCGGTCGCAGAAAAAGCCAGACGGTGTGTAGGGCATCTCGTCTCGGTTGGCTTTTTCTTTCAAAAAAAAAACTTTTGCCACTAGTACTAAAGTCTTACAAGCCTAAAAACCCTGGCATAAATCCAAACAGCTAATGTCTGATTGGCTCCCTCCGCGTGTGACGTCCCCCTTCCCTTCGTCACAGAGCAGATGCAAAAGAGACAATCACTCCACATGCATTCACCTTTGCACGTACACATGCACAGAAACCCACACCTCACACAAACGTCTATTTGTCGCGTTCCCATTGGCCACGGCGGACAATGATCTCTCCCTGGCCGTGGTGCGGCGGTGCCATCATTGTTGGGCGACACAAAGGCCAGTGGGCCGCGCCAGAGGGCATGTAAAGAGTGGTGGGTAGATGCCTTGCCTCAGCAGAAGGCATTCAACCCCTTTAAACCTATTCTCAATGGAGCTCAGCATTGAGCAGTCTCAGCACAACCAGCGCAGGCGACGGCCATGAAGAGGAGTAGCAGCCATTTTTAGCACCGGTCGGAAAAAAGCTACTTTTTGCTCCTGATGTTTTGGTTTTTCTTTTTTTATGTAGAAAAGCGGAAATGAGAACTAATCGACTGGCAGTGTGTGATGATGTGTTTAAATGTCACTTATTTTACCGTCCAAATGAATTTCTAGCAGAAGAAACACAGAATATAACATTTCTGATATGTAAGCAGGAATATAATTTGTGAGAAAGCATAAAAAGAACTGAATATTTGTTCAGAGAATAAATAGACATGGTTTAATGTTCCTACTGTACTGTTCCTCATCTGAGGAACAAGCTGAGTTATTACAGAATATCAGGATTTGACAGTGAAGCGGACCTTTGACCTTTTGGACATTAAACCTCATCGCTTCATTTGACCCTTTAGAGACTTTTATGTAAAATGTTGTCATAATATGCACAAGCAGGTTGGTGAGGTCACAGTGACCTTTGACCTCACACCACTAAAATCTAATAAATGTTATGAAAGAGGTAAATATTATCAAACATAATCATGACGCCTCTAGCCAGAGGAATAAAAAGCAATTTACAGCTTATTTTGTTATCTCTCTCATCATATATTAGATTCTCTCTCTCTTCTATCACCACATATTTTCTTATCTTCTTCCTGTTAAACATTGAATCTTTAAAACGACCATTGTTCAATATCAAACAACATCGTTCATCGTAAACAAATATTTGTACAAGAACCTGCTACAATGGTTCAGACTCAATATCAGTAAAAAAAATTAAATCCTGATTAAATGATTCTAACTCGCAGCAGTTTCCTTGTAAAGTCTCATGAAGGAATAAAGCTTGTTCCAGCGTTTCCTGTCCTATTGTGGTATTTTTGTGTCGCTCAGCAAACATCCGCTCCGGGAAGATGTCGGGTCACACAACACGATATTGTAAAACTGTGACGACATGTTCAAAACAAAAGAGTGAACATCAGAAGCTGCACATCATTTATTGAGGGGAGGAAACTTTAAAACATGAATTTTACCGTTTTCCTTTCGTTCTTATTTGTCAACATGGCTTCACGTTTATTCACTTTCTTAAAACGTACAAATAGTCATATGAGGAAAGAATGATTCAATTAATAAAACGTTGTATTGAAGGTGCAGCTCCTAATAAACAGGTGTAACGTTTGTAAAAAAGTGACCTTTACTGCTATATGGTTGAATGCATCCACCAACCAGTGCAGTTTCAGTTTACATGCTTTTTTCTTTTCTAGACTCATGAGGTCACAGTGACATTTGACCTTGGGCCACTGAAATCCGTTCATCTTTGACCCCAAACTGAACATTTGAACCATATCTGTTGTGTATTGACAGCCTAAGTTTCTCCCTTCACAGTTTCTGTTATGCCCCCTTTTATGTGACGTGCTGACGTTGTGTGTAAAAACTAATAAAGGTTTACGAGCAATTCTCCCGTGTATTCATTATTGGCGATAGTGCCTGATAGCAGAGTAGGCAACAATATCCCTATATGGCAATCTATATAGGGATATAATCTATCAGGTGTCACATTCAGCAGTTAGCATGGATGTTGATGTCCTCCTCCTCCTCTTTCTCCTCCTCCCCCCCCCCCCCCCCCCCCCCTCTCGACGGACACGAGCAGCGTGAACCTACAGAATGTGAATCTCCCAGTCCGTCACCACTCTGAGGCTCAGGCTGCTCATGGTCAGTTTGCAGCAGGTCTCCGTGAACTGAAACTCAGCAGGAGTGTCCTCGGACCCTGGGGATGAAACCAAGAGGTTGATGCTGTTTTACAGTTGAGGAGTCGGCAGAACTGGGAGTTTCTCCCTTTACAATATTTGACCAATTAAAGAAAAAGAGTGAATAAGACAAAAAAGTCCAGATACAACACATGATGTCACTTTTTCCACCAAGATATAAAAAATGCAAAAAGATATAAAAAGCAAGAATGGATAAAATGGGTTTTAGCCTCTTCACATTGGCTTCCTGTTTTTTAGAATGTATTTTAAGGTTCTTTTAATTACTTACAAGGCAATTAATGATCTGATTCCTCAGTTTATCACAGATTTTTTATCCACATACAACCTGAAACAATCAAAGCTTAACATACTTTACTTATATCGTACAGCGTTCCCTGATTTGCAGAATTCAGAGGTTTGGTTTTGTTCTTTTATAATCATCATTATAACTAATAGATGCCTTTATTTAAGGCTGTTGAGTTTCCTTTAAACCTTTATCTAAACGGACCCTGTCAGGGTTCTGTGTGGCCTTCGATCAGGCTGTTTCTAATTGGACGACACGTCTCTGCCTCATCATCATCATCATCATCCTTCTGACTGGGTACAATGTGAGTTCACGCCGGAGCTCCTCACCTGATTGGTGCACAGTCACGGCGGTCGGTTTGCTCTTCAAACCCAGGATGGTGACGGAGTGAACGAGAGGTGTCAGAGTCAAACGCTCATTCTTCACCGGCGGCACTGAGAGAAGCAGGTGTCAGGCCTTAGGAAATTATTGATAAAAAGGTATTGAGTGTATTTTGTCCATCGTCATTCGTGTAAGGTTTGTACCAGATGGGAGAAATTCCCTTCAGATGTTAATGATTTATTGACCACCAAAATCAAATCATATTAATAAAGCTTTTTGCCAAATCTGAAGATAATGCACAGATACAGTGCTCATGAGCCTGATGAGAAGAAAACTGTGTCCCTGTGATGCTCAGGAGGAGGGAGGGTGACTCACCGGCAGAGCAGCCGGCCTGACAGCATGTCGAACCTGCGCAGACAGAAGGCCTTTCTGTGGAGGTAGATGAAAGAGTGGCCGTCGTCCAGGTACAACTCCCCATCAGCAGCCCCCTGCACAGAGGAGGCACCTCACTAATTTAATTACACAAATGTCACAAGTCGGAACCAAACAATCATAAATCCTGAGTCGTTTTTGGACATTAACTCTGGAAAATGTCTAAAAAAATGGGTTGATGAAGCAGGGATCTCATTGTCTTTTCAATTCTACACTTCCTGGGTGTTTTCTTCATGTATGGCTCCTCTCTCTCATCCTGAGATATTTGTATTCTCACATGGGTTCACTCATTTTACAGACATTTTCAAGACAACTGACGCAGAGATGTGCCTTCTCATGTACAGACCCACTGGAACATCTCAGGACAATGTCTGTCTGAAATCAGCTTTAGTGAAAACACAGACAAAAAAACATTTGGGCAGCTACACACTGTACTAGGAAAAGATGAATCACGACAAAAAACATCTGATTTCCTTCCATTTTTTATTACAAAATTGGAATTGGAATTTTATTGGTTTTCATTGGTTAGGTTTTTTCTTGTACTGTATATCTACATATTTCATAATAACTAATATTCGAGCTCCTGGTCAGGGTTAAAGCAGATTTGAATATGAACAGAAGCCGTTTTCTTCTCTGCTCCTCTGACTCTTACCTGAGAGTCCAGAGCCACAGTGATGGAGAGCGGAAGCAGCTGGAGGTCGGCTGTGCAGTAGCTGCTTCCTGCCGACCTGCAGACAACCGGGCCGCCTCTCTGGAACACAGGAACCTGGACAGAAATAGCAACTTCCCTCCTTAATATGTAATAATAATCAAAACAGTTTAAAACCAAATAACTATAATTCTTATGAAACTCTTGAAACACGAATAAATTTCCCTCTGTCAGGGTAGATAATCAGTTTTATTTATCTATAAGGCCTCTAGTGTTTGTTTACCCCCTCACATCACCTGTGATGTGTTTGAATGAATATGACAACTACTGACAGTCCACTCCATGTTATAGCCCCCTCTACTGTTTGGATCGTGGTACTGACCGTGTCCAGGGTGTCAGGGAGACTCAGGGTCCTTCCTCCTTCGTGCGCCATCGCAGATTGGACATCACAACAAATCTGAAACAAAAGCAAACCTGAATGTAAAATCCCCTCTGAGGTGTAACGTGAATAAAACCACGTATGTTACCCGGAGGCAGGTTTACCTCATCAGATCCAGGAAGTAGCATTTTGACTTCCTGAACTCCAGGATCGGTAACGGGACAGGCCAGCAGGGTGCCCCCTGCAGTGAAATCAGAGACAGAACTCAGTGTGTGATGAAGTCAAATGATCACCTATCATATGCTGGTGGTCCACACTGAAGGTGCCTCGTTCTCTGGGGAACTCCACCCATAGAGGCCTGTTTGAAACAAATGAACAAGGTCATCTCGACCTCTGGCGTCTGAAAACGTCAGCATTCACTTCACAGGAGCACGAGTGATGCTTGTGGCTGCAGTGCATCCACTGACCAGCAGTCGGCAGCAGCACTCACCTGATCGGAGGCAGCCCAGCGCTGTGAGCCTGGTGGAACAGAGTGTACCAGTAGGGCAGCAGCTGATACCTGAGCAGAGACATTTGTCACATTGGGGTGGAAACGAGGGGCCTGTACTAGTTCACGATAACAGATCATAGCACAACTACTGGAAAAACCAGAGTCCCCGATGGACAGTATCGTGTCAGGGACAAAGGAGTTGGAACCTCTGTTGGATCACCGTGCGGATGGCAGCGGTGACCTCTTCCCCAAACAGCCACGGCTCCCGGCGCTTTGACCAGCAGGCAGAGTGACCACGGAAGAACGGCTGCAGGGCGGCGGCCTGGTACCAACGCACCAGCACCTCGGGATGCGGATCGTTGAAAAACCCGCCAACATCAGCCGGAGCGAGTCATCAGCCCTTCCACTGTGGCCTCGAGCTGAGAAGGAAAACACAGGTCGTCCGGTGAAGTGATCCAGGAGAAGGAGAAGCTGCCTCAGGGAGTCAGTGTATTGTTAATAGAAAGTATCTGGGTTTGACCTGTGTAAAAAATAGACTAAACCACTCACCTGGTAAAATCCATAGAGGTTGTGCAATTCCCGATGTTCCCAGCCCCCATAATGCACCGCGTCCTTCAGCATGGTCTGCTCCGGCCCACCGAACACAGATGAGCCTCGTTCGTATCATTCCACAGAAATAACGAGGGCGTGGATCCCTGCATCGGACACATCCACATCAGCAGGACTGTTCACTGAGAGACCAGTTCAACTTAGAGAGCATTCAGGTACCTCATCGTTAGCATCTGTTAAAAGGTGATGGCAAAAAGTGAAAAGCCTTTACTTCACATCAAATACAAAAGGTTAAATTCTTCAGCCTTCATCGTTAAGTACTCTGTCGTCCTTCTGTACATCATCAATGAATTTGGATTAACTGAGTGGGAAATCCTTAATTTCCCTCGGGATCAATAGAGACCTTGTACTTATCCAGGCCGAGGCATAGGGAGTACCATGCTGGAGTGGCAGGGCGGCTGAAATCAAGGTAACAGGACTCACCTATGAGAAACGATTATATGGATTGATTGGATTGATTCACCAGCAACATGGAGGGAGTTTCCTGCTGGTCCACTTTGACCTTTACACTTTCACGAGAGCCACGTATAAAAATAAATCCTCCAATGATGTGTCCTCTGCCAATAAACCTGATTTAAAAGACAAACTTAAAAGGTGCCCATCTGAATACAGAGTCCATGTGAGTTGTGTGTCTGTGCTGCAGTCACGTCAATGCAGTTCATTACAACAGGAAGTCAGCTCCATTAGCAGAAGGTCGAATCCTCTGATGTGAACACCGAGAGATGGAGTTTGTACCTGGACACAGCTTCACTCTCCTCAGACATTTCCAACACACGTCACAACTGTCGCTTCTGACAGAGTCGGAACGAACGACCGTGAGCTGCAGCGACCACACGGACCACAGAGCGGGAGGACCGAACCGAAACTACAACATCAACACAACATCCGGCCTGACTCTTCAAAACAAAACACCGCCTGAGGAAACCTTTAGAACTTTATCCCCTTTGTACACATTTATTAGTATAGTATGGTATAGTATAGTATAGTATAGTATAATATGGTATAGTATAGTATATCGTTTTATTGTCAATTGTGCCATATATACAGGACATAGACGGGATTCAAATGCCATTTCTCTCTGATCCCTGGTGTCAACATATAAGTAGAGAGAACATATAAGTACTCAAACAGTAGAGTATAGTAGCTTGGAATATAGTATTTTGCATAGTAGGCCTATCGTATAGCATAGTACCCTATGTCAAGTATGTAGTATTGAACAGTATAGAATTAGCATAGTCAACTATAGTATAGTCTAATCTAGGGTCTATAGTATATTACAGTATAGTAGTCTAGTCTAGGATATAATATTTCGAATTGTATTGGATGGCCTAGTATAGTCTGGAATAGTAGAGTAACATATATTGTAGTATGGTATAGTTAGTATGATATGGTAGAGTAGAGTAGAGTAGAATAGAGTAAAGTTTAATTAAGTAGGGTAGATTAGAGTAGAATAAAGTAAAATAGAGTTGAATAGGGTCGAATAGAGTAGAATAAAGTTGAGTAGAGTAGAAAAGAAAAGAGTATTCTAAAGTAGAGTAGAAGATAATATAATAGAATAAAGTTGAGTAGAGTAGAAAAGATAAGAGCATAATAAAGTAGGGTACTAGAGTAGCAGTGAAAAGAGTAATCTAAAGCAAAGTAGAATAGAATAGAGTAGAATAAAGTAGATTAGAATATAGTAGAGAAGAATAAAGTTGAATATAGTTGAGTAGAATAGAATATAGTAGAGCAGAGTGTGATGTATATATTATATCATCATTCTCCATCATAACAACAGATGATGATATTTAGGTGATGTCTCCTGAGTTAGAACCAGGGGACACCTCTCCTTGTGTGTTCCGCCCTCTAGCTGCAACAGAGTGAACTGCAGAGAGAACCGGAACTGGATGCGGATACAGCGCCGTGTGTCCTACAGACTGAAGCTACCACAGACAGTCTGTGTGCGTCTGTGTGTGTCTGTGTCTCCGTGTGTGTGTGAGTGAGTCCTGAACAAGTAGATGCTCAGACCCAGAAGATGACAGATGCCCGTCGGTTACAATTGCTCCTGCTCGCGTCCGTGCTGCGTCTCGGCGCCGCGGCGGAAGTGTCCGTGTGGAGCGTGGACATCAACCCGGTCAGTGCTGCTCCTCCATCATCATCATCATCATCATCACCGTCTGTGTTTACAGCTGTTAGCACGACGAAGCTAACGGGCTAGCTAGCTCCTCCACCCACCTGAGTTCACCTGTCGGACCCAACACGAGCTCCTTCTCTGCGTCCTGCTGCTGATCTGTCGCTGGGTCCAATGAAAGCAGCTAAAAGCGTCACTTGCAGATGATGATGATGATTTAAAACCGGAAATGAGGATGTGTTGTAGATGAGAGAAGAGGAGTTCAATCAGTTATTTCCTCTGTGAACAGCAGAAGAAGTCATCTGGTCACAAATGTTATCAATCACATGTGTTGTAGTCTAAAGGCTGAGTGAGCTTTAAAGGTCCAGTGTGTAAGAGCTAGCTGAGAGGGATCTACTGGCAAGTGTCATATTTTCTATAATATAAGATAATCCTAGTGATGTTTCATCTAGATCATACAACTTGTTGTTTTCCTAACCCTAGAAGGGTCCCTTTTATCTTTACATCAGGAAGCGGACCCTCTCTATGGGGGCAGCCATGTTTTTTTAAAGGGGAAGCTGTTGTTTTTAAATTGTTGTTTTTAGTCCTGACACGAATGATCATTAAACAAAATTTATAGAATCCTTTTTATAAAGTTGGACGGAGCACGGCTGGAAGATGAAGATGGAGTGTGTCCCTTGAGTTATGGAAGGTCGACCAAACTTATTTAGATTCCAACCGCCGGTTAATGTTCGTGACACATCTTCATTTGCATCGTCAGGTGTTTGATTTATATCCTGATCATTGTAGAAGAGCCTCCTGGTCCTAAGTGGCTTGAATAATGAAGTTAATCGTGTGTGAGTGATGCAGATGTGCGCAAGGAGCCTGAACAGCAGCCGACTGACGTGTGTCTTTGTATTTTTCAGACACAAAATGCTGTGTTCCGGAAGACGCTGTACTCCAACACCACCATCTCTATGAAGTGTACGTTTTTCTGACCTCTCCTAAATGCACTGTTTTTCCATCGCCTCAAACAAGATTAGGGCAATGTGTGTTTTGAAGAAAGAACAAAGATCCTTTGTCCACTCGCTGGGATATTTATTTTCATTCAGTGGCTCCCAGGCCAGTAAAAACACGTGACACCAAACTGACTCAGTCAAAACTCAAGTCGAGTCTATTTGATCCCACGCAGGTTTGGACATTAACAAAAAAACGAGTTTAACAGGTTTCAAGTTTATTTTAAAGAAACATCCGTCCGGCCCTCGTCTTCTTCCTCTTATGAAATGTTGATTTGTGAAATGTTTGACTTCACTTCCCTCAGAAGTTTTGACTCAGTCACAAGCCACCAAAGTCTGGTTTGCAAAAACAAAAACAGTAACTCCTTCATCACAACAGATAGAACATGGTTGTTGTAGTCATCTATCTCAAGATTCACTGCAGAGGACGCACCGTTGGGTTTAACATTTAAATGTCAGCTGGAGTGATATTGTTTTGCTCCCACCGTTTGTTTAAGAACCTCAGGGGTTTAACTCCAAATGTGATTAATAAGCTCAATGTCCTGCAAACAGAGGGAATGCATCGGGGAACAAAATGTCAGCATGAAAAATCTTATGAGAAAACTCTTGTTTTTTCTTCAGAGAACCATAAATGCTTCGTTGTTTTTCAGCTTCTGTTACAGTTGGTCCTGAAAATGAGATTACCTGACATTTGCTGATCAGGGGGATAATTTAACTACATTACGCTTCAATCTGAGAATTCAAAACTCTCTCTGGAACAATTTGTTAATCTGAGAAGTCACAAAACATTGCCTAGATTATTTTGTTTTCAGCACAGCCACCGTGGAGATTGAGAGGATGCAATCAAATTTAAACAGTTAATGATAAGTGTCAGGATTAGCTTAAGTTCTACAGAATCAGAGACTGTTTCCTCTCTCGGAGGTTCACAGTTTGCCTCCGCTTCCATCAGCCATAAGTGAGAAATCCTTAATACTGTGAAGGCGGCAGGGACATCAGCTCCTTCTGACGGACAAAAGGAGGCAACGCAACAGCATCTTGTAGGGAAAGGATGAAAGTCTCCCTCTGAAATGGAACGCGACAATACACCGATTTATTTCCAGGAATTTGTACACAAACTGTCATGTGATGGTGTGTAGCAGGAAGTGGGATCTTTATCCTGCTACTGTCTACTTATCACCACCTGAGTAACTGATGGTGCTCTCTCCCTGCAGTCCAGGGCGACTTGGCATCATGTGAACGAAACCTGGCGTTCAACATCAGCTGGTACCTGCGCTCCTCCGTCTGCTACAACGAGGTCTTCAACACACCGGTGAGTGTTGACCTTTGATTCTTGATGGCTGACCCCTGAATACTGTGAATGTGACTATCTCATAGTACTGAGTATATACAGCCAGGCGGACGTTTCAATATGGAAAAATAGAAAAAATCACAAAGGAATACTTATATTTGCGACATGAACCAGTTCGTTCATATTCTCCATCCTAACCTTAAACCGAAGTCGGGTATAGGTACAATAAGTGATGACAACAGGACGTGTGCTCCCTCAATAACAACGTGGAACCAAAATAACCAGATCAAAAGTCCAACAAGTAAAATACTGTGTCGTGTTCCTCTCTGAATTGTTTTCACGACCTGGGGTTCCTCTGACTCTGTCCAGACGCCTCTCGAGCACAGATGCTGCTCTGCCTCTGATGCTCGTCACCTTGTCAGTGTTAGTCTCAAAGCAGGCGGTTAGAAAAGGAGAAAACACATATATATATATAAAGGTCACCTACCTTTTTCATTCAGATGTGTTATGAAATGTCAGCATCTGCTTCTTTCAGCCTCCTGACATTTCTCTAGAGCAGGCGAGGCAGCACGATGAGCAGCTGACATGGTTTTTCCTCTTTCTTCTTTGCTTTATGGCAGATGACAAGAAACTAAAGAGGCAGTACTCAACACTTCCAGAAAATATTCAACAACGCACTTATAATTATAATATATACTATTATAAACGTATAATATCTTAGACCTGAAGCCCAAATATTTGACTGCTACTGTTTTACACGTGGTGTGATGGGGATGTTGAAATGAAGGTATTTGTAGGTTAAGGTCTTCTTCCATACTCTTCCTCATAATAACAAACGATTGAATTTGAGCAAATAAAATAGTTTCCCTCTTATTAATCATTTTTAATTGAATCAAACTTTCCCTGGGTTTCACTTTGGATCCTGCTCAACACATTTAGTTTGTTGCCGCCTCATTCTGTCCCCTGGGTTTTTATCCTTTTTCTCATCATGTGGTTGTTGGATGCAACTTTTACTCAGAGGATTTTGGGTGAGTTATATTTAATATTAATTAGGTGAAAGACAGAAATTAGATGTATCTCTCCTCCCGCCATGTAAATGCACAACTAATTTTTATTCCTGTTTCTGTGCTTAGTGTTTTTTTATCTTCAGATACTGTTTGATCTTGTTATTTCATTCACAGTCAATGCAAAGTGTATTTCTTTCCTCACTTCTTTCTGTAGGACAACAAAGCCACGAACATGTTTGGAATGGACCACATGCTGAAAGATGGCTGGAGCGGCTTCTACAGTCAGGGCTACATGTACTTCGACAACTGCTCCTCCCTCTTCATGCCGAGGGTGCGTTGACATACAACCGAAAAGAACCTAAACAGAGGATTGAACATTTCTGTTTAACCTCATTCGATGGTCTAATGCTTTTCTTATTTACATCTTCCCTCTGTCCTCTCACCCAGGTCTATTATCCTGACTTCAACCCATATCAGCCCCTAACCAGCCCGAAGGTGAGTCACTGATCAAGCTGATGTGAACTGTGAAAAAGGAATCGACCCCTTGACCCACCCTTTTTTGTTTTTTACCATTTTTGTTCTTTTCAGAGTGACCCATCAAATCAGAGTTTCATTTGGCCTGACAAACCGGTAAGACGGGATTTCATTACTTTTATCACAAATGTTTTAAATCTCTGTTTTTCCAGAGGTCAAACTTTTGTGTGTTCATTTTCCAGGACATCAGTGCAGTGGCCAAAGCCTGGGAGGACAGTCCCTATCTGTTCATAGTGAAAGTGCAGCCCATGTTCCGTGGAGGTGACGATGAGGACATTGGCACCGAGCAGCTCAACTTCGCTTTCACAAGTGAGAAAAGAACCCGCTTGTTTTGCTTCAAGAGCGTTTGATTCTTTCATGTTCCCTCATTAGGAAAATAGGGTTAGAAAAGAGAATAATAATAATAGCCACAAAGAATATTTATTTTTAAGTGACTCTGATTTGTGTCAGCGCATGAGGTTTACTTTAGTTTCCTCTCCCCAGTGAAAGTTGAGATGAAGGGACCACATGACTACTCCTCCCCAGCAGACTGGCCCCTCATGATGGTATGTACTTTAAGTTACACTTGAGGAAATGACTTATTTCGTTATTTTGTTATATTATATTTTGTTATATAGTTATTTTGAACACACTTTCAAACACGTACTGTGAGATCCAGCGGATGGATGTCCTCAATGATTTCAGAGCATGAGGTTGAAAGCTTGGGAAAGTTAAACCTTTTTTTGTCAAAGGTCAGGAATGAATATCTCACCCGAACCCTAAGAATATACTCTCATAGTCCACAGCTTTAAAGAGGATAATATTGGTCTCAAAAATCAAAACATATACTTTTTAAACAGCTTTTTATTGACAAAGCTTCTCAATATTCTTCTTCTTCTGTCTGTCCCAGTTCTTCATGATCATGTGCATTGTGTACGTCCTGTTCGGGGCTGTCTGGCTCTTCTGGTGCGCCTGCTACTGGAGAGATCTGCTGAGGATTCAGTTCTGGATCGGCGGCGTCATCATCCTCGGCATGCTGGAGAAAGCTGTGTTTTACTCCGAGTACCAGAGCATCCGTTACAAAGGAGACTACGGTCGGTTTCCTTCTGCTGTTTGGATTTTCTCTTCATGTGAGTCTCAAACTATTTGTTCTTATTTGTGTGTGTTTTTATCAATTCTCAGTTCAAGGTGCTGTGATTTTTGCTGAGCTGCTCTCTGCACTCAAAAGATCTTTGGCTCGAATCCTGGTGCTCATTGTCAGTCTTGGGTATGGGATAGTCAAGTAAGTTTGATTTTTCAAGATTTCTCAACATTTTCAAGTAGTTGCATTTTAAAAGACACTGGTATTGTTAGATTGAACTCTGTGGGTTTCCGTACTTGTGCAGGCCCATGCTGGGGACCACAGTGCACCGGCTGGCAGCCGTGGGGGTTCTCTACCTGCTTTTCTCCTCTGTGGAGGGAGTCCTGAGAGTGACGGGTGTAAGTATCAACTGTCATCATAATCCTTTCCTTTCAACCCTCAGCTCTCATCTGGTTCTTAAATCAACAATGATATGTGGATGATTATCCAACATTTGGGTATTACATACTTGATAATCTTATAAAGTTGTTAAAGTTATAAACCTTATAATCCCAATAAATGATTAAGAAGTCAGTAAATAATCATTATTTAGCCATGATGAGATTTCTTACTAAAGCCAGGTGAAGACAGAGTAAGAGGAGTTGTTCACATAGGAAATCAGCTAACTGTCCCTGCTCCCTCTTGTGTCATAACTTTCAAACTGAGCCAGAATACCTAAAATGACTTTTTCTTTTGTCTGATTTGACCTGAATGTCTTGAGACCCGGTGTATAGTCAGGTGAATGCTTTTATTCTGAAAGAGCAGCAGTAGGACATGCTTTATTTGCATAAAGTGATATCTAAAGAGTGACCACTGATGTCTGTGAGATCAAATTTAAATTGTGTCTATCGTGTGTGAGTTGAAAGGAATTTGAATTTCATATATTGGAATCTGTAGCACTTACAATAAAAATGATTGTGCTGAGAGCTCACTCGATTAATTGGATCCATTTAATGGCTTTAATTCTGACCATTCATTTAATGTGAGTCTTAAAGACTACAGCTTTCCATTGTCTGCAACTTGGTTGCTTCAGATTACAGCACGAGATTTTTGTTTCATAGATCCTGATGATAGACACACCAACCATCTAAACTAACTATTTTAGAGAGGAAAGATATTTTACAATTTATACTTAACTTCTAAGCCTTAAATATCAATTCCCAAATGGCCACAGTTGAATTTTATTCAGGCAAATGTAAATGAATCCACTGTTCTTCTTTAACTAGATTAGCTGGTGGTGTATTTTTATGTAAAAGCCCAGCGCAGCTTTCAAGGCACACCGAATAAGTAGGTTTGATTTTGAGTTGGGGGGGACAATGGAGAGAAGAGGTTATGCAGGGATTCAGTCTCCGGAAGGCAGAGAAGTGATGATAATAGGAAACGACAATTTTGATCCAGGAGTGATTTTTCAAATAGAGCCGGAGACGCTGCAGCAATTTTCAAAAGGTCATGAAAACAGAAACTTAAACAAACAAACAAGAGATAAGAGGGACAGGGATGAGGAGAGCTGGTGCACTTTGGTGAGCAGATGTGTTTTGTCAGGAGGCAGCTGGAGACTTAAATCTTCAACACATCCCGACAGAAGAGAAGCTCTTTTTAGAAAATACAACATCCCTGAGGATGAAGTGATTCTCTTCTCTGTCAGTCACTCTCACACACACATATGGTCAAATGTTTGTGAACGCAAATGCATCCTGGGCCACAATGAAGGACGGCAAATTAAACTTCTGTTTCATAAAGAACTGAAAAGGTTTTTGCACTTTTGCCCTTTCGGTGCATTGATTTGTTTGTGGCGGTCGGCCGCAATATTAACAGAGACCATGTATTGATTCTGTATTTTGTTACTGTTGGAAATGGGTTAGTTGGACACACACACACACAACAATCCTTGTTGTGGCCGACTGTGACTTGTGATTGAAGACTCGTGTTAACGGCTCTGTTTTGTGAACCCTGTCTCTCGTCTCCTCTCTCTCAGGGTTTCTATGGGACAGTTGCCCTGGTTGCTAATCTCAGCCTCTCCCTCATCGACTCCTGTGTCATGTGGTGGATATCCTTTACTCGAGCAAAACTCCTGAGGCTTAGCAGTTTATGCTCTGCAGATATAAGCCTTTAATCTCGCTCATTCTAATGTACACACAACACGTTCTCCTTAACTTTCATCTACATTTTCATCAGTCTGTCCCAAACCACTCGTCTCTTGAAGCTCCGCAGGAACATAGTGAAGCTGTCTTTGTATCAGCACTTCACCAACACGCTCATCTTCTCCGTTCTGGGTGAGTTAACAGAAAGTCGTCCGTCTCTACTCTCAGCTCCTCGAGGGCGAGAAGAGAAATGGGATGTTAACGCAGAAGCAGCTGCTATGTGATGATCAGTAAACTTCCAGAAACCGACTGATGCACGTTTCAGTTTGTGTTGTTTGGAAATGTAACCTGCAAGTTGGAGTAAATAGAATCACTTTGGGAAATACATCTACTTTGTTTACTCATGGAGATAAAAAGACTCGAAGCTGGAGCCAAACAAATGTTAGTTTTCCTGGACTTGAAGATGAAAGAGCCGGCATGTATTTCACATAACCAACCATTGCTTTAACATATCTGCCCCATTCTGCTTCAGTGTGCACCTCATGTATTTCAATTAGGCAAATGCATTTATGTTCTTGTCAACCCTCTGGCGGCAGTAACCTTTTGCTCAGCGTCTAATTCTGGGAGGTTTAAATCTGTTGTTTCTAAGCATTTGCATATTGTGTGCAGTCGTCAGAATGAAACACGTGTTTACTCTCTGTCCTCAGCTTCTATCATCTTCATCATCTGGACCACCAAAGTCTTCAAGCTGGTAGACTGCCAGACGGTCAGTTTGTTTTCTGTTACCGATTGATGGTTGCGTTGTGTTGCCGTTCCTCTCAGCGAGGTTTCCATCTCCTGTTTACACAGAGATGGAAAGTTTAAGTTTTCCTCTCAACTGGATTGAAGCCATCTCTTTATTCTCTCGATTTCTGTTTCCATCCTGTCCCCAGGGCTGGAGGGACCTGTGGGTAGACGATGCCTTCTGGCGTCTCCTGTTCTCCACCATTCTGCTGGTCATCATGGTTCTGCTGCGGCCGTCTGCCAACAGTCAGAGGTCAGAGGCCAACCGGTGTCCACAAACTTCCTTTTATATACCGAGAGTTAACATAATTCAGCGTTTTGTTCTCTTTCCTCTTAGGTTCTCCCACTCCCCTTTGATTGATGAAGACGACGATGAGGAGGAGGCGAAGGAGCCCATGCTGAATGAAGCTTTCGGTAAGACTTCCTTCCTTCCATTGCAAGGCCAGCAAAGCTTTGGCTGGATGCTGCTTATTATTGAGAACATCTGTGTCAGATAGTGTTTGGAATATTAATGCATGTTGTGTTAGTGCAGGTCAGATGCTCGACAACCAGGGAAATATTTGTGTAAATTGACGTTTAGATAAATCTTGTGCCACAGCAGCCCAGCGTTCAAGCTAACAACCTCCCTGGTGACCTTATAAAGATTAATATGACGTGTGTTTAATGTTGCTCCTTCAGTTTGACAGGGCAACACTAAATGTGAAAACGTTTGTGTCCCAGTTTCTTCTGATGCCATATTTAAACTTACCATAGTTAATTACATCCACTTATCTGCAAATCATCCAGACAAACTTTGTCAGTTGTGGTGTAATGTTGTATAATCAACTGTTATCAAGGCCATGATCTAAATCTGTTCACGCAAACATGTCAAGAAGAGATTAGTTTAAAAAGCTCATCATATATATTCATATTCAACATTTTGAAACCCTCATTATGTTAAAGTCGTGTTATTGACTTTCATGTCGTCTCAGTTGACTCTGGTCTTTTCTTTTTTCAGAGGGAATGAAGATGAGGGGCTCAAAGCCTGAAAGTAATGGATCTCAGAAACTGTTGAGTAAAGAGGTTTGTTGACCGTTGTATTTTATTGTATTGAAATGTACTGGCTGCTATGACGACTTAATTTCCCTTCGGGGATGAATAAAGTAATCTATCTATCTATCTATCTATCTCTCTCTCATCCAGTCACTGTTATTCTCATGCAGGATTTAACACTTTTCCATTTCTAAACAGGATGAAGACCTCAAATGGGTCGAGGAGAACATTCCTACGACTGTTGCTGATGTGTAAGTAGTAAATTTAAATTTTAGATATCCCTGTGACGTCATGGTTGCGTGGAAAATGTCCCATAATGCTTTCACCAGTACAGCGTTTTGCTTAAACACGGCCTGGAATTTGTGAGAATAAGTAATTGGTTTAAAACTGGGATTCTTTGTTATCTCAGCTCATGTAAGTTTATTAATGTAGCTTACAGAACTATAAAAAATACACTGTTCATACTCAGTCAAGCTATAGAGTTGCTTCTTTAAACTCTGCTTTCTCTGTCCCCACAGAGCTCTCCCCGTAATGCTGGACGAGGAAGAGGTAAAGACTCTTCTTACTTTCTTCTTTTGAAAATCTCCTGCTTATGACATGAATAACCTTTCTGACATCATTATAACTGTACATGCTTTATTCTGTTTTCTCTTACAGGAAATCCTGAAAACCAAGATGGAGAGATCCAAAATGGAGTAGAACTAAATGTAAGAATGAAAAGAAAAAAATTCACTGAGGCAGCGATGAATGCATTCTGAGTGATCTGATTACCCCCCCCCCCCCCCCCCCCCCAAAAGAAAATGTTTCTCTCCGGACACTTTTTAACTTTTCGAATTTGACAGTTGTTGTGTAACATACATTAATAAGCTCAGAGAAGCATGTGTTATGTTAAGGTGGTTCAGTGGCTTGGCTGCTGTCACTGATGTCTCCACGGACATTCTGCAACTGGCTTGACAATGAAGAGTTCCACTGCAGATCACTTTGATGTGTTTCATCCGATCGATTTGTTTCAGTTGAGCAGAACTGTGCAATTAACTCAATGCCATCATAAAAAAAATATTATTTATCAAAATGTTGCCCTTAGGGTCTTGTTGGTTTCTTAAGAACCGGCGTGAGGATGGAGAAAAAAGTTTTTACCTCCAGCTGAAACTTGCAAAAGTGATCGTGAAGTTTGTAGGAACTCGCGCGAGGACCAATTTGGAATCTGTTCAGGTACGAATCAAATATCTTGGCCGTCATCGAAGCTAAGATATCAGTCACCTGTATGAATGGATGGAGAAATGCATACTGAGAGCACCAAGTTATTTTGCATAGTAAAAGATTATATTAAATTATTTAAACTCTATATTCAGAGAAGTGCTGTGCCATAACTTTATCGTCAAAATAATGCTGTCCTCAGCAAATCTTACTCCATATTT
This sequence comes from Platichthys flesus, assembly GCF_949316205.1. Lineage (NCBI taxonomy): Eukaryota > Metazoa > Chordata > Actinopteri > Pleuronectiformes > Pleuronectidae > Platichthys > Platichthys flesus. Next base: position 3,497,528 of record NC_084954.1, read on the forward strand.
CATAGGTCACTTGATATGATGACACATATTTATTATTTAAATGAGCAACTATATGGTATGAGTAACCATTCAGCCAAGAGGAGTAATGTCTTTATGCTTCTGTCCTGCCATTGAACAGTTCCGGATTTCTAATAGCTGAACCAGTAAATGATAAATGTCTTATTGTTCACTCACAGCTAGCTCTTTGTTGTCCATCTCTATTTGCCACTGTTACTTTATATGAAAGTAACTGCACCAGTGGATATCGATACTTTAAGCATATCACAGCTATCAAGGGGAAATATGACTGGAATACACCAGTGGGATGTGTTAATGTAATGACACATGAAACTCTATCATAGTGAAGTATTTATATTCTATTATAAACTCCAGTCGTCCATTTCATAGACAGGAGATCACCTCTCATTACACAGAGACCAGGCAAGTGATTGTGTGATTTATTTTCAAGCTTTCACTGACACATGACACGCTGCATGGTCCTCTGTCGGAGAACTGGAAGAGAACTGGAAGAACAGACAGCTTTTGGTGTCTAAGCCGTTATGAGACTTAAGATAATGTGTGTTTGAATTTTGTTTTAAAAGTACTATTTTGTATCTAACAGCTGTAGGATCAGAGTCCGCTTCATGTAAATGTTGATTTTATATTTTAGTTACTGAGTCTGAGAAAAATTTCATAAGCTTTGTGTTTGTGGTTTGGGCCTAAATTCAAATATACATGTCACTAACAACATGTTTGTGATCCTTTACACTCACCTGCCACTAACTGGGCCAGAGTTTTATTTAAGGTCTTCACCCAAACTCAGTGGTGCAGTTTAGTTTAAAAATGAATAGTGTATATGATAAATTCATATTATTAATTTCACCACATATACAGATTCCTTTGAACCAATCATATTCACACTGCAAAATGATCTCCTGCCTCATGTGGCAGAATCATATCCCGTCCTAGTCTACTGCAGTATGTGTGGATGTTCTAAATTCCTTAATTTATGTTTTCTTTTTATATATTTGTTCAAGTCTTGTTGAGGGTATTTATTTTGGAGCGATGCCGAAGCCCTACTTTTGGACGCGAGTCTGCATTGTAATGTGAAGCTGATGATTCTGTGGCTTTTTGCGTTTGTCTTGCCAATAAAATTTATATTGAAACATGGTTCAAGTGTCAGTGGTTGTGTGTATTCAGGATAAATTACTATTGCCTTTTGAGCAATTGGTTCGACTTTAGAATATTGTGAATTAATATTATATTATATATTTGTACTTCACGATAAAAATGAATGTGGCAAAAATAGTGTAGAAGTCTATCCTAAAATAGAAAGACTATTAAAAGAATGAGCTTAACATTAAATTGATCACAAAAAGGTAACATGGTAAGACTCAAAAACAAATCCACTAAATTAATAAATGTTAAGTGAAGTTGTAAATTCAACAAAGGTGAACATCATCTTTCTAAGGTTAAAACAACTAAATTAATTCAAAAATAAAATGAGAGTATGCCGATGTCTTTTCATCCCTATTTCCTTAAAGTTCACATTTTTTTAATGTTGGTCTAAAATGATCAAATAAATTGAAGCTACTAAAAAATATATAAATGGATAGTAAATGAAAGATATACAACTAAGAAATGAATATTGTAGTTAAAATAGCAGATATGATTTTTAAATAATTCCCAGAACATTTAATAACTTCAAGACTTTATTTTTCTTTTTTGCACAACAAGTACATAACAAATAGAAAAATTGAATATAAGAAGTAAAGTAATAAAATAAAGTACACACCTCGAATATAAATTATGAATCCTATAAAAAAACTAAAACACGTGTCACAGTATATTATGTATTTATCCTCGTCATTAATTTGTTTGCTCAATAAAAGAGAGAACGTGATTTTAAAAACGTTGAGTAAATCTCGCGTGAACTGAACATCATCTCCTAACGTGAGCACTGCGCCTTTAAGTGGTTCCTCGTGAGGACTCCGGGTCACGTGCCTGTCAAACCCCACTGGCTCGCGCAGCCATAGATATCTATGCGCGCAGCCGTCAACACAACACAGGAAGAAGCTAAGCTAACCAAGCTAACGAAAACACAGCGCTGCGGCGGAGACGTCGCTCGTCACTGGTGCTACTGGGCCGGCTGGTGTGGAGCTGGTGGTTGTTATGGACAGGGAGACGGGTTCTGGAGACAGGGAGTGAGCGGGGACGAGGATGACGAGCAGCCGCAGCAGCAGCTCGCTAACTCCGGAGCTAGCAGGCTAACTATCAGCTGTTGTTTTGGTAGTTTGGCTAACACGTCAAAAGTGTGTCCTCACAGCAGCCTGCGACACCAGAGCTTCACCACAGACACACAAACACACACCGCGTTTCCTCTTTCCTCCTCAGTCACGGTTAATGGCGACACACACAGCAGCACCAGCCTCACACATTCACCAGCGGGCCGTCTGTCAGCTGCTGTCCGGCGGGCGGTGACTCCCTTGCGGGGTCCATCATCCATCAGAGGGGGCCGCTAGTGAATATTGCTCCAAGATGCACGACGCGTACGAACCGGTGTCGATTCTGGAAAAGCTCCCGCTCCAGATCGACTGTCTCGCGGCCTGGGGTGAGTTGTTGTCTCCCTGACATGGAGCTGGTGTTTCCTGGGTTTTAACACAAGATAAGAGAATCCTGTATTAGTACCACAACAGAAACTGCAGTGTCAAATCCTGCAAGTTACATTTGATACAAGTCTGTGTTTGTCTACCGTGATGTGCTGCAAATTACTGACAGTCAGTGACTTTGAGTATCTCTTCCCACAGAGGACTGCCTGCTTGTGGGTACGAAACCAGGGCATCTCCTTCTCTACCGGATCAAAAAGGATGCAGGTAAAACTAAAACCAAGGGGATGGGAGGTACTGGGTTGTCTTTATTTGTGTATTTGTGTCTCTGAGTCTTTCTCAGCAAGAAAATCCGCTTTACCTGCCAACTATGTGCATGAATGCTCTCAACCGACAACACACAGTTGGAGAGATGGACGGATAGATAGATAGATAGAGTTGATAGAAGAAACAAAGAGAGAATCCTACAGCTTAAAAATAAGGACATTAAAACATGTGAAAAGCAGAAAAATGACATGCATATATAAACATATATTATAAGTTGCAATATTAACAACATAAAGTGTCTATAATCAAGTCAAGCTGTTTTCTGTAAACTAAATAAGCTGGCAAGGGTACTGGAGCATTGTGGGGGATTTCTTATTGCATGTGAAGATGATGATGATGATGATGTTGATGAATGTGTCTCTGTTCTCCTCAGGTACCAATCGGTTCGAGGTGACGCTGGAGAAATCCAATAAGAACTTCTCAAAGAAGATTCAGCAGGTAGAGATTAACCACAGTCTCATTTCTGCAAAAGAATAAAAAAGGAGGAAGAGGAAGTCCAATGAAGGAAGTGACGTCAGATTTTTTAGGGAATACGTTCTGTCCATGAGCTTCACTTCCATCTCTCTTAACCTCGATTTAAACTGCCAATGACAAACTCCCTGTCCTGGAGTGATTTTGGGAGTGGCACACACTTCACCACTCGTCCTCATGCCATCTTAGAATACCAGAGCTGGTTGATGTGTGTAATGGATCAGATCGGCCTCCAACCTTTAATTCATTTATCATCCTCTAACACACAGCTGTGAGAGCCCTGGGGCAAAGTGGGTTAAATAATTGAGCTCTGATATTTCCTCAGCCCAGGTGTGATGAACTATTGATGTCCTCACTCAGCGCTCTAACTGTGTTTCTTACTCTTTCTACAGCTTTATGTTGTCGCGCAGTACAAAATCCTTGTCAGTCTTCTGGGTAAGTTTTTGTAACCAACACATTTGTTTTAAGATTGTATGAGTTTAATCTTCACTTTTGGAACAGTAGTGCACATCCACTTTGGGACATTGAGTCGAAAGATACTGCTTAAATAGCATCTGTTTATTGTTGCTACTTCAAATTGGACTTATGGTTTGTACTTTTGATTCTGTCCTGCAGAGAACAACGTCCACGTCCATGACCTCCTGACTTTCCAGCAGATCACTGTCCTGTCCAAAGCCAAAGGAGCTACACTCTTTGCGTGTGATCTGCAGGTCAGTGACAGCAGTGTTTTTACCAATAACATCAAATATATGTATTTTCTATTGCTTCTGAATCTTTCTCGTGGGAATAATTTGCCCTTTCCACAGAACTACAGTCATACAGCTATAACTTAGTGGAGGAATGAAAGAGTAAAGGCAAACGAGTGTCTGCATGGTAATCTTATTAAACCCTTTGAACCCTGCAGAGGAAATGTTTCTCCACTACCAACATTTCATTCTTTGGAGAATCATCAATGATTCTGAATCTTTACAACGAAGCTAAACTGTGTCTCTTAACTAAATGTAGCTGAATAAACACATAAGAAATAAAAAATAGTTATTAATTCCTGGTGAATTATTTTAACTATATCGATTTTTTGGTGTTTTTGTTTTTGCGATACGTCCATCGTTCTCTGTTCGTCTTCAGCTTCTGTTATCAACACGTTTTTCAACACATTTAACAAAATGTAATGATATCACCACCAATGCACAACGTGAAGAAGTAGAAGACAGCTCCTTGGCTTTCTACTGTAAAAGGAAACAATGCTCTAACTATCACGGTTTTTATTTTAGTTCGATCTGAACAGGATCATTTGAACAACAACACTCTCCTGTTGTCAGTGGCCTCAGCCACAGGAAGTGCATTTTCAGAGGCAGGAAGCTTCAAGTGAACTGGTTTATTGAAGTTGATCAAATTAGCTTTAAATGGGTCATAACCGATGTGTTTTAGTTTATTGACGACTCACATTAACTACTGACTGATCACTGGAGCTCACCACAGTCTATCAGCCTTTTTAGAAATACATTCCTCTGTTGCAGGCAGATTTTTCTATATAACAGTATGAATAGAATATTACTTCAATGGTCATTTAAAAAAATAAACTGGCATTTAGCACAAAACAAAACATGGCAAATAGATAAATACATTACAGTGCATCACAGTAATAAATTAATACCATCAAATAAAAGCTTAAGAATAGTGTAGAGAGCTGCTGCAGTGGTGAACGGGTTAACAGATTCAAACAGAAGGCCAAAGACACAAGCGTGGTCACAATCCTCTGTGTGAATTCTCAGCTCTTGTCAAGTTCATTGCTCTTCCTCAGGCAGAATCAACACTGGCAGCGATCCTGAAATCCAACAAGCTGCTGCTTCCCACCAGCACGAACACACAGGCACACGTTTATTTTTTTTTTAGGGTTAGGGTTAGGGTTAGGCTTATGACAGTTTCCTTGACAGAAATGAAAAGCAACATGTCTCTTAATATGACGCTCAAGCCTGTGTCAGTCTGTTGGCTGTGTGCAATGGTAGCCTTGAAGTCAGGAAAGTGTATTTAACTATCTATTAAATAATAGGTTTTATAGTTGCAGTAAAGAATATATGTTCTATTATATCCTATTCGATATAATCTTTATCACCCAATTGCTCTATGCGTCAAAACAATGATATTTTTCCCGTTCCACATTTCTGTGTTCTCACATTTTCCCTGATTTTTAAGCCATGAATTGTTTATTTTCTCTATTTTTCTGGCGCTCAGCAAACCAGCCCAGGGGAGGAAAGGCTGAGAATGTGTGTTGCGGTGAAAAAGAAGCTCCAGCTGTATTACTGGAAGGATAGAGAGTTCCATGAGCTGCAGGTATGATGATACATTTGATGTGGGACTCACTGCAGTGTGATTTCCCCCCCCCACCACAAGTCTTTGTCATATTTAGTCAGCTCACTGTTTTCTTTCCTGTCTGTTAGGGCGACTTTGCTGCACCAGATATTCCGAAGTCCATGGCTTGGTGTGAAAACTCCATATGTGTTGGTTTCAAGAGAGACTATTACCTTATTCGGGTATGTGCTCAGATAGCATTCATTTCTTTACACTCTGTAACTTCCTACAACTCAAGTGGTCCTCCGCTCATAATCTGTCTTTTTTATTTAAAATGGTCATCCCTCTTAGACTTATAAGACGGCTGTCAAAGGTTTGTAATCCCTTCTTTAAACGTTTTTTAATTTTTTGATTTGCCCTCTTGCTTATTGTGAAGCATTCTGTAACTGTGCTTTTTAAAAGTGCTCTAGAAATAGTGTTTATTATTCTGAAAAAGAAGTCTGTTATTTCTGCTAAAAACAGAAAAGTCTCAGTTTACTTTAGTTTATTGGCAGCGTTGTGAAGTTTGTCTCCTGTCATGACTTTTGCTCAAACTTGTTTCAGTCCAAATTTTATTTTTTTCTGGCCTTACAAGTCTGCAGGGAGTGACAGATCTTTAGAGTAATATCACTTTAAAATAAATAAATTAGAATCAGGCTGCTTCATAACTTGTTCTTGTCTGTTGTTTGTATTTGTTTGTGTTTTTTTTTCTTATTTCTGGTGTTCAAATCATCAACCAATGCTTGGTAGAGTTATACCTCATCCAATCGTCTTTTCTTTATCTGTATAAAGTGTGTCATAACTGACCTTACAGATACAATTTATGCCACTACGCTATTATTCATACATTCTGTATCTCCTGACTCACCCGCACTATCTGTCCTGTCCACCAGATGGACGGTCGCGGCTCCATCAAGGAGCTCTTCCCGACTGGGAAACAGTTGGAGCCTCTGGTTGCACCACTGGCTGATGGGAAGGTGGCTGTGGGGCAGGATGATCTCACTGTTGTCCTGAATGAAGAGGGTGTGTGCACCCAGAAGTGCGCCCTGAACTGGACAGACATCCCTATAGCGATGGGTAAGAAAGAAACGATAGACAATATAACAAGGACGGATCTGATGGTTCAACGTTGGTTTCCTAAAGCTGAAGTCGCTTATGCTGTTGTTTTTGAAAAACATGGCTCTTCATTCGCCCTGATTTCAATGCGAGAGTTGACTTGTGTTCGATGTCGATAGAAACTGCAGCAGAGTTAAAAGGAGAAACGAGAGCCAATAATCCTTCCCCCAGCTCTCGACACTTTACAGTTTGTCTTCCAGATAACACGGGATCGGTTTTGCCAAGATGTGTCACTCCTGGCAGTTGAGTTTACACAGCAAAACCAAAACCACATTTTCTGTTGTACTCAGAAATAAGATGCATAAGATGTCCAAGTCTGGTTTAATAGCATATAACATTTTAATAGAGTTTATTGTATCTCAAGGAGAATCATCTATTGATTTTACAGAGGACATTGTCGGCTATAAATTTGACCACTTATCATCGACAGGCTTGTTAATGGTACTTATCCTCCGCTGGTTGGCGCACACTCCATGAAGGAACGCCACCAGGAGAAACAGCATCGTTAGCATCTTGGCACACGATTTAGTTTTAGTTAATGGCGTTAAATTGACATAATTCCTGGTTGCATGCAGGTTTTTGTTTGTCAGAGGAATAAGAATCTATCTGAAATATAATTGGAAGTTTTTCAGCTTGAGTGTGAGCACAATCAGATTAATCTTCTTTCTCTGATAAAATACTAACCGTGAACTTATCTTTTAATAATTGTGAGTAGGCAGCGTTTATTGCATCTTCATGAAGTGTTCTGCGTGTTGCTGTTACATTTTTCTGACCGGTAAAGAAACATGTGCCCATGAAGCCGTTGTGTCTGTTACAGCGCAGTCTGTTCACGTATTTGTCACAGTGCCTGAGCGGGTCTGCTCTCACAGTAATAGGATATTAAAAACAAATGCCTGATAAAGCATTTGGCCTAAATTCTGCCTTTGTTCTGTCAGTTATTGTCATCTAGCTGCCGTCTGCCCCCTCTCTCTCTTCTCTTTCTTCTCTTCCTTAATCTGCCCCTCCCTTGTGTGTCTTTCTTTCCAGTCTGTCTGAGCCGCTGCTGTTTTCCCACTCGTCAGAGGAGAAAAGACAGTTTTAGATCAGCTTTTTATCCTGTGACTAAGACACTGGGTTACTAATGGACTCTGTGGCAGACACGAGGCAGATGAGCTCTCGTTGTCTCTCTGTGCTCGTTGGAATGCAGAGAGGAACAATATGAAGGGAAATGAAGCCTCCGAGCGGCGACTTCACACGAGGCGATTGCAATTTCCCTCGTTTTGATGTTGGACGTTGTCGCTCTGGCACATATCAGTAGAGGATGAGCGCTGGTCAGTTTACAGTATTAGTCACTGACTGGATGTGGCTGGAGCCGAGGGCTGCGGCTGCTGCCCGTGGGCATAGTCTGTCCGGCCTCAGGCTTGTCTGTTTGCTGTCTCAAGCTATATTTCCTGCCCCATTAGCCTTTAGGTCTTGATGCCATAATCACCAATGAGGCACCTACTTTCAAGATGGGGGGTTTATGGGCAGCAAAATCCTTTTCACTTCTTTAAAGCCTTAAAGCACAATGTTTGACACATCTTTCATTCCACCATGTTCCTGATGGACAATACTGTCCTGTTTCCTTCAACACAAATATACCTGACTTGTTTAATCAAGATTTATTAATTATTCTTTGATAAATGTTGAAAAATCTCGTAACGTTAAATGAATAAAAAAAAAGATTCCATGGGTTTTTCCCTGACCGATAATCCTGCTAACACTCCTTGGTTGAGGTAATAAAATCATATGGTCTCTGGCTGATCACACCTTGTGAAGATCTGTCCTCCTTTTCACTATCAAAGGCAGAAAAATGCCCAAATAATAATAAATACAATTATATTGTTGTTACAAATATATTATAATACCCATTTTGTGAAAGAAATGTAAAATCCCCAAAACGATACCTGTCCTCTTTCCTTTAAAGTGTTGACAGATCCACATATTTCCACAGTTCTTTCATTATATTTACAGGATGTGTAATATTTTTGTAATATCATTGACCCACTTGTGATGGTTCAGTTGTTGTTGACGTGCACAGAAATCTGACACTTGGCTCTTCTCTAATGTTCTCAGAGCACCAGCCTCCGTACATCATCGCCGTTCTCCCTCGGTACGTGGAGATCCGGACCTTCGAGCCGAGGTTGCTGGTGCAGAGCGTGGAGCTGCAGAGACCTCGCTTCATCACCTCAGCAGGGTGAGGCCGGCGTTTTGTTGGTTCATTCGTAAATAAGAAATTTTATAAACATTTTGCAGACCACAAAAAACAACCTTGAACATCCTGTTGTCACATGGGTTTGAGGCCTTGTTCCGTTTAGATGCACAACATCTCTAAAAAATGTCATGAATCATGTGCTGCTGTCATCAGCTCCCCTGGTTTCTGTGTCTCGTGATGATGACACTAATAATGTGAGTTCCTCCTTCCAAAGAGAGAGGCGGTGGTCTAGTGGCAGAAACTTGGACTATGGGCAGAGAAGGTCTCTGGTTCGTCTCTGGTTCGACTCCACGGAGAGACAACAAAAGACGAACCTGGATTGATCTGTCCAAAAATCCAAGAGTGTCCCTACCCTGTCTAGTGCACCTGAGCAAGGCACCTTACTCCCCATACATCTGCTCCACGAGCGCCGTACATGGTCGCTCACTGCTCTGTGTGTCCTGCACCAGATGGGTCAAAAGCAGAGATTTCCCTACCTGCATGAGTGTGCCTTTGCATGTCTGTGCATAATAAATGCATCTTAATCTAATAATCTAATCAAAGAAAAACACAGTTGCCCCAACATGTCCTATCTAATCTTGTTTTCTCCCTTTTTTTTTTATTTTTCACAGGCAGAATATTGTGTATGTTGCCAGCAACCACTTTGTGTGGCGCCTGGTGCCTGTGTCCATAGCCAGCCAGATCCGGCAGCTTCTCCAGGACAAGCAGTTTGAGTTGGCTCTTCAGCTGGCGGTGAGCAACAGAACCACTCCACTATTAAACCTTGTTATTAAATTCCAGAGGATTCAATTTGTGCCCGAGCTCAAGAGGATGGAACGCTGAGATCACTTATCTTGATTAGGTCAGAAGGTTCAAACAGTAAAATTCCCATGGTTTGGTTCTTTAAGGTCAGCGTATCCAGAGATCTAGTTTTTCCTTTCCAGGGGCTTTTCATGTGGATTCGTGGAAGTGAATAATCTGACTCGATTTTGTTGCTGTCTGATGCTTTTCCTGCCAGAAGATGAAGGATGATTCCGATGGTGATAAGAAGCAGCAGATTAATCACATCCAAAATCTCTACGCCTTCAATCTGTTCTGCCAGAAGAGATTTGATGACTCCATGCAGGTGTTTGCCAAACTCGGCACAGGTAAAGATTGTCACCTGAAGACCAGACCTTTAATGTTCATGGAATAAAGCTAAAGAATTCCCTCCTGTTCTCTTCAGATCCCACACATGTGATCGGGCTGTACCCGGACCTGCTCCCAGCTGACTACCGCAAACAGCTGCACTATCCCAACCCACTACCTACGCTGTCCGGGGCGGAGCTGGAGAAGGCTCACCTCGCTCTGATTGATTACCTCACCCAGGTCTGTGTGTGGGACGCCCTTCCACAAACTGGCAAAGATAAAGGAAAGTGCGAATCTTAAAATCTTCATTTCCCTTTTCGACTGTTCTTACAGAAACGCAGCCACCTGGTGAAACAGCTGAACGACTCGGACCCTTCCACGACATCTCCACTCATGGAGGGAACACCGACTATTAAAAGCCGCAAAAAGCTCCTGCAGATCATTGATACCACTCTGCTGAAGTGTTACCTACATGTGAGTCTGCGTCTGCTCACACTGTAGCTGTATGATAGACACAGGGAAGTTGGACAAACCTGGGACAAACTCTAATCATGCATCACTCACATTATGCTCTTTGATTTACAGCCAATCTGGAATCGTAGGTGAACTCAGTCCAAATGTTTATCTCAACGGATAAAAATTATATCAGCTCTTAAATACTTGGCAGTCGTCACCGTCCACTAAGAGCAAAAATAAAATGATGATTTCATAAGTCAGTATTTCTCAACGCTCATAGAAACTGGCACCAGCGCTGGGCAGTTCACTGCACCGCACGTGTAGCCAGATGGCTCCTGTGTTAAACTGCTCATTGGCAGATTGACTTTGAAATAACACATACTGAGTCACTGTTGAAGATCGTGTCTTTGTGTGTCTGTTTGTGACTGTCACTCAGTTTTCTGTGATTCAAACTTCATCAATGGAGTGTTGGAAGGATGAATGAAATCACAGTTATGATTCTCAGAAGTAAGAGTCTACACAGAGCAGGAAACAGTCCTGGTCTCATCTCTCCGTACAGAACTGCGCATGTTCATCTGATGTGTGCGACTCAGGGAAAATGCTACCAGGTGCTTCCTTGTTAGAGGCACAACAACCTCTGTTCAATCAGTGGAACTCCCAGCTCAGACCCAGATGATGCTGGAGGGAGAAGAGGAGACTGACTGGAGATCCTCTAGGAGCCAAGCATCTGCAGCAGATTATTTAAATGAATAACACATTGTGGGGCAGAGAGGAGTGACTCAGACTTGTCGTCTTTGTGTGAAACACTACCTGCACTCTTCAGGGTTGGATGGATATACATTCATGTTGTGTAATCTCCTCTGATCCTCCCTTCTCTTCAGACCAACGTGGCCATGGTGTCCCCCCTCCTGCGCCTGGAGAACAACCACTGCCACATCGAGGAGAGCGAGTACGTTCTCAAGAAGGCTCACAAGTACAGTGAGCTGATTATCCTTTATGAGAAGAAGGGCCTGCACCAGAAAGGTAAGATGTTCAACCACCTGTGCTATAAGTTGTCCATGTGTCACCTGGTATAACCTGCAGGGAGACGCCGTTAATAAAGACACCGCTTGTCTGGTCTCCTCTTGCAGTTATGACAAGTGGAAGACAAATCTTTGGGGATGTCCACAGTCATTTTCAAGTTTTAAGACCTCTGATGTGAAATTATATGAATCACATGCAGACATCTTATATATGTACACTGTAAGATGAGTTTATTTCCATTTACTTTCCCTCTAAGTCTTTCATTAGGATGAGTTAACTGAAATCCTTGAGTATTTTAAAGAAATCTGTTGTCCGACCTTCCACAGTAGGTGAAACTAATTTAATTAACAATGGATTAGTTCCATTAGACGTCCTAGTGAGCCCTGACTCTCAGCCTGCATGCACGACACAAGAACCCTGGAGATGGTTTGTGCTTCTTCTGTCTGCTCTCATCCAAACTTACAGTAGTCTTTATCAGAAAGCAAACAGAAGTCAAATCTGTTTCTTGTCACATAAAGTTGAGCACATATAAAAGCATTTTCGGTGAATAAATCTTTTCCAGAGTTAAAGAAATCTCTCTCTGCATATTTAAAAACAAATAAAGGATGAAAAGAAAACATCCCTGGAAATGCTTTGTATTTATAAGAGCCTTTAATTTAACTTTCTAGATGAAAACACAAATCAGAGAATCACTTTCCAGGGACATTTCGTCTGACGTGATAGTTTTTGAAGTGAGAAAATGAATCATCGCGCAGCACAGAGAAGTCAATCACTGGATAATGACTGATATCGGAGTTCAGCTGTAATTGTGGGGTTTGTGTGGGAGTGTGGTTTGTGTGTTGCAGACCTCAGCATGACAACCAGGCACATCCCTTCAGAGCACAATGAAACATCTGCTTCAAATTTCTCTCTCCAATTGGATGTTGAATTTGCGGTGCAGTATTTAAATGAGAGATCGGTGGGTGGCAGCTTTCGCCCTCGTTACCTTCTCGTTCAGACACGAGAGCGGGATTGTTCCGTTATGTTTCAATTCAACAGATACCAGTGACTGTGCTTGAGTCGTGGGCGCGGGGGGGGGGGGGGGGGATCCGCCCTGTGAGGCTGCAGGGTGGATCTCAGTGGAGGTTTCCTGCGTGCGGCCGGCTCGTCATCCTCGTAGATCAGAGCCGTCTGAAGCTTGTTTGGTTCCTGGCAGTGTTCTGAGGTAGAGTCCTGGCGGCTCTGTTCCAGTCGGCCTGCTGTACTTTGTGTTGATGATGTCATGCTGCTGAAGTCTGCCCCGCGCTCCCACTGCCAATTCAAAGCAGCTGTTCCCAGCTCAACAATTAACACTGGAGCCTGTGCTTCGTCCAGATTCTGCTGGCAGAGGAATTATGTAATGCAGCGCCGCCGAGCCGATGACATCTTGCTGCTTTCCATCACTCGGACTGATCTCCCATTTGTTCCTGTTCCCCCCCTTTCACGTGTTTCACTCCTCCTCCGCCCTGTTCCCCCCCTCACAGCTCTGCAGGTGCTGCTCGACCAATCCACCAAGGCCAACTCTCCGCTGAAGGGCCACGAGCGAACAGTGGAGTACCTCCAAAGACTGGGTGAGGATCAACAGCCAGCTCTGAGCTGTTTTAAATTCGTCATCTCTACTACATGTTGTTGCAATAACCTCCTGGAAAAACCTCTCAGAATACTTTCACTCAGATTGTGGGCGTTGGAGGAAATGTCAATTTTGCATCTGTAGCATGTCATTCTGCAGCTTTTATTTATTGTCTGGCAATGACTAAAGTTTTTGATTTCCACTTAAGACTGAACATTGTCCTGAAATTAGAGAAATCTAGAGGGGCTGTGTGTGAGAACTTTAGTTTGAGTGAACGATGAGAGAAAACTTTCTGGACCCGTTTCCTCTTGAGCTTCCTCAATGAAGTTAAACTGATTTATTTACTTTTATCCTGTGACACAGGAGTCGAGAATCTGGGCTTCATCTTTGAGTTTTCTCCCTGGGTGCTGAAGATCTGTCCTGAGGACGGTCTGAAGGTGAGACGCAAAGAATTTACCCACAACGAATGTTTAATTTGAGTGTTGAACGTGGTTTTATCATTATTATTTACTCTGTGTTTTTAGTACGTATAGTTTGGTTTGGTTAAACCCAGGATTTATTTGATTTCCACTTCTTGCTCTGATCCTCTCTTCTCGTCCTGTTTAGATTTTCACTGAGGACCTGACGGAGGTGGAGACTTTGCCCCGGGACAAGGTGCTTAACTTCCTGAAAGAGGGCTTCACGGAGCTCGCCATCCCATACCTCGAGCACATCATCTACGTGTGGGACGAGAAAGGCCCGGAGTTTCACAATGTGCTGATCCAGCTCTACCTGGAGAGGGTTCAAGTTCTCATGAAAGAGTACCTCAACTCACTGCCTGAAGGTACGAGCTAGAGACCCTGACCGTTTGTGTGAGGTCACAGTATCTCAAGGTATAATAGAAGGAATAATAAACACTTTTACAGTACCTCATACAACCACTTCAAAAAGTCTGAAAATTATTAAAATAAGGTTTTTGGACTCATTTGATACACAAACCTGAGAGAAAGATAACAAAAGCTAGAAAATGGAGGAAATATGAATGAGAAGTGTTATTGTAGATCCAATGTCCACGTAACCCAGGAGCTGGCCACCACTTTAAAAACAAATCATATTAATGCCAAAAGGAATATTTCATTTTCCCTGCGTATGGGTTCAGTTAACCACTTTGCTTCTCCGTCCAAAGAGTTGTCTCTTTGAATTACTTTACAAATAAAGCCTGTCAGGACCGATTGAGAAGTCCATCCATCTCCCTCTGTATCGTTTTAATGCTCATCCAGGGAGCGGGCTTTAAAATGGACCTCTTGACCAACAGGACAGAGAGGTGCTCATTAATCTGCACTCTGTCTGCAAAACAGTTAAAGCAGCTAATTAAATAGATAAATCCTTCAAGTTGCTTAATGAAGCAAGTTGCAGGACACGGCCTGTGATCAGAAGATATTGTTCCTCTGAGATTATTGTAACGTTCAACAATGAGATGAGACTTAGTGGGTCTGGACATTGTAAATGTTAAAGCCTGTGTCAGCAGCAACTGTACAGATTATTTTCCAGTATAATCTCTCTATCACGTACACCATTGTTTTGTAGTTGTACCTCAACCGAGGAGGTTATGTGTTCACCCCCGTTTGTTGGATTGTTGATTTCTCAGATAATAATTCAATGTGTATAATTTGGTGCTGATCCCATTTTAAAAAGATATTGAATGTGACTTCATGAGGGGACTGTTGGGTCTTGTCTGACGTGTCCACTCTACTGTGAGAGCCGTTAAGCTTTATCTTCATCAATATATATTTTATCCAACATTTTGGTTAAACCAAAAGCCACAAGTTACAGTTTCAATGGTTTGTATTTTTTACTTCAGTACAAAATCAAATCATTTTACAACCAGATCTTTTCTCCCCAACTTGGCAGATGAAATCAGCTCCAAAAAAAAAAACCTTAAACAAAACCTTGTGTTTGAATCCAGTGCTTGTTACTGATACTCTGTGTATCACTGAGATCTATCATCCTCATTGAATACTGAAAGAACTAGACAACCACATGCAGGATTGTTTGCTTTTCCTCTTCCATGAGTGTGTTTCTGATGTTAAAATGTTAACTGAACGATTGTTTCAGCTCCAGATTCTGAAATAAAATCCTCTGTTGCAGGGGTCCCAGCTGTGGCTGCAGGGAAGGAGAAGGGCAGCCTGGGGGAGTTCAGGATGAAGCTGCTGTCTTTCCTGGATATCTCTACCAGCTATGAACCAGCCAGACTCATCAGTGATTTCCCCTTTGATGGTGAGAACTCAGACTTAGATGAATCATATTATGTTTGCTTGACAATAACAAACAAGGACGTTGGAGTTATCTCCTAAAGAAGTTGACTTTTGACTGTGAGATCCTGTTTCAGACAAATGTGTGAAGATAATACGAAGGGCATTTACTCTTTAGTTGTTAATATCAGGATTTATGGAACCGGCACCTAAGAAAGACAGTTTACTATGTTTCCCATTACCTCATGTACATATGTTCTCAGTTACAGAGGGAAGTTTTACTGGAGTTGTTCATGCTTTAGGCTGAAGGCTTTAACGTGAACCTTGTGACCTGGTTTTCCCTCTTGAAGGTCTGCTGGAGGAGCGAGCTCTGCTTCTGGGTCGGATGGGCAAACACGAGCAGGCGCTCTTCATCTACGTGCACGTCCTGAAAGACACCCACATGGCTGAAGAGTGAGTCCTCCTGCAGGTCAAACACCACATACTCCTGCAAAGCTCTTTGGGAATCAGCAGCGATTGTATGACTGTGAAAGAGAACAAAACTGTAAGGTAGCAATTTAAAGTAAGTGGTAGGAACCCTATTTAGTCACGAGCTTGTTCTTGACCTTCCAGGCAGATTAAGGATCTTTAAAAATCATGTGACCAAAGCTGCTTTCAGAAATATCCTGAAGTCAAGAGATTTTCAACAACAAATGACCGAGTCAGTTGATTCCTAATAAAAGGTCTGAGTGAGACCATGTGAAAAATGCAGCAGGATATCGTCTGGGAAATTAGCAACAAGCGAGCGAGTGGGCGTGTTGATGAAGTTTCTAACACCCAATACAAACATCTCCTCTCTGTTTACCTGTATCAACAGTTTCTTCAATTTGGAAAAATAATATTTGTCTGTAGTTCCTGTCTGAAACAGGCTGAGACATCCTGTTCTCCTCAGGAGCATCAGTCAACATCAGGGACATGGGCGGCTCCATTGTGTTTTCTATTTGCTGATGCTCTTCCTCTGTGTGCTCTGCAGATACTGTCACAGTCACTACAACAGTTCAGTGGAAGGAAATAAAGACGTAAGTGTAATTTCCCCTTTTGATTTGATTTGTTTTTCACCGTTTGAGTTGCTCTCTTGGATTTGATCACAGTTCCGATGTGTTTTTTTTATGACCTCATTTCAGTTTGCACACTCTGTTGCCCTCAGCTAAGTGCCTGTGTGTTTGCTGGAAGTGCTACACAAATAAAATGGATTATTTATGGCACGTGCACATTCCCTTTTCTCTGGTTTGTTTTTCATCAAACAAATATTACATCTGACTTTGCCTGTTTATACTTTTGTTTACTGTTGCCTGACGAATCCAAAACTGCAAATGAATCATTTAGAAGCATTGAATCAGAGGCACAAAGAAATGAGATCTGTGATTGAATATTTTATTGCTGATATTAAACCTGACTAGACTTTATAAACTCAGCATGTATAAGACATCCAGGCTTATTTCCCTTTTTTAAATTCTTTAAAATATCATTTTGAATCTAAAATTAATAGCAAATCGTTTATCTTGACAAATATTCCATCATATTAAATTTTACTCCCTGGTTTAAAACACTCATCTTTTTCTTCAATTCATTTAATTACAAAATGTTATTTACTTTACTGTATTTCTGTCTGACATCATATTTTCCTACTTCCTGTGATTTTCTTACTGGTTTTCTTTGTTCAGATCCTGACTCCCATGGACTCAGATGAGTGTTAACAGTTGTGTTTCCGCTCCTGTAGGTTTATCTGTCTCTGCTGCGAATGTACCTGTCGCCCCCTGATGTCCACTGTCTGGGGCCAATCAAGATGGAGCTGTCGGGGCCTCAGGCCAATCTCCAGGCTGCCCTGCAGGTCCTGGAGCTGCACCACAGCAAACTCAATACCAGCAAGGTAAACAGCACCAGAGCAGCACTTTCACTGGTCTGGTCATAATGATCCTACTTTCATCACAAATCACAAACATAAACTCTGAAATAAATTTCCTGCATTTTAATTTCCTGCAACAAACTCCATTGGGTTCTTGTAATTGCTCATTAAACCAGAGAGCAAAAAGTATTTTCTAATTCAGCCTAATGCCTTTTCATTTCTACTCAGATATGATAATCGTTCCTGAGGACGTGAAAGTGTCTCGTCTGTTTAGCCTCGATTAAAATGGGATAAAATAACACGATTAATGACGACACGCGCTCACACAAAATGTGTCATCAGGCAGTTTGTATGAAATTAAATCAGCAACTGAGCTGAAGAGGATTTAGTTTGTTTTTCACTGTTGGGTGAAATCAAGCTGCCGCGTTGGGACGGAAAAGATCCAGTGAACCAAAACCAGATTTCCACCAGGGGGCTGATTTCCCTCGAGAGGCGTGTGTGTGTATGTGTGTGTATGTGTGTGTGTGTGTCGTCATGTGAACATTTATGAGGAAACTCTGTTCATGTGTCTGTTTCGAGTATCTGCGCCCAGAACCAAGAATAGCAGTTAATTGAATAAAAGCTGTTTTAGCTCATGACCCATTTTTCTCGTCAGACCTTAATATCACAATCGTCTCAATGCTGATGAGCAAAGATTTCCATCAAGGAGTTCTTTTTAAAGTTCCCCCCCGTCAGCAGATTGTATATTTGTTCTCTTCCCACATCTTATCACAGCGACACAGAGAAGTGGTCTTTTGAAAATAAGTTTGACTTCAGGGACGAACATATGACTGTGCTTTTATCCACTTATTTAAACACGTCACCCCTCTCTCCTGGAGTTTGACCTCTTCTTCCACCTCCACGACCTTTAGAGTCACGCATCACACAGATTAGTATTCTGAATACGGTTCTGCCTTAACGACTTCTTCAGGTCTGAGGTTGAAAGTTTATTTTTTAACCTTGACGAGAAGACCTTTAAAAAGTGAGGAAAATGTGAGCGTCACATTCTGAGCAGATACTGAGATTAAGTTTGTCAGCAGCTGTTTTCAAGGTCGAGAACGAACCTGAAATCTCAACTGAGTGAAAATCTGCAGGATGATAAATATTCATGTTTGACCAACACGTTTTTTACACCTGAAGGAAACTGATCCACCCTGCTCCCCGTCCGCTAAACCTCCTCATCTGACCCAAAGTGCTCCTTTACTAAAAGAGATCACCGGTCCTCACACAGGAAGAGCAACTGTGACTTATAAACTCCTGACGTCTGCTTGTCAGTGTTTGAAAAGCTGACTGTTTGGTTTCCAGGCCATCAACCTGCTCCCGGCAAACACTCAGATCAGAGAGATCCGGGTTTTCCTGGAGAGCGTCCTGGAGGAGAGGGCTCAGAGGAAACGCTGCAACCAGGTGCTGAAGAGTCTCCTGCAGGCCGAGTTCCTCCGGGTGAGAAAACTGAGTCTGAATATGTCACCTTGAACTCAATCTTCAGCAATTATATTGAAAGGAAAAAACGCAATAACTTTTCTTTATTAATTCCTGCTTCGTGTTGCTCGTCTGCTTCTGTCTCCAGGTGCAGGAGGAGAGGATCTTCCACCAGCAGGTGAAGTGCGTCATCACGGAGGAGAAGACCTGCAGAGTTTGCAAAAAGAAAATAGGAAACAGGTAAAACAGGAACTCGGTGTCGAATTGGTCTCTTTAGATTATTTCCTATCTTTGAATTTGTGTTATAGTCTTGTGTCTCTTTTCTTATACTTAAAATTTGAATTATACTAAATTGATACACAAACCTTTTTTATTTCACTCCTCATATTTACCATAACAGGCCAAAGAAACTTGAAATCTTAAAGATTGAAAACGTTATGCTAATTTCACACCCTGTTCATTTCCTCTCTCACATTCTCATGAAACCCTTGTTCCTGCTCTGTGATGCCCTGAGTAATAATCCCAGTGAAACCTCCTCCTCCGTTTCAGTGCGTTCGCCAGGTATCCCAACGGCGTGGTGGTTCATTACTTCTGCTGCAAAGACCGCACGCTGTGTCCCACCGAGCAGTAACAGCCTCTGCTCCCTGGGACGCCCCATCGATAAATGATCCTCCTCCTTCCTGCTTGGGGAGTCACTCCTCCGTCGCCCGTGAAGAAGAGAAACACCAGAGAGGCTGGAAGTGCTCTGAATCCAAAGCACCTTGCAGGACTTGCGAGTGCAGACTTTTTTTTTATTTTGAAGTTAACCTTGGACACCGCTGTTGTGGAGGCGCTCGACTCCCCCCGCCCCCCCCCCCCCCCCCCCCCCCTCCGGGTGGAATCAGAGCTCCCCTCTGAAAGCAAAAGGCCGCAGCTTTCTGACTCTGTGCATGAAGTAACAGGAGGAATGTCCCAGGTCGCTCGGCCGGAGGAGAGACACGAAGAGAGGGAGGGAGGTGGACTCTGACATTTTGGAAAACACGTCCCTGTAACGAGAGGAGGGATCTGTTCGCCCGACACGTTGACCGATCCTTCTCTCCTGCAGATGATCCCAAGCCTCGATGGGAAGCCGTCTTTTCTCTCTCTCTCTCTCTCCATCTCTTCCCGTGTCTCTCCCCCCCTCCTGTAACACTGTGTGGGCCTCGAACACTGCTTCTTATGCCATATCCACCCTGAACTGCTCAATGCCTTGTGTGACTGAAGATTGTTCTTACAATGAGGTCAGGTGTCTTTTCTTTGAGCATGTGCCGGTACTGCAGTCGTCTCAAACTGTGTTTCACCTTTTTGTTCTGTTTGATTGAAAAGTTTGAGGCGACTTGTCCAACTAACATTATTCATATTTATGTTTGTTTTCTTCTTTTGCCGTCTTTGTGAAGTGACATCCACGCTTTTAACGCTTTGGTTTCTTTTTCTTTCTCAGTCACATCAGAAGTTTATGAAGAAGAATTATAATCTAAAGTGAGACTACGTTCATTTAACAGCACCCACGAGTCGTAACTAAAGGATAATATTGATTTGCTCAGGTTGGTGTCTGGTTAGCTGCAGTGATGAGTTGATTCACCAATAAAGCTTCCTGCTTCCTTTCTCTGTTGTGAGAGTAGAGTGAAGGTTTTCAACTGTTCATTCACAAGAAATATATTAGAAAGTGAACTATTAATCAATATTTAGCAGCCGATATATCAACAATGATCATAAGTTACAGCCCGATATCAGAGATCGGTCATCCAATGAGAGAACGCAACAACATCTAGCTAAAGTTGATTTTAAGTAGTTAGCATTAGCCACCATGTGTTACGTAGTCTCTCTCTCAGATGGGTCACAGCAGTGCAGCACTTTAACGGTGGACGGATGTTTGGTTTATTTATTGTGGAATCACGTATCTGCGCGATAAGAACTGGAAGTGATGTGAATGGCTGAAGGTGTGATTGATCTGTGCTTTTAAATTGGCAATATTGTAATAAAATGTCTGTTAACCGTCCACGTGGGAGATCGCTCAAGAAGCAGGACTCCAGTTCATCAAGACAAGAGATCCAAACAGTCAATGGCATGGTTTGTTTTTTGCAAACCTCCGCCAATGCCCAGTGATCCCCGTGTGAAACTTCATTTTAATTAGCTTGAATTAATCTGGATCCAAACTTAACTGCAACTTCAAGGTTTGTTAAATGCATCAAGATCCATAAGTAAGGGCACAAAATGTCAAATATTAAAGAAAGCCACAAAAAATGTCCCAGATTCTTTGTCCAGGTCCTTACGAAGATTTATTGGTTCTTTCTTGGCCAATGTCCCGACCTTCCAATAAGGTTCATGAAAATAGTTATTGTGTAATCCTGCTGACAAACAAACAAACAAACAAACCAACCAATCAGAGAACAAACCTCCACAGACAGTTTAATTCATTCAAGCTGCACCAAATCTCCATGAATTATTCCCTGGGGAAAATTGTGGAAATGTTGGAAAGAATCTTGTTAAAGGAAATTTCTGGATTCACATCAAAATTTTAAAAAAAAATCGTGGAAATCCGTTGACTTTTTTTTGTTGTCATCTGGCTGATAAACAAACAGACTCGGGGGGGGGGAACAAAATCTCCTCGATGGAGTTAATGAGGTAAAGAGTCTGACGGCTCCGTGACTTTGATGACCACTAATCCTTTGAACTTATTCAAATGTTAACGTTGTTTGGCGTCTCCTGCTCTGTTAAATACCCCCCCCCCCCTTTGCACACATTCTCTGCTCAGACTGTTCCAGACATTTTGTTTTATTTTGAACCATTGAACTTCCTGTGAGGTCACTGTCTGAAGACACCAGCGAGTGATCGTGACGTTCTTCCCAAGGAGGTGATTTGACTGGAAGCAGGAGGTCTGTGGGCCTGCGGCTTGAATCAGTAATAAACCAGTGTTTCCACTCAACTCCTGTTTAACTGGTGACACCACAGAGTCCTCTGAAGCTGCGTCTCACTGAGGAGCCGACATCTTGTTACTGCTCACGTCTCCATGAAGCAGCTACAACAAGAAACAACCTCTTAGAATAGTAACTTAATAATTAGTAAAGTCACCTAGTATTTCTATTTTTACTTTTCCTGTTACCATTTACTTTGCAGTTCCGGATCAATAGACCAAATACAAATTGCAAATATCTCATGAATCATTTACGATTATAAACTAGAGCTTCACCTCTGCCAAGGCTCAACAGTCCCCTCATGAAACCACATTCAAACTCACTGGATCTGGATCCGGGCCCTGATCCAGATCTGATCCAGGGTCATTCGTCACTGATTCACACAGTGTCATGGACGACAACACTTTTATCATCCCTAACCCTAACACTATGATAATCTTTATCATTTTTTAAAAACAGGTTTTCAAAGTGTCTCACAGACATAAAAACAGATCATAGCTGCAAATTTAAACAAGTTAATGAAAGACAATGGATAAAAAGAAGGTTGGAAGCGATATAATAAAAGCAATAAAGTAAAGGCTTGGAGCCGTTTTATCTTGCACATTAATCCACCAAATAAACTCTTAAGTAATGAATTAAACACGTTTTATTGCCTGAGATCAGAACTAGGAACTGACCTCTAGTTGTTGCTGCTCATAACGGTTTCTCCGCTGATTAAACAAATTAAAGTTTGAGATTGTTTTGTAGTAAAACGTTTAAGATAAATTCCACTTCCTGTTCACTTCTTGTCTCTTCGTGGGTCATCCAACTTCCCCCGTCTCATCTGGGAGTCCTGACCCCGGACGGGCCCGTGGTTCTGGGGGCCGAGGCTCCGGAGAATAGCCTCACTGTTACTGGTCCCGCTAATGGACTTCCTGCACTGAGCAGAGCCAGCTGGAGTAACAGAATCACAACAGCTGAGTGCTCAGCAACGCAGTCAGACACACACAACCATACACTTACTCACACACTCTGCCAGTCTGTGTCTCTGCCAGTTGCTCTCATCACTGGGGCCTCCGATGGTTCCCTGTGACTCCGGTGTCTGGGCCGGGAGCCGGGATCGAGCCTGTGAAGTCGGATCCAAGCAGCAGAACATGTTCGACTGACAGAAGAATGAGAAAACACCGGATCCTCTGCTACTTTGAAAAAGAGAAGTGTCCAGGAGGCGGAGAGAGACGCTGAATAATTCATCCTGCTCCAAATTATTGTAGCTCTGTCTTTGTGCGTGTGTGTGTGTGTGTGTCTGTGTTTGCGTGTGTGTGTTGGGATGCTGTCATGTCTTGGAACGGTGCACCAGTGTGCAAATGGAAAAGCTGCTCCAGCAACAGTTTGCCCAGACTCACTCGGCTCACTTTGACTTTACGTTGGCATGGAAGAAATCCCTCCTTGGTTTTTATGGATAAAGTATATTGTGTAAATATTGAGCTGATGATGAAGATGAAGATGAAGATGATGATGAAGAGAACTCAGATTTCTCTTCAGCACCTCTGTGCTGATTGGTTTCATTTAGTCCTGGCTCGGCCTGGGATGGATTGTCACCAGATTGAGATCCATAGACTGTAAATGAAGATGGACGCCACAGCCACAGACACGTGAGTCGTCCTGCAGTCGTCACAGGTTCGATCCCGACTCTGCCTTTCACTGCCTGTTGAACTAATGTCAATTGTGTCAAAGTTAGACATAAATGCGTCATGGTTAGTGATTAGGTTTTTGGTTAAGCTGTTCATAGTGAATGGAGGTCACTGCAATGCCCTTATAAGGATAACTGTGCAAACCTTTGTGTGTCAACACTGGGGCTAACGCTTGACTTTATTCCCAGTTCCACAGGTCTTATTAGGACCCGACCTTCAGTGGTTCCCAGGCGGCGGTGGTGTTGGTGGCCCCTCCGTCAGTCTGCTGCTACACGGACACAACCCCCACCTACCTTCTCTTAATCTCCCTGAACAAACTGTTTTGTATTTTTGCAAATATTTGCTCGTGCACGGTTCAGCTCAGGTGAGTGGCAGCGCTCCACGGTAAGTGCAGATCAGGTTCCGTGTACTCTCCTGCTCTGAAGCCTCTGCATCCTGCAGCTCCGCCCGTCTGCTGAACACAAACCACAAACCAGGTTTGTTCCATCGCACGTCACTGTTTGGGAAAAAAGAGAATCTGTATCTGCACTTCACCGGATGATTAAGAGAACGGTTTCACTCACGGGTTGTGATGGCAACTCAATGTGAAAAGCAACAACAGCTGATGGTGAGGAGCACTGGGAAGTTAATGGGGCTTTTGTGTGTTTGGTGTAATTTTACAGTTTGATGTCCTGGTTACTGGTTGAAGGTAGAAGATGATAGACAACCTAGACCACCTAGACCACCTCGACCAGTCTGAAGTCTCACCTGAGTGCTGGTAGCTGTTTGATTGAGTTGAAGCGTGATGCTACGTCTCCACTGCATCGATACCTCTCTAGTTATTATCACTGAACACACAGGGATCACATTTATCATAGATGAGTCAAAGGTGTTGTCAGCCAATCAGCTGACATCGGGCGGGAGGCGAGGTACATCCTGGACAGGACGCCAGCGAATCACGCGCCTGACATGTAGAGACAGAGACGCATTCATTCACAGCCGGTCACAAAGACATGTCTCCACTTCCTCCTCCAGAAATGTCTTAGCTGGAGGCTCTATGGGTGTGAGCATCGTTTCTCTGTCATGTGTCAGGACTGTGATACTCTGGTAACGTGTCCTGGGTGTGTCCTGCCTCCCTCCATCAGCTGGGACTGACCCCCCCCACACTCAAGTCATTAGGTAGCTTCACACTCTGATAGAGGGAGAACGACTCTGATCCTGGATCAGCCTGATGTGAACAGACCTAACGTTACCCAAGGTTGACTCATATAACAATGGTGTGCAGTGAAGCAGCTTGGGAAAACCTGCGTGAGCCGGCAGAAGCTCGGATACATGTCTGCTCTGTGTTTGCATAACACACACACACACACACAGAGACACACACATACACAGCAAACAGACACACACAAGACTGGACTTGTGCTTCACAGAGCACGATGATCACTGGTTATATACTCCACTGTTATCACAGAGGAATTCCATACAGGCTTACAGTGTGTGTGTGTGTGTATTTGTGTGTGTGTGTGTGTGTGTGTGTGTGTGTGTGTGTGTGTGTGTGTGTCTGTGTCTGTGTATGTGTGTTCCTTTATATGAAGAACGTTGTGTTTTTTCTTCTTGTTATTCTGGAAGGTGTGAAAACATGTCAAAGCATATTGCAACATACGCAACTTTGTGTGTCATTGCCTTGGTGTGTGTGTGTGTGTGTGTGCAGGATTAAGTGTGAGTCCTGGTTATTGTTACCACATCAGCATTGGGTATCTTGCCCAGAGCCTGGTTTGGAACCACCAACCATCTTGTTAGATTAGGGTTAGTGCACAATGAATGGAAGTCGCTGGCTCTCAGCACACGACCCTCTGGTTGTAGGACGTCACAGTTCAACACCTACAACCTCAAAGCTTCTCACTGTTCCTGGTACTGAAGTGTCACCATCCACTGGACCCCCGTGACCTCCAGAGGTCCACCCCCCCCCCCCTTTAGACAGCACCCGAAGCAAAGAATCAAAGCTGTGAGGAAAACAGAGTAAAAGGTGCTTCACTAAATAGGTCAGTGTGTCAGAGGAATATCTGAGGTTTATTTATTATTTATTATCCAATCAGCCAATCACATGACTGCAGTGTGTGTGTGTGTGTGTGTGTGTGTGTGTGTGTGTGTGTGTGTGTGTGTGTGTTGGTAGACATGGTATTCAGGGACAATTTACCCGTTTACACACCAGCAATCCGCGGACCTTAGGGTAATTTGAGGACTATGCCAAGGTCCCCGAATTTCAAACAATTTATTTGCATTCGTGAGTGTCTGAGGAACATCCTCTCTCATTTTCGTTCATAGTCCTTTTTTACCATAAACCTGTTTTTCGGTGTATCCCAGTGTATAGCACAGCGCAACCTATCTGTGGTGCTTATACTGCACTCTCATACACATTTCTGACACACACGGTTAGATTTTGCCGCCCTTTTCACTGATTGGTTGGTTTGAAAAGTGGGTGGCGTCTACAGGCAGTTCGCTCCAAGGACCGCCCCGACTGACGGCATTTAATCTTTAAAGCCCATTTGAAGCAGCTGGCGACCTAATGGAAGCAGTAGAGGATTTAAAACATACAGGTAAGCATTAAAACTTGTAAATAAAGTAGATAATTGCATGAGGAAGGATTTTTACACCATAACAATAACTTATTAGTTATTAGTTAGTCTAAGTTTTTTTTTATTGATGCATATTTTAATGGAAATAAAGTAAGGCTAAACTAAATGGATATTGGCATTAGGTTGTTTTTACAGCAGTGCTCACGCATGCTGTTGAGGCCTGTGTTACCTGCACAAGCCTGCACTAGTAGTAGAGCTAACAGCTACCAGCTCTCAGCTGCAGCAGCTTCATAGTAGGCAGGAGAGGATCAGTCTTTTGTTTTGGAGGAATGTGCCTCGTGCTGTGTTGTGTAACCAGCTGTCTTGTGGACAAGAGAAGGTGAGGATGTTTGATTCTTGTTCATTTTAAGCCACAGTTGCTTTTCATGCCAGTGGAAGCTGCGTGTCGGGAGTGGCCATGCCCCCTCGTTGAGGTGCATGCTTCACACACATGATAGTAATGAGCACAGGTGGTGGGGATGAGGACAGAACATTTGAGCAGTTAGAGTGGTGTTTGTGTGCTGAAAACAGCTAAAAACAAAATAACCAAATCTTATGTGATTAAAAAAGTAAGCTAACCGTGTTTCCACAGAGGTTTTTGGCTGTTATCGTTATTATGAAGGTGTAAAATACAATAGTGAGGAGAAACAAAGCTGTGGTATAGTAACTGGTGCAGTGTGTGCCATTTAAAAATGCTGTTTAATGTTCATGTCGATTATTTAACTATTCCATAGCTAAAAGCAAGGATGAAATGTCAGCAGGTTTTATTTCTATTTCATATTTTTCCCTGAGACTGGGTTCTGTGTATGATAGAGACTCACAGCACTCACGTTGTCTAACATAGTCTTTCTAAATTAACATTTTGCATCTGGTAGAAAACAGGTTGAGCAGTTTATTATTTCAGGTTGTTATTTGAATTAATACAAAATGATGAAAAACTAATCACATGTCAGAAGCACTGATGTGATAACATCCTAAACCACTGTCCTTGTAAATGTCATAAAGGACCTTGGATCAGAAATCTGAACCCAGGAGTGTGCTATCGCACAATAGTCAAGTCATGCTGATGCTGCTGTAAATATAATTGAACGTTAATGTAAAGTTATATATGTAGGTTAAGTTCTTGTTTGAAGAAGCAGGACAAGGTAAGTGAGTGAGGAGGAGATATAGAGACTGAGGATGATCATTTAAGCAGATGAAAGACTGTATTGATTTGTGTGTTTGTTCCTTCTGGGTGATAATGATGGGACATCAATCCCACAGAGGTTCAATGCAGCTGATGTAGTTATAGAATCTCTGTACACTGAGATTATGTTACATTAAATGGTAGAGAGGTCAGTCTGTGGTCCAAGACAGCTCTACACTAGAACAGACATCATCCTCCTGTTTATATTTAGTTCATGTGCAGCCTATTTCTATTGTAGAAATGGGTTTCTACCTTTTAATGGGCATATGTAAAGAAATTAATTTCGGTAAAGCATTAAGTCCTTTTGTATTAAATTTAAACTTGAATGTTGATTTATCAGCTCAGAATATGGCTTCTGCTCAGATGCCACATGTACATTACTAGACTTCTAGTACATAATAATCATAACAACAATCTTCTTTTTATTATGTTACTCTGGCTTTTGACACTGGCCAGTGAATCATGCAGAGGCGAAGGCGCATTAATCTCCAGAAATCTGGAGGGATGTCATCAGATGTCCAACATGGTGAGGTACCATCCACATCAAAGCTTTCTACAAGAACTCAAAAGAGGTCAACACATAAGGCCCAAAAAAAGATGCCTGCAGGGACATCAGCTGGTCGTCTTGAATGCTTTATTAAGGTATGTAACAATTTCAAGTTCATGGTTTGTGTAAACAGTTTGAAGCTACTTTTGGATGGTATGTGTTTGCATATTGATTGATTGTGTGCGTAAACTTAAGGAGGCACACCAACAGACTGTCCTCTTCTTGCTCTCATCACACTCTTCATTAGTGTTATTTTCCTGACCATCTCTTACTGCTTCAGCTACACTTAAGCCACTTTCACACATGAAGTGCACTCTGGACTTTGTTTGGACATCAATTGGTGGAACTGTAAGTGTGACCGCAAATGTCAGATTCAGTCACACCGGAATTAACAGGTCTTTAACGTGCCAGCTCCCTAATACAAAATCTGGGTAATGTCTGATATGTGAATACAACAGGTAATAGTCTGCAGGATTCACAGAGTGCTAGTGGGTGTGTTCATGATGTTGATGCATAATATGTACTTTAACTGCTTCTTACTTTTTTCTGATGGCCTGTATGTTATTTTGCACTCTTTTGTTGATATTTGATAAGTTCAAATACACGCAGTTTCGTTATTTTTAACATTAGTGATGAGTCCTTCTGCTGCATGCTCTGACGGTGCTCCTCCTCTCAGCTGATACAATTTGACATTTGCAGTAATGAGATCGCATCTGACAGTCTCTTGCGTGAGCTGCATATGTAAAAAGTGTAGGGTTAGGGTTAGTGTGTGTGTGTGCTGTCACCTTAGTGTATTATGGTGTATAAGGACAATGGTATTTAAGGACAATCTCAGAGGACGTCTTTCAGAATCTAAGGCAGAATAACATTTGAGTGTGTGTGTATTAAGCTCTGACACCAATATGACTTGGGTGGACCATACGTTATTTGGGGTCCCTCCCGTAGATGGGGTTGATAGTGGCATTACTATGGTATTTAAGAGTACTTGTACAACCTGCATTTGATCTTTATGTTAGTTTAATGGGAGTGGTAAGTTTTCGTATTCATGATGTATGTCACAGATGTGGACCTGGTCACCAATAATGCATGAAATGCAAGACAAGATCATATTTAAAATCAATCAAAACAAATCTAGGCATGTTAGAGGCCTGGAGTCAGACAGCAAAAAGCTCACAGCCACCAATCACAGGTAGCGTGAGACCAAAATGGGTTGTCAGAATATAAAGAAGGAATCAAAAATCAAATTCATCCGTCACAATTAACTGTGATTAGTATAGTTCTAACAGCTTGCAGGCTGCCGTAATCAGACACTTCAGGTGACTACAAATACTTCCAAAGGACATTTTTCTCCCCACAAAATACTTGGAACCACAGTCATGATGACTGTCACATAATGTTAGAGGTATGAAGATGTAAAACGATCTAGAGAGGTTCCACTTTTGCTTTTTGTAAGCTGTATGTGGTCTTTTTCATCCTGACCTCAAATATCCCTTTTGACTACTGCATTCACATTACATTACTTTTTATTCAACTTTTCTTCCATTCATTATCTGCTACAGATGACGACCGAAAGAGGCCAGATTGAGATGACTGCAAGCAACCTGAACCAGTCAAGTCCAGTGCTTGATCCAATCACAAGGATTGGACAGGTAAGTGAAGTGTGCTTGATGACATGAATTGTGGCAAAATGTAGGGTTAGGGTTAGTTTGTGTGTGTGCTGTCACCTGAGTGTATTATGGTGTACAAGGACAATGGTATTTAAGGACAATCTCAGAGGACGTCTTTCAGAATCGAAGGCAGAATAACATTTGAGTTTGTGTGTATTAAGCTCTGACACCAATATGACTTGGGTGGACCATACGTTATTTGGGGTCCCTCCCGTAGATGGGGTTGTTAGTGGCATTACTTTGGTATTTAAGAGTACTTGTGCAACCTGCATTTGATCTTTATGTTAGTTTAATGGGAGTGGTAAGTTTTCGTATTCATGTTGTATGTCACAGATGTGGACCCGATCTCTTGCGTGAGCTGCATATGTAAAAGGTGTAGGGTTAGTGTGTGTGTGTGCTGTCACCTGAGTGTATTATGGTGTATAAGGACAATGGTATTTAAGGACAATCTCAGAGGACGTCTTTCAGAATCGAAGGCAGAATAACATTTGAGTGTGTGTGTATTAAGCTCTGACACCAATATGACTTGGGTGGACCATACGTTATTTGGGGTCCCTCCCGTAGATGGGGTTGTTAGTGGCATTACTATGGTATTTAAGAGTACTTGTACAACCTGCATTTGATCTTTATGTTAGTTTAATGGGAGTGGTAAGTTTTCGTATTCATGATGTATGTCACAGATGTGGACCCGGTCACCAATAATGCATGAAATGCAAGACAAGATCATATTTAAAATCAATCAAAACAAATCTAGGCATGTTAGAGGCCTGGAGTCAGACAGCAAAAAGCTCACAGCCACCAATCACAGGTAGCGTGAGACCAAAATGGGTTGTCAGAATATAAAGAAGGAATCAAAAATCAAATTCATCCGTCAAAATTAACTGTGATTAGTATAGTTCTAACAGCTTGCAGGCTGCCGTAATCAGACACTTCAGGTGACTACAAATACTTCCAAAGGACATTTTTCTCCCCACAAAATACTTGGAACCACAGTCATGATGACTGTCACATAATGTTAGAGGTATGAAGATGTAAAACTATCTAGAGAGGTTCCACTTGTGCTTTTTGTAAGCTGTATGTGTTCTTTTTCATCCTGACCTCAAATATCCCTTTTGACTACTGCATTCACATTACATTACTTTTTATTCAACTTTTCTTCCATTCATTATCTGCTACAGATGACGACCGAAAGAGGCCAGATTGAGATGACTGCAAGCAACCTGAACCAGTCAAGTCCAGTGCTTGATCCACTCACAAGGATTGGACAGGTAAGTGAAGTGTGCTTGATGACATGAATTGTGGCAAAATGTAGGGTTAGGGTTAGTGTGTGTGTGTGCTGTCACCTGAGTGTATTATGGTGTACAAGGACAATGGTATTTAAGGACAATCTCAGAGGACGTCTTTCAGAATCGAAGGCAGAATAACATTTGAGTGTGTGTGTATTAAGCTCTGACACCAATATGACTTGGGTGGACCATACGTTATTTGGGGTCCCTCCCGTAGATGGGGTTGTTAGTGGCATTACTTTGGTATTTAAGAGTACTTGTACAACCTGCATTTGATCTTTATGTTAGTTTAATGGGAGTGGTAAGTTTTCGTATTCATGTTGTATGTCACAGATGTGGACCCGATCTCTTGCGTGAGCTGCATATGTAAAAGGTGTAGGGTTAGTGTGTGTGTGTGCTGTCACCTGAGTGTATTATGGTGTATTAGGACAATGGTATTTAAGGACAATCTCAGAGGATGTCTTTCAGAATCTAAGGCAGAATAACATTTGAGTGTGTGTGTATTAAGCTCTGACACCAATATGACTTGGGTGGACCATACGTTGTTTGGGGTCCCTCCCGTAGATGGGGTTGTTAGTGGCATTACTTTGGTATTTAAGAGTACTTGTACAACCTGCATTTGATCTTTATGTTAGTTTAATGGGAGTGGTAAGTTTTCGTATTCATGTTGTATGTCACAGATGTGGACCCGATCTCTTGCGTGAGCTGCATATGTAAAAGGTGTAGGGTTAGTGTGTGTGTGTGCTGTCACCTGAGTGTATTATGGTGTATTAGGACAATGGTATTTAAGGACAATCTCAGAGGATGTCTTTCAGAATCTAAGGCAGAATAACATTTGAGTGTGTGTGTATTAAGCTCTGACACCAATATGACTTGGGTGGACCATACGTTGTTTGGGGTCCCTCCCGTAGATGGGGTTGTTAGTGGCATTACTATGGTATTTAAGAGTACTTGTACAACCTGCATTTGATCTTTATGTTAGTTTAATGGGAGTGGTAAGTTTTCGTATTCATGTTTTATGTCACAGATGTGGACCCGGTCACCAGTAATGCATGAAATGCAAGACAAGATCATATTTAAAATCAATCAAAACAAATCTAGGCATGTTAGAGGCCTGGAGTCAGACAGCAAAAAGCTCACAGCCACCAATCACAGGTAGTGTGAGACCAAAATGGGTTGTCAGAATATAAAGAAGGAACCAAAAATCAAATTCATCCGTCAAAATTAACTGTGATTAGTATAGTTCTAACAGCTTGCAGGATGCCGTAATCAGACACTTCAGGTGACTACAAATACTTCCAAAGTGCATTTTTCTCCCCACAAAATACTTGGGACCACAGTCATGATGACTTTTACATAATGTTACAGGTATGAAGATGTTGAACTATCTAGAGAGGTTCCTTTTTTCTTATTTTTTTTAGCAATACTTGTTCTTTTCATCCAGACCTCAAATATCCCTTTTGACTGGTGCATTCTCACTATATTATTTTTTATTTAACTTTTCTTCTATTCATTATCTGCTACTGATGACGACCGAAAGAGACTTGATTGAGATGACTGCAAGCATCTCAATCAAGGGTGGGGTTGATAGTGGCCTTTCTTTAACATTCAAAGTCTGCCAACATCTTATCATGAGGGAAACGTTAAATACAAATTTACCTTTTTGCCAACGGTAGTAAGATACGGCTATTCAGACTACTGAACAAATATATTGGTGTCTCAAATGGGCTGTCTACAAAGTAACACTGTAAAGAGATTCTGTACTACAATTATAATCAAAAATATTCCATTCACTTTACATTAAAAGTATTTAAACATATACTAATAAATATTATGAGTAAAAAAATGTATTGGATTGGATTCTTCTGGTGTTTCTGGTGTTCTGCCTGACCAGAAACACCAGAAGAATCCAATCCACTTCAGTTGTGGTTTATTCCAGTCTTTGTGCAGAGCAGCGGCAGGTTATATGGCTGATACAGACAGGTGGTAGCTGGTCAAGGCAGTTGAGGCTGTTTTATTTAAACAGAAAATATGTAATGCGTTATCACTACACGTTAAACTTAAAACATAGGAAGCTAATGTTTATGGCTACCATGTAACTATTAAGAGCTAATTCAGTGTAATCATTCTAACCAACAATTCAAGTATCAGAATACTGCAACATTTACTAGGAACAAAGGAACTCACATTTCCAGTCAAACAGTTGTTGTATGTAGAGCACAGGGTTATTCTGCAGGTCAGGGCTTATACCTGAACTCAATCATATATACTGTATATTGGATTGAGTTCACCTCTTAATGATAGCAAATTTGTCCAAACTTAGTGTTGTAGTACAATCAATACGTGACCACTGATGTGTGAAGTGATTTTGCCAAAGGTGTATATGAGTGAAGAATACCCTCCAAGTATAGTATCTCTTTTTTACTTTGTAGATGGTTCCTGTGCACTCTTTGTTTTAATGGAAATTAGGTTGTAGCTCATTTTCTACCTTTTCTACAATTGGGAAGGACTGTTTGTGTTTTAAGAACGTTTCTCCAAGGAGCTATTGATCCGACAGTTGAGGATATTTCCAATTGTAATATGCATGGAGAAAGTCTGTTCTACTGTTCTGTCGCTCTGTACATACATTAACTTATCCCGTGCTCAAAAAAGTAATGGATTAATCAAAACTTGTATCTCATGCAATAGCATATTGAGTCCTTAATTTAATAAAACATTGTCTCAATGACCATCTCTAAGGTATTTAAACCTATTCAGAGCAATACAAATCCTGCAAACTAGTGTTTTTAATTGCATTGTAAATGGATTACACCTTTTTAGTGGGATTTTTGTTGACCTACTGCCCAACTTAGATGCATGTGCATTGTGTCTATTTTAAAGGGTATGTCAATCATGATTACAGCACCGTATAAATATATAGTATATTCAATCTGCTTTTTATTAATTTTGTTAATTGTTACTCATAAGTATCTTGAAAGATTTACCAATACATTTTTTTCTTTTTTTAAAGGAAACCAACTAATACAAACAGATTGTGAAATATCTTGCTTTTCAAATGTTAGACACAAACAAATGTTTCACTTTTGTTATTAGTGTCCGAAACATCGCCTAGTGTGCGCAACAATAGGCTCCTTGGACAAGTGCGTTCAGTGTGTGGGACCTGTATCCTCCTTCAAGTGACTTCAATGCGAAGGTGAGTTTTTAATGGAGTATGTGGTAAATGGTAGTAGGTGGATGAATGTGCATTGTTCTAATGTATGACTGACCACACTGTAAAGAAAAACGGGTAAAAGAGATTTCATGATGAAATGAAACACTGCAACATCAATTTGGCAGCAAGTGAATAATTGTAATTCCAAAAATATTATGATTACTTGAAGAGGTCAATTTTGCCTCTTTTTCACTGACAAGGACTGAGTTAAATGGATCTAAGTTATCTTTTTTTTTTTTTTTAAACTGTAGTGTTTATCTACAAATCAGATTTATACAGTTTACAGTTCACATGTCTTTCTTTATGTCATACAACACCCAGTTTTTCCACTTTGTTATAGAAACATCTTCCTTCAGTCAAAGTTGGTAGGTCATTCTCTCCATAAAGTTTATTTCTCTTACAATCCCTAACCATTGTTTTATGGTAGGAGATTCAGTTTTGTACCAGTTTCTTGTTATTGTTTTCTTAGTTGCAATCAACAGTATCTTGACTATATATCTATCACTTCCAGTTACACTTTCAGTTACATTTCCAAGGTACATAGTTCTCTAATGTTTGTCGTCCTGTAATAAATCCAGTTTGGTGCTCGTCAATTAATTCTGTCATGAAATTCTGATATCTCCCTGCTATAATGGATGTGTATATCTTGTAATCTACATTCAGTATAGAAATGGGTCTGTCATTTTTACAATATTCTGCGTCTTTACCCTCCTTGGGGATTACAGATATGATTGCTTCATTCCATGAGGGTGGCATTCTACCTTCCTTAAGGGTACAGTTAAAGGATGAAACAAGGAGAGGGGTTAGTTCTTCTCTAAAAGTTCAGTTCCAATCCGATGGAAAACCGTCACTGCCTGGTGATTTATTTGCCTTAAGCCTGGATATTGCCTTAGTTATTTCTTCAGGAGTTATAGGTGCTGTGAGAGCATTATATACCATGTTAATCCCTTGTTGTTTCCTAATTCTCCTTGCGAGAAGCCATGTGCCTTTAGGGCCTGTTTCATAATAATCTTGTTTCAGAAATCTAAGTTTTTCTCTCTATTTCGCTCCCTAATATCATATATTATCTATTTCCCCTTTAATATCCTTTATTTCTTATTGGATTTGGGCTGTGTAAGTAGTTTGGCATTGTACCTCCAAGATTTTTTAGTCTTTCCACTAAGTTAAGATAATTTGCCTGCTTAAGTTTTTTTTGTCTTGACGTGATGGCTATTAATTTCCCCCTTATCACCGCCTTCATTGTGTTCCATAAGATTGTTGGGTTGATTTCTTCTGTGTCGTTTTCCTCAATGCTTTTCTTTATTTCATTTTTAATTTGTTCAATCGTTGTCTTGTTGTTCAGTATGCTTACATTCAGTCTCAAGGTAGAATTTTTCTTTTTATGCTTGTTGTGTCTACCCTATGATCCATTATCATGTGAAAATCACCAGCACATATCACTATACCTTCAGATTCTAAGGCCATGACTGAGAATAATGATTTTAAAGAATTGTTTAGTACTCTCTGGAGGAGCATGTACATTTATTAATGTAACCACCTCTTTCTTTAATTTCCCCTTCACCATAATATATCGTCCCTCTGTAAATCCTTGATTTCTTTGAGACACTCAAAATTATTTGTGTTTTGTATAAGTATTGCCACACCTCTTTTGTTGCTTTGTTTACATTTACTGTAATAGGTGTTTCTAAAACCGAATTTCTTCAGCTTTTCATGTTCTTCCTGGGAAAGGTGTGTTTCCTGCATGAAGACAACTTGGGCCTTAAGTTTTCTCATTTTCAAAATTATCTTAGATCTTTTAATTGGATTGTTCAACCCATTAACATTTAACGACACTAACGATATGCTGTTCATTTATAACTTCGGAGAATGGCGTTATACATTTCTTTCGGGCCCTTATTGCAGCCATGAGAAAAAAACAACAGCCCAAAGAACATTGAGCAACTCAACACTGAAAAAACAACGAACTAAGACAGTAGGCACTTGCCCCCCACGTTTCCCCTGTGGGTTGAGGGGAAGTTCCCATGAAATATGGGGGCACCTCCTTGGTGAGGTCTATTCTTGTTATACAGATTCTCTTGAACATCTGTCTCATTATAGCTCACACATACACCATCCGATCAATCCTAACAATGAGGACTATTAAGTCCAATCACCCAGATCCACCTATATACAAACCCTTAGACTATTTATCTTCAATGTCTTTTATGTGTTATCTTTCACTTACTTATTCATGTAGATGCACTCACATACTTTATTAGTCCATTCCTAAGTGATCTTTTTAGATGTGTAGTCAAGTGCCCAGAGCGCAAGTGATTCCTTGAGATGATATCTTCCTGTATGCACATCATTTAACGTGCTTTTCATTCTGAACGTCAAATCAAAAACATCTGGAAGTGCCTTAGTTCACTGGTCACTAACTTTTTCTTAGAAAACCTCGGAAGTTCTAACATATATTGTTTGAGCACACAATGGCTTTTTCTGTTTAACCTTACCTTTACCCTTGTGGATTTACCTAACTCTACTATAGTGAGCTAATATACAATTTCAAATTGTTAATTGATTAATTGTTAGCTTTTCATGTAATGATGATATATTCATGTTAGTTTTAATACCTTTTCCCAGAGGAAATTGCATTGAGTGAAACTGAGACCAAGGACAGTGAAGGCGAGTCAGATGCCTCTCCTTGAACCGTCACCTTATCGTGGTGGAGAGGTTTGCGTGTCCCCGTGAACCTGAGGGCTGTGTTGTCTGGAGCCTTGTGCTCCTGGTAGGGTCTCCCATGGCAGAGTGGTCTCAGGTGAGGGGCCAGACTAAGAATGGTTCAAAACCCTCAATGAATATCGACAAAAGAGGAGATGGGACCCAGCCCGGAGGAAGCCCGGGGCCCCCGTCTGGAGCTAGGCCCAGACGGAGGGCTCGATGGCGAGCGTCTGGTGGCCGGGTTTGCCACGGAGCCCGGTCGGGCATAGCCCGAACAAACTACGTGGCACCCCCCCTCTTTTCATCTCATGGGCCCACCACCTGTGGGAAGACCCGTTGGGGTCGGGTGCGCAGCCACATGGGTGGCAGCGAAGGTAGGGGGTCTCGACGGACCAGACCCGGGCGGCAGAAGCTGGCTCTGGGGACGTGGAACGTCACCTCGCTGTGGGGAAAGGAACCGGAGCTTGTGAGGGAGGTGGAGCGCTATCAGTTAGATCTGGTGGGGCTTACCTCCACGCACAGTCTCAGCTCTGGTACCATACTCCTGGATAAGGGTTGGACTTTATTCTTCTCCGGAGTTGCCAAGGGCGTGAGGCGTCGGGCGGGTGTGGGGATACTCATAAATCCCCGGCTGAGCGCCGCAGTGTTGGAGTTTACCCCGGTAGACGAGAGGGTCGCCTCCCTGCGCCTAAGGGTTGTAGGGGGGAAAACTCTGACTGTTGTTTGTGCGTATGCACCAAACAGCAGTTCAGAGTACTCGGCCTTCTTGGAGACCCTGAATGGAGTCCTGTATGGGGCTCCAGTAGGGGACTCCGTAGTTCTGCTGGGTGACTTCAACGCCCACGTGGGCAACGATGGAGACACCTGGAGAGGCGTGGTGGGGAGGAACGGCCTCCCTGATCTGAACCCGAGCGGTCGTTTGTTATTGGACTTCTGTGCTAGCCATGGATTGTCCATAACAAACACCATGTTCGAACATAAGGGTGCTCATAAGTGTACCTGGTACCAGAGTACCCTAGGCCGAAGATCAATGATCGATTTTGTGATCGTGTCATCTGATCTGAGGCCGCATGTTTTGGACACTCGGGTAAAGAGAGGGGCGGAACTGTCAACCGACCACCATCTGGTTGTGAGTTGGATCAGGGAGTGGGGGAAATTTCCGGATAGACCTGGTAAGCCCAAACGAGTAGTGCGGGTGAACTGGGAACGTCTGGAGGAGGCCCCCGTCCTAGGTATCTTCAACTCACACCTCCGGCGGAGTTTTTCTGGCATTCCTGTGGAGGTTGGGGGCATTGAGCCGGAGTGGGCGGTGTTCAAAGCCTCCATTGCTGAAGCTGCGGCGGCTAGCTGTGGCCTCAGGGTCTTAGGCTCCTCAAGGGGCGGTAACCCTCGGACACCGTGGTGGACACCGGTGGTCAGGGAAGCCGTCCGATTGAAGAAGGAGGCCTTCCGGGATATGATATCCTGGAGGACTCCTGACTCGGTTGCAGGGTACCGACAGGCCCGAAGGGCTGCAGCTGCTGCCGTGTCGGAGGCTAAGCAGCGGGTGTGGGAGAAGTTCGGAGAGGTCATGGAGAAGGACTTTCGGTCGGCACCAAAGTGTTTCTGGAAGACTATCCGGCACCTCAGGAGGGGGAAACGGGGAACCATCCAAGCTGTGTACAGTAAGGATGGGACTCTGTTGTCCTCAACTGAGGAGGTTGTCGGACGTTGGAAGGAACACTTTGAGGAACTCCTGAATCCGAATAACACGCCCTCTATGTTGGAGGCAGAGCTCGAGGTTGATGGTGTTTCATCGTCAATTTCCCTGGTGGAGGTCACTGAGGTGGTCAAACATCTCCGCAGTGGCAAGGCCCCAGGGATTGATGAGATCCGGCCAGAAATGCTAAAGGCTCTGGGTGTTGAGGGGCTGTCATGGTTGACACGCCTATTCAACATCGCGTGGGAGTCGGGTACAGTGCCAAAGGAGTGGCAAACTGGGGTGGTGGTTCCCCTGTTCAAAAAGGGGGACCAGAGAGTGTGTGCCAATTACCGGGGCATCACACTTCTCAGCCTCCCTGGTAAGGTCTACTCCAAGGTGCTGGAAAGGAGGGTTCGGCCGATCGTCGAACCTCAGATTGAAGAGGAACAATGCGGTTTTCGCCCCGGACGTGGAACTACAGACCAGCTCTTCACTCTCGCAAGGATCCTGGAGGGGGCCTGGGAGTATGCCCATCCGGTCTACATGTGTTTTGTGGATCTGGAGAAGGCGTATGACCGGGTCCCCCGGGAGAAACTGTGGGAGGTGCTGCGGGAGTATGGGGTAAGGGGGTCTATCCTCAGGGCCATCCAATCCCTGTACTCCCAAAGCGAGAGCTGTGTTCGCGTCCTCGGCAGCCAGTCAGTTTCGTTCTCAGTGGATGCTGGTCTCCGCCAGGGCTGCGCCTTGTCACCAATCCTGTTTGTGATATACATGGACAGGATATCGAGGCGTAGTCGGGGTGGGGAGGGGTTGCAGTTCGGTGGTCTGAGGATCTCGTCACTGCTTTTTGCAGATGACGTGGTCCTCATTGGATCATCGGCCTGTGACCTTCAGCACTCACTGGATCG
Source organism: Platichthys flesus (assembly GCF_949316205.1). Lineage (NCBI taxonomy): Eukaryota > Metazoa > Chordata > Actinopteri > Pleuronectiformes > Pleuronectidae > Platichthys > Platichthys flesus. The sequence goes on from NC_084954.1 coordinate 3,536,719, forward strand.
GCTGGTGGCCGAGTGTGAAGCGGCTGGGATGAGGATCAGCACCTCTAAATCTGAGGCCATGACTCTTAGCAGGAAACCGATGGATTGCTTACTCCGGGTAGGAAATGAGTCCTTAGCCCAAGTGAAGGAGTTCAAGTACCTTGGGGTCTTGTTCGCGAGTGAGGGTACTATGGAGCGTGAGATTGGCCGGAGAATCGGAGCAGCGGGGGCGGTATTGCGTTCGCTTTACCGCACCGTTGTAACGAAAAGAGAGCTGAGCCGCAAGGCAAAGCTCTCGATCTACCGGTCGATCTTCGTTCCTATCCTCACCTATGGTCATGAGGGCTGGGTGATGACCGAAAGGACGAGATCACGGGTACAAGCGGCCGAGATGAGTTTTCTCAGAAGGGTGGCTGGCGTCTCCCTTAGGGATAGGGTGAGAAGCTCAGCCATCCGTGAGGAACTCGGATTAGAGCCGCTGCTCCTTCACTTAGAAAGGAGTCAGCTGAGGTGGTTCGGGCATCTGGTAAGGATGCCCACTGGGCGCCTTCCTTGGGAGGTGTTTCAGGCACGTCCAGTGGGGAGGAGACCTCGGGGAAGACCCAGGACTAGGTGGAGAGATTATATCTCAACACTGGCCTGGGAACGCCTCGGGATCCCCCCGTCAGAGTTGGTCAATGTGGCCCGGGAAAGGGAAGTCTGGGGCCCCCTGCTTGAGCTGCTCCCCCCGCGACCCGACCCCGGATAAGCGGATGAAAATGAGATGAGATGAGATGAGAGTTATAGGTGCTGTGAGAGCATTATATACCATGTTAATCCCTTGTTGTTTCCTAATTCTCCTTGCGAGAAGCCATGTGCCTTTAGGGCCTGTTTCATAATAATCTTGTTTCAGAAATCTAAGTTTTTCTCTCTATTTCGCTCCCTAATATCATATATTATCTCTTTCCCCTTTAATATCCTTTATTTCTTATTGGATTTGGGCTGTGTAAGTAGTTTGGCATTGTACCTCCAAGATTTTTTAGTCTTTCCACTAAGTTAAGATAATTTGCCTGCTTAAGTTTTTTTTGTCTTGACGTGATGGCTATTAATTTCCCCCTTATCACCGCCTTCATTGTGTTCCATAAGATTGTTGGGTTGATTTCTTCTGTGTCGTTTTCCTCAATGCTTTTCTTTATTTCATTTTTAATTTGTTCAATCGTTGTCTTGTTGTTCAGTATGCTTACATTCAGTCTCAAGGTAGAATTTTTCTTTTTATGCTTGTTGTGTCTACCCTATGATCCATTATCATGTGAAAATCACCAGCACATATCACTATACCTTCAGATTCTAAGGCCATGACTGAGAATAATGATTTTAAAGAATTGTTTAGTACTCTCTGGAGGAGCATGTACATTTATTAATGTAACCACCTCTTTCTTTAATTTCCCCTTCACCATAATATATCGTCCCTCTGTAAATCCTTGATTTCTTTGAGACACTCAAAATTATTTGTGTTTTGTATAAGTATTGCCACACCTCTTTTGTTGCTTTGTTTACATTTACTGTAATAGGTGTTTCTAAAACCGAATTTCTTCAGCTTTTCATGTTCTTCCTGGGAAAGGTGTGTTTCCTGCATGAAGACAACTTGGGCCTTAAGTTTTCTCATTTTCAAAATTATCTTAGATCTTTTAATTGGATTGTTCAACCCATTAACATTTAACGACACTAACGATATGCTGTTCATTTATAACTTCGGAGAATGGCGTTATACATTTCTTTCGGGCCCTTATTGCAGCCATGAGAAAAAAACAACAGCCCAAAGAACATTGAGCAACTCAACACTGAAAAAACAACGAACTAAGACAGTAGGCACTTGCCCCCCACGTTTCCCCTGTGGGTTGAGGGGAAGTTCCCATGAAATATGGGGGCACCTCCTTGGTGAGGTCTATTCTTGTTATACAGATTCTCTTGAACATCTGTCTCATTATAGCTCACACATACACCATCCGATCAATCCTAACAATGAGGACTATTAAGTCCAATCACCCAGATCCACCTATATACAAACCCTTAGACTATTTATCTTCAATGTCTTTTATGTGTTATCTTTCACTTACTTATTCATGTAGATGCACTCACATACTTTATTAGTCCATTCCTAAGTGATCTTTTTAGATGTGTAGTCAAGTGCCCAGAGCGCAAGTGATTCCTTGAGATGATATCTTCCTGTATGCACATCATTTAACGTGCTTTTCATTCTGAACGTCAAATCAAAAACATCTGGAAGTGCCTTAGTTCACTGGTCACTAACTTTTTCTTAGAAAACCTCGGAAGTTCTAACATATATTGTTTGAGCACACAATGGCTTTTTCTGTTTAACCTTACCTTTACCCTTGTGGATTTACCTAACTCTACTATAGTGAGCTAATATACAATTTCAAATTGTTAATTGATTAATTGTTAGCTTTTCATGTAATGATGATATATTCATGTTAGTTTTAATACCTTTTCCCAGAGGAAATTGCATTGAGTGAAACTGAGACCAAGGACAGTGAAGGCGAGTCAGATGACAGTGACACAGCCGTCACAGCATCAGAGGCTGGAAATGCTGGTTGTGCATTAGCTTCTACACTCACAAAACAGGTCCAGGAAACTGCAGATTTTGGTAAGTTGCCATACCCTAAAGTTATGTTTCTATTTCTAAAATGTACCTTTTCCAGTGAAAAAACGACTTCTGTTGTATTGTGTTTAGCAGGAACTGTGACGTCCACAGTAGATGAGGCTTTTTGTCCGTCTGAAGGTAAGGCAAGTTTAAGGTATTTAGGAATGGTATTAAAGAAGACTAATGCAATAAATAAAGACAGCATATGATTTAATCGAATAAAACAAAAGTATACAATTGCTGGTTAAGAAGCATACTACATAACTGCAAAGTTGGATTCTTGGTGAGGACCTCTGTTGCATGTCATACTCTGCTCTACCCCTGCATCTGTGCATCCCAGTTTCTCTCTATTGTACTCCAATTCCAAGATTCCATTAAACAGCAGAGTAACAGAGCCGAGTCTTTAATAGTTTTTAAGATTATCTTCCAACACTGCATGTATAATGAAGGACTGCATGTATAATGAAGGACGCGTGTGTGTGTGTAAAATCGAGACTTAGCCATCAGTCGCACAGAGTGCACTTTCAAACTTCTATTAACAAATAACACCTCAGGGTGGAGGTAAGGATCCACTGATTTGTGAAGTAATCAGTCCGTTTGCTCTAAATAAATAAATACATCGGTGATACTCATGCGTAAAGCTGCGTGATGGATGCACACAAATGGAAGGATGAGGAAATTCAGTTTCAATGATCACAGTTTTTTGTCCCATGGTGATGACTCATCAGTTAATGTAGATCCCATAGATCTGTGATCTTGGATCTTTGTGCTGAAGGGAGTCCAGTATTAGATTGACCGATGGAACAGAACCATCTCAATAGAAACACAGGCATATCAAAATTAATCTGTTCAATTTTATAGTTTTGGGGCATCACAATTTAATTAGTTGCTTTGCGTTGACCCTTTATGGTTGAATGTCCGCGTGCAGATGGGCAGGATATGAGGCAGAGCCACGTACAAACGTTCCCAGGTGAACTCGGGGATTACATGCAGAGCCAGAAGAGACATTGAGAAAGTTAAAATCCACAGCAGAACTGTGGAAAGCTCCCAAGGATGCTGAACAACCTAACTGCCAAGTATACAGGAGAACGGATGCTCATACCAAATATTGATTTTAACTTGGGGTTTTTCTCCTAACAGTATCTAAATAATTCTCAAACTATTAATGGTACTACTCCTATAAGCATCCCAGATTGATCTGCCTAAAACTTGTGCAGAGTACACTACATACAATATGCACCAATCATCCTCAACATAAAAAAATGAATGAATAACATTGTTTGAATATGAATAACTGAGTTAGATAAATCTAGTTGGGAAAATCATATCAAGTGAACCGTGAACAGGTAACAAGTTATCAAGAATTTTCATCAAAGAGACAATTAGTGGAATTAGTTGGAAGTTTTGAAGGATCAAAGTAGTCATCACATTTTGTTATCTGTTTGTGGGACAAATGTTTTCTACATATTTTACTGTATGTCTTCCAGGCAAAACTCATCAAGAACACGATTCCAGAAAAGTGAAAAAGAAGATCTGGTCCAAGGCTGAGGTGGCTGCAGTAATGCGGCACTTCAAAAGTCACATAATCAAAGGAAGACTAGCCACAAAATATGAATGCAGTCACTGCAAGATGGTCGAAGGCTCCGTGCTAGCACAACGAACAGTGCAAAATATAAGGGACTTTGTCAGAAACCGGGGAATAACTGCAAAGAGGCAGACAGAGCAGCAAAAGCTGTAAATCCACTGACTTGTGTTCATTTGTTTTTGTTTGCATTGTGGTTTGGCTGATGCCTTAACGTTTTAAAAGGCCATTTGTTTCTAAAAATGTGTTATTGCAAAATGGATACATGTAATACTTCATCAGAAAAGCTAATGGAAGTTCATAATGGACGTGTGTTTTGTTTGTAGCGTGTGTGGCTGCTAATAAAAAAAAACTCCAGTTCTGTTATTCTTCATTATTTGGTTAAGCTCAGAATTGAGATCACTTATTTTTAAGTGATCCCTGTATATATATTATATTGTGTTCTTATTTCAACATATATCTAAGGTTTAACCTAATTTTATGGTAATAAAATGATGGTCCCCCTTATGCTGTGTTCTGTCAGGTGTGTGTTTTATGTTAATGAGGAGCTATTTAAAAGGTGACGTCATTGTCCCTTTAAAGTCCCAACTTGGTTTGTTGTGTCCTCAAATGCCACAAAAGATTGATGTCTGCAAAAACCACAACCCAGTCAGGGCCTTGTGTATAGAGTTCTGTAGCTCATTTCTACATTCTAAAGTGAGCTGAATTTTTTTCAGATTTTTTAGAGTGTGTTGACCTTACTCCCATTGCTCTAGGACCTCGGGAAAGGGTAGTCCCTGTTTACCACCACCGGGCCTGTTTGAGGAAAAAGTCTTTCGATACCATCTATACCCGTATGTGTGTGTGTGTGTGTGTGTGTGTGTGTGTGTGTGTGTGTGTGTGTGTGTGTGTGTGTGTGTGTGTTTGCGCGTTCATGCTGGTATTTCTGTGTGTGCCTCGGTTTTTCTGGATCCAACATTTTGGCACAGTTGTCTGAAATGCCAGCAGTGATCCTCAGCGGAACTAAAAGGCTGATGATGGTCTTTGGGAGTGTCTGCAGAACACACACACACACACACACAATCACACACACAAGGTACAATGGTTCAGTCTGTACGTGTTTTGCTTGAAAACCCCTGGAGATGAATCTGATCTGTTTCAAAAAGATCATTCACTTTGAGGACTTTACAAAACATTCATTCTCCTCCACATTCTCTTTATAACTGTGCGCGCACACACACACACACACACACACACACACACACACACACACACATCCCCTGAAGAGATTAACTGTAACTATGGTGACCCAATATCTGCAATAATTTGTTTTCTAAACTAAAACAAAAAAAAGTCCATTTCAATGGTTTTTGCTGAATCAGGATTAGGTGCTGACCAGCTCTTGATTCCTGGTTCCCACTCAATATATATAACTTTGGAAGGTCCCCCCTCCCCCCCCCCTGGCCACAGGAGAATAAGACACTTTGGGTTTCCATGAGCCTCGGGGGAGAGGGACTGTTCACTGCTGGAAAGTCGTTTCCTGTCTGCACCCACTGATCTGCAGGTCACCGAGCCAGTTACCGACTCCTGATCCAGATGTTGAACAAATGCAAAGGCCCTTCAGAGTGTTTCCATACCGGGCTGCCAGCACCAACACCTCGCCACCACCGCTGTGTGATTCCATCCTCCCTCTGTCTGCATCCCCCCCCACTCTGAGGCATCACTGTCTCTCCCGGAGATAGCGGCGCTGCGAGAGGCAAAGGCCCTTCCGTACGAATAAAGACAAATATCTACCCAGCCCCGGAGCCAGATGTGGGTGTGACCCCCCGTGACCTTCTGCTTCTGAATGCAACGAGCGGGATGCAGGGCAGATCTCTGTGATCCCTCCGCGTGGGGATGGAGCAGAGAGAATAGACGGCTTACATGTGTAATGAGATCAACCTCCAGGGCAGAGCTTCAGAGCTCCAGAGCTCCAGAGCTCCAGAGCTCCAGAGCTCCAGAGCGGCAGCAGACACAGAGGACAGATCTCCGCCTGCAGCTCGTTACACTTTCTGGTTTGTATCGTTGTGAGTCCCGATGAGAACTCGTGACAGAAAGTGAGCTCAACATGTTTTCAGCAGTTCAGCAATTTGGTTCCAATAAACCGTGAATGTCAGTTTTCTTCTGAGGTGCGAACAAATCACCTCCATTTGACGGAGGATATTAAATAACCCAATTCTCCTTTGAAGAAGCTGATATTCATCTTTTGTTCTGCTTCATTTACTCTTATATTTACAACTTGTTCCCTTTTACTCTTGGCCACATACTTTGACTTTTCTTTCCCTCGATTTCTTGGCTTCATTTCCTAATTTTTCTTTTTCTTTATTTCATTTATTCATTGAACCAGAAAAACTCATTCAACGATTAATGGAATTAATATAAACCCAGAAATATCAAAGGAGTCTGAACTTAATAGTTTTTACAACCTGGCAAATCCAAACTTTTGCTTGTTTATCATTTATTAAACAAACTAAACTCATGTGTTTGATTGGCCATTAAAAAACATATGATCCTCTCACAGACATTTCAGTGTCAGTGGATCAAATCTTTTATTCAACAGAATGAACAATGCAGAAAATATTTATGTGAATCTATATTCAACTTATTTATAACTAGTTTTATTTCAGTTTTCTTGTTATTTATGGTTATTTATGATGAAGTTTGTAAATAAACTGTCAAATATCAAACCTGCATCACATTCCTCTGTCCTGACATCATCTTAGGAAACGTTTCCAATTATTATTCATATTATTTGACATTTCCTGACCCATATCCAGTATCGTGGCTGGGAAAAATCCATATCAGCTCCACTTGCAACATATATGTATTCTCCATGGAGGAGGTCAGGGTAAGTGTAGCCACAGGGAAATTAAAAGCACATGGGGGGCATTTTAAATAGAAACTACACACACACACAGAACAACCGATTAAACTTGGCATGTTTCATTTAAACATTATTCCATCGCCGGTTAATGAAATGACAGATAACAGCTGCCTCCTTCCCTCTATCGATTTGCTTTCTCCGGCTCTGCCTTCTTTATGCTTGTGTTTCTGATGAGGGGAAAAAACTTGGCACATTCCTAAATCCTGATGTTGAGGCGGTGGGGCCAGCTGTGTGGACGCCTCTCACACACACACACACACAGTATACTTTAGTTAGGTGGGGCTGCATGAGCTCATTCTGAGTGTTTTGAATCCTTCTTCCCTGAGAGCAGGAGTGAGATGAGCATGTTCAGCCTCCTCAGCTCTGCTCAGCCTCTGGGATGTGTGCAGATGTTTTAAAGGCGGTTATAGATTTTGTTTGAGCGCCGGGTCACCTCAGCGTATTCAAACTTTGTTTTTCAAGCCTCTGATTTATTCCTTCCACCGAGTAAGTCATAGCTGCAGAGGGTCACCTATATGCAAATTCAGAATTAACTTCCTAGGAGCAGTTGAATATTCATGGAGCTGCAGTTGAAACACAGCAAAGGCTCCTTGTTTCTTCATGATCACTTCAGCTGCATTGCCTGCTTTGCTCCGTGTGAGCTGGAGGCTCCTAATTGAAATGTACGATTTAAAATGCACATAGGAAGAATAATGGGTCTTCTTATAGAGTTTGAATAAATGTGCTGCAGGTTTGTTGCTGGCTGCAGAGCAGAAGAATGGACGATGGTTGAATTTGCACGTATGATTTGTTTTAGTTTCATTTATCCAAGTTTAAATTTCAGTTTTCACTTTCTTTAAAAAAACATCTCGCTCTGTGGTTTGATCAAATACTGTTTCTGGAAAGAGAGGCTGATGTTGAATTTGTTAAATACTCATTTTCTGATACTTTGGAGCTTCTCAAATCAATTTCTAAGGATGTGAGTAGAATTTAATTTGGGGATTAAATATTGAAAGTTAGGAGAGGAATCTGAGCCACAGGTGTCTCAGGAAGTGAAAGAGGAAATAAAACCAACGCATGGATGGAAGAAAGTTCTTTGCCGACACAGGAGCTAAAACAATCCTCCATCTTCTGTTTGTGCTGCAGAGAAAACAGTGACACCATCCAATATCAGGCAAGTGCAACTAGTTTGTAAAGGATTTGGACTGCACTGGTTCAAATGAGAATTAAAGTGAAAATCTATCAGTAAACTGCACTTAACTCAGTTCAATTTCCTCCACAGCAGCTTTTCATGCAAACATTACACAAGGAGATTAAAAGAAGGGGAAGGGCTTTGTGCTTTAAAGGGAGACATCAGCTTCTGCTGAGAAAGACACACACAACACACACACAGAGACACACACACAGAGACACACACACACACACACAAACAGATCCAGATTTCAGACACATTCAGGTGCAGATGAGTGAAGATGAGTTGAGTCTAAATTCTCCTCTTTTAAACCTCTGACGCACATGATCCTCTGTGTTTGTGTGTGTGTGTGTGCGTGTATGTATGTGTGTGGGTTTGTTTGTTTGTGTGTGTGTGTTTGTTTGTGTGTGTGTGGGTTTGTTTGTTTGTGTGTGTGTGTTTGTTTCATGAAACAGACTGAACACTGAGGTTGTCTTTACTTGAAGCAGCAGCAGCAGACACACTTATCAATGTGTGTGTGTGTGTGTGTGTGTTTTGCATGTATGTCTCTCTCTCTCTCTCTCTGTGTCTCTCTCTCTATGTGTGTGTGTGTCTCTCTCGCTCTCCTTCTCTCTCCCCCCTCCCTCTCTCTCTGTGTATGTCTCTCTTTCTCCTTCTCTCTCTCTCTCCCTCTCTCCCCCTCCCTCTCTCTCCCTCTCTCTCTCTCTCTCTCTCTCTCTCTCTCCCCCCTCTCTCTCTCTCTCCCTCTCTCTCTCTTTCTCTCTCCCCCCTCCCTCTCTCTCCCTCTCTCTCTCTCCCTCTCTCTCCCTCTCTCTCTCCCCCCTCTCTCTCTCTCTCTCCCTCTCTCTCCCTCTCAGATGCCTCGGCGCTAGGACCCAGGCCGTTCCAGTGCGCAGATCCCACCGAGCGGCTGCTCCTCCAGAAGAAGCGGCTGCTCCCGGACAGAGGTTGTGTGTCTGCGCTTCATCACCGGCGGGGAGGCAGCACCTTGTCCCGCGGACCGACCTCCACCAGCCGGGCTCGCCTGCGGAGCCCCCCCCACGTATGGGCTCACCATGCGCAGGATACGGGCCAACGCCATCGCCATTCTGACCGTCGCGTGGATCCTGGGCACGTTCTATTACCTGTGGCAGGACAACAAGCCGCAGACGTCGTCGTCGTCGCCGTCGTCGCAGACCCGCGGCAGGAGCCACGGGCAGAAGGGGGTCCCCGGGCGGCTGGAGATCCACCGGGATGACAGGACCATCCCGCTGATAGTGAGTGTGTGCGGGGGGGGGGGGGGGGGGGGGAGGAGGAGGAAGGAGCGACGGGAGGAGAGCGGCGCTGCGCACGGTACTGTGTCTCTGCAGGAGAGTGTGTGCTGCATGTTGATGTGCGTGTGTGAGAGCTGATGGGGATGATGGAGGAGGAGGAGGAGGTGGTGAGGCACAGCTGGATGACTCCTCCAGCACCGTCCTCCACCTGCAGCCCGTGCATCCACATCCACAGGCATCAGCGGCTTGTCCTCCTCCTCCGGTGTGTGTGTGTGTGTGTGTGTGTGTGTGTGTGTGTGTGTGTGTGTGTGTGTGTGTGTGTTTGTGTGTGTCGGTGTCTCAGTGCCTGTGCCCGAGCCCTAGAGAACCTCCATCACCCGTAAGAGGCTTTCCATAAGTCCTGTGCGTCGTGCGCAAACAACGCGTAAACCACATTACGCCACAGAGCGCTCTCTGGTCCAGGTCAGGTCCGCTGGTGGTGTGGCGCAGAGAGAGAGAGAGAGAGGGAGAGAGGGAGGTGGGTAACCTCAGTGTGTGGGTGGAGGAGGTGGAGGTCTCTGGTGGTCTCTGCCTCACAGTCTGATGGAGGAGATCTGGTTCACTTCAGACCTGCAGCTTGTTGAGCTTTGAGGCTGAAACACGGAGGAGGTGAAGAGGAGCTGGAGGAACCACTGATGAAGATTGAGTCTTTTATATTTAACTTCTCGTTGTTGGGTTTTAAGAGCGTTAAAGAATCACATATCTGAAGCTGTGAAGAGTTGATAGAAATATAAATGTTGATTTATATCATGTAGTTAAACCCTTTTTTAACCCATTTTTAGTTTAAAAGTCTTAAGTATGCATTTTAAAGATTTACTGTAAAAGTTCCAGACTATGTCATTATCTAAACCCTTTGACATCTAATTTATAGTTTAAACCCAAACTTTAATATAAATAACTATACAGTAAATAAAATACAACCAATTGTATAGAACTTGAATTAATAAAAGCACTTTCTTTGCATTGTTTATTCTATAAAATAAAAGTTTTCCTAATGCTGAACTTACATTTTATAACAAGAAATCAAGAGTTTGTTTCTGATTCAACCGATGGCTTTTGTTAGGAGTGATAATTCTTACTAATGACGTGGCAGGATCTGTAAAAGTCAAAGTGTCTGTTTATTCTGGCGACAAAATAAAACACACAACACTGAAACCCTCGGTGTTCAGTGTTTTCCTCCAGCTCATATCGGTCCGGCTCTTTTCCTGAGCTCGATGAAATCAGCGAGACTCACTGAAGGCCAACGTGGGTGTTTCATTTCTGTGAGAACACGAGTTTCTAAGTGTAGAAATCATCACTTAGAGTTTAGTGTCCTCCCTCTGCAGCTGCTCGAAGCTCCTGCTGCTGTCGTCCATGACCGAGCTGACTGACAAATCCATTGGATGTGTCCTTGTGTATCTGCAGCGGAGGAAACTCAGCAGAACAATTTGCCACGGCAGTAAAAGCCTCTCAGCTGTGGCAGGACGTGATGTGTGCCAACACGTCGAGATGTTTCACTCCAGGGTCATTAAAGCCCCGTTCACAAGCTTTCAATAATTCAAGGGCAAGGCCGGAGCTGCTGTGGTGTTTACACTGCTTAGGAGGAGGAGGAGGAGGAACAAGGGAGGAAGATGCAAACAGATCTGGAGTCTGACTGGAGGGAACAGAGGGATAGGGTGTCCTCAGACAGACGTTCTAATCAGATCGGTCTTTGCTCTGCACATGTTGAATGTTGCTCAGCGAGGTCGTTCACCGCCGGCATCGAACCCACTTTCTCCTCAACGCCGTTTGCTCTGGTAACGTGACCTGAAGCTCCGAGGCTGCAGGACACAGTCCAACAGTTCACTGACAGGGGGAGAGAGAGGTGGGGGGGGGAGAGGAAGAGAGAGAGAGAGAATGGTAGAGAGACATTTCCGTCCTTTAATATCCCCGTCCTTTCTTTTATTCTTTCTCAATCCCTCCGTCTTTGTACCCCTCCTTCTGCAATTTCATTTCCACTTATATATTTCCATCCTTTCTTTTCACTCTTCTTCATTTATTCTCTAATTTATCTCCTCCTGTTCTTGGTTTTTTATTCTTAAACTCTTCTTTTCTTCTTTTATCTTTACTTCTCCACTTCGATATTCCTTCCTGCTCTTCCCTTTTCCTTCTGTCCATCCTTCTCTTATTTACTTTCTTTCCCTGTTCATCTTGTTTCATAGTTTCCATCCTTCTCCTTCTCCCTTCTTTATTCCTTTCCTCATATCCTCCCTTGTCTGCGTCCCTCTCTCTTTTTCTCTCCCACTTTCTTTTCCTCTTACCTCTGTTCATTAGCAGCATTACGTTTCCTGATGACATCATCTGTTTTCATTGGCTCCACTTGTTTTTCATCTGATTTCTTCTCACTGCTCCTTCTTCTTCTTCTTCTTCTTGTTCTTCTTGTTCTTCTTGTTCTTCTCCTTGGTCTTCTTCTTCTTCCTCCTCCTCCTCCTCCTCCTCCTCCTCCTCCTCCTCCTCCTCCTCCTCTTCTTCTTCTTCTTCTTCCTCTTCTTCCTCCTCCTCCTCTTCTTCTTATTCTTCTTATTCTTCCTCTTCTTCCTCTTCTTCCTCCCTCTCTTCTTGTGTGAAAGCTGTTCTCGCTCTAATCCCACTCTGACGTTCCCAGCAGCAGTGATCATCGGTCTCTCTCTCTGACCTGAACATCTGCCGTCTTGGCCTCTGCGGCTGCGGTGGACATTTTGTAAACATCTGTCCACAGATCCACGTCCAGCCAATCAATTAGTCAGTTTGTCTTTGGGCTCGATGTCCCTGGTCCCATGTGTTTTCACATGTGGGGCCGAGTCTCCAAGTTTGTCCGAGCACAGATGCTGGAGATTACCAGCAGCTTTTCAGTATTTGTGGTCTTCAGTCGTTGGGTTCGTCCTCAGCTCGGAGACTTTGGACCAGTTGGTCTCTTTTCTCAATGAGCAGGCAGCTTTTCTTATCTTTGGATTCCTTGTGTGACTTTAAAAACAGTTCACACTGAACTTGTTTGTCTGTTTGTGATCAAGGTTACACAAAAGCTACTGAATGGATTTCCCCCAAACCTCGATGGAAGGATGTGAAATGTGTCAGATTTCTTTAACAGAGCGAGAGAGAGCGAGTGAGAGAGCTTAATGACATTTTCACAGTTCAGGGGACTGAGACCTATGACTGTGAAATCTGATGCAGCTTGACTGTTGGGGCCCTGGTGGTGATATAAGGGGCCATTCTAGTTTTAAATCTTTAAATCTCAACTATTCTTTTACATCAGGACTCTGCAGCGGGTCCTATTGGATTTACAGTAACTTGATCACACACGTAAACAAGCTCTAGTTTAAATGTTAAACTCTGCTTTGTCCAGACGAATACACAAAATCTCCATTCTCCAAGTAGGTTGGACGAGGATCAGTTTATAGTTTTTAATCTGTGAAACTGACATTAACACAGGGCAACCTTTCATTTGCATCTGAATCAATGAGTGCACAGAAAGGAAACATCCCAGGTACCAGCTGCTGTCCAGGTCTGGTGATGTCTTGAATTTATCTCATTGTTCTTTCTCAGCTGTAAGTCTGAGTGTAGGAAAGCAGAGTGGAGAAGGAAGGAATCAGTGACTCCTTCCTTCTCCACTCGGATCTCACATGTCATCTCTTGTTTCTGTCAAGTGCGGCGTCCCTCAGGGTTCAGTTCAGGGACACATATGGTTTTACATGCTTCCACATATTATCCAGACATGCCATTTTCTTTCTTGGCTATGCAGATGACACACAGTTGTACCCTCACATTAGAGCCACTGGTCCTCACAGGCTGAGCTCACTCACTACACGTCTGCATTTTCCACAACATAAAGTGGCTTCACTAGAGATTGTTTCCGAGCACCTAACACGACACATCCTCACATCTGCTGTTTCCCCGTCACAGAGAATCTTGGCGTTTGGTTGGACAGTAACAAACCAAAAACTTGTGCTGTATTGTTTTTTATTGTTTCAGACCTATTTCCAAATGATGATCTTTTTCATCTTTCAAAGACACAAAGAGCATTTTTACAAGATCAGTTGATCACTTCCAGGCTGAACAGAACTCTGACTCAAGGCTTTTAACAAGGTCCAAGATAAGTGACCACATCAGATTGAGCCTCGCTCCAGCTCCCGTTGTGTTTGAATTATTGATTTTAAGATCTTGCTGTGGATTGTGAGGCTCTTCATGGCTGGATCGCTATAGGTCTATATGTCCAGCCTCTACCTGCACGTAGCCTGAGGTTCTCAGGGGAGAGGATTTTGTTTTCTTATCTGTTCTAGAGGCTGGACTGAAAACTAGAAGTGACAGATATCGCTCCGTCATGGGCTGGAAGCTGTGGAGCGAGCTGCCTGAGGAAATCAGCTCAGCAGAATCTGTGACCTCTTTTCAATCTGTTCTTAAAATATACTTTTACCAGAGTGCTCTGGGTTTTATTAGTTGTATCATTTGCTTAATGCTCGAAAGGTTTTTTATCATCTGCTCGTTTAAACAGAGAAGGGATGTTTAGCAGCTCCACAGTTGTGAAGCTCTGGAAATTCACGTAATGTTTCCAAACAGAAAAAAACAGAATTCCCTATTGTTATTGTTATTGTTAACATGCGAAAATGTACCTTTCTCATGCTTTGAATCGAGTATGATATGATTCTGCATCCTACAAGAAGGACAAACCTTCAGATTTGTTTCTCATAGGGAATAACCCCAGTTTGTTAAAATTAGAAAATGATTATTGACTGCATGACATGTAAACAGATCATAAACAGGACTCAAGCTCAGCACATCACCACCACATGATCTGATCTGCCGTGCGTGTCCCCTGCAGGACGTCTTTATCAGTCTCTGCAGGACGTCTTCATCAGTCTCTGCAGACTCTCAGGCCTCTGCAGCCAACCAGGCAGATTTTCTACTGTGCATGTGATTTGTTGAATCTTTTAACTCGGCTTGACGGAGCCAGCAGACACTTGTTCATCTTCCAGACGAGATTCATATTTAATTCAGTGGAGCGAGCCACAAAGGACCTTCTGTTATTCTGGTCTCTTTATCCTCAGAGTAACATTTAGTGTGTTTACTCATGAGGATACCTTTAGTTAACAAGGGGGATAAGATAAGAGAGAGAAAGACAGGTCTGGAATGATGTGTGATTTTAATATATTATTATTTAATATAATGTTTACTACTGATGGGAATAACAGATCAAATAATAGCTGAAATGTAAAACAAAGCTCCATAACTCACTCTTCCATTATTTGTTTCCCTGGCATCACTAGATAGAAAAGAAAAAGTAAATCTTTCAATCACAAGGTGACGACATGTTTTAAGGTTAGGGTAAGGTTTGTGTTAATGTGAGGGTTAGAGGGTTTAACTGAGGTTAAAGTCAGTCTCAAGGAAATAAATGTTATGTCCTTGTGGCCACGGAGGTATGTTGTGTGTCTATGGGTGTGTGCGTATGGTTGTGTGTGTATGGGTGTGTGTTTGAATCTTTAAGAGTTGTTCCTCTGCAGAGACTGAAAATGAGCTCACACTCACTTGAACCTGATAGGGAGCTTTCTCTTAATCCTCCATCTACACCGACTGTTAATAAAGAAGCTCAGAACAAAGCTCCGGCCTTTCTTTCCTTTCCCTCTGTCCTCCTCCCATCCTCCCATCCTCCGCCTCTCTGTTGCTCCTCTTTGATGAGGATTACTCTCCTCTGCCTTCATGTTCTCCTCGGCTGTGTTAGCCTCACGCTCACCCATCCCAGGCTGCCAGACACTGCTAAACCTGCTTCCAGGGGAAAATCCACTAATTACTTTGGATTTACAGACTCCGTGTTCCGATTTGACAAGAGCTCATCCCAGTCTGCAGAAATGACTCTGTGACCTGAAGAAAAGAAAAGAGCATTTCAATAGGAAACGTCTGATACTGTGCTTAAGACTGGTTTAAAGGTTGTGATGCAGCAGCTCAGCAGAGGAGGTGTTGTGCATGTGGCTTTTTCACAAATAATCAGTACGGAGGTGAAGCCATAGACTAAAAAATTAAGATCTGTAAATGAGTGAATCAGAGTCAAATGGTGAATAGGTAGTTTTATTTCTGTTCTCAGTCTGTTCTTCGTGGGTGAAGATTTGTGACCCGGAGGCTCGTGAAACCAACAGTGGAATAAAAAAACTTGTGAACATTTTAAAATACGGGGACGTGGCTTTGGGCCGTTTCACGATGATAATGGCTGTGGCAGAGGAACAGTGTGTTAACGTGGAGGAGACGAGTGTCAACACCAGAACAAACTGATGTGTCTGACACGTCGTTTCAACTTTGGT
Organism: Platichthys flesus; assembly: GCF_949316205.1. NCBI lineage: Eukaryota > Metazoa > Chordata > Actinopteri > Pleuronectiformes > Pleuronectidae > Platichthys > Platichthys flesus. Next base: position 3,552,570 of record NC_084954.1, read on the forward strand.
AGAAAACAGTCAGTTTGACTTATCTTCAGAATCCGGTCACATTTGGCTCAAAGGGTCACAGGGACTCTCAGATGAACGATTAGATTTGGGAATCAGAGTTTTAGCTTCGTGAACATAATATCTACAGCCTGCCTTCAGGGAATGGATTCAGATTTTGTCCAGTTATCACAAAGATGAAATCAGATTCAAGTGATCAATTGTCAAAGGTCGAAGAAATGTGTTAAGCTATAACTGCACCGGTGTGAGGAGGTGTATAACTGCAGGGTGGTTCTAGTTAAGTATTTATTCTAAACTGTAGATAACCACTGAAATAAGAGTTTATATATTCATCATCATCATCATCATCGTTTGTCTGTTAGTCAGCAGGATAACACAAACATTACCCAACCGATTTCCACAGACTTTGCTGTGAGAGTTCAGCTCTGGCAGATTCAGATCTGGATGGATAATCTGGTGGATTCTTGAATTTGAGATTCATTTCATAATTTGTTTCTTCTCTGACTGTCCCTTTTGGAGTCTGGACTGTTCCTATCACCCTGGTTGTTGCTGACGTGAACATCTGAACACACCATGACGTGTTGATCTCCTGCAGGTGACCCAGCCGCCGCGGGCCGAGCAGCAGGGGCAGCTGCTGGGCGGCTTCGATGAGAAGGCCTACTTGGCGGCGAAGCAGCTGAAGCCGGGGGACGACCCGTACAGGGAGCATGCCTTCAACCTGCAGGAGAGCGACCGGCTGGGCAGCGAGCGGGCCATCAGAGACACCCGGCACTACAGGTGAGCAGGGTTCGACCCCCCGGGCCCAGGCGCTTTCTGTCCGCTCCGATCTGCTCAAACAGATCAGGGACTAATCTCAAGCTTACGCTGCACAGGGATGTGTGCAAAACAAACAGTGCCACTCCCTCACTGGTGGGTTCAGGGTCAATAGGATGTTATTGTTGTAGAGTCCTGATCCGACCTGTGCAGCAGGTTTAAGACCCGGACACAGAAAGTTATAAAAGCCCTATATTGATCTTGAGATGGAAGGAGGCTTATTTCTTTAAAAATCTGTCTCTCAGCCAGTTCTCAACCTGTGCAATGAAAATATTATTTCTTAAAAATCTTCTGTCTTCGTGTCTTGGGTTTGTCTTTATGGGACTCGATAAAGGCTAAAGGAACTACAGGTAAAAATTAAATATTTGAAGTTTCCAAATGACCAAATATAATAATAACAATACGAAACTAGCAGTAGAAAGAAAACTGTTTCACAAAAGCAGAAAACACATTCAGTGTAATTTCAAATCCAAACAAGTTCATGCAGGAGACAATAGATAAAATAAAGCAATAAAACAAATGTCGAGTTAATAGAAAAGAATAAAATATAGCAATGAAATGCAGATTTGATGCATTTGGTTTTGTTGCACATAATAAAGAACCAGTTGTCTTTGAGAAACAGACATTCTTTACTCAGAGTTTATTCAATTGAGGGAACAAAAATAATCTGCAGATCGACTATCATTTGTTGTCACCATAGTTTCCACTGAAGCTCTATTCTTGGGTGGCAGGTTTGATGTTCCTCCTGTTTCTTTTCTTTTTTTACTGTTAACAGCTGCAGTGAGAATTAAACTGACACGAGTGAGTCACAAGCAGGAGGGAGAAGAAGAGAGGAACGAGGTGAAAGCTCCGTTAAAGCAGCGAGAAACAGTTAAAAAGAGGATTATACAGGAGCTGTGTTTACTGCTGAGCCCAATTAATACTGAGGGTTCGAGCCACCGAGCAGACGCACGGACACACAACACGAGAGGTGGACAAACAACTGTTTGTATAACAGGGTTCCTACGGTCATGAAAAACCTGGAAAAGTCATGGACAAAAAATAAAATCCCAAAAGTTTTGGAAAAGTCATGGAAATTTGTTATATTCATATTTTCATGTCGTTCATTCACGCTGAGTTTTAAATGATTCATATGCTTTTAAAGAAATAGGCTCAAAATATAAGCAGGCATGCTTGGGTTTGTGTCATTTAAGGTATACTGTATGCCTTGGAATTCTCATTGTTAGTTTAAAAACTACATTTTGTCGCGTATACACCGAGATTTCACAAAATTTGGTTTGAAGTTATTGAAAAGTCATGGGAGAGTCATTGAAATCCATTAATCAAAATGTGTATGAACCCTGATACCGGACCGGATGATCGACTCGCTGACTCTTTATAATTGTTCAGTGAACAAACAGTGAATTAATTGTGCGGTAACAGTTTTCTGTGGTTTTGTGTTATTTCCTCTTTGTGTCTTCACACCACCGATTTAAAGCGCCTTCCGCTTTATGTGCAGATTGAAAGCAACCGCATATTTCCATCTCATTACAGCAAAAATGCTGAAGCGACTCCGGAGGGCAACACCGCCTGAGACCCCTGTGTGTGTGTGTGTGGGTGTGTGTGTGTGTGTGTGTGTGTGTGTGTGCTTGTGCATGATATTTCTGTCTAACTTGCTGTGATTTCCTTGGTGGAAGACGTCAGCCCCGCTCACACCCTGTTGTGTGTTTGTGTCTCCGCAGGTGTGCGTCTCTGAATTACGACGCCGACCTCCCCTCCACCAGCGTCATCATCACTTTCCACAATGAGGCTCGCTCCACTCTCCTGCGCACCATCAAAAGGTAACGAGGTCGCACACTGAGCGGCCGGATCACACTCCGGAGAGCGGTGACTCATGACCGATCTTCATCTCTCCTCCTCTTCCTCTAGCGTCCTGATGAGGAGTCTGGCGTCTCTGATCCAGGAAATAATCCTGATCGACGACTTCAGCTCTGACCGTAAGTCACTGTGGGGTTTTTTGTTTGATTGACTGCTGGTGAAAACAAAGGTGGAGATTCATTTGATATTGTTTTGTTTTGACATTTCACCAAAGCATTTCCACGAAGCCTGGGTGTGGAAGGGGATATTTCAGCCTCTTGCAGGAAACTGATGGCACTGACAGTATCTGGGCTCTGATGCTAAGATGTCAAAGGAATGAAAGAAGCAGGAAGCAGATCATGAGATCGAGTTTGAAACATGAATGAATCATTTGTCTCACTGACCTGGACATTAGTAAGACGAGGAGCCGACGGGCGGGTCCTGTGTGTTTTCATGTAACCCACCGGCGCTGGTGGAATTACAGGAAAACCACATTTCAGTAATTATTCCGCTTTGTCAGCGAGAACTACAGGAGCTCAGGCCTGTTACTGTCTGTAATCACCACCACATGCATCTTCTGTCTGCAGAGAGGACCACATTCACCGTGCGCTCTCACACACACTCACTAACACAAACACACACTGAACACACACACATGTAGACACACTTGGAGGTGTTGAAGCTGCCAGACATCGACACCGTGGCGTCTCAGCGGCGGCAGCAGCTCTATTAACTCCCAGTTGCCTCGTTAATTACCAGTTTACCTGCACCCAGCGATGAACCAGCAGCCATGACAGGGTTAGATTAATAGTAATTGAATTTCCCACGAGATTAATGAAGTATCCATCTATCTAATTGATCTTGTTAATCTCCCTGTTGTTGGACTTTGTTTTTTAAGTATTTGGGGATTTATCAATTTTTTTCTCCACTTTGATTTTTTTGTAATCTCTTGTTTTTACTTTGTTTGTCTCAGGCTTGTTTATTTCCTCTTCCTTTAACAGCTTTAATTTCCTCGTGTCGGTATTTTCATAATATTCCTGTAGAACCAGAAGGACAGGGTTCAGGGCCAGTGATGATGTCACACCCGACCACACACATATCTCTCAGAGTCGTGTCACTTCATAAACAGACGGGCAGTGTCCAGAGCGCAGGTGAAGCAGAGACAGGGAGCGAGAGTGAGAGCTGATTGGTCGGTGTGAGCTGGCAGGCTGCCGGATAGAGGAGGTGGTGGGAGGGGGGGGGGGGGGGGGGGGTAGAGGGAAGGATTGTCCTCTCTGGGTTTAATCCTGTTAACGCTCGCCCGGAGGAAAGCGTCCTCAGTCAAGGACATTGATCTTTACTGTGAGTCCAGTGGACAGCATGTGACCGAGGAGAGTCCACTGCAGTAAACACTGTGTACTGATGGAGCCAGGGCACTGTCAGGGTTCAATTCAATTATGGAACTTAACTTGTTTACAGGAACTAAAACACGACTTGAGTCACGTCCAGCAAACCACAACTTTGGATCAGTGCTGTTCATTATAAATTGAATAAATTTAGAATTTTTTTTTTTTTTTTCTTTTTTAACAATCTGTTTATTGAATTTTACATAATTAACAAACAAACAATAGTTTTACGGTAAAAATTACAGATGTAATTTCAACATACAACAGAACAGATACCAACCCCCCACCCCCCTCCCACCGGCACCTAGCCCCAACAGATGAGCATATATAGTTGAAAAATAAAGAAGAACAAACAAAAGAAAAACGGGAAAAAAAAAATTGGTTGATAGAGGAAGAGAGAGAAAGGATAAATAAGTAAGTAAATACATTAATAAAGGAATAGATGACATAAATCATAATAATAATAACAATGTAATAGTAATACAAAAATAATTAATAAATGAATAAATATATACATATGATCAATGGAAAAAAAATTAAGAAAATAAATAAATATCTACAGTACATCAACAGGTAATAATAATAATAAAAAAAATATATATATATATATATATAATAAAAAAAAAAAAAGAATCAATAGTAAAGAAAATAAATAAAATAGTTAAGAAGAAAACAAAACAGACAAACAAACAAACAAAAAATAAAACAAAATAAATTTAGAATCTTTTAATTTTTATTTATTTCTTTATCTGATCGTTGTTGAGTTGTTCAGTTGCAGTTTTTCAGTTTCATCAGATGAGAGAAGCTCATCTAGTTTCCCTGTGCAATGCATCATGGGACAAAACATCCCATCAAGGAAAAACTCTACTGCATTTTTTCAAAAAACGTTATTACATTTCAACGTTTTTTCCTGTGCAAACATACTTTATATTCAAAACATGCAGTGCAGTTAGAGTAAGTGTATTCAGGACTCACATGTGCTTATGGACACACACACACACACACACAAACACACACACCAAACACAACACAATCTGCCTGGTAGTCCGCAACATCTGTTCAGTGAGTATGCTCTTCATTCCTGATTGGATAAAGCCCCCTCTCCTCTTCAATAAATATAAATACACACACACACACACACACACACACACACACACAACACACAACACACACCTAACCTTAACCTAACCTTAGACTTAAAACATGACTTAAAATTTAAAGATTTACGTTATTTCTGTCCCCATAAGGAAGAGAGGTCCCCTTAATGTGACTGTGTGAATAGATGTGTGTCCCTACAACATGTTTAGTATCTACACACTCACACTCTGAGCTGTGAATGCAAACAGAGCCCGTGTGTACACACAGTAGATTGAGTCCAGCTTGTCCTGCCTCTCTGCGGCTGTTTGAGAAGAGGATCTGCTCGGTTTACCTTCAACCCCCTGAGCAGGATCACACTCGCTGTCCGCTGCTGGTGCTAATCCTCTCCACAGTGTGTGTGTGTGTGTGTGTGTGCTTGTGTGTACCTGCTTGTTCACGCTGTTTGTGATGATGTCCGACTGTGTGCATCAACAAAAGCTCTGTGCCAGATAACGCTCGGTGAAGAGGAGAGGGAGCAGGCGATGGGAACGAGCCGCTCGCTGCATTTGTTTATGGAAAAGTGATTTAGAATTAAATTATCCAGTGAAATGAAACTCTTTTGTTTGGAAACTCTTTTTTGGTGTTTACGTGGTTATTTGCAGGATGGTTGTCTGAATGTGATGAGTGCTCAGGTCACATGGCGCCATGGCCTTTGCAGAGGGTGTGTGTCTGTATAACTTTGTACTTGTGCGTGTGTTTGCGTGCTGGACATCTATGAAGTGTGTGTGTGTGTGTGTGTGTGTGGGGGGGGGGTACTCTCTGTGTGTGTCCTGCTTCCACGTCTCATCATCTCCTCTTGTCTCCTCCTCCAGCTGAGGACTGCCAGCTGCTCGCTCAGATCCCCAAAGTGCACTGCCTGAGGAACGGCAGGAGAGAGGGTGAGTGGAGGAAGGGGGGGGGGGGGGGGGGCGGGACCATTAGTCTAATGGAAAGTCTCGGCTTACAGTTGCTTTATGTTTATTAACCAGTCCGAAATAAAGGAATTCTGGTAAAAGAAAGAGAAGATTTAGTTTAACATCTTTTAACTCAACCAAAAAACACATAATTGTTTGTTTAACTTTAGAAAAAAAAGGAGATATAGTTTGTTACCTCCTCCTTTGTTTCATTCGGGTCGTCACATGACCTGTCAGGTGACCTGTCAGGTGACCTCCTGTTTAAAGAAGGGGCCGTGACCAAAACGTTTTCATGCAGGTTGTTAAAATGTCTAAAATCTCTTTCTCTATGACTCATATTAAAAATTACCACGTTCGGCTCCAGGGCTTCTTCTTGTGCTATTTTAAAAAGGTGCAATTATTTTTTCATCAAAGCCTTTCACAGGTTTGTCACAGACTTTGGAACAAATCTCCTCCGATTGTTTGATTAAGTGTCGATGCTGCAGAAAAACAAAAAACCAAGTAAACAGACGTTTAACCTGCTCCTCTCGTCTCTGTGTCGAATGCAAATGACCTCACCGTCTCGTGTTTGTAGCGACGGCTTCAGTAGCTCCTCTTCAAAATAGATTCCAGCTCCACATCAACACTTTTTCCTCTTTCTCCTTTTTTCACCGAGCAATTGAAAGTGGTTGCTGGGTCACAGAGCGAGACCCAATCTGGTATCTGCCTCCGGAGAATCCAATTAACTGGTTTCATTTCTAAAGGCTGTTTGTTCTGTGGATGCTTTGCCAGCCGAAGCCCAACGTAAATATCCCAGAAACACAGACGACTCCCTCTCGGCAAATAAATAACTTCAATGAGATTCTGTAGGTTTTCAAGTTTGTGCAGGACTCAAACTGTGGAGGGTGTTCTCCTTCCTGCAGGGAAACAATGTGACCAGTAAACAATGTGACCTTCAAAACAACAGAAAAACATTGTTTGTAAACATGATGTCAAACCTCTCGAAATCAAATTTTTATAGTTTGGTTCTGTTCGTTGCTGAAACCAGCTGAAGAGGCAGAGAAGCCCAGTTGCCTCAGTTCAGTAGAATTCAACGCAGCCTTCCGGAGAAACTTCCCTCTGATAATCAATCTGTGCACCGATGAAAGCAACAAGTACACAACAGAAAACTGCAGTAATCTACCCAACAAGGTCCTGATCATGTGGAGCAATTTAATCTGCCGTTAGTTTCTGATTCTGATGGACAGGAAGTGTAAAGAAATCTGAGGTCTTTAGGAGGATTTGTTCAAAAAGCTCCGCAGCAGCACTTTGCACCACTTATTCATGTTTTGCATCGGGAGGTGAGGAGGTAGTTACGATACTGGAGACCTGGTGGAAGTAAAGAGCGTTGGGTAGGAATTTGATTAGACTTGACAGAGCCACAGAGTCAGATTCAGGGTTTGTTGCCAAGTATAAATACGTATAAATATAAAAAAGAATAAACACTAGAAAAAAAGATGGGAAGAAAGCTAGAAATGCCCAATTTGACATTTCTGCATCCGGGAAGTTCAAGTTTCAGCCGGCAGGAAATAAACAGCTTTTCACAGGACCAGTTCAAAAAGGGAAATGTTCGGAAAACTAAAAAATTCAAGGTAACTTACTGCTCTGGCTTTTTTATTTATCTCTCACTGTTATAAAAACTAAAATAAGAATCCAAAGCCATTAAATAATCACCATTCATCACATTAAGCTGAGGGAAGTCGAGTGTTTCCAGTGCTGAGGAGTGTGACTCTGATCTCCCATGTGACCCAGGATGTGCTTTGGTTCCATAACCGCGATCCAGTGTTAAATCAGATCTCATTTCCCTGTCGCGTGTCCGGCGCCCCCCTCAGGTCTGATCCGATCACGTGTGCGAGGAGCCAACACGGCCTCGGCCTCCATCTTGACCTTCCTGGACAGCCACTGCGAGGTCAACGCCGACTGGCTGCAGCCGATGATCCAGCGAGTCAAGGAGGTACAGCCGTCATTCACACTCACCAATCAGACACTCGATACACTGCAGACACACACACACACACACACACACACACACACACACACATACACACACATATCCCACACATTCTTTTGGAGGTGAAACACTACAGTTTTTGTGAAGTAACGCTTCAGGGGAGGATTTTATTGGCTGTGATGTAACTTGTTGGCCTTCACACTGTTGATTCAACACTCGGGTGAGACTTAACTTGTTGTGGACCTGATGTCACACCCTGCCCCCGCTGGAAGAGGAAAGGTGCTGTTTCCCAGTCCAGGTGTTTTCCACTTGACTCTGGAGCTTTGTACCGGATTAGTCTGGTTTGTGTTGAAGTCACTTCTGGCTTCAGGCGGCACGTTGGGTCTCTCTACTGGTTTTTAACCCACTGAAGATTCTGTCCGTCCACCCTGTCCTACACATGAAATCATGCAGGCCACCGGGGACGGGACCATGATATCCAATCATGAGGGTTTCACAATTCAAAATAAAAGCATGAACAGGAGGAAATGCAGAATCCTCTTCTCTGGTCGATTTTGATTTCGTATTTTCGTGTGAACCTTTATACAGAGAAACAGGAAACTGGGGCAAACAGGAATTCTCACCAATAAAAACATTTTTCTAATTAAATCGACACAGCATCATGTAGAGCAGGAACAACCAAAAGATCAGGTCTCTGCAATGAAAGGCTCAACATTCCTATTAAATCCTAGGAATCCATTTCAAGCATTAGAGAGTGAGCAGTGTCTTTGCTGCAGTTTGTTCAGACACACAACCCAAACTCGTTGAGCGACACTGCACCTCAGTGCCTCATTCAGATTGTACACAGTGCGATTGTTTGCACATTGTGTTTCCCCGACACTCGTCCTTGTGGCTCTGGGCAGCTCTGACTCATGCAGCTTGCGTTACAGTGTGTCAGTGTGTGTTTCAGTGTGTGTCAGTGTGTGTTAGCGTGTGTTAGTGTGAGAGCGCAGTGATGATTCTGCAGCTCCTCGGCTCGGCCGCCCCTGGTCCTGGACTCGTTCATCTTCCTGACACCGCACCCCCGTCTTCGTAAAGGGTTTAGAGAGCTGGATGAGGAGCTCTCTATAAAACATTATTTTATATATGTGTTAATTACTGGTGGAGGAGAACAACATGTCCCTCTGCAGCTTAGTGAGGTTTTACCTGAATGCCAGTGCTGTTAGTTGTCTGGAGCAGTTTTCAGACAGTTTGTCTTTCAGCTGCAGATTATCTGGGTCAGACGTGTTCATGACTACAGGAACATGTCTGTAACAAGCAGGTGAGGGAGAACGCCCGGAGGTCTGAGAGCAGCTTCTTATCTGGCACTTAGAAAACCACTGAGGCAGTGACTGGAAGCTCTATGTTTTAGATTTGAAGGAAACTCGATAGAAACGACTCATCGGATGAAATCATTTGAATTTTGTGGTTTTACCCAAACGTCTGCTGGGATGAAATGAGTGAGCGATGACATTTTATATCCAAAAGGTCAAATGTCATTTAACGGTTTGCACAAGCACTTTGTTTACAAACCATCACAGGAACAGAAAGGGAGATTGTGACCAAACATTTGATTCAAAGAAACGTGTTGATTTAATTCAATAAGCCATCAAGATGAAATTTGTTTATCTACAGAAAATGCTTCTGCCATGTATCTTGTGTAATCTGTAACACACAAATGTGTAATAAGCATTTACAGTTGAGAACATGATGTGAGTCAGAGGTCTGGATCTTGACCTTTAGCTCCAGCTGGACACTGTTTCCTCTCCTACTCAGATACTGATGTGACATATCTGTGCGATGAAGCAAACTGAGACCTCCGTGAAATCCACAGCGCACAGACACACATCTTCTAATCTACAGATTTTATTTTTTTCTAAAGATCCTCTTCCCTGTAAATCGCTGCTCGTCCCTCTGCTGCAGACGATAGATCTTAAAGTCCTTTAAATGCGACAGTGAATTCATCCGACTGTAAGAGACAGAATATCAAATTTCAGACACATCCATTTGGCCTCTTCATGGATTTCCAAATCACAGAGGCTCATTAAAACCCCAATAAACTGTCTCTTGCTCAAAGCAGTCGAGAGGATCACTTTGCAAAAAATGCTCTCCGGCAGGATGGCATTTCACACTTGACCCCCCACACACACGCACACACACACACACACACACACACACACACAAACACACACACAGACAAACACACACACTCCCACTCCGAGTGCAGAGAACTCAAAGTTCAGGACGGGTTCAGGAATTCAGAGAGGGACTGTTCTAATTGGAAACAGTCGTTTTTAGAGTGTCCCAATGCTAAGCTGTTCCCACTACATACACACACACACACACACACACACAGATGCCTTATGGGCAAACAGCAGTGTTGGCACAGCCAGACGTCCACAGACAGATGCAGGCAACACTCACACACAAACTCTCCGAGATCAATAGTTCTCCTCTGCGCTGTGTTTACTGTTGTGTTGGTGCTAATTCTGCAGCAGGAGGTAATTTAACAGGTCACAGTTCATCTCTCATTCATTCACGTCCATTACTAACTGGTGTGGGGGGGGGGGGGGGGTCCTGCACACTGGGACCAGGAGATGTTGGTAATGTCTCCACAATACGCTTGTGCACTCAATTTAAAGCATTTTATCGTACTAAATTGTGTTCTTATGTGTGTTTATATGTTTATATTTTTACACCTGGGGTTAGAGAGAAACAGCTTTTCCATCCCGTCTATGTCCTGAATTGAGTTCAGCTTATTTAGTTTGGTTTATTCCACATAAACGCACAAAATGAATGATAAATAATATGTTTGGGATTTGATAGAATCCAAAACCACACCCAAATATAACAGAAGAAATCAAATACACACCACACCAAATCTTCAATACAGCTTTTATGCATATATAATTGGATAAAAGTGATATAGATTGGATGAATGAATAACACAATCTAAGACTTTAGACAGATCAGCTACAAATTAACATATAAATACCAATAAGAGTGTGAATGTGAAATGTTTAATCTTGTCCCTCCCTCTCCTCCTCTCAGGACCATACGCGAGTGGTCAGCCCCATCATCGACGTCATCAGCCTGGATAACTTCGCCTACTTGGCGGCCTCAGCGGATCTGAGAGGAGGTCAGGACTCAGAACACGCAGCGTGCACAGTAACACACGATTCACACGCAGCTGCAGGAAAACCCCCCGTTTCCAAAAATCCATTGTTGCATGACATCATAATCCTCAACGGATCAACTGTGAAGCCGAGAAGCAAATTCCCCCAAAAGAGCCGAGTCCAGTCTGTGTGTAAAGTCTGTGAAGATAGAACGTTTAGAGTCACTGGGTTCATTTACAAAGTGAAATCATTCAACCACATAAAATCATCAAATCATCAAATCAACGTTTTGTTTCAGTCGTGCTGTGTTTGTTCTCTCAGGCTTCGACTGGAGTCTCCATTTCAAGTGGGAGCAGATTCCCATCGAGCAGAAGATGGCCAGAAGTGACCCGACTCAGGCAATCAGGTGCGTCTCCGAAGCTCGTTACTGCTCCTCTTCCTCACGTTACCTCTCCTCTTTCCTCTCATTACCTCTCCTCTTCCTCTCGTTACCTCTCCTTTTCCTCACATTACCTCTCCTCTTTCTCTCGTTACCTCTCCTTTTCCTCACGTTACCTCTCCTCTTTCCTCTCCTCTTTCCTCTCGTTACCTCTCCTCTTTCCTCTCGTTACCTCTCCTCTTCCTCTCGTTACCTCTCCTCTTTCCTCTCTTTACCGCTCCTCTTCCTCACGTTACCTCTCCTCTTTCCTCTCGTTACCTCTCCTCTTTCCTATCGTTACCGCTCCTCTTCCTCACGTTACCTCTCCTCTTCCTCTCGCTACCTCTCCTCTTTCCTATCGTTACCTCTCCTCTTTCCTCTCTTTACCGCTCCTCTTCCTCACGTTACCGCTCCTCTTCCTCTCCTTGCCGCTCCTCTTCCTCTCGATTACAGAGAAACTACTGAAAAGAAACTTGATGGAAATGTGTGGATCCGGTCGAGTGTAGTTTTTCCTCTGTAATGATTTGAGACGCTCACCTGCAGAGTTAGAAAGCTGATAAATCATCAAGCTTGTGAAATCTCCACAAATCCAAAGAGGGAATTTAAATGAGTGCTTCTGTCTCTGCAGGACGCCCGTCATTGCCGGGGGGATCTTCGTCATGGACAAGAGCTGGTTCAACCACCTGGGCCAGTACGACACCCACATGGACATCTGGGGGGGGGAGAACTTTGGTGAGCTCGCTGATGATACTCAACGTTTACCTCCATCAGAAAAAATAACTTATTTAAATGACCTTGATCTCAGAACACACAAAGATGACCTGCTGCCTGAGCTCAGACATAAACTTTAACAGGATTCTGTCTAATAAAGATAAGTGGATCCAATAAGTTAAGTATCATTTCACACTTTATACTTTTCTAGGAGTTTTACACTAAATTCTTATAACGTGAACTTCCTTGCAGGTGCCTATAAGAAGGGAATGAGAATAGACACTTACTTTACAAAATAAAACCATATTGAATCGGAAAATTCAAAGAAATTTGAATCTGTAGATGCCTCTAAAATGAAATGTCTCTTATTTAACATGTTTTATTGAATATTTTATTCCATAAGATGACATTTTTGTGGTTTTACCCCCAAAAAACATCTCAATATAGTTGTGCATCTCCTGCCTCATGTTTCATTCTGGCTAGCAATAATTGTCTAACAGTAGCCGACCGCTGTATCGTGGAGAAACTCTCTGGTAAAGTGTTGCTCAGCTGTCTGAGCTGAAAGAGCCAAACAGAAAATCTAATCCCGACTAAAATGCTTCATGATTTCATGTCGGATAACGTTATTATCACGATACTCTGTTGTCCTGACAATGGCTGTGCAGCGTTTACTCGACAATCTTTCAGTTTTGTAGTCGTCTTCTGGCTCGGTTACACAACGACAGCTCGTATTTGTGTTGTTATTAAAGTTAAAAGAACAAATAAAAGGACAGATGTTGTGCTCAGATGCGGCAAAAGGTGTCGGCTGTTAGCGTTTCTCTGTGGATTGAGTGTTTTGATGCTTTAACTGTATTTATCTTACACTTAGACCTTTGAAGCACATTTATTTAAACAGGAAAAACCAATGAGGGATAATGGATTTGGCCTGGATTCCCCCTGGTAGTTTGCATAATGAGAAGAATAATGACTTCTTCAGTTTGGACTCATTTGAAGTCTAGTGTTTGTGACGCTTTGGAACAAAATAGTGTTTATTCAGAAGTTAAAGGTGCTTGGGTTTATTTGTCTTGTTGACGTCGGTGTCTATTTAAAAAGCTGTTTCCACTGACGAGAGCAGATGAGGAGACTGCAGACGCTTCAGGGTTCTGCAGAGCTCCATCAGCCTGGGCTGCAAAATAACAAGAGCGTCCTTGGGATTTACAAAGCTGCAGAGACTTCACTGATCCACAACAGCAGCTTTCATCCTACTGATTTATGGATTATAGTCGATTTGAGGCGTGAAAATGTTCAGGCAGAATTCTGGGATGGTACAAATCAAACCGCTTCAGATGACCACATGTCTGTGTTCCCTGCCTCATCCTCCACGTCTGTCCTCCTGCAGAACTTTCCTTCCGGGTGTGGATGTGCGGAGGAAGTCTGGAGATCCTTCCCTGCAGCCGCGTGGGTCACGTGTTCAGGAAGCGCCACCCGTACGACTTCCCAGACGGAAACGCTCTCACCTACATCAAGTGAGCGAACCTGACGTCATGTCTGATCACAGCAACTGACAGTTTACCACCTGCAAAGACACTTAATCCGTCTGTCAGCGTTAAGATCTTCAAATCAGCTCAGCAGGAAGTTTAGGGCAAATTTCACATTTCATGTAATTTAATGTGAAAAGCCAAAATCACTCAAAACTGAAAGAGAGCAGAGTTTTAAAGCAGATAGATAGATAGATAGATAGATAGATAGACAGACAGACAGACAGACAGATAGATAGATAGATAGATAGATAGATAGATAGATAGATAGATAGATAGATAGATAGATAGATAGACAGATAGATAGATAGATAGATAGATAGATAGATAGATAGATAGATTGTTGGGAGCCACTGAATTAAATGTTTATTTACATTAATTTCATGCCCTCCTGGACACAGATTTACCTCCAATATATGATATTTATACAATATAAGAAGTTTTGTATAAATATCTCGTCTGGAAGATTCTTCCACTGTCAGATTATTATCACAAGTTTCTCTGTTGTGAAAGAATCCAAACTATCTCGTCTTCACTTGCAGAAACACTTTTTAAGGAGGGCTCCTGATGGAGATGTTTTTGTTGCTGTGTGCGACGCTGTCATTAGAGTTGGCTGCAGGAATGCCAGCAGCACTGTCATTACCACGTCTGAGCAGGTGTGTGTGTGTGTGTGTGTGTGTGTGTGTGTGTGTGTGTGTGTGTGTGTGTGTGTGTGTGTGTGTGTGTGTGTGTGTGTGTGTGTGTGTGTGTGTGTGTGTGTGTGTGTGTGTGTGTGTGTGTGTGTGTGTGTGTGTGTGTGTGTGTGTGTGTGTGTGTGTGCAGGAACACCCGGCGGGCTGCGGAGGTGTGGATGGACGAGTATAAACAGTACTACTACTCTGCCAGGCCGTCGGCACAGGGCAAGGCATTTGGGAGGTTTGTCTTATTTCCTCTGATCCTCTTCTCTCTCAGTCTCATGGAGAACGCAGCTCGGTGCAGGCTGCACACAAACTGATTAGGTCTCTTATGTCTCCTCAGTATTTTATTGCTTGTCAGAAAATAATAAATAATAGAGATGTACGTGGTTTTCTCTACGTGCTCGCATCATGGCTCCCTTTCATACTGTCTGTCTGGATGCTGATCTTTGTTTCTCGCAGCATTGCCGACCGCTTGACGCTGCGGCGGAAGCTGAACTGCAAACCTTTCCGCTGGTACATGGAGAACGTCTACCCCGAGCTGAGGTACGACTCCGGCAGGAAATCTGAATTTGATCAATGCTCTGTGTCTGATGTGAAACTTTAGAGTTTTGAAGCCCAAAGGGAAGAAATTGTAAAAAGGGTTAGACAGGCTTTTTCCAAAATGTTGCTTTATTTCCTTTTTCTCCATAAACTGTGATTCTACAAATAGTTTTCTTTCAAACTCCATAAATAACCCAGCAACCTATAACTGTTTTTTGTTAATAGTACGTTCACACGTTTTGCTTTTGATTATTATCGGAGGCTGAAATGAAGTGGAAGTAATTTTCAACCATCACTTCACCTCAAAAGAAAGACATTTACAGGTGGAAAAGGCCCAATCACAAATAGAGTTTGAGTTTCTTCTGTTTCCTCTGGCACAAAATAAACTCACAGCCTAAATCCATCTGTTATTAGTTAGTTTAATCTTCCACCTCTCAATCTATGGCTCCTATCCAAATATCTGTGGTGTCTCAGCTCTGATTGTATATACGTGATGTAGCAATGCAGATTATTCATTGATGTGACTCAAGTCTAAAGGATGGTTCTGTGTTGTAATGGGACCTTTGGTTGACCCCCCCCCCCCCCCTCTCTGTAATCGGCTCCCTCAGGGTCCCTGAGCAGGAGGCGGTGTCCAGTTTGATGAAACAAGGCGGTTTGTGTCTGGAGACCCGTGGGAGCGACGTCCTGGGCCTGGCAGAGTGCAGGGGCCTCGGAGGCAGCCGGCCACAGTCACAGGTCAGGACTCTCAGGAGGCGCAGAGTCTGGGTCGCACACTTCAAACCTGAGTCAAATAAATGTGCAGGAATTTAGACCTGATCAGAGATATCATTCCCATAAATATCATCTCTGGGAAATCTACGAAATGTGGGAAAACTCCTTATATTGCAATGTTGAATCTTGCGTCCACACCCTGATGTGGATCTGCACCAAACTGTTCTGGGTTCTTTCCTCATCCGTCCTGCATCCTTCCACCAAGTTTCATGAAAATCTGTGTGGTAGGTTTTGCGTTATCCTGCAAACTCACAACCAAACACAATTAATACACTCACATGAGTATATGGAGGACATCGCATGGAGCTTTGCTTAAGGGTGAAAATTAATGACTTACATATGTCATGTGTTTGTATGACTCATTTCTTTACGTCGTCATCGTGTAATGTGTTATTCTTTTTTTATCAATCCCAGCTCCCTTCAGTTTTCTTATTCTGTTGCCAAAGTGAGAAAACAACTATATATATTTCTTCAGTTGCCGGGAAACAGGCGAGCACATGTTGTGAATCATCTCAGGAGGAACAACATCCTGACCCTTCGTTTAGGTTTAGTCACATTAGTCAACATTAATCACTGTTAAGATTTTACCATTATATTAATACTGATGCATTTTCCAGCTCTTTATCTCAGTTTGACAGAGACAAAGTGTTTTTTGAATGATAGTTGTAGCAAATGTGCCAAAATGCTTAAATGTCCCATGGGGCGGCAAAGGGGTGCAGTGGTTCCCTGTTCAGATCCCAGACCTTTCTGTGTGGAATTTGAATGTCCTCCCAGTGTCTGTACTGGTTTTCTCTGCAGCTCAATAACTTCCTCCCACGGTCCAAACATGTGCAGATTAGGGTTCAGTTGATCAGAGACTCTCAATGGACCATATGTGTGAATGTGAGAGTGATTGGCTGTTTATACGTGTCTGGCCCGTCTAGGTTATTCCCCCCCACCTCTGGAAAAAAACCTAAGCAGTTTAGATAATAGATCATTTCTTGTATAACCTTTAATATATAAGGCCATTGTTCACACAAACACTGCTGCATTACCAATCATTTATGGTGATTAATTGTTAATTTAATTTGAAAAATCACAAATGTCAGATTTACTATTTGTGCGTTTTTAAAGAATGCATGAAACCAAAAGTTCCTCTGAAAAAAATCACATGAACTCTCATATAAACTGTGTTTCTACTCTTTTTTTTCACTGTCTCCTCCGGCTTGAAAAGTGCCCTTCTAAATAAAATGTGTTTATAAGTTCTTATGTGTCCTTATGACTGTTTATCGAGATGATAGTGGTCATTGTTCTCTCGTGTGTTTGCAGAGATGGGAGCTGATTGAGCCGCTGATCCGACAGCAGGACCTCTGCTTGGCCATTTCAGCCTTCCCCGCAGGGTCAAAGGTCAAGATGGAGCCCTGCAATGCAAAAGAGCCCAGACAGGTAAGAAGAACGCCATGTTGCTCTTTTCAAAAATATCTTTCATGTCACTTTTGAAAGATTGCTTCTTCCACAAAAAATGTTCCAAAAATATATAAAAAGCAAAGTGTTGTTTAATCTCTTATGAGAACAAGAGCTGAAGGTTAATGTGAGACGGTGTTCAGGCTTCCATCTTCAGTCGTGTTAACAGCAGGTCTTAGCTTCTCCAGGTGGTTGTTTCATTTTGGAATCGAGCTGTTTATTCATCCTTGATGTTTCGCTCGCGATGTTGAAGTGAGAAATCAAAGATGTGGTGCCCGGAGTGAGAGGAGACGCTGTCAAACAAGCGCTCCCAGCACTTCCTACCCCCCCTCGTGAACGCTAATGTCCCACGTGAACCCGTATCGGCCGCCTGCTTGATTCATGACATTGAGGAGCGAGCTGATAACTGGAACCATGTGTATCAGTGTGTGTGGGCCTCCTGCCAGCCCATCCTCTCATCCCTCCTCTGGCCCAGTGCAATCCTCTGAGAGCTCGTTGGGAGCCGGCCAGTTAACGAGCAATCAGTTTTAGCAGTGGGAGACGTTTGGCCTCTTTGTCCCGACGTTTAATCCCCTTGAAAGGAAAGAAGTTATTTGTGTTTTGGACTTTGCTCTCTCAGTGAAAGAGTCCAGGAGGGTTTAACTCTTTCAGAAACAAAAGAGTACAGAAAGGTTAATATATACATTTTCCAGTTTTCCATGATCACAGTAAAACCATCTTGATCAATTCATCAACTTTACTTAGTCTTTTGTACATCAGTTTTTGTTTATTCTTAAAATAGCTCAATTATTTTGGGTATTACTAGCAGGATTTTGTCTGAACCTGGTGTATTTAAAGCTTCATTAAAAACACACCGGTGTCTCGTTCTTTAAAAACTTTTATAAAATGTGTAATTTTCACTCTTAAGATTAAATTTCTCTCACACACACACACACACACACACACACACACACATCTATACACAGCCCCTCCTCCAGGATTTTAAGGTTAACGCCGTCTCATCTCTTTCCATTAATATCCATTAATAGTTCAATAGGAAGGTTTTCCTGATCATAGCTGTATTAAAAAGAACTCAGTTAGTTTAAGTTTTACTGGGTGTTTTTTGTCCTGATCTAAAAGTGGTTTTAAAACCCGACCGACAAGAATAAACACAATGAAAAACCTGCAGAATGTTGAACTTTGTCTTGAAATATCTATAAAGCTGTCTCCAACTGTTTCATATTGACAGTTTTATTTCAAACACCTTCATGTCTTCCAACACTGATATCAGCTCAGTTTCCCTCTGACATTTCCCCTCCCTCCTTCTCTTTGTCCCATACACATGCACAGATACACCACACACACACATACAGCAGTGCGTTTACAGAATGTGACACACACACACACACACACACACACGCTGCCACACTCTTCCTCCTGCAGGAATTTAAGATGACCTCTCCGCTCTTGGATAAGCCTCCACGTGGCTCAGGAGATCTGCACTGGGCGAACTTCTCACTGTCTAATCAGCGAGCTCAGAAACACATCACTCACACATACGATGATTTGCTCTGTTGAGGGAACTCGAGCTCTCACTCTCTCTCATTTCGGTTTCACGTTTCTTGTCGAGCTCGCTCTGACACTTTTACAAACAGCGACTGAACCCTGGGGAGTCTCCGTGAAAAGCAATATTCAATTTATGGAGCGTCAAAAAAAACCAATCCAGGTTGTTACTCAGGGAAAAAACATCACAACACAATAAATAATATAACAAAACTGAAGATCACACGTCTGAATCCCTCCATAGCAAAAGGGAAAGGATGAACTCAGGCTGAATTAATGATAACTATGTCAATACATTATTTTATTTTCGTTTTTAATCATATTTCTCTGCCATTGGAGGACTAGCAAAGTAAGAATTGTATTATACACCTGTTTTAACTGTGCATGTGACAATAAATCAAACAGCACAGAAGGTTAAAAGAATATCAAGTGAACCAGTGAGTTACCTTCCACCACAGCTGATCCCAGTAACAGCTGGAGAACATTCATGGCACATCTGATCAGAAATAACAAATAGTCTCTTCTCCTGTGTGCTGGCAGGCGGCCGTGCCCTGACACTCACTGTATGGTTTTTCCACTGTGAGAGCAGCAGATCAATCATTCGTGTGATTACTGTATTCCAGGTCTGACTCAGTCCATTACTCACTTACTAACACGAACCCCATGTGCCGATACACGTCGCTGATGTGTGCCGGCCGTGCGGCAAACCAGAGGAGGCGTGAGGACGTCAATGTGAAGCCGTGCAGCCGACTGACAGTTTCCCGTTTCTCTCTCCCTGCAGAAGTGGAAGCCAAAGGGCACGGCTCTGCAGCACACGGTGAGCGGCCTCTGCCTGGACAGCCAGACCCCGGCAGGTCCTCTGGTCATCGCTCAGTGTCTCCCCCAGGTGGCCAGCCAGTCCTGGGAGCCGCAGATCATCTCCTGAGCCACTGGGACGCAGAGGAGGGAGAGGGGCAGATTGTGGACCCAACCTTTAGAGGGACTCAGAGGGGGGGGGGGGATCTGCTCCGTCTGTCTCTTTGCTGAGGGACAAGAGGACTGAGAACTGTATTTTTGTGATGTCGACTTCAAGCTCCCCCCTCGCTGTGACGAGAGTGTTTTTCTAAAGGCCTCGTCGAACGAATCCTTCAGAGGTCTATGGTGTGCAGTGCTTCATCCGACGAGGACGCTGCAGTTCTTCTATGTATTCTGAGCTTTTCACTGAAAACTGTTGCACATCTCACTTTTTAATTTCTGTGTCTCTCCTGGTCAACAATCTGCTAAAGATTCCAGTAGTGTGGGTTGTCTCAGAATGAATGAGTGCAAACTGTACGGGAGCAGATGAGTCCGAGGTCTTGGGTTGAGGCGCGTCGGGCCCAGGGCAGCTTTATGTACAGCCAACTACAATCTGAGCTTTTCATGCAAAGCACCATGCAAAGCTCCATCAGGAACATTATTTATTGTTTTGCATGGTCGGACCCAAAGAAACGATTATTCTTTCCTGTCTCTCTTTCAAGTTTCTTGTAAATATTTGAAGCAGACGATGGCTTGGTTTCCGTGTGACGTGCTCTCTATGTCGTTTGAAGAATAAAATGTCGTAACAATGAAATTATTGCTCTGGTCGTCAAGTTGTAACCAAAGTGACTGGATCGCCCCCTGGTGGCTGGCTGCAGTGGAGGTCATGAACCCAATCTCCTCCATGTTTGCAGATGGGACATAAATCAAACTGGTGCACGTCATAGATTTTTTTATCTTTATTTTTCTTTAATTTAGCAGGTTTATATTTCATGGCTTTTAACTTCCAGGTTGATTATACAGAAAGGTGTGTAATGTAATCAAGGCATCGTTGACTCCATCCCTGTTCTACACGCGGACTGCATGAGGCCCAGAGCCTCCCCAACCCCAACAGCTCCCAGCATGCAGTTCCCCTTTGATCAGCCGATCACATGACTTCATAACCAGTGATGTCGACGTCTGTCACTGGCCACTGGGACGACAGTGGAGTCCTTGGAACCATCGTCTGCTCCAGAGACGTCTTAAATATGTCTGACATCACCTCACAGAGCTGTTCAGGACATCACCTCAGCAAGTTCCCTGTAGTTCAGTCCGGCCACTGCTCTTATTTGTCTTATTTGTCTCCATCGTGAGCAACAAACATCTGGTTTGACTTTGTAAAGGGGGGACAGACTTTGCATATTTCCCTGAGTCATGGATTTCAAATCGTAAATAAAAACTACTTAATGCTTCACCTGGCTCTTTATTGCGCTCTTACCCTGCAATGCTACCTGGCCTGTTGTCAAAACCGGTATTAGCCTGTTATTTTCCTCATTGCGTCTCATAGAACCGTCAAATTGTTGCTGTTCAAACATTTACCTGCAGCTTGTTTTTATATCTTTGCCCTTTTTTATTTTATGCTCAGCCTCCCTTTCACAATGGCCCTGTGTTTCCTCCACAGCACTTCAGGGATTTAGTAATGACTTGTTATTGGGGCACATTCAACATGCTGCATGGGAATAACAGGGTCCTCACAAAATGTGATATAGCTGCGTTCAATGTCAATAAGTTCTCTAACACAGACCAAAGCTTATAGAAACAGCAGCTTCACTCCAGAGCTTGAATTCTCTTCTTCTTCATCTTCTTCATGGTAATCCTTGGTCTGCACTCAGGACTGAGGTGCCTGGTTAGAGGAGCCACGAGTGATGACATAATTAAGATTCAAGGATTTGTTCATTTTACGATATAAAACCCTGGCATTGACAAGGACGTGACATCAGGGATGAAGAACTGGCGTCTTTGAGTCACCGTCTAAACGATGTCTGCAGCCATTTGCACATAAGCCTCACTACACTACTCCCGTCACAGCCTCTTCTGGCTGGAATGAAATATTTCAACATGAATTAGATTAACTGCGATGGACTTCCACTGACACGCCAATGTTCTCCAGGGGAGGAGACATTCTGATGACTCAGGTTAATCCCTGACTTTGTATTCAAAGCCAACATCAGGGCAAACTTTCTACTTTATTTCATGGCAGGACGTCTCTGAAACTAACGACTAAATGTGTCTCTGAGATTACTGCTAATAGTACGCTAACATTATCCTCACTGTCCTAAGTGGCTCCCGTGTACCTGCCAACTCAAGACAGAGGAAGTCGATCTGATTTAGACTGAGCTAAGGCGGCCTAATTGACTTATGGACACAGAAATACAGAAACAAAGACATGCCAAAGTAAACAAGTAAACAAATATATAAATACAGAATTTACCCTTTTCATCCAAAACTGTATTTTGTTTTACATTTAGATATGTATTTATGTATTTATTCATCAATTATTTACCTATTTAGACATAGACTTTTTTATCCCTCATGCAAAACATGCCTGGTTTGCTCATTAAAAATAAATTGTTCTTGCAATGTTGAAGAAGTGAGGAAATAAAATCTTGGATCTGAGACTATAATGGCGTCTTCCTGAGGTGCACCCCCACCCCTCCAAAAATAGTCATGGGAATCAGTTGAGCAGCTTTTTGCATAATCCTGCTGAAAACATGAAAACAACTATAGTCTTTATTACACTTAAACATTACATGATCATCAGGATAACATTGAAATGTCAAAATGAGCTCCTCCAACACCTGCCAGCAGCACAGGCCTCGTGATGCACATTCCTCTGGACTGAGCAGGTGCATGTAACAAGTGGACGCTGTGTTTGTGTGTGATGAGCGTTATGTTCCCCCTGGAGAGACTTTATTAGACTTAATGAAGACTCTGCAGACCCAGACCATGTGTTTTCATTCAGTCTGACTGATTAGACATCTGCTCAGGTTGAATTCTGGCCGTGGATTTGTCCAGATAAACGTGAGGAATGGGTTTTACTGTGCTGACAGGTGAAGTAGAATGAACAGGAGGCTGATGGACGTGTGTGTTAGTCAGTCACAGTTCAAACCGTGAAGACACTTCTGGTTTAATAGTTTAATTGTGTGTTAAAATGTAAATATTCATGTTTTCTTCGCCCTGCTGTTTCTAATTCCTGTCAGATTACCAGACAAACTCACGGTGACCACAAGGGGGCAGGATATCATCACAGATGCGTGAGGGGCGGTCAGTGACGTTTTACGCTCTGACCTTGGCAGCTTGATGGATGACAGCTAATAAACAAAGGAGTCATAAAGAAGATTGGGTTGAAGAAGATTAAGAACAAAAGCAGGGTTGTAGTGAAAAGGAGAAAGACCTTTGTGTGTGTGTGTGTTCATGTGTCTGTGTGCGTGTCTGTGTCTGTGTCTGTGTGCGTGTCTGTGTGTGTGTCTGTGTGTGTGAGAGACACAGATTCACAGCCGGTGCAAAGGAAAACATTGGCATCACAATCAGCAGCATAACCGGCTTGACAACTTTGTAACCCAAGGTTCTCCCTCTCCTCTCTGTCGGTGTTGTAACCTTCCGAGCCACGGAACACACTA
Organism: Platichthys flesus; assembly: GCF_949316205.1. Classification (NCBI taxonomy): domain Eukaryota; kingdom Metazoa; phylum Chordata; class Actinopteri; order Pleuronectiformes; family Pleuronectidae; genus Platichthys; species Platichthys flesus. The sequence goes on from NC_084954.1 coordinate 3,575,786, forward strand.
CACTGCAGATTAGCAGACCTCAGAGCTATGTGAGGAATGCAACTTAATGCTGATAAACTTGTGGCCTTTCGAAGGGGCCAAGGTTTCATCATCATCAGGGGGAGGAAGAGGAGGAGGAGGAGGAGGAGTGGGGGTGGACGTGGCAGAAACTGGACAAAAGACAAAAGAATGTAAAAAGTTTTCAGATGCAACACAGTGAGAGTTCAGTCATTTAAACGTGTTTGCCGTGGTTAAAGTTTAACTTCTGACAAGTGATCATCACTTACAGGTTCATTTGTGTGCAAACAGAATGACATTAGGTTTATGGTGTGATTCAAATATGCTTCAGAAACTGGCCGAGGCTTATTTGCATATCAGCCAGAGGTAGAATATAATGAATGGTATCAGCTGACTGACAGATTCTGGAGCACGGTGGAGACGTGAAGACAAGTCCATGAACTCCCACACTGCACCTGAATACACGTCACACTGCTCACAGTACAGTTCTCATGTATCCAACATTCATCAGTTTGACTTCAAGTTTTCTATCAACTTGAAGTCACACAACATTTGATTTAGTAAGAAACGTCCAGTTTCGATACAGTTTTTTTTTTTAGGAAAATGCCCCAAAAAATATAACTTTGGATCGTTTCATGTGAGAATGTCACAGAATGACAGCTTTTCTTAGTTATTTGTGGTTTTATATTATTTGTTTGGAAAGAAAAGTCGAGTTTTTGACCCAGAAAAGAATAATAATACAGTTTTTAAAGCCTATTGAATATGAAGATTTAAGAGAATGACAGCTTTTCTTACTTTATATGAATGTATTTTGGCTTTATAGCACTGGTTGGTCACTTAAAGACATTTGAAGACAGGGGGAAATTACACTTTTCTATTCTTTCTTATAAGGAAATAATAAATAAACCAATTCTCAGACAAAGAAAGAGTCCAGTGGCAGCAAGTATCACATTGTTTTGTGATACTTGCTGATTTTTAATACACGTCCGGTTCTATTTTTTTTAGGAAAATGCCCTGAAAAATATTTAGTTTCAGCTTAAATATGAGCAAGTAATAGAATGACAGCTTTTCTTAGTTATATGTTATATCAAACTGAAAATATTGTGGTTTTATAGAACTGGTTCGACAAAAAAGGACTTTTAAAGACATCAACCATGGGAAAATTAGAGAAACTATATCTTTGCTTTGCTGCTCTGGTCAAATACACAATGAAAAGTCCCGTTTTTATTCAGGGTTTAAAATAAAAAGACATTTGAAGATGTGAGAAATTAGATTCTATTCATATTCCTACTTCTTTTTAAAAAATACATGTCTGTCAGATTAAGAAACAGACAAGTGGCAGAGAGGAGCATCAGTGTTTCCCAGCTCTTGATGATTCTTTAATTGTAGAAGATATTATATTATATTATTTTGTAAGAAGCAATAAAAAGTCCAGTTTTGATTCAGGGTTTAAAAGAAAAAGACATTTGAAGACGTGGGAAATTAGATTATATTCATATTCTTACTTTTTTTTTATGAATAAATATTTGTCAGATAAAGAAACAGTCCAGTGGCAGAGAGGAGCATCAGTGTTTCCCAGCTCTTGATGATTCTTTATGAATTTTATAAGATATAATATAAGATGATTTAATAAGGAGCAATGAAAAGTCCAGATCTTATTCAGGTTTTCAAAATAAAAAGACATTTGAAGACGAAGGGAAATTAGACTAATATTCTTACTTATTTTTTATAAATAACTGTCTGTCAGATAAATAAACAGTCCAGTGTCAGCTTTGGATGATTCTTTAATTTCACAAGATGTTACACAAGATGATTTTATCGATCAGAACCACAGTAAAGTTCGGATCCCGGCTGGAGGACCGTCCATCGATCACCTCTGATCTGCTCTCGCGGGCCAATCAGCGTGCCGGGGGGCGGTCCGTTGCTAAGGAGGAAGTTTGGTTGAGTCCCGGGGCAGCAGCCATTCAGCGGCGGTGACCGAAGCGATTGGACTGCGAGCGGCTCTGCCTGCGCTTTCTGTGGAATTTGAATTGTTCCGGCCCGGCACGGTTCGTGATCCCGCAGGTGACGGCTTCATCGGGGCGTCCTCCGCGCGACAGGTAGGTGCTGGCCCCCGGTTGGCGGCTCCTTCCACCAGCTTCGCCCCCTTGCCGCTGCAGCACGTTAGCTGCGGCGGGCTAAGCGGCACTAGCACCCGGTTGTGTTTTTTTTACTCGGATGCGGCACACGCAGCTACGTTAGCCCCCCCCCTGGCTCGCAGCAAACCCAGGTTACAAGGTGTTTAGCCCGCTTGCTAACCCGACTAGGTACCGGGGCTGTGTCCCGTGTGAGCCCGGGGACCTGTCCGCCCCTTATGTCTGGAGAGGGTCAGTTTCTGCCCCTGACGCCCGAGCTACGAGGGCAAGCTGGTTAGCTAGCTAGACGTCAGGGAGCAAGCTAGCGATCCTCAACTTACCTGGTTGACTCGGAGGTGAGCGGGGGAATCGAACGTGACGCACTGGACTGTGACTAACTTTGGTTTAATCTGGTTTCCACACTGTTTAACCCTCAGTTGACACCATGACAGAGAGAGATAAACACACACACAGAGAGAGAGAGAGACTCATCAGTTATCAGTAGATTTCAGTTTTAAATAATCATTTAAAAACAGGCTTAAACGCAGACAGCTCATACATCCAGCAGCCAGACGTCAGATCACCCTGCATGTTGAACCTATGACTCACAGCCACAGGACTCTGGGGATTGGCTTTATGAAATGTGATAATGCAGCCTCACATTCTCTTATATGGTAGTAATATGTCACGTCCAGGACCTTCTGGCCTGAGTGAGAGTTCACTGCCTGGAAGCAGCATCAGTGGGAAGATGGACATTCTCTGGTCTGTCGTCCCTGATCAGGTTATAACCCCTCCAGCTTCACTGAGGTGACGGTCACAGCTTCTCACACATCATGGCAGAAACACCCAGTTTGTTTGGAGAGCAAACACACATGGATGCTCTCAATATTGTTTCGTGGATTTGATTCATCATGTGTATGCTTCTGTTTTTGTTGGTGGAGAGACAAGGAGACGATTAAACACTAAAACTAGTCATTGTTTTGCTATAAAACAGTAAATCATGCACCACAGACCAATATAATGTCTTTATTTTACATATTTCACCCACCAAACAATCCAAAACCCAAATATATCCAAAGCACCTTCATAGAAAAGCATCAAATCCAAACACTTGAGACCCTCAACCCAACTAATGTTTGGCATTTTACTCATAAACCCCTTGAAACAACGCAGCCCTTATCTGGTTTATCCACTAATCGATTAAATAGCTTGTTACTTAAGCTCTAACAACCACTTAGCTTTGCTCTATTGTTTCTATTCATGGTGCTAATACCAGGAGCTTCCTTGACATTTGGAAATTGTATACGTCCTTCGGAAAGGAATTTAATGATCCCTCCCATACAACGAGAGACAAGTGAATTGGGAGTTTCTTTATTTTATATCCCCCCTTGTATTTTTGAAAGTAACTCATGGTTTAGTTCATCTCTCAGAAGGAGGGACATAGGATTGGCTTTCTGCCACATAACCCACTGTGCAGGTCTGTCAGCTGTTTTTGAGGGGGGGGGGGGAGAACCCCGCAAGCAAGTCCAAAGCGTTTGGATTCAAACCCGGAGAAACTGATGTTCCTCTCGGCCGTTCGCCCTGCTCTCCAAAGATAGGCGTTTATTTCTTGGCAGTGAGCCGTACATGTGAATGCTGAGTGGTGACGCAACACCGGGGAGATAAACTGTCAGTGCGATGACGGAGCAATCAAAGGGCTTCACTTTTGTCCCTTGATAGCAGCGAGATAGTTCGAGCTCCTTGCTGCTTACGGTGAAAGCATAATGAGCGTCAATGTCAGCTTAGCTTTCAGTGCGCTGGTAACTGAAGAGATAGGAGACGACAGGAATGGGAGATATGCCTCCGTGTGTCTGTTCCTCTTTTCCACATCAAAAGGTCTGGATAAAGGGCAGATTGTCTGTAGCCGGTGTCTTGTCTCACCTGGGCTGTTTATTAATCATGTTAATCCTGCCTACAGAATCAGATGCTGGCCTTTTGAATGTGCCGGCTGACGGTGTCGTCAAACATCACAGCTCAGTAGAAATGTAGGCATACCCAGCGTATTGGGTTTGATTTCAGAAATTGTATAAAAAGATTTCCCTCTCTCGGTTGAACTCGTGTGGGTGTGAAGGTGACAGAAAGGAAACGTAAACTCGGGTGCAAAAATAGTTTCTCTCCTGAGTTCAGAGTGATACTGAATGTGTGTGTGTTTGTGTGTGTGTGTGTGTGTGGGGGGGGGGGGTAATGGCATAGAATGCAGACATGTAAATCATTTGTTAACAAACTTGTTGACACTCTCACAAACAAACAATGTGGGCTTATGGGTAAAGCTGCACTCAGGACATTTTAACTCACAACCCCCTGGTGCATTTAGAATTGGACAGTGTGGCTCAAGATTAAATTGGGTACAGAAAAGTGCACCAAAGTTAAGTGCATAGAAATTGTCCTGTGAAATGGATGGCGCCCACGGGATCAGAGGACAAATGTTGTATCATGACATAGATGCCTTCCCCATCTGCACTTCCATGTGCACACAGCTCCACATCCTGAGCTGATTGGGACGGGATCCAGCAGAGACACTCTGAGAAGATCCGACTCCAGGGGAGGTTTTACAAACAGGATCTCAAATGTGCAGCTGACCCCGTTTCAACATAAGTAGCCTAAAATAGGTTGTGTGGAACCTCTGAGATTGTTGGAGCTCGTCATGTTGATGTGTTTGTTGGTAAGCAAACGGTGTAAGTGTGTGACCCTGTGTGGCAGAAGGACACACTTCCACTTTTGTTGTTGATGCACATATACCGTTTCTCAAAGGGAATCGATCAATCCAACCAAGCAGCACCACATTTCACAAACTCAAAGATATCAGTCCTGTCAATTTCTAGATTTATTTTATAAAGTTCCTTGAGAAGTTATAAATAGCCCAGATCTTTTTTCAACCACTATAACCAAAGCAATCATAACATTTACACCATTCATATTCAAGCACATATTTTATCACTTAATGTAAATAAACACGTGTAGGGAATTCTTTCTATGGTACATGGAGTTTTCATTTGTCCAGCCCATAATCTCCCTGTTGTAATTATTATCATTTTATTTACCAGAGGAAGGAAACTGAATTTGTTCATTTACTTTTTATTGTTTATGATAATAATTCATGCTCCTATTATTTGTGAAGAATGGTAACATCTCTTAAACGCATCCACTCGCCCACTTTTCTACAAACCTGTCAGTATTTGGCTTTGTCAGCAGTCACTTAGAAAATAAAACAAAACAACAGTGTCAGGCTGGGTGTTGCTTGACGTCTTACTGCTTAGAACGTGGTTCTTCTGAGTGTCCCCATTTGGGACAATATCTGCAGCTCTTAATTAGGTCCAAGGGGCATTGAGCTCCTCGTTTTGCCCTGGCTGTTTAAACTGTGGATTAGAGCAGGGAGGACTGTGTGTGTGTGTGGGGGGGTACGTCACTGTATGCAAGGATTTGCCTTTCAGGTTTGCGTATGTATCACTCCTCCCCGGGTATGCCATGGGGCTCAGGGACTCCTTTTGTCTCACTGGGGCCCTGTATGGAGCGATACCGGAGCCTCCTGGACTAGAAGAGCTCATGCTTTATTCAGCCCTCTGATCTCTGCTTTAATTACGAGTGACCCAGGACAGAGCGGCCAGTGGAGTATCTCCTAGGGTCAGAACTGTTACTGGTGCCAGTCAGGGAGCTTGATTGTGTACACCTTTTTGGCAGAGGTGTGTTTTTGCCTTTACAAAGATCTATTTGTTAAACAAAGCAATAAGTTTGACCCAAAATACACAAATAGGAAAATAAGGAGTATGGACATTTTAAGCATGTTGCTGCAGTTGCATGTTTTTGGGGATTTGAGTAGTTTACCTGGCAGGTAAAGAGTTTCCCATCTGTCCCTTGTCTTATGGATCTTCACTGTATGGCTTCTCAGCTGCCCTGTTATTGACACCAATAGTTAACAGTGTAATTAATGTGTCTGTGAGTTTTATCACTCAATACGACTTCTATCTTGAAAGTCACTAGTCAACTATTTCTGACCTGTGTGTAGAAAGCTGTAGAACAACTTAATAGACATTTTGTAATGTGAGCGAAACAACAGACTTTGGTATTGGCTTTTTAAAACCACCTTGGTATATCCCACCTCTCATTCCCACTCTATACACTATTGTTAACATCTCACTCTGTGGATGGTATAATGACTCCCTGTCTCGACACTAAGTGACGCATGTGTGTGTCTGTGTTTATAACTTACGACTCCCTTTCCATAGTGAGGCCATTCCCTCACATACTGCGCACAATTTCCATTTCCTTGACTGCAGTGACAGACAGTCTACATCCTGCATCCAGTATAGTTTTGACAAATCTGTAGAATAGTCCCAGTCTTTCTTGGCCCCGCCTGATTTCATCACACTTTCCCAGTTCCCAGAACATTGGTTGTTGGCTGATGTAGCAATTAAAAGAATATGACCTCTCGAAATGTCAAAAAGAAAATAATGAATTGCTTGCAATATGTGAGAGATGCATTTCAAGCCCAGCCCCAGACAGCACAGTGGCTAGGACTGAAACATGCTCTGTATGCACATTTGTTCAGAATCTGTAATAATTACTTTTTGGAAGTACAAGCATTACTATTGGAAGTAAACTGGCTTTATTGTTGTATTTTTCACATGAAGTATTAGTTTAGTGGACAGAAAAGTAACAGCTTACATCTACATAACTCTTCTGTTATGTAGATGAACATTACAAATCTGAATAATCATTATTGTGTCGTGACAGATTTGTGTACGTAGCATCTTATGGAATGATTGGTCAGATTTCTTTGCCATGTTTATATTTTCTTTAATACGTTTTGACTGACTTAAACCATAATATTGCTTTTTATTTCAAGAATTATTTTCTGAGCAAATAATTGTCTCAGCTTTGATATCAAGGCGTTTAAAGTTGGCTAAATCTAGAAAAGAGGTCAATGCCATATGTCTTTAACCAAAATGGCATCAAAAACCAGCTTGGGTACGTCTCTAATCTCTCTGGGCCTCACTGCTCTGAGATCAGACTCTTCAGCTGACTCATGTTGTCAAGGGAAGCTCCTTCCGACTCACACAGGGTTTACTTGGACCGGTACTGGCTGTTGTGTAACTGCAGTGTGTCTGATCCAAAGTCCACTGGCTACTGTTGTGTTTCTGTTAGATAACTGCATGATACAAGTAGGCAAAAGATTCAGATTCGAGTTCGATGTTGTAATTGTGTTATTTTCTTGCTGCTGCAGTGACTTAACAGTTGTTGTTGGCGCAGTCTATGTATTGTTGCACGTCTGAATTGTTGTACAATGGAGGGAGGCTTGACACAGCGGCAAACAATGTGGCCTGGTCTGATCGATGATGAATGTTCCCCAGCACAGGGAAGATGTCAATTATTAATGAGCTGAATAAAGTGGTCTGCCTCAGGTGGAGAGGTGAAGTTTTCTTTATAAATCTGTGAGAAGCACAAGGCTGTTGGAAAAATGTAACACTTGGACTTTGCAGAGGTCACACAGTTTGGTTTATTTAATTTTTTCAATCCACATTCCTTTCAGATAATGTAAAGTTAGTCCGGGACAGGAAGTCGAAGCCTTGTTTCTGAGTAGTAAAGGGTTATCTGTGCAATGGGGCGGCCATGAACACGTTTCCCTGTGTGTTGCATCACTGTGCAGCCGGTGCAGCCTTGAGCAATGCAGCTTTTTGTTCTCCACGGGGCTATAGGGACAGGTGTGTGCGCAGCATGCGATTGTGTGTGCATATTTGCTCTGTGTATGTTGGATTGCACAGACCGGGGAAAGTATGTGGAAGAAGCAGAAACATGTGCGGCAGCAGGTTCACACACCCCACACCATTGCACCATTCCTCCTCCACCGAGCGGTCTGCGGAGAGGATGTCAGGCTTGTGAGAGTGCCACTGTGCTGAGTCGACAGGAGGGGAACAATGGCTTTGCTGTGCTGCCTGTCTGTTTGGCTGCCTTCATGCAGCATTTCAGCGAGGGGAACTGTCGGCTTTTGGCTCCCCAAGCCTTGTTGACCAGGCCTTTGCCTGCTGGTCACTGACCCGTTGTGCCCACAGTGCCTGCAGCTCGTCAGGCCTCTGAGGGATACCGATTATCCCACAGTAATTGGCGCCTGGGCTCTGGCTGATCAAAGGTGGCCAGCTGCTTGTGGAGCCCTGGTAATTTTCCATTCTCTGCCCACTTGCCTGTTCGTCGGACTTCTTCCCTGCCCCGACCCGATCTGTAGGCAAGGAGAGGGAAGGCTTGAGGTTACTGTACTCCTGAAATATAAAATGGCCTGCCCGAGTTTCATCTGTGTCTGCAGAGAAGGAGCTCGATCGCCGGGCTGCTTTTCCGTGTGAGTGGATATGGTGACATCACTTGTTATGTTCTTATTACAGCCTTGTACTTTGGACTCTTTTACAAATAAGCTTTCCAAGGTTTTTTTTTTTGGGTGGGGGGGGCACTCAAAGAGGGATTCTACATGACTGCTGAATCAGTTGTTGGCTCTGGCATTAAAGTTCTCCATGGAACTGGTTGCTTGCCATTTAGAGACTTTTGCTTACATAAACAACAGTGTCTATGAATCACTGTGTTATGGAGTGAAAAGTGAAATGATATAATCTCTTTCATACTCACGTTCCCGGAGAACATAATCCAGCTTCACAACTTCACACAGGAAAGTTTCACAGAAATAACCCCCAACATGTATTTCCCTAAACTTTTTGTCTAAATTGTCAGAGAATGAAACCTTCCCTGTCCTAAAACAGTGCTGTGTTCACTTATGTAATTTAACTACACAACACAATTCTGGTCATTAAGGCTTCAGCCAGAAATTATTGAAGGAACATAGCATAGTCTCAGGAGAATTCTCTAGAAAGTAAGTTGTGCTCTACCGCTGTCTGAGCTGCGCCTTAAACCCGCAGGGTAAATAGCCAGGTCGCTCTAGCAGTTAGTTTTTTAATACGTTGTGTAACTTGGTATTCTGCAGTCATCCTTGGCTGGACGAGCAGCTCAACCAGGGCAGAGAGAGAGAGAGAGAGAGAGAGAGGCTCAGGTACGTGGAAAGAATTCCTGAAATGAGCGAGAGAAGCTCAACAGCTGCCCTGCATGCTACAGCTCCATTTACATTCACGCTCACAAGACCAGTTCGGTTGGCTGGTTCCTGACGTCAGTACATCCCACCTTGCGTCATGCAGACTCACATTACTGTCGAACTCTCATTCCTTATTCTCTATGAAGCTGTGGAATACGTATAAAGACTCAATTATGTCTATAAAGAAAATCTGTACGTTATAGAATCACTTTGTGTGTGTGTTTGTGTGTGTATGTCTTGGACTGGTCAGAGCGGCAGTGTAGCTATTGCACGTCTGTTCACTCAGCAGGAAGTTCCTGTTCTACTCCATCCTCTCATCACTCCTGCTGCTAGGCAAATACTGCTACTGACACACACACATACACTGACCAGTGGCACTGTGTTACTATTTACCGGTTGTGTTGTTGCGATGAAAAGCCGAATTATTGACTCAGCAGCTGGGACCATGGAGTGGGTTCTCTGTGAGATGTCGATTCTTCAACCAGTATTTTTCTAGGTAATCAGTTGTTCTCATTCGCTCCCTCGTCCTCCTCTGTCATTTCCCTCTTTTATTCTTATTCAGGATTTCATTCACCCACTTATACAAATCTCTTTCACACTGTCACCCCTTTTGTGTGTCTCTTTCTCGCTGCCTGGCACTGTCTGTGTGATACCCTCTCAGCTTCCGCCCTGTGACACGCATGATCTCAAGTGTGTATGTGATGCTTCACAACGTGTCAAACGTGCGTATGAATGTCAGAAGTCAGCAGTTCCGTGCTTAGAGGCCCAGCAGAAGACATTTCCCCTGCAGCCATTCCCAGATTAGGATTGGGAGAGCAGTGAAGAGTGACAGGCCTTCATCACTCAGCGAACACACAGTGACCTGACCACACCAGTGACACAGTTCCTCACTGTGGGGCATTCCTCTCCTACCACATATTCAAATAGCTGTCTTAAATCTTTTCATCCACACAAACTGTTAGGTTACAAGTTATCTTAAAGTAATGCCTGCTAGTTGCAAAGTATAATTTATAATTTAAAAATTGACTATTTCCAGTCTTTTGAACACAACTGAAATTATCCTTATTATTAAGCAATTTGGGTCTAAAATGATGGTCTTTGTGGTTAAAAGATGAGGGATTTTTTTCTTGTGTCTTCCATCCACATCTTTCCTGAGCTCTGTTGTTTTTATTTCAGCCCACAGACACAGGCTCATTCTCTACTCACGAACATAATGCCACTGTAAAAGGTTTCTCTCAGTTTAATTTTCTTTGGTTACCAAGAGACGGGTAAGTAATGATGATGAAGACAAAAAAAACATCAGATTTTACTCATCCCAGAACAGTTGCCAGGATAGATGACACATAAAAGCTTATTCTAAAGGGTCTGCTACCCACCACCGACAGCAGGATTTAACTCTCCCCTGCTGTATTAGTACCATGCGTACAACAGAAAGTGAAAGCCCACAAAGTATAATTCCTGCAGGATTGGCTCAGACCTTCATTTGGGAGTAAGTTAATTGGCTCTGATCACTGGATCATTTTTCTTCCTCTATGTTTTGTCTTTGATGCCTAAGTTGACTCAATTTTGCGATTATGTAACACACACATTCAGACATACACACACAACACCACGTCAGTTGGTAAGACACCAACATGTGGTCCCATATAAATACAGGAGCCCAGGGTCGGTGCCGCTGTCAGAAAATAATGCTCCTTGCTTTATAGATATTAATGTTGATGACAGAGCTCCTCACCTCTTCCTTGTCCTCCTCTAGAAGGACGGTGAACAGGGTTTATCAAGGTCCTGAGGGAGACTGAACAGAAGCATGGAGGGTGAGGAGTCTTATCTGAATCCACAATGTATCTTAGGGTCTCAATTATCATGTAAACATCAAGTTAAAAAGCAGTTGGCATTGGCATTAGTTTGCTGTAAATATAACCACTTACATTATTATGTCACCAGTGGTAAACAACAGTATCCTAGAAAGAACATAAACCCATAACTATTAAGAACTAATCAGCCGCCCTCAGTGGTGCAGCCTGGTTTGCACTGTGATGGGAGAACAAGTAGTTCCTGGAGGAGGTTCTGGAAGGTTGCCATGAGTTTCACATAATTTGATGCGTCAGCTAGTAGGCAGCACAGGCCGCAGCAATGGTCAGCAGCTTGACAACACAATTTACAAGTACTGGGTTTAAAAAAATATCATTTTTCGATATATTAAAAATAGTAAGTGCGAGTACGTTTCTTTCTAAAAAACATACTGACATGAAATAGTACAATTATCATACCTGCTTGATCTGTTTAGAACAGCTTTCATTGATGAACTGGGTAAAAACCAGCCCTTCAATAAACAGTTATCTGGATGAAACTAGACCAGATAAGATGAGTAATTTAGTAGAGATCACTGACTCAGTGTGGGAGGGTATCTAGGGCATCTTGAGTAAAACAAAAAACATGACCTTAATAAAGCAAGACCAAAATCATATTGTGGGTAGTGTCATACCTTTACTGGCACCTGTGACTACCTACAGGAGGACCTCAGATTTAAAAAAGTCTGGTCTGTGGAACAGGGTATGTGACTAGAAGTACAGGTTGTACCTGTTGTGCAAATGAACCTGAGTAAGCAGGGGAATATCTGCTGTTTCATCAAGCTCAAGGCTGATTGCTCAGGATGTTCTCCTCTGCTCAGTGATATGACTCCTCAATGACCCAGGAAACCAGGACTAGTGTCTCATCAATCAAGTAATACCTGTTCCTCTCAATACTATTATCTGTTTTACAGAGAAAGAGTTACCAATTCTATATATATGTATAGAGGTTGATTGACTTCAAGTTTATAAAAGTATTTCATTTAGATTGGAGGAAATGCTCAGAGGCTGGACAAAGCTCTCAATCACAGCTCAATGGTCCACAGTGGTGACAGGCTCCTTGATGACTTCTCATCCAACCACATCTGAAACTTTAGTTTGGGTTGATGATGTGACAGGAGTGAGGCCATGAAATCACACGATGCAATAAAATAGTCTCATCTATTGCAGTCTGATGTACACACTCTTGAAATCTGAGTTTTTAAATTGGCCCATATTCACAAAGAATGTCCTTCTACTAAAACCAAGCTCGCCATGTGGAGTAACTGATGCGTCAGTCAACATACATTAAGTGAGACTGACAGCTCACGGGGGTAGCTAAGGTTGCTGGGGGGGCGGGGGGAGTCGCTAGAGCAACGCCTCAAAACACCACATTTGCCACCTTTGATGTTGTAGGAGTGTAAGATCTCCTCGGTCTGTTTTGAAACTGTGGCTGGACAAATTAGCCTGCGCCACAGACGAGGTAATTAACTGCTGACAGTGTTTCAAAACCCCGGCTACAGACTTGTCACTTGCTGTGGTTAGATCAGAGATGACAGTGCTGCTGGTGCAGAGGAGGATCTTTGACTAGTGACAACCACACACACGAAACTTTCCATCGACTGACATAAACACATCGCTCTCCTCTTGATAACATTATCTGTGGTATTTCATTTTTTCTCTTCTGAATCAGCAGCTCTGAACGCAGTGCACGAAGATGCTTGTCTCTGCCACGCATGCTAACTGGCTCACACTGCTACAACAAGACCCCTGAAACCTGACAGAGACTGTGTGAGTCTGTCTGTGTTGGATGTGTCTGTGTCTTTGTGTTATGTGTCGGTGTTGGATGTGATGTAACGCAGTCATTCTGTGTGTTTGTGGGTAAATCCTCAGCTGGACTTGACCACAGCAGAGGTTTAACTCGACATTCTTTGTGAGCGATTTGTAAAGTGAATGTTGACACATGGGTCTTAAACCAGAATTCTCAGATTGTGTCAGTCTGACTAATCCATCTGGGCTCAGGTTCTTACAGTTCTCAAAATCACAGAAGGAAATTCTGTTCCAGGAAGATCATCTATCTGTACGAGGGGCTCTGCTTATTTAGTTTACCGTTTTATATGAGTTTATTAATTCCCAGAGGATATAGACTGTTATCTTAGATCCACATTTTTCCTGTCAGACTATAAATGTACTAATTCCGGCCTTTTGATGTGATTTAACCATAAGTAGGATTTATAGACTTATAGATGTATTTACAGCTCAATTCTGAGGCCTGGTATATAAGTAACAGCGGCTGTGTTTCCTCAGGTCAGTGCTGAGGTTGGACAGAATTACCATGTGTAGTATTTTCTCTAATACACATTCTTGTAGGTATTGTAATGCCACTTCTCTTAAGAACACCAACTGTAATGATAGAGGCATTATGCCTTGGGAAGCTGTGGATATCTGTGTTTAACTTTTTGTATGAGTGTGTCAGTGTCTCAGAGAGAATGTTTTTCATGAGTGTTGTCTTTTTAAAGTGTATATTGTGGTGAACGTCAGGTGTTAGTTTATGAAAGTCTGTCTCCATTTCTGCTTGTGTGTTCTCTCTGCTGCTGCTGTGTGTCTGTGTGTGTGTGTGTGTGTGTGTGTGTGTGTGTGTGTGTGTCTGTGTCTGTCTGTGTATGTGAGTGTGTAATGTAAGTGATGTCAAGGGGAAAAAGTAAACACGGTTTCCATGAGTAGTTCTTTTGCTCCGAGGTTTACTCAAAGTTTCCATGCAGAGTTTACTTCTGGAGCCGGAGACGTATCATTGTATCTCCGTCTGAGTGACCGCCTGCGAGGATGTTAGTCCTCTGTTCCCCAGTGTGCCTGACACTAATGTCTTCTGAACAAAGAAGTAAAATACTGACTCCTTAGCTGAAGAGAAAGGAACATGAGGCTGGTTTAGGTCAGCCGATGTACAAAGTCACAGCCACTTTATAAAGACATCCTCTGATGGCACGAGGAGATTCCTAATGTGTTCCCGGCCACAGTCGGCTGCACAGAGGGACCTGGATTGATGGAGTTGCGGCTCTCGGGCCTCTCCTTACAGGCGAGTGCTTCCAGTCAGCAGCAGGGCTACAGTGTTTACAGCTCTCTTCATTTAATTGAAACTCCACTCCATTTGCCTTACTGTCTCCTCTGGCGAGAAGTATAGAAAAACAATCACAAACATGCTGTTCTGGGGGCGAATGCATGGAACATAAATTCTAAGCATGCCATCTCGATGCCCCCTGTGGCCCTGTGACGGAAACCAGGCCGGACCCTGCCTATTGATTCAGGCTGTGGTTCACTGCTCGGGCACGCCTGAGGGGTGACGATACAGTGACAGTGATTTGTCACTCCCTGGTGCCAGAGCTCTGCCCTGGCCGTTTAAATGTGGCCTCAGCTGCTGCCCAAAGTGATGTGTGGCCCTCGGTGTTGAATGGCCTGCTGGCTGGTCCACTTGCTGTCGGTCCGGCACCCCTTAATACCACGCCTGACTGCTCCTAGATACACACGCACACACACACAAGCATGATCGCACACAAAGAGCCTGATACAATGATGTACGCACACACTTAGAAGTTGCCGGAGTAAAGAGCAACTCAATATCCCCTGTGCAGCAGTCGGGGCTCTATTTTCTTTCTCTCTCTCAACCCTTACCTCGGTCAGTCATGTGTACTCAGGAAATGGGGGTCATCGTGTCTTGCTGGGGGCAGGGAACAGATTGAAGGACTCTGAAATGATTCAGTGGCAGACAGGGAGTGAGTGAGCCGTGCAAACAGTAGCCAGCGCTGCTATTCCCATCGTTTCCTTCCTTTTTGTGGAGAACCACCCATTTGTACAGAGTCGGGGGTCAATCTGTCGCTGGCGCTTGTTCGGCTCCTTGCTCAATTTGACCCTCCTAAAATAGAAGCTTTTCAGGAATAAAATACTGGCTCATTGTCCTGCTGACATTCCTATTTCATTATTTGTATTGGTTCCGTTTGTAGCTTAAGTTCACTAGTAAAGCTTTTTCTATCTTTCCATGATTTGTGTCTCGTGGTGTCTGTGGATCTGTGCAGAGACACAGGTTCTACCTATCGAATAAAGTGATTCTTACTTTTTGGTGGAGGTTGATTCACAGTGTGAAGAAGCAGAGAGCGGCGCGCTGAGCCAGAGCAGCAGGCGATAAGTTGCACTTGTTTAATGACAGCGTTTCTTTCCACCAGCTTAGACTCACTGTTATTACTGCCGTTTTAGTTGTGAATTTCCTGTACTAGTGATTTTATGTTTAAGGGAATTAAAGTAATGGATGAAGGCAAGTGTGATCCTAGTTTCTGCATCGCAACGTGGATTAAATTGCAATAAACACTGTAGATAGTATTGCATTTGCTAAAAAGCGCATTGCGATGTATTAACTGAACTGAAAGAAGGATATACAAAAACACAAACCTATTGAACAAATTATGAAGAGTTGCTGTACTTGTTGTCAGTTTGTTGTAGGTGTAGTGTTCATTTTATTCATTGCATAAATGACAGCTCCAGAGAAAGGAAAAACAAAAGTTTGATTCTCTGAGTAAACAACTCATGAGATATGTTGTTGGTGCATATGTTCAATAATGAAGCTGTTTGTTTTGTAGAGACAGTCTGCCACTACTAAATATATCCTGTTTAATATTGACATTGTTGAATTTGGGCCAGACTGACAGTAATTAATTCTGCACTGATTCATGTGACCCAAAATATCACATTTGGGGCTCGGCGTTAATGAGACGAGCTGCAGGATGCTCCGTCTCACATTGTTCTCCTGTACTTGAATATTGAATGTCAATATTCGACTGTAATTAAATCAGTTGCACCCCTGAGCTGTAGCTTAACATGTCCGATGTGAATTTCCCAAATCCGGTTGTTGATGGTTGAATTTCATTGGTTGTGCAGTCATGGTAGAAGTTAGCCAACTAGATGGTCCTGAGCTTCGACCCCATCTTTGACTCACACAGTTTGTCCTTGACATTTTGGTTTCCCCGCCACTTTATATTTCTTGTTTGCTGCACTGCACACTTTCATTTTCTCCTTGTGGGGTTTCTCTTTTTTTTCCCCTTGCCCCTCTTTTTTACATAAGCACGCCAAGTCACAAAACTGGGGCCCGGAAAATTGGATTACCACAGTAGCTGCATTTTTCAAATTCTCTGTTCATATGGCCGTTTGGGAGCAGAACAGAGGCGCTATTACCTCGAGTCGACCGGCTCCCTGATAACAGGGCTCAGCAGATAGGCCGGGCCAGACATGCTTTGCATTACGCATGGCAGGCCTTTTTTTGATTGAGGCATCCTATCTCATTGGCGCTCTCCAGACTATAAACTCAGCCTGAGCACAGACGACATGAGGCTCCCTGAGCAGAGCAGTATAAAATAGGATGAAGAGTATCAACTGGCACAGCGGTGGGACAAGTCATGAAAGGAGACAGTGGGGCCATTTTTGTCTTGATTTGCTGCCCATTCTCTCCCTTTCTGTCCCTCACTCTCTCTCTCTCTCTCTCTCTCTCTCTCTCTCTGTCAAGCTCACTCCCTTCTCCTAGCCTCTCCCTCCCTCTATCTCTTCTTTGAAACCCAACCCGCTGTACTCATCCCTCGGATCCTTCTGCAAGGATTAATCAGTTTTCCATTCCTGAAGAGATTATTCAAATACTGTTACATCTACAGCCAGCAGCAGCAGCAGCACTCCCACCCTCCTTCCCAGGCAGCTGACTGAGGGGAAAACTCTTATTCTTTCCCACTGTTGTCCTCTATCTCTGCAGATTTGTTTGCTGTTTGTCCTTTGTGTTTCTCCTTTATCACCATGGTTGACACTGTGTGTCCGTATGTTGCTTCCTCATCGTGGGAACTGTTGGGTTTTCCCTACAAACTTAAGGTCTTGACCCTATGTTATGTTAAATTGGTTTAAACAGAATATCTTTTATTACTATCGATTCCTCATTTTGCCATGGACTTTTTGTGTGAAGCACTTTGAAACCTTGTTTAGATAATTGCTATACGAATAGTTATTATTATGATTATCATGTCTATAATTGTCCTGTGAACCCGTTGGTGGTATTGCGTGTTAGTCTCTAGAGAGCTCCCTGCTTTTTGTGCTTCACTTTCACTTGTTTCTGTGTATATGAACACACAGAGAGTATAAACAGCCCTTGTGTAATTATCCTCATTAGTGCTGGTGGGAGCCCAGCCAGAGATCCTCATGGTACCCGACTGTAGGAGCTGTGACAGCTCCAACTGGGTTCAGATCCTGCCTTCCTACTCCAAAGCCTTCACCTCCCCACCTAACCCTTTTCTCTACAGTCCCCTGTCCCTTTCCTAATCCCCCTCTCCATGCATCTCGGTCTTGTTTCTCTTAAAAACTGCCCAAACTATTGTTGTATTTTTGTATAAGTTGACTCTTGGTCATTCAGCTCCCTTCTGCCAATGTGCCTCACTTTAGGCTTAAAGCACATTTCTATTTCTGATCTATGATTATTTTCCCTGTCGTGCAGCCTCAGCCTTTAAATAAACGAGCCCAAAATAGTCATACTTGTGTTTTACTGTGATATTAGTTGTTGGAAGCAAAGTTTCACCTTTAAAAACTGCTGTTTGAGAATAACCAATGGTTCGCTGTTGAAGAGACAGAGAAATAAATCTAAAGACACCAGCTTGAAGACCGAATACAGGACAAATACAAAACAGTACATTTTGGAGTAACAGTACTTTGGATAGTTTTGTTTTAAGATGTGTATTGAGCTGTTATTTGTCTGCTTTGCTTCAAAGTATATAATTCTTTGCTCTGCTTCTAAAGCCTGTGACGTTTGTAAACTCTGATGTATTAGGTCAGAAGCTGTTGCCTTTTGTTTTCCTGTAGCTTTGAGTCACCTCCTTGAGGTCATAATGTTGCATTGATTTAGATTTGTTTTTTAATCCCGTTAAAATCTTTTGAAGAAATGCTAATGCACTGAGGAAAGTCATCCTTATTTTTAATGAGTCTGGAGTAAGAACAAACCTGGGGGGGTCACTGTTCTAATGCATTTTTCACAGTTGCCTTCTCCACCCTACCTTTCAACTTCTTCAGCTGCTCACTTTTTCCTATTTTCCTAATTATTTTACTTCATTCCGCCCGTACTACCAATAATGTTGACTTTTCTCTTTACCTTCTCCTCCCCCGTCTCTATCTGAAGTTGCTTCTCCTTCTCAGTCTAGCACCTTCTCTTCTTACCCTCCTCCCTCTGGATCTTGGCCAAACAAAGTGCTAAACCCACCTCACATGACCCACACCCACCCAACCCAGCACTCTGCAGCAGACGGACGCAGCCAGACTTTTCCCTGCACTGATCATTCTGCGCTCTGTGCCCTCTGGCCTTCATCCCTACCTGCCAACACAGACACACACAAACACACACACATACTCGTGGTAATGCTGATTTCATACACAAACTCTGTGTTTGACATGGGATAACAACCATGTGTTCCACCTGCTTTTGACCCACCAGTCTGCTGTCACAGGTTAATCCCTGGCTGCTGATGTTGACACACACTCTCGTCTGCAACTGGAGATGAGTTCACATTGCTGTATGACATTGCACACTGCTTTAGTATCGATAGAGAATATTTGCTTAACAAAGTATCTGGATTGATCGGTTCATTAAAGAGTTTTGCTGCAGGGTTTACTCTTGGAATCAATGTGAGAGTTTGGTAAAACCAAACAAGCAGTGTCAGATTAGGGTCTAAGTCTAAATCAGATGATCTGGAATGGAATCGTTCAAATCGATCACCCTGATGAGAACGAGGTAGCCAAAGGAGCGCTGTAAATAATGGATGGTGTACTCTTCGCTGTGACTGCATTCTTAAAGAAGACATATTATGCCCTTTCAGTTCTTGTTTCCTCTGGTGTGTTATATAGGTGTGAATTTTAAACTTCTGCAAAGTTAAAAACCAAAAGTCTGTGGTTCAGGGAGCTCCTCTCCTCCATTAAAAAATGCCTTGTTGGTTGTGCAGCTGATTCTTTTGCATTATCAAGATGTCACAACCCCCCACATTTGCACAACGCATGCCTAGCTGCTAGTCTGACACGCCCCCTAACACAGCCAGGTAATTCAAGAGCAGATGCCTGACATTTCTCCACATGCACTGGAAGAAGTTGACCAATCACAACAGAGTGGGATAGTGGACCAATCAGAGCAGACTGGGCTTTATCTTATGGGGGGGAGTGGCCTTAAAGAGACAGGAGCTGAAACCAAGTGTTTCAGACAGATGCTGAAAAGAGGAGCCGCAGAAATAGACAGCCTGAAAAAGGTGATGTGTTTTTTTAACATTAGAGCATGCAAACCTTTTTTAAGTTATAACCCAAATTAAAAATCTGGATCTGAGCAGTATATGTCTCCTTTAAAGATAGAAATTGTCTTGTCTTGTCTTGTTATGATATAACAGATAGAAATGATGAAAATCTTCAGTGGGAGGAAACATGTTGAGGGGGGATTCTCATGAGGGGAGGATGGGGGGACTGCTCATCAGATTCCTGCTAATGGTTACACATGTTGTACAGCGAGTCCATCAGGTGCATAGGTTTGGCTCAGCGCTCACACTTCACCGGTTACACACAAACATAGCGAAGATATGCTCTCTTTCCCACGTACATGAATATGTATGTGCTTTCACCTACATTCCTGCTGCCCCCTTATTTGTCTCTTTTAGACTCTGCAGTAGTCAGGAGAGGAGGTGTGTGGGTTGTAAGCTGGCAGCTTACAGTGTTAAGTGATTTAGAAGGTGAGTTTAGTAAGGCGCTGTGAGTTGAGGCAAAATATATGGGACATTAATGACTTACATCTGCCTGAGACCCAAAAAACACCCTGTTATTTCAGTATAATAGTTTCCTGCATCTGTTTGTCCCTGGGATAAATTCAGAGATGCTCTTCAAATTGCAGCAAGTGTGCTCGGTTCTGAACTTGAGTTTTCCAGAACAAATCCTTCTCTCCAAAAAGTATTTGTTTACAAAAATACATAAAGTAGTAAAGATGTGTTTTAAAAAAACACCAGTGGCACAGTGGGTAGTATCTTGTCTGGTGACAATATGATGCGTGGATTCAAGGTTATAATATTTACTCATAAATGCACACTGAGAGCACACTTGACACAAATGCTTTTATTTGTCGCACCAAGGACGAGGTGCTCGACAACAGACAAATCTGTTTCCCGCCTGCTCCTCCTCCTCACTCTGCAGGCTGGAAGCCTGCAGCCTGTCACTGGCACCGCAGTGAGCCCAAACATGATATGACCTAAATAAACGAGTGCGTTAGGAGAGCCGGAGTGAGGGATGAAGCAATATTCTTTCCCTCCCTCACTCAGCCGTCTTGTTTTCAAACACTTCACTCTACTGCAGGCTGAAACCTCTCACATGCCGGTGTGCACAGTTAAATGGCAGACGCACATATCGGAGTCGGAATGAGTGTGTTTACATCCTGGCACCTGAGGAGCTTATTTGGCTTCAATTCCACAGGTGCTTGCACTCTTCTGAGCTCTTATTGGGGCTTGTTTATGGCTCCCATTTCACACAGCTAATCTTGCAAATTGATATCTCTACCTAATACCTACTTTATAACTCAGGGGTCATAATCGTCTGGGAATTATTCTGCAAATAAACAGGTGTAAGACAAGAGGCGTTGGCTGTGCCACACAATAGCTTTTATTAGAGAAGAGGTGACACAAATCCACAAACTATAGCCAAAATCTCTGCGTGAATTTGGCATCTTGTTTGCCAGCTTGGCCACACTAGAACTCATTTGGCCAAGTAACAAGCTGTCATATTTGGAATAGTGCCTAGTTCACATGTTGGCAGCAACAGGTTTTATTTTATTTAAAGTGCAGTAACATACTTATCTGAGTCCATGGTCCACTCCAGGGTTCCTCCTGTAGTGACAGTAGGAAGTTTGTGTGTGTTTCAGTCAGCGGGTCAGGCCTCTGTGCTTCATTGTGTCGCTGATCTGGAGCCTGACAGGGACAGATAAGACAGCCTCACCTCAAACACACTCTACACCCCTGCCATTAGCGGCTCACAGGACAGGTTGCATTATGCAAACAGACAGCTCAGTCCTGTGAGTGTGTGTGCATGTGGGTGCATGCATGTGAGTGTTTGTGTAGTTAAGTCGGTGCATATGTGTGTGATCGCTGTGAGCATGTGAGTGCACGCTGCTGTGTTTCTACTTGTTCTTGTGTGTGTGTGTGTGTTTGCGGACACTCAGTTCACATGGATTAAAGACCTTTAATCCAGACAGATCCTCATCAGCTAAGAAGTTAGTGGCTACAACTCGTTAGTCAAGGAGTTTGCTCTTTGCTCATGTGTTAAAAGTCAGAGTTTGCTCGGCTGAACGACTCCTGGTCCCCATTAATGAGTTACTCCAGAAGACTTGAGCCAGTCTCTCTATGATGGATGCACCTCTCAGTTCCAGTTTGGATCAGCAACTTTTAATTGGGCCTCGGCTTTTTTGTGCCTCCCATTATCCCCCCCAAAGCCAAGAAGACATGCATATGCTGTCTCTTTATAGAAGTGCATTAAGCCTATGTCTCTCTCTTGTACTCGCTCCTCTCGATGCACAAACGTGGAGGAAGGATTGGCGCACGTTTTTCTTTACAGAGAAGACTCAACTATACGTGCAAGCATGCAACATCAATCTACATTCTTTAATTCTGCATCTTAATGTTTGCTCCTTCGATTCAGCTCGTCCTGAAAGGGCACAACGACAGAGAGGACTGAGAACTAGAGTATGTAGAAATGTAGGAAAACGTGTGTAAGCTTAACAGGTGGACCAGTGTTTCATAAGTTATCTGTTGTTCCCTCTGGATCCAGGAATTCTTGTCATCACAGTTTCTGTGAGATTTGCGGTTTAGACCTTGTCACCAATTGCACTTGATGAAAGTAATCTATGAGTAAGTGCAACTTGCTGGGGCTTGGTTGGATTTTAGGGGACGGTTGGGCTTTGGCGGAGGTATGCGCTCTACTGAGTGCCATTCCAGTTTTCCAATTAATTACTTTCAAATGTTTCCTGGCATCAACCGATTCTGCTGTAGCAACTGAAGCAGCCAGAGGTTCAGGAAGGGAAAGCTCTAGTTAATGAAGAGGGAGAGATGTAGGAGAGGAGGAGCAACAGGTGAGACTGACACAGAGGGAGATAGATGTCTTCACCGTCAATCTCACCTGTAATAAATAAATAATCTTCATGTCAAGATGTCAGCGGTCACTTTGGTGTCTTCAGCACAGTCATATGCATCAATGAGAATTTGTTTCTCCTGTTGAGAGACAACACTTTACTGTGTTATGCTCTAATGTCTGTGTCTAAAGGTTTCAAGTTTAAAGACAATAAACAGGACACCTTTTCTTTTGCACAATCCCCAGCCTCTCATCCATCATCGAACACGGGACAGACATTAAGTGTTGACAGACACTATTGACTGCTACATTTCCCAGACTTTTATTACTTCTTAATAACTGTCTTTAACGCTCCTGTTATTGGCGTTTATCCAGCTTTCCCACCAGTTCCGGACCTTTTTATTTTTTGCTGCCAGTGACTTTGCAGTTTTCACCATGTGTTTTTAATAAAATATCTCTTTCTCCTCACAGGGAGCTCAGCAATGAATAAGCTACGGCAGAGCTTCCGGCGGAAGAAAGACATCTACGTGCCGGAGTCGAGTCGGCCGCACCAGTGGCAAACAGATGAGGAGGCGGTCCGCACCGGAAAATGCAGCTTTGCAGTCAAGGTGACCCCCCCGCCCTTTTCCTTTCACTTAAACACACCTGCATACACAAACTATCACACATTTTTCACAAACACACAAACTCTCACACAGAGCACTGACCTCACTGTAGCACACTCACACGCCTGAGAAACTCTCATGTTGGCTTTGCTCCCCAAGGACGCTGCTTGTAATTAATCATAAGCTATCAGAGAGTGTGAGCACATATTTTATCTAGGTTGCAAATTGATATACTGTATACTTCCACAGTAAGGGGGGGGGGGGGCACTATTGATTTGTGGCCTCCAAGAGTTTTCAGAACCACTTGAAACATTACGTTAAACACACAAAATGAAAGAAAAATCCTCCATTATACTTGACAAATAAACTGGGGGCAAACTGAAGAGCGAGTCCCTCAACTCTGTAGAAAACGAATGCAGTACGTTGGTACGTGCAGTCTCCACTGCTCGACCTGCGGTGCTGCAGTGGATGAAGTGGAGAGTTCAATGTATTGTGGCAACAAAACCTTCCCCATTTGCAAACAGAAGCACAAAGTCTCGCTTCCTCTCATCGCAAGGGTCCAATGTTCACCTTAGCTCGGTTCTAAAGGGGAATTGAAAACGGGAATGTTTATCTGAGAGCAGATGAACTCTGTGGCGGTTCAAAGTGCGTGTCACACATAAGCCGGAGCACAGGTTATGCTTTTTTTTATTACCTGTGTTTCTTTTGAGCAAGAAAGGCGAATTGGAAAAGCTTTCAGGGGGTTAGTGGTGTGAATATAATGGAAGGTAGTGAAGAGCAGGGTTTATATCTCCCTTAAGATTTACACATAATGTAATGAGTCATGATTTAAGTGGGATCTTAGTTTTGTTTTTGTTCAGGTCTATACATAGACTTAAGAGTCAGAGATGTTGTGTGTCACTCTACGTGGGTAATTAAGTAATCACGCTGAAATTTGTGTTCAAGTGCTCATGTTTCTGATCTGTTGGTTTTAATTAGTTATGTAATGCTATAAAAACACGGTGAGATGTCGTGATTGACAGCCGAGGCTTGTGAATTCAAACTTCAACAATATTTCAATTGATTGTGTACATGTGTGTCAACATGTTGGCTTCTGGCCTCAAATTTAGCTTCCATACATTCCGGCCAGTTGGTGAAATCCCCCAGATTCAAAATCTCCTCTTAAGCTGACTTCCAAATGTTCCCTGGACAATCATGCTCTTACATACCTCCCCTCCCCCAAACGCTCCCCATAAATTGTCTCTCAATGCTGATATCAAAGAAACACTTGTCTTTAAGCAACTGCTCTACTCTGTCTTCACACATCTGTAAAGGTGTAGATGAACTAGGAGTTTTAATTTACTACTTTCATCAAATGTGCTAATTCTTTTGCCAATTGCCTTGAAGGAAAGAAGTTTCATTAAAGTTCTGTAGATTTCTTTCCTACCGTTAAATTGCTGGTTCTACGTTAATCAACAAAACAACAGAGTGAAACCTGCTCTGCCACTCTAACCAGCCAGTGGAATACCTTGAGATCTAAACCTGGGTCACTGACCAGTGCTGCTCTAAAGATCTTCTCTTTACTTATTTACATCAGACAGTGAAAAGCAGACTTTGTCACGAACAATTGAAGAGCTCTTCTTAGATTGTTTAGATTATCACAATTACTTCTGCAGCCGCACACACTTCTCCTCCAGCAGGTTTTTCCCTCTGCACTGGCTTTCACTGTGCCAATGCAACCTACCATGCTACTCCTCTGTGTGTCTCCCCCCTTCCCCTTGCTCTGCTCCCTCGCTCCAGCTCTAGGTGCCTCAGAGGAGCCTAGTTCTGTGTGGGTTGAGATAGTTGCAGTGGAATTATCACTGACTGCCGCACAACACACTAATGATCAGAGGAGCGAGAGAGGAGTCGGTTTTAAAGTCACACTGGGGAGGGGGGGAGTGGGTGATATGGGCCGGTAGCGATAGAAACATTGGGGGAAATTGGAAATTATGTTGTGGCTTGGGGATTCCCCCATTACAATATAATCTTTAATATAGTCCCAGTCTTTCACTGATCACAGTTCACATTTAACTTGGATTGTGTAAAGTCTGTAATTTTCTTGTATGTTAAGCAGTATTTGTGTGTACTTGCATGTCCTCGATAAGTTTAAACCATGTCGACTTATTTGCATAAAAATGAATGTGGGTTTTCGTGTAGGCTTGTTTTCTGCAGGTATTCCTACATTGGAAAGAAGTCATATGTATGTTGGGCTTCTTTTCACAGACTTTCTATGGAATATGGAAGAAGTCTCTGAAACTGACTTATGGCCAATACCCTATGTTAATTCCTGGAATCCATCTGGAACACATCTGGAGGATTCATATCAGTAAAATCTGTACAGAATATCCAAACAATATAGGGCTGCTCTTTTTAAGCTTCTGGCAGTCTTGACCTCACATGCTCCTCCTCAGTTGCTGGATTCAGAATGTGGATTTAATATGTTAACTCTACTGGTCCTCAAGACCAAAACTGGTATTACACTTACAGCACGTTAATACAAATATCCTCATGTAGCCCAATGCAGGATTATTTACTAGTTAAACTGATCCTGTGGTCGGCCCACTGATAAACATGGGTTTCAGATCCTAATTAGCCTCTGCGTGTACATCAGACTGTTCAGGAGATATTAATTCCATTTGTTCGAGTTGCTTTTGTTGAGCACGGATATTAAATAAGAATGTCGCAGCCCCCTGATTGTCGCTGCCAGCTAATTACTAAGAGGAGTCAGATGCTACAACAAACCATCTGTTGTGACACTTCAAGCCTCCCCTGCGTTTACTCATCTCACCTTAGTGACGTCTCCTGGCAGATCCCTTTATTAGTGGCTCTGCAGCTTTGACTGTCCTCACTACCCACAGCTGCTTCCTCACATCACTTGTCTTTTAAAACACATGTTTCTGTGCACATCTCGGTTTTTAACGTGCATAAGTGTATACACACAGTGTGTTCTAGTACCGTGATGTGACTCAAAGTCATGGCGTCACACTCTCAAAATAGCCTGGACAGAGGGTGGGGGTGTCAGACGGCGGTCAACATCACTTGCTGTGTGTGTATGTGCAAGGAAAGGGTAAGGACTTCCTCTCCGGCCCCACATGCACAATGGCTTCTGGGCCGGTCAGGGTTATAAGTCTGGACACTGGGCTGACACGCAGCAGGGTGTTATGCTGCTTCAAGTCTAAGACGGAGGGAGGCAGCCGTGTTGTAAAGTGGTTGGAGGACAGGATTTCCCCCAGGAGAAAAGTATTGTGTCAATCATTCACTGCAAATGTATATAAAATCTTTCCTGGCATAGATGGAACGATAAACTGATTAGTCAAGAGAATTATCTGCAGATGAATTGATATTAACTTTAATGGCTGCCGGTGCACACCTCTGCCAAGACCCAGCAGTCCCCTTATTAAACCACATTTATATTCATCAAGATCCATGATCAGAAATCCACAATCAGCTTGCTATCTTGAATTTAATGAAAGTGAAAAATAATTCCTGGATCCACACCTACAGTTAATGATTCTTCTTTGGGTCATGCCCCACGTCTCCAGTTTGTCTATTCTTCTTCTACCTAACAAACGCAGGATGGGGTTGAGCCTGACGAAGGCCACAAGCTGAAACATATTGGTGTAATGTGACAAGTCAGTGGGTGGTGCTGTAATACAACAGTTGTGAGATTTGATATGTTTCCCTTAAACATACAACTGATTCTAGAAAGGTTAAACAATTGCTGTAAATCATTCCAGGAGAGTTAGTTTCCTGCAATCGACAACATAACCTGATCTGATCTCATCTGTATTTGTGTTTGATGAGACAAAACAAATGATCTGCTGCAGGTCAGGTTTCTAGGTCCACACAGAGCCACAGGAGGCGGCTGCCCGTCAGCCATGCACAAAGAGCCGCTTCCTTCCATGTTTTTGTTTGTTTCTCTCACTCTGTGTTGCATCTATTCATAATTCTTTGGCAGGTTCAGTATTTTCATTAGCAATTTTTTGCACTTTCAAAACATGGAGATTAACCAGGGAGCAATTGAACTGTGATTGACCTCAAAATGTTAATTAATTAGGTTAATGAATCACCAGTGCCAGTGTACCGGGGGGGTTGTGGATTGATTTAAATACCCAATCTAATTCCAGAGTTTATTATGCTAGCCATACTTAAACTTGAGTAGAGATGGCCACAGGAAAGGTTTGTCACAGTTTTACTTAGTTTCATTCTCTCTCTCTCCTCTCTACCCTGCAGTACTTGGGACATGTGGAAGTGGAGGAGTCCAGGGGGATGCACATATGCGAGGATGCAGTGAAGCGGCTGAAGACGGTACGTTTCACAGTACTTCCAGGAATGAGGCTGTTAAACACCAGACATCCTCCTTCCTCTTTATCCCCTCTCTCTTTTTTTTTTAATCTTTTCCTCCATTAATTTCTGTCTCTTTGAAACCAGAATCCAACTGACATTCTCTAACGTCTGTTTCACGTCAGCCATCTATCTTCTGTCAGTTCTATTCTCCTCAGTGTTTCCTCTGTGTTTATGCCTGTCTGGGAGTCTCTGTACACAGAGGCCTGAGCAGAGCGGATTCTTACCATTGATCAATGAGCGTCTCCACCCAGCATGACCTACACACAACCTCCGGGGGTGTTGGGGTCAGTTCTGAGATGTCTCTTCCTTTCCGAGCAGAGTAGATAGGCCGGCGTGTACTTCCTGCTGCAGCAGATTCCAGCGGCGTTGCACAAAAAGGAGCAAATTCCAGTTTGGGGAGCAGGGAAGGGGAAGGGGGTGAAACTGAAGAGCAATCGCTTTTCCATGTGGTCAGTTGTTTGCCAAGGCCCCACCCAGTTTATATAGTCTTCTGTGTGTGTGTGTGTGTGTGTGTGTGAGGCTGACTCGCTGAAGTCACAGACAAATCTGAGTCGAGAGGTCTGTTACCGGGGTCTGTATGATTAGAGATTCCTCTTCAGGATTTTCACGTCAGGTATCATAGTTGGGAAACTCCTGCTTGAAGAATCTGTAGTTAGCGTTCGGTTTCAATTTGAGATGACGATGAGAACCCACACCCTGTTTCTCCTGTTATCAACACTTTTGGATTCTGTTCAGGGCCGTTAAGTTGAACTGCATATTCTACTCAGAGAGCTGAGTCAACTTCCGCCTGATGCGTCATGTGTGTACTTTTCAGATCAGGTACAACTTCTGAGCGTTAGTGTTTTACACCTCATTGTTTCAAGACACGACTCACGACCTTCTATGTTCAATTTTTTCCGTGCTCTCAAAACATCTAATCCTTGGTGGAGATAATAATAAAAGTGGACTATCATATGAATGCCAGCAACACACACACACACTTTTACAGCACTAAGTTTTATACAATGCTTAAATATTTACTCACAAACATGCACATACTTGTAGACACCTGTAGTTGTATAATTTGGTGTGTGTGTGAGAATTAACACACACACACTGCGAGATGGCTTGAAGGCAAATCATTTGTTCACACAGCAACACACACTGGAAGACGTGTACCCATAGAAACAGCAGACAACACAGAATATACACACACGCATGCTCTTACTCTGAATAGACACATACATGCCAGCCTAATAAACACACACACACACACACACAGAGCAGCAGCACATGCACTCTGGAGCTTGATGAGGTCAACAGACAAAGAGTCTGAGGCCGTGAGATCTTATTGAGATCCAGTCATTTTAATAAGGCACATAAAATGGAGCCAAATCATGTCCTCCTGTCTCCTGTCTACTGTCCTCCTATAGACCGTATTTGTAAGCCAGCACAGATTTTATCGATTGGCATCATCCAGTGTTTCTTGCTACACATCATCTTTCCTGCGAGCTGGGCTTCTTCCGGTCGAGTCCTGGCATTGCCGTGGCAGTTCACCTGTGTGTCTGAGGGGCTCTTCTTACAGGAAATACCATAAAACAATCACTGTTGGTTGGGAGCTGCTTACTGTAAGAGGGTTTTCATTCATCCCCTCCCAGGTTTGTTTCCTTGTTGTGCAATCTGTGACTGTTAAGCGTTCTTGTCGCATCATAGTCTGCTGACTTACCCCATAATCTTTATAACAAGATGCCACCGCACAATAAAAAAAAGCATTTCAAGGCTTTGGGAAAGTTTTTCAACTACATAATTTTCATTATTTAAAAATTCATAATTCTGTAACATTAATATTCACCAACATGCAGCACCGGGGCTGAGAGCAGTGGAATAACAGAAGAGTTGTGCTGCATTGCGTCGCTCTGCTCTTTCATTTCTAATTATCTTTCCATTGTAATTAGTGTTGGAGTTCAGTGATTTTTCAGACAAGAGTAGTTTGTTAATGCTGCACTTTCATCCTGTGTTTCTGCACATTGATCTTCTTTAAAAAGAATAATACAGTGATTTGGATCAACAAAACAAGGTTTGAGTCCTGGCTTCTTGATCAATGGTGTTCGGGGCCAAATGAGGTTTCTGTTTTTACATCTTACATCATTTTAATGGGACTTCTTCTCTTAACATGCGGCGGGGGAAGCTGGCAGGAAGGCTTTCCCCTTACGCCATTTATCCATGTCAGCGCTGAAGCTTCCAGACGAACCAAGGTCCTCCCTGGTTTGAACACAGTTCCCACTTCATCCTCACTGACTCTTTAATTAGCTTACTGTTGCAGCTAACTGTTACCAGGCAACAAATACTGCCAGTGTAAACTCTTATTTCTAGGAACTAATAACCCACATTTGTCTGGAACCAGGCCCTCACCTGTTGGCTCTCATTGTCTCATGTGGGCTAAGTAAAGGAGGCTGTTTCCTGAGAATCTGCGAGCATCTGCCAGACAGCAGCCACAACATCAACACAATCTGGCAGCTTCAGGCCGAGCAGATCTCAGGCCAGAGGATAGAGACGAAGAATAACAGAGATAATTCTCTCTGCTGCATCAGTAGGAACAACAGGGGAATACATGTGCCATGAGCTGGAGGGTGTGTATTCGTAGTGTGTCAGTCAGTGTGTGTGTGTTTGTGTGAAGACTCCAGCTCTGAGCCAACTCCATTGTTTTTCCCAGCAGCCTTTGGGACAGTAATGAGAGTTTTCTCGCAGCTCTGCGACCTGTGACTCATAGGGAAGGATGGAGGCGGGTGGAGGAGGAGGAGGAAGACGAGGAGGAGGAGCAGGAGGCTGCATTGCGGTAGCGTCAACCTCCAAGCTGCCCTTTTTTTGTCATTGTGTTGTCACTTCCTGCCGTTGCATTTGGCCACTGGCCCGGTGTTGTGGTGTATTCCGTGTTCCATCAGCGGGAATGTTTAAGCTGCTTCTCAGAAGCTCATAGAAACCAAGGTTGTTTCCTCTGTGTTGACTGGGTGAGGCACCCCACCATGATGCTGGAAGAATTCCAAATGGGTTTGTACATCAACACCCAGTAGCCTCAGGCTGCATCACTGACATGTATCAGAGTCCATCAGGTGGTCTGTGTAACCTGGCAGTTTCAATAAGGGCTTCGAGTGTCGCATGGTTTGCAAAGTTGTCTCTGACAGCTTTTCACCCTCACTAGAGATATTTCCTGTGTAAACACTAAAGACAGGAAATTACACAACAAAGTCTTCATTCAACACAGAGCATGTCCTGAACTCACTAAACATAAACATTAGAGCCCGGCCAGTATGAGCCTCATGTGCCTCGATAAAACGTTTTTTTTTTTTTTGTATTTACAACAAAGTATACGGTTAATCCATGAATTATCAGGCCTCAATCCCATCCTGTTGCGATAAGGATTTGAAAACAACATCTTAGAAATCAACTGTCATGGTTCAATCAGCATCGACCCCAAACAGCTCACAAGCACGTGTCCTGCAGGGTAGTGGCTTGAGCGCTGTCCGTGTCGGGCAAAGAAATAGGATGACACGCACTCTTATCTTGGACTAGAGATATCTGTAGCTCCTGTTGTAAGGTGTGACTGTCACAGATGTTACACAAGATGTGTGCTTTTTATTGTCGCACATCCAGCTGGTGGCTCATGCTATTTTTTGGCACCAGCCTGGTTGTATCACAGTGATACCATCACCAAGAGGTTTTGACCTTGTGTGTTAACATTGTCTTTAAAATGAGATGTAGTATTTATCAGCACAGAAACCCTTGTTGGGTACAAAGTAAGTTTCGTGCTCCAGTTGTTTTGATTTGGACGTGTCGGCTTCATTTTAATCTTTCAAACCTCAGCTTTTCTTTCTGCCCACAAAGCTTTTTCCCCTTCTATAGATTCATCACCCACTTAATACCAAAGATAATGTTATTTTTGTTGGTGTTACACTTTTTGTTGTGTCTTTTTAAGCAGGTTTTAATGCAGAGAAATGCCTTCAAATCCCCCTCCCCTCACATAACCTCCCATTCTAGTTATCACAACCTTATAGATACCCCCCCACCCTAACCACCTAGCATACTAATACTAGCACACTATCAAGTGCTGAGCTCATTTGGAATGTATCTCCATTGCTGGTTAACACGTTCAATCATGCATTAACATGGGGATGTGGGTGCTGTCTCCACCACGGCTGTGTAACAGGAGCGGAGTGGCACTCCTTTTTACAGCTTATGGCGAGGAGAGGAACAATCAGGGAGCGCGGGGAGAAAGGGAGGATTAGCACCAGGCTGGGTCTGGTTGTGGTGTCTTTCTGTGGCTGTGGTCGGCCTAAACTTGACCCTGACTCTGGCCAACCAGTGAACATTCACAGACTCACAGGTGAAGCTGCCGCCTGTGGGAATCTGTTTCTGTCTGCTAAACGCCCCTGGAAGGAGCCGATCTCAGTCTAGGAGTCAGAGGAGAAAGAATAAAAAGGATTTAACCCCTTCGCAGATACACACACCTGAAGGTCTGCAGGCTGTATCTCCTCTGTCCAGGCAGCTTGGTGTCACTGCTGTAATGCTGCAGTTGATTTCTGTCACAGAAGAACTTGAGGGCGTCATTTCCTGCTGCCGGGGTGATCGAGCGGCCAACCGTCATGTGGTTTACTGGTTTCCCGTGTTGTGGTAGTACTAACGGTGATCACAACTCATAAAAACAGTAACAACCACATTCAAACATCTGTCAATTTGAAATCATGTGGAGCTACATGATTCACTCACTCACTCACTCACTCACTCACTCATAGACTGTATTTGAAGATGAACGATTTTCATTTCTTCCTCTGTATTTTATATGTACTGTGACTTTTAGTCTGGTCAGTGTCCAATCCACTGACATGGAAGAGGTGAGGTTTATGATCTTTACAGTGGCCGGCCACCAGGGGGGGGATTCGCTGTCATGTCGTCAATCTTAATATACAGTCTGTACATAAATTCTGTATAAAGATGAATGATGCGTCTCCTCTTCCGACCGTTTTACAAAAATAAAGCTACAACATCTTGGATACAGCCGCTGCCATCTTGCACTTTGAACTTCATGTGCTGATACATGCACTCGACCAATCAGGAGTCTGTCTCAGCTATCAATCATGACATTTAACCCCTCATTTTGCATCAAATAATTAAAAGCATCAGATTTAAAGTACACCCTTAAGTGACTTTTTAGTGTGATCCATGTCCCACCTGCTTACCTGGCGGAGATGGTGTTTATTATCTATTCTGCAGACATCCAGATGAATTTGCTTCTCTTTTGTGAGCCATCATGTTGTTCATCTTCATTTACAGTCTATACTCACTCACTCACTCACTCGCTCGCTCATAACCCACCTTCACCTCAACGAAACCCCAAAATCCAATCCCTCCCCGTTAGCTCCAGTCAGTTTTTAGACTTCCTAGGTAACATTTTCATGCCTTGTTCCTCCCTCCGTCTCCTCCATCCCTCTCACCCACCCTCCAGGACAGGAAATTCTTCAAAGGATTCTTTGCAAAAGTAAGTTATTGCTGTGTGAGTCTTGAGTGTGTCTCTCTCTTTCTATTATTCCTATTATTAATATAATTTTTTTTCCTCCTGTCACGTAACACTTCACCCTTTTGATCACGTCTGAAGGCTGGAAGAAACACACACACAGACACTGATGCACGGGAGAGATCTGTCTGGAGAGAGGCAAACACAGTGATGCATGTGTCTGTGGGCAGGTGGGGGTGGTTTAGTGTGGGGTGGGGCACTTACCTGTGTGTGTGTGTGTGCGTGTGTGTGTGTGTGGGTTGTTTTTTTGGGATTAGCAGGCGTGTCTTCTCTCCGTTCAGCCCTCCTTCCTCCATGGAACAATGAACGACTTGTATGGATGAAAAGTGACTTTTTGGTGCACACACAGATATTGTGTTGTTTTTCTAACCCATGTGGCCACCACTGTCGACTGCATCTGTGCACCAAATCCTCCTTTTGTGTCTTTGATTCAGTTTTGGGGGAACTAGTGAATGACGCAGCACTAAGAAAAAACCAAATCCTAATTTTTGTCTCCTCTTTTGACTCTTACCTGGTGCTTTCTCTTTGTTTACAGGTGTGTTCTCTCTATGTGTGTGTCTGTGTGTCTGTGTGAGTTGAATAGGTACAAAGGGAGCTAATCATGGAGGCAATGGACATAGTGGAGCAGTTTCTTTTGTTTCTTAACTCGTTCCTGTCCCTTTTGTGTGTTGGCAGGCTGGGAAGAAGCCGACGCGGGCCGTGTTGTGGGTGTCGGCAGATGGTCTTCGCGTTGTAGACGACAAAACGAAGGTAATAAGTCCCTTCGCTCCTCTTATCACAGGCCTGATCAAACAGAAAGCGCTGCCAGAGGAAGCACATGTGGCTTTAGCAGCATTAAAGCTGGAAGCTGCTAAGCTGCTCGAGTTAATAATGGTGGTGAAGCTGGTCTGGTCTAGTGACCTAAAAAAGGAAAAAGGCCCTTTTGGAAATATGTACTCACAGCAACTCGTTCTTCCTACTTCTTGTAGGAAGAAAGAACGAGTTGATTTAACGCCTTCACATTATAGGTCACAGGGACACCTGCTGGAAAGTGCTGGTACTGCATTAAATATAGTCTGTTTAAACATTCAAAGCACCTGCACTCGTTTATGAAAACTCAAGGATTTAGGTTATAAACAGGAGAAATTCAAAAGAGCAATAAAAAGAGAAGGAACATGGCTGTTGTGTTTTCTATATCTACATAATGTATCCGTTTAAGTTTCCTTTCTGTAGTTTAAGGAAAGATATTTATAGAAGGTCCAGGATCTTGTATTTCACCTTGAGACCTGGTTCTGTTCTTTGTATTTATTTTGTTTTGTTATCGTGCTGTTTAAAGCAATAAGAGGATCCAGGATTCCGTGAGGTTCAGCGTTGTGTTGCGTTCAGGTGCAGACAGCTGCTCCTGGAGCTCAGTGTAGTTCAGTGTTATTCAAGCACCCTCGTGATCTTCTCAGTGAAGTACCCTTCATTCATGCAGCACCTCGAACAGACTGGAGTGAAAGTCACTTGACCCTGACCACAGTTTCGAAGCTGCTAATAATGAGGTAATGGTTATTCTCTTTGCAGGACCTGATTTTAGACCAGACAATAGAGAAGGTGTCGTTCTGCGCTCCGGACCGGAACTTCGAGAGGGCGTTTTCTTACATCTGCAGGGACGGCACCACGCGGCGCTGGATCTGCCATTGTTTCATGGCCGTCAAAGACTCGGTGAGAAATCGTTGTGAAGCCTCATCACTGATACAGATATAAAAAGAAAAGTGATTATTCCCTCATCTTGAATACAAACAGATGGCTCAGAGCCCCACACAGTACATAATAAAGTTCATTAACATATATTATTTTAACCACACTATCTTTATATTTTTATACAACGACATTTTGATTGATATTTTTTATAATCAAGCAATTTATCAAGATTTATCAAGTCAAATATTATCTGTTTTCCTCTCTTCAACTACGTGGTTCTTTCAGTATCAAAATAAATATAATTTGTTTGGGTTTCAACTGTTCAATTGATTGAAACATTATTAAAATAATTTAGTTGTTGCTCTAAAGTAAACTACAATTTGTATCACGTTATAATAGAAAAATGAATTGTTAGTGAGCTCAGGTGAAGGAGAGACCGTCATACTGCGATGGTTCTGGTCTGTAGTGGTGTCTCCAGTAACTTACGATGTGTTTTCCATCGTCTCTTCTCAGGGCGAGCGCCTCAGTCATGCTGTGGGTTGTGCGTTCGCCGCCTGTCTGGAGCGGAAACAGAAACGGGAGAAGGAGTGTGGGGTCACGGCGACCTTTGACGCCAACAGAACCACCTTCACCCGCGAGGGCTCGTTTCGTGTGACCACCGCCACAGAGGCGGCGGAGCGGGAGGAAGTGATGCGGCAGCTACAGGATGCTAAAAAAGGTCAGTTCTTATTCTCTGATCTGGTTGTCTAGTTTAACCGAGTTGTTTTTGTTGGTACAAAGACAGTAGCATGCACAACTTACGGGAATCGGTGTCACATCTGTCAAAATGTTGATAATTTGTTTTTTTTTTCTGAGGACTTTTGTCTCGCTGCTCTTTTCCAACAGCAGAGACGGACGTGACGGTTTCTGGGAACTCGGTGACAAACTCCTCCGCCCACCAGGGAGGAGGTTCACCCTCTCCCTCGTCCTCCCCCCCTCTCTCTTTGCCCGCACTGGGAGCTCAGGTGATCCCCCGCAGACATGCACCAGCTGAGGCTCTCGCCAGGCAGGGCTCCTTCAGAGGCTTCCCAGTCCTCAGTCAGAAGACGTCTCCCTTCAAAAGACAGATGTCGCTGCGTATGAACGAGCTGCCCTCCACCATGCAGAGGAAGTCCGACTTCCCCATTAAGAATTCAGGTTAGACTGGGATCCTGACCCACGATCTGTGTCTCCAGCTCTTTTATCACTATAAACATCACAATTAACTATCTTTTCATTCTGGTTTAGAAATATATTTTGCATTACTGACTAATCAAACCATTAAACAACCATTTTCTTATGAGTCGTGTGCTTTCTTATCTTTCCCCTGGTGTCCTCCTGTAGTTGCTGAGGTTGAGGGTGAAAACGACAGCATCAGTTCGCTGTGTACTCAGATCACGTCAGCGTTCAGCGGGCCCCCGGAGGATCCCTTCTCCTCAGCACCAATGCCCAAGCCAGCCTCTTCCCCACAGTCTCCTGTAGCACCAGGTAAAACCTTCTCCTTTAGCCTTCAACATCTAACATGTGTAACTGGGAATCTGCACAGCTTTGTAGTGTGAGAGGTGTATGTGTGTGTTTCTGTGTGTTCTAAATAACTCAACAACATAGGCAATTAAGCAAGTTGTATTTGTTTTGCCAGTATTCACAAATCACAGTCTACATCGGTCCTCTGATGCTTATCATTGCTGCTCTGTTTTTTTACTGTCTTATAGCTGCATTGAATGATTTCACTGTACGAGCTCAGAAGTGCTTATAAAACATGTTAGTGTCCTGCAGCTATTAGTTTAAAAGTCTAGAGACCTGAGAAGCTGGAATAAGAGTAATCAGCTACTCAGCCATTTTGCTTTTGCCAAACAGAACGGCTCCGTTTAGTAGAGAAACGATGAAGCTCAGATCAGTCGCTCACTGCAGATGACGGCCAAAAGTTATTTGTAGCCAAATTTTCTGGCCATTCATCAGTTTCCCACATTTCTGCTGAGTTTGTGATTAATTTGTCTCCGTAGGAAATGAATAAACTTAAATTATACTGAGTGCAATTGAATTGGCAGTGAGGGAGTGAGTGCCGGCCGTGTAATTTACATGTGTGATTAACAATCGTAAAGACTGACAATGAACGACCGGTAGCCTCGTGCATGTCTAACAAGAGTCGTGTCCACGGCGCCCGTCACACACGCTTGCTTCGTACTAGCATCTGTCTTTTATCTGCTGTAGTGATCAGCACAGCTCCTGCCTTCTCTGTTGCCGCTGCTACTGCTAACCCCCCAGTTCTGCCCCCTGCCCTGCCTGCCCGAGAAACTAACCCCTGGGCCAAGACCCCAGCAGGGGCCCCGGCCTCAGCACAGCCAGGTAAGCACAGGATGCATGAGAGTGGGATGGTGACGGGACCAATATGTGGGATTTTGACCTTTTGGATGAATCATAACAGACGTGGAGATACAGCCACTGAATGTCACCAAGTTAGACGGTGGAAGTCTGATCGTACATTGAAAAGAGGTCGAAGTGGATCTTCTGCTTCTGTTCTGAACAACCGGGGGTTAATCATTGTGGTTTGACCTTCTTATCAGAGAGGTCAGAAGCTGCAGCAGCGACTTGAAACCCACTGAGGCGATTTAGGCTCTTTCCAACTCTTCACACCTGGTTAATTGGTGAATTTGTGAGAAACGTATTCACCTTCGATTCATAACCGAGCTAAATCTGAACCCAATGATATGATACACGTAGATTCAGTGTCACGCACACTTCACTTCTGGAGTTATGAGGAGCAGAGTTTTGTTTTACTTCCTCAGTATTTAAGTGATGCAGTTACTTCGGAAGCAGGAAGTGATTTGACCTGATGTGACTCAACTTCAATGTGTTCAATTCCCCTTTTTTCACCGGTAAACTTTATCAGTAATATTTTGTGTCTGTTGTTTTCTTTTCTGTGTGCTCGTCAACAACAGGAGCTGACTGGTCATCGCCAACTCCGGTGATAGTGGAACCCCCCCAATCCTCCCCAGTCCTACCGTCTCACAGGCGCACGCCATCAGAAGCCGACCGCTGGTTGGACGAAGTCACCAAGTCCGTCCGACCTGCGCTGCCCAATCCGATCACGGCAGCGGCGTCGCCTCCCACCCAGGCCTTCACTGCCCCGGTGCAGATCCCTGTGGCGTCGGCTCCTGCTGTTCCCTTCATGACCTCTCTGCCCCCCGTCGTGCCCATTTTGCCCCCCCGGCAGCTCGCCTTCCATGGTCATGCTCCAGCCTCCTACCCCATGTCCAACGGGCTGCCGTTCCCTCAGCCCGGCGCGCCCCTGGTCGGCATCACTCCCTCGCAGATGGTGGCCAACGTGTTCGGCTCAGCTACACAACCCCAGCCGTTCCCCGTCGCTGCCTCCACGACACCCCAGCACCACACCCAGCATGTGGGCCACATCAGCCCCTTCATCAAACCCCCACCGCCCACCACCATGAACCCTGTACACCTCCAGCCATCCAATGGTAGTGTGACCTTTAATGGGGCAGACAACTGGGCCTCTCCTTCCCAGCTCGCTCCATGCTCCCTCGCCACCGAGCCGCCCCCCCAGCCGCAGCCAGATGCCTTTGAGGCCCAGTGGGCCGCCTTGGAGGGCCGCTCACGCCAGCGCACCACACCCTCGCCGACAAATCCCTTCTCCACCGAGCTGCACAAGACCTTTGAGATTCAACTCTGAAGATTGTGCTCGAGATGAGAGAGTAATGGACAATAAGTGAGCACAGGTGGGTGACCGACAGCAGCAGAGAGGGGAAGGTCCCTCTGCCTCTCTTCATCTCTGCTTCAGCGGATGATATCAGCAGGGCTGAAAAGAACTGGCAGATAACGGAGAGCAACGGGTGAATCAACAGGGAGCAGACCTCTGCACAGCAGTGAGGGCAGATTAAAAAAACAAAACCGTGTGCCGCTCCCCAGGCTTTTCATTAGCATCGTCTGTATTGTCTTGTTTGTGCTGTGGAGCTCGAGGTCGTCATTACCCTGTGGAATCACTGTGCAGAGCCACACCCAGCCCCGTGTCAGCCCCCTACCCCCCCAGCCAGGTGGGGCGGCTCCCGTCCCCTGCCTTCCTTTGCTTGGTCGAGCTCACAGCGCCCCCTGTTGAAAGGACGACACCTCCATCACCTGGCAGAGGAACTGCAGCACTGAGAGAACTCGGCTTCCAGATGAGAAGTTCTCATGATTAACTTTCCAAGCAGAAGAATGGAGTGAGACAATGCCAAAATCTTTATTTTTATGCATTAAGTATATTTTAAATAGCTTTGGAATCTAACAGAAGAGTTGTAAGTAATCTTGCCAAAGGCACAGGCTAGCTACAATGAGACAAGTTTATGTTCGTGTATACAAGAAATGACCCTATATATTATACATAAAATATATATATCTTTAAAGAATCTATACTGTACACAGCTCACAGCAGTGCTAATTTTTAATGTGATGTAAAGAGATTTTGTGAAGGGACAGCTGCTTTACTGTTGTGTTTTACTGTTTTATTTTTGAAGAAAAAATCTCTTTATTGCCGTCTACTGCATCCTGTGATTGGATGTGAAGCATCTCACTGTAAATAGTTTCATTGCAGCAACAATCAATGTGGACCTAGCAGTGGTGGTGACTGGTTGCCTCTCTTATCTGTACTTTTAATAGTTTAGTACACATCAGTACTTAACATTTTACTCCCTCTGTCCTCCCCGTCATTCATTTTGTGTGATAACAATCTTGCTTGTTTTTCTTTCTTTTATTATTTAACACACAGTAGGATGTCTTCATTTTTTTTTTAGTAGTTGATTTCGAAATTTCAATTTTGCACAAGCACTAAAGTAGATGATCTGACTTCCCAGGTGACCTTGATCAACATGGTCTAGTCGGTCGTGGTGCTGCAGCAGCTGAGGCGCTGCACGCCGACCTGCCCGACCTCCGTTAGCCTGCTGACGCTCAGAGAGAAGATGATTTTATCTCTCACTGGCCGATTTCTCTCTGTCCTGCTATTTTTTTTAAT
Organism: Platichthys flesus; assembly: GCF_949316205.1. NCBI lineage: Eukaryota > Metazoa > Chordata > Actinopteri > Pleuronectiformes > Pleuronectidae > Platichthys > Platichthys flesus. The sequence goes on from NC_084954.1 coordinate 3,615,185, forward strand.
CAAACCTGTGAATACGATCTATTCTCTGATCTATTTTTCCATTTTGTAATTATTTCATTACTTTATTCCACTTCTTTGGAGAAATACTGAAGCTAAAAGATTGAATAAATTGATGGTGGTAGAGGAAAGACTTGTTTGTGTTCTTGAACAATATGTGTTTTTTATGTGTTAAGTAGTAAAACTGTTTATTATACATGAGGTTACAGGTTCCATTCTCCAGGCCACAAGCTGGATATGAAAAGAAATTATTTAGAAAAGTTTTTGTAGAATGATGACACTACAAATGACCAATATTTGAATAGAAGGAAAGCTTTATTGTCATTGTACAGAATGCAATGAGATTAACAGTGCTCCTCAAGTTTAGTGCATTAAAAATGATAACATCAACCACGATACACATTCAGTTCAAGTCTCTCAAATGAGTCAATTTACCACTTTTTCTTTTCTATTGGACTGTAGATTGAGATTTGAGCTGATTATTCAGACAGAATTTGAGGACACCCCCTAGTGTTCAGGGATTTGTTTTGTTTTGTTTATGCATTTCATAGACTAATATTTACACATAATACATTATATAACATTTTAATGAATATCAGGGGAAATGTTACAGGTGAGAAGATGTCAATTTTATTTAAATAGCACATTTAGAGCAAGTTGAACGACAAAGAGCTTTAGAAAGTAAAAGGTGTAAAAAGAAAACATCAATATGCAAAATAACGTAATGACAATAAAATAAAAGGCCAAAGAGAAGAGATGTTTCTTTAACACTGATTTAAAGCGTGAGGCTTTTCTGTCGACACAAAGCAATTCACTACTTTGCACTTAACAGTAAACATGTAGGATGTAACTATGATATCAGATTAAAATCAGACTATTTCCAGACTGAATGAGGTTATAAAATCAAAGCTGTATCTTTCCTAGCAGTTCTAATGACACGTTGTATTTTTTCAGATTCATCCTGCAAGAAAAACACTGTTGTTGTGCCCGAGTCTGTTGTTGGTGTTAGTCCGTCCCTCCTGCAGGGGGCGCTGGCCGCAGAGCCGCGTCCCGGCGCAGCCCCGCCGTCGATATAAATGCAGCAGGAAGTCAAGGTCCAGTTGATGACACAGAAACAAACGTGCACGCGCGAGCAGCTGCTGTCGAGTCGCTTCAAACCGTGAAGGTAAGATATAAAAAAAAACACGTGGAGCAACTAAACCTAACCATTACCGTGTCCGAGTGGGTCCGCGCTTCCGGGTCGGTCCCGTGTTAACTGCACTGTGCGAGTTAGCAAGTTAGCTCCGGTGTTAAAACCAGTGCTAACGACTGGTTTAACTTCACCGTAACCAGAACAACTCATTGGGAATAATGACAGCGGACATTCTACCCTCTTAAAGGGAATGTCAGCAGCAACGAAGAAGCTAACCCGGGTTAGTTTCTGCCTCCTGACCCGGGTAATGCTAGCTGCTAAGTGGTAGCTCAACTTTAACGTTTTGACTGTGACAAACCCACCTGGAGTTAGTTGTTGCTCGTGACCTCTGACCCGCACGTCTCACACACACACATACACACAACTAGAAGCTCTGTGTTGTGTTGAGCTGCTTGTTTGTTATAAAGGAAATAAACTTCTGGGTTTTATCGTTAGCTTGTTTTGTTTAACTTCACCTGCAGAATCCTGAGAGCTAAGTTCGTGAAGCTAATGCTAGCCTGCGCTATACCTCCTTGAGGATCTAATGCATAGTGACCACTGGGATTATGTCATAATGATGCGGTTTGATATTCTGTTTATCTGCAGATGCTTTTGCGTCACACTCAGATTCAGTGTTTGAATCCACATCACACATTTTGGAGTTTCAGGGGTTAACCGCTTTGCAGCCAAATCCCAAAACAGTTTAATTAAATAGTGATCGATTCTTCAAACTTAATGAAACACAACGTGCCTCCATCCGGCTCCTGTGTTGTCAGACAAGTGTCAACAAGCCCTGACAATCAAATTCCCCTGAAAGCCGAGTCACCGTGTTTTAAGTGACTGTGTTAAGTCTGGATTTTAAAAACACTTCCCACTCAAATACAAACAGTTGGATTGTTTCTACAGTTTCTGATCAAATGATATCTTGTGTGTGTGTGTTTTTTTTTTTTTTTGTTGTGTTCCAGAGATGCAGTGTCGGTCCAGGTAACAAAAACACAACTAGGTTCACATGGGATCCCACTGACACAGGAGAGGTAACACATCACTTAACTTCCTTTAGCAGTTTGTGGCCTCACTCATCATCTGTCCACTGAAGACTGATTTTGCTTTGCACATTTTCAGCCCGTTTTTTTAAAAGTCACCACAAGTCGACATGTCTCCTCGAGGGCCGTTAGCTGCCGTCGTCACCACGCTGCTCGGGGCGGCCCTGGGGGGGCTGCTCATATGGCGAGTTTACCGAACCAAGAGGAAGAGGCTGCCTTCCGTCCAGAAGGCGGCTGATCCCGTGGAGGCTCCTCGCCCGGAGGAAACTGAGGTCGTGGTCGCCGCCGAGTGTCGATGCATCCAACCGCAGAACATCGAGGAGAAGGAGTTCAAGGCCGTGGAGTGTCAGACCACACAACCACCGCCTCCTCTGCGTATCCCGTCAGAGGACCTGCTGGGGGTGAAACCAGTTATGGTGAGCTCTGAAGAGGAGTGGGAGCAGCTGTGGCCTCGGATGCAGAAGGAGCTGTCGGTGTTCCCTGTTCTCGGGCTCGACTGTGAATGGGTAAAGACCAAAGGCGTAAGAGATACCTTACCGCATGTTTTAAAATGGGAAGAGGACCAATCCACCCCGGGTGATTCAGTACGGTGTTGTGTGTTCGGGCTGTTTTTCACTTGGTGTTGTTCTTTGCATGCGGCAACAGTTACACACAGGAACAAGTTGACAATACATTTATATTACAAGTTGGAGTTCAGGCACGTTTGGTTTGTCCCGACCTTAGACTGTATTTAAAAGATGGATGACACGTCTTCACTTCCTCCCACTATCCAGAAATCAAGCAAAAAAGCCGTCACCTTAGTTCCACAGAAGCATGGACCCGACCAATCATGTCATCAGAATCAATCACCCTGTTATAGGATCAAATAACTAATTAAAAGAATAACTGATTAAAAACAATCTTATCAGAAATGAGAATTACCTGAAATGACAGAAAAAGATATGTGACGTGTTCTATGACTGGTGAGTTTGGTCCTGTCCCATCAGGGTTCATGATGAAACTGCAGCCAGCCACCAGGGGGCGCTCTCCCCACTTTGAGGGATGCTGTTGTGTCTTCCATATTTACATTCTGTGGCCCAGCTGAGCTAAAAAAAATAAACATCTCTAGCATTTGGATTCATTCTTTGATTAAAAACAAAGATGACTGATCCTCAGTCGTCTTCTCACCGTGGAAGCTGCTCGTGTCCCCGTCTGACCCGGCTGCTGTTTCCTGTCCCAGGTCTCGGTGAAGGGCCAGACCTCGGCGGTGTCCCTGCTGCAGATGGCCTCGTATTCAGGGCTGTGCGTCCTGGTGAGGCTGCTGCCGTTCCGTAACGGTCAGCAGAACTTCCCTCTCAGCTTCATGGAAGTCCTCAGAGACCCCCACATACTGAAAGTGGGCGTTGGCTGCTATGAAGATGGCAAACGTCTGACGCGTGACTACGGCCTCTCGGTGACCTGCACGGTCGACCTGCGCTACCTGGCCTTGAGACAGAGGTACAGCTGGGGGGGGGGATGTGTTCAGCTCTTGTTTGTAGTTCTTCACACTGTGAGAAGTTATTCATGTAAAGTCCAAATGATCGTTTTCACTTGTTTCAGACAAGCGGTGACTAATGGACTCAGTCTGAAGTCGCTGGCTGCAGATCTGCTGAACGTTTCTCTGGATAAATCTCTGGAGCTGCGCTGCAGTGACTGGGAGGCAGATCAACTGACCCTGGAGCAGGTGCTCGCTCTTTGTGTGACAGGGTTTTGAAAATTCAGTTTTCAGATCTAATTCTTCAGTAAAATGGATCAATGATATAGACTCTGAAGAGGCCATATTCTAATTTGTTCAGCCACCGTTTCATAATGAACTGAAGAGATCTCTACTTATTGTTTTGCTGCATTGATTTTTGAGGTTAAACCTTTTCACATGAGCGTCCTACAATAACAAAGTATTTTAAAGTCACTGCAGCTCTCACATCTGATTGGTTTCCTCTCTGTAGCAGAAGCAGCTGAGACTCAATATTTCCTTCAGCTCTTTTTCTTTAATCTTCTTGTTTCAATCCTTCTCGTCTCCTCGTCCCAGATGACTTATGCTGCCAGAGATGCTCAAGTCTCCATCGCCCTCTTCCTCCATCTCCTCGGCCTCCACTCTGAAGCCGGACCCGCCTCATCCAGCGGGAGCTCCTACTCCGAGTTGGCGTCCCGCTGCCAGGGCCTGGTGGACGTGGCCTTCAGGGGCCGAGGAGACGGAGAGGACAGGACTTCAGATAAAGAGAAGAGGCGGAGGACGCGGAAACCTCCCACTTATGAAAGCCCAGAGCCTGGAGATCAGCAGGTCCCAGACCCTCGAAGGAACAACAAGAGGAAACCGCTGGGTGTGGGGTATTCTGCCAGGTGGGGGGGGACAACACACAATATAAACTAAACAGCTAAACGTCAACTGTTGATAAAGTAAGAGTTCATTGAATTCAAATGCCGTCCGTCTGTGTTACAGGAAGTCTCCTCTCTATGATAACTGCTTCCTCTACGCCCCCGACGGTCAGCCTCTGTGCACCTGCGACAAGAAGAAAGCCAAGTGGTACCTGGATAAAGGGATAGGAGGTACACCGCAACGTTTACAAATCAAAACACTTTGGAGAATCAGAAATCCAAACTGTCTTCTAACGAGCTCTGTTTCTGCCTCAGTGCTTCAGAGTGAAGATCCCTTTGTGGTGAAGCTGCTGTTTGAGCCGTCGGGACGTCCTGACTCCCAGCAGGACTACTACCTGACCGCCAAGGAGAACCTGTGTGTCGTCTGTGGGAAAGCTGATTCCTACATCAGGTTGGACTTGGTTCTCTGTAACTGATTGTGTTTATCATGTAATCAGTACAAGTCCAGGAGCTTGTAAGAATGAGCAGCAAACCCTCACATTGGAAAAGCTTCCACTTCTATCAGCTTGCGGCGCTCTTTAGAAAAATTCAAACTCCTAATCTCATCCGTCTCATGTTGGAAAAAAACTTTATTACTTTGCAGCTCTGATTAAAACGACTTGTTGTGTTGTCACTCAGGAAAAACATCGTCCCACACGAGTACAGGCGACACTTCCCCACCGAGATGAAGGACCACAACTCCCACGACATCCTGCTGCTCTGCACCAGCTGCCACGCCGCCTCCAACGTGCACGACGGCTTCCTGAAGCAGCAGCTGGCTGAAGACTTCGCCGCCCCGCAGGGCTGCGAGGAGGGAGTTCGCCTGCTGGAGGATTCGGACCGACGGCGGGTGCGGTCGGCCGCTCGGGCTCTGCTCACCGCGGGGGACGGGCTGCCGGAGCAGCGGCGAGACGAGCTGCAGCTTCTGATCCGGGGCTTCCTCAACATGAACGAGAGGCAGGAGCTGAGCGAGGAGGCGGTGCAGCACGCCGCCGGTCTGGAGACCAGGTGAGTTTCCAGATTTACACTCTAACAAAACTTTAACACTTTCGTTCCAGAGTTTGTTTAAAGAAGAGAAGCTGTCCTCTAACTGCCCCTCTCTCCCCTGAAGGATCTTCAACGAGGCGTACGTGCCTCACGGCCTGAAGCTGGTGCAGGCTCACGCCGGGCTGGGCCTCCAGGGCCTCATGGACCTGGAGCGTCGCTGGAGGCAGCACTTCCTCACCAGCATGCAGCCCCGCCACCTCCCCCCCCTCTGGTCCGTCGACCACAACCACAGCAAGTTCCTCCGCAAGTACGGAGAGGACCTGCCCATCAAACTCAACTGAGGGTCGGACGCTGCTCAGCGGCCGCGGCCCGGGACGGGGGGGGGGAACTGGTTCTTCTTCTTCTCATCTGCTGGTCAGAGTGGTCGGATGGTTTTGAAGCTTCCGCAGCCACTCTGTGAATCTTACAAGCCAAAGAGCTTCTTGAGTGAGAGCGGAGATGCCAAACCGCTACCAGCACGTGGCGTCGGGCCACCTGCTCCGAGCGTCAGAGTGAATCCACTCGACCTGTGGTGGACGCTGGAGGACTTGGAGCTTACCTGAGAACCAGAGGTGGAGCCTGAATGAACTCGAGCAGAGAATCCAGCTCCGAACCCGAGGAACACTAACTGGGCACCTGGTCCACGTCGTGTAACTGCATAAGGACACTTTTTTATTTATCATAAAAGATGTATAATGATTATTTATGAACAGATTAAGATATTGAAATTTCAGAAGAGATTTTAAGAAGAAGCTGCTTCCTGCTCTTTACTTTCCCCATAAATGTAATTACTGCCCCCCCCTGCAGGTGAGCAGCTTATAACCTCAATCAGTCTGTGATTCTTTGCTTAGTAGAGAGAGGGTCAGTTTAAACACTTCACAATGTGCTGCTGTGTCAGTCTGTTGTCTGTTTTAAGTCGATGGATGAAGTTTCCCAGAGAACTTGAAATCAGATGAAAATCCTTTTTTCTCTCTTGCGGGGGGGGGGAATGAATCCCAGCGGAGAAAGAAAACGTGGATCAATTAAACTGGTGATGTTTTGTGTTCCTGCTGTTGATTCTCCTGAAGGTCGGGGGCGACTCCCTGGCTCATGTTTTAATGAGCCTCTTAATCCCTGAACCTGAACCCTGAATCTACAGCAGTTTCACCCCCCCCCCCCCCCCCCCCCCGATGTAATTTTCCAGAATCCATAACCTTACCGTTAAGAAAACGCTGATGTTATTTAAAAATGGACCTAAACCCTAGTTTTTGAGTCTAATTCATAAAATGTCCGTGTGATGAAAACAGCTGCTTCGTCTTAACCTCGACCCCGAGGCTGTTTCTGCTTTGTCTAAATTCCGAATGTGAGAGAATAAATTAAAGTCATGTTTGTATAAATCTAGTTCGACTTGTTTTGCCTGAAACTCGAATCTTCACACATACGACAGATCCACAGATAGTTTTAGATTTTTTTTTTTATTTCTTACAAAATCACAGTTTAATAAATAGTCTGTAAAAATGAGTACAAAAGTGTTTTTCTTAACATTTCATATATGAATCACTCGTGACTTTCAGGTCAAAGGAGTCTTTCGGGGGTTTTTTTATTTGTTTTTTTTGTCAGGAATGACTTTACAATCTAGTTTTGCTGAATTAAGGCCTCTTGATTTTGGCATCAGAACAATCTGTCAGTCAAATGTTTTGTATCTGAAGTTGAATTAGTGTTGAATCGGCGTCAGAGGTCTGAGCTCCCCTGGTTTCACAGTTCAGTCAGAAAAATAAAAAGCACATTTACAAATAAATAACAAAGTGGCTCGACATGCAGATGGAATTCATCCCACACAAGCATGTTCCCTAGTGGTCAGTGTTGGACACTGCGGACGTGAACACGACAGTAACAATGGCACATGAGGCTTCTTCACTGAAGGGGATTCCATCAAACTCCGCTTGAGAATTCATTTCTCTTTTCTTTATCATTAAACACGATATTTTCTTTTTTGGCAAACCTTTGGAAGTGCTGCGTTAAAAAATAAATAAACAAGTAAAGTTTGTGGAATTCCCCTCGTTTCTTCTTCTTCAGCGGTGACGAGGAGTGAGAGGCACTCTGACATCTTTACTGCATTACAGCGAAACCCCCCAGGGCGGAAACACACGGCGGGAGATTCTCACGTTTCTTGACAAACTGGGGAAAATGTGCTAATTTGTATCCTTACTGAGAAGTGGAGGAGAAAGTCAGTATAGCGTCTGTTTGGTTAGCAGCTAGTTAGCTTAGCATAGAGACTAGAAACAGCTTGTCTGGTTTTATCCAAAGGTCAAATTCGGACTAATTAGTATAAATCCAGTTGTGCGGATGGTTTCTGTCGTCACATCCGACAAAAACTTCCTCCTGCAATGTTTCCACCACCTGGGGCAGAAAGGAACTTTTCTCATTGCCGAGATAATTTCGATTCTAAAGGTTTAAATCGTTGAGCTTTGGAGAAGCTGGAGGATTCTGTTTCCATCACTCCGAATAATCCATACTGTGTAAATGAAGATGGACGAAGCAGCTCCTCTTCCTCCCACTTCCTAAAATACCAGAAACCTTCAAGAAAAAATACCTAACGTGCACTTTGACTTTTCCATTCCCTACTTTTTGGGAAGCCTTCATGTCACCCATCTTTATATATACTTTTCAAACTCTCATGCTAAGCTAAGCTAACTGCAGCTTCACACTGGATCCACCTCTCAGACATCAGTGATGTGAATCTTCTCCTTTAACGCTGAAAGAATAAATAACTGCATTTCTCCAAAAAACATCAAATTCTTTCCTCGTGAATCCTCGAGTGTGTGTTTCCACCCAAACTACTGCGGAGAGTCTCAACACTAGATTACTGCATATTATAAACTCCTTTTGTTCGTTCCAACAAAAGACAATTTCACATTTAAAAAAACTGAACATTTTAAGAAAATTAAAAAGTCCTGTTTGATTTCATCCCACGTCTGTTTCTTTTCTTTTTCTGAAGGGACAGGCACCTTTCACATTTCTGAACACCAGACGTAACAGGTTTCACTTATCTCCTCTTCTTCTTCAGATTCCTTAAAGGTATGAATGAATTAAAGGCATTTCATAATATTGTTTTTTCTAAATAGCGAGATCAAACCTCGACCCCCCCCACCCCCCGTGGAATCTCTAAGAGCAGAACCTCTGAAGGTTCATCTTGTTTTTACAAAAGTTAAACACACGTTTTTGCAGATTTGAAATTTCGACCTACACACGACCTCATCTCTCTCCTACGAATTTCACACGGACAGAATTCACATTTCCACTCAGACCAATAAGATTGTCACATTAACATAAGATGCCGCAAAAAAAAAGAATTAATAAAAACGGTACGTATTGCTCCAGAACGGCTGCGTGAACTCAAATCTTCGGCTTCGCTCAGCGGGCTTCGAACCAATAACTCACAAAGTAAAGAGAAGTCAGCTTGGAGATGTGTGGGAAACGTGAAAGCAGATGATTCCTCTAGTTTTTTTTGGTCAAAGGCTGTTTGATGATGCAGAGGCTCAGGTTCTGAACAGAGTCGAGGAAAAAACGAACCAGACGTTTTGTTTCGGGGTCGTTTCGCCGCTCAGTGAACATCGAGCCCTTAAAACATGTCAGAGACACAACTTCTGAACTACACGGGCGTCGATGATGAAATAAGCTTCATTCATTCCTCTTCTCTTTTTGTCTCATGGCGACAAATAAGCAAAACAGGCAAAGATCCCCTTCCTCTTCCTCCTCTCCCTCTTCTCCCTCCTCTTCCTCCTCTCCCTCTTCTCCCTCCTCTCCCTCCTCTTCCTCCTCACCCTCCTCTTCACTGCACCATCCCTGCTCCAAACAAACCCAACTCATTATTGCTTGCATGTCAATACACACAGAATGGGGGGGAGACGACTCTTGTCTCTGAAAACACACAAAACTATTTCACAGTCTAACTCGAGCGTGAGCGACGGCACGGGTCCGAAAGAAAAGAGGAAACAACGACGGCCTGTGACTCTTTCTCTCTTTCTATTTTTTCTCCCCGTGCTCCCTCGGGTTCTTTTCTGCTCTGACAAAGACACACTCCAGTTTGTGGGAAGAGACACAACATGGACGTTTGCTGGTGTATTCAGGATGAAGCAAGTCACAGATTCTTTGGAGTTTCATTCGTTAAATCGAGACGACGCAGGATGCAATGTTTCTCACACACTTCACACAAATTATTCCCAAATGTGGACACACAAACACACACACATACACTCGTCTCACACACACACACACACACGCTGCCTTTCTCGATGCAACTCATCTGAAAACACAGTTGGCACAGATTATCAAAATAAATACCCTGGAAGCTTGGCACTATGCAAAAGTAACCACATTTTTTTTCTGAAAGAAATCTTATAAAAAACTATTGAATAATCTCAGTCTACTCCAGGTTCCTGTGAGCCTCACTATTACTTATATACTATCTGCTGATGAAGGTCACACCAGTGTCGTAAACCTCTGGATGACGTAACTACCACTGAAACAATATAGCTCCTATTCAAATATACTTTTTTCCACAAACGTACATCAAATGAAGAATCTAACGTCTATCTGACTGCAGATAGTGCTGCTGTCTGCGTCTCTTCATAGTGCCTCTGTCTTTTTTTTCCCTCCTCCCTCTTTCTTTAAAACATTCAGTTCCTTTTTAAAGTAAAATCTGAAACCCAGAATCAAGACCTCTTTCAGTTCTGGGGAACAGACGAGTGCACTTCCCTTTGCCTCACAGGTGTCCCTCCAGGATGCTGGTGACAGCCTGGTCCAGGGGCGGCCCTGACGGGGCCCTGGTCGGGGCTGCAGAGGGGCCCTGCAGGCGCTGCAGCTCCAGGATGCTGTCGATGGCGCTCTGTAGATGTTCACTGAGCATGTTGTCCTCTTGGAGGGGGGGTGGCGGCGGACTCGGCCGCGGCTCCGGCTGAGACGTCGCCTCCAGCCTGTAGCATTTCAGTTTTGGGGCACTGACATCTCTGGGAGGCGACTCGAAGCAAGCCGCCTGTGGCTCTGGCATAGAAAGAGGATGTTGGGCTTTTATTTTGGGACTGGGAGCAGTCTGTGGGACTTCCTGTGCAGGGTCGCTCTGCAGAGCCCCGTTGACGACCTGCTCCTCGTGCTGGGGACGGGGGGGCGATCCGTTGGGCGCCTGCTGAGAGTGGCGCTCGCTCACGGCTGCCCCCCCGTTGGTCAGCTGCCCCGTGTGGTCCCTCTTGAGTCCGGGCTCGCAGGCCGAGTTGTGCACCACCTTGCGGGAGCCCGACTCCTGCTTGATGGTGAGCCTGAGGGCGCCGCGGGAGCTGGAGCGGTACGTCTTCAGTCCCGGGGGCCGGTCCGAGAGTCTGGTCCAGGCCGGGGGGGAGGAGGGGCTGCCGGAGGAGACCGGGTGGGAGGGGCCGGAGGGGGGGGCTTCATGAGGGGAAGACGCTGATGTAGTCAAGGCCATCATGAACGACTCTGGAGGGAAGGGAAGTCAGAGGTTCAGCATCAGCTCTGGATCTTTACTCAGGCTCTAAACATGTAGATGGTTTGGGTTTTCAGTTGCTCATGTTGGCCCAATTTACATAAGTTCTTAAAAAACTAAATAAAATTACCTCATTAATTTTCTTTTGATTTTATTTGTTTTACACATTTTCTTGTGTTCCTTTGTTTGACTTTTGTTTTTTGAGCGTTTTACATGAATATGCTTTTATTGTGAAGTACTTTGTGCCCTTTATTTTGTTGTTTAAAATAAAAAAAAAATGGACATCTTATATTCTTTCATGTTTTCACCCCCTTGTGATTCTGAATTTGGTTGAAACAACACTTGAAATTTTAACGTGAACTTTCCCAATATCAAATATGTGTTTTAATTAGAGAGAAATGTGTTGAAGATATGAAAAATGATGTTGAAGAAAACATTAACATAGTTTTAACTGGATGTTGAAGCTGCTTTAAAGTAAACTGAAGGAGATTTTGTTGCATTTGTTCTGTGATATTTTGATTTTTAATGTATATGTAACATCTGTGCAGTGGTTGTGGATGATATCCCATTAGGAGCCGTGTTGATAAATACAAACTGTCTATGAGTTACAATCAATTGATCAATTATTGGGTTATATGTTATTCCCATTATTATTATTCTAATTATTCATAAGTCCTAGAGTCCAGAAGTTTCAAGAGCCCCCCCCCCCCTCTAACTTTAATTAACATTAGCATCGCTGCTCTCATCAGCTCTTCATTCTTCACGTCTCACTTTTCTTTCTCATTGGACCTCGCTCCACTTTGACGCAGCTCAATTACACCGTCACACCTGGGAGCTGCTCTGGAGCCGATATGGAGGTGAAGTGTTTCTCTCAGGAAGTGTGTGCAGAGGACAGACCCCCTGCTGGGACACTGACCTGGGTCTCTGCGGGCTCTGCGTCTGTCCTCGGCTAAAGCGAATCGCTCGGCCTGAAGGAAGAGACGCTCCAGCATCACCATCTCCGCTGAGGGACTCTCCTGCTGCGGAGGACAAGTCAAACCCCATCACACAAACAGAATGTGGAGAAACCTCATATCTTTAACACAATGAGCATCGTGTCTCACCTGAGTTTCTCTGACCAGTAGCTGCCTGTATTTGTTGATCATGTCCTTGGTGCGTTTCAGCAGGAAGCCGGACACAGAGTCAAACTCCTGGTCCACTGAGGAGAGAGAAACCATCACCCATCATCCATCATTATCATGTTAGTGATATTATCATCCCCTGAAGTGAGACTGAAACATTACAGAGCTCTCAGGATCATTACTGCCGTGGCCTGCGTATAAAGTCTGTAACCCTGGTCATCTTAAACCAATTGGAGTTTTTGGAAGCAGATTTTCAGACGAGCACTGAACTCTGGATCCTCCTGGAAGCACGGGACAATGGGCCAAGAAGGAACCCATTAGACTCTGGTTTGGATCCAGACGTTCTTTATCACTTTCATTCATTTTCACCAATTTAAATGATTCAATCTCTGAGGGTGTAAAGAGCAGAGGCAGAGGAATGCATTCTAATTCCTGCCATTCAGTTAAACCTTTGTTGACCATTCAATTTAAGGATTATTATTGTCGGCAAGTCGGAAGAAAAGCATCAGAAACGTGAAATGAGACCCAAACTCTCCAAAGTGAAAAAGTATTAATACTTAGATGCAAAGTGTTTCCATGGACAACCAGTGTTTATATGTATTTTTTATGTTTTTGTACACAAGTTGTTACCAGAGGAAGATTTGTTGAAGTTTTAGTCATTTGATTTATTTTGGCACAAACACTTTCTATATAAAATACCATCGCAGTTCATTTAACCTGGTTGTGTTTTTCTTTTTAGGGACATGGTCGTAGTATATTGAAGGTGGACACCAGACGTCTTCTGTGTCAGCTGTCTCACCTAAAGCGAAGTCGCTCTGGCTCGGCAGGTGACCGGCACACGCGTGGTACGGCAGCAGGCGTCTCACGGCGTCCTTCAGCGTGGAAAAGGCCGAGCCGGTGAACGGGTGCTGAACCTCTGCGTGGTCCGAACACAGCTGCTGCTGGAACCTGAGGGACGCCGGGAGGAGACTGACGGTAAACACACAGGAGGATTTCACATAAACACATTTATCTACTGACTTCTCATGTGAAGGTTTTGGTTTCGTGGATCGATCCTCAGTTTCTTCCACATGTTATTATGATGTGATGTGTCAGTGGGTTTGTATGGTTCATAACAACCTACTGACATGTACTGACCTCTGTCTCTATACCTCTGCAGTACAGACAGGTCACCCCCAATCTGTCGGAGTAATTATTCTGGATACCTGATGAGATTCCTCTTATTTTGGTATCTTAGTTTACATTACTAGGATTTGGATATTATGTGTATTTGATTAGTATTTTCATCTTTCTTTAAATACTTGAGGTGTCTTCAAATGCATATGTGATAGCTGCCATTGATTTTTTTATATTTCTTATCATATTCTCATGTTCCAACTAATTATTCCATCTAACCCTCCCCCTGCGTCCCCCACAGGACGAACAGGAGACATAATGGACGGACAGGAGGACAGGAGGACGGGAGGACGGGTGGATCTCAGGTCGACTTTCATCTCCTACCTGTGCCGGCGTATTGCTGGTGTGATCCTGTCCTCTCTCTGCTGCTCCGTCCAAACTGCCAGCTGGCACACACATCACATTTCAGATCAGATCACAAGACGCAGACATTTTCAAGTCGTTAATATTAAGTGTTCTGTGTTTAACAGTGAATAATTACAGCTAAATTCAGATAAACAGAGAGAAGATGTGATTTAGAATCTTAAATATTAAGAACACAAGAGCTATAATATGATTAAAGATTAAACTCAATCACTTATGGGGCTGACAACAAATACAGCTTTTTTAATATTTGTCATTTTGTCAAATTAAAATCAGGCTTCAGCTTCCAAAATGTGAATATTTGCAATTTGTGAATTTTTTTTTTTTTTGGTTTAAATAGCTGGTTGGAGACATTTAAATATATCAACTTGGGAAGTTTTCACTATTTTCTGGCATTAAATTGATAATATAATATAATTCAATATAATAGAATAACACAACTCGACCAGTAAATGTATTTCCCACCTTGGAGCCCGTCTGCTGGCTCGTCTGGACGGGGCCACAGTCCCTGGGAGCCGGGGGCCCGTGGACATCGTGGGCTGCAGGAGAGCGTGGACGGACATCGAGAGGAAACACTTTAGTCTCCACGACCAAGGCAGCTGTCGGCTCTGATAAAGAGACAGTGATGATGATGATGATGATGATGATGATGATGATGATGATGATGATGATGATGATGATTAGAATCCCACAGGAAAGGCCCCGGTTCTCTAGCTGTTGGTTTTGTGATGAAACTCACTGTTTTGTGTTTGCTGTTGCACAGCGGAGTCGTCTCCTCCTTTGGAGAGATGAGCAGCGGGGGGGTCAGGCTGCTGCTGAGGCAAGGGGACGCTGACCAGCACAGGGGAGGAGGAGGAGGAGGAGGAGGAGGAGGAGCTGCTGTGGGCGGGAGTGCCGCTCGAGGACCGGGGCTGGGGAACCGACGTCTGGAGCTGCACCTGGTTCTGGCCGAACACGGCCTGTGAGACCTGGAGCTGAAGCGGGGCCTGGTACTGGGCTTGGGGCTCGATGAGGGGCTGTGGAGCCGACCCCTCAGGTGCAGGAGGAGTCGTCTGAGCTCCAGCTGGAGGGGAGAACGCTGCTGGAGCTGTTGTCCCTGTGTCCTGAAGGAGGTGGGGAGGGGAGGGGCAGAGCAGCGGTGTGTCCTCGGGATCCGAGCTGAGCGGAGAGGCCTCCACACGCTGGTCGGACGTCACGATGTGGGGGCCCGGATCTGGGACTGAGTGGGTCTGTGGTTGGGTCTCTCTCTCGTTGGGGGAGGAGAGAATCTCCATCGGCACCACTGGCAGCGCTCCAACCAGCAGATCACAGGCGATGGGAGAGTTAAGTGCTTGCTGTGGTGGAGATGAAGAGAGAAGGATGATATTTGTTGATCCAGCCACAAACAACATGTTTATTACTGGAGGTGCAGGTTGTTTGTCAACCTCTTGGCAGAAGCAGGGTCACATAAATAGAATATAATTCCTCTAATTGTCAATGAACCACTAGTACTAGTAAACCTGAGAAGCACAGTCGCACAAACACACACACACTGTAAACTATCTTTACATAGAACAGGAACTTGCTGAATCTCTGACCTGTTGCAGATGTTGCATAAAGGCCTGGTTCTGGCTCATGGACTGGGCCACCTCCTCCACCACATGGGTCATGTCCACTGAGGGCATCAGTAGTTTGGGCATCTCTGCAGCTGGGTTGGGGGCCAGAGGAGGTTCAGGAGGAGGCTGCAGGGCGGGGACGACAGGAGGAGAGGGGGTCTGCGGCCCTGAGGAGGGGGGGTGCACGGAGATGTGCTGGAGCACGTGTCCATAGGGCTGCAGAGGGAGGAACCACACTTAGATGAACTGAAACCAGCAGAAATCAGACTCTAGAACAGACCAGTACACTTTGATGAAGTGGTGTAAACTCAGGTCTTTATATCACCAGTCCTCATCATAATACATATTGCTAAAGCTTCCATTAACCTAATTTACATACAGGAAGAAAACTAACTCACAGTAGCGTGTTTGTAAAAGTTCACCATCATTTTGTCAACTTGTTAACTTGATTCGATAAATTCATTTACAGAAATCAGTTTTAAACTTTGGAAAACCACTAGTGCAGTCGTTTAGATTAATGTTCATATAGAGAATATATCCTGCTTTCAAATCTAAAAGAGTAATTTACTATTCAAGGTTGTAGTTTTTGTTATCGTGGGCCAATCAATGAGCAGCAGTGAATTTAGAGGATTTGTGCGTTAATCTGATGACGCGTCTGTTCGTCAGGTATTTCATTCACTGCATTAACAAGAGACATCAGCGTATTTGATCTATTTTGAAAAGGTCTATGTGCTTTTCTAGTTTTCACGACCACTCAAAGTGCTTTACAGAACATTTAACTATGACACATTCATACAGTGCATCCATGGGCAGCACTTTTGGTTCAGTATCTTGCTCAAGGACATAAAGATTTCCAGTAAATCTACTATCAAATCCCACCTGCCAGTATAGAGGGGTTCCTCTTGAAGCAGACTCACCTGCGGCCGTTGGTGGAAAGTCTCCTCTGAGCTGCTCCTCTCCTCTTGAACAGTTCTCTCTGGCAGCAGCACCACAGACGCCTGCTGGAGGCTGAGCTGTGCCTCCGCCCCCCCCGCCTGAGGAGCCGGGGCCTGGGCAGCGAAGGGCAGCCCCTGAACCACCGAGGGCCCGTTGACGATTGAGATGGAAGTGAGATCCTGGGGGAGCACCCCCGAACTGTTGATCAAGGTTATGTGGTTTCCAAGAGCGGGACTGTGGAGCAGGGTGGCGCGCTGCCCCTGCCCCCCCGCAGTGTAGGCTCCAGCCAGCTGTGCCGGCATCTGGAAGACAGTGGGGGGGGCTGACTGTAGATGCAAGGGTCCTGAAAGCACCGTGGCCTGGCGGAGCGCGAGCTGCCCGGTGGGGGTGGTGAAGACGGGGCTGAAGTTCAGCTGTCTCTGGGGCACAGTAAGGATCTGAGAGCCGTCTACGAGCTGCCCAGTGGCCGATGGGCCCTGGTGACTGGGAGTCAGCAGCGTTCGAGCTCCACTGTTAGGCTGGGAGATTGTGACGGGGGACTGGCCTGGAAGAAGGAACTGGTTTTGGCCCTGGAAGAGTCCCTGAGGCTGGAGCACGAAGGAGCCGCCCTGGTTGACTAACTGCAGGCTGACTGGTTTGTGGAGCTGCTGGCTGGGCTGCGGCTGTGGGGCTGTGGGCTTTTGGCCTGGAGTTTGGGACAGTAGAATATTTGGTGAGCCAGTCCCAGGGACGAAAGTTAGACTCGGTGTGGGTTTCTGCCCAGAAGGCTTGGGGCTAATTTGAACCAGTCTGGGCTGAATGCTGATGGGGAGCTTGGGCTGGATGTGGAGAGGGCCCCTCTGCAGCACGATCCCTGGTGCTGCTGCCGTGGCTCTCAGGGATGGAGTGATGAGAGGACGACTGGTCAAACTGGGAACGGCCTTGTGGAGGATCATACTGGAGCCCTGGGCGGGACTCAGAGAGAAGGAGGTCTCTGGAGAAGGAGCCGGGAACACGTTTCCAGGCAGGAGCCCCATCAGCTGAGGTGGTGCAGCAGGTTTTAGAGAGGGGCAGCCAGGCCCGACAGCGAGGAGCGAGGGCTGGGGGGGCTCCACTGCTGCCTGGGTGTCTCTGGGCAGCGCCGGGGGGGCGGGCAAGGTCACAGACTTGGTAAAGAATGGTGCAGGGGGAGGAGAGAGGAGAGGAGCGGGTGAGTAGAGGGAGAGATTGTCCCCGGTATGGGCCAGACCTGCCTCCAGAGCCATGGTCTGCTCAGTGATGTCCGCCTCCTGCAGGCTCTGCTGCAGGATGTCACACGCCACCTCCGCCTCCTCCACCTCCGGCACCTCTCCCTCCTTCGCCTCACATCCACCCTCCACAGGCTGCCCACCCTGCACCACCTGCAGGTCTTCACCCTCCGGCGATGACAGGAGAGCCTCCTCCAGGAAGGACAGGTCCACACAGCCGGGGGGAGGCGTGTCTGGGGAACCCCCGCCATCTCCCAGCAGAGAGACGGGGCTCTGGGGGAGAGAGACAGTGGGAGACGGGGCGAGAGGGGCAGAGTGGAGAGCAGGGGAGAAGTGTGTGATTAGCAGGAGTTAACAGGAAAAGCAGTTTCAGGCACAGACGTAGAGAAAAAGGAATCCTCGTGGGGGACAGTGTTGGTTGTTGTGACGCTGCCGCCGGCGGATCCAGACACTCACCGGGGCGTCTGCGAAGAGGGAGGTCTCCCCAGAGGAGGAGCTAATGAGCAGGTCCTCAGTCGGCAGCTGCTGGGAGGAAATCACAGGATTTGGGGTTGGGCACAGTTGTACTTCATGGATTTACTGTTACGCTACATCTGTCTTTCCTCCACATCTCCCTCAAGAACATGTGCCAAGAAATAGTTTCAACATAAACGTTTCATATGAACTTTCCACGACGTCTGTTACCTCATTGGTCCCATGAAGGAAGTCGTTCAGGGCCTGGGGGTCACTGAGAAGACGAGGAGAGGAAGATGGACATTTAGTCAAACGACAAAGAAGGGGGCAAAAGGAGAAGAAGCTTAAATGTAAACAAACCTTTACCCTACAATGTATTTTACTTCCATTTTATTATCTGTGTTTACAAACTCACCACAAAACATCAAGTAGACAAGTCCCATCTTCATCCTCCATGTCAACTGAAGGGAAGAGGAGGACACATTTTTAAGAAAGGAGAATTTATCAGCGAGCAAAAAGCAACTTATTCCACATATTTCTGTTTTTATGACTCCAACCGGTCGTTATTTAGTTTTGTATTTAATTGCACTGATACGGTTCCTCTTTGGTAAAGAACTGGACAGACCACTCCACCGTATATCCACAAAACAGTTTGGTATAATATCATATATTGCAAAGAGGCCTGGAGAGGTACATTTAACTGGAAGGGCACATTGAGAGGACAGTAATGTCTCGTGACCTCTTACATCTGCTTTGACCCCAAGTCGGGGGGGGGGGGGGGGGGGGGGGTTCCACACACTACACAACATACCTCATATGTGAGAGGCCCCATACAGAGCGGTCGAGCTGAGTTCTGGTGGAGGCCTCATGGGAAGTCGTGGCCGGGCTTCGGTGCGTGGAGGCGGCGGGGAGCCAGGCCGAGGCGGCGGGACGGAGACGGGTCCTCCTCCCTGTGGGGGGGCATCGCTGCGTCCTCACTGTGGAGAGGCTGGGAGAGAGGGGACACACACACACACACACACACACACAGAGACACACACATGTCATCAGGTTGAGGTTAGCAGAAGCCACAACACATCACATCACTATGGGGTTCATGGGGTTTCTGCTGAGGTTCGGTTGCAGACGTCTGAGCGGACGTCTCCCTTCATCATCATCATCATCTCTCTCTTTTAGGGGATGTATTGATTATGCTTGAGGCTGATGAGGGAAATGGAAGCTATTGTTGTGTCTCTCACAGACATGAGAGGCGCCTCAGCTGTGAAGAGACGACTCCCCCTGCTCCTGGGAGGTGACTGCTCCTCTCCTCATGGCTGGAGGAGGAGAAAACACACAATGTGGAGAAGCTGGAGCCTATAGGGTACCACACACACACTCACACACACAGAGACAGACAGACAGACACACACACACACACAGGAGACAAACCTCTCTGACACATTTCTGTTTACAACACGACCACCGCATTATCAGCCTCCAAGTTCCGCATCGCCCAATGAAATCCACGCACACGAGCCTCACGCAAACCTGCAGCCGAGCCTCATGCAACAACAGCATCCAGCGACGCATCTGCAGGTTACGTAAGGTGAATGTGCGTCCATGTGAAATGAATGTGCCGAGCGGTGCAGGACGCGGAGCCGCCGCCGCCGCTCACACTCCGTTTATTTCTA
This sequence comes from Platichthys flesus, assembly GCF_949316205.1. NCBI lineage: Eukaryota > Metazoa > Chordata > Actinopteri > Pleuronectiformes > Pleuronectidae > Platichthys > Platichthys flesus. Next base: position 3,634,811 of record NC_084954.1, read on the forward strand.
AAGAGAATAATGTCATGTCTCAGGGTGGGACCGCGGCAGCGGCTGTGAAAAACCACGTCTCGGTAACAAAAGGTGCCTTGTGTTGAATTTCAGCTCCAACACAACCGAGGGGCTCCTTCGCCGACGAGCCGCGAGAGTAGATCCCGCAGAAAACCAACAACCGAGAGGAGGAGGAGAGGAAACTCACCCCTTCTTTGTGGTTTATTGTCCTGTCAAGCGGGGCCTCTGCGCCATCGATTCTCACTCAGCGGTCCTTTCAGATGCTAAGAGGAGGAGGAGGAGGAGGATGGGGCAGGGTGGGCTGGAGGAGGGGGGGGGGCAGAGGATGGGTAGGTGGGGGTGTGAGAAACACACTGATCACAACACAAAGGTGGAGAACTGGGTTACAACCGAGGAGGAGGAGAGGAGGAGTGTGGCCGCCTCCTGCGCTCCGTCAGCCGGCACACGCGTCAAATGTCCCCGCGCCGACCCAGTGCGGAAGTCCTCCATCCCGGGGATACACGTGCTCTTCCACATGGAGGGTATCGATTTTCATTTGTCTCCATTCAACAACAACAAAATACTGAAATCAATTTAATGTCAAATCGATTTTTCCAGACTGTGTCCAGTGGAGGAGGGAGAATTACATGTTCAAGGTTTTATTCCCATTTAACTCATGCAAGAGATTAAGATGGGGGAAAAAACACAAATACATGGGTGATAAATAAAACCAGTGAAGAGAAACAGACTGGGAAATAAAATACAAATGATCAGAGCAAAACACAAACCAAAAGAAGAAGACAAGACATTTAGTTTTAATCTCAATCTCATGGTCCAGCTGTTTCTTAATTCCAGGGAAATAAATTCAGGCACTTAAAAAGAAAAACTCTTAGATGCACTTTTCTGAAATCAGACAGAAGAGAAAAAGCAATGACAACCAGTGGATGAACGATTACATAAAGATATTAATGGTAAAATAAATGTAATAGATTTATTTGCTTGTATTGAAAATAAAAAGTTCATGAGAATGTGCACAGCTGTCATCATTCATGGAAAGTTTTCTGCAGTCGACACCAGAAAGTTGAAGATCAAGAAAAGATGAGAAAAAAGGAAAAGAAATAAATCAAAATTTGTTTATTTGAAAAGAAAGGAAACTAAATGAAAGAATGGACCCAGAAAACTGTTCAATGCAATATAGAAAAACTGAGAACAAAAGAAAGAAACTCCAGAGACGTGTTTAAAATGAAATCTTTATTAATAAGTCAAACATTAAGATAGAAAATACACCCCCTCTGCAGGAAGAAACTAAATATTTTCAAAAATAAGTTCGGTCAAACTTTGTCAACACAAGTTACACAGTAAAAATAACACTAGCTCCCCCACACAAACACCACACCCCCCCCCCCCTCCTGGACTCTCCAGCAGTTCCTTCACTTGGTCGCCTGCTGGGCCTGACGGCGCAGCAGCACGTAGATCTTCTCCTTGATCCAGTCCTTGTTGTACGGCTGGTACGTCTGCGTGTCGGTTCGATACCTGAGGCACAGAAATCATCTGTATTCACTCGGACTAAAGAGAAATCTCTGCACAGAAGACGTAAAACACTGAATCTAACGGGACACGTTTCCACATGAGCTCTCTGACTCATCCTCTCTGTCAGGTCAGACATTATATGAAGCTACACAGACAGAAGCTCTGCGGCAGCTGCTGGAGATGGTGTTTTGCCAAAGGGCACTAAGGCAGAGTGTTGTACACACAAGGGTCTGAACCTCCCACGAGGAGCCAACAAAGATGAACCATCAAAGCTTCAGGCTCCGTGAGCTTCCTCTGCTGTTTTGTACTTATATACTGTGTTCAGGTCATAGATTGCCAATCGCCCCCTGGTGGCTGTCTGCAGTGTAGCTCATAAACCAGACCTCCTCCATGTAAGCAGATGGGACAAGGACCAAACTAAAAAGTAAAGTACACTACCCATTGTATTTTTTCTCTCAAAAGATTTTTGTAACTTTAGCTTGATGTTCAATCGAGTTTATGTTTATCATCATTTTGGTTTTAACAAGTTAATTTGATGCATCATGATTGACAGCTGAGACTGACTCACGATTGGTCGAGCCTATGTAGGGGCCAAACCTTTCATATGTGGGGGATTTTTGGTTCAGTCTGGATAGTGGGAGGAAGTGGAGATGTGTCATCCATCTTTATCTACAGACCGCTGTGTGTGTCGTTTGACGCGTCAGTCGTATCATGAACTAGTTTTAACAGCTCACGTGTTCTAAGTAAATGTGGAGGATCCCTGCAGGCTGGTTTATCACCAGCAGCTTTAATGGACTGAAACCAGTCTCACAAACTTACACCAGACAGCTGAGGTCAGCCAGGTCGTCGATGAAGTCGAACAGCTGGCTGATGTCGTACGTTATCGACGGACTGTTGGGGTTCATCCTCTTTAAATGCTCCTCGTACATCTTACAGACACCTGCAGGAGAGAAGACCTGTCAATCGTCTACATCAGAGAAGATCACTGCAAGATAAAAACTCAGTTAATGTATTTACATCTGTATTAATGCAATATCCCATAATTCTCCCAACTCACTGCGGTATTAGTTTCTCTTAATACACTTTTATTTTAGATTTAATACTTTATTTAGCCTTCCTGTATATTATTTTACTATATATTGTTCTGTGTTTTTTTCAGAGCAAGCTGGCACAATAATATCCTTTGGGATTAATAAAGTCTTACCTTTTAGTTCAATTCTTTAAGATCTAGTTAAACCCTCAACTCAATACTATAATTGTATTTCAGTCAAGACAATAACGTGTCAATGAGAATAAGAAAGTGGTGAAATGTGACTTTTCCTACGTAAAAATATACAGTCTGAGTTGTGTGTATGTGGGTTTATCTGGTGCATTTCAACATGATACACAGTATTTCTGAGAAGAAGAAGAGGAAAAAGAAGATGAAGAAGAAGAAACATAAAATAGATTTTTTTATGTTGAGGTAGATGGTAAAGTCCTGAGTCAGTTCCACCGCAGAGTAAAGACGTGGTTCTGGTTCATCAGCTCACCTTCCATACACTCGTTGACTGACTCATAGTCAGCATACGTCCTTCCCTCGGGCCTCTTGGTGGGCTGCACCAGCAGGATGGTGTGGGACTAGAGAACCAGACACACAAGGTTTAGACTGGGATTCAACCAGTCATCTCAACATTTACATATTCACAGTTGTACAAACTCGATTCTTACGGTGTTAAAGATGTAAGACAGGAATAACAGCATGTTTTGAGTGAATTATCATCGCAAATATTCTTATTCAATAATCAGTTTGTTCAATTTACACCAGGAATGTCCACATCTGTCTGGTTTCCATCTTTTAAATGTGAGGATTTGCTGTTTATCTTGGTCGTACATGACGAGTTTAGACTGAAGACATCAAATGTGAATCATTGTAAACAGCATCATTAATACTATTTAAAATCATTTATCTACAAAGCTATATTGGAAGATTTATTAATAAAGTATTTAATTAAACGAAAAATGGAAGCCTGGAGCTAAATCTTCCTGTATATGCATCAGCCACCACTAATTTAAGGGTAAGAACAATAATAGAAAGTATACAAGTACTGAACAACTGGTATATTTCGTATGGATTTCCATTTAAGGACACTTTATATATTTATACATTTTATGCTTTTAGATTCTTGAACGTGACAATCTGATGTTTTCCCTTATTTTAAAAATTACAGTAAACTCCTGGACTCTGGATGATGGTTAATCACTACCACAACAAACAAACAAACAAACACAAAAACGTGAAACTAATCACGAGTCGCAGCATCTTAACGTTTTAAAATCACAACAACACTTCATTATTGATTGTTGCATTACAACACTACTTCGCAGTACTTTATTCTTTACACTATAAACACAAGAACGTGTTCAGTAACTGACTAAATGACGTGAAGCAGCGCAGGTGGGTTCTGATGCTCGTGTTTGTGAGGGTGACGGGTTCGAAGCCGCGGCTACATTCAAGCTAACAGGGACGTTTCCATCGTCACCGGACGTTTCTCCTGCTGAGATAAACTCGACGAACACTTTTCACGGAACCGAACAAACTTCTATTGAGTAGGTATCGAACCCTCGACCCGCACTCACCATGTTCTCGAGCGGTTTCAGTCCGTTTCCGTGGATCTTTCGTGAGCTCCTCTTCACAGCGGGTTGACCTCTGAACCAGGAAGTAGAAGGACGCTGCGTTCAAGTAGCCGAGGCAGGGTGGGACAGAAGAGCTTTTAGTCCAATGAACATCGTTCACTCCCGAATGTCCAATGAACAGTGAAACGATGAACATACACAGATTGATTTATTATATTCCATTATTCTTGTGTATTCTTTATTATCTTGTCTACCTCATCGGATCTCTCTGCTGTAATTCAATCCGATATGTCACACTAATTAAGTGCTTTCTATCACGTTGAGTCAGAGTGAATAAATCAAATAACTAGTGACTTGATTGAACGATGGTAAACTTATATATTAATATACACATTCATAATTTATTTAATTGTATCACTTTTAAGATATTGGATTTACTCACACTAATTCAAAACTTAATTAATATGGCCCTTCACATTGAACTTATGGAATAAAGGACATTTTATATTTTTGTTCTGTATTTGCTTGCGTTGGAACTTTTAGCAGTTTCAATTTTAGCATGTGCTGTCAATTCTTGCATTTTCAAATTGAGGAAGTGATTTTCTTAATTTGCATGTTGTTTATAATCTATTTGCATGTTATCTTAATTTGCAGGGAGTTGATCTCCCTCGGCCACCGTCCCCCCACTCCAGCAGCAGGACTTGAACGCAGCACGGCCACTCTTTATTTCCTAACAGTTGTGTTTCAGTCCCTCGTTGGTTTAAAGTTCAAAACACACAACGAAGATCAGGATGTTGAATTAATTATTTCACTGGATCGTTAACGAGAGAAATGTGAAACACGCAGACAAGTGAAACACGCGCTGTGGCCGTGAACGCGCCCCGGTGTGCGGCAGCAGGAACCGGAAGTAGTTTCCAGCGGCGGCCGGATGCTCAGTGGACACACAGGAACAACAAAGAGGGGAAAGCACCCGGGTTTCAAACCCTCAACTCACACCCAGCCGCTTCTCTCCAGCTTGTAGACGGTGAGTTTGTCTCTTGTCTGTCCCGCGTGTGTCTCCAGTGTCCCCCTGTTCCCTGAGGGAGTCATGTAGCATTAGCCACCTAGCTCGACCGCCGCCTCCCCTGTGCCGTTAGGACTCCGGGAGCTAACTAGCTGCTGTAGCGGCGCAGCCCCGAGGAACGAGGAGCCCATTGAAATCTGGTAGCTTCACTTCCGTCCCAATTAAAAACACAACGTTAGCATCAAGTCTCTTTAAACCTTCGCTCGTATATCAATTACCAATTAACCATCGGTTTCCTTCGGTCGCATGCACGTTACGTCCCCCGCTGGAGTCAGCGTTTCCCCTGTGATGTCCACAGGTTGGTGTCTAACGGTTTATTTCATCACTAGATTTACGAGTGGTAGTTAGTGTTTTACTTTATAAATGATGTGTTCTTATGTTTATCTCAGTTTGATCCTCACAGGGGAGAAGTAGAGTCACACAGGTGAGGAGTCAAAGAGGCGAGTCACCGGTTAACCTGAGATAGAGAAACCTAAAGGGATTATAACCACTAATAACCACAGTGTAAAGATAATAAGAGGATATATATACAGTGTAAGGATGATATACAGTGTGAGGAGGATATATACAGTGTGGATGATGTTATGTATACAGTGTAAGGATGATATATACAATAAGATGATACAGTGTTAGGATGATATATACAATAAGATGATATATACAGTGTTAGGGTGGTTTCGTATTAGCCATTGAATTGCACAGAAATGAAAGTTGCTCAGGTAAAGAGTTTATACCTGTAGTTTAAGTGCTGCACAGATTTGCTGTAATGTTGCTTTCATATTATTTATAAATTCTCTATCTTCATATACTATTCACATGGTGTGATGAAAGGTAAATACACAGGTTCAAATCTGAGGCACCACATGGTTATTGATTTCATTGCAGATGTACATTTCAGGTCATTCACATCTGATTCTGCAGCTGCTGCACATTTCCTTCCTTATTGATGATCTGATAACATTCTATCTGACGGGGCGGGGCAATCAAACACTTATCAATGATCATCACAATATCATTTTATCAAAAGTAATGTAACAAAAGTCGAGTTTAAATTGATATATGGCTTCTACATTGTGTGAGCAGGTTTCACATATTATTGTTTGACCTCAGATTTATGACTCTGCTCATAAAGTAGAGTGAAAACTGGGTCTTCTGTCTGTGAAAACTGGTTTCATGAACAGTTTTGATAATTAACATTGACATTGACTGATGTGTAATTTATATCTTGATATAGTTTTTGGACACATCCTCCAGCCCTGCTATTTAATAATATATTAACCAGAGGTGCAACCTTTCTCCAGAATTACTCCTCTTACTTTTGATGCCTAAAATATATTTTGCTTATGTTGCATTTGGACTTTTACAAACTTAAAAATATAAACGAAGGACTAACGCTTGAAGTTAAGCACTTATACTGAAATAAAACATGTGTGTTTCATTTCACACAGCGCAAATGCAATTAAGTTCACCTAAATTAGTCCCTTTGATGTACTATTCTATAACCAGGCTTACATGTTAACTGAGGTTTCTTATTAGCTTCCTGTGGCGTGAAGGTTTTAGCTGTGTCAAGAGAAACTGTCCAGCCCCACCCCCCCCAGTGACCAGAGAATTTAAGAGTTGGTGTCTCTCTTCACTGCGGCTCAGCAAGAGAAAACACTGTAAAACACAAATGGGGGATTTCATAATACAGAAAAAGAGGTTGGTTTTTAAAAAGTATTTTTGATGAGAATGAGGACTGAGTGAATTCTGTAGAGTCAGAGTAGACAGCAGGAACAATTACAGTGAATCTTTAGGAATCGAGACCGACTGCGACTTAAACCATTAAAGCATCAATCTGCTTTTTATTGAATCCAACATCAGTGTAATGTGTTTGTTTATTTACTCAATTGATTTGTGGCCTCTTTAGGGGCGATAAGCTGAATATTGTCCTCTGTTCTCTTTCATCAGGGCACAAGAATTTGGTTTGCATGTGAGGACAAGTGTCTGCCGAGCCAACGATGGTGAACAACATTGAAATGGATATTGAAAACAATATGGTGAGTGTGAGAAAATGTCGCCGTTGCGCTTTCAGAGTCGGTGCATTGTGTAATGATTAGCCCACAGTTCAGTTCCTGGCAACAAAGTGGTTCAGTGTCACTGTCAGTCCGTCTTAAATTACTTTGGCCTCTTTCATATATGAAGTTGTGAGAAGGAGGGAGAGGTGTCCGAACAAAGTAGAAACATGAATGTAAGAGTTCTATCTCAGCTCTCACTAAATAAAGGTGTGGCCTCTGGTGCATTCAAGGGGTCAAAGTCCTTTTACTGTCACAGTCTGCTCAGCAATTCTTGTTTTGTGTTTACACAATAACAGTTGTGTATGTACAGTACACAATATCTGTGTGTGTGGGGGGGGGGGGGGCTCAAATGGGTTATTCAGGTCAATATGAGGCTATAAAGGACGTTTAACACATTTAGTTTTCCTGTCATAGAATCACTGCACCTCAACAAGCAGTCAACTTACACTGATCAAGTAAAGTAGTGTGTCTGTTGTTGCCCTTGTTTCGCACGTTGGCCTTATTCCCAGCACTGGGCTACAATGCGGCAAACCACACAGTGAGGTCACTTTGTACAACAGCCTGTTTATCAAAGCTGTGGCAGCTTTCACTATTCAGATCAGTCCCTGGAGATGCCTCCTGTTTTCAATTCTCTGAACCCGATGATTTCTCTTCGTGTCTCGACTCGCCTGCCTCGGCCTTGAGAGTTTCAGGTCACACCGTCTCCTTCTCTTTATTCGGTTCCTGACTGAACAGATCCTCGGAGTGGGGGCGGCAACCAGCGCAGTGTTGTTATCTGGGAACTGGTGTAGTGAGTGTCAATGTGCCAGTTGAGCTCTGATCCGCTAACACAGATGACCTGAAATCAGCTGCCAACAAAAAACGTTCCAGCTAGAACTGGAAGTCTCCAATATAACCACTTTTAAAATCACCAGATCCAAGTTTTTATTTGCATTTGAAACCAAATTGCACACACTCGAAAATATCTACCCCCCCAAAGATCGCATGATTAGTTTCATCAAGATCAATGCATTATTCTCTGAGAACACAAATGTTAAAAAATAGCCAAAATATTCCTGGATCCGAACCCTGAACATAACCAAATCCATCCGATAGTTATGCGTCATCCTGTTAACTAACTAACAGACAGACAAAATGAACACAACCTCCTTGACAGAAGGTAAAACAATGATGCTCTTGTTCAGTTGCTACACAAGACTCTAACTGTCTCAGCCCATCAGGACGTCCCAGAAGTCTTCACAGTTATTGGACCACACCTAGATGAAATACTTGGTCAACAGGCTTGATCTTGTTGATTCTGAAAAATTCCTGGTCTCATTTTTGCTATGCTTAATCTAGGCTCTCATCATTATCCGTAAATATATATATTTAGCTTTGTTTGTGTTTATATAATTATAGAAATACCCTTTTTAAACTGTCACTACACCTGTATTGTATAAATTCCTCTCAACGAGCTGCTCCCTCGATCCACAGGACCAGCAGGAGTCCAGTGCGCCTCCTGAACCCGCCCAGCAGCCGCAGGAGGCCGCGGTGACCAGAGCGCGGTCCAGGGGAAGTTCAGGAGCGGAAGGGGGGGGCAGTGGCGATGGCGGCGGAGGGGGCGTGGCGGGTGGCAACGGCAGCGGACCGGAGCAGAATGGACAACCTCCCGCCGCTCGACCCCCGCGCGTGATGGAGAGCGAGGAGGACGATGACGAGGAGTTGACCTTGAAGTACGGAGCCAAACACGTCATCATGCTGTTCGTCCCCGTCACCCTCTGCATGGTGGTGGTGGTGGCCACCATCAAGTCCGTCAGCTTCTACACCCAGAACGACGGACAGAGACTGTGAGTGCTGCTGGATGCTGATAGGCTGGGAGATAATGTGGCCCATATTCAGATGGTGGGCTAATGAAAATACAATACAGCTGCTGCGCCACTAGATGGAGTCAATGCAACATGGACTGTATCTGTCCTCCATCGTTTGAAAACCAGGACATCAGTGTTATGCATTAGATCTTAAAACATTTTATATCTTTAACTCTTATCCAGAGTCATTCTAAATCTTAACCACAACAGTGAAGACAGCTACACACAGATTCCTCATGCAACACTTTCTATTTGACATGTCCCCCTCAGGATCTACACGCCGTTCCCTGAAGACACCGACACGGTGGGACAGCGGGCGCTCAACTCCATCCTGAACGCCACCATCATGATCACTGTGATCATCGTGATGACGCTGGTGCTGGTGCTGTTGTACAAGTACCGCTGCTACAAGGTACGACTTCACCTCCTGTTAGAGTGGCTGCTCTACATTCAGATGTATGAGAGATGTGCGAGCTGCTCTGCACCTAAACCAATAGATTATTAAAGAAAAAGTTTGTGAAGCACTTTCTGTAAAGCTGCACATTCCTGTGGAGGTTTATCATTTAAACTAAGTTTAAAATAACCTGCTTGAGTTTTAATTAATGGCAGTTTCGTCTAATGTTTAATGGTTTAAACCTTTAATCCGTTAAACTCCTGTTCAAGCCACTCGCTCTGAGCAGCAGACGGGTGGGGCCGAGCACTTCAGGACAGTGACCCACCCACCTGGTCGCCTTGGTAGTTTGAAAAACAAACACCAGAAGCACATTTTTGCAAGTTGAAACATTCCCATGACTTCTGCTCCACAGGTGATCCAAGGCTGGCTCTTCCTCTCCTCTCTCCTCCTGCTCTTCTTCTTCTCCTACATCTACCTCAAGTAAGCCCCCCCCCCACCCCCGCCCGAGCATTTGATCTCTGATAGATTCTCATGTCACGTTGTCCCTTCTTGATCGATGGAGTCTCACCAGGTTGTTTCCACCCTGTCTCTGCTTTGTCCAACAGAGAGGTTTTCAAGACCTACAATGTGGCCATGGACCTTTTCACCCTGGCGATAATCATTTGGAACTTCGGCGTGGTGGGCATGATCTGTATTCACTGGAAAGGACCTCTGAGGCTTCAGCAGGCCTACCTCATCATGATCAGCGCCCTCATGGCCCTGGTCTTCATCAAGTACCTGCCAGAGTGGACCGCCTGGCTTATATTAGCTGTCATCTCAGTCTACGGTAAATCCTGTCCTCTGCTCCTCGCTCTGACCTTTGTGCTTGTAAGGAAGAAAAACGTCTTTAATCAACTGCTTGAAGATGTGTTGGTGCTGCAGGGTTCAGTCATCTGCTTCCGTTTAGTGCGTGAAGACAAAGGGGAAACTCAAAATGTAAAGACAAAAAACTTGTTTGCAACCTTTTAGCCTTTTCAAAATAAAAAAAAACAAAAAGTAAAATGCAACAACTCCAGTATGATCAAGGATTTGATTTTCTTTCCACCTACATGTGTAAATGAAATAAAGAGGTGGTGTGATGAAAGTAAACACGTGTGTCGAGCCCTAAAGCCTTTACCCAAACACGTTAAGCAAACGTGTGATGAAAGACCGATCTACCAGGAGAGGAAGTGTGGACACTACAGCTGCTCGACCAACTTCTCTTTAGCTTCGCTCTTGATGAAGAGTGTTTTCGAATAAATAACAATCACACAGTCTCCACTCACTCAGAGACAGTTTGGCCTCCTGGTCTCACAGATGTCCAGCTGATGTGTTTTCATCTTTTCAAAGTGTCCTCTGCTTATCGGCCTCTGCCTCTGTCTTCTGTCCTCTCACAGATCTGTTAGCGGTGCTCTGTCCCAAAGGACCCCTGAGGATCCTGGTGGAGACGGCTCAGGAGAGGAACGAGCCCATCTTCCCAGCGCTCATCTACTCCTGTAAGACCGACTCTGACCATCCAAGACTCTTCTGGTTCAACAAACCTTAATCTGACCGTTTGACTCGCTCTCCTCTTCCCCAGCTACAATGGTGTGGCTGGTCAACATGGCCGACACAGAATGGCCGAAGAGGAACTCGACAGAAGCAGCTTCGCCGCAACAACTCCCTCAAGAAGGTGAGTGGGGGGGGGGTGGGGTAGGGGGAGTCTCCTGAGGCTGGATGTTCTCTTCCAGATTGTTGTTTAGTCTAACTGATAACCCCCCCTCTGCAGCCGTGGAGTCCCCCGGCCCCTCCAGCCCGTCACAGGACGACGGCGGCTTCAACTCAAACTGGGTCAACCTGCAGGAGCACCAGCTGGGAGCGCTCCAGTCCACAGACGACACCCGGCGGGAGGTCCAGGAGATGCCCTCTGATCGCCCCCCCGTTGATGATGATGACGACGAGGAGAGTGAGTGCTGACAGCAGAACCGTTTATATACAAACACAGACGCACAGTGTTTATTCAACCATGTGATCATCCACAGGGTCTGAAAAGGCCTAAATTCAATAACTGACTTAAATATGTTTAAATATACATTTTTAGGTTTTGAATATTGTAGACTGCACATGAATCCGAGTTGTATTCAAACCCAGATGATGTGACTGCCTCCTCCTCCTCACTGTGTAATCTTCATCCCTCAGTTCCCTCTTCTCCAAACACACAAAACATTTCCAGAATGTTTTTTCTCGTTTCTGTGAAATTGGTGTTAGGGAATGCGACTCCATGTTTCTGGCTGTGGACTGTTTTTAGTCGCAGCAGATTAGGAAACGATTATTCACTGCAATTGCTAGGTTTGGTGTTTGTACTGTTTTGGGGCCTGTGCTCTTTTCTAACCTGCAGCTTCAGTAAGTACGGGGTCGACGCTCCCACTTGTACAGTAATTACAGTAGAGAAAGGATTTCTATAGGGGCCGGAGCAACTCTTGTGTCTAAATTAACTCCATCCTGAATGTGGTGTCGTCCCGTGTTCTCAGGGGGCGTCAAGCTCGGGCTCGGAGACTTCATCTTCTACAGCATGCTGGTGGGAAAGGCCTCGGCCGCAGCCAGCGGCGACTGGAACACCACGCTCGCCTGCTTCGTGGCCATCCTCATCGTGAGTGACCACAGCTGCTTATATCTGAGTCAAGTCCCCACATCCTCCTCTCTGTCTCTCAGCGCCACATCCACCCCCCACGTTATGTGAACCGTAAACCGAGCTGAGGGTGTTTGGTACACAAGCACTCATTGTGTTATTTCCTGTTTTATTCTGTGTGTCTGCAGGGCCTCTGTCTGACCCTGCTGCTCCTCGCCATCTTCAAGAAGGCGCTCCCCGCTCTGCCCATCTCCATCTTCTTCGGCCTGGTCTTCTACTTTGCCACCGACAACCTGGTACGGCCCTTCATGGACCAGCTGGCGCTGCACCAGTTCTACGTTTAGCAGGACGCCGGCCTGACAACCCTCACCTACATCGCTCTCTGGCCAACAACACCAGAGCGGTCCCTTCACAGCCGGGGGGAACAAAGGATGATGCAGGGGCCCCTCCCGCCCCCCCACGTCCCCTCCTAAGAACTCATGATGATGGGACACATGTAGTTTTTGCTCTGCCTTTTCTTTCCGAGAGGGTTTTCCCCACAGCAGCTGTTCTTAGATATTTTATGTCTGTTTTAAACCAAGAAGTGACATTTCTGGCTCGACTTGGGACGTCACCTCTCGATCGCCCGTCTCAGGCACAAAGTGAGCGAGAAGGTTTTACCTTTGTTTATCCAGGGAAGCTTCTCAAGAGCTCGTCTGCGACCTTTCCCTGCAGCACCCTGCTTCACTTTCACACACACACACACTCACACCTGGGAGCTTCCCAGTACAACCACTCTAGCTGGGGCTCAGCAGGAGGTGCCTTGCTCATGGACACCTAGGCGCGGCAGCCGTTGAGCAGAAGGAGGTGATTCTCTGGATCGAATCTTCCCGTAAACATCTTCCTCATCTCCAATCCGTTTACATGACACCCCCCCCCCCCTCCCGTGATTCACCGGAGATTTGAAAGGCCTTCATCACACCAATGGACACTCGACAATAATAGGTGTTTTAGATCGGTTGGTAAATGTGTAGTTTGATTCCGTGTGAGCTGTCCGTCACCGGAGCGTGCTTTCCTCACCGCTGCTCAGAATGGTTCAGACCCTTTTCTTCGCTCTAGACACAAACTGAAGCTCTGACGCCGGAGAGACTCGCACCCACAAAGATTTGCACTGAACAGGATGCTTTGAGCTTGAGGATCTTTTCGCATGTGGGAAAGTGGTGGTGAAAAAGATGTAATCCAGAAATTTGGGTGTTGTTGTGACACTGATGCTGATTTCACCGTGTTTTCTGACCTTAACTCTTCCCTTAAATCACTTCTGAATTCACAGCCTGCATAGGAAGTAAAGTTCACACACACACACACTCACACCTGAGACCACTGAGCAGTTCTGCTGGAGCAGTTGGAGGTTCAGTGCCTTGCTCGAGGGCATTTCAGTAGTCGTAGTAGTCGTTGTCGTCGTTATTGTGGGACAGAAGTTTTTTTTATTTAAACACGTCCAGGGATTGTAACCTGTGGTCATCCGGTCACAAACTCTGAACCTTGAGGCTACAGCCGCCGTCATGACGCTCGCCTGGTGCTGTCTCGAACTATGCTACATCAAACTAAAACCAGTTTCTATACACACACATCGTTTTCTCAATATATGCAGAAGAGACATTTTGTACTTTTTGAAACGGGGGGGGGGTAGATGTTAGCACGGCTCCGACGGGAAATCTGAGGAAATGGGACAAAAATTGTGAAAGAAAAACTGAAAAACAAATGAGGGAGTAGATGCAGCTCAATTTGATCCATGACTTTGAGGAACATTTAGGAACAAATGATCCTAATTGACCGTTTTAATCAAATGGAAAAACCAAAAACTAAGAGTGTAATGTTCTGGACTGAAACATTGAGATGTGTGTGAACCTGTGGCTGAGCCGCGGAGTGAGGACGAGCTGCACCGGTCGCTCGCCTGATGTCCGACTCGAGTCTCGTGTTTGTCGAGAAAAGAAGTAACATTTGTTTCCTACTTGTTGTCGGGGAATATGTCGGGTGACTGGCTCTTTTTTTGTATTTTTCTTTCTTCTGTCCTTCACATGCATATGTGTGTTATGCAAGGTTATTCAATTCTGATTTTGTTCTTTTTTTAATAAACAATAAAACTTAAAATAGTCCCCTTTTTCTGTTTATTGCTAAAAACACACACACCAAATGTGTTGTGTTTTTGTTCCCAGTGTCGTGCACTGCAGCACTTACAGTGGTTATGTGTGAAATCATAGTCTGGTTTGGTTTTTGGCTTCATCTTCCGTGCCAAGTAGTGACTGTGCTTGTGGCCCCCCCCCCCTGCTGTTCATCCATCCTTTATCTGTAGCACTTATCAAGGGTCAGAGATCAGCTGGAGCCCGATCCCTGCTCCCTGTCTGCTGTCTTTAAGATTAACTTCGATGGACAAAGTTTCCGTCAAAACGTTTCTAATGGTTTCTACATCCACATTATCAATCAGCTGATAGAGCCATGATGACAGAGGTGATTCATCTACAATCATCTGCTCAGAGCGATCAGCAATTTATGAATTACACAATGGTAATGATCAAAAAATACAAAAACATACATCTATACTACATCATACTTAGCGTCAAAGTACTAGCACACTTTTTTTAATATCTTTAAAACTCAGGATATCTTGACTTCCCTTTCGTTAGAGTTTTGTCCATTCCTTTTTCTTAGTCTATATCTCATAAATCCATCTTTATGTGCAGGATTAAATCAGAGGACCACTGGTATTAAATCACTCGTAGAATGATAAGATGCTGGCACTCAGGAGACTTTGATAATGCTCCAAACTCCTGAATTCTCTGTCATGTCTTTCATTCATATGTAATTGTCGTTTAAGCCTCTTCAGGCTGGTTGAGAATCATAATGTTGTAGTTGTTTATCTGTTTTATGTCAGGTTATAACAAATCATATTTAGATATCAATAATTATGATATCTGAACTTCAGTAAGTGCTCAAACTTCTCCTTTGCAAACTAGATATAAAGCACACAACAGCAGATAAAGCTCAGTGACGTTATTAAACTGTTTCCTGTTGTTATTGTCCCCCTCTGCTCGGGAGGTCAAAGGTCAAGCCCAACACTGTTTCATAATTTCACACAATGACAAAACGCTCTCGTCTCTCACGCTTCATCTGCACAGATTTCCACCGAGCGAACCATTCCCCGGAATTGACGCAGAGCTTCTCTGCAGACGGTGGGAACAATGTGAAAATTCCTCTGCATGCTGATCCACTGGCATCCCGCGCTCGCCGGCCCCCGATGCCAACTGGCTGACGGGCGGCATGCCAGACCAGGAGCGCTGGATGCATTAGCTTCACCAGGGAGACTGTTAGGGCCGTCCTCGCTGGCAGGGACAGTGGAACAGTGTGGCAGATTACCCAGGATGCTTAGCCTCACACTGGGGCCCTCAGGAAGGCCTCATCCTGGCATGGGAGTCCTGCAGCTCAGCTAATTCCATGAGGCCTCTCCTGCCTGGGCTCCAGACACCTGCTCTGCTCAGATTATGTTGCTCTTGAAACTGTTTGGCAGCTTTTCCCAGAGAACACATCAAACCTGTTTTTCCCCAAATCCTGAAGAACTCCCCTCGACAGAAGTGAGGATCCTCTGTTTGTGTTTCATTCCAGACGTTAGATCAGATTTCAGATTTCTCTGTAGATCTTTAAGCTTATTGTTGACAACTTGATTGAGTGATCCGAGGTCAGCTGTCACTCACTGTCATCCTCCGTATGGTGTGGATTTAAGCAGGAGACGACATGTGTCACACCTGTGTGCGTTGGAGGTCTCCCAGGATAGCTCTGCTAAAGGGATTACTGGGCAGGGAGGGACGTCTGCTCCATGTGGGAGATGTAAGGAATTGAGGATTAGACTTAAATAATCGCTCCAGACAGGAAACAAGCGCAGACGCTCAACATCACAAGAGGAAAAGAGACGCAGCTCGGACACACAGAAAGACAAACTGCCAAAGAAGATGTCCAAGGACCAGCTGGAGAGCCTGGTGAAACGCATGGAGGAGACGCTCTCCGAGATGGAGCAGCTGAAGCTTCACTGCGGGAAGCAGAGCGAGGAGCTGAGCCAGCTGGTGGTGGAGCTCCGCAGGGAGAACCAGGAGCTGGTGGAGAATTACAACCAGCTCGCAGCGGAGATGAAGGAGGCCAAGGAGATCATCGACCAGCTACAGGACACAAAACATGCCTTTAATGCAAAGGAGAGGCAGGCACAGAAGCTCAGCCGCCACCTCTGAAGGCCTCAGGGGAGCAGGTGGAGGGGACCTGGTTCTGCAGATGGTAAAAGTTGAAGACGTGTAAAGACTGGGAGGAAATGGAAGCTAAACCGAGCTGTTCTCTGTAACGTATAGAAAGGGTGTTTGTTTGTCTCCATGTGTGTACATAAAGTTTAGTAATTTGAATGTTAACCTCCTGTGGTGTAGGGCTCTTTTTAAATCCACGGCTTAACGAGCAGGAATCCTGGACGTCTCGGAGAAACGTGGAAAGTGTGGACTCGTCTGAAAAGGGGGGGAAGATCTCACATAAAGAAATTGTGCTCATTTGGTTTCTATAATTAAAACAACAACATGCCTGGAAGCCAGGCACCAAAACCTGTAAAGATTTTATTTGATAGCAGCCACTGGATGCTACTTTTAGTTGAAGAAGTGGGTGGTCACGTATTTTTGTACTTTGTAAAGTCAAGGTGCTAAAAATACCCGATAATCCCTCCAGGCCGTGGACCTTGTGAGATGAGAAGCTCCAAGGTGCCTCCCACCACACTGGGTCTCAGTCCATGGGCCTTTTGCACAGCAGACGTAGGAGGGTGTTAACTATACTTCAGCCAGCCACCAGGGGGCGATGAAGATGCTTTGGCTTCACTTTGTGGGAGCTGCCATGTCGTCCCATCTTGTTGTTAAAATGTCTGAATGTGAAGATCCACGGAGTTGAAGACGTTTTGTGTTCATCGTGTTCTCTGTGATTTACCCCCCTGGTGTTTATGAGACATGCTGAGATCATTAGAGCTACACGTGTTCTATTGATCCTAAAAACCCTAATTAATAAAGCTTAATGAAACTGAGTGCTTTCTCAAATCTATCTGGGCAGCACCTCTGTCATGAAGGACAACTGGGTCACCAACAACACATGGTTCCCTCCTGCAGGGAGTGCGGCCGGCAACCCAGAATTTAACGTCTGTCAGATTTGGTTACAGACAAACACACATTTGAAAATGAAAGGCAGAACCATGCTTCTTTACCTGATCACAGTCTCGTGCACTTCACTGTCTCCTTGTTTGTGAAACATTGTTAACAGGGGCATAGCACCAGGGGCCCCTCGAGAACTGCAACCACACTGAAACCACAATTTTGTGAGAGCCCTCTTAAATTCTATGAATGAGACCCCATGTCACTGACTTTCTGCCAAAAGCCTCATTATTTGAGAGTTTGTTAATTTCAATGGGAGGAGAGGTCACTTTTTCCTGGGCCCTAAAGGTCCTTTTAATATTCTCCAGTTTAAAACAATAGTTTGATGTCAAATGAAAGTGACGGAGGCCAATTCAGCCTCTGGAGCATTTGATCAGATCACATCCCACATCTGGCCCGTGGAATGAAGGCACCTGGGCAGTTCGTCACATCTGGTCCAGAACATAGCAAAACATCATGTAAACCAAAGGTGGCGTGAATTTGTGTTGTACCATTCGGGAGATATTCATCATTTACCACATGGGCCATCAGTATGATTTACATTTTTCTTAGAAACTTAGAAAATGTTCAATCCTGCTTACAAATGGATTCATCAACAACAATAATATAATATGTAATAAAACACTCACAAGTCACGTATCTGCTGTGGTAATACTTTTACTTTTAGATATAAATACTTCAGTTCTTTTACATAAGAAACATGAATTCAGGACTTTCACATGCACCAGTGTATTTTTACTGAGACGCTTTTACTCCCAGCATCACATGTCTCTTTATAGGATCCTCGTCTACTGTACAGAAAACATACGTTGGTAAAATGAAACTGTACATGTGCTTCAAACCACAGCCGGATTCTACTGCTCCAGATGTACATTATATTCTATTTTGGAGCTATAAATGTCCCAGATGGCAAAATGTACGTTCTCAATGAAACGGTTGAGCCGGAGCTGGAGGTGGAAGCTTCATTCCTGGTTGATGGTCCACTGGGATCAACTGGCACAACGCCGAGTGGACACAGAGGTCGTGGTTACCTGTACACATGTGTTCTCTTGGATATTTATGCTCTTGTGAGTCATTTGGTTAAAGCTAAACTTGTTTTGTCTGTTTGGTGAATGATGCGTGTGAAGTGTCTGGAGCCCACCACGATGCTGCGGCCGCCTCCACACTCCGAATCAGTCCCAGACTCAAAGTCAACACAAGTACACATTACACCCGGATGTATTTTTACATGAGCCCACAATTACATAATATCAGCAGCTCTGGGTGTTTGTTTTTAGATGTCATTGGCATGTTCTGAAAAACCTCAACGCCCCCAAACACAGGAGAGAGGAGAGGGGAGGGCTCGATGAGACGGGAACCGTAAATTGGCTTTGGAAGCGGCAGCGGTGGTTTCCTCTTTAAAACCCAAAATAATTTCAATCGTTCAACGCGATATAGCAATTCAATAGTCCAACTCTTCTCTGGGACATTTAGTTTAAATCAAGATTAGTCTTTTGAATCATTGACAAGAGAAAATTAAACTTTGGCTTAGGGACTTTTTTTGTTTGTTTATGTGTGTGTGTGACTTTTTAAACCTCTAATGTAATGTTTGGGCTCCAGAGGAATGAGGACCTAAAAAAATACACTTCACATACTTTTATTGTTTTGTGCAGATCTTCACAGTCCTCAGAGGATGAGTCCCACTGACTTTGTGTTTTATATGAATGAGATTTTCTTTGAACAGATTGCTGTGAAATATGGTTCAGGATTTTATGGTCCTGAATTGAAAAAGTTTTGCCTCTGACCTTCATCCTCCAGTGCCAACATAAGGTCAAAACTTATACTTGGTTCAATCCTCTGACCAAACCTTAGAATTGATTTAAAAGTCCTGAAGTGTCAAAGTTAAACAGAGCAGCTTGCATGGGTGTAGCTGGTTAGACCAGGGATGGGGAGCAATATGACAGCGGTTGTATTAGTGACACAAAGACAACTCAGAAAATCTTTAAAGATCTCATGGAAATTATATATTTTCTGTAATAAAAGATTAATTAACTATTTACTAGATGAATTGGTTATAGGGGTAACTACTATACGACTCTCCAAATGTAATGCCTAACATGTCCACTTGTGGGCGTGTTGTGTTCCCTGCTCGTCGGATAATGCTCTGAGTGAAGGAAACACAACAACAGGGCGACTGTGATGAGAATAAGTCACAGATATTATTTTTTGAGTTGAGGTTAAAGTTAAAACTTGAGGCGACACAGTCACACATGGAAAAAGTCCCAATTCAAAGGTCGTTTCAAACTTCATTTCATCCTGAAACAAGCAGCAGATGGGTTACTAGATAAATATGCTTGGATAAGTTAACGATATATTATGAAGCTTTAACAAGAAACACATCGTGACAGGGACGTTGTGACGTTGACTGGATTAAAGGTGGATGAGTTAACGGCCAACAGCAGAAGGAGCAGATCACTGATGAGGTTCAAGATACAGGAAAAAACAAGGATGGAGGATTTCTTCTGGCGAGTTGTTTTGGCTAAAACCAGCAGTGAGCATCAGCATCATCACCATTTGACGTCAGACACCTCAACTAGCCTTTATCGTCCATTTGATACCAGAGAGAAGTCCCTGTCTTTGCTATGGAACCACTAGCTAAGGTGAAGCTCTGTTAGAGTTGTTTGGACAATCATCTTCATCATCTTCATCATCATCTGACGTCAGACACCTCAGCAAACAGCAGCAGCAGAGTGTGGTTGATGTATGTGTTCATAAGTATAGTTTTCAGCAATATCAATTTAACCTAGATTTAATGTATATGGATCGGAGGCTAACTGCTTTTTAATGCTTTACCTCAGAATTTTTAAATGTTTTTGCTGTTCATCAAGAGTTCTTAAAGACGAGTTTAAAACAACAACTGTGAATCAGTAAGTAAAGATGAAAGGAATTGGGATAATTATCGATATCCTCAATACAAAAATTTTGTTCCTCCACCCTTTAATTCAAACATCAATATTATAGATCTTGTACAATTATTATGTGCAAACAGACAATGTTTAAAAATCTGTTAAAAAGCCAGAAATGTTCTGGTGATTCTGAATGTTTTTGTCCTCAATGTTCCACCTAGTGAACATCCATGTTTTAAAACAATCTGTAGAACGTGTTATTTGTTCTTGTATTGTCCATTTAACAAATAAAAAACATGAAAAATTCCTTTATCTTATACAATATTAGGTCAAGATGATACAGATGTCTTTATACAGCAAGTTAAAAACAACAGGAGATGAGGCAAAGTGTTGATAAAAGGTAAAAACTGTGAGTTATCACTGAAATATGAACACTATCCTCCATATGAATTGTGTTCATATGGTGATTTCTATACTTCGTCCCGTGGTTTTAACGTCAGGAAAAGAAAAATCTGATTTAATATCTGTCAACAAACCTCCCAGTGAACATCCAGTTCTCTTTCTGGAACATTTCCATCTGAACATAATAACCCTTCACATTAGTGACTGTGGATGAGCGCACCCTGGTATTACACTGTTGGTTTCTGCAAAGTGGGAATCAACTTTTCAAGACCCTCATCTGGAACATGCTCGTCGGGGGGGACCGTGCAACGAACGAACACGCGCAACAACAGGCTGTTATTTGTACAGTGGGAAATTACAGAGTGCGCGTAAAAGCTGCCCATGTGCGCCAGGAGGGGCTGTAATTGCGCCGCGTGCGCGTTGGTTGAAAAGCGCGGGTGTGACGCAGCGGAGGAGATTTAACCAGCAGGACTTTCTCCTCTCCGGGTCGGTTTCCTGTGGGACAGAGAAAGAGACAGAGACAGAGAGAGACAGAGACAGAGAGACAGAGGAGCAGCAGGACAAACCTCCTCATTCACCAGGACACACTTCGTCTTCCAGGTCCAAGCTCCGGAGAGACACCAGCAGCTTCCAGCGCAAGGACCCGATCCACTAGAGCTCAGGGACTCTGAAGAACCCGCATCTGAACAGGGTGAGCAGGATTAGGATTTCACCTACAGGCGAAGACAGCTTCCACAGTCTCTCAATTTTCATCTGTTAGACGGAAAGTGGAAGGAAATGTTAACTTTTTGGGACTTTAATCAAAGACACTTTCAATCTGAAATACTTTTAATGTTGTAGATCAACAGTAAAAAGACACGTTAGGGAGTTAAACCTAATTTTCAATGTATCATATGAACTATTTAAAATATGAGTAATCCACGGAAAACACAAAAACAACACCTGATAGGATTTGTGTGATACCGCAGACATGTTGAATATATTTATGACACACGAGCTATGATTATGAATTCATTTCATTATTATTGTTGATGATTATTTTCCACATTGACCAGGTGCGTGGTGCAGACACGCCTCACACACACACACACACACACATGCACACACACACACACACACACACACACGGGGCACAAGACGCTGCTTGCCCCGGATGACTGATGAATAATTGTTAATGTGGTTGGATGGAGGCTCGACACAGCCCGAGGCTAAAGGCTTCGTGAGATGGAGCGATCAGGGGTTAATTGGCTCGAGACCCAGAGTCTGGTTTGGTTTGAGAAGAGGATCAGTGATGGATCCGATTTTCTGTTGATAGTGGGAACTGGTTTATTGCTGGGAGTCATTTATCAAACAGGAAAGACTGTGTCAGTGTGACTCTGCATTAAAAGAACATGTTTTACTGTGACATCCTGCTGGGACGTTTCAGGTCACCACTCATTAAGGCTGTGGAAGAATCGTTGGGTCAGTAAGTCAATCATTTAAAGTCCTAAACAAACATCCACTGGTTTCAGCCTCTCTGAAGGTTTTCTTTCTTTTAGAGCTCGTCTCTTCTTGAGTGTAAAGTGGATAACTTTAATTTCTTACATGTTATAATCTATAAAGACAGAGGGTGAATGGGAAAAAGCAGTCCGCAGTTGGATTGGGAATGGAAATGATCCGTGGGGCAGCTCCCCAGGGGGTCTTCCTGCACGGTCTCAGATTACCAGCAGCACCAGCAGCACCACCCAGTCAGGGGAGATGACTCCAGCAGGTTGCTCACTTTGGGGCTCCTCACATCAGACATGCTGACTGCCTGTCGTCTCTCTGACATAACCGGCCCTCTGTTCGCTGTTTCACGGCTGCGGGCGGTGGGGGCATTCGGTGGCCATGGCTGACGGGTCAGAGGTAGTTTGGCAGCTCCAGCCAACCACCCCCATCCCCCCTCCACCCTTCCACCAACCCCCACCCCTGCAGGAAACCCCCCATTTGCCCTGAAAAAATAAAATAAACAAACAGCCGCTCCACATGCAACAAAAGAGACATTTTTTTTAGGTCAGTTAAGCAATTAAGTGAGGAGATAGCAGAGAAAACAATGTCCAGGTTCTGGATTGATTTAAGGCTGCTGGAGACACTTATTATCAATTAATAGATTGATTAATTATTCTTAAAATGATAGAAAATAGTGGACAAACTGTTCAGGTTGACTAATAAAACCAGCGTCTGTCTAATAACTGCAGGAATCTCTGTCTGTTTGTCTGTTTGTGTCTCATGTGTCTTGAGATCAGCTCTTCTCTTCAGCTTCACACTTGGCACGTGTATCGTTAAGAGAACAAGGAGGTGCAGAGTCTGAACTGGTGTGATTTGGACACATGGATCGTTAAAGATCAGTAAACTTAGATTAAACAGGATCATTTCACGACATATTTTGGTCAAACCTCAACTGAGAAAATCTAAACTGTCACAAGTGCCTGAATATTTGATAACTTGCTCCTCTGTGCATTAAGAATATTCTTCAGAAGCTACATAAGTTCTTTGCTGAAACCTTGTAAACCTGAAACCAGCGCCGTGCTGTGGTCGAAGTCATCAGTGCAGCCGCAGACGTCTTCCACATTCAAGGTTTTCATCAGACTTCCCTGGAACCAGAGCGACAGATCCAGCTGCAGATCATCAGCTGTGGTCGGTGGCTTCAAACCAAAACCACAGAAACAAGCTGCTGCATCAGTCACGTTCAGCTTGATGCTCAAAGATCCACGATAAACCATCACTACACATTGATTTACGTACTTGGAAATGTTTGAGGAAATGCAGATGTTAACAGCCCCTCGGCCAAATCCACAGCAGATTCCTTTTGTTATTTATTTGCTTTTGTTTTGTTCAGACCTCCGGCCGTCTCTTTCTGCCCTCGTAGATCTTCTTTGTTCATGTTGGCCTGTGCCTCACTTCCTTTATTGTCTCCCCTCTCGTTGCCCTGGCTCGCTTCCGAAAAAGTTGCTCAATGTGTAATAACCTCCATTAGTCACAGTGACTAACTCTGGATCCTCTGGGTGTTTCTCTCCCAGGGAACAATGAAGATGCTGCTGCCTCTGGTGATCCTCCAGCTGCTCCTGGCTCCAGCTCTCATGGTAAACTCCCCAAACACAATCAACACACTCTAATAAACCATAATGAAAGCTGTCAATCTTTTTATAGGATCTTTAAAAAAATAAATGGAATTGACACTTTTCTTTCTCTCTTTCAAATCCCTGCAGTTTTAACAGTATTTCAGGTGTAGAGTAGAGATCCATTGATTATTCAAATTATCCATTCATCCAGTGAAAACTACACCAAGTGTTGATGTTGTTTTTGAATCTGTAGAAGAATAAAAACAGTGAAAGTTTTCATATTAAAAATGGAAATTTTGCAGAGGTCATAACAAAATAAATCACTTCCAGATCCATTCATATTTCGTTGTGTAGCTTCGAGGCTTGTTTCTGTTATGACTTCATTCTTGATCTTTGAAGCAAAGAAAACAACTTCACAGCTCAGCTTAGTTTTTGTGTGTCTCACCTGCTGTTGTGTACTCAGGTGCCCAGTGTGGATCGCTGGGACACGTGGGCGCCGTATGGAGAATGCAGTCGCAGCTGCGGCAGCGGAGTGACCATGAGAACCAGACGCTGTATCACACTCAGGTGAAGTTTTTTATCTGACTTCATCTGCATATACACACCAACATGTCTGCACACGTGGATAAACACACACTGGTAACACACACTCGTTGTGAGGCTTCACACACACACACACACACACACACACACACACACACACTCTTTTCCTGTCTGAATGAAGCTAATTGTGAGGTTCAGGGGCACAGACAGTATCTTGATTGTGAAAGAATGCCTTGAAGTCACATGGACGTGGAGGGAGCGGCTCTTTAAAGGGCTCTGCTTCCCCGGGTGTTGCCTGCTGGCGGCTGCAGGGATCAGATGAGATGGGGAACGTTTGTTTATCTGCCTCCCTTTTATTTGAAATCAACACTTCATGGTTTTACTTTGTTGTGTTTTAGTTATGTTTAAAGTACGATTTTGATTAAAGATGGTTTCTGTCCATCTTGAGTTTGGTCTGACATGATTCTCACACATCTGAATAAATAAGAAAGGTTTTTTTATCGTAGCTAATTGAAATGTATAGTTCAGTATAGTCCAGTAATTTCTGATTTATAGTTCAGGTCACATTGTAAATCTGAAGTTCTGCTGCTATAGTTGAGCTCTGGAATGAAACTTCTGATGTTAAAAGAAAAACAGACGCCACAAAGGTTTGGAAACGATTCTAAACTAGAACTGAAGTGTAGCTGTGCCTCAACAACAACTTGGAATATGATAAAAAAGCTGAGTTATGACTTTTAGTAGGTCGACAGACGAGCGCCAGACAGAACATGTCGATGAAGAAGCTTCTCTGACGTGTCCAAACACTTTTCTGATTCACCTTATTTGATATTTGGACGCTTTTACGTGAAGGAAAATGTTGTTTTTTCCCTTTGACACATGTGTAACCTTGTTGTGAGGGAATCAGAACCGAGGCTGTGTTTGATGCTGCAGGTTGTCAACATGTTCCTGCAGCTTGTCAGTGAGTCAGTCGTCTGTTACCGAGTCTGTTCCCCCACTTCTCCTCCAATGATGAATCATTTTCGGGACGTCCTGCCTCCTCGCCCCTCGTCTGCCCCTGATTACACCTCCGAATAGGAGTGACGGGTTGAATCATTGTTTGCTTTACAGGAACTCCCATTTCCCCCAGATATTCACCTAAGCATAAGATTACCTGACCCTGATCCAAGTGACTCACATCAAGCGAGTTTGTCATATCATCTGCTCAGGGCTACAATCACTCACACAGAGATCTGCCCATTTCTCCACCTTCCTGATGTGTGTGGAAATAGAAATGCTCCAAATGTTTTATTTTGTGAACGACTGTCGGGACACGTTTTAGTTTGGGATCTGGCGCGTTGACAGGAGGTTTGTTTTTCCAGGCTGAAGGGCAGGGACTTCTGGGGAGGACTTAATCATGAGTTATCAGCCCGGCTGGAAGGGAAGGTGGCAAAACAAGCTGCTGTCTCACGGCTCAGAGCCGAGCATGTGCGCAGATGTTTGGGTTCAGCGGTGTTGCTGTTCGGGCTCCTGCTGTGCTGAGAAGTCAGTTTCTTTATAGGCACAGATTAAAGAGGAATGCCACTTAATGTCAGAGCTGAAACGGGTTATTTCTGAACTCCCAGACAGTTTGTATTTGCAACATGTGCTCTGCCACCTCACCTACTCATTAACTGCCACTGTGTAACAGTGAGGACCCAGAAAGTTTAAATGCAACGGTAGTCAGAAACTACTCCAGATGGTTTTTACAGAGCCCGTGAAGTTAGTTATTATATTTACATAATCTCAGTTTAAGCTTGATAATTCAAACTTTTACACAATCCTGCGTCACAACCTGGAGGCGTGAAGTTGAGAGGAGGAATATTATATACGTGT
The DNA here is from genome assembly GCF_949316205.1 of Platichthys flesus. NCBI lineage: Eukaryota > Metazoa > Chordata > Actinopteri > Pleuronectiformes > Pleuronectidae > Platichthys > Platichthys flesus. Next base: position 3,660,879 of record NC_084954.1, read on the forward strand.
GCATAAAATCATACATGTATACATAAACAACAGGAGAGGTTTTGCATACACACAATAATAATAAAACCTCTTTTCAGCCTCTGTCTGAAACTTACTCAAACTCCTGTTGTAAGAAGATAGAAGTCAAAAACCTGCATCAGGGTTAATTCATGCAAACGTCAGCCAATCATGTCTCATATTCACGCTTCATTTTCCACACGCAGGACTGATGGAGGACACAACTGTGTTGGACCAGACAAGTCGTACCGCTCCTGTAACATCCAGGTGAGCAAACACAACTCCAACACAACACAAAGCAGATTTTCTTCAAGGTGAAGTCTTTCACTGACCTTTGACCTCCTCCCACTCTTCCCCTCAGGACTGTCCGGAGGGATCCAAGGATTTCCGCGAGGAGCAGTGCTCCCAGTTCGATGGGACGAACTTCCAGGGGAAACTCTACAAGTGGCTCCCCTATTATGGAGGTCAGAACCACAGTGGAGTGGATGGGTTGGGCTGCTGTGGGAACACTGGGCATGAAACACAAATAATGTCGATGTTCCTCATAAATGAACAGATGTTGAATTCTCTCTCTGACAGCTGAGAACCCCTGTGAGCTGAACTGCATGCCCAGAGGAGAAAACTTCTTCTACCGTCACCGCAGCGCCGTGGTGGACGGGACGCCCTGCCACCCGGGACGGAGGGACGTCTGTGTGGACGGCGTCTGTAAGGTGGGCCGTGCAGGATCAAACCTTTTCAGTCATTACATAAGTTTCAGTCTCACATATGAAGAACGCAGCAACAGGATTTACACGTTCACCGAAACACTGAACAGCCACAAACATTTTATTTTTGTTAAATCAGACAAAACTTCAAACTCTAACCAGGTTCTAAGATTCAAGTTTGAGGTTAAGAATGAAGCTTCACATAGTTGAGATGTGTTTATTATTCTAAACTAATATTGTTATCATGCTTTTTCCTCATAACATATAAATATATAATTTCTTCTGCAGCGTCTGGGCTGTGACAACATCCTGGAGTCTGCTCAGCAGGAGGACCCCTGTCTGCAGTGTGGGGGCAGCGGGCAGTCCTGCCGCCAAGTCAAGAACAGCTTCACCGTGCGAGACCTGCCCAACGGTAGATCGCACAACATGAACACAGACACACACCACTACTTCCTTCTCTTTGTGCGTCAGTCATCTCGCCATCTTGGTGTATTTTGTGTATATATGCTCAAAATAATGTATATGTTATGGTCATTAGGTCTGACAATCTGTTTTCACAGATGTATTATCAAAATATTATTATTTTTCTGACCTGCATCCATCATATAATTGTCAATTTATAATAATTTGCCAATCAATAAAACGTATTTTCACCTCAGGCTACAACCAGATGTTCATCATCCCCGTGGGAGCGACCACCATCAGCATCAGGGAGACGACGGCTTCACGCAACTACCTCGGTAAAAGTCTTTTACTTTCTAAAAGCGGATCCACAGAGAAACAAACAGTCTTCCTTCATCAGACAGTGTTTTAATGTTGAATCTTTCCTTCATGGTCAGCGATCAAGAACCTGCGCGGTGAGTACTACCTCAACGGCCACTGGGTGATCGAGTTCTCCAGGGCTACACCCATCGCCGGCACCATGCTGTACTACCAGCGAGGAGCCGAGGGCGACAACGTCCCTGAGACCATCATCGGCCGCGGCCCCACCACTGAGCCCCTGGTGGTTGAGGTGAGATCACACACTCTGGTATTTATATATAGTTTCCTATCTTTGTCAAATCTCTCTTTCCAAATCTCATAAGGTGCGTTTATATTAAACAACATACATTTAAAGTATTAGGATTCAACCTCAGGGGCCAAGAATATCCACAGCATCTGTCCATAAGCTTGTTTATAAGGTTGCATTTGAGATCAGGGGGAGTAGAACAACAGAAGGGTTCGTCCTATGAGGATCGTGAATCTGAACCCATGGTCATTCCTGATTGGTCTTTGTTTACAACCCTCCTCCCTCAGCTGATCAGCCAGGAGCCAAACGCCGGCGTGGAGTACGAGTTCTACCTTCCCAACGGACGCTCCAGAGAGGGCTACTACTGGAGCTTCGGCTCGTGGTCCGCCTGCAGCAGAGAGTGCGGATCAGGTTCGATTCCCTCGTACATTTCTCTCGACTGAAGCTTCACAATCCTGCTTCTCTGGAGACGACTCAACTCCCCCCTTTCTCGTCACTAGGCTACCAGTCTCGCTTGGTCTTCTGCACCATCGACAACGAGTCCTACCCCGATTATCTCTGTGCGTCTCTGCCGAGGCCTCAGACCAACCGCACCTGCAACCCACACCCGTGCCCCGAGGTCCACAGGTGAATGTCCTCTGATGAAGTGTGCAGAATGTGACTGTCCGAGCAGTTCTTGACTTGTGTGTGTGTGTGTTGTGACTGTCTGGAAGGATGGCGTACCTGTATCCGCCACAGTTGTGGAGAGCCTCACAAAGACCCAGAGCCCATGTATTCAGGTAACTCAGGGCCTGTGGTCGTAGTGATAGTTGTAGGTGACTGCAAACACAGGGGGGATCTCAGTCTTCACATAGTTATCTAGTTAAAATCCACTCCGTCCTTTGGATCGACAGCTGGAAAATGAAATATCCTTCAGCTAGAGGCCTCATAAAAGTGAAATAAATGTCTATCTCACAAACTCTCCCCCTTCAGATGTGTTTGACTCTGTGTTTAGCATTGAGCCTGTTCCTCATAGAAGAAGAAGAACGAAGGCGAGGGGCAACTGTCGAGCTCAGAGATCTTTTCAATAGATGTCGTTGATCCTGGACACGTTTGATTTGAACGTCTCTCCCTCCTCAGAGAGCGAACAGTGATTTGAAACCAGATTTCCACTAAGGGCCTCCTTCCCTCTGCAGCCTCCCGCTGTGTGACCCCTGAACCTGATCTCTGAGCTGGGCTGCTGCCTGGTAGCTGCACTGTAAAAACTCTGTCCCTGTCCGTTAGTGTAGCTGATGTGCAGTGAGGGGGTCGTAGGTCAAAGGTCACCGTGCAGGGTGTCAGGGATTGTGTGTATATGACTGTGACGCAGCAGCAGCAGTGATGTGGTGGTAAATAGCTGCTTCACTCACACACTCTGGTATTTCCTGCTCATTTACGTTGATGCTGGTGCCGCTCAGAAACCTGAGACGTTAATAAAACCCGGGCGAAGCTAAAGCGAGTCCTCGTTGTCGCTCGATTTAGAGAAATGCTGCAGGGAAGACCAGAAACAGAACGTGAGCTGCATGTGTGAGCTAAATTAGAAGCAGAGATTCTAGAGCTTGTTTTTTTTTGGGGGGGGGGGGGGGGGTGCTTTCTAGTAAGTGCTGCTTCTAGCAATTAGTAGGACATACTCCTCCATGTTTTTTTGAGTGCTTGATCGTTGTGGGATCTGTTGTGTGTCTCTCTAGTTTTGTACAGTCTTTACCTTTTATTTACTATGACAATGTTTGTTTTGAACTAACACAAATACAATTGTATTCATTTTGAACGTGTTCCAGCTTCTCAGATGTGCGTTTGAAATATGAATATCTTTGAGTTTTTGATTGTTGATTGGACAAAACTATTTCAACTATTTCAGGTCGTCACTTTGGGCTCTGGTGAATAGTGATGAGAATTTTCACTCATCTTAAAATGAGATGATAGATTAACCGATAATGAAAATAATCGTCTGAAAAATTTTAGTTTTTCAAGTCAAAAACTTCCCATGTGACACTGAGTGAGGTTTTGATAAAGAAGTGTTTCACCTCATGGAGATTCCTCAAACATTTTAGAATAAAATTCTCACCGGTCAGAAAACAGAAGTCAAGCACCAATTTCAGATCTCAGAGGAAGCTGGACATATTTTCTGTTTTTGGAATGAAACACTTCCCACCACCTCCTGGATCTGCACCAGTACACCCCCCTGATTTGTGTCCCTCCTCCCTCCTGTCGGGTTTCCCAGCTGGAAAACCGGGGAGTGGAACACCTGCTCTGTCACCTGTGGTGGAGGCTCCCAGGTTCGCAGTGTTCAGTGCAACTCCCATGATGCATCAGGGACCCGCGTGGTGGAGGATGCCGTTTGCGCCGCCTACACCGAGGCACCTCCGTCTCTGCAGACCTGCAACATGCACAAGTGTGCCGAGTATCATGTGACCAGCTGGAGTGTGGTGAGTGGACCACTTTGTTTGTCATGATGCAGCACCGATAAGATAATGTGTCTCATGTGAGGTGACACCCATGTTGTTGTGTAGTGCTCTGTGACCTGCGGGTCGGGGGAGCAGACCAGAGAGGTGACCTGCCTGGGGTCAGGTGGGATGAGGCTGGAGGAGACTTCCTGCAGCACGTTGCTCCGCCCACTCGCCGTCCAGCCCTGTGAGATGGCCGCCTGCCTGAAACAGATCAGCTGGCACGTTGGCGATTGGGGCCTGGTGAGTCGGATGAGCACAAACAAGTCGTGTGAAACATCAAGTCATCACTTCTCGTGAAGTCTGTTTTCCCCTGTCACACCCATTCTGCTACAAGTTCTCACTAGTTTCTCCATTCACTCCCCCCCCCCCCTCCAGTGTTCAAAGAGCTGTGGCTCCGGCTCTCGAGAACGCAAGGTGATCTGCTCGGACCGCGAGAGGAACCTGTACCCAGTGGGCCGGTGTAACGCCCACCCCAAGCCCACCACAGTGGAGCGCTGCAACAGGCAGCCCTGCTACAGTCCACAGGGTCAGTCTGTGCATCACCTTTCTAACCCTAACCCTAACCCACTCTGTAACAGTTCAAACTTCACCTTCACTTAACTCCACCCGCTGCATCACTAGGAAAGATGTTCAGGACCTTTCTCCTCCAGAATCTCCTTGAAGAAAATCTAAAAAAAGAGTCCAAAGGGGAACACGTCACTGTATCCAGATAATTCATCCACATGTTGAACTGAACACGTGTTTGTTCTCGACCTTTTCTTGTAGCTGTCCCCAGCGTCCAGGACCCACGAGGACACGACAACACCCAGACTGTCTTCCAGCCGTACACTCCGGATCACGCAACAGGTCAGTGTCCGTGTGTTTGTCTGGTGACTGGTGGAGTTGAGATCATGGAAACGGTTCAATTGATCCAGTATAAACTGGTGACTATCGCTCGTCCTGTTATGTGTAAAACTCTCAGGGGAACCAAGGGGAACCCAGAGGATTACGGTGAAGACAACAACTCCCATGATCCCACGCTGCGTCATGTGTTAGGTCTTTTGTTACTGTTTTGATTGAGAGACTCCTAGTGGCCAAAGTTATTTCTGCAAATGCAATCCGATAAGTTCTCTAAAAAAGTAAAGCTTCCTTCTCATCACGATTCGGACCGAAGGAAATGAAATGTAGGTGTGAAGGCGCCCTGATCCTTTCTACCCTCCAGTTCCCCCTGAACCCCTCGTCCTCCTCCTCCATGCCCCCGCCCCGTCCCCATCCAGCCCCTGTCCCAGCACTAATTATCCAGGCCTCATTGACATGTTTTCAGGGGTCATCGGCCATTGTCGGCCTGATTAAAATACTTCCGAGGCACTGAAGTGTGCGAGTGCTGGCTGTGGTGTCTCTGGCATGTTCTGGCATTTTTCAGAACCCAGTGCTGTCCCCAGTCTTCAGGAATGTGTGAGTTTGACGTCTTGCGTGCGTCCACTTCCTGTGTGATTGTGTCCTCTGGATGCTTGTCCTCGTCGTCCCAGTGGATTCTCCATCGTTCTCTGCTCCATCTCTCCAGACACTAATAGGTCGTTGAAGTGTTATTGGTTTCGGCGTGCTCCTGGTCAGTTCCCTTTGTGTTTCGGCCTCGTCGCTGTGTGGCCTCCAGCACAATGGCTCCAGACTGTATTGTGAAAAGCTGATGTACGTGTGAAGTTCTTCTTCCTGTCTAGTCAAAACACATGAGCATGTACAACGTGTGAATTCTCAGTCCGCAGGCCGGAGACGGACCCGACCCAGACGAACGCGGTCCAGGACCCTCACGGCTCCGCCCCTGCCCTCCACTGCAGCCAGTCGCGTTACGGCTGCTGCCCGGACAGACGCACCTCAGCCGGAGGCCCCCAGGGTCTGGGCTGCCCACAGGCCGCAGCTCCCACTCCTGTGCAGCCGTCCTGCGTCCACACCAGGTACCTGCCTCCAACCTGCCATTACACTGTGGTGGAGGTTATTCATGGAGTCTGATCCGAGGCCTTTAGCTCCTTTTGCTTATTGTTGTCCTGCGTTCACGGCGTCAGCCACAGAGCTGAACCCAGGTCTGTGTAAATGGGACACAGCCACAGCCGCGGGACGGACGCCACCGCTGTCACACGTCACGCCTCTGATTATGTAAAGCTGCCATTCCCTGAAAAATCTCATCCGGGGGCGGAAGTATGCCGGCTCCTCTGGTTCAGTGTCAACAAGCAGCGTAATGAGGGGGTCTTCCTAACGACTGCATAGTGGGATCTACCAATGAAAGGGTCTTTTTCTGTGTGACCTCTAACCAGAGATCGTTTTTCCATTATGCACGACCACAGTATTCACCACTAAAACACCATGTTGGACTCGAGGTTTGCTCAGAAATGTCACAGTTGTTATTTTCGTCAGTAACTTCAGTACAAACTGTTTTATTTATTTTTGAACTTGTTCTCCTCTTCTCCTGGGTGACAGTTATGGCTGCTGCCAAGATGGCGTGACGGCCGCTCAGGGCCCCAACAAGGAGGGCTGCGTGGAGTTCGTGGCCCTTGCCCCCACTGTGAGTAAATTCACAGTTTGATAAAAGGAGATACTTGTTTGATCTGAATGAGAATAAGATTGAGTGATGATGTGTTTCCCACAGACTGCTCCTTCCCTCCCCACTGAGAACGCGGTGCAGTGTCGCACCACCACCTTCGGGTGCTGCTACGACCGCACCTCACCTGCAGGGGGACCCAACGGGGAGGGCTGCCCGAACCCACCCAACCACAGTAAGGAGATGTACAGGCCAACACAACTTCTGTTTTTTTGTTTAAATGAATGAATCAAATATTATGTTACTGGGATTGGGGGAATTTCAGAAAGATAAAGGAAGAGAGAGAAGACAGGGAATCACCTGAAAACAAAGGTTTCTCCACTGGTGCTTTTAGTATTGTTTATATTTCTATATTTTAAATATTTTCACTGCACACATACACAACAGCAGATTCCTTGTCTGTGGAAACCAGCTTGGCAATAAAACCAGATTCTGTTTCTAGCTGGACACGACCCAGAGACTGATTGCTGTTCACAGTGAATCTCTAGAATTCAAGGGTTCTCAAGTTTATGTATAGTTTACATGTCGGTCGTACCTCCAATACTTTGTAGAAACACACTTGTAGAACTAGTGAACTGTTACTAAAAACTAAAATAATTTAAGTAACATAAAAGTTCTAAGTTTAGTGTCTCTTCATTAACCACACGTTGCTGTTACACAAACCCTCCTTGAGATAAAGTGATTAATAGATTCAAGATTCAAGAAGATTTATTATCATTTCCAAACATGAGGTACATGAGAGGGAATCAAACTAAGTACTGAGGTCAGCAGTAACAGTAGAATCTAAAAACTAAGCAGAATCACAGATGAATGCAATGAAATAAAATCAATAGGACAGTAGAATATCAAACTAACTTTAATCTGGAGCCTGCTCTCCTTCTCTGTTGCAGTCGAGCGCTCCATCTGCTCCCTGCCTCGTGCCGCCGGCTCCTGCAGCAGCTGGACCCCACGCTACCACTTCGACGTCATCACCTCCAAGTGTGCACACTTCTGGTACGGCAGCTGCCACGGAAACAGCAACAACTTCATGACCCGGGCCGAGTGCAACAGGGCGTGTCAGGCCCCTGCACAGAGCCAGCAGGGCCCCGAGGTGCTGGCTCCCGCTGGAGAGCCAACATCGAGGAGAGAATCCACCCCTGGGAGGCCCACATCTGGAGCAGGCTCTTCATCTGCAGGAGGATCCAGAGCAGGCGGGTCCACCGCTGGAGGGTCCACAGACGGGCAGTCACGCAACATGGGGAGGATTTTCACAGTCCAGGGAGGTTCGAGCACCGGCACCGGCAGACAGGCCACAAGCGCCGCCACAAACGCCCACAGAGCTAGAAGCTACCTCCGGGTCCGCCGGCCTTCCCCCGTCACCGCTGCACAGCACAGCGGCCCAGCAGCGAGGTAAGACCCCGGAGAGCCAGGGAGCACGGCAGACCCTCTGCCTGCTCCGGCCCTGACGCCACTGGTCCTTTAGCTCTGTTCACACCAGTGCTGCCCTCGTGAAGGAGCCCCTCTGCCCCACCACGATACTGTGGGGCCAGAGAGCGAGCTGAAGGAGAAACATCATCCAAAGACAGTCACTCACCTCCGTGATACATTATGATAATGAAGTTGATGTTAGAATGCTCCACAAACACTTTTAAACAGTTGAACAAAAGTCAGACCATGAAGGGTTCTTGTTAATAATCTCATTTTTAGTCGTCTTCAGTAAAAATGTATCATCTGTTATCGTAAGAGACTCAATCTTCTTTACCCAAGTTTTTGAGACTAAATGATCTGATTTAAAGAGTAACTGACCTCCGGTGGTTTAACTCCTCACCTGGCTGCAGTGATGCAGAGGTGTAACCTCAGGGTCAGTCAGTGCTGTGAGGTCACTGTGGTCTCCAGCAGAGTCCTGCACCCACAAAGCTCCAGACCCCACCTGGTGGTTGAGTTGTGTTCTGGGGAAAAGCTCCTGTTTCTAGAAGCATCATTTTAAAACAAGTTGCTTTTATTTAATTTCTAACCCGTACCTGTGAATTAAAAACGAATACATTTTACCTGTCGGGTCCTGGAGCCCTGACCCGGTGCAGGACTCACAGATCCAACACAGCAGAGTTCAGAATCCCCGGTTTTCCTGCCTGATGTTGAGTTACTCTTTAAAGACGACTGTTCACACTTTGTTAGGATCTGTCCAGCAGAGTATTTGCTATGTGCTGTGCTTTAGTTTGTGCGTCACGCTCTTCATGTAGAAAGCTTTGCTTCGTAGAACACTTGCTGCAGCTCCACAGACTCTCACACTCACGCCTGCTTCAGTAGCTACACCTCGTTTGTGTTGTTTTAACCTCGACACCACGTCTGGAGAAGTTGAGACCCTCACGCCGACGCTACGCGGACTCCTCTCTGTTGGTTTCTGGGACTTTTCCTGTTCTGTGGGGAGTTGGTTTCCTTCTTGTTGCTGATCTGTTCCCTCTTCCTCACCGTGTCAGCTTTGTGTTTCCACCTCAATGTCTTCAGATCAAACTAATAAAGGTTCCGTTGTGATGCCTCACGTCCTCGTCTGTGTGTCGTCACTAAACTCTGTCGTGTCCACCTCACACGCTGTGTAGTTGTGTTGTGTTGGAGTTGTCGCTGGGAGATGTTGCTTGTCCACTTCTTACTCTGGGTTTTATCTGGTGTCAACAAAACTGTCCTTCGTCGTCTGGTGTGTGTCAACATCACCTCCTAGTTTTTAACATTAGTTCATGTTGTGTATCTTTGTGGTCTCGAGGGTCAACATTGTGTGTGTGTCTGTTTACCCGTTGCATGTTCAGTCTGTTGTGTCTTCTGCTCTCATTCTTTCTTCTGCTGCCGGGTTGTGGCCGTTCTTTATGTCTGCTGTGGTGACGACTAATCAAAGAACCAACAGGAGCATAAAGTGACTCTTCTTTCTTTTCATCCTTCATTCTTTGTTTCCTACATTCCTTCACTCCCTCCTTCCTCCATTCCTTCTGTCCTTCCTTTATTCATTTCATCCTTACTTTTTTCCATTGCATCTTCCTTCTTTCCTTTCTTACTTATGCCTTCCTTACTCCCTTCCTCTCTTCCTTCCTTTCTACCTTCCCTCCTTCACTCATTCTTTCCTTCCTTCCATATCTCCTTTTATCATTCCTTCCCCCCTTCCTTCCTTCCTCCCTACCTCCCTCCTGTATCACCTCACGTTCCTCAGTTTGACGCTGGGTGAAGTGACCATCGATAAGTCGGACCCCTCCACAGTGGAAGCTCTGGTGGGCCAGACGGCCGTGCTGCCCTGCAGAGTCCGTCCTCCGCCGTCCTCCACCGTCATCGTGGAGTGGAGACAAGAGGGTGTCCCTCTGTCCACTCACAGGTCAGTAACACACACACACACACACACACACACACACACAGTCTGTGACTTCATGGACATTTCATTGAACCTGTTTTAATGAAGTAACAGCCAATGACCAGGGTTTCTGTCTCACTCCTGTGACAACTCTTTTCTCCAGATTTGGTCCAAATGTTCACCTAGGCTCCCGAATTGAATTGAATAGATTTTGGGGGTCAAAGGTCACTGTGGTCTCTTAGCATATCTCAAGTTTGCCTTCGGGACATTTCTTCACATTCTGACCAGTTGTCACTTGGATCCAAAGATGAACTGATCAATGGTCAAAGGTCACAAGTCACAATGACCTTGTGTGAATCTGGTAAAGAATGTGCTCTGGCTCCACTGGGTGGTGATCTTTGTTTTTTTCCTCAGGCATCACCAGCAGCCCAATGGCTCCCTGTTGGTTGGTCCTCTCACCAAGTCGGACTCTGGTTGGTTTTTGTGCTTGGCCACTCGGGAGCGTGAGAGAGATCACCGCTACATTTACCTCTCCGTCTCAGGTGATGTCATACATTTACACCGATTTAATAAATATTACTGACAACTTTTGAAACAACTTTAGATATGACATAAATACACATACAAGAGTGCAGATAGTCATGTAAATTGCAGATTGTATCTATAAAGACTCGATCACTCCACGTACAGTCAGATAATTGGGGTCAGATTCGGTCAAAACCCTAATTTGACCGACTTTAACCCCAATTAGTTGGTCACACGTAAATCCTGAAGACTGGGGGAGAAGCCCTGATGTCACAGCTGAAGTCAGAGCATGCTGAGTCTGTGTGAATGTGTTGATTTGAGATTATGTAAGTGAATTATGACGGGAGCGCTCATCGTCTATGTGTGTGTGTCACATAGAGGGATCGTCTCTGCTGGTTCCCACATCCCTCCCCAGGGACGGGCCGTTCCCTCGGTGAGTAAAATCTAGGCTGTCAATAAAAGCTTTAATAAATGTTCCCAATATCAAACCCAAAGTCGGGACATTGAAACTTACAGACACATAAGCACCTGAAGATGTGGAAAATGTCAGTAAATCTCAATTCTTCTAATAATTTGTGGCTCTATAAATGTTACCGACCCCCCTGACCTTCTCCCTCAGGTTCACTATTGACCGTTCCAGTCCCTCTTTGCTGGAAACGCGAGCAGGACAAACTGTCCGGCTGCCCTGCACCATCGTCCCTCCGTCAGCTCTGCAGTCTGTCACCGTTCAGTGGACAAAAGATGGACGGACCCTCACTGACTCCAGGTGATCACACGCAGCCTCGGTCTGAATACAAGCCTGATCAGAGTCCAGAGAAAAGAGAGTAAAGAACCCTGGCTGAGCCTCAGTTAAAGATAAAGATTCAAACTACTGCATTTCAACACCTGGATCTCAGTTCAGATGTTATTCTTCTCCAGAGGATGAATCTGGAGAATTTTGCTGTTTCTTTGACTTTTCATCTTGCGACACCATTACTCAACATTTTCAGTGTTTAACAACGGAATGATTCATCTAAATAGCAGGCATGTTAAGGTCCAGATGTGCATGTGGTTGGGGGCTCTGACTGACTGCTGTGTTGTAGGTTTACCCAGAAGTCCGATGGCACGCTGATCGTTGGCAGCCTGAAGTCTGATGACTCCGGGGTCTACACGTGCACCGCCTCCAGTCTGCAGCAGCTGGAGCAGAGACAACTGCAACTCAGAGTCCAAGGTGTGTTGACCGCGATCATCCAGGCACTGACATGCACTTCACTACTTTATCTTTATTATGAGAAGCAGAGAATGAAATTCAGAGCTTCTGAACTACTGGTAGTTTCACACAGCTACCAGCAGGCGGCAGCAAAGCACATACACTTATTTCTACAACATCCAGAATAATAACTGATATGAGTGTAAATCAAGTAAAAGAGAATACATGTGTATTTTATCTGTTCCCTGGTCGTCCAGCGGACCTGAAGATCACCACGGCCCCGAACAACATCCAGGTGTCTGAAGGCAGCAGAGCTCTGCTCCCCTGTGTGGTGTCCGGAGACAACATCAACATCGGCTGGTCCAGGTACAGGAACACTATGTGGCTGCGGCAGTTTCCTTATTACACCAAAGACACAAAGGAGATAAGATATCGAACAGTGGAAGAGGAAGTACCCAATCATTTTAATGAAGCACAAATAAACATATAGATGTCAAAGTTATTTTATTTTGAGTCTCTGCAGTGAACTTTCTCAATACATTGTTAAAAAACATAGTGAAGCACAAAGTACAGATATTTGCTGACATAGAGTAAAAATAAATATACTTTAGAACAGATACATGAAAAATGTACAATAACAAAGTAATTGTGCTTGGTAACATTCCACGCATGATATCCAACATCTGTTAGTGACACAAACAAAATAATAAAAATGGTTTATATGATTATTATTCTATTTGATAGGTTATATATATTTTTATTTTCTTCAGCTGAGGTAGATGTTACTTGATTTTGTAAATTCTGGTCAAATCAGACCCGAATATGCAGAATCTGATTAGAGTAAAACCGCAGGCTTGACTCTCCAGAGAATTAAAACAGATTTCTGCCATTGAAAAAGCTACATGAAGCTAAAGGGCCGGAACTGACTTCTTCTTCTTTTGTCAGAAATGGCGTCCCGGTGCGTCCAGACGGTCGAAACATCCTGATGTCATCCGACGGCAGCTTGATCCTGAACAACGTGAAGTCGTCGGACGAGGGCACGTACACCTGTAACGCCTACACGGGCATCTACTCTGTGAGCGCCACGGCTGAAGTGAGGGTCATCAAAGACACACAACAAGGTGCGAATGGAAGTCTCACTCAGACGTCCTCATGTTGTCATGATCCCAACGTTCACATTCAGGAGAGAATCATTATTTAAATTGATTCACTTTGCTGGAGTAAGAAAAGAGTTTCAGAGATTGCAAATCACAAATAAACTGATTTTATAATAGGATACAAAACAAACAGACAAACAGACCAAAGGACTGAGGTGGAAACATAACCTCCTCGGGTAATAATCTGTATAGATCTCATAGATTCTTATTTTGGAATAGCTCTTATTTGCATGAGGCCCAGAAGAAGCTGAACGTGACTGTGTGTCGTTGCTGCTGTTGCAGGTGTGGATGTTCCTCCAGAATGCGTGGACCAGCCCGAGCTGGCCAACTGCGAGCTGATCGTCTACGCCCGACTCTGCTCCAACTCGTACTACTCCAGTTTCTGCTGCGCCAGCTGCACCAGGCATTCACAGAACCACGACAGGTTCGGCCGGCTGGGCTAAAACCGCAGAGCGTTGGAAAACCGTGGCCCAGGCAGGTTCGTGCTCCCGGGGACCGGATCTTTAAAAACCTGAACTTTCAACTCTGGATTGCCGCATTTGCCCAAAGGACTTAAACATATCCGAGCAGGTTGTGCAGAGTCGTGCTTCAACAGGGACTGATTACTGTAGGCGTAGTTTCATCTGTGGAGGAGGATTTCTACAGCTTTGTTCAGGGAGCCTTTACATGTAGGGAGCGAAAGATCCTGTAACGTCTGTTGAATGTGACCAATCAAAACTCAGACTTTTTCTTTTGAAACGTGTTTAACATTAAGTTATTGCTCAACTGGACGGACTTCATGATTCATGCTCTCTGTTTTTAAGAGAATCGTACAGCTGAGGCAGGATTTGAAACTTCTCCATCCTGGCTGTAGTGTTAGCCACCATGTTTATTTTTAAGAAATCGATGCAGGAATTTGCTTTTTTTCGCTGATTCTGTGATGTACCAGGAGCTCACACTGTTTATTTGTATGTAATTATTTGATAATAAAACAATATTTTGATTAAAAAAAAACTCCTGTTTGGTTTGAATCACTGAATGTCAAACCCCAAAACAAGACGTGTCATTCCAGTAAGCACCACGAGGTGGCGCTCTGCAAATTGTCTCATTCAGCTGCTTTAAAATGTCAATTGTGGGTCAAACTTTTTCTTTCTCGTTGGAAGCTTCCATTGTGAAGATGTTGTTCCAATTTAAGATTAAGATTAAGATGCATTTATTCGTCCCAAAGACATGCAAAGGCACACTCATGAAGGTAGGGAAATGTAACCTCTGCTTTTGACCCATCTGGTGCAGGACACACAGAGCAGTGAGCGACCATGTACGGCGCTCAGGGAGCAGATGTTAGGGAGTAAGGTGCCTTGCTCAGGGGCACTAGACAGGGTAGGGAGACTCTTGGATTTTTTAACAGATCAATCCAGGTTTGTCTTTTGTTGTCTCTCCGTGGAGTCGAACCAGAGACGAACCAGAGACCTTCTCTGCCCATAGTCCAAGTTTCTGCCACTAGTCCACCGCCTCTCCCATAAACCTAATAAAACAATTGTTTCTGAATTTGAGACATTAAAAACTGCTTTTTAGAGCTGATTGTTAATTAAAGTAAATCGGTTTATAAGTGATAACGTCAGCTACTCAACAACTTTTCTTTCAAAACTTTCACAGACTTTCCATTAAATGATAATGTGTGGAAGACGAGTCTAATCATCAGACACACTTTTCTGTTTCCTGTTTGCGTGACTGACGAGAACACAAACATGTTTTGCAAGGAAGCAAATGGAGAAAGTAGGACGTCAACGGTTGGAGTCCCACCGGAGACTTTACTGGTGCAACAACAATAAATACATGTGCAGTTTGATGAGAAGGAAAATTTAAGTTTATAATATGGTTTCAAATATAGTCACATTCACAGCAGTATTACATGAAAATACAATTGTGACGCTCATATAAAGAATTTATAATTCTCTTTGTCTTGATCTCTGTGACTTCAGCAACATTTGATCAGCTGTTGTGTGCAATACAACACGTGCTGGTTGGTTGTGTAGCTTCAGTTGACAAAGAAGTGGAGGTTTTCCAGCTGTTGGCTCAGAGATGTGCAGTGTGGGTGCGGGTTGGTGCAGAGATGCAGGTGCACGCTCGGGGCCCGGAGGTTGTGGTGAAGTGAGATGCTGCAGCTCCGTCATTTCACAGCACAGAGAACGAGGTGCAGGCTGCTCTGTGACCACATCCTCTCCTCTGCTGTCGCTCTCCCCTCCTCTGCTCAGTTTCCATCCCCGGTTTGTCTTCTCATCAACAGAAGCTCTGCTCTTCTTTTGTGCACAGAGCAGAGCGATGACTTCCTGTTGTTGTGTGGTTGACTCACACTCTTCACTTTTTACTTTTCCACTCACAGTTTATTCATGAAGAAAACTGTACTACACTTTCTTAAGATTGTGCAAAGTCCAAAAAGTAGATATGACTAACACAAACCCTTAAGGTCAAATGATTTAACAACAGATACTAACAGCTTGGTCTTTATTTCCTCCTGCAGCAGCTGCAGCTTTGGTTCTTACCCGACCTGAAGGCTCATCACCCCAAAGTAAATCTTTCAAAGAGTCAATTCTCAGTTTACTCATTGGAAAAAACTTGATGTACCAGTTTGTGACTTTTTCCTGAACTGAAATGTTTCAACGTGTGTAGGTGAGAAAATGGGTGATTCTCAGAAAACAGGCTGGTTTGTGTGCCGCTAAAAATACCTCAGAGAATCAGTTGAGTGTGGGACAGCATGTGGAAACAACAAGGGGGGGGGGGGACAGTTGTGACGGACGCTGTCATTTATCTAATAATCCCTTATTAATTAACAGTGGGTGGACGGTGCCTGATATGAATATGAGTCCAGGTTTGATTTTTGTTATAGACGCTGAGGGGAAACTACAAAACACATCAAGTTACACGGGACAAACTTTAAAAGAAAAAATCAACAAATATGTCGAGTTACCTTGAATTACTTTTATTGAGAGGAAAATGAATCACACAAGCAGCGCAACACAAACTAACACAGAGAATTATAAAGCAGCGAAAACAAGTCTGCTGCAGATTATTCTTTTTTCATGCAGGTTATAGATTTAAGATCCTTTACAAGAACATGCAGATTTATCGACTAAGTGCAGAATTTTAACAATTTATATTTATTTACTAATACAAATGCACTGTGACTCACAGCTTTATAGGATTATTGTGTTCTCAGATTTATTTACATAAAGCAACCGTTCATTTCCCTTCACGCTCAGGTCTCAGTTCCTCTGCTTCTGAGCTGAACTCTGCAAGGGACACAAAGGAGGAATCAAAACCATATAAATATATATGAAACAAGTTTTTTACCTACTTGAAGAACAGTTGATCATTGATCTTGTGTTGTAACGAACCTGGAGTCTCCAAACCAAAAAGGCCACGAAGGCTCCGTAGACGCAGCTCTTGACGATGAACACACCGTAGGAGAGTTTGGCTTTCGTTGTGATCCTCAGATATTCTTCTGCAAAAAGGTTCAAACATTGAGATGAGTGACATGATTCAAGAGGAAGCATCCATTGTGTTGTGTCTGTGGAGACAGTTGATGTGAGCAGCGGTGAGGTGAACAATGATTAACTGAGTAATGTATTTACCTTTGGTCAGGACGTCAGCTGGAGCTGGTAGAAAAATAAGAAACGCATTAGACAAGAACAGAAGATTATTTAACGTGTTTGTCCAGATCAGGTTTAGGACATGAACAAACCTGTATCACCAGAGATTGATGATGGATAATCGATATATTCCGCCCCATTGAAGAATCTGACGAAGCACTCAAACCGACGCTCGGGGTTGTACCAGTCCTCGGCAGAGACCCTCAGCTGGCTGGTGATTTTGTAGGACTTGCCTTCCCGCAGGGCAGCTTCGTCCGTTACTACACCACTGGTGACGGTTTTATTGTCAACCTTCCAGGACACACTGACATGGTCCGGGTAGAACCCACTGGCCACACACACTAAGGTCTTCTGTCTTTCATTGTCCAGAGGGTTTCGACACTCTTTTTCTGATGGTATGAGCACCTCCACTGTTGGTGGCTTGATATCATACTCTGATGGAGACAAAGACATGAAACGATTCAATTAAAAATCAAACGTACATCTGCAACAAACCAAAGTGCAGCAGCAAACTCTAAATGACATGTGAAACGCTGAGCATTAGCATCAAACACAGTCATCACAGGTCAGATAGCTCACACTGAGAGTAATGAAGATTTCATTCCTTCAGAGACGTGTTGGTTCATTTTTGAATAACCTTACCGAGAACTGTGAGTTTGGTTCCCTCTCCAAAGTAAGCAGGATAACTTCCAGAGCACACTGCTGACTCGCGTGTGAAAAACTGACAAGCTGAACAGGAGCTGAACTAACTGCTACTTTACCGGATTTGTGAGTTTTTCACAAGCTGGTCCACAAACAGTACGAGTTTTGTGCCAAAATTATACAATTTGTCACTTTGACATGCAAAGAAAGACATCTTCTGAATATTTGTTCAATGTTAATTTCCGTTTTTTGCACTTTTGAATTCAAACCTGATCAAAACACATAATAGCACAGTTAAATTACACTTTTATAAATTATTTTAGAATTTTGTTCTTACCTAACACTGTCAGTTTAGTGCCGCTGCCAAAGTAAGCTGGGTAGTTGTTGTTCACACTGATACAAGCTACAGAGAAAACTGCTCAACCACTCTGCACTGACAGCTGCAGACTTTTATCAGATAAACTTAAAAACTGTTCTGCAGACAAATGTGTAGAAATAAGACACTTTCACACCACATAAGACTGGATGTTAAATTTTTTTACATTTACATTTTACATTTTTGACTCGAGACACATTTAAACCTGGTATAAATCAGTATTGGCAGATAAATGCTCCAGGATATTTTATAGGTATTAATTATTGTTATTTGAAATAATTTGAATTGTCTTACCTAAGACTGTGAGTTTAGTTCCAGCTCCAAAGTACGCCTCAGACTGGGAACTCACAGTAATTCACAGGGCTGATAAGAACTCGCTGTGACGCTAATATTCTGGGCAAAGAGCCAAATGTTTTACTACTGTACTACTTGTACTTAGACAAAACTTCATCCATAACTTTAACAAAAGAAGAGAGGATCATTCTATTTTAATTACATTAAATAAAAGATCTTTAAGTACATATTTTTTTTATATCTCAAGCCATTTATTTATTTCTCACTTACACTAAAAAAGAAGAGAAGAAGCTGTCAATGGTTTAGCCTTTGCAGGTTTTCTTACCTAAAACAGTGAGTTTAGTTCCAGATCCAAAGTAAGCCTCCGAGTACGAGCACGGAGACATTCAACTGCACAAAAACTCTTCCTCTCCTCTGAGTACCAGTGACACTTTGAAACTTTTTTTTCACTTTGACATGTAAAAACTCGGATAGTTTTAGAGATCATGTATTTTTACCATTCAACGTGGATTTTGTGATTATATTATGATTATCTCTTCAAAGTATCTAAACAAAACTACACTTCAGCAGCGTGAAGAAGAAGTTGAAAAGGTTTTCTTACCTAAAACAGTTAACTTTGTGCCTCCGCCAAAATAAGCCTCTGAAGCACCATAGGCACAGTGAACGTGTTCAGTGCTGAAAACAAGCTTCACTTTGTACTTTTGAAATAAAACCCGACAGGTGCATCCTGTTTAGTTTCACACTGTTTGCAACACAAACCTCTCAGCTCCTGTTGGAACTTTTTAACTCACCTAGAACAGTCAGTTTGGTTCCATGTCCGAAATAAGCCTCGTACTGACACAGTGTTTAACCTCGAGAACCAAAAGCTCGGAGCCACAACTCTGAAGAACTCGACTGAGACCGAGCTCGTGGAAGAACAACTAAATCTTGAATTTAACATATCTTTCCTTTTGCTTATTCTGAATTCATAGACTGTACAATATACAGTTTCTTACCTAGAACAGTTAACTTTGTTCCTCCTCCAAAGTGAGCTTCATATCCAGAGTCACAGTGAACTCCAGCAGTGCTCCAACCAGCACAAACATGCAGCTTTTACTTTGTTAAACCTGAAACTACGCTTGTCGCACCACAGTTACTTTTTTTTCAAGTTTTATGCGGCAGAAAAGAAAATGGATCTGCTTCATTGGGTTTTAGTTTTTAAGAGCTGAATTCATGAGCATAACATTTTACTCACCAAGAACTGTCAGCTTCGTTCCCTGGCCGAAATAAGCTTCGTTGTTGACACAGCATTAAAGCTCGTCATCAAAAACCACTGAGCTGAACTCAAACTGTCCAGACCTGAGTATGTTACCTTTCTTAATGCAGCATTTCAGTGACAAAGTTATGCACTCGATCCATTTTAATAAACCTGACTCACCCAGAACAGTCAGTTTGGTCCCTTTTCCAAAGTACGCTTCGTTGAAGTTGTCACAGTGTAAAAATACTGAGCATGAAACTCTTTCTCTATTAGAGTCTTTGGAAGGTTTAACTAATACCTCTGTTTATACTTGGATTCCAAAGCAATGTGACATTTATGAATATAAAGTAATAAATTGAAATATTTACCTAAAACTGTCAGTTTGGTTCCTTGGCCAAAGTAAGCAGGATCAGTGTAGGTCACAGTGTTTCTCTGTTCACTTTTAACTTCACTTCCACACCAGCTTCTTTTGTTTTTAGGTTTGTTTTAGTGAAGTGATGTTTTGAAAGCTCAGACTTACCCAGAACAGTGAGTTTTGTTCCTTTTCCAAAGTATGCTTCGTTGTAGTTGTCACAGTGTAAACATACTGAGCACGAAACTGTTGAGTCTTTCTCTCTATTAGAGTCTTTGGAAGGTTTTTACTAATACCTCTGTTTATACTTGGATTCCAAAACAATTTGACATTAATAAATATACAGTAATAAATGGAAATATTTACCTAAAACCGTCAGTTTGGTTCCTTGGCCAAAGTAAGCAGGCTGAGTGTTGGTCACAGTGTTTCTCTGTTCACTTTTAACTTCACTTCCACACCAGCTTCTTTTGTTTTTAGTTTTTTTTTAGTGAAGTGATGTTGTGAAAGCTTAGACTTACCCAGAACAGTCAGTTTTGTTCCTTTTCCAAAGTACGCTTCACTTCCAGTGTCACACTGACTGTCTCCTTCACCAAAAAGTCACAAAACATCCCATAAACATAAAGTTAGGACACAGCCTAATAATCCAGAGGATGAAAAAAGGTTAAATCCTGAAGGATGAGCTTCATCTTTACAAATCTGCTTTGTTTTATACAACCAAAGTTAAACAATCCTCCATTTGAATGTAATATATAAAAATGTAAGACTATGTTTCAGCCAAATTCTTCATTGTTATCATCTTTCCAGTGCCAGTGTGACCTGACATCAAACACACCTTCAGAGTGTTGATGTTTTCTTCTCCATCGAGAGCCCCAGGTTACAAACAGCCATCTACACAATGGGTGTCAATGGAAGGAGGTTTTTGTACGGCGGCTCTATGGGAATGTATCACCGTGGCCCCCTGTCCCCACTGTGAGAAAACACTGCACAAAAACCTAATGTCGTTTTTCTTCACTGTTTCCCACCCCCACCAAGCGACTCCATATCTCATGCTCCATCTCTCTGAGAGAGCTGTGTCTATTTCTGTGTAGGCTAAGAAAAGACATGATTACGACAGTGTTTTTTTTTTATTTTGGGGTCTTTTGTAGCTGCTTTGAGGAAGTGACATCACACATGGTCAGCCCCCTGAATCCACCCTTTTATCTAAGGACAAAAGAGACTCATATGTACTGAGAAGTTTGCATAAAACTAAAGGAATTACTACAAATTAAATCTAGTGTGCACCAACTGTCAAAATTAAATATGTTATGGCATCATAGGAGTTATATAAAATAGATTTTATAAAAGTGTCAATTTGTTCAGATCCACCTAAAAACTCAATGTTTTGTGGAAATCTGTTTCATAATTAGTGTAAAGTGTAAACCTCCTGACAAGCAAACAAATGGAAATGGGTGAAAACACAATTACCTTTCAGAGGATAAATACACTGTAGAGTTGATGTCCTTCTACAATATTCACTGTATTTCCATCCACGTCTCATATTAAAATACATTCACTGCTTTTTATGAAATCAGTTTTTGGACAAGCTTTGAAAATAGGTGATGTTCCATTTGTTTAATACTTTTAATCAAACACAACATGCTTGTAAAGAAGCATTAAAAGCATCAGTGAGCCATGTGACTTATTCTTCAGTTACACTTTATTCCAACTACCTCTTTACAATTTTTTTTCTTTAAGCATTTGAACGCCTCTCATGTATCCTGACTTTAAATAAGCAAAGAGATGTTTTTGGAAAGTCAAGTCCCACGTGAAGCCTGTAGGGGTCAGTGTGTGATAACAACTGCCTCATTGGGATTGCGACGTCTGGGGCCCTTGATCATGTAACAGGTTTCCCCCTTGTTCAGAGCAGCAATATGTTGTGGGTGTGATGTTCGATATCCAGAAAAGGTTGTCGGGCCTTTGAAGAAGTTTCCCCTGAACTGTGGGAAAGTCTGACTCCACACCAGGACTGTCAAGACTCTTTTATAAATTGCATGAAACCCAGTTTTTTCTTTGGCTTTTAAAACAGGGAGACTCTTTTATTTTATTTAAATGTGTTTATTCAATCACTTATTGTTGTCTTGGCTGTTTCTCAATTTCATCTGTGTGGACAACGTATGTTGTTTTCAAACGTGCTTCACAACAAAATAACTTGACTTCTGCACTTTTCTGGCAACAAACCACGAGCACCCACAGCAGCATAGCATTTGTGACGTCTGTCTGGTCTTTGTGCATCACTGTGGCTGGCAACACAGTAGTATCTGCTGCTGTCGTTGAGAAACACTTCATCGATTTGAAGAGAGAAGCGGTTCTTGTCTTGATCGATGATCGACTGAAAGTGCCCCACAGAGAAATCTAACTCTGACAGGAGGAACTCTACAGGAGCTGCGTAGTGCTTTTGTCGATACCAGTACATGAAGATGGTTTGCAGGGTGACCTCTGGACCCGGGCTGCACTCCAGTATCACTGTGACTCCTGGTCGAGACACTTGATCTCCAGACTGCAGAACATTAACTGTGAGACCTGTGACACACAATGTTAATATGGAAAACCGTAAATTCACTCATACAAGTACAATTGGTGGGAATTTGATCCTTAAAGTGCTTCTTAACTAGTAAAACCCACCTGAGTTTAAAATAAGTGACAGATAAAGGACTGTGATGAGCATGTTGACGATCGTCTGGCTTCCAGCTGAATGATGCAGTCACACATCAGCTGCACCAAGCAAATAGAAAACACCAAGTCACATGATCACATATGGTTGGAGGAGCAATGCTGTCACTAACTGTCCATCATATTACAACTTAAAATATACGAGGCTCAGAATCACTTTGGAGATTTCAAATCAAATGCTTAAAAGATAAGATAAGATAAGAGATAAGATAAAAAGATCAAGCATTCATTTAATTTCTGTCATGGTTAAAGGCATCTGAAGCAGCTTTTATACCATCAAAAGACAACAATACTCCATAATGAAAGTATTTATACGTCATGATGAGAATGTCCTGTGTATATTTTAGGTTGAGTGACACTGGGTTAAAGGAAAGCAAACTAAAAATACTTTTATTAAATATTTATTTAGAAATTTACAAAAATAAAAAGACTGTCTGGAGTGATTCAATTATTTTATTGAATAATGTTATATGGCTACATGAACCAGTTTAATGCCCCATGTTGACACAACAAACAGCATTTTTCTTCGTTTTAGAAGACGTTTTATTAGAAGCAAATAAAATATTTATGTTATTAGTTGTTAGTTCTCATTATGTTATTTTTGTTAACCTGTTTTCATCCGTGCGTGTCTGTGTTACCTTACTGGGCACACTTAAAATCGGAAAATGGCATCATATAGTGGACTAAGCTTCAATCAAATAAAAATCCTAATGTAATTTATTTAATTCTTTCTGCTGTCATGGCTTAATGTAATTTCAAAGTAAAGTGAAGTGACACTGCCTCTGTTGTTTTATTGATTTTAGTTCACGAGTTTAGAATAATTCATTTATCCTCACAAAATTTGAGGAATATTTCACAGTAACAGTTTTTATATATTTTACCTCTTTTAAACTCTTTCATTGTCCTCATTTATTTGTTTTGTGTTTTCTAATCTTTTTAGTTATTTCCCCTGAACAGCACATTGCATGTGTTCTCAATCTGCTTTATAAATACTAATTAATAATTTAATAAACCTTATGATTATTTGTTATTTTTACAATATTACAAATGTTATTCTTCACTTTATTCTCCAGTCCCATCCACTACCTTAATGTCAGCGCTGATTGGATGACAGCTCCCTGACTGTTGGGCCTCGGTGCAACATGATTGGTCAATGCCTGATTGGAGGCAAACGTCCCGCCCGTTTGATTCACCATCCATCCAACAGTTGCTGCTCGAGCTAACATGCTAGCAGAAGACTAGCAAAAGAGATAGAGGCTGTAAACGGTGAGAATAACAGAAAGAAAACACAACAGTTTAAAGGTGAAGTTATTAAAAGACTCCAGGACGGATGTGAGGAGGAATTTGGATGATTTCATCGAGCTAACAGTGGTTGAGGAGTCGTGGATCGTAAGCACCTGCGATGCTTACGTCAAACATGAAGCGGCCATTTTGTTTCCGGAACATTCCGCTGCTCCTCTGGACTAAAATGGGTAAGCTAAGATTAGCCTCTCTGCTCACTGTCCACCATTAATACTTATTTATTTTGTGTTATCATACTGTACAGACTTAAAAATCAGCAAATGGCATCATAGATGGACTATGCTTCAATTTATTAAAAATCCTAATGTAATTTATTGAATTCTTAAAACTTTCATGGCTTTTATCATGTCCAAGTAAAGTAGATTAAGTAACACTACTTCTGTTGTTTTATTGTTTTCAGTTCTTGACTTTGGAATATATTCATTTATCCTCATAGAATATGAATAATATATCTTACTCAGTTTTTATATATTTTACCTCTTTTAAAATATTTTATTCCCCTTCATTTATTTGCTTTATGTTTTCTGATCTTTTCAGTTATTGACCCTGAACAGCACCTTGAATATAACTGTGTTTTAAATCTGCTTTATAAATACTAATTAATAATTTATTAAACCTTATGATTATTTGTTATTTGCTATTTTTTACAGTAAAGACAATATATGTTATTCTTCACTTTATTCTCCAGTCCCATCCACTACCTTAATGTCAGCGCTGATTGGATGACAGCTCCCTGACTGTTGGGCCTCGGTGCAACATGATTGGTCAATGCCTGATTGGAGGCAAACGTCCCGCCCGTTTGATTCACCATCCATACAACAGTTGCTGCTCGAGCTAACATGCTAGCAGAAGACTAGCTAAAGAGATAGAGGCTGTAAACGGTGAGAATAACAGAAAGAAAACACAACAGTTTAAAGGTGAAGTTATTAAAAGACTCCAGGACGGATGTGAGGAGGAATTTGGATGATTTCATCGAGCTAACAGCGGTTGAGGAGTCGTGGATCGTAAGCACCTGCGATGCTAACGTCAAACATGAGACGGCCATTTTGTTTCCGGAACATTCCGCTGCTCCTCTGGACTGCAGTGGGTAAGCTAGCATCAGCCTCTCTGCTAACGGTCCACCATTAATACTTATTTATAACAATATACTTTATTTTTACAGAAAATTTCATTCTGAAAATGCAACTCAAGGTGCTTTTCAATAAAATAAATGACATAAAATAAGATGGATCAGTAAAAACAGATAGTAAAACAAAGAGTTAAAATAAAAGCATAAAACTAGGAAAAGATGTCGATGGTGTTTGAAGTAAGGATACAATTAATTAAAAGTAGAAACCATAGAAATAAGTTTGAGTTGTTTATATTGTCACAACAACAGAAAGCTGGTTCCCCAAGCTGTTTGTAGTTCATGGTTGTTGATGATCACTTCAGTCTGACTCTGCTGCTGCTCGGGATAGAGACAGAATTACAGCTTCATTTTAGCAAGACAAGCATTTTCCAGTGTTTTTAAAAAGAAGGTCCGAACACATCAAGATATTAAATCTGCACCAGAAGAACAGGGTTAGTGTCAATATTGTGTTTCACATGTGTGAAAGTTGTCGTGCTGTATGTTTTTGAAGTATACTTGGTTATGACTGGTTTAGCTCACATTAGATCGACCTATCAGCTGTCATCGTATATGATATAAATGATCCTGGTGATGACATGCAGGATAAAAACGTTTTGGGGTACATTTACAGTCCATGCATCCCCCCTCCAACGCATATTTTTTAATTTTGTGATGATTTTAAGTGACACTCTGAGTTGGTTATCAGTTGTCAGAACAGTAGTTTAACTCTTTTGAGCTAACGAATCCACCAGCCTACCTCATAGCATCTGCACCCACCCAACAGGAACAGGGCTTTTAGTGATGGAGTGACATTAAACCACATCACTGTGTACTAGCAGCGCAGAAATACACAGCTGAATCTGCTGGATCCGCACTGCGAATGATCAGAGCTCCTGCAAGCACGTTCTCCCTTGTAATCTCAAAGTGTTTATCTGACTGCGTCTCATAGACGGGGTCACTGCCGGAGTAGCTGTATCCAATCAAGGTCATCAACCCGGTCTCTTGTTGGTGGTACCAGAGCATTACCAAGAGGTTGTTGTCATTGTGACTGCACTTGATCTCTACCCTGGCTGCTTTGTTGACTATTCTTGGAAGTGACGGCTCGAACCTCACACTCTTTGTTTGATCTGGTGAAGAATAAAAACACACACATGTTAAATGTGGTTGACACAAAAGTCACAGTGTAAAAAAAAACATCATTAAATTTGCTGTATGAAGTTAACAAAAGAGTTAAAAAGCTCTTTTACTCACATGGAAGTAAGAGCAGGAGAAATCCAATCACAGCTGGAGACGTCCTCCATGTTTCTGCTGCTGCAGAAGAAACGCAGCTTCCTCCAGTGAGAGTCTGTGAAACAACACAAGTGGCTTATCAGGCAGATGCACATATCTCATGCCCAGTAAAACCATCAGGGTTTTTAGTGAGGGAGTCCCATTGAACCACATCACTGTGTACTGGCAGCACAGAAATAAACAGCAGTGTGTGACAGGTTTGCCCTGTTAATAACGAGCGATCCTGTTGTGGTGCTTTCTCTGCTCAGCTTGAATTGTTCTTTGAACTGAGTCTCATAGCTTTGGGAGCCGATTGCATATCCGTACCCAATGAGGGTCAAAGACAGACGGTCCTGTCTCTGCTGATACCAGAGCATTACTTGAAGGTTATTATCATTGTGACTGCAGTCGATCTGGACCACAGTGTTCTCCTTCACTATCTGGGGAGGAGACTGTTGAAAAGTAACAGCGCTCACCTGACCTGTAGGGAAAAAAGGCAGATTTAATAAAATGTTATTGATTCTGACCAAAAAACTAAAATCAGAGTTCCATTGATAGAAAATTTGAAAACGAGTATTGATTAATTTAAAGACAAAATTCGACATCTTACAATAAAAACCGATGAAGATCAAACCAAATGTCTGCACAGATGAAGGCATCGTGAAGAACTGATGCGAGGAAAGTGCTGCTCTGAGAAGAATAAGGCTCTGTGTCTGTTTGTGTGTTTGTGTGTGTCTGTAAATTCATCACCACATCCTCACGACAGCAGCTGTAATTCATGTGCTGTGCCTCCATCTGTTGGTTGACTCTCTTCCTCATACACCGTCCACACTCAGACGCGTACGACCAAATCTTGTTCTAAGTGAACAGAACCATCTGCATTCCTGATCCGACTCCATCGAGGAGAAACTAAATTTACAAGATTGTCAGTTTGTGTCTGAAAGAAAGTGATGAAGTGATCCCATGATATGAAACTCTAACTGTCCAAAAAGTGGAAGAAATACTGTAATATTAACTTTAGGTCACAGCGCCCCCCACCCCTACCCCCTGTCACTTCAACAGGTAATTTGTCTAAAAATATAAAGAGGAATAAGAGTTTTCTGGAGTCTGATCCTCTGTGTTTCTCTCAGCCTTGAAGCTGTGTCGTGGTTTTTCGTGTTGTTATCTGCTGCATCGTTTATGGAGGTTTTTGAATGACGGCTTTCTCCGTTTTTATTACTGTGTACTTGCTGCTCCAAAATATTCTCCGCTGTCCTCAGGGTGCTTCAGGTTCTTGATGTGTAGAAAAGCTCTTTTCTCTCCATTTCCACTCACATTGAAGCGGCTTGAAAACTTTGACTCAATACTGGGGGATTTATAATAAACATATCCGATCAGCTTCAGGGAACTGTCTCCTGCTGAGCGCTGGTACCAGAAAATCTGGTTATAGCTTGAGATTTCATGTTTTAAGTTCAGTTTGACTTCACCATCTGGTTTCATCAACAGGTCGGCTGGAGTCTGAAACACTGGTTTGTCATTACTGAGGTAAACACCTGTAAAGAGAGAATTCAGGCTCTAACTTCTTGTGACTAGTGGTTAGAAACATTTAGTGCTCTTAGAATAAATTCCAGGTAAAGCAGCAGTAAGGAATAAGCAATCAATGAAAGAGAGAATAATTATTACATCTCAGTTCCTCACTACTGGGGCCGATGAAGATTCATTTAGAAATGAAATTGTAAAAGTGTCTTAATGAAGGAATGATACCCTTAATCCAGAACACAGTGATGATGGATGTGATGAGATGAGGTGGCGTCATGTTGAATATGAAGAACCAGCAACAGTCTATGCTGTGCTTTGTGGATCAGAGGGAGGGACAGGAAGTGATTTAGACAAATCAGATTCACACAGAGGTAGCTTTACTTTATTGAGGAAATACAGCACAACTTAACACTGTTACCTCCACAATAGAGGTTATGTTTTCAGTCATGTCAGCTGGTTGGTTGGTTTGGCATCAAAATAAAGAAAAGTTCTCCTTTCTTTAACATTGTGAGATGGTACATATTAAAATGTAAAACATATAAAAAACAAAATAGATAAATTGTTGCATTAACTAATGATAATATATAATCGTGTCAAACATGAATCAAACCACAGAAACAGGTGTCTGGCAGCAGTGTGTTCAGCGTCTCATTCAAAAGCATCCATAATAAAAGGTGCAGGGTTTTTGTTCAGTAGCGAGAGGATTTCTTTCAGTGTGCTTCTTTATTTTGATGCCAAACCAACCAACCAGCTGACATGACTGAAAACATAACCTCTACTGTGGAGGTAACAGTGTTAAGTTGTGTTGTATTGCCTCAATGAAAGAACGTTACCTCTGTGTCATTTGATTTCTCTACATCACTTCTTTAATATTGTGAGATGGGACATATTTTGCGAAATGACACTGATTTCC
This sequence comes from Platichthys flesus, assembly GCF_949316205.1. NCBI lineage: Eukaryota > Metazoa > Chordata > Actinopteri > Pleuronectiformes > Pleuronectidae > Platichthys > Platichthys flesus. The sequence continues at coordinate 3,689,156 of NC_084954.1, forward strand.
CAGAGAATAATGCACTGATCTCGATCAATAAAATCCGTCATATTAAGGGGAATGAAATCTATGATTGTTTGTTGTGTTTGGTGCAGATCTAAATAAAGATCTTTGACCGATGTGACTGTGGTTTGATAAGCGCTTGGATAATGTGAATTCTGTAGAAATTCGATTTGGATTGATTGCTCCCTCGTGTCATTCAAGTAGGAATGTTCTCCTCCATGCTGTTATTTGCAGGGAGAGGTAATGATGTAAAACTCCTTTGAAAGACACGTTGACTGCAGGTGGTTGCTGACGGTGTTTTTTTAAACCACAGTTGATAAAGAACAGCTTTTAGTTTTTGTGTTGTTCAAAGCAGATCTACCTCAGTGTGCATATCGAGCTGCACAGTAGTACACTGCACTGTGCTTAGACTCTATCAGGTCCACTATGAATAGAGAACCATTCTTTGCTCTGTTTCCACTTAAATCTCCGGTGATATTGAAATGCTCTCTGGAAAATTCTTCGTAGTATATTTGGCTGTACTCCACATATCCGATGAGTTTTAGAGCCTGGTCTGTGGGTGACTGCTGGTACCACAGTATCACTCTGTAGTCGGTCTGTCCGTGGGTACAGACGAGCTGCACAGCGTCACCAGCCTTTCTGATGAGAGCGGAGGGAGACTGGTGGACCTGAACCCCCAGAGAGATACCTGCTGTAAGCACAGAGGGACAGATCCACTGAAGAGGTGAAGGTACACACAGTTAAAACATCACTTCACAGTGAAGCAGCTGTTACCTGTGAGGAAAGAGCAAAAGAGAAATCTAATCATCATGATGAGATCTGAGTTTCTCTAAAGTCATGAATGAAAAGTGGAGCTAGAAGTGAGTCTGGATTAAGAGGAAGTGAACATAGACAAGAGGAGTGGCTCCATGTGGTTCATTTATATACAGTCTCTCATTCAACTGATTCCCCTGAAGATGTGTTGCTCTTAATTTATTTCATCACATTAGAAATTCCAATTTTCTGGTTTGAGTCTAACACACAAAATTGTAAAAAAACTAAATAAATAAACTGTTGTATTAAGTAATGATCAAAAATAATTGTGTGAAACAAAAATCAAACCACAAAAACAGGTGTCTGGCAGCAGTGTGTTCAGCGTCTCAGTCAAAAGCATCCATGATAAAAGGTGCAGGGTTTTTGTTTATTAGCGAGAGGATTTCTTTCAGTGTGCTTCTCTTGCTGCACAGTAGTAAACTGCACTGTGCTCTTTTCTGACTGCTTTGAACAGGAGAGAGCCATTCTTTGCTGTACTCCCTCTCAAATCTCCAGTGATTTCAAACTCCTTATCATAAGACGCTTCCATTGTTACATCTTTGTAATACAAATATCCAATGAGTTTCATAGCTGTGTCTCCTGGTGAGCGCTGGTACCAGAGCATCTGCCAGTAGTCAGTTTTATCATGGCTGCAGGCAATCTGCACGTTTTCACCAGGGTTTGTGACGAGGTCAGAGGGAGACTGACGGACGTCTAGACCCAGACAAACACCTAGAAACAGAGAGAAGAAATAATCAGTGCTGACACTTTAAATGAAGTGGTATTCCTGAAGGGTTACAGTGATTACCAATGAGCCAAGAAAGCAGGAATACTGTTGTCATGTTGACTCTGTCTGAATGAGCACCGACTGACTGTGTGTCAGAGTCCTCTGAATCAAATCATCATTTACATCTCATTCTATTGCTCTGTGTGTGTTAACCTGAAGAGTGTTTTTCTTTTGAGCACCAGTGCCACCTAGAGGAGGATGTAAAAGTCAGAACCTTGTGTTTGGTTGTGCGGTGAACCTGAATTCTGTTATGACAGATATTCCTTTTTATTTTTGTCCACCATATTCAAATCCATGTTATCACCCCTTCGTAGAAATTTTTAGTGTCCAACCTCGTCTGACCTCATTCTTGGGAACGTCGATTATATTTGAATGATTTAATTATAAACTTTATTATAAAACAAATACAAGCAAATATAAAGAACATGTATTCACACAACAATTTAATTGTTTCTTGTGTGTTTTCTGGTGTCTGATCTTCTGTGTTTTTTTCTCAGCTTTGAAGCTGTGTCGTGGTTTTTCGTACGGAGTCATGATCCGACTCCATCGAGTAGACACTAAAATTTACGTGATTGTCAGTTTGTGTCTGAAAAAAAAGTGATGAAGTGATCCCATGATATAAAACTCTAACTCTCCAAAAAGTGGAAGAAATACTGTAATATTTCTTCTACTGTAAAGTTTGATTATAAACTTTATTATAAAACAAATACAAGCAAATATGAAGAATATGTTGAAACAAATCAACTTAATTGTTTCTTGTGTGTTTACTGGAGTCTGATTCGTTGTGTTTCTCTCAGCCTTGAAGCTGTGTTGTGGTTTTTCTTGCTGTTATCTGCGGCATCGTTTATGGAGGTTTTTGAACGAGGGCTCTTTCCGTCTTTATTACTGTGTACTTGCTGCTCCAAAATATTCTCCGCTGTCCTCAGGGTGCTTCAGGTTCTTGATGTGTAGAAAAGCTGTTTTCTTTCCATTTCCACTCACAATGAAGCGGCTCGAAAACTTTGACTCAATACTGGGTGATTCATAAGAAACATATCCGATCAGCTTCAGGGAACTGTCTCCTGCTGAGCGCTGGTACCAGAGAATCATGTAATAGTTCGGGATTTGATGTGTTAAGTTCAGGTTGACTTCACCATCTGGTTTCATCAACAGGTCGGCTGGAGTCTGAAACACTGGTTTGTCATTACTGAGGTAAACACCTGTAAAGAGAGAATTCAGGCTCTAACTTCTTGTGACTAGTGGTTAAAAACATTAAGTGCTCTTAGAATAAATTCCAGGGAAAGCAGCAGTAAGGAATAAGCAATCAATGAAAGTGAACATAAATATTACATCTCAGTTCCTCACTACTGGGACCCATGAACATTAATTTAGAAATGGAACTGTAAAAGTGTCTTAATGAAGGAATGATACCCTTAATCCAGAACACAGTGATGATGGATGTGATGAGATGAGGTGGCGTCATGTTGAATATGAAGAACCAGCAACAGTCTCTGCTGTGCTTTGTGGATCAGAGGGAGGGACAGGAAGTGATGTAGAGAAATCAGATTGACACAGAGGTAACTTTCTGTCATTGAGGAAATACAACACAACTTAACACTGTTACCTCCACAATAGAGGTTATGTTTTCAGTCATGTCAGCTGGTTGGTTGGTTTGGCAGCAAAATTAAGTTATGTTCTTCATCGCTTTCTTTAATATTGTGAGATGGGACATATTTTGCGAAATGCACTGATTTCCCACAGAATAATTTACTGATCTCGATCAACAAAATCCGTCATATTAAGGGGAATGAAATCTATGATTGTGTGTAGTTTGGTGCAGATCTAAATAAAGATCTTTAACCGATGTGACTGTGGTTTGATAAGCGCTTGGATAATGTGAATTCTGTAGAAATTGGATTTGGATTAACTGCTCCCTCGTGTCATTCAAGTAGGAATGTTCTCCTCCATGCTGTTATTTGCAGGGAGAGGTAATGATGTAAAACTCCCATGACAGACACGTTGACTGCAGGTGGTTGCTGAAGGTGGTTTTTTCTAACCACAGTTGATAAAGAACAGCGTTAAGTTTTTGTGTTGTTCAAAGCAGATCTACCTCAGTGTGCATATCGAGCTGCACAGTAGTACACTGCACTGTGCTTAGACTCTATCAGGTCCACTATGAATAGAGAACCATTCTTTGCTTTGTTTCCACTTAAATCTCCGGTGATATTGAAATGCTCTCTGGAAAATTCTTCGTAGTATATTTGGCTGTACTCCACATATCCGATGAGTTTTAGAGCCTGGTCTGTGGGTGACTGCTGGTACCACAGCATCACTCTGTAGTCGGTCTGTCCGTGGGTACAGACGAGCTGCACAGCGTCACCAGCCTTTCTGATGAGAGCGGAGGGAGACTGGTGGACCTGAACCCCCAGAGAGATACCTGCTGTAAGCACAGAGGGACAGATCCACTGAAGAGGTGAAGGTACACACAGTTAAAACATCACTTCACAGTGAAGCAGCTGTTACCTGTGAGGAAATAGCAAACGAGAAATCTAATAATCATGATGAGATCTGAGTTTCTCTAAAGTCACGAATGAAAAGTGGAGCTAGAAGTGAGTCTGGATTAAGAGGAAGTGAACATAGACAAGAGGAGTGGCTCCATGTGGTTCATTTATATACAGTCTGCCATTCACCTGATTCCCCTGAAGATGTGTTGCTCTTAATATATTTCATCACATTAGAAATTCCAATTGTCTGGTTTGAGATAACACACAAAAATGTAAAAAAACTAAATAAATAAACTGTTGCATTAACTAATGATCAAAAATAATTGTGTCAAACAAAAATCAAACCACAAAAGCAGGTGTCTGGCAGCAGTGTGTTCAGCGCCTCATTCAAAAGCATCCATGATAAAAGGTGCAGGGTTTTTGTTCAGTAGCGAGAGGATTTCTTTCAGTGTGCTTCTCTTGCTGCACAGTAGTAAACTGCACTGTGCTCTTTTCTGACTGCTTTGATTAGGAGAGAGCTATTCTTTGCTGTACTCCCTCTCAAATCTCCAGTGATTTCAAACTCCTTTTCATAAGACGCTTCCTTTGTTACATCTTTGTAATACAAATATCCAATGAGTTTCATCGCTGTGTCTCCTGGTGAGCGCTGGTACCAGAGCATCTGCATGTAGTCAGTTTTATCATGGCTGCAGGAAATCTGCACATTGTCCCCAGGGTTTGTGACGAGGTCAGAGGGAGACTGACGGACGTCAAGACCCAGACAAACACCTAGAAACAGAGAGAAGAAATAATCAGTGCAGACACTTTAAATGAAGTGGTATTCCTGAAGGGTTACAGTGATTACCAATGAGCCAAGAAAGCAGGAATACTGTTGTCATGTTGACTCTGTCTGAATGAGCACCGACTGACTCTGTGTGTCAGAGTCCTCTGAATAAAAATCCTCATTAACATCTCATTCTATTTCTCTGTGTTAACCTGAAGAGTGTTTTTCTTTTGAGCAGCAGTGCCACCTAGAGGAGGATGTAACAGTCAGAACCTTACAGTTGGTGCTGATAACCTGAATTCTGTTATGTTTTACAGAAATTCCTTTTATTTTTGTCCACCACATTCAAATCCATCCCGCTCTTATATCCATGTTATCGCCTCTTTTTGTAAAGAAGGCCTTTCACCTTTAATTGGAAATTCGTTGTAACATTAAGGGTCAACCTCGTCTGACCTCATTCGTGGGGACTGATTATATTTGAACGAAATTTGCAACTTGTTGCTGAACTTGATTTTTTTGAAAATCTTGTAAACAGTGAAAATAACAGATCCACAACACAACAGTTTAAAGGTGAAGTTATTATAAGACTCCAGGACCGATGTGAAGAAGAATTACGATGATTTCATGGCGTAGTTGACTGTCCTTGGTTATGATTGGTTTAGCTCACATTAGATCAACCTATCAGCTGTCATAGTATGATATAAATGATCCTGATGATGTCATGCAGCATAACAAAGTTTTGGGGCATATTTACAGTCCATGCATCACCTCTCCAACGCATCGTTTTGTAATATTTTGTGATGATTTTAAGTGACACTCTGAGTTGGTAATGAGTTTTCAGAACAGTAGTTTAACTCTTTTGAGCCAACGACTCCACCAGCCTACCTCATAGCATCTGCACCCTGCCTACAGGAACAGGGCTTTTAGTGATGGAGTGACTTTAAACCACATCACTGTGTACTGGCAGCACAGAAATACACAGCTGAATCTGCTGGATCCGCACTGCGAATGACTAGAGCTCCTGCAAGCACGTTCTCCCTTGTAATCTCAAAGTGTTTATCTGACTGCGTCTCATAGACGGGGTCACTGCCGGTGGAGCTGTATCCAATCAAGCTCATCAACCCTGTCTCTTGTTGGTGGTACCAGAGCATTACATAGAGGTTGTTGTCATTGTGACTGCACTTGATCTCTACCCTGGCTGCTTGGTCGGCTGTTCTTGGAAGTGACGGCTCGAACCTCACACTCTTTGTTTGATCTGGTGGAGAATAAAAACACATGCATGTTAAATTTAGTCGACACAAAAGTCACAGTGTAAAAAAAAACATTATTAAATTTGCTGTATGAAGTTAACAACACAGTTAAAAAGCTCTTTTACTCACATGGAAGTAAGTGCAGGAGAAATCCAATCACAGCTGGAGACGTCCTCCATGTTTCCGCTGCTGCAGAAGAAACGCAGCTTCCTCCAGTGAGAGTCTGTGAAACAACACAAGTGGCTTATCAGGCAGATGCACAAATCTCATTTACAGTAACACCATCAGGGTTTTTAGTCAGGGAGTCTCATTGAACCACATCACTGTGTACTGGCAGCACAGAAATAAACAGCAGTGTGTGACAGGTTTGCCCTGTTAATAACGAGCGATCCTGTTGTGGTGCTTTCTCTGCTCAGCTTGAATTGTTCTTTGAACTGAGTCTCATAGCTTTGGGAGCCGATTGCATATCCGTACCCAATGAGGGTCAAAGACAGACGGTCCTGTCTCTGCTGATACCAGAGCATAACTTGAAGGTTATTATCATTGTGACTGCAGTTGATCTGGACCTCAGTGTTCTCCTTCACTATCTGGGGAGGAGACTGTTGAAAAGTAACAGCGCTCACCTGACCTGTAGGGAAAAAAGGCAGATTTAATAAAATGTTATTGATTCTGACCGAAAAAATAAATATCTCTCTTTCGTAGACAAAATAATTGAAAATTAGAATTGATTAATTTAAAGACAAAATTCTACATCTTACAATAAAAACCGATGAAGATCAAACCAAATGTTTGCACAGGTGAAGACATCGCGAAGAACTGATGTGAGGAAATTGCTGCTCAGAGAAAAATAAGGCTGTGTGTGTCTGTTTGTTTGTGTGTGTCTGTAAATTCATCACCACATCCTCATGACAGCAGCTGTAATACATGTGCTGTGCCTCCATCTGTTGGTTGACTCTCTTCCTCATTCACCGTCTGAAAAAACTGTCACCATCCAAAAAGTGGAAAAAATTCTGTAATATTAACTTTAGGTCATAGCGCACACCCCTACCCCCTGTCACTGCAGCAGGTCACTTTTCAAATTAAAAAGAAGAATAAGAGTATTGTATTAGACATTGTTTTGCAAAAACTGTAGGGATACTTACCTGTAAACTTTATTATGAAAAAAATACAAGCAAATATAGAGAACATGTATTCATTGTGTGTTTTCTGGAGTCTGATTTGCTTTGTTTCTCTCAGCTTTGAAGCTGTGTTGTGGTTTTTTGTTCTGTTATCTGCTGCATCGTTTATGGAGGTTTTTGAACGACGGCTCTCTCCGTCTTTATTACTGTGTACTTGCTGCTCCAAAATATTCCCCGCTGTCCTCAGGGTGCTTCAGGTTCTTGATTTGTAGAAAAGCAGTTTTCTCTCCATTTCCACTCACATTGAAGCGGCTCGAAAACTTTGACTCAATTTTGGGTGTTGTATACAAAATATATCCAATCAGCTTCAGGGAACTGTCTCCTGCTGAGCGCTGGTACCAGAGAATCGTGTCATAGCTCGAGATATGATGTGTTAAGTTCAGGTTGACTTCACCATCTGGTTTCATCAACAGGTCGGCTGGAGTCTGAAACACTGGTTTGTCATTACTAAGGTAAACACCTGTAAAGAGAGAATTCAGGTTCTCACTTCTTATGACTAGTGGTTAAAAACATTTAGTGCACTCGGAATTTATTCCAGGGAAAGCAGCAGTAAGGAATAAGCAATCAATGAAAGTGAACATAAATATTACATCTCAATTCCTCACTACTGGGACACATGAAGATTCACTGAGAAAGGAAACTGTAAAAGTGTCTTAATGAAGGAATGATACCCTTAATGCAGAACACAGTGATGATGGATGTGATGAGACGAGGTGGCGTCATGTTGAATATGAAGAACCAGCAACAGTCTCTGCTGAGCTTTGTGGATCAGAGGGAGGGACAGGAAGTGATGTAGAAAAATCAGATTGACACAGAGGTAACTTTCTTTCATTGAGGAAATACAACACAACTTAACACTGTTACCTCCACAGTAGAGGTTATGTTTTCGCTCCTATCAGCTGGTTGGTTGGTTTGGCAGCAAAATTAAGTTATGTTCCACATCGCTTTCTTTAATATTGTGAGATGGGTCATATTTTCACAGATGACACTGATTTCCCAGAGAATAATGCACTGATCTCGATCAACAAAATCCGTCATATTAAGGGGAATGAAATCTATGATTGTGTGTAGTCTGGTGCAGATCTAAATAAAGATCTATGACCGATTTGACTGTGGTTTGATAAGCGCTTGGATAATGTGAATTTTGTAGAAATTGGATTTGGATTAATTACTCCCTCGTGTCATACAAGTATGTTCTCCTCCATGCTGTTGTTTGCAGAGACGAGGTAATGATGTAAAACTCCCATGACAGACACGTTGACTGCAGGTGGTTGCTGAAGGTGTTTTTTTAAACCACAGTTGATAAAGAACAGCGTTTAGTTTTTGTAAAAAAAATAGATAAACTTCTGCACTAACTAATGATAATATATAATTGTGTCAAACAAAAATCAAACCACAAAAGCAGGTGTCTGGAAGCAGTGTATTCAGCGTCTCATTCAAAAACATCCATGATAAAAGGTTCAGGGTTTTTGTTCAGTAGCGAGGGGATTTTTTTCAGTGTGCTTCACTTGCTGCACAGTAGTAAACTGCACTGTGCTCTTTTCTGACTGCTTTGATTAGGAGAGAGCTATTCTTAGCTGTACTCCCTCCCAAATCACCAGTGATTTCAAACTCCTTTTCATAAGGCGCTTCCATTGTTGTAGCTTGGAAATACAAATATCCGATGAGTTTCATAGCTGTGTCTCCTGGTGAGCGCTGGTACCAGAGCATCACCCAGTAGTCAGTTCTATCATGGCTGCAGGAAATCTGCACGTTGTCACCAGGGTTTGTGACAAGGTCAGAGGGAGACTGACGGACGTCAAGACCCAGACAAACACCTAGAAACAGAGAGAAGAAATAATCAGTGCAGACACTTTAAATGAAGTGGTATTCCTGAAGGGTTACAGTGATTACCAATGAGCCAAGAAAGCAGGAATACTGTTGTCATGTTGACTCTGTCTGATTGAGAACCTACTGACTCTGTGTGTCAGAGTCCTCTGAATCAAATCATCATTTACATCTCTTTCTATCGCTCTGTGTGTTTTTCTGAAGAGGTTTTTCTTTTGAGCACCAGTGCCACCTAGAGGAGGATGTAAAGGTCAGAACTTTGTATTTGGTTGTGTGGTTAACCTGAATTCTGTTATGACCACAACACAGCTTGTGTGTTGTGGTCATTTGATTATGGTGGATAAAATGTTTTATTTTTGTCCACCATAATCAAATCCAACCTCTCTCATCTATCCACGCTATCTCCCCTTCGTAGAAACATTAAGCGTTCCAACACGTCTGACCTCAGTCTTGGGAACTTCGATTATATTTGAATGATTAAATTATAAACTTAATTATAAAAAAAATACAAGCAAATATAAAGAACATGTATTCACACAACAATTTAATTGTCTCTTGTGTGTTTACTGGAGTCTGATTCACTGAGTTTCTCTCAGCTTTGAAGCTGTGTCGTGGTTTTTCGTGCTGTTATCTGCTGCATCATTTATGGAGGTTTTTGAACGACGTCTCTCTCCGTCTTTATTACTGTGTACTTGCTGCTCCAAAATATTCTCCGCTGTCCTCAGTGTGCTTCAGGTTCTTGATTTGAAGAAAAGCAGTTTTTTCTCCATTTCCACTCACATTGAAGTGGCTCGAAAACTTTGGCTCAATATTGAGTGTTTTATAATAAACATATCCGATCAGCTTCAGGGAACTGTCTCCTGCTGAGCGCTGGTACCAGAGAATTGTGTCATAGTTCGGGATTTCATGTTTTAAGCTCAGGTTGACTTCACCATCTGGTTTCATCAACAGGTCGGCTGGAGTCTGAAACACTGGTTTTTCATTACTGAGGTAAACACCTGTAAAGAGAGAATTCAGGCTCTATCTTCTTGTGACTAGTGGTTAAAACATTTAGTGCTCTTAAAATACATTCCAGGGAAAGCAGCAGTAAGGAATAAGCAACCAATGAAAGTAAACATAAATATTACATTTCAGTTCCTCACTTCTGGGACCTATGAAGATTCACTTAGAAATGAAACTGTAAAAGTGTCTTAATGAAGGAATGATACCCTTAATCCAGAACACAGTGATGATGGATGTGATGAGATGAGGTGGCGTCATGTTGAATATGAAGAACCAGCAACCGTCTCTGCTGTGCTTTGTGGATCAGAGGGAGGGACAGGAAGTGATTTAGACAAATCAGATTCACACAGAGTTAGCTTTACTTTATTGAGGAAATACAGCACAACTTAACACTGTTACCTCCACAATAGAGGTTATGTTTTCAGTCCTGTCAGCTGGTTGGTTGGTTTGGCAGCAAAATATAGAAAAAGTTCTTCATCGCTTTCTTTAATATTGTGAGATGGGACATATTCAAATGTAAAACATATAAAAAACAAAAAAGAAAATAGATAAATTGTTGCATTAACTAATGATAATATATAATCGTGTCAAACATGAATCAAACCACAGAAACAGGTGTCTGGAAGCAGTGTATTCAGCGTCTCATTCAAAAACATCCATGATAAAAGGTGCAGGGTTTTTGTTCAGTAGCGAGGGGATTTCTTTCAGTGTGCTTCTCTTGCTGCACAGTAGTAAACTGCACTGTGCTCTTTTCTGACTGCTTTGATTAGGAGAGAGCTATTCTTTACTGTACTCCCTCTCAAATCTCCAGTGATTTCAAACTCTTTTCATAATGCGCTTCCATTGTTGCATCCTGGTAAAGCAAATACCCAATGAGTTTCATAGCTGTGTCTCCTGGTGAGCGCTGGTACCAGAGCATCTGCCAGTGGTCAGTTTTATCATGGCTGCAGGAAATCTGCACGTTGTCACCAGGGTTTGTGACGAGGTCAGAGGGAGACTGACGGACGTCAAGACCCAGACAAACACCTAGAAACAGAGAGAAGAAATAATCAGTGCAGACACTGTAAATGAAGTGGTATTCCTGAAGGGTTACAGTGATTACCAATGAGCAAAGAAAGCAGGAATACTGTTGTCATGTTGACTCTGTCTGAATGAGCACTGACTGACTCTGTGTGTCAGAGTCCTCTGAATCAAATCATCATTTACATCTCATTATATTGCTCTGTGTTAACCTGAAGAGTGTTTTTCTTTTGAGCAGCAGTGCCACCTAGAGGAAGATGTAAAAGTCAGAGCTTAGTAGTTGGTGGTGCTGTTAACCTGAATTATGTTACGTTGAAAGATATTCCTTTTATTTTTGTCCACCACATTCATATCCATCCTCTCTCATATATCCATGTTATCTTGTCTTCGTAGAAACGTGAAGTGTTCAACCTCGTCTGACCTCATTCGTGGGAAATTTTATTATATTCAAACGATTTAATCATAAATTTTATTATAAAACAAATACAAGCAAATATAAAGAACATGTTTTCACCAAACAACTTTATTGTTTATCTGGAGTCTTATCTTCTGTGTTTCTCTCAGCTTTGAAGCTGTGTCGTGGTTTTTCTTGCTGTTATCTGCTGCATCGTTTATGGAGGTTTTTGAACGACGGCTCTCTCCATCTTTATTACTGTGTACTTGCTGCTCCAAAATATTCTCCGCTGTCCTCAGGGTGCTTCAGGTACATTATTTGTAGAAAAGCTGTTTTCTTTCCATTTCCACTCACATTGAAGTGGCTCGAAAACTTTGGCTCAATATTGGGTGATTCAAAATAAACATAGCCGATCAGCTTCAGGGAACTGTCTCCGGGTGAGCGCTGGTACCAGAAAATCTGGTCATAGTTCGGGATTTGATGTGTTAAGTTCAGTTTGACTTCACCATCTGGTTTCATCAACAGGTCGGCTGGAGTCTGAAACACTGGTTTGTCATTACTGAGGTAAACACCTGTAAAGAGAGAATTCAGGCTCTAACTTCTTGTGACTAGTGGTTAAAAACATTTAGTGCACTTGGAATAAATTCCACGTAAAGCAGCAGTAAGGAATAAGCAATCAATGAAAGTGAAAATAAATATTACATCTCAGTTCCTCACTACTGGGAACAGTGAAGATTCACTTAGAAATAAAACTTTAAAAGTGTCTTAATGAAGGAATGATACCCTTAATCCAGAACACAGCGATGATGGATGTGATGAGACGAGGTGGCGTCATGTTGAAAATGAAAAACCAGCGACAGTCTCTGCTGTGTTTTGTGGATCAGTGGGAAAGACAGGAAGTGATGTAGAGAAATCAGATTGACACAGAGGTAACTTTCTTTCATTGAGGAAATACAACGCAACTTAACACTGTTACCTCCACAGTAGAGGTTATGTTTTCAGTCCTGTCAGCTGATTGGTTGGCTTGGTAGCAAAATTAAGAAAAGTTCTTCATTGCTTTCGTTAATATTGTGGGATGAGACATATTTTGCAAAATGACACTGCAAAATTAGATTATTTAGAGATTATAAATGTTGGTTTGAATACATTTTGGATTATTTGCTCCCTCGTGTCATTCAAGTAGGAATGTTCTCTTCCATGCTGTTATTTGCAGGGAGAGGTAATGATGTAAAACTCCCATGACAGACACGTTGACTGCAGGTGGTTGCTGAAGGTGTTTTTTTTAACCACAGTTGATAAAGAACAGCGTTAAGTTTTTGTGTTGTTCAAAGCAGATCTACCTCAGTGTGCATATCGAGCTGCACAGTAGTACACTGCACTGTGCTTAGACTCTATCAGGTCCACTATAAATAGAGAACCATTCTTTGCTTTGTTTCCACTTAAATCTCCCGTGATATTGAAATGCTCTCTGGAAAATTCTTCGTAGTATATTTGGCTGTACTCCACATATCCGATGAGTTTTAGAGCCTGGTCTGTGGGTGACTGCTGGTACCACAGCATCACTGTGTAGTCGGTCTGTCCGTGGGTACAGACGAGCTGCACAGCGTCACCAGCCTTTCTGATGAGAGCAGAGGGAGACTGGTGGACCTGAACCCCCAGAGAGATACCTGCTGTAAGAACAGAGGGACAGATCCACTGAAGAGGTGAAGGTACACACAGTTAAAACATCACTTCACAGTGAAGCAGCTGTTACCTGTGAGAAAAGAGCAAACGAGAAATCTAATCATCATGATGAGATCTGAGTTTCTCTAAAGTCATGAATGAAAAGTGGTGCTAGAAGTGAGTCTGGATTAAGAGGAAGTGAACATAGACAAGAGGAGTGGCTCCATGTGGTTCATTTATATACAGTCTGCCATTCACCTGATTCCCCTGAAGACGTGTTGCTCTTTATATGTTTCATCACATTAGAAATTCCAATTGTCTGGTTTGAGTCTAACACACAAAAATGTAAAAAAACTAAATAAATAAACTGTTGCATTAAGTAATAATCAAAAATAATTGTGTGAAACAAAAATCAAACCACAAAAGCAGGTGTCTGGCAGCAGTGTATTCAGCGCCTCATTCAAAAGCATCCATGATAAAAGGTGCAGGGTTTTTGTTCAGTAGCGAGGGGATTTCTTTCAGTGTGCTTCTCTTGCTGCACAGTAGTAAACTGCACTGTGCTCTTTTCTGACCGCTTTGATTAGGAGAGAGCCATTCTTTGCTGTACTCCCTCTCAAATCTCCAGTGATTTCAAACTCCTTATCATAAGACGCTTCCATTGTTACATCTTTGTAATACAAATTTCCAATGAGTTTCATCGCTGTGTCTCCTGGTGAGCGCTGGTACCAGAGCATCTGCCTGTAGTTAGTTTTATCATGGCTGCAGGAAAGCTGCACGTTGTCACCAGGATTTGTGACGAGGTCAGAGGGAGACTGACGGACGTCAAGACCCAGACCAAAACCTGCATGACAAAAAAGAGGAACAAGCAAACCGAGAAGAAGGCGGATCCTCAAAATAAAGGAATTTCCCCAAATACTGAGATGCAACATCACATCACAATGTTAGTGACGGACATGTAGCTGAGCTCGTCTGTCACGAGGAAAAGGAAGAACGGACCTTAATAAGCTGGCGAAGAAGAAAGTGTCAACCAAAAAACAGCTGGGAGGAGTCAGATGTTGGATGTAAAACCAAACATGCTGATAAGGTTTGGTAGTTTTTGTGTAACGTAGAACAACATAAGAGCAACTGTGCATAGCTGGCTGCACAGTAATAAATAGCACTGTGCTCAAGTCCCGTTATTTGGACTTTCAGAGAGCTGGTCTTTGCTCCATATCCACCCAAATCTCCAGTGATGTTGAATTGTTCTTCATATGGCTTTTCTATTCTGACTTCTTGGTAATACAAATATCCAATGGCTTTCATAGCTGTGTCTCCTGGTGAGCGCTGGTACCAGGGCATCACCCTGTAGTCTTTTCTGTCATGGCTGCAGGAAATCTGCACGTTTTCACCAGGGTTTGTGACGAGGTCAGAGGGAGACTGACGGACGTCAAGACCCAGACAAACACCTAGAAACAGAGAGAAGAAATAATCAGTGCTGACACTTTAAATGAAGTGGTATTCCTGAAGGGTTACAGTGATTACCAATGAGCCAAGAAAGCAGGAATACTGTTGTCATATTGACTCTGTCTGAATGAGCACCGACTGACTCTTTGTGTCAGAGTCCTCTGAATCAAAGCATCATTTACATCTCATTCTATCGCTCTGTGTGTGTTAACCTGAAGAGGGTTTTTCTTTTGAGCATCAGTGCCACCTAGAGGAGGATGTAAAAGTCAGACCTTAGCTGTTAAACTAAACTCTCTTGTGTTGACAGATATCCCCTCTTATCTTCTTATTATCCATCCCCACTCATATATCCATGATATCTCCTCTTCTTGTAAAATAGGCCTGTCACTTTTTATATGAAATTCGTAGCAACGTTAAGTGATCAACCTCTTCTAACCTCTGCACTGCGGCGACGATTAAACTCATCCTCCCCTTCCCTGGCATCTGTAGATACCAGCACACATAAAAATATGGGTTATCAAGATCATGACTGCAGTTCATCTGAGCAGACTGACCCCTCTCTACCAGGTAACTAGAGGTTTGATGGACGTGAATCCTGCTACAACCTGGAACCAGACCACAAGCCAAAAGGGTTAGTCAACAGAAGAGGACCCTCAAAACAGTTTGCACCAGATGTTGGTTAATGTGCAAAGTGAAATGCAGGCAGCTAAAGGGATCATGAGGTTTCCACTTTACTGTGCATTGAGTTGCTTTATTGTCTCCACCAGCCTCTCTTTGGTCTCATTAAATGGTTTCTTATTGCATTTGATCAGTGAAGACACAGGGTCAAAGTGGAATATTCATAGAGAAACAAATAACACTTCAACATATACAAATATGGATGTTCAGCTCTCAATAATTAGTGTCTCACACAGACTTCGTTTCAATCTGTGGCTGCAGCTGCTGTTACATTGAATTAAACATTGTGAAATCAGCATTTAAGTCTTTTATATTTTATAATATATACATGTTGACACAGCTGCACACCAAACCTTCATTTAAAACGTGTTCTGTATATCTGCTGTTAGAAATAATTAAACTGGAATATTAAATTAATTACTATAAAATAAATGATTGTTGATTTATTATTTGAGTGTAAATACATAAGGAATGTTGATTTACTAATAAATCCAGAGGTTTGAGGCTGAGAACACGTCTCGTCAGTTTGGCTTTTACACTTTTCAGTTTGTTGTTTCTCAGCAGTTCTGATGTTTTGTTGCTACAGGTTTGATTTTTCATGAAGGAGTTTTCGGTCCAAGACAAAAAAAACAACGTGAGATGATGTTGTTGCCGTTGTCGACTTGCACACTTCTTCCTGTTTATTTGATGAGCACACAAACATGTTTTTCAAGGCAAACCAAATTAAAACCTTCTAATGTGAACAGCTGTTGTGTGCAATACAACACGTGCTGGTTGGTTGTGTAGCTTCAGTTGACACAGAAGTGGAGGTTTTCCAGCTGTTGGCTCAGAGATGTGCAGTGTGGGTGCGGGTTGGTGCAGAGATGCAGGTGCACACTCGGGGCCCGGAGGTTGTGGTGAAGTGAGATGCTGCAGCTCCGTCATTTCACAGCACAGAGAACGAGGTGCAGGCTGCTCTGTGACCACATCCTCTCCTCTGCTGTCGCTCTCCACTCCTCTGCTCAGTTTCCATCCCCGGTTTGTCTTCTCACCAACAGAAGCTCTGCTCTTCTTTTGTGCACAGAGGAGAGCAATGACTTCCTGTTGTTGTGTGGTTGACTCACACTCTACACATTTACTTTTAGTCTCACAGTTTAAGTTTATTCATTAAGAAAACAACACTACACTTCTTCAATCCAATCCATGTAATTGAGATCATCATTTAAGTGAACTGGTGAAACTTCAGTCACTTCTCAGTTTGTTCAGTTTGCTCTTTGGAAAAAACTTGTAATGTTCCATTATTCTAAGGAAACAAGCTGATGTGTCAGTTGCTAAAAATACCTCACGCTATCTCCTGAAATAATATTTCCAGTGCTGATTGTAGAATGAGGGGTGACAGTGGTTCAACGGTTCTTCAATCTATTTCTTGTTTAATGTAATGTTATCAGCAGAGATATGGAGACGAAGTGTCAGAATGATCATGAATGTCAGGATAAACTCTTACACAGAAATAAAGGCACATTATTGATTCAAAAGACTTTTATTGAGAAAAAATGTTTTGCAAACAATTAGTTCACAACCAAAAACAAATACACAGAGAAATAAAATAGCTGGTGCAGAACTATCTTGACTAAGGTCATATATTTGAGTTACTGATAAGAATAAGCACAGAACCTGTTATCTACCCTAATTTATAAATGAGTAAAAATACACTGCAACATTCAGCTTAACAGAAATACAGCCACTATGTTTCATGCAGTTTTATTTACATAAAGCAACCCTTTATTTTCCTCCCAGCTCAGGTCTCAGTTTCTCGGCTTTTCAGTTGAACTCTGCAACAGACACAAAGGAAACAACTTCCTGTGAGATGTGTTCATTAACATACTTAAACCTATGGAACCAGCTTCTGTGTCGGTCAATCATAAATGTTGTGTTTAACGAACCTGGAGTCTCCAAACCAAAAAGGCCACGAAGGCTCCGTAGACGCAGCTCTTGACGATGAACACACCGTAGGAGAGTTTGGCTTTCGTTGTGATCCTCAGATATTCTTCTGCAGAAAGGTTCAAACATTGAGATGAGTGACATGATTCAAGAGGAAGCATCCATTGTGTTGTGTCTGTGGAGACGGTTGATGTGAGCAGCGGTGAGGTGAACAATGATTAACTGAGTAATGTATTTACCTTTGGTCAGGACGTCAGCTGGAGCTGGTAGAAAAATAAGAAACGCATTAGACAAGAACAGAAGATTATTTAACGTGTTTGTCCAGATCAGGTTTAGGACATGAACGAACCTGTATCACCAAGGATTGATGATGGATAATCGATATATTCCGCCCCATTGAAGAATCTGACGAAGCACTCAAACCGACGCTCTGGGTTGTACCAGTCCTCGGCAGAGACCCTCAGCTGGCTGGTGATTTTGTAGGACTTGCCTTCCCGCAGGGCAGCTTCGTCCGTTACTACACCACTGGTGACGGTTTTACTGTCAACCTGCCAGGATACACTGACATGGTCCGGGTAGAACCCACTGGCCACACACACTAAGGTTTTCTGTCTTTCATTGTCCAGAGGGTTTCGACACTCTTTTTCTGATGGTCTGAGCACCTCCACTGTTGGTGGCTTGACGTCATACTCTGATGGAGACAAAGACAAAGACATGAAACGATTAATTTAAAGATGAAACGTATAGGAAACCAATGTTAAACACCTAAGTCTAAAAGTGAAGATAAAATACAAGAACATTGAGGTTAAACACAAAAGCAAATAACAATAAAATCTCTTGCAAAACTTCCAATGATTGAAACTCTTAAATATTTAAAAGTTATATTTGTATAATAAGTCACAAAATAGCATCATCCTGATGATTAATTCACTTGATTTATATTTTTTTAACTTTCTTTCTTTGTGTCTTGATTGATGTGACTAAACAAAACATTCAATTTTACTTTGTTTTACAAATATCATGGTTGTTTTGAGTTATTTTAGTCCAAATGTCAAACTTCTTGTATAAAATGAGAACTGTCCTGAATAACAGCCCAACATTTATTTTATTATAACAAAGGCTGGTATGTTAACCAAGTATAACGTTTTAACTCGATTTATCTTGTATAGATTTGACATTATTCTGCAGTTTTTTACAACAAACTTCACAAAACAAGACATTCAAATATTTCCTCATCAATCATTTTTTACACAGTTAGGCTTAATGACTTTCAAAAAACAAAGACTTGTACGAATTATTTTTGAATTTGTTCTTACCTAACACTGTCAGTTTAGTGCCGCTGCCAAAGTAAGCTGGGTTGTAGTTGTTCACACTGATACAAGGCTACAGAGAAAACTGCTCAACCACTCTGCACTGAAAGCTGCAGACTGTGTTTTGAGCTCTTTTATCAGATAAACTAAAACGTTTCACTGTGAACACAACACTTGAATACATACTATTCCCTAAATAGATTTGCTCTTCCCAAATTGAATCTACTAACTCAGTGTTCATTTTAGAGGCTAAGATAAAACAACATAATGTAACTGGCAGGATTCCTAAAATAAAATACATTTTTATTTAATGTTTTGACAGTTTAGAATATTTTTTCATTGAATTAAACAGTAATCTTACCTAAAACAGTGAGCTTAGTTCCAGCTCCAAAGTACGCCTCAGACTGGAAACTCACAGTAATTCACAGGGCTGATAAGAACTCGCTGTGACACCAATATTCTGGGCATTGAGCCAAATGTTTTACTCCTGCACTACACTTGTGAACACAGACAAATCCTTTTTACCAGGCATAAACTAAATTCTGAATTTACCTTTGTCACGTCTTAATTACCACACTTACTTCACAGACTTCAAATTAAATGTTCAGGGAGTATCTTCTTATCAAGGACTATAATATTGACCTGCCACTAAGAGAATCGTGCACAGTGAGGTTGAATCTTTGAATGTTTTCTTACCTAAAACAGTGAGTTTAGTTCCAGATCCAAAGTAAGCCTCGGTGTATGAGCACAGAGACATTCAACTGCACAAAAACTCTTCCTCTTTCGTCTTTAAAGAGCCACTTTGAGATTATTAAAATTTTTTCCCTCACACGGAGCCCATTTACAGCCATAACTGTGGTTTAATCATGATTATGGGATTGAGTTTCACTCTGAGTAAATTCAAAGTTTGCAAAACTCCTGAACAAAGTAAAATCGATTTTAGAATATTTTCTTACCTAGAACAGTTAACTTTGTTCCTCCACCAAAATATGCAACTGAAGAACCCGAGTCACAGTGACTCTAATCAGTGCTGAAAACAGCACAAGTGCTACTTTTACTTTGTTTCTTTATATTAAATTTAGTAGTAAACATAACCAACATGTTACATGCAATTTAAAACCAGCAAAAAAAAAACATTCATAGCACTACATTCAGTTTTTTTAATTTTAGTGCAACACCAAACATATCTGCTTCATTGGGTTTTAGTTTTTAAGAGCTGAATTCATGAGAATAACGTTTTACTCACCAAGAACTGTCAGCTTCGTTCCCTGGCCGAAATAAGCTTCATAATTGACACAGCATTAAAGCTCGTCATCAAAAACCACCCTTGCTGAACTCAAACTGTCCAGACCTGAGTACGTTAGGTTTCTTAATGCAGCGTTTCAGTGACAAAGTTATTGCACTTGATCCATTTTAATAAACTTGACTCACCCAGAACAGTCAGTTTTGTCCCTTTTCCAAAGTACGCTTCGTTGAAGTTGTCTCAGTGTAAAAATACTGCGCATTAAATTGTTGAGTCTTTGGAAGGTTTTTACTAATACCTCTGTTTATACTTGGATTCCAAAGCAATGTGACATTTATGAATATACAGTAATAAATGGAAATATTTACCTAAAACTGTGAGTTTAGTTCCTTGGCCAAAGTAAGCAGGATCATATTGGTCACAGTGTTCTCTGTTCAGCTCAATATTTCAGATATCATGACAACACTTTCTCCTCCACTTCCACACCAGATTCTTTTGTTTTTAGTTTTTCTTTAGTGAAGTGATGTTGTGAAAGCTTAGACTTACCCAGAACAGTGAGTTTTGTTCCTTTTCCAAAGTACGCTTCATTTAAGTAGTCACAGTGTAAAAATACTGAGCATGAAACTGTTGAGTCTTTCTCTCTATCAGAGTCTTTGGAAGGTTTTACTAAAACTTCTGTTTATACTTGGATTCCAAAGCAGTGTGACATTTAAGAATATACAGTAATAAATGGAAATATTTACCTAAAACAGTCAGTTTGGTTCCTTGGCCAAAGTAAGCAGGCTCAGAGTAGGTCACAGTGTTTCTCTGTTCACTTTTTACTTTACGTCCACACCAGCTTCTTTTGTGTTGAGGTTTGTTTTAGTGAAGTGATGTTGTAAAAGCTTAGACTTACCCAGAACAATCAGTTTTGTTCCTTTTCCAAAGTAGGCTTCACTCCTAGTGTCACACTGACTGTCTCCTTCACCAAAAAGTCACAAAACATCCCATAAACATAAAGTTAGGACACAGCCTAATAATCCAGAGGATGAAAAAAGGTTAAATCCTGTGGGATGAGCTTCATCTTTCCAAATCTGCTTTGTTTTATACAACCAAAGTTAAACAATCCTCCATTTTAATGAAATATATAAAAATGTAAGACTGTGTTTCAGCCAAATTCTTCATTGTTATCATCTTTCCAGTGCCAGTGTGACCTGACATCAAACACACCTTCAGAGTGTTGATGTTTTCTGCTCCATCGAGAGCCCCAGGTTACAAACAGCCATCTACACAATGGGTGTCAATGGGAGGAGGTTTTTGTACGGCAGGTCTATGGGAATTTATCACCGTGGCCCCCTGTCCCCACTGTGAGAAAACACTACACAAAAACCTGATGTTGTTTTTCTTCACTGTTTCCCACCCCCACCCAGCGTCTCCATATCTCATGCTCCATCTCTCTGAGAGCAGCTGTACAGGTTGGACTCACTGACAGCTGAACGGCAAAGAGTCTGACTGCTGCTATTTCTGTGTCGGCTAAGAAAAGAAGCGTTTTCTGAGGGAACTGTTTTGTCTGTTGTGTTTATTTTAGCCTCTCAAAGGAAATGACATCATACATGGTCACACCTCCTTATCCACCCATTTATCTGAGAAGAGACATAGAAATACGAAGGAAAATTCACTGATGTGACTGATACAGATGAGCCTCAAATTACTCGTTTGTCTTCTAATGTCGAGCTTGAAATGTAGAAACTAGTAAAAGCCAATCCGGTCGCCTTCAGCTCTATGATGTCTTTTAGTGCAGTTTTCAACTTTTGGCTTTGAATGTATTATTCTATATAATGACGGCTCAGTTGACATAACACCTTTTTATTTTTTAGAAATAAATCAGAATATCATGATGAAGTACAACACTACTGATAATGTCTAACTTAACTTCCATAACTTCCATTTCTTTACAAGTTAAATCATATTTATAGCAGCATCTAAACAACATATCTTCTAACTATCTTCAACAGGTCATTACTTTTCTTTTGTCAAATGAGTCGGGAGTGTGTCCCCTTTTTCTATCGCAAATATTTGTACAAATACAACATATCCACACAATTTCACACATGCTTCATTAAATGATTTTGCAGTATTTCACAATAGAGTACATTTTATTTACTACCTCACCCACATGTAGTCTCACGTGAACCCTGTAGAGGTCAGTGTATGATCTCAAACGTTAGAATATAATATAAAGTGTCTGTTATAAATCCTAAAAGGAGGGACATCTTTTATTTCTAATCACAACTGAGAAACTAGTACCAATTAATGTCTAGCCTCTTTTACTCGCCCCTCCACCTGTTCTCTTCCTGGTGTGTTCCTCAA
The DNA here is from genome assembly GCF_949316205.1 of Platichthys flesus. Lineage (NCBI taxonomy): Eukaryota > Metazoa > Chordata > Actinopteri > Pleuronectiformes > Pleuronectidae > Platichthys > Platichthys flesus. Next base: position 3,711,251 of record NC_084954.1, read on the forward strand.
GTTGTTGTTCAGCTGCTGAGGCTCTCTGAACCGCTGTGCTATTGTAGAGGCGCAGTAATACACAGCTGAGTCTCCAGCCTCAACAGGGTGTATCTGCAGAGAGGAGCTGAGCAGTGTCGGCCTTGACATGGTGTACTTGTCTTCTTTGAAAGGAGCCTCAATGTTCGATGAATCTTTTCCAGGAGAACTTGCCACCTGATTTAATTCCCCACTGTTTCTCTGTCTAAACCAGAACATGTAATAATATTGATTATCATCTTGTTCACACTTCAGCGTCACACTTTTGTCTTTGTCATGGCTGAATACAAAAGGAGGCTGGAGAATTTGTACGCAGTCGGAGAAATCTGGAAAACAAGATAACAACGACAACAAGTAAATGAACGAACAAACCAGAACGAGCAAAAATCTGATCGCAAAAGAAGTAGAATTTCTTTCATTGTAACTTAAATGTACCTACTAGAGAAGATTGTAACTGCAACCAAGAGTAAGATGTTCATTGTCACAGAGAAAAATAATCAAAGCCGTCTTTCTCTTTGACAATTCAACTGTTGTCTTACTCTGCTGCCACGATCAAAACTTTTGAAATAGGCTCCTCCTCTTCCTTTCAGTTTTTTACTAGAAATTTTTCCTCACTCGTATTGTTTCAGAAGTTTTTCAAGTTGAACTGTAAAATATCAATCCTCAATTACAACATCTTGGGAATCATTGACTCTTTTCCTTAAAGCAATAGGAACTTTTTTACTCCTTAAGCACTGTGTTTACTAAATTGACGTAAACGACGTAAACATAAACTGACAAGGAGCCCAATAGTAGCCCAGTGTGGCCGGACCTTCAGCACAAGGCTTCTCATACTTTTTCATTCTCTACAAACCAAACATGCCACAGCTTCCTCCTGCATGTTGTATGCTACAGTCTGACTTGGTATTTGTATGACTGCCAGGTCCGTGTGCATCACTGTGACTGGCAGCACAGTAGTACGTGCTGGTGTCAGTCAGGAGCAGATCAGTGATCTGAAGAGAGAAGTTGTTTTTGGATGCAGCGATAGTTGACTGGATGCGTCCCTCACTTTGGTCGTATTCTTTGGTGAGAAACTCCACCTGAGCTGCGTAGTGGTTTTGTCGGTACCAGTACATGGTGTAACTGCCCATGCTGAACCGTGGACCCAGGCTGCACTCCAGCATCACTTTGTCTCCTGGGCGAGAGGCTTGATCTCCAGACTGCTGAACAACAACAGCCAGACCTGTGGCACATGACAAATTAATACATGAATACATGAAAACCGCCATCGGAGCACTGGTTGGACAGTACAGCCATGATGAGAGAAAACATAAAACCCACCAGATTGTAAAAGAAGTGACAGATAAATGAGTGTGACGAGCATGTTAGTGATGTGCAATGATACTGACTGCCCCCCCCAAAAGTGAAGCCAGTGAATCTCAATTGCCTCCTGGTGGCTGGCTGCAGTACAGGTCACAAACCCAGCCTTCTCTGTGTTATTGAATTGGACACGGACCAAAGTGAAATGTCAAATTATTCGGCCAAATAATTTTCTTATCACACTGATGAATGTCCAAATGTAAATTCTTCCATGATTAAAAACGTGATGAAACTTCAGGATTGACACTGACTTGCGATTAGTTGTGCTTATGTATCGTAGCCTTTGTGTGTGTGTGTGTGTGTGTGTGTGTGTGTGTGTGAGTGTGAAGAAACGCAGCTTCCTCCAGTGAGAGTCTGTGAGTGGCTTATCATGCAGATGCACAAATCTCATGCACAGTAAAAAAAAACATCAGGGTTTTTAGTCAGGGAGTCTCATTGAACCACATCACTGTGTACTGGCAGCGCAGAAATAAACAGCAGTGTGTGACAGGTTTGCCCTGTTAATAACGAGCGATCCTGTTGTGGTGCTTTCTCTGCTCAGCTTGAATTGTTTTTGGAACTGATTCTCATAGTTTTGTGGGCTGTTTGCATATCCGGACCCAATGAGGGTCAAAGACAGACGGTCCTGTCTCTGCTGATACCAGAGCATGAAAGTAAGGCTTGTATCATTGTGCCTGCAGTCGATCTGGACCTCAGTGTTCTCCTTCACTATCTGGGGGGGGAGACTGTTGAAAAGTTACAGCGCTCACCTGACCTGTGGGGAAAAAAGCAGATTCAATAAAATGTTATTGATTCTGACCCAAAAACTAATACCTCAGTTTCACGGACAAAGAAAAAGAAAATGAGTGTTGATGAAATAAAAGACAAAATTCTTACAATAAAAACCGATGAAGAGCAAACCCAATGTTTGCACAGGTGAAGGCATCGCGAATAACTGATGTGAGGAAGTGCTGCTCTTCCTCACATCAGAGGGTGTGTGTGTGTGTGTGTGTGTGTCGGTTACTTCTTCCCCCCCCCTTCTCTTGATAAAAGCTTCATGCCATGAGCTGTGCCTCCCTCTGTTGGTTGAATCTATCCTCAGTAACTTGTCCTGTGTTTCAACATAAATTTGTTTTGTTTTATTTTATACGACAAGTCATATACTCCTCAATTTTACACAGCAGTTTGTTCTTTATAGTTTATTTTATAATTAATATTTATTCATCCTTTGCTCTTCACTTACATTGACTCAAGTGAGAAGGCATTTGCAGTAAATGTCCCTGATAACATCTCCACATTGTGGTTGACATCCTTCCTGTCATTATTAATGTGAGTCAGATGTCGGGATGTTTTTGTCATAGACTGGGTGTCTGTCACAGCACTGTGTAGACTGGCAGCGCACAGATAAACAGCCTCATCTTTCCTCTGAGCGCTGGGTATCTTCAGAGACCACGTCTTCTTCTGCAATATCTTTGCCTCAAAGCCAGATTTGAATCCTTCTTCAAAGCTTGCAGAGCTGCCCACTAAATAAACCATTAACTGAGGTTGTGTTCCTCGCTGCTGTTTGTACCAGTACATATACTGATAGTCAGTGTCATTCTGGTAGCAGTGCATTTCTGCAGAGCCACTGGGAGACCTTGAAATGTACTGGGGCCACTGAGTGATCAGCACAGAATGAGAAACTCCTGAAATGAAAGAAAACAGAAAACATATCTATAAAGGCTAAAGTATAAATAAAGTTTGAGTGAAATCAAAATGTTTCAACTCAAATGCTACAAATTATTAAAGCGCAGGGAAATTTGTATAAAGAATTGAAAGAGAAGGCATTGTGTTTTTGTTTTTAGAGATTTTTACTTTACCTGAAGCCCAGAGTACAAAGAAAGTCAAGGTGGTGAAGCTCGGAATCATTTTGACTGTAAAGGAGGAAGAGAAGTTATTGGAAATACAGTGAGTGAACCAACACTCTCTCTTCAAATCTAAAGGGAGGAAATGACATCAGAACCTAAACCCAACATGTGATAGAAGCAAAAAAAAAGAACTGTGACATTAGCAAACACTGTTGAATACATTTATGTCCTGCCTCTGCGTGTGGCCATAGAAACTCCTCAGGTAGATTTAATGTTCTTTATCGTGGCACGAATTTGAAAAACAGCTTTTTTCAAACATGAACTCTGAGTTTTTCTTTACCATATATTAACATATTGTCCTTGTCAGCGTCTCCTACGTGAATGACCGCTTTATTTCATCCTTAGATCTTTCTTATTTTTCAGTTTTGCATGTTAGAAACATCAGAAACGTGCCCTCAACTGTCTTTTTCATCATTGCTCCCTGAATGTAATGTAAAAATTCCAGTTATAATGAAGACTGTCACATGGTTTTAGTGGTTTCCTGTCTGTGTGCTGGTATCTGCTCCATCGTAATGGAGGTTTCATGTACGACAGCATCTCCGTCTTTATAACTGTGTACACTGGCTGCTCCAAAATATTCTCCACTGTCTTCAGGGTGCCTCGGCTTCTTAATGTGAAGAAAAGCTTGTTTCTCTCCGTTTCCACTCACTTCAAAGTGGCCGACAAACAGTGACTGGATCTCAAAATTTTTTTAATTCACATAGCCAATAAGCTTCAGAGAACTGTCTCCTGCTGAGCGCTGGTACCAGAGAATCGTGTCGTAGCGTGGATTTTGATGTGATAAGCTCAGGTTGACTTCATGGTTGGGTTTCACGAGCAGCTCAGATGGCGTCTGACACACTTGTGATTCTTCGCAGAGGTAAACACCTGCAAAGAGAGCATAAAAACCTAGTTCAGCTGGAACTTAAACATCCTATCCCTACACTATAAAGTTATTGAAAGCTTAATTGCTCACTTAGAGTGGATTGCAATTCATTCTTCGCTCCATTTTAAATTGATTATTTATTTAAGAGTTATAAGTGTTGTCATGACTTCATACCCTTGATACAGATCACGGTAATGATGGATGTGAGGAGACGAGGTGGCGTCTCCTCACATCGTTGAATAGTGAGGAAGCGGCTGGAGTCTGCTGAGTTTTGTGGACGAGGATGTGCAGGAAGTGAAGTGAGGTTGACTTACAGACATCTGAAGAGGAACTGAAGTCTTGCTGTCATCTGGTATTAGAAGCGTGTGTTGTGTAGTACCGCATCGCGTGCCACTTGTGTACACGTGCACAACTGCAGCTGAAACTAGTTCTGACTGTCTGCCTGAATGGTAAAAACTTTGTGGACCACGATAGCTTAAGTGAGCACATGGCAGATTGTACAATCTGCAGCGACGGAGCAAAACACTAAGTTGGTGTCTAAAAAAATGGTTTCATTATGACAGTGTGACGAGACAAAGTATAAAATGTTGGGCCGCTACAGTTTAATTGAAGAAACTCTTTCAGGGTTTGAGAGTTTGAGTTTTTTTTCTCTTCATGACAAGCTGCTGAATGATGAACGAGGACAAATCTGCCAGACCAGAGAACCTCCAAACTTTGTTAGGAGAGTTGGTTTTCGTTTGGGTTTTATGTAAAGCGTATAGGGGCGTTGATGAACTGTGCTTTACTAGCTGCACAGAAATATGTCGCAGTGTGTTCAAGTGCTTTAAGTTTGATTATGGAAAGTGAACCATTTGTTGTGCCTCCATTTGGATCACCAGCTACTCTGAAGTGTTTACGAAACTGCTCTTCAATGCTGCTGTCATCGTACAGTTGCCTTGCAATGATTTTCAGAGCTTCTTCCCCTGGAGACTGCTGGTACCACAGCATCACTCTGAAGTCAGACCGATCGTGGGTGCAGACGAGTAGCACATCATCTCCAGCTCGTTTTAAGAGAGCAGAGGGAGACTGGTCAACCTGAATCCCTAAAGAAATACCTGCTGTCATCACAGAGGGATCGATTATGGATTTAAATAGTGAAGGCAAATACAGTAAAAGAAGTATTTAACAGTGAAGCCGTTTTTACCTGTGAGAAGAGTAAAAAAGAGAAATCTAATCCTCATGATGAGATCTGACTTGTCACATAACAGGGTGTCTGTCGTGAACAGTTTTAAGCAGGAAACAGATACACAGATGCAATAAGGAGGCGTTGCTATAATAGCTAATATGATTACATCAAACTCAATATAAAACCACAAAAGCAGGTGTGTGGGTGTAGCTGATTATGTCTTATTCAAAACCACAACGGAGAAAACTGTTTTTATTGAATTCAGTTGGGATTTTTCTGAGTAAGTTGCTGGGACTCACAGTTTTTTTTTAATATTAAAGTTTTTGACTGGGACAGTGTATATAAATATTTTATTTTTAATCTAGCTGCAGCAAATTTGCACTGTGTCACCCAGGGTTTTTGACGAGGTCAGAGGAAGACTGATGGACGTCAAGACCCAGATGTGCACATGTAAGACAATGTCTTTACAGCAGTGTTTGACAGTCTTGTAGATGTCAGTCGCTGAAATCAGATCCCATCTATTGTCTCTGTTCAGGAAGAAGAATAAAACTCCTGCAAAGATAGAACCTGGAAAAACCTTGTAGAAACTATTGATAAAGTTTGATAACTGAATCACCAACCATAAGAATGTGTGCATGTTGATGGACTGTAAGCTCAACGTGATACTCTTTCATTAACACCTTTCTCTCTAAACCAGTTAACTGTCTCTGGGCTGCCTGAGTTGAGCTTGAGTATTTCTTCAGCTCCAGCACCACCTTCTGGAAAGTTACCCATAAAAAAATGTATAATGCAGCACATTTATTGGCCAGCAGTTTTTGTGCAGCTTCTAATACTTCTCCCATCACTGTGCTTACTGACAGCACAGAAATACACAGCGCTGTCCTCAGGCTGCACGTTTTTCACAGTAAGGGAGCCGCTCTTGAAGTCTGGTCTGACGGCTGAATATTTGTCTGCAGGGCTCTTGCCGTAGTCTGGGTCCAATCCATAAAATGCGAAGACAATGAGGGTCATGGTCTCCCCATGGCGCTGCCTGAACCAGTACATCTGGTTATGAGCAGCGTCTCTGTTGTGGCTGCAGTTCATCTCTGCGGATTTGGACACGTAACTCCAGCTGGTTGCAGGTAACTGGGTCACATGCTGGCAGAGACCTGTGCGGAGAAAATACCAAACTGAAAAAAAAATGTATAAACTTTTCGGTGAAAGAAGTCTTTTTTTTTCAGTGAATTAAAAAAAAGCCCTATCTCGCAATCTTAAAATAAGTAGAATAAATTAAATAAGTAGAATAAATGTGCTGATGTGTTCTCCTGATCTGCACCAACATTGGGTCAGAATCTTCCACCAAGTTAAGTGGAATTCCATTCAGTAACAGTAATGTGTAATCCTGCTGACAAGCAAACAAAGAGACAAGGGCAAAACCATAACCTCCTTGGCGGTTAAAACAAGTCCTCTTTAAAAATTACTTTTTGTTCAAGTACCTTGAAGCCAGAAAGACGAGACTGTAAATGTGATGAGTAGTGAACCCATTGTACTGATTCAGATGAAATGAGCCTCAGCGGACATACTGAATGTCTGAGGCTGCTCTTTATAAGGGAGTTGTGACATGACTCCACAGAAAGGACCTCCTATTACAATCTCTGATCTGTGAGAGGTTAGAATGGTTCACTCCAGGTGCAAGAGTCATGTGAGCTTTACTACAGAGATGAAAACTGTTTGATGGTGAGGTTCTTGTACTGGGGAGCACATGGTGGCTTCACTGTGTAAACTAGTAGCACAGAAATACACTGCAGTGCTGTTCAGGTTCAGTCCTTCGATTGTTAATGTGCACGTCTCATCTTTATTCCCGTTCCCGTCGATTTTCACACCAGATCCAGTCTGTGGAAATTCAGTGTGTGCATACATCTGTCCCAGGAACTTAAGCTGTTTGTTATTTATCTGCTTGTACCAGAGGATTCGATCATAGTTGGCAATACTGTGTGAACAGCTGATTATGGCTGTTCCTGCTGGGTCCTTGTAAATGTGAGCTGGATGCTGCTGGACTTTGTCACTGAAAGAGGAACCTGTGGAAAAAAGTTACAGGAAGCATCAGACAAAATACAAACAGTGACGACTTTAAAAAGTGAGAAACACAAAATCGAAATCAAAAAACGAATCAGATTAGGTAAAATAACATTAAAAGTTCTCAAAATAATTGTGACATTACCTGAAACCAAAATATTGTTGAAAGTCAAGCTGACGATAAAATAAAACAAGACAATCATTTTGTGTTGTCTGGCTGTTTGGTTAAACCTTGTTGCAGTGGATATTTGTGTTTTCTTCAGTCCATCAGCAGTTACACCTCCTGTATGAGTCAACTCCCTCTTCTCTCAACTTCATAACTGTCATATCAACTCTCACCACAGATCAGAGAAACAGAAAGTACAAATACTGCCCCCTAATGAGAGGAGGGTGTGTGTGTAAGGGACTGGGAGCTGATGAAAGAACCTCATGTGCAGGTTTTTGTACTGGGAACAGATGATGTGTTTCACTGTGGTAACTAGCAGCACAGAAATACACTGCACTGCTGTTCAGGTTCAGTCCTTCAATTGTTAATGTGACATTCTGATCTTTATTCGCGCTCCCGTCCATTTCCACACCAGATCCAGGCTCTAGTAATTCAGAGCTACCGACCATGTATCCTAGGAGCTGAAGCTCTCTGTTATTTATCTGCTTGTACCAGATGATTGCGTTGTAGTTCTCAATACTGTGTGAACAGTAAATTTTAGCTGTTTCTGTTGGTGTCTTGTAAATGTGAGCTGGAAGCTGCTGGACTTTGTCACTGAGAGAGGAACCTGTGGAAAAAAGATAAATGAATCATCAGACAAAGTACAAACACTGACGAATTTAAAAAGTGAGAAACACAAAACTTCACAAAATCAAAAAACGAATCAGATTTGGTAAAATAACGTTAAAAGTTCTCAAAATAATTTTGACGTTACCTGAAGCCAAAATATAGTTGAAAGTCAAGCTGAAGATAAAACAAAACAGGACAATCATTTTGTGTTCTCTGGCTGTTTGGTTAAACCTTGTTGCAGTGGATCATTGTGTTTTCTTCAGTCCATCAGCAGTTACACCTCCTGTAAGAGTCAACTCCCTCTTCTCTCAACTTCATAACTGTCATATCAACTCTCACCACAGTTCAGAGTTACAGAAAGTACAAATACTGCCCCCTAATGAGAGGAGGGTGCGGTTGTAAGGGGCTGGGAGCTGATGAAAGAACCTCATGTGCAGGTTTTTGTACTGAGGAGCAGATGATGTGTTTCACTGTGTAAACTAGCAGCACAGAAATACACTGCACTGCTGTTCAGGTTCAGTCCTTCAATTGTTAATGTGACATTCTGATCTTTATTTGCGTTCCCGTCCATTTCCACACCAGATCCAGGCTGTAGAAAATCAGAGCTAATGACCATGTATCCTAGGAGCTGAAGCTCTCTGTTATTTATCTGCTTGTACCAGAGGATTACATTGTATGTGTCAATACTGTGTGAACAGTGGATTTTGGCTGTTTCTGTTGGTGTCTTGTAAATGTGAGCTGGACGCTGCTGGACTTTGTCACTGAGATAGGAACCTGTGGAAAAAAGATAAATGAAGCATTTAACTACAATATGAGCAGGAACACTTTGAAAAACAGATTAAAATTGTCACTTGCAGTGGACCTGCAATATTACATAGTAAATAAAGACATGAATAAAGATTTCTTGAACATTTCTGTTTATATTACCTATAATTAGAATCTAGTAAATGAACAGGAGAGTCATTTAGTATTTCCTGAGTGTTTTTGTTCCATCCCTTTGAGTTTAAACATTAAGGAACGCAGTAGTTTGAGATTATCTCTGAACATTATTTCATTACCTGAGACCAGTACGATATTAAAGGTCATGAAGAAGAGTGTGATCATCTTGTTGTCTTTCATGGCTGACTTTAGGAACGATCATCTGTGGTGTGTTTTCATGGCTGCATATGCTGTTCTTCTTAAGTCACACCTCTGTTTCCTGGTAACCTGTACACACACTATCCTCTTCCTGTACCACCTCGTATGACTGCTGTGCTGTGCTGTGTACTGAGGGGTCACTTTCATAATAAGAGCTTTTCCAGCACTCTTGCTTTCCTGTTATAATTCTGAGGGGATTGTATTGAAAGGTTAATGGAAATAAAATTGGGGCAAAGATGGAGTTTAACAATGTTCTACACCAACCAAAAAAAGATTTACTTATTTCACAACAAAATGGCAATGCCTCTTTTAAATGTAATAATGAAAGAATCTGTGCATCTGCTAATGATTTACCCCCTTGGCGTGGCTGCAGTGTCTTGTCGCACTTTTAACTTTGTCTTTTCCATAGTGTAGAGTTTTATGTGACAACGCTTCCAGCAGTGAAACCTGTGGATAACAGTTAATGGAAATGCTAAATCAGACGACTCTAAAACTCTGTCATCACAAAAGCAGCAGGTGAACTCTGTAAAACAACAACCTCTTATTGTAAGTCGGCTCTCTTCCAAACATTAACAAAGAGCTGAGGCAACCATGTTGGATGAAGTCTGTAACTGTCAGGTTAGTTGTAGAGATCTGAAGAGTTGTTGATGGGAGTGTCACTTCAGTTTGTGACGTTTGATCCTGCAGCTGTATTCAAAAGTCTGGCAGGAAATCAAAAAGCAACTGGGAGTATTTATGATGCTGGAGGTCCCCCTATAGCATGTGAGAGAGAAGGATGGAGGAGTGCTGGCATTGCACTGGGGTTTTTGTTAATCTACCCTGTGAGTGTGTGTCACTGTGTTCACTGACTGCACAGAAATACAAGCCTTTGTCTTCTGGCACCAGATTCTTTACTGTCAATGTCCCACTGAGCGCATTAGGCTTGGTGGCTGAGAACTTCTCTTCAGTGAATCCAGGTTCATATTCACGGTTTGTGTTTGAAGACATCAACAGTATTTGCTTCAGCGTCTCTCCCGGGAGCTGCCTGTACCAGTACATCTGGTAAAAGGAGGAACCCTTGGTGTGGCTGCAGTTTATTGTTGCATCTTCAGCCATGTCTTTCCACAGTACAGATGTTTGGGTGACACTGTTGCCATCAGAAAGACCTGTGTGTAATTACCATCACGTTATAAACAACAAAAAAAATAAAGATCAACTATAATAAGAACATGAGTAATTTGATGGAAAGTTTTAATATTAAGTGGTTCGATTTGTATTGTTTATTACCTGAAGTCCACAGAAAAAGGACACATAATATGAGAAGGTCTTGTTTGATGGTGGTAATATCCATGTCAGTCAGAAAGTGTTTGAGTCCTCGTATGTTACAGCGTCATGAAGAGTTGTGCCTCGACTTCACAGAAAGGACCTCCTAGTACAATCTCTGATCTGTGAGAGGTTAGAATGGTTCACTCCAGGTGCAAGAGTCATGTGAGCTTTACTACAGAGATGAGAACTGTTTGATGGTGAGGTTCTTGTACTGGGAAGCACATGGTAGTGTCACTGTGTAAACTAGCAGCACAGTAATACACTGCAGTGCTGTTCAGGTTCAGTCCTTCAATTGTTAATATGCACGTCTCATCTTTATTCCCGTTCCCGTCCATTTTCACACCAGATCCAGTCTCTGGAAAATAAGTGTCTACAAACATGTATCCCAGGAACTGAAGCTGCTTGTTATTTATCTGTTTGTACCAGAGGATTCGATCATAGTTGTCAATACTGTGTGAACAGCTGATTTTGGCTGTTACTATTGGTGTCTTGTAAATGTGAGCTGGACGCTGCTGGACTTTGTGAATGAGAGAGGAACCTGTGGAAAAAAGATAAATGAAGCATCAGACAAAATACAAACACGGACGAATTTAAAAAGTAAGAAACACAAAACTTCACAAAAAAGAACAGAAATAGTTGCAGTAAAATAAAATAAAAAGTTCTCAAAATAATTGTGACGTTACCTGAAACCAAAGTATTGTTGAAAGTCAAGCTGAAGATAAAATAAAACAGGACAATCATTTTGTTTTCTCTGGCTGTTTGGTTAAACCTTGTTGCAGTGGATATTTGTGTTTTCTTCACTCCATCAGCAGTTACACCTCCTGTATGAGTCAACTCCCTCTTCTCTCAACTTGGTAACTGTCATATCAACTCTCACCACAGTTCAGAGTAACAGAAAGTACAAATACTGCCCCCTAATGAGAGGAGGGTGCGGTTGTAAGGGGCTGGGAGCTGATGAAAGAACCTCATGTGCAGGTTTTTGTACTGAGGAGCAGATGATGTGTTTCACTGTGTAAACTAGCAGCACAGAAATAAACTGCACTGCTGTTCAGGTTCAGTCCTTCAATTGTTAATGTGACATTCTGATCTTTATTTGCGCTCCCGTCCATTTCCACAGCAGATCCGGCCTCTGGGTTTGCCATCTTTGTATACATGTATCCTAGGAGCTGAAGCTCTCTGTTATTTATCTGCTTATACCAGAGGATTTGATCATAGCTGTCAATACTGTGTGAACAGCTGATTTTGGCTGTTTCTGTTAGTTTCCTGTAAATGTGAGCTGGACGCTGCTGGACTTTGTCACTGAGAGAGGAACCTGTGGAAAAAAGATAAATTAAGCTTTTAACTACATTATGAGCATGAACACTATGAATAACAGATTAAAATTGTCACTTGCAGTGCACCTGCAATATTACATAGTAAATACAGACACAAATAAAGATTTATTTAACATTTCTGTTTATATTACCTATAAGCAGAATCTAGTAAATGAACAGGACAATCATTTAGTATTTCCTCAGTGTTTATGTTCCATCCCTTTGAGTTTAAACATTAAGGAACGCAGTAGTTTGAGATTATTTCTGAAGATTATTACATTACCTGAGACCAGTACGATATTAAAGGTCATGAAGAAGAGTGTGATCATCTTGTTGTCTTTCATGGCTGACTTTAGTAATGATCATCTGTGGTGTGTTTTCATGGCTGCATATGCTGTTCTTCTTAAGTCACACCTCTGTTTCCTGGTAACCCGTACACACACCATCCTCTTCTTGTACCACCTGGTATGACTGCTGTGCAGTGCTGTGTGCTGAGGGGTCCACTAAGTGGCCCTTAACTCTTATTTTGTCAAACCATTGTTTTAAGAGTCAAGAATTAACTTTCATAATTAGAGCTTTGACAGCACTCTTGCTTTCCTGCTAAAATTATGAGGGGATTGTGTTGAAAGGTTAATTGAATTAAAATGGGTCCATGTTGGATCAAGTGTGTGTAACTGTCGGGTTAGCTGCAGAGATCTGAAGAGTTGTTGATGGGAGTGTCACTTCAGTTTGTGATGTTTGATCCTGCAGCTGTATTCAAAAGTCTGGCAGGAAATCAAAAAGCAACTGGGAGTATTTATGATGCTGGAGGTCCCCCTATAGCATGTAAGAGAGAAGGATAGAGCAGTGCTGGCATTGCACTGGGGTTTTTGTTAATCTACCCTGTGAGTGTGTGTCACTGTGTTCACTGACTGCACAGAAATACAAGCCTTTGTCTTCTGGCACCAGATTCTTTACTGTCAATGTCCCTCTGAGCGCATTAGGCTTGGTGGCTGAGAACTTCTCTTCACTGAATCCAGATTCATATTCAGGGTGTGTGTCTGAATACATCAACAGTATTTGCTTCAGCGTCTCTCCCGGGAGCTGCCTGTACCAGTACATCTGGTAAAAGGAGGAACCCTTGGTGTGGCTGCAGTTTATTGTTGCATCTTCACCCTTGTCCTTCCACAGTACAGATGATTGGGTGACACCGTTGCCATCAGACAGACCTGTGTGTATTACCGTCACGTTATAAACAACAAAAAAAAGTAACATCAACTATAATAAAAACATGAGTAATTTGATGCAAAGTTTTAATATTACGTGGTCGATTTGTATTGTTTATTACCTGAAGTCCACAGAAAAAGGACACATAATATGAGAAGGTCTTGTTTGATGGTGGTAATATCCATGTCAGTCAGAAGGTGTTCGAGTCCTCGTTTGTTACAGCGTCATGAAGAGTTGAAGGTGGGAGTGTCACCACATGTAAATCTGTCTGTTTTCATGGTGGTTAAACTGGCATAGACCATTTTCCTAAGCGTTTACAGTCTCAATCACAGGTTCAAAGTCTTCCTCATTATAGCATGATGGTCCCACTTAGAGTCAATAGATGAAAAAACCTTGTATGCAATGGGGCCTGGAAACCATATGAACAACAGCTACTCTCATTCAATGGCAGATGTAGGATCCAAGTCGTGCTCCTGTATGACTGCTTCTGGTTTCAAGAAGGTAGTTAACAAACCAATGGTTGACATCATGGGGGCCTGCGACTTATTCATTTCAGATTTGGGCTGTTTCTACTGGTTTCTTGTAAATGTTAGCTGGACGTTGCTGGAGTTTGTGACTGAGAGAGGAACCTGTGGAAGAACGATCAAGAAAGATCAGACAAAATACAAACACTTGATGAATTTAAAAACTGAGGAGCATAAAACTTCACAGAATCTAAAAGAAATAACTGTGGTTAAAATAAAATACAAGTTCTCAAAATAATTATGACGTTACCTGAAACCAAAATATTGTTGAAAGTCAAGCTGAAGATAAAATAAAACAGGACAATCATTTTGTGTTCTCTGGCTGTTTGGTTAAACCTTGTTGCAGTGGATCATTGTGTTTTCTTCAGTCCATCAGCAGTTACACCTCCTGTATGAGTCAACTCCCTCTTCTCTCAACTTCATAACTGTCATATCAACTCTCACCACAGTTCAGAGAAACAGAAAGTACAAATACTGCCCCCTAATGAGAGGAGGGTGTGTGTGTAAGGGGCTGGGAGCTGATGAAAGAACCTCATGTGCAGGTTTTTGTACTGAGGAGCAGATGATGTGTTTCACTGTGTAAACTAGCAGCACAGAAATACACTGCACTGCTGTTCAGGTTCAGTCCTTCAATTGTTAATGTGACATTCTGATCTTTATTCGCGTTCCCGTCCATTTCCACACCAGATCCAGGCTCGAGCTTTTTCGTGTTTGCAAACATGTATCCTAGGAGCTGAAGCTTTCTTTTATTTATCTGCTTGTACCAGAGGATTACATTGTAGTTGTCAATACTGTGTGAACAGTGGATATTAGCTGTTTCTGTTGGTGTCTTGTAAATGTTAGCTGGACGCTGCTGGACTTTCTCACTGAGAGAGGAACCTGTGGAAAAAAGATAAATGAAGCATCAGACAAAGTTCAAACACTGACGAATTTAAAAAGTGAGAAACACAAAACTTCACAAAAACAAAATCAAAAAACGAATCAGATTTGGTAAAATAACGTTAAAAGTTCTCAAAATAATTTTGACGTTACCTGAAGCCAAAATATTATTGAAAGTCAAGCTGAAGATAAAATAAAACAGGACAATCATTTTGTATTCTCTGGCTGTTTGGTTAAACCTTGTTGCAGTGGATCTTTGTGTTTTCTTCAGTCCATCAGCAGTTACACCTCCTGTATGAGTCAACTCCCTCTTCTCTCAACTTGATAACTGTTATATCAACTCTCACCACAGTTCAGAGTAACAGAAAGTACAAATACCGCCCCCTAATGAGAGGAGGGTGCGGTTGTAAGGGGCTGGGAGCTGATGAAAGAACCTCATGTGCAGGTTTTTGTACTGAGGAGCAGATGATGTGTTTCACTGTGTAAACTAGCAGCACAGAAATACACTGCACTGCTGTTCAGGTTCAGTCCTTCAATTGTTAATGTGACATTCTGATCTTTATTTGCGTTCCCGTCCATTTCCACACCAGATCCGGGCTCTGGGTTTGCCATCTTTGCATACATGTATCCTAGGAGCTGAAGCTGTCTGTTATTTATCTGCTTATACCAGAGGATTCGATCGTAGCTGTCAATACTGTGTGAACAGCTGATTTTGGCTGTTTCTGTTAGTTTCTTGTAAATGTGAGCTGGACGCTGCTGGACTTTGTCACTGAGAGAGGAACCTGTGGAAAAAAGATAAATGAAGCTTTTAACTACAATATGAGCAGGAACACTTTGAATAACAGATTAAAATTGTCACTTGCAGTGCACCTGCAATATTACATAGTAAATACAGACACAAATAAAGATTTATTTAACATTTCTGTTTATATTACCTATAAGCAGAATCTAGTAAATGAACAGAACAATCATTTTGTATTTCCTGAGAGTTTCTTTTCCATCCCTTTGAGTTTAAACATTAAGGAACGCAGTAGTTTGAGATTATCTCTGAATATTATTTCATTACCTGAGACCAGTACGATATTAAAGGTCATGAAGAAGAGTGTGATCATCTTGTTGTCTTTCATGGCTGACTTTAGGAATGATCATCTGTGGTGTGTTTTCATGGCTGCATATGCTGTTATTCTTAAGACACACCTTTGTTTCCTGGTAACCCGTACACACATCATCCTCTTCTTGTACCACCTCGTATGACTGCTGTGCTGTGCTGTGTACTGAGGGGTCCACTAAGTGGCCCTTAACTCTTATTTTTGTCAAGTGATTGTTTTAATAGTCAAGAATTAACTTTCATAATAAGAGCTTTTCCAGCAGACTTGCTTTCCTGATAAAATTCGTGGGGGAAATTTTTGAAAGTTTAATGGAATTAAAATAGGTCCATGTTGGATCAATTGTGTAACTGTCCACCAACCCCGTGTATAACAATTAATTTAAATGCTGAAGTAGACAGCTCTAAAACTCTGTCATCACCAGAGCAACAGGTGAACTCTGTGAAACAACAACCTCTTATTGTAAGTCACCTTTCAACAAACATTAACAAAGAGCTGAGGCGACCATGTTGGATCAAGTGTGTGTAACTGTCGGGTTAGTTGTAGAGATCTGAAGAGTTGTTGATGGGAGTGTCACTTCAGTTTGTGACGTTTGATCCTGCAGCTGTATTCAAAAGTCTGGCAGGAAATCAAAAAGCAACTGGGAGTATTTATGATGCTGGAGGTCCCCCTATAGCATGTGAGGGAGAAGGATGAAGGAGTGCTGGCTTTGCACTGGGGTTTTTGTTAATCTACCCTGTGAGTGTGTGTCACTGTGTTGTCTGACTGCACAGAAATACAAGCCTTTGTTTTCTGGCACCAGATTCTTTATTGTCAATGTCCCACTGAGTGCATTAGGCTTTGTGGAAGAGAACTTCTCTTCACTGAATCCAGATTCATATTCACGGTGTGTGTCTGTCTGTAGACATAAACAGTATTTGCTCCAACGTCTCTCCCGGGAGCTGCCTGTACCAGTACATCTGGTAAAAGGAGGAACCCTTGGTGTGGCTGCAGTTTATTGTTGCATTTTGACCCGTGTCTTTCCACAGTACAGATGTTTGGGTGACACCGTTGCCATCAGACAGACCTGTGTGTAATTACCGTCAAGTTATAAACATGCAAAAAAAGGAAAGATCAACTATAATAAGAACATGAGTAATTTGATGTAAAGTTTAAGTATTAACTGGTCGATTTGTATTGTTTATTACCTGAAGTCCACAGAAAAAGGACACATAATATGAGAAGGTCTTGTTTGATAGTGGTAATATCCATGTCAGTCAGAAAGTGTTCGAGTCCTCGTTTGTTACAGCGTCATGAAGAGTTGAAGGTGGGAGTGACACCACATGTAAATCTGTCTGTTTTTTTCATGGTGGTTAAACTGGCATAGACCATTTTCCTAAGCGTTTACAGTCTCAATCACAGTTTCCAAGTCTTCCTCATTATAGAGTGATGGTCCCATTTAGAGTCATATGTAAGCACTTTTTGCAATGGGGCCTGGAAACCATGTGATTAACAGCAACTCTCATTCAACGACAGGTGTAGGATCCGAGTCATGCTCCTGTATGACTGCTTCTAGTCTCAAAAGGAAAAATAAAATGGTGTTTTCAAGAAGCTAGATCACAAACCAATGGTTGACATCAATTGGTCCGGTATAGATCAGGCTGGGGAGGACAGATTGAATGTCCAGTTATTTTCTGTGTTGAACTTAAAAAATGGAAGATATTGCCTGTCGTACCCAAGTAAAAGTATAAAAACTAGTGAGTAAATCCAAGTCTGGCTTTTATAGACTCAGACATTATATTCAGCACAGCCTTAGCCTGTTATGACAAAATGTTGTTCAACTGTGGTGAAGTGATGACCCCAGAAAAGGTCAAAAAGAAACATCAGTTTATAAGATCTTCAGTTTAGCTGGAGGCTTCACTGCAGGTGTTCAGCTGCCTGAACATCCTGTTTGTCTGGGGTTGACTCTCAGGTTTTTGTGTGGACTTTGGGAGACTCTGCAGCACTGTGGCGTCTGGCTGCACAGAAATACACACCACTGTCGCTCAATGAAAGATTAGAAACAGTGAGGTTGGAATGTTTACGTCCATCTCCTTTAAGGCTGATTTTTCCTCTCAAGCCAGCCTCGACGTACGGGAAGTTTAGATTGAGATGTCCCAGGTACTCTGGAGCTTTGTGTTGCTCCTGTTTGAACAAGAGAATGTTCTCAAAGTTGTCTGTGTCGTGTGAGCAGTCAATGTCCACAGATTCACCAGTTCTCTTAATGACGGAAAGAGGCGTTTGGACGATACGTTTGGTGTCAAAGGCGCCTGTGGAAAAAGAGCAGAAGAGATTTTAAGTGCTGAAATTATTAGCTGTGTGCTGCATCGTCCTCGGCTAATAAAACTCACCCTTGATCCCTGGGACGTGAAGGAAACAAACGATGAAGACAGTGAAGATCATATTTAATGCATTCAGAATGGAGACTCTGTCATCAGCCCCCCCACCCTGCTCCTCTCAGTTAAGCTTCTGTGGACGAGAGCAGATCATTGTTTCACCGTTTCATCACTGTTAAGAAACAGGGGAGGTGTCAGTGCTTTGTCCTGGAAAGCTGCAATGTCAATATCTGTGATGTTAGCATTGCTAGGAGCGTACAGTAGGTTTTAAGTAGGTACAGTAGGTTTTACAGTTGGTATTTCATTAATTTTCTTTTCAGCTAGTGTTTAACTTGTGATGATCAGGATTATGAGCATATGAGTTTGACTGTTCAATAACTATGTGGAGGTTATAAACATGCCTTTGTCTACAATTGATCAGCTCGGACTTTGGGGGGCATCTTTGAGTTAGAGTTTAAAACAAACTTTATTTTAACTAAAACAACAGTGTTGTGTCAGAAAAGGTTAAAACTGTGACAGGGAAGTTGATCAAATCTTCAGTGGAGCTGGAGGCTTGAGGCCAGGTGTTAGGGCTCCTGAACATCCTGTTTGTCTGGGGTAGACTCTAAGGTTTTTGTGTTGACTTGAGGGCATTTGCAGCACTGTGTTGTCTGACTGCGCAGAAATACACACCACTGTCGCTTATTGAAAGATTAGAAACCGTGAGGTCTGAGTATCTGTTGCCATCTCCATCAAAGCTGATTTGTCCTGGTAGGTCGTTCTCCAGCAATGGCATTTTCCGATTCAGATATCCCAGGTACTGCATATCGTGTTGGACTTGTTTGTACCAGAGGATGATATCTAAGTCTTTTATATCGTGTGAGCAGTTGATCTCACTGTCAACAGATTCACCAGTTCTTTTAAAAATGGAAGGAGGCTTTTGGACAACATTTTTGGTGTCGTAGGCGCCTGGGGGGGAGAGCAAAATCGATTTTAAATTCAGAAGTCATCATCAACTGTGATCTTGTCCTGCTCATGTTGTTGGTTCTTACCCTTGTTTCCTGGCAAATGAAGACAACAAAATATGAAGACCATGAAGAACATGTTTGAAACGTTTTCCGTTCAGGTTCTGTGGATTCAGCCCTCGGGGATGAGAGTGCTTCAGTATCACGGTTTAAAGATGGGTGGTGTCAGCCTGGGGAGGAAGGAGGGGGGTGTTATACTGTAGTGAATAAGTAGGTCTTTGTTGGGGTTGGTGTCCCCCCTGCTGGTGTAAATCAAAACACCACTATGATGGTTTTAAGTGGCTCCATGTGGTTAATTTATATACAGTCTGCCATTCACCTGAATCCCCTGAAGATGTGGTGCAATTTATTTCATCACATGAAGAGAAAATTCAGGTTCTAACTTCTTGTGACTAGTGGTTAAAAACATTTAGTGCTCTTAGAATAAATTCCAGGTAAAGCAGCAGTAAGGAATAAGCAATCAATGAAAGAGAGAATAATTATTACATCTCAGTTCCTCACTACTGGGACCGATGAAGATTCATTTAGAAATGAAATTGTAAAAGTGTCTTAATGAAGGAATGATACCCTTAATCCAGAACACAGTGATGATGAATGTGATGAGACGAGGTGGCGTCATGTTGAATATGAAGAACCAGCAACAGTCTCTGCTGTGCTTTGTGGATCAGAGGGAGGGACAGGAAGTGATGTAGAAAAATCAGATTGACACAGAGGTAACTTTCTTTCATTGAGGACATCCAGCACAACTTAACACTGTTACCTCCACAGTAGAGGTTATGTTTTCAGTCCTGTGAGCTGGTTGGTTGGTTTGGCAGCAAAATTAAGTAAAGTTCTTCATCGCTTTCTTTAATTTTATGAGATGGGACATATTTTGACGGATGACACTGCACAATAAGATGGCTTAGAGATTATAAATGTAGGTTTGAATACATTTTGGATTGATAGCTCCCTCGTGCCGTTCAAGTAGGAATGTTCTCCTCCATGCTGTTATTTGCAGAGACGAGGTAATAATGTAAAACTCCCATGACAGACACGTTGAAGGTGTTTTTTCAGACCACAGTTGATAAAGAACAGCGTTTAGTTTTTGTGATGTTCAAAGCAGACCTACCTCAGTGTGCATATCGAGCTGCACAGTAGTAAACTGCACTGTGCTCTTTTCTGACTGCTTTGATTAGGAGAGCCATTCTTTGCTGTACTCCCTCTCAAATCTCCAGTGATTTCAAACTCCTTATCATAAGATGCTTCCATTGTTGCAGCTGGCTATTTCAGATATCCGATGAGCTTCATAGCTGTGGATGTTAAGATCAGTTCTAAGTGTGATGAATAGAAAACATAAGGGCAGAGTCACTTGTTGACCAGCGGAGTAACGTTCCTATTACTTTATTAAGCTCTATGACATCTATATCTTGTATGTGTATGTTCTTCTCTTCACTAGGGAACAGAATAGGCTTGTTTTAGTTTATTATATTTCTTTAAATATTGAAATCGTCAAAACATCAATCTGAAGACACTGAAACATCTCTTTTCTACTTTTAACTATGCAAATAGTGTTAGCATTTGTGCACCAGTGTGAGTATTCAAATTAATAAAAGTACAAAATATAAGGCACGCTTTGCCTTAAGCTATAATTAAGACCATCTTCAGGTTAAAGTAGATACTTTTGTTCTTGACACCAGGAGAGCACCGGAAGAGCATGCAGCCTCACGGAGAGAAGCTGGTTAGCTCGTTCCAGAGCAGCACAGGAACCTGCGGAATCGTTTAAACACAGATTTCTTCTTTCGTTTCTCTTCTGCCTTTCTCACTCGGTCCCAAGTCTCTATGAGGAACTGTTGGAGCCTGACCCTTTCATCATCCCACACTTCCCTCTCTCTATCCAGCTGTTCCTGGGCCAATGTAAGGGCTGCTGTGAGGCTGTGGGTCACTTTCAGGTGTTATTATTATTTCAGTGTCCTTATGCTAATGAGAAAGGCGTGCCTAACCGCAGTCTCGAGCAAGATTGGTCAACTGAGCTACACACACACACACACACACACACACACACACACACACACACACACACACACACACACACACACACACACAGGCCCCGGGGCTCCGACCCCACAACGCCACACACTCACTTATAGAGACTGAGACCTGAGCTCGTCACCGTGAAGCAGCCGCTCAATGACTTTGTAGAACAGTGAAAACATTGAAAACACAGAGTTTCTCTGGTCACATCTGCTCAGAGATCAGCTGCTTCATGGTCAGAGCAGAAGCTGCAGGTGGTTCGTACCGAGCTGGAGTTTCTGTTTCCTCCTCCTCTCTGCTGTCTCCTTGAACTCAGTACATTACATTACATTACGTGTCATTTAGCTGACGCTTTTATCCAAGCGACTTACAATAAGTGCATTCAAACCCGAGGGTACATACCAAGGACGACAAGAATCAAGAAAGTACAATTTCTTCAAATAAAGCAAAACTACAAAATGCTATAAGTAAGTGCCATTTAAGTGCTACTAAAGTGTTAGTTTCAAAAAGCTGTTAGTGTTTTTTTTTTTTTTTTTTTTTTTTTTTTTTTTATTCAAGGTAAAGTCGGAAGAGGTATGTTTTTAGTTTTCGGCGGAAGATGTGTAGACTCTCTGATGTCCGGATGTCAATGGGGAGCTCATTCCACCATTTAGGAGCCAGGACGGAAAACAGTCGAGTGTTTAGCTCGCAGTGAGGGAGCAACGAGCTGATTGGCCGAAGCAGAGCGGACCATGCGAGCAGCCACTGGTAACCAGTGAAGGGAGCGAGGAGAGGAGTAGTGTGAGTGAATTTAGGTTAGTTAAAAACCAGTCGAGCTGCTGCATTCTGGATGAGCTGCAAAGGTCGGATGGCAGTAGCAGGTAGACTTGCCAGGAGGGAGTTACAGTAATCTAGACGTGAGATGACCAGAGCCTGGACCAGAACCTGCACCGCCTTCTGAGTGAGAAGGGGGCGTATTCTCCTGATGTTGTACAGCATGAATCTACAGGACCGTGTTGTTGCAGTAATGTTGGCAGTAAGGGAGAGTTGGCTGTCGAGTGTTACGCCCAGGTTCCTAGCCGTCTGAGTTGGGGTTAACACAGAGTTGTCAAAGTTAATAGTCAAGTCGTGGATGGGAGAGTCTTTCCCTGGAAGGAAAAGAAGTTCAGTTTTGTCAAGGTTAATCTTCAGGTGGTGTTGAGACATTCACTGAGAGATGTCGGTCAGACAGGCAGTGATTCGTGCTGCTACCTGTGTTTCTGATCGGGGAAAAGACAGGGTTAGTTTGGTGTCATCGGCATAGCTATGGTAGGAAAAGCCGTGTGATTGAATGACAGAGCCGAGGGAGTTGGTGTACAAAGAGAAGAGGAGAGGACCAAGGACAGAACCTTGAGGGACCCCAGTAGTGAGGGGACAAGGTTCAGACACAGATCCTCTCCAAGTTACCCTATAAGTGCGTTCATTGAGGTAGGAAGAGAGCAGGGGGAGAGCAGAGCCTGAGACACCGAGGTCCTGAAGGGAGGAAATAAGGATCTGGTGGTTCACTGTGTCAAATGCAGCAGAGAGGTCTAGAAGGATGAGGACAGAGGAGAGAGAGGCTGCTCTAGCAGTGTGAAGCTGCTGAGAGACAGCAAGGAGGGCAGTCTCAGTTAAGTGACCTGCCTTGAAACCAGACTGGTGAGGGTCAAGAAGATTATTGTGGTTAAGATAGGAGGAAAGTTGATTAAAGATAGCACGCTCAAGAATTTTGGAAACAAAGGGAAGGAGAGAGACAGGTCTGTAGTTATTTACTTCAGACGGGTCCAGGGTGGGTTTCTTCAGGAGAGGATTTACTCTTGCCTCCTTCAGAGAATTAGGGAAACAGCCAGTTGACAGGGAAGTGTTGATTAGATGGGTAAGAAAAGGAAGAAGGTCAGGGGCAATAGACTGGAGAATGTGAGAAGGGATGGGGTCAAGGGGGCAGGTGGTCGGGCGGGCGGAGATTACCAAGGTCAGAACTTGATTGGGAGACAGGGGGGTGAAAGAGGAGAGCGAAGGGGATGAAGATGAAGTTGTTGGAAGTGTGGTTATAGAAGGAGGATCAGAAAATGAAGAGCGTATGTCATCTATCTTTTTGGTAAAGTAGTTGACAAAGTGGCTTGGTAGAAGATAGGAAGGAGGAGTGGGACTGGGAGGGTTGAGGAGGTTGGAAAAGATGGAGAAGAGTTTTTTGGGGTTAGAAAATGAGGCTTGAATTGCAGTTTGGTAAAAAGTGCTTTTGGCTGTGGAAATAGAGGCAGAAAAGAGGAGAGAAGAGACTGATAAGCTAGCAGGTCGTCCAGGTGTTTAGATTTCCGCCATTTCCTTTCTGATGCTCGCATAGTGGCTCTGACGGCACGCACCGAGTCAGACAACCACGGAGCTGGGAGCGACTTGCGGACCTGTCGTGACGTAAGAGGACAGAGAGAGTCAAGAGAGGAGGACAGAGTAGAAAGGAGAATGTCAGTGGCAGAGTTAGGATGCATGAGTGAGAAAGAGTCAGTGGAAGGGAGGGCTGATAAAACAGGGGAGGCTAGAGAGGAAGGAGAGCGGGAACGAATGTTGCGACGGACAGGTACAGACTCTGTTGATGTGTTAAGGTTGTCAGTTTGAGATAATGGGAGAGAGTAAGAGATAAAGAAGTGGTCGGAGACATGAAGTGGGGTTACAGTGAGGTTAGATGTTGAGCAGTTTCTGGTGAAAATATAGTCCAGGTGGTTACCGGCTTTGTGAGTAGGAGGGGAAGGACTGAGTGAGAGAGTGAAAGAAGACAGTAAAAGTAAAAGGTCAGATGACTTGTCTGTCTGGATGTTAAAGTCACCCAGAACGATAAGTGCAGGGCCATTTTCTGGGAAGTTTGACAGGAGGACGTCTAATTCCTCCAGAAAATCTCCCAAAGAACCTGGCGGACGGTAGAGGACAACAATAGTTAATTGTACCGGTTGAGTAACAGTCACAGCGTGAAATTCAAAAGATGTTGGGGTAAAGATTGGAAGCGAGTAGAGAGAAAAACTCCATTTGTGTGAAATGAGTAAACCTGTCCCGCCACCCCTACCAGTGGGTCTAGGTGTGTGGGTGAAGGAAAAGGCAGTGGAGAGGGCAGCTGGGGTGGATGTGTTGTCCGGTGTAATCCAGGTCTCAGTGAGAGCAAGGAAGTCAAGTGATTGCTGTGTAGCAAAGCCAGAGATGAAGTCTCTTCATCACCAGACTAGGCGCTCACAGTCAGGACTACTGACACCTAAATCATCCCAATAAAAAATAACCTTAACTAACCCTCTGAACTTGATCTAGTAGTTCATTTTAAGTGTGAACTGGCTGAACGCTGCAAACAGCTACTGGACACCAGTCAGCATTGAGAGGCAGAAGTAGTAGGGCTGGATCATTACACTCCTGTGACCAATCCTGCGTGAGACTGCGGTTAGGCCCGCCTTCCTCATTAGCATAAGGACACTGAAATCGAAAAATAAATCAGGGAATTAATAAATAAATGTGCAAATATATTTAAGACATTTATTTAGACATTTCTGTTGTTATTAACGTATTCATTTATTTATTTCTGTATGAATTAATTTATTTCCCTTTTTTTTAAATGTATTTATACATTTATTAATTAATTTATTTATTTATACTTAAGCCATGTTTGGTCCTCCATAGATAAATAGTTTATATAATAAACTGTAATGGTAGCATGTGCAAACAAGTTTGGACACGTTACTAAATCTGTACCTTTGGTCATTTTAGTAATGTGAGTACAAAAGTGACTTTGTTCTCTGAATTGCAGAGGAATCAAAACATCAAGTTGCAAACAATTCGAATATCCAAGTTATTTAAAAACAATGAAACACTTTCCCATAATTCATATTATTTCCTAGTTGATTTGAATTTGGCAGGTTTATTGAGCATGGTCTCTTCCCTGTAGATGAACCAGGTAGGATGACCTGTGTAACCCTGTTGTGTGGAGTTAAAACAATAAATGTCGGCTTCTGCCAGCAGGTTACCTCCTGTTCGAACTCCCCGGCTCTGACTGATTTAACCCCGGATCATTAAACGACAGTTTGCTGGTACAGTCGGTTCCCTCCGGTAGAGCTGGGCGGCAGAAAGGGGGGGAGAGAGAGACATCCTCCGCCGGAGCAGGAAGCTGCTGGGACCGACCCGAGGTTCAGAGGAGGTGCGGAACAGCGTCGACAGCAGCCAGACAGCGGGGGATCCTCCATGATGTAGACCCAGCCGAGCGCCACATCCACCCCACAGCACGAGCAGGTGTCGAGGCTGCGGGGCCGCGATCACGAGCCGCCCTCGGTCCATCCCTTTCTCCGGTGTTTCTTTATCCTGCGTGGAGGAGATGAAGGAGCTGCGGGGCTGCGGTATGCGCTCCTCGGTGGGCTTTCTGTCCCGCAGAGAGCTGACCGGCCAGCCGCTGCTGAAGGAGGAGTTCCAGAGGCGCAGGCTGTCCGGCTGCTCCAGCCTCTTCAAGAAGGACATGCTCGGACACTTCGGCTGCGTCAACGCCATTGAGTTCTCCAACAACGGAGGCGAATGGCTGGTGTCCGGTAAGTTGACAAATCCTATCCGTCAGCCCCTAGCTTACACTGTTGTGCTGTGCTAGCATGCTAACGCTAACTAGCCTGGCGGTCAGCTGAAACGCTGCCCCCCCGGGGCTAAGCTACGGTTAGCATAGCGCTGCCCCCTCTCAGTGCTAACTGGCTAACGTCAAACCAGAAGGCTCATGGAGGAGGGGGGGCAGCAGCGGACCTGTCCCATATGTCAGCCCCACAACACGAGCCCCTTGCCCGCAGAGCAGCACCTTTATTATCCCGGTGATGGGTCTAAATCTGGGCTTTTTCACCCCCCCCTGAAATCACAAAGCTATTTATGTTCCGAGAGGATTAAAGAAACAATCATGTGGCCTAGTGATGCAGCCATAGACTGTATATAAACAGGGTTCAGCCATACACTGTATATAAACAGGGTTCAGCCATAGACTGTATATAAACAGGGTCCAGCCATAGACTGTATATAAACAGGGTCCAGCCATACACTGTATATAAACAGGGTCCAGCCATACACTGTATATAAAGAGGGTTCAGCCATAGACTATATATAAACAGGGTCCAGCCATACACTGTATATAAAGAGGGTCCAGCCATAGACTGTATATAAAGAGGGTTCAGCCATAGACTATATATAAACAGGGTCTAGCCATACACTGTATTTAAACAGGGTCTAGCCATACACTGTATATAAACAGGGTCCAGCCATAGACTGTATATAAACATGGTCCAGCCATACAATGTATATAAAGAGGGTCCAGCCATACACTGTATATAAAGAGGGTTCAGCCATACACTGTATATAAACAGGGTTCAGCCATACACTGTATATAAACAGGGTTCAGCCATAGACTGTATATAAAGAGGGTTCAGCCATAGACTGTATATAAAGAGGGTTCAGCCATAGACTGTATATAAACAGGGTTCAGCCATACACTGTATATAAAGAGGGTCCAGGCATACACTGTATATAAAGAGGGTTCAGCCATAGACTGTATATAAACAGGGTTCAGCCATACACTGTATATAAAGAGGGTTCAGCCATAGACTGTATATAAACAGGGTCCAGCCATACACTGTATATAAACTGGGTTCAGCCATACACTGTATATAACCAGGGTTCAGCCATAGTCTGTATATAAACCTACATTTACCATGTAGCTCTATGCAGATGCTCTCCTTCCCTGCTGATATATGCACCAGCTCAGTGTGAACACATGTAAAGAAGCACAGGAAATGAGGATTACACATTTTGTGGATATAGAATGTGAAAAGGGTGAATGTTAAATTATAAAAATCCTGAATTCAAATGTGACCACACTCTCACTTCCCATTTTTTTTAAAGCTGTGCAGTAATTACATCATGGTCAAAAGTTTGGACACCAAGTCAGGACTGTGACCTTGTCCCCCCCCCCCCCCCCCCCTTGACAACTGTAAAACATGGAGGGGGTGGAAATGTTGTGCTTTGGGGTTGTGGGACAGTGAGTTGCACAATACAGGGAATAAATGGATCCACAGGGAGGAGGATCATGTCCTGCAGCTGGTCAAGAAGCTGAAACTGAGCAAACCACTAAATACTTCATGAATATCACTGAAATCTGTGGGAAGATCTGAATCATAATTTGTGTGTGACAGCCCAAAATCTTCTAAGATCTAAGTGATCAGGAATAGAAAACGCTGAGCAAGTTGAGATATCTGGAATAAACTGGGAGGGTTTGTTTTCTAAATTCTCACTTTGCACATCCCACATTTTCTTCTTCAAGTGTTGGAACTCACGAGATTGGCATCGGCCCCTAAAGGTTTGAGTTGGTCAGGCTCCAAGAAACGATCAGCCTCAGTACAACTTACAACAAGCTCCACCTCAGTTTTAATTCATAAAACCACCTCCCACACTCCTTTTAAACTGGGAAAACTGAAACTTACAAAACAAGGAAAAGCAGCAAATCCTCACACTGTAGTGGCTGGACAGAGGTTTGAGAGTCTCTGATTGAAAGCTTTTGTTTTCCTGTGAAGTTTGTTTAAATTCATTTGTGCTCGTCTGCAGGAGGAGACGACCGCCGGGTTCTCCTGTGGCACATGGAGCAATCCCTTCATGCTCGGTCCAAGCCTGTGAAGCTGAAGGGGGAGCATCTGTCCAACATCTTCTGCCTGGCCTTCGACAGCAGCAACCACAAGGTCTTCTCTGGTGGTAAGAATGAGATGAAACCTCCGTCTGATCTCTGCTGACTTTTTCACAACAGAAAGAAAAGCTTTTTCCCTTTTTATTTTTTTGTCCTTGGCCAGGAAATGTAAGTGTTGTGGCAGAATTATCAGTTTGAGGGTTGGAGGTAAAATGTAAATCTGATAAAATGATAAAACTTGTGTCACTTGTGTGCTGCAAAAACAAGGCTTCAGCAAATGAGAGCACATTAGAAAGTGCAGGTTCAGAGCAGTGAAATCAAATCTAAGGTGGTAACAGTACCGGGGGAAACAGAAAACGTGTCATTAGCTCAGTGCACGTGATGGTCCTGACTCCTGAGTGTAAATTATGGATGGGAAAGTGAACATTTTCCAAAAAGCTGCAGCTGCTGAATTATAAAGTTGCTGTCCACTATCAAGCTGCTTTTTAAAAGCTGTACAGAGCTGTGATCTTCAGTTGTCCACTTATAAATGAATAACTAAGTCACCACACAATCTGATACACACCCGAGGAAGAAGCTAAGATTAGAACGTTGTATTTGTCCTTCACTCACCTCACAACCTCTCTGTTTGCTTGTTTTGTAGGAAATGATGAGCAGGTCATTCTCCATGATGTGGAGAGGTGGGTACAAACTATTCAGTTTTGTAGAATCAAATTTTTTTTATAAATGTGTTTGTGTTGATGGATGTTTCCTCCACACAGACGGGAAACTCTGAACGTGTTCCTGCACATCGATGCCGTGTACAGTTTGTCCGTCAGCCCGGTGAACGACAACGTGTTCGCCAGTTCATCTGACGACGGACGGGTTCTTATCTGGGACACTCGTGAGCCGCCACACGGAGGTAAGTGGAGGAGCCATGTTCGGTCCGGTGCCTGATGATGATGCTATGGTTAATGTTTGTGCTTAAAGCTGCACTGCATGAGGAATTAAAGCATTTTCAAAATTACACAACGGTGATACCCTTTATCCTCTCTCCCTAATTTCCGTTGAAAATCAAAACAAAACAAGATTAAACAGAAATTTAGTCTATATTGTGCAGGGCTGAATTTTTTTTTTAAATTATTGATAAAATGGATTATTTATTGTTTAGTTATGCACAAAACCAAAGATATTCACTAAACAACAAAACAAAGAAAAATCAACAAATCCTCACATTGCACAGATTACTTGAAATAAAAGTTTGTCTCTTTGTAAAGTTAAAAAACTGGCCAATTGGGCTGAATTGTGTTCGTGGAGTAATTCATGATCCGACCTAGTGAGATTTAAGAAATGCAGCTGGATCAACTTTCATGATGTCCACATCCTTCATCCTTGTGACCACGTTAGACTAATAATACATCAAGTAGCAATAAAACCTCTATTTCAAGCAGCAGCTTTTTATGGCGGTGTTGATGAGTCTGGTCCAAAATATTATTCATTCTATAGGATTCACCAAAGTAACTATAGATGTATTTGTTATTATGTTATTAACAGTACCAGTTGCATGTGTTTAAGAGCAGGACTGCAGCTGGAATGCAAAACCTTGACATTACATAATGAAAGATCTGAACAAAACAAGCAGCCATCTCTTTTAGTGATCATGCAATTCTGATGTTTACCTTTTCTTTCTTCCTGTAGAGCCGTTCTGCCTGGCCAGCTACCCGTCAGCCTTCCACAGCGTGATGTTCAACCCCGTGGAGCCGAGGCTGCTCGCCACCGCCAACTCCAAGGAGGGAGTTGGATTATGGGACATCCGCAAACCACGCAGGTTGGAGTTATTTATTTTTTTCTCTTTCTATCTCTTGACCCAATTTCAAAGACAAGATGAAACTTTATTGTTCCCTGTCGGGAAATTGCTGTTTGTTACAGCAGCAATAAAATAAGCCACAGAGATAATAAAAACAAGAAGTGCTGTAAGTATTATTATTAATAATAAAATGGTTAAAGCCACTGAGGGAGTAAAATGGACTTGAATCATTTTTGGAGGTTGTTTAAATTTTAAGATGCTGTTTATCTATCTCAATGTAGAAGTTTGGAAGTGGGAGAAGATTTTTATTATAATAGACATCATTTTTTCACTCTTTGTTTCAATTGTTTTAGTCAAAAAATTTGACAATATTTACACATCCAATAAAATAGTGATTGCAAAATAAATATTATTTGAAAGGTTGCAAGACAAAAACCGTACATTACTGAAACTTACATTTCATGTAAATTTTTGTCTAATTTCTCTAAAATGAAAGAGGATCCAGATTGAACATTTGAATGGTTCGGTTTGATAAAGAAGTTTGGTCACCTTGTAATTTAGATTCTTCATTTTGACTTTGGCCTGTCGGTCACGTTCTATTCGATCGATGGTCCAAACAAAGATTATTGATCAGTGTTTACTCTGTGAGAAACAAACATCCTCCCCCCCACTGGGTGGCGCTGTTGTCCTACTGTTACACTCATCACTGCAGCTCCTCTGCCAACTGCAGGATCGTCTCAGAAAAACACAACTAATCTTTACACCAACAAAATTACTTTGTGAAAACACTGAGCTGAGGCGAGTGTGTTTACACGTCCTCAGGTTTGCTTAGGTTTAAGTTATTAGTACATGAATGACGGCTCTTTAAATTAAAGTAAGCACTGAGTCATTTCTCGTCCTCCACTGTTGGCTCTGTCTCTGCTGTGGGCTAATGTTCACTGTTAGTCACTCAATGTCTGTTATTACTATTAAACAGATGAAGAGGCTTCAATGAAATGCCTTTCTGATGAAATGCTTATTTAATCATGCACTATGATGCAGTTTCCTGATGGCGATGTTATGTCAGCTGCACGGTCTGACCTTTTATTTATTTTGTTTTTAAAAGTGCTTTGGAGTAAAAGTAAAACATTGGAACAAATACCCCAGAAATGATGTTTAGAAACAACACGAACTGTCTGGTCCCATGAGGATCGGTCTAACCCACATCCCATATTCTCTCTTTTCCGTCTGTTTCCTCAGCTCTCTTCTGCGTTATGGAGGTAACATGTCCCTGCAGAGCGCCATGAGCGTTCGCTTCAACAGCACCGGCACCCAGCTGCTGGCGCTGCGCCGCCGCCTGCCGCCGGTCCTCTACGAGCTGCACTCCCGCCTGCCGAGCTACCAGTTCGACAACCAGGGCTACTTCAACTCCTGCACCATGAAGAGCTGCTGCTTCGCCGGCGACAAAGATCAGGTCAGTCATCATATGAATGAATATGAGAATAAAGGAAAAAGTACTACAGCCACTAAGATAAATACTGTTATACATACTAGAAACTTGATTGAGAAACCGTGATCTATACTTCTTTCCAGATATCTTTTAAAGATAACATGTTCTATATATGTCAAGTTTTATATCAAGGAAAATGTGAAATTTTATACAAGAGGTCTTAAAATATAACGTATTGCTCCCAAGAGTGGGATTTGGCTTCTGTCAGAGAAGCAGACCCAGCAAAATAGAAATGATGTCAGACAATGGAGATGTTTGATGTCTGGTCACTTTAAAGTAAACTTAAGAGGAATATTGGGAACATGTGGGATCAATAAAGAGAACAGAAATAGAAGAATATACCAGTTGTATCTGTGAAACTGGGAATGATGAGTTGTTGATAAATGCCAGAATTCCTTATGTTCAGCCGGTGGTTTTCCCAGTGGTCCTCCTCAGACATGACATCACTCCGCAGTCATGTTTGTTATGTTAACATTATCCTCGGTGTCGTTGGAGCTCACGGGGGCTTAATGGTGATCCTCCCTACAAGAGGGAAGGAGGTGGTTTAAAGGTTCCAGAAGCGGGTCATGACTGGAGCAGGAGGTTGCTGGTTCTAATCTGTTTACTGTACCAGACGAGGCGCTGTTGAGCTTTTTGAGGTTGACTTGGGAATAAATTGTATTAGATGAGTAATATGAATTAACATCCCTCGTGCAATCTTGTTCAAATATGATCAGCTCTCAACTCTTCTGTTAATCGAGGTTAAGGTCTCACTGGGATGTAGAATAGCTTCCAGCTCCGAGCCCGGGAGAAAACTAACCGTCCCGAACCCGACAGGCGTTCAGTTCTTTTATATCCATACCCGACCCAAGCCTGATTTTATTCCAGATTACAGGTAAAACTGATACCATTTCAAACTCTTAATGTAGAAGTGAACTGCAGCGTGTATGTGCGAGCTGTGACATCAATGGTGGCTGTGGTAAGAGATGAAACCGGACACATCCAACTACACCGAGCACTGATGTCTGGTGTGGTCCCTAACATGGACTTCTTCTTCAACATCTTAGCCTGCTGGTGATTTTTAGATTAAATAAAAGGTTTATTTATTATTAGTGAGTCACTTAAAGCTGCATGAGACATTTCTTAAGACTTCATGGCTGTATGAGTTGAGCAATACGACCACAAAGAGGAAACATGACATGATAAGAGTACACCACAGAGTTTATACCAGTGGCTGTTTCTTTAATATATCTGGATGAAATGAAGACTGTATTTAGGAATTTTTTGCACCAATGTGAACATTTTGGCCGTATTGTACATACATTCATCTCTAAAAATACTATACTGCTTACTGTACATATATTATGATAATTTAATTTATACCACCTGCTCCTTCTGCCTCAACATATTGCATAAATATTTATGGGCAGTTAAAAAACGCCTACAGGTTCGTTGCAGGGGTTGTGAGAAGCATTAAGCGCCATTGAGACCCCCCCCCCACACTCAGTTTAACACAAAATCTCAATTCAACAACCATTAAAACATCAAACTAATATAGTAGAAAGTACATGTCAGGTACAGTAGTAGAGTTTAGAGGAAATGAGAAGAGGAGAAGCTGTAGGATAATTTCATTTCTTTAAGAAGGAGCTTTATCCAGAATTCTCAGCAACACTCTCACAAACCTCTTTATACAGACACACAACCACCACCACAACCAAAGGAGGATTTTCTCACTATGGTGCGAGCGCCGTGGTGCAGAGTGGGAGCTTATATCAGATGGAATTGATGAACGGGAAATAAGCCAGGGCGTTCCTGGTGTGACATTCCTACTTGACGTGTCCTCTGGGAACCCGAGGCTGAGCACACAGGTGTTTACATCAGAGTTTGTTGATGTGTCTCAGAGCTGAACTGGTCCGAGCTGCTGTTAGAGGATTTTTTATTATCGATGCAGAACATTTTTTAGATGAAGGCAAATTGCTATTTTTCACACTAACCATTTAGAAATAGCGGGGTAGAAACATGTAAGTGTCTGAAAGATCAATGCAGCCACAGGGACCATCAGAATATTTGCAGATGGAAATTGAAGACATTTGTTTAAATCATTGGCAGAAAAAGACTCCACATCTTGACACGATGTCAGCCCACAAGACGGTGCCTAAAAACAAATCCACATGATTTGAAAGAAATGTTCTTCCAGATGGTCAAACAAGGCTCAAAAAACATTCTGGAAATATGCAGAACAGAGGAGTTAATGGGGGGTAAATGTATTTTCTTAAAAGGAAAATATGCTGGTTTCTTCACAGGAATATAATAAGTTAATGTTTGTGAGCGGTGACTGTATAATCAAACTCCCACCCAATGCTAATTAACTCCATGGTTAATGTGAGTAGAATTTGGTCAAAGAGTTAAACTCACTCATTTCTAAACAGCACAAGACACTGATTTAAACACTCAAAATTATTTGTCCTATCTGCTAACATGGAGGAGGCGTGGTTTATGGGTTAGGGTTATGCTGCAGGCGGACACAGCCACCAGTTGTGCAATCAGGATGTTCCTGCTTCACTTTTGGCGAACTGTCATGTCGTCCATCTGATATATAGAGTCTACGGTCTGAAAATTAAAGGCTCAGTTTGTTGAATTTAGTGACATCTAGTGGCGAATACCCCTCACCTCACCCTCCTCTTCCAATCACAAAAGAGAACCTGTGGAAGCCTTCGGTTGTCATAAAAACTCAAAAGATGTTTTGTTTGTCCCGTCTGAGCTACTGCTCAAAACATGGCGGCCTCCGTACAGAGGACCCGCTACCGATGTAAATATACATTTTTTAAATATAAAGTATTTAAAAAGAAAGGCCCATTCTAGGGTAAGGAAAACAACAATTTAGATGATCACACACTAGTGAAAACCTTGATAGGATTATTTTATAATAAATGGATCACTTTCACCTAGATCTTACACACTGGACCTTTAGCTGGTTGACAGGTAGAGACGTACAACTGTGAGCTGGTAATTTCTTTACCACATCTGTATCTATAAGAGTAAATGTCACCCACCTGTCCAAACTTTCCGCCGGCGACCATCTACTCCCAAGCTCGAGACAAGGAGCAGGAACTGTGTTGGGTCAGATTAGCAAGTTATGAGACTGATTAATCTGCTAAGGCCTCCAGACCAGGGATCTATCTCTCCCACTCTTAACTGTGAAAAAATGTAAACATTTCCTTTTCTGTTGTCAAAGAAAATCTAATCTGTAAATATCCCTGTTTGACCCGGCAGTACATCCTGTCTGGATCTGATGACTTCAACCTCTACATGTGGAGGATCCCTAAGAATCCAGAAGCAGGTGAGTTATCGACCGGGTTTATTCTCTACTTCACCTTATCTCTAGTTATGGGAATGCGTAACTGATAATGGGATTCAGATTTTCCTTCTTGTCCTTCGTTACAAAGGTTTGACATTTTCTTCATAGTCACCTAAAGCTGTAGAAACGCTGTATTCTGACAATGATTCACTTTCGCATGACAAATAGAAGTTCATTAATATATCCCACCATCACACAGTTCATTTTCTTCTGTCTACTCTGCAGGATAGTGGGATATTTCCCTGGGTTTCCCTTTTGTGTGTTTGGTTTGTGTGGGTTCACTCTGTTCATCGTCAGTGGAGCTGCTCAACACACGTCCCATGACTGAAAAGGAGCTTGTTTGAGTTTTCGTGACCTTTTCATGCTGCAAGGTTAAAGATTTCAGTGGCGTCAGCGTCGGGAAAAACAAACCCGATTTCAGTCGCTGTAGGTTTTAACCACAATCTGAAGCATAATAGACTCCTCTGTGTTCTTAACATAAGAGCCTCAGCCCAGACTGTGGTTTGCCCTCAGTTCATTTGGACACAATATATTTTCCAGGCATGATTCTTTCCATTTTAACTCTTAATTATGATTTGTATTAAACTGCATGAACTATTTGTCAGGTTTGAGTTTGTTCACCTGCTCAAACTGAACAAAAAAAAATCCAGGTTAAATACAGAGAAACATAAGAATTAAATCTATTCGTACTAATTGCTTTGGGGAATGCAGCAATCCAAGAATGTGGTCGTGTGCAGCTCTGTGGCACCACCTGACACATTTCTGGATTTTATTTTCCCCGGAGTTACTCACACTGAAAATATGTGCACTCAATGGGCCTATTCTGTGTCGGACTAATGGCATATTCTGAGGATTACATTACCACTGTTGGGACTGTTTAATTTCACCAGCAGTATTCTCAGGTCCAGAAACAGGTTGAATGTTTGTGTTTCTTTTTCATGAATCCTTGTCCTTATTTATCTTTTAATTTCTGGGACTCTGGGTTTATATTTATTCAGATCCTGCCTGTATCGCGTTGAATAAAAAACCCAGCGATGTGTGTTTACTTCTCAGGAGGCGCAGGTCGTGTGGTGAACGGGGCTTTCATGATTCTGAAAGGCCACCGCTCCATCGTGAACCAGGTTCGCTTCAACCCTCACACCTACATGATCTGCTCGTCCGGTGTGGAGAAGGTCATCAAGGTTAGTGAAGGACGCACTCTTTCCTTTTTCTTATGTGTTGTATGTATTTTTAGTTTATCTAAAAGTGCTGCAGGAGTAGATGGATTTAGACTTTAGATGCTATGGTTAGAGAAATCGTTTTTTTAAGTGGACTGTCAAGCATTGGGGTTGTCAGTGTCCTCGGTTGTTGAGACAGTAGATGTGCCACCAAGTGAGACATTGATCTCTAGTGACACCACACGGTTCCTGAACGAGCTCTGACTTCCCCCTATGGAGCAGGGAATGAACGAAGACGGATTTCCTCCACCACTGACTGCAGCCTGGAACTGATCATGTTGGTCACTTTTCTGAAACTGAGTCACAGGGAGACGGGGACGGTACCACAGTGAGTTGTTTTTTTAAAGCAGAGCCAGGCTGCCTGAAGTCTCAGCTAAAAGTACATCAAAGCTAAAGCTTGAACTGTAGCTCAAGATCAATTAGACAACAACAGGTTTTTATTTTGTTTATCTGTTGACTTTTTGAGTATTAAGGCAGAAGAGGTAGATTTCTTTTTCTTTTTATTTATCAACAATTTTCAAACTCAATTGGACGAGAAATATGGCAGGAAATAAATATATATAAAGAATAAAGTTGAAATGTCGAGCCTTAGCTTTTAATCAATCTTTTATCAATATATCAAACTACTAAGATTCACATATTTGACAAAATACCTTGTCTTAGATAAATTGGTGAGGTCATTCTTTCAAAAGCAAACTATGAGCTGGTAAATGAAAAATAGCAAGGACATCAACAGCTCTGCTTCCAAATGGTTTCATTTAACTGTCAGTCACTCCTTTGACGGACCAGAAGAGTTAACTTTATTCTTGACATTTTGACTTTATTCTTGAAATGCAAAATGAAAGAGAATCCTCCAAAAGATCTTCTCACATGCTCTAACATTAATATATTACCCAGTTAAATTAAGGGTTTATCACAGCAGGACTGATGTATTACGAGTCTTATTCAGTACAAATCCTGAGTCACAGTTCGGATCCTGACCTTATAAATAATCTAATCCAATTTCTAGCTGACTCACTGTTTTTGCCAGTGCTAAAGGAAATGTAACACAAACTGTTTTACTATCAGTAATCGTTCCCAAACACTCAGATGTCCTTTTCAGGGCAGTGCAGATAGACACAGTGGAAAGTCTGAAGGAGCCTTGTTATTATTTTTAAATAAAATACCTCACATCAGCACATTAACACAACTGAAACACTTTGACCCGTAAGTAGTTCTGTCAATTGGAAGGTGAAATCATGAATATCTTTTAGGTTGTTTTAATTTAAGTTTATTTACGTCTAAATGGTAAAAAGCCTGAATAGTGTCTTCATTTGAAATACCTACTCTGGAATGTTTTTTTACCACTGTTTATTAGCGGTACCACATTTCTTTTGATAAACACAAACTGTAGGTGACAGGATTCCTATTTCTGCTCCTGGATTCTTGCTCTTTAGTCTGTGGACAGTTTATGGTGGTTATGGAAAAGCTGAACAGGAAACCAGAATGAATGTAAACAGTGCAAGATTACATTTATTCAAATAGGCAGATTGGCAAATGTCTGAGATGCATTTTAATGTGTTCTCACCTTTAGGTCCACAGGCAATTATCAGTAATGTATTAACTTTGGGAATCTAAGAATATGTAATTCTACATTTACATTGTCGTATAATGACATTTAGTAGAAGAAGTCGTTTTTTATTGTCATTGAAGACGACAAAGACCTTTTCCTCTTTTGTGTCAGTACAGTAACACAAGCTCTGTTTTGTACATTTGACTGTACAGAGTGAAAGATGATACAGGTCCAGGTGTTCAGAGGAACAGAGAGTCTTTAAACTGACCCTCTCCCTTCTGGCTTCTCATTGTCTCTCCTTCCATTTTTCATTCGTTCCGTCCAACTTTTAAATCTGTCCTTTCCTTGTATCTTCCACTTCTCATTCCACCATTGTTCTCCATCCATCCAGGTGTGGAGTCCCTACCAGCAGTGCGAGAGTCTTGGTGACCTGGAGGGGCGTGTGGAGGACAAGTCCCGCAGCCTCTATACCCATGAGGAGTACATCAGCCTGGTGCTCAACAGTGGCAGCGGGCTGTCCCACGACTACGTCAGCCAGTCCATCCAGGAGGACCCGCGCATGATGGCGTTCTTTGACTCTCTGGTGCGTCGAGAGATCGAGGGCTGGAGCTCAGACTCTGACAGTGACCTGAGCGAGGAGGCCATCATGCAGCTTCACGCCCGTGGACGTCGCTCCACTACAAGACCCACGCCAGCCCCTCCTATCGCTGCCCCGGCTGCTGTTCAGCCGAGTGACTCAGATAACTCGTTGTCCTCCTCTTTGGCTGGACCCGAGGCCTCAGGAGGGGAAGAGCCCCCCCAGGCAGAGGCAGAGGAGGAGGAGGAGCCGAGGAGACGCAGCAGGAATCAGCAGCCACAGTCAGGCTTCCTGGTGAACGAAGACTCAGACTCCAGTGGCTTTTGGCTGGACCCCATGCCCCGGCCTCGCTCCCCAAGCCCCCGGGAAAACTCCACGCTGTCCAGCCCCGCCACCTCCCTCTCACTTCCCGTCGGAGCCTCCAGCTCCTCCACCTCCACTTCCAGCTCCAGCAGTGATGACGAGGAGCGGCGCAGCGCGGTGAGGCGGCGCAATGTCACGAGACGACGGCGCATGAGTGTGGTCTCCAGAGCGGGGTATCGACCTGAGTCTGTACAGGCTTTGTTTTCAGCCATTGACTCCTGCAGTTACCCATCGATCTCCCTCGAGGACCTGTCGTCTTCCTCGTCAGAGGTACAACAATCTCTCCAAATCAAGCCCCAGAGTGGTGGCAACGGAGAGGAGGAAAGATGCCTGAGCCCCTCTGACTTTGTGTGTTCAAGCCCAGTAATGACCCCCGAAAGTCAGGACAATGAGGAGGGGAGTGACAGGACATTGGACGGACACAGGACTGAAGCGAGGACTCTGACAGAGTTTGTTTTGGACAGCTCCGACAGTGGAGAGGCGTGTAGCTCAGCAGCTGCAGAGCGTAACTCCAAGAGCCGACGGAGCACTGGAGTGAACGGGCAGCACCGGACTGTAGCTTCATACCTGAGCACGACCCTGTGTGTCTCCTCAGAGTCCGAGGGAGAGACTGATGTCACGCCTGAAGACACCCGGCCACAGAGAGGAAAAGGCCCGGCTCTGAAACGGACTCACAAGCGCTCAGAAGAGGGAGAATCAGGCTCCTCCCCCTCAGAAAAGAAACTAAAAACATAATGAACTATTTTCTTTTCAACCCAAAAAACAATCATTTGTTAACGGACCTGATTTGGAAGTGGGTTTTCTATGGGTTTTTACAACTCAGCGATTTCATTTAGTGTCTTGTTGTCATGTGACACGTGTGAGCTTGTGCTGCTAATGAGCAGGAAACCTTAAGCAACTTTTAAAAAGAAGGACGATGTGGTTAATTTTTGTTTCAGAACAAAATAATTTGAGGTCAAACCACAGATGACGTTAAAAGATGGGAAGTATAAAACAAAAGTTAAATATTGTTGATAACAATGGTATTTTAAGTGAACTGCAATGGCTCATCATTTGTTTTCATGCAGCGTTAGTGTGTTTTTCTCAGTCACGCTCCAGTGGTTGCAGAAAGCTCCTCCCAGGATTTGGAGCTTTTCCAACCATCACGAAAATCTCTTATTGAGTAAAAAGGCTTTGCAGAGTTTTAATTTCTACGGTTTCACACTGAGCGTAAATCTGATTGAGCTTATTGTCATTTTTAAGAGGTTCTCGGCTGTGACCGCTTCAGGCTGCCTGAAGAAGTCACTGAGTCGGCGTAGAAATCCTAAGGAGCAGCATTTGTTGAAGCTGTGCATTGAAATGATGCTTTCATTGTCTTGCATACCAATTTTTCTTTTTGTCTCATTATCCAGCCCTTGGGCGCCATTACAAACCAGCTCGCTTTTGTTTCCTTGCAATTAAAGACTAATTTGTTCTCCAGTGACAACGCACCGTCTTCTTCCTGAGGACTTGCTGATTCACTGTTTTCGGTGATGAAATGTTTTTTCTATCTCAAGTCATTTTTTTTATTGCAGATGCCATGGCAACACAGCCTCAGCTCTCCCCCGTGAAGTGAATGTGAAGTCTGCTCCTCTGGCCGTGACTCCCGAGCAGCCACTGTCAACCAGAGCTAAAATATTGTATTGATTAAATCCAATAGCCATCTTTGTTATCAAACTGGAAAGACAACCAGGCTCAGGAGCTTTTCACGAGTTCCACGGGGGAATTCATCCATCATCGCCTGCCTCTGTCTCGCTCCACCCAGGCTCCACCCCTAGCCTATATGTTCTGGATATCATCCTGTTCTTGTGAACATCTCTGGCCATGATGTCTCCTGCTGCGTTTAGCTATGAAAGACAAGTTTTTCGGACATATTCTGGAGTTCATGTCATGAGAACAGTTCGACATTAGGGAGAAATAAACGAGTTTCTTTTCAGAGTTAATTCACCTCTGAAAATCGGATTCATGAGGACGATACAAATAATGAAAAACCCAAAGTCTCAGGCCTCTGTCTAAACATGTGTTTCACTAATTTGACAGAACAAGGTCCATTTAGTTGCTTTTCCTAAGCTTCTAAGTCAAATGTTATTTAATTTGTAACACAACACAAGCTCCAAATGATTCTGCACAAAGATCTTACTTTTATTTTGAAGAGCTAATTAAATTAGTTTTTTTTTAAAGAAAATTGGTATAAAAAAAATTCTGATCAAATGATGACAAGTTATCATTTAACAAGATAATTTGAATGTTGAATCGAAACTGTTCTGGATGTACAAAAATAAATTGAAATAGATCTCATTGTAAAATTATAGATTAATCAACCATCTCAGTAACCATCAGGTCTCTTTCTGAACTGGTTATTGACAATAGAACGATATCTGTGTGTTTGTTATGAAGCTCAGATGTTGAACAGGTTGATATCGATGTCCTTTTTAAAGTCAAACAACACCAGACAAGATGTTGACCTGTGATGAGGTGAACAACCATAAATGGACGCTCTCTTCCTCAGTTTCCCTGGCAGCACAGTGACTGTCTATGATGTCACTGGTTTCTGAGGAAGCTGCCTTGGCCAGTTGTCTTCACCTGCACGACAGCCCTCCTCTGCCAGACAAAGCAGACTCTCAGCAGTCGTGAGGAATGATTCCAAAAGAAAACAGCTCATGGCAGCAAAGTGGTAATCTGAGGGCAGGCAGACATGTAGCTGAGGGTTAATCGAGTTGTTTGCACAGCTCTCTTGTCAAAATAGTTTCCTCAACTTCTTAGAACTTCTCAGTGAGGCTGTCACTTATCTGCAGGAAGTAGACACCCTTCATTTAACCCCCATGCCTCCCCCAGGACACGTATTCAAATAGGGATATTGTATGCTGCTGGGGTTGTTTACATTCTGACTGGAGTGCGCCTGCTGGGCTGCACACGGCTTAATGATTAATTACGGGCTACAGATGCAGAGAGTCGGCTGTGTTCACATGGAACGCTCCAGCTCTACGGCATCAATCCAAAAGTGTGTCGAGTTCAGTTTGACAAATTCCCTGAAGAAGGAATCAAGTCACGTTTGTTTGCTCACAGAGCTCAAGTGTCACATCGGAGGAGACTGGCACTCATTAGTGAATGCAACAATGGAGCTTTTTTTATCTGTATTTATTCAGGGGAGGTTAGCAGGTTGTGTGTTCAACAGGGAGGAGCTCAGAACCATTGAGGACCTTCTACTGGTTCAGTCTGATGGATCATATTGGTTTCTGAGATGACACCAGAACTTGTTCTGCCTCTTAAAAGCCCCCCAAAAAAGGTTCTTAATCAGATTCTCACATCGAGAGCTGTGGTCCATCATGAAAACGCTATTTTCTGCATCTTAGAGACATGAAATAAGTTAGATCAATAACAACACATTCACAAAGAACACATCTTAGGGTAAAAGCATAAATCTACTAAAAAGGTATAAAATAAAGGTGTGCTCATATAAATAAGTCTTAAGTTGTTTCTTAAGACTATCTGATGTGTGGTGGGAGTTTGTTTCCGAACCTTTGCTGCATAACAACAGAAAGCTGCTTCATTTTGGGGATACTTATTGGATAGGGTTAGGGTTAGGGTTAACATTTTATAATTACTGTAGTACTTCATAAAACCAACACACTTTGATGTATAAGCTCTGTGCAGTTTTCTAAAGACAAGTTTCAGGGGCTTTAAATCAGTTCCTGTATGTGACCCTTGAGCCTCCGGTTGAAGCCATTCCCCTGCAAACTGCTGTTATTTTCTAAATGAAAATAGAGTGAGTTGTCACATTCCTTATTCCATGTCTACTGTATGTTCCTCTTCATCCCAGATGGTGTTTTGTCTCGAGTAGTTTGACCACAGCTCCAAACACATGTACAATTTAATGGGATTATCAAGGTTATTCAGCACTATCCCATACATGGCTCAGCTTTAAAAGCAAGGACAACTATTTAAGAATTCCCCTCCCAACATGACTGGAATACCTTGGGAAGTTGCCAGAGACCAGAGCGAGCCGCCGCACCAGCTCTTCACATGACCCGCGGGCCTCAGAACTTCACAGAGCCGAGCTGAACGTCTCCACACCACTGACTCTTCACCAGATATTCTGGGATTCTGCTGAATAGTATCGTGTTGACGTCATGTAGCTGGACCGAGGAGAAACTCTCCCGTCTACCAAGGCCGAGCCGCACAGACTGGAGTGTGCCACCAGAACAGTTATACACATTTCAGTGGTTGATCACAATGAGTTTGCTCATGCGTTTAATAAGCCGTTATTCTCCGCTCTGAGAGGATGAGCCTCTTTTGTCAGCCGGCCAATTAGAGCTCCTGTTGCTGCTCTGTGTGGATCTGACTTAGGTTTTAACTTGTCTTGCAGGCTGTGCATTGACATTACATCACGGACGCTGCGGGAATTAACAAAAGGCGTTGATGATATAAAAATAATCATGTAATTCAATATAAATGCCCACTGACAGTTTATAAAGATGGACGATTCCTCTCTATCTCCTCCCACTATCCAAAATTGAAGCCAGAATATCCCAGATAGAGGATGGAGTCTGTCTCGGCTGTCAATCATCAGCTTTCAGCCCATTTTGATATAATCAAATGATTAAATAAAACTAAACTTACTGGAAAAATTAGCACTTGAACAAAGTTCACTCTGATAAGATCAAGAATGACATAAACATAAATGTTTGAATGATGAAATGAGAACAATAGCACATATAATGAGTTTTGTTAGACTTTGTGAGTCGTTTTCTAATTAACACAATTTAATGTAGATTTAATGAATTACTTGTTTTTCAAAGTACTTCAGGTTAATTAGCTAATGGGAAAGTACATCACCAGACAAATTACTAACCAAGTGCAGTAAACTACTACTGGTTTTCATCTGTCATCAACTTGGAAACATTTTGTGATTATAAGTTAATTAATTTTTGATTTATTAACAATCCTTAAATAGCACTTTTTAAGTTGCCAGGTTGTTAAAACCATCGAGTGAGAAGTTATTCATGGGTTTTGTTGCAGATTTCCTGCAGCTGTTTCTAATCTATTTCTAATAATAAGATTTAGGTGAAAGGGATCTATTGATAGAAATTGAAAAACAAAATATTGAGGATGATTTTACCAATCATTTTCTTTACCCTAGAATGAGCCTTTGTATTTAAATACTTTATATTGAAATACTTTATATTTACTTCGGGGGAGGCTCCTCGCTACGGAGGCCGACATGTTTTTGACAGTAGCCCAAACTGGACAAACTAAACGTTTTGATGTTTTATGACAACTGAAGTCTTCCAAAGGTTCTGTCTCGGGTTCGCTGCAATGTGACCACCAACCACTAGATGTCACTAAACTCTACACACTGAACCTTTAAGTGAGAGTCCAATGTCAAGCCTATATACAAAATCATTGGTAAATGATTTCTCATCTTGTGATTCATGAATTATCATATAAGTTCATAAATGGTGTCTTATCAGAGAACAGTACAGTGGACACTCATCACCACAGAGCTGCCGTCGCTCTGTGTGCACAGCTCCTCTCCTCAGCCGCCTCTGACCAGCGAGCAGGCCGTGAGCTGGCAGTCTGCTCCCCGGCTGTGACATCACTTTCCCAAACATCCACTGTTGGAAGTTTGTCCATATATGGAAGAGAGCTCCACTTTCTCCTGACTGTCAGGGCTATCCCGTGTCGGCATCTTTTACTGCCCTCTGTGTGTGTGCGTTTGTGTGAATGTGTGTGAGACAGAAACAGAGAGAGAGAGAGAGAGAGAGAGAGAGAGAGAATGGAGAGAGCCGGTTTACCTTACAAGGCAGACGGACCTGGCCATCGCTTCACGTGTTTACAGGAGCTCACTTCTCTTTTCTTTGAATGGACGGCTGCGGTGTCTGCAGGCGGAAGGAAACACTCAAAGGTTTTACTCTAACTGAGTACTTTACAGGAAAGTCATTTTCCCTCAGTTCAGGAAAGTGGCTCATGTGAATGATTAAATGCCATATATCATATCTTTAGATTATTATAACATCTGCCAAAGAGGTTATAATTTCTCCTGTTTATTGGTTTATCCAGAAATGAAGCCAGTATATTACAATTCAATGAAAACAGAAATACACAACTTAGTACTTTGTGTTGTACTACAAAAGCAACAGGTTTTACTCACAGGATAAACAGTCAGCTGGTTTTATTAAACCACCAGGTTGCTGTTATTCTTTTTTCAACACATTAAACTGTTGACTGTGGCCATTTCAGAGCCTTCGTACATTTCCGGAAATCTTAGGGATACGGCGAGAGATGGACGAAATGGAGCAGTACTGCTGAAAATTGTAGGGGGCAGTGTTTGCGCCCAACGTAAAGGACAGAAAGAAGTGTATATGAAACAGACACATTAAAGGGATAGTTCACCCAGAAAGGAACCAGAAGTGGCGGAGCTAGCGGACGTAGACACACAATGTTGAATGCACCTCATAGGAAAATATCACCGACATTTAGGCTTTAAACACGTGTATATGACCTTGATACAGTCAAATATGAATGTTGAGGCTTGCGGACACTCGAGCAGTATGGAGGCACGTTATATTCATATTGTAAAGTTTCATTTTTGGTTGACCTATCCCTTTACCTTGC
Organism: Platichthys flesus; assembly: GCF_949316205.1. Lineage (NCBI taxonomy): Eukaryota > Metazoa > Chordata > Actinopteri > Pleuronectiformes > Pleuronectidae > Platichthys > Platichthys flesus. The sequence goes on from NC_084954.1 coordinate 3,755,833, forward strand.
GAGATTCATGTTGTGCTTCCAACTGCAGTGGATCTCTGAGAACCTGTAGAATGTAAAAACTTCAGCTTTAGCTCAGGGACCACATGCCTCCATCAGAGGGCCCCGCTTGGCTCCACGGGCCTCTGCTTTCCTCCCAACGCTTCCTAAGTATCCTGGCAGTCAAGATGTTCGGATCAACCTACGCTAAAGCCTCGGCACTGACAGCCGAACCGGCCAATCCGCTTGAAGGGGGGACGGGCCCTGAGGCACGGGGCCGTCCAATCAGACGCTGGATCCCCCGAAACCCCCCCACCCCCCTTCTCTCGCTGATCCATTCAATTTGTCTGAGGCGAAGTTTTTTGCGTCTGTCGCTCCTCGACACTGGACCTGCCCACCGACGAGTGGCTGTTCTCCCGCAGATCAGAGTGAGAGAGGAAGAGGAAAAGAAGGAGGGAAAGAGATAGAGAGAGAGAGCCAGAGCCAAAGAGAGAGACAGAGAGACAGAGAGAGAGAGAGAGCCGGGGGTGGACCGTTAATTTCATCCACTCACCGACGGGAGCGCGCGGAGAAGGGGGGAGCTGACACACCGCTGCGCCAACATCACCTCGCCGAGGAACCGGGGGACGGAGCAGACCAGCCGAGCGCGTCTCTCTTCCATCTACACACACGCACACACACACACGCAGACATTAAGCTTCATACACACACGCGCGTACTATGGATGAGTATGACGATGATCAGAAGTACATGCCCCAGGAGGACGACTGGGACCGGGATCTCCTGCTGGATCCTGCCTGGGAGAAGCAGCAGAGAAAGGTGAGTTACTTCCTTCTACCTCCGGGTGGGGACGGCGCGGAAGTGCGGTGGCTGCAGGAGATCATCATTCTACTCCTACTTATTATAAAGCTCTTTATTATGATTATTAGTATCATGATTATGGATGGATGGGGGGGTCTGTGGCGGAACACTTTGACTATCGATTGATCCGCGAGCTCAGGCAACAGCAGCTGTTAACTTTACGCATCACCATCTTCATCTTCATCATTATTACTCATACCTAAGTCATACTTGAACTGCAAAAGTTTTCTTCTTCTTCTTCTTCTTCTTTACGCGCACTGGGTCTCAGTCACATCCTGTATCGTGTTATGAAATATCCTGTAGCCCAGCAGCAATTACATGCATGCAGCAGGAGGAGGAGGAGGAGGAGGAGGAAGAGGCCCACCCATTATCTTTGCAGCAGCAGCAGCAGCGGGAGGAGGAGAGGAATAAGTGGAGGAATAGAGGGGTGGAGGGATGATAAGTGTAAAGTTAAGGGGGGTAGGGGGTACGAAAAACAATTAAAAACTGTTTTCCAGAGCAACAGATGTCAGCCATGCGCTCCACTGCGTATTGTTTGTGTGGGTGTGTGTGTGAGTGTGAGTGTGACTGAGCCCTCCTGTCATTTGGTTTGTGATGCGACGTGGATTAGACCACGCTTAACAAGCAGGGGATGGCGTGTGTGTCCGTGTGTGTGCGCCCCCCCCCCCCCCCCCCCCCCTCAATGTACATATTTGGCGCTTTTACGCACAGATTCCAAACCTCGGCCTCCTTCTGTTGCAAAAATATAGTTGTAGTGTCTTGACGAGTCTGAAAGTTGAATTCATTCATCTGTTAACTCCTACATGAACGTGAGCCTCGTTACCCGGCATGCACAGGGTTACCCCCCCCCCCCCCCTGCACAGAGCTGCCTGCAACACATCTATATATTGTCCTAACAAGCCCAGATCTCCTCCACGCGTCCCACAGCTGCTGCTCTTTTTCCACACTAGAGTATGAATGGTCTGTTTCCAGAGAGGTGCTACTTCTCTCTCTCTCTCTCTCTCTCTCTCGCTCTCTCTCTCTCTCTCTCTCTCCCTCCCTCCCTTCTTCCTCTCTTCACTACTGCCCATACTTTTCCTCTGCTTCGAGAAAAAAGAAAAAAAGGGGGTGGGGGGGGGGGAGAAAAAAGCTCTGTGGAATCTGAGTAAGCGCTGTGGTTTGGGCTGGGCTTGCATGGGAGCAAGCGTGCCCAAAAATGGTAATAATCGGCCCCTCTCGCTCGCTGTTGGAAAAACTTTTCCCCCAAGTTTCTCTCTCTCTTGCTTGAAGCTCCCGGCTCCCAGTTTCCTGGATTATGTCATCGGCAGGCTGCTACCGGGTGAAAAGCAAATCCAGGGGGAATAAAGGGAAGGTATGCAGGGCCGAGGTCAGGTGTGAACAGCAGACTGGGCTCCCTCTCACATCATCTGCTGCTTCTACTTCTCTCCTGCCTCTTCGGTCTAAAAGCATTTCATCCAACAGAGATAAAGGTTGCTTAAGGTGCCATTGTCACCTGATAGCCGGGTTCACACATCCTCTCTGGATCCAGCCGGGATCACAGAGCTATGTCAGGCTGACACACTTTCCTGAGGACGACCCTCATCGATCTTGTCGTCCCGCAGACAGCAGCGATGTTTTATTCATCTGTTCCTCTCCTCGGAGAACAGATAAATGGTTATTCTCAGGTCTGACGAGACGCTATAGACGCTCACAGGCTGACTGGGAGGACAGACAACCTGAACTCTGTCCTCGGCCTCAGGGAGGGTCAACTGTCACACACACAAACAGGAATAACACACACACACCACAATTCCTCCCAGGCTCCTGCTGATGACCCGACAATGTGGAAAGCTTTCACTGTTCCCCCCCATCGAGAAAACAATCGTCTTTATGTATTCTTCTGATCTGTTTAGTGTCTAAAGTCATCAAACAAATTCCTGGAGGGGCCTCGTTGGGCCTTTAGATGACGGCTGGTTCATTAAGTCCTGAAACGTGAGATATAGAATTAACAGGTCTGAAAAACCGGAGGAAGCAGCAGAAGATGGAGGTTGTTGTGTGTTTGCTTTAAAAGTACAGAAATCAGAAATCATGGACGTGTAACTACATCGATCAGCTTCTCTACGTTAATTTATGAGTCAGGGTTAGGGTTAGGGTTAGGGCTAGACTCAGAGAAAACCACACTGTGGGTGCTTTTTACTTCTTTAAACCTGTTAAAGTCTCTTTATTTGGACCTTAATGGTATCATATACCAAACACAGTAGAGAAGCACATATTGTGTATAGGTGAGGACTTTGTCACAGGCCATGTTAAGCAATTCTCTTTCCCTGCCTACAGACTCAGCTTGTCAGAGAGTGCTTCAAATATTTTGAGTCCGATGCAAGTCCTAACCTGACCCCTCAGGTATAAAGGTGCTGCTATCCTGTGATCTTGGAATCTTAATGTCTTTGCAGACCCAGGTGTCTCAGCCACACGATGCTGGAGGTTACTGAGAGCAGAACTTTGTCCCACATCCGATAAACAAACAAGTTTCCGAGCACAGTTTCCAGTTCTGGTAGCTGGAAGGTGGCGTTCAGGTGTTAACTGCCGTAGCTCATTTGTCCAGGTTTGTCCTTATAAGGATAAAAGCTGCAGTACCTTGGATCGGGCACTGCCTGGAAACCTCCCGCCTCCCACTTCCCATCTCCCACACCCCAACCTCCGTGATCCCAAACACTCCCAACCCACACCCACATTCCCCTGCTCCGACTGAACAAGCCAGGTCATAGATAACATCTGTGATCTGCTCACTTCTGCCCCCAAAAAAAGTATTCTCTAGTTTTTTGATGTCTAAAAATGATCATTTCTGACAGACGTAGACTGTGACTGAGCTAAATAATGAAACATGACATGACTCTTCATTTAACCCAATGACTTAATTGTTTTGGGGGTGTAATCAAAGTCTGTGTGTTCAGTAGGAACTTGTCATGTCATGTGACTGATGTACAGGAAATGCCCACTAAGCGTATCAGTCATTGGACTCGTCACCCCTTCCCACTCCCCCCTTTGAGTAATCAGCGCTCTCTGGGCGTCCAAACCCGACACCCCGACCTGCATCTTACGAAATGTCACTGAAATACTGATTACCAGGAAGAAACAACAAGCCTGGTTCTGCTCTGTGTGCCCCAGGAGTTATTAAGTTAAGGAATCTGACAGGTTTTTCAGTCACCAGGAAACTGACTCAACTCATGAATGACTGTGTGACGTCGCAGTTTGGCCAGTTCCAGCACTGCAGCTGTTTACCAGATTGCATAATGGGATGTGTAATGTCAGCTCTGACCACCTCGCCAAAATGCTTCCCGTCATCAGATTCCTCCGCTCCCATGATGCACCTTGCACAAGCGCTGTAGCAACAAAAGACGGAGGGCGTCACAGGCAGACCGGTGACAAAGCAGGGAGAAAATAATGAATCCCCCCCCCCCCCCCCCCCCCGCTCTCTGTGTTTGTCTGATCTCTAGCCTGTTGACGGTGTTATGTGCTGAAATGTTGCTTCTTTTCATTCAACATGAGCTCACAGAAGAGTGACACACTGTTTTTTACCTGCCTGGATGTCCCGGGCTGTTTCCCACATCCTCTCAGCCGACAGAGTTTGTGCCGTGTTACAGCCGATGAGAAGATCAGATCAATATCTCACTCTCTGAAGCTGCTTTCATCCAAATTCAGGAACTTCAGGAACTCAAACTGCAACTGGCGTGTTCACGATGTTTCTAGCATGTGATGGACATGAGAGAAGATAGATAGAGATAGATAGATAGATGGATACTTTATTTATCCCGTGGGAAATTTAGATCATCCAGTAGCTTGTACACTTAATATGTATCACACATCACATATGGAGAACATATTTACAGATACAGGAATGGAATACAATGATGTGATTGTGTCAGTGTCCAGTAGGAAAGTGTTCTTGTGCTGCTGAGAGATACACGTGGAAGATGCCGGTAAAAATGACAAATCGGAAAAACAATGAGATGTGAGAGTGTTTGTTGATGAGGGCCGACCACATTGATGATGTGCTGTAAACAAAAACACAAATCTCATGTGCTCTTTCAACCAGGCGCCACTGCTCTCCTGAATGTTCTGGACGTTCTCTCATTGTGTTGTGTTGTGTTGTGTAGTTTTGTGTCCGACCCCCGAACAATCTCCTGCTGCGTTAACCTCGTATGTGAAACTCCGGAAAATGTCTGGTCCGCACTTCTGTGGCCTGTAATAGCAGCAGATCTCCGTGCACAGATCAAAGTGGACGCACCAAACAAAGGGGTTAGTCATGTCAGCCCATGAGCTGTGGAGGTGCAGCTTTTGTTACCTACAAACCGAGCCACGCTTGGTTTACCCTCTTCTTCTCTTTTCATGCTAAGCTAAGCAAACCATCTCCTGTCAGGACGTTAGTTTCAACCAGTCATGAATCAGGATTTTTATTTGACCTCTCACTGAACTCTCAGCGAGAAAGAAAGTGTGTCTATTTAAAAAAAAGAGACAACTATTCCATTAGGGTGAAGATGAAAAATGGGAATCGACCTCGCGTCTCAGATGGCACCTCCGTCTGACTCAAAGACGCTTCAGGGAAATGAGCAGCCTTGTGTCTGCCCCCCGGGCGGGAGGTGGTTCAGCTTCCGTCAGGGTGGCTGCCACACGGTGAGATAGTAAATTCGAAAAGTGAAAGAAATCTTACTAAAGGTCCGACAGCCCCGTGCCCGCTCGCTGTCATGGCCGATGCTGTTGGACTGTAAATCCCAACAGGAGCTCCCCCGGCGAGCCAATCAGCCGCCCCGGTCACGCTGTCCGGGCTCTGTCTCGTTTGTCCAGATTGATGGGGTCACGCGCTGCCCCCCCGGCCTCGAGGGAGCATCCAGCCGCCCCATCGCAGGGAGAGTTATGTGCCACCAGCTCATCCTGCTGGATCCTAGCTGAAACAGGATTTCTATCAAAAACATGAACATTTACACTTTTTAAAACACTTGAGTACAACAGCTGCTGTAACTCAAACCTGTGAACTACCATCAACAAGCTCCCTTTCCTAACCTCCTCCGCCCACCTTCCTTCTTTTCTTCCGTCTGTAATCCGATCCCGCGGGACCACGTCAGGTTCGATCGTTTCATAATTGAGTGAAACACCTTGTTCTAGCTGCTGGACGATGGGCGACATGTCAGAGGATCCCGACCTGTGTCTAATGACTCGAGCACAACCCGACTCCACGTCTCGGGCGGGGGTTTCGTTCTCCACTGGGCTGTGGCTGTGGTTGCTGATGGAGAACTGGTGCCGGTGTTTACCAGAGAAAAGCCAATGTGACAGCTGACAAAGATTGATCCTGTACAGAGTTGTTTTACTACACACACGAGGGAGAAGTTCCTTTCACTCTGCGTGTTCGAGGCCTGGCTGTGTTGATGGTGATGTTGGTCTTTATGTGTCAGCAAATACTTGATGGATTTCCTTAGGATGAAATATAATGATGTCCGTGGTCCCTTAACTTTTTATTTAGCGCCATCATCCGGTCACCATTTTGGTTTATGACTAAATATCTGCAAAGCTAATCACATTCCCAGCATCAGGTGTCCTTGTAAGGGTTAGCTAGCTAATGTTGGCATGCTTAGTCCGACTGGTGTACATGGTAAACCTTGTTAGCATCTTAATTCTTAATTATATAAATCTGATCAGGAAAAAGAACAGACTGAAAACTTATTGGATTAGTTGTAACTTTCTATCTTGGAGGTTTTGTTTTCCAGCAACGGAATAATAATAATAATAATAATAATGAGTGTGCAGCATCTCCTCTGTTTCTGCTGTGCGACCTCTGACCCCCGGCTTACAGGAGAGAGAAAGTTGAACCCCCGGTCTTTCTCAGGCTTCAAAACATTTTCATGCTGTTGAATACTTTCTTTCTTTTATTTGTTCCAGGAAGGTGAAAGATAATTTGTCCTCATCATGGGTTTTCTAGACCTCACTGTTTGAAAAGTCAAATGTGAGCAATTACCAGGCTCTTATCTGAACAGCTCCCAAATGCCAGGGCCCTGATGCAAATAGCTTCTTTTCTCAGGCTTACGCTCCAAATTTAGAAACGTACACAGAAATTGGCTCTGTGCTTTCAGGTCAATAAAAGTGTTTGATTTGTTTGAATGTTATTGATAATCATCCTGCACCGTCTGGAGTTTGCTGTTGTGTCCACAGTTTCTGGAAGCTGGAGACTCCAGACCTGTTCCACATCCACCAGGGGATTTGGGGGTCAAGGTGCATTTCCTGTGGAGCTAAAATTGCAGTGGTTAAAAACCTGCTCAATCTTGACCACGTCTGGAACCACTATGCACTTATGGTCACACGCATCCAATAGTATACGACCTAGGGGGGGGGGGGGGTTATAGGTGATCTGCGTGTATGTTTCCGAGGAATTTAGCTGCACCACATGGGAAGGAATCAGACGTAGTCGGGTCTTTCCTGTGCTAATGCTATTAATCAAACCACATGCATTCTCCAGCGCCTGAGCTCGCTGCGAGGCCTCTCTTTGAAGCCGGGGGGGGGGGGGCTCGCACTGTACTCGCAGAGTCTATGAACATGTGAGTGTATTAGTTGTAAGCCTCCTCACAGGAGCAGCTGCAGTGCGTCTCGTTTAAGTGAAAGCAGCTTTGAGTAAACAGATACCAAGGTAAGAGCAGGCAGCGGGCGCACCTTTCCATTCAGTAGCTGAATGGGTGGAGCCCAGGCCGGGGGGGAGGAGGAGGAGGGAGGAGGGAGGAGGGAGGAGGCAGAGCGTGGAAGAAGAGGCTCAGACAGAGGAGCTTTCAGGTCTCGGCACAAAGACGGCGTGTTCAGGAGGCCATCTTTTGTCCCTGTGTCAACCTGGAGTCAATAATTTATCCTCAGCAGCCACGACAGTGACAAGACCTCAGTGACTCTTAAAGTGCGTGCCCCCCCCCCCCCCCCCCGAAACTGCTCTGTGATTAACAGTGAGGGTAGTTGGGTTCCTTTAGGGAGCCCCGAGGTGGAAGTTGCAACTGAAACACCCCCTCAAGTCGGAGAGAGCAGTGAAAGCTGAAGTTTGTACTGTTTATTAGCACGTCTGTCATTAAATGTGTTGTTGTGCGTGAAATGCAGCGCAACACGTTATTATGAAGTGGTTTTTATAACAATGGCCAGTAAACATTGTTCCTGTGCAACTGGAACGCGATCAACTTGGGTTATTTGGTTGTGATGTCATTCCGAGCTCCGAGTTATAATGGAACGCGGCATTACTTCAAAAATGTTATCATTAGCTTAGTAAATAAGTAAATAAAATATTATTATAACATACGCTTCTCAATTTCCCCTTATACCCTTATAATACACATATTCAATCGAAAGTAAATTAAATGTTTTTTCTTTTGTCCTGATATAGTTCTATTTTTCCTGGTGTCTGTTCATACCACAGCTTCCATTGCTCCCACTAACCACTTAGTGCTCATTCTTCCTCTGTTTATCCAGAATCAGCTGCTGCTGCTGCAGCCGGATATTTATCAACGCATCGTTTCCCATGTGGCGGAGCACTTCTCCCTGGTTAGGATCATGTGGCTTGTTCTGACTGTGCAGGCCTGCGAGGAAACTCTATTTAAATGAGGGAAGTGGGAGTAAATGTGTCTTTTTCAGGCAAATAACTCAAATCCCAACTTCACATAAAAACAGTTTGATAGTTTTGGGTCATTATCTTTTACTTCTGTCATTTTTCCCGTCTCCATTTTCTCCTTCGCACCATCATCAATCTATCTACCCTCCTAAGGGGGGGGGGGGGGTGGATGTGGCTGAGTGGGTGGGGGAGGTTTTTAAGAGAAGTTTTTCCCGCCTGCACATGTTAAAATCTCCCTCTAGTCTTATCAGGAAGTTTGTCTTCTTCTGCACACACGGGGGGGGGGGGGGGGGGGGGGGGGTCTGTTTTATTAGCTGTTTGTGCTCTAAACAGTTAATTGTAACATTTTAACTATGAAGACAGGATGTTTCTGAGGGTTTTATTTACATTGCAGCCAATTATACCTAAAGCACAAGTAGGTCAATTAAAAGTGAATCAGTCGTCCTAGGTGGCCAGATGTTAGAGGGGGGGGAAGAAAAGTAGAGTCAAAGTGAATGTTTCTGTGAACTGAGTTTGATGATAACGTTGGAACTAAATCAATCAGTCATCTGTGTCAGGTCGATCCTTGGGGAGAGAGTGTTCTGATGGAATCGAGGCCAAAGGCTATTTGTACCATTGCTCTCCTCCACTTTCCCCCAAGTGGGACAAGTAGCCTATTGAACGTCTGAATTTCAATCAGTGGTGTCTATTGATCGTGTGGTCCGCTGGTGCTCATGTTCAGTTAGAGCTGACTCGCTGCAGGGGCGTCACGCACTGCTGACTCTGTACTGCCTGTGATACGCTCTGCACAGTTAGATTCTGCAGCAGCAAACCAGCACTGACCGACACCCCCCCCCCCCCCCCCCCCCCCCGCGCTAGTTTGATGTCACAGTTTCCCGGCTGCAGGATTAGTCTGCACGCGCCCGACGTTACCTCATTTGCAACAGTAAACAGGCAGCCACTCCACAGTGCTCCGGGCAGATCCCATTACAAGTTGTATCAGACACCTCCCCTCCACGGCCCCACCCCTGGTAACTTGGCACAAAAGGAGCGCCCGCCTGCACCGGTGTTGCCGTGTAGTGGAGAGCCCTTGGGCCGAGCGGCAGGGCAGTGGAGTGGCTTGAGCTGTGAGAAGTGCTGGCAGGTGCTGTGGCTGCTGGGGGGACTCAGGCCGTGGAGGAGGCCGGGTCATACAGCAGCTCGGCCGTTCAATGTCGTGAAAGCACAAGTTCAAAGGTGGAGAATAACTCAACGGAGGACAGACGTCGGACGGCTCTCATGGTCGTTCCTCTTCTTCCCTTTTTTTCCCCCGGTCGTGATTACAAACCTCTGTGACCTTCTACTGGTCCTGCTCACAAACCAGAGGAGACACTCAAATCCCCACAAGATGTTTCATTGCCCAGCAGAGAATCCAGCTCCTCCAGCCTGGATACCTCGACGGATGTGATAAAACAGCTTTTATCAAAGTTGTTATCCAATGTTGGAAAGTGAAGAAATAATGAATTCCAAGCGTCTCTGTTGAGGGACAGGAAGAAGTTGAACTAATCCCTCGTCTGCTGTGTTGTTATAATCCAGTTCCATACAGTGAGGCCGGGCTCCATAGAGCACACTGACAGTTGTGCTTCATCGAAGGCCTCCTGGAGATTGACCCGAGGTTGAGGCTCACCTACCAACGCTCCCACTAAGTTGGCGTGTTAAAGAAGTGTTATAAAGATATTGCAAAATAATCTAATGATGTATTAAATGAGAATGTGTTCCAACAATTACAATAAAAAAAAAAATCTATTAAGTTGTGTTTATATGATTATTCACGAACGGGTCATATTTCTGAGTCAGATTTCAGTCTAACAAACTGATGAATAGTTTTTAAAGATGGAGAAATGCAGCGTGCTGATTCGCTGCAGAGTAACACCTCAGGCACTGTCTCCTAACCTTCATTTGCATTGGTGGATAAACCAGCACCACTGACTTCTTCATGTGACACTCGAGTCCTGCAGCTTGTTTCAAACTACCTCTGAAAGAGTTGCTCACGTGAAATTCTCATTAATATCAGAAGGAATGTGGGTTTTTCTTTCTGCATTAACAGTAAACAGTCCCCTCGTCAGCACTTAAGCACAATGGCCTCAGCGTTGGACACATGCAGTTACAGTTGATGTGTGGACCGGGTGTTGAAAGCGTCTTTTGTTCTGGTGCCGGGTGGCTCCTCCCAGCTCAGCATTTCTCCGAGTCAGGTGACGGTCAGCAGTGTGAAAAAAAAATAAAAAAAAAATACCGCTGCTGTGGCACAAAGCAGCACCGGGACTCGAGCCGCACGCTTCCCATGGCACGAGCGCCGCAGGCCCACCGCGCCGGAGCTGACTCATGACTCCTGTTGTGATTGGGGCGAAGTGGGCCACTGTACTTCCCATCGCCATGTTTAGATTGGCGTCTCCAGTGTTGTCACAGAGCGTCGACAGCTCAGGCATGACTCGGGACTTTTGACTGTGCTGAGTCGTCATGTTATAACAAGTTTATTCCTGTGCAAAAATCTCCCTTTCGTTTGCTTTCTTTTTTTAACTTCTTTTTATTTCCTTTTATCAAATGCAGCACATCACTTCATTTTTAACATGAAATGAGGAGCCTCGGGTTCAAGTCTTAAGCTAGGGGGGTTAACTGTCCATGGATGTCTTGGGCCCAAGCCTTCAGGATCCAAGCATATCAGAATTGAGTTACACTTTAACATTGTCCACAGACACAGTACATCGCACTTGACATTACATTAAGACAGTATTCTGAAAAAGAAAGAGGATGGCCTGCAAATGTCCATCGCTTAAAAGGAAAAACAAAGAGAAAATTAAATAAATACATCTATATATTCTGCTTATCATATCAAATGGAAGTGTAGAGCAATGGGGGACCAGTTGTTTATGAATACCTCTGTTTTCAGTTGTAATAGAGCAGTCAAATGTTCCATCCTGTACTTATTATGAATTCTATCCCTCCATTCGGTCATTGTGGGGGGGTGTGGCTTATCAGGTTATCAGGCAATATCCCTAAAACAAAGTGTGATGGTTCTCCCTTTCGTCTGCTTTAACAAAATAAATAACAAATCTAGGGTAAAAGGGAAATTCTGCACTGGGTGGATTCTAGTTGAGTTCATTGGATTCTCCTCCCACTCGGACCCCTGAGCCTTCACCTAACCCTGAGCTTCTGACCCCCTCGCTGCTCGGCACGGCCTCTTTGATGCCGCCGCTGCATTTCAATAGCATCTGCTCGTGGATTTGCATCCGATTTGTGTGCCGGGAGATCAGCTGCCTCTTCTTATCAAACACGTTCCGGCTCAGTTACACATTTTTTGCAGAACATAGAAATTTGTTGTCCTCGCCCAATTATGGAAATGAAACCTCTTCTGTTTCTCTTCTGCTGAAGCGCAGGTCTTGTTTCTCTCAGTTTTGTAGATTGAAGACAAAAGAGGTGTGGGACCTTTTTTTTTTGTATGTTAATTAACGTGAGAGATTACAGTTTAGTTTTCATCTGCAGTCCCTGGCATCATGGACCCTGAAGTGTTAAGGACCTAAAGACAATATTTTGGTCTCACAAACTAAAGAGATGAGAGATCAGGGATTCACGGATGTGAGTTTGAGCCTCGGCGCGACCGAGCTGTTTGTTTGTGGGTCTCCAGGCTGTTGTGGTTGTCAAAGCAACCGCCCAGTGTTAGCTGCTCTGCGGCATCTCGCACACACAGACACACACACACACACACACACACACAGCCACACACACACACACACACACACACACACACACACAGCCACACACACACGACGAGCCACAGTCTTTGTGAAATGAACTCGGCTGAGGAAAGAGCTATTACCAGCTATGACTCTCATTGTATCACGCAAACGCACACACAGACACACACACACAGACATACACACACAGACACACGCACACAGACACATGAATATGCATCAGGGCCTCTTTGGGCCACAACAGAGTAAATATCAGTGCACTGGTCACAATGGCTGCTATTCTTTGTCAATCCACTCTTTTTGGCCGGTGTGTGTGTGTGTATGGATCTGTGCACAGATTGTATTCAGACAGGCTGTGTGTGTCTGTGTGGTAGCCTTTTTACCTTTTTTTAAAACCTTTGCATTCATGCTCCATGCGGGGGTGCATTAGCTTATGTGCACTCGCCCTCGTGCACACGTGCGTGCTGAGGCAGCAGCCACAGCAGTGGATAAGTGTAATGGGAAGACTGTGCTGAGTCGGCAGTTCACAGTCACAGTGTGTACCAGTGCCAGGTCGGATAAATACTGCACCTGAGAGACTGGAGCTCTGTCATGGCTGAAGAGCTGGAGGAAGGAATCACTTCCTGTGTGTGTGTGTGTGTGTGTGTGTGTGTGTGTGTGTGTGTGTGTGTGTGTGTGTGTGTGTGTGTGTGTGTGTGTGTGTGTGTGTGTGTGTGTGTGTGTGTGTGTGTGTGTGTGTGTGTGTGTGTGTGTGTGTGTGTGTGTGTCATAATCGAACAAAGATATCTAAAAATATGTAAAACAATTACATAACAATACAAGCAAGACTTACCAATGACTAAAGTCACTTAAAGGTGTTTCAGAGAGTGAAACACACACACACACACACTCAGACACACACAGACACACACACTATACATGTGGCGGGCAGCCTCAGCAGTGTTTTTGAATGTGGGGGCAGTCGGGCTGTATCCTCCAGTGAGCTTCAGAGGAAGGAGACCGAGGGGGATGAATGGTGACCTCTGACCTTCTGGGTGCACTCCCCTTTGCTGGCTGGCAGATCCCCAGACTTCTGTCCTTCCTCTGTTGCAAAGAGAGCGAGCGTTGGGAAGGCTGAGAGAGAGAGAGAGAGAGAGAGAGAGAGACTTGATGTTTCCACCAGGTTCAGCAGGCAGAAAGTTCGTATTGTCCCCGTCCATGACTCACTCTGAGCCGGGTGAACACTTGTTAGAGGTCAAACTCTCTTATTTTCTCTTATTTCAATCTTTATGTCATTATACTGACTGGATTAATGGTTGATGATGACAAATAATTGTTGTTTTATTGTTGTTTGATCCTCTTGTGAAGCACTTTGTAACTTTTCTATGAAATGTGCTGCACAAATAAAGCGTATTATCCTTAGATAAAGGGATCTGGTTCAAAGTAATCTTTAACACTGTATATTATTACACACTCAAAGACCATCACATCTCTTTCCTCTCCTGCCTCCCACTCAGCTGCAGAGATGGACTTGTTGGAGTCGCTCTGTTAGCCAGATGCACGGAGCTAAAGTTCAGCTGTGTGCCGAGGGTCCAGACTCGGACTCGGAGCGGAGGCTTGGCTCTTATTTCCTCGGCCTTGCCTCCGAACCCAAGGCAGCGGTAACCTGAGGCTTCTGTTCCCTCTGTCAGACCTTCCATGTCCGTTCCGATTAACTTCTTGGACGACACTTCTTACTTCAGGGTGTAAAGAGTATCTGTTGTATGTTGAGCCAACTGACTGCTCTGTCAGAGATGCACATCTCTACTTTTACAGTTTGTTTTTAAAACTTTTTTTGGGCCATCATCTCGCAGTTGTTCTGCACCTGTTTCTGGTTCTTGTCTCTCCTGATCAGCCGAGCTGTCATATCCATCAAACCAGTTCAGTAGTCTGTTGAAAACCTGAACATAATAAATCAAATTTTTTTTATAACTCCATCACATGAGAATAGTTGATGAAGTTGATTTTATTTCTCAGCCCAGCGATTGTTAAATGAAACCTGACGCTTCATCAAAGCCAATAAACGGCAAGATTAGACTCTCCTGCTTTCCATCCCTTGAAAGGTCACCACTGTGGAGAACGCTTGCTATTGGTCAACGGCAAAAATGTGTGTGTCTCACTGAAATATAATCTTGATGCTTAAGTCCTATGTACATTTACTCAGGTCACAGAGTGAAGCCACACATCAGTGTTTCCAAATGAGGCGGATTTGTTGGAAAATGTTACAAATTTGAAGCAGGTGGGACGTTTGTGTCCAGAATAGTCTGGAAAGTTTAGATAAAGGACGATACTGGTTATAAGTCACCCTCCTCCTTTTCCAACATCTGTTCTTGAGAGAAATATTTCATCCTTTAGGGAAAGTTTCTCTGAGAAGCCGTTGATCCAAGAGGAGGAAGAGTCCTCAGCATTGAATCCATCTCTCTTGTGTGAGTGAGACATCAGCGTCTAATAAGCGTATTACACCGTTTTGTCCTCCCTGTTTCATTTCTGTAGGGTCACTCGCTTCCCAGTTGTCCCAGCACAAGCCTGGGTCGTGACATGGGTTAACCTGCAGGTTAACTGGGCTCATGAAACACTTAACACCAAGTAGAGCGATACCTCCGCCATTGGTGCAACAGGCCCCTGAAATACCACAACAAATCCATCATGTTTGTATGACTGATTTAAATCCACTAGATCTTGATTTTTATTTATACATTTCATTGATTTCAATTCCCTTAAGATGGCAGATGTTTTATTTTTCATCAAGATGCAGGAGGCCGGTGAAAAAGTCAAAAGCAATGTTTTAGATATCATATGAAACAATTTAAAATGTCTAAAAACAACATGTTATATATTTTGTTGACCTTACTAACATTACATACATTTTCTTTGACTGACTCATAAATACCCGAAAACAACTCATCAATCTAGGTCTTCTGTTATTGTTTAGTTTGAGAGACCCTTAGTGGCCAAGTGGCAATTTGTACCTTTCTATGAAAGTAATGAAAAGATCCCTGGAGTTCTTTCTTGGCTCATGTCCCATACTTTGACCAAGTTTTGTGAAAATCCATCCCAAAGTTATTGCACCCCCCCCCCCCCCCCCCCCCGCCGATTAGCAAACAAACAA
This sequence comes from Platichthys flesus, assembly GCF_949316205.1. Classification (NCBI taxonomy): domain Eukaryota; kingdom Metazoa; phylum Chordata; class Actinopteri; order Pleuronectiformes; family Pleuronectidae; genus Platichthys; species Platichthys flesus. The sequence continues at coordinate 3,771,113 of NC_084954.1, forward strand.
CCTCACCAATGGACATGAGTGAAAAAAACTAACCTCCTCAAATTTGCTTTCATGTGATAAAAGTTCTCTCCTTCTTTATCACTTCCCTTTGACATTTCCTGAAGGAAGCCGCGGCGCTCCCTTCCCACGCAGATGTCCCTCCAGGGTGCTGTTTAGAACCAGTGTGTGCTCCCAGTGAACTCGTCTGGTTCGACTCGATGCCCTAATTCCTCACACATGAGGAAATCATCTGGGAGTCTGGGAGAGGAGGAAGGTGTTGTTAGCGGCTCGCTCTTCCTGGCGTAGGAAACACTTTCCCCCAGCACTTTCTGTCCCGAGTCTAACGAAGGCGGCTGAAAATAGATTTTCTCTTCCCTGGGATCCACAGAGGCCCATCGACCCCCCCACCCCATCGCCCAACTCATCCAGACAGAATTCATTCTCATTACTGCTCGAGCTGTGTGTGGCGTTATGCTTTTTTATGTTGTGGTCTTGATAGTCAAAAGAGATGGTTCTTATTTGTTATTTATCACTCTTACTGGAGCGTTTTGGAGGAGACTCTGGAAAAGATGTTTTCTTCTGGACGTCTTTCTTGAACTCTATCTGATTGTGTTTCTGGGGTTTCACCGGGACACGAGAGGCCCTCTCATACCCCGGGCTGGAGACTGGGGCTTGAGAAACTGGCTGCGGTGTTGAAAAACCTTTTCCTGTGCCGGACGCTCTGCCAGATATATCTGCCTCTCCTCCCCGCCTGTACACTTGTCTGCCCGGCCGCTCATGAGCCGGCTGGTTTCAGCCAAAGGATTGTACTAATATGGAACTGGCAGAGAGGCAGGAAATATTTTCCTAACTGAGCTTGATTAATGGAGTGAGAGCGAGGGGGCGAAGGAGGGAGGGGGGGGGGGGAGTTGGCGAGGGAGAGGTGGGGAAAGGAACAGGAGCGAGGAGAGATAGCAGGTTTCTTAAATATAAAACTGTAAGTGACGAGTTTCACGACGCAGTTTTTATCGTTAAACTTCATTGAGATTATGCTGCACTTTAGTATCAGGGAGGTGAAGTTCATTAATTATGTTCATTCTGCATTTCCACTTTATCAGTTGATCAATTATATCGATTGATATCAGCCTTGCACAGACAGACTGGTATCTGCCTTTATGTTTGACCTCCTTGTATTATGTGTTTTTATGTGATTTAGGGTCATTTATCATGAAGTTTATGGTTAAACTGTAAAATATCAAACTCATTTACATTAAAGGGTTTGATAACACCATCTTAGGAATCATTAGCTTTTTTTAATATAAATATATTGGCTAATATATCGTAATCTGAATACTTTTATTCCCTCAGCATCGGCCCTAAAAATCCACCTTGGTTTCTATTTTACAGTTAATTGAAAAAAACAAGTTATGTCAAAGTCTTTAAAGTTCTTTTAAACACTAGTTTGCTTGTTTCATTAACACAATCTCACCACAGACAGTCAGAAGGGAAACTGGCCTCAGGTTCTCCCAGTCTGCTCGGCTTCGCCTTCTGTGGTTACTATGGGAAAGATGTTGCTGTAATGACGCCGATTGGCAACTTTCCCTGAAACTGATGCGGAGCAGATTCCTCCTGCTCTTGAACCCTGTTGTTTTTACAGCCCGCCCCGGTTCTGGGAGGCTGAGGGCGAGAGGGAGAGGGGGAGAGAGAGGGGGAGAGAGAGAGGAGGGGGATGGCTCAGAACATGAAGATCTTCCAGTTCCTCCTGCAGACACAGTCGCTCTTCCTACACGACATGTTGCAGTGAAGCCGGAGCAGAACTCGGGCTGAGCTGTAACGAGGGACGACTCTCACTGCCACGTCGTTGATGATGAGCAGCCGTCGGCCTCCAGAGCTGTGGTGCCGACATGTGAACAGCTCACAGACGTTCACAGCACATAGTGTACTGACACAAACTGAGCGAGGACACGGTCACACATGAGGAGAACAGGGATCAGACAGGAGCCTCTACAGTCCTCACAGTGAAGACCCCCTGATACATCTGACCTGCTCTGAACAGCTGGTCATGATGTTCTTTCAATTTCAAAAATAAAATTATTATTTACTCATCCATCAGCCGAGGCTCAACAGTCCCCACACGAAATCTGAATTCATGAGGTACAGATTTGTATTTGGATCTTCACCAAATTCCAGTCTCCTAAATATATATATTTTTTTGGCAATCAATATCCATGAATTATTCTCTGGGAAATCAATGAAAATGTTGCCAAACGTCCTGTCTCACAATGTAAAAGAAAGTAAAACCAAACTTTACTGGGTTCTTTCCTGATCCATAATGCACCCTTACTCCAAGTTTTGTGGTAATCCGTCCCGTATTTTTTGTAAAATCCTGCAAACAAACATACAAAAACATTAAAACACATAGTACATTGATGATTGAGGGTTTGTAGTGTTGTTTGGATGAATCATGACATTCAATGATATCACATTGGGCTCCAGGATATTGTGAGTTTGTCAAAAAGGTCATTCCTGGAAGAGAGATTCCAAAATGCTCAAGAAGTTGATGAAGCTGGCCGAGCTCATGGACATTTTAAATATCATGTCAGAGAATCGTGTAATAATTCAGATAGAATTTTCAAGGTCGAAGCTCATTAGGATCATGTTTGTGATGCTGCTCTTCCTCTGGCTATAAATACCCTGGCACAGGGAAAACCCAACGGCTGCAGTTCCGCTGGAGTGATGGCAACTAAAATCTCAAGGGTGGAGAAGTGTGTGTGTGTGTGGGGGGGGGGGGGGGACTTGTTTGTTTTTCCACCAACATAATTAATCATGTCGTGCCGAGCTCCTGTTAATCCGCTGCTGCTACGCCTTTTATTCCCATCTAGTGTATATAATATATATGATATAATGATGGAAGCAGATTTGTGGTTATATAGACAATGGTCAGTTTGTCTGAAATAACTGCTGCTGGTTGAATTATGATCAGAATATTAGGTTAAAAAATGCTTCGTTGGAATTACCTCTTTATCCGATAGGAGTTCAGACCTCAGCTTTATATCTATAGATCATAAAGAGCATGGATGATGCTGATGTGTAAACTTCCAGCTGCATCTTCCCAAATCTCTGAGAGCATTTTGTGGGAATATAATGACTCAGGCACTAATCTGCCTCCACGACCAGTGGACCTGTAACTCGGTGTCATGCCCCAGAACACCTGAGGAGCCTGGGAGTGTTGACCATAACATAGCCGGGGGGGTCATGTGACCTTGCAGGTGGCTGCCAGCCCCAGTCTCTAAACTCCACAGTGACCCAGAGAGCTGGAGGAGCTGCGGGAGGGCCGGTTAATACCTGTCAGGAGGAGGCCTGTGGTCCGGCCCCGAGCAGCCAGACGCTCCCTCCTTCCAGCACATTTAACGAGCTGACATTCTTTCTCTGAACTTTTAGACGTTTTCACAACTCTGCTCTTTGCAGATCGACTCAAAGCCTCTGACATGTTCAGCTCCTCTGGTCCCGCAGCAGCTGCACTAAGCAGGAGCAGAACTGCACCTGGGTCATTGACATAAATCACATGTGTGTGCCCCTCCACCTCTGAATCCCATTCGCTCAATTGAAACGATGATATTAAAAGTTCCATTTCTTTTAGATGTTCTTCGGTTTGAAGCCGTGACAGTTTGCTGGTGACTCGTTAACAAGTTAAAGGTCAATTAAAGGTCAAACTTCTAAGGATTTGTGTTTGTGCTGAATGAAATCGAGGGAAAAGTGAAACTAAAAGAGAAAAGAGAGAGAGGAAACCAGAAAACTGGGAAATTGAACCTGCCGAGTCAGCAAACAGCCTTAGCTTAACACTTTGATTCAATTAAACCACATTCCACATTAGCTAATGACACCACAGCCGAGCCCCGATGGGTTCAAATCTCTGGCCAACCCCTCAAGAGAGTATTGATCCGGATTAATTGGGATATTTCAGGGCCTTTTGGAGCTTAAGTCAGGACTAACTTTAGAGGATGACGGTGCTTAACAGGCCGAGGGCGTGTGCCTGCCAGTTGAACACATAAATCACCAGCGCTGGGGTTTCTCCTGTCAGCTCTGCCCTCGCAGATAAAACACCATATAATCTGCCCTTTTCCCTCCACATCTTCGGCTGTACCCGCAGCTTCCTTCAGTGTTTTTCATTGGTTGAAACCTGCCAACAAACTCGCACACATCTGAAAAACCCCCGTGTCCTCCGCACTTTAGTTTATTGATAGCCGCGTAGACCTCATGCCACTCAAGTTTAAGAGTGACCTCATCCCAGAAGTTCCACGAGAGCTCTCCAGTGACTTTTAAGTGGCTTTTGTTCCCCCGGCAGTCGAGGGCAGGCCAGCGAGGGAGACAGTGCTGGCTTTCATAAACGCCTGGCTCTGCTCCTGCAGGTCCTCCTCCTTGGAAACATGTTGCCTGATGTTTGGGGCTCGGGTGTAATTAACTCTGGAACTCGTAAAGAGGCGTTCACAGCAGGGTGCGCGGCAGGCCCACTCCTCATGCCAGCTCCTGTTGGGCGGCTGAGATCCTGTTTCAGATGTTTTTCCATTGGCGTGTTCACGTGCCAGACGATCCAGGGCCTGCTACACCTACTGTATACAGAGCGCTCTAGTGTGCTGCGGCTCCCCGGGGGGGGGGGGGACTTAAGCTTGTTAGAGTCCCAGACAAAGGTGCAAGGTGACAGCATGTGAATAAACAGAAAACACCTTCAATAGGCCACAGAGGTTTGTTGAAATTTAATTAAGGGATTTTTTTTATTGGTCCCACTTGGAAAATGAACGCTCCTTTCTACCCAGAGGTCAGAGGTCAGGTTTGGCTTGGCTGTGTTTTTCACTGCTTCGGTCCAAACTGAAATATCTTGAGAATTATGTGGTTGATAACCGGGATATTTTGTTCGGGCATTCATGGTTTCCAGAGGATGGATCTATGACTTTTGATGATTCCCACCATTACCGACATAGAGATTTGAAGATTTAAGTGAAATGTCCTGACACTGAGCTGCACTCTGTTCTTTGTTTGTTATCTTCCAGCTTTCTAATGTTGGTGAATTAGCAACAAGCTCTGCTGGTGAATGATGTAACCGTCTGTAATTGCCACTGGGAGAATATGAACTTCCTGACCTGAGCATTCAAAACACCAGAACTGCTAACATGGCTACTGACGCTTTATTTGATTTCCCACAAGACCTCCATCTTCCAGTTAGACAAGTATATTCATATGATTATGATAGCTGGGATTGCTGGGATTTAATGCGATGGACTGGTGCCACTGCTAACAAATAGTAAACATATAATAAGTTTGAAACCCTACAGCATTTAATTTATATGAAAATTTACAAAAGTTATTTTCCTTCCTTTTCCCTGCAGACGTTTACAGCTTGGTGTAACTCTCACCTGAGGAAAGCAGGCACGCAGATCGAGAACATCGAGGAGGACTTCAGGGACGGACTGAAACTCATGCTGCTGCTCGAGGTCATCTCAGGTACTCGGCTCCTCACTTAGCAGGATTAACTCAGGGGAAACAGTTTGCCTGGGCAGAGGCGTCACATGTTGATGTTTGGCCACGAGGATCACAGGAGGAGTTCTATATTTTAGGAGGAGTACTTAATTAATGTCCATTTTCCTTTAAAACGGATATTTTCATTCAGAAATGAAATGGTTGGATATGAAAGGGACTTAAAGGGACTTAAAAGTAATTATTCATATTTTATTGAAGTGGTAAAAAGCATTAGTGTGGAGTTGGAAGACAAAAGAGAAAATTCTTTAACTAACATGCAAAGAAACTGAAGCGTAAAACCACAGTTTGTTGGAGAGAATCAGACGTTTCTCTTGGCTTTAGCTTCTTAAGGACTGGATGCAAGGTGGCATCAATCGCTCAGCTTCCAACTCTTTGAAAGAAATTGAAAAACCACTTTCCCCAACAGGAAATATGATAAGATGTTGAAAAGCTGTTTACGGACGCTGTGCTCTGGCAAAATAAGACATCACCTCAATTCAATTTGTTTGGCCTTTGCACCATTTTGTAAATGTTGTTCACGGTAAATGCTGTGGAGGAGGAGGAAGAGTCAGACGGGCTCCTCATCCTCCATTTCAAATGTTCTGTTTTCTCCTCTCAGGCGAACGCTTGGCCAAACCAGAGAGAGGCAAGATGAGGGTCCACAAGATCTCCAACGTGAATAAAGCACTTGACTTCATCGCCGGTAAAGGAGTGAAGCTGGTGTCTATCGGTGCAGAGGGTGAGTGACTCATTAACTTATGTGCTTCTACCACACTGTACAAAAATACTCCAATTAGGTCTTCAGCCAAACCAGTACCACTCTGTTGTGAAGGGTTATGTGTGATGTAGTCTCCCTTTCCCACTTCCCCTCTCATTACCATGGACTTAATGGGATCCTTATTTGAGACGGTTCTGGTGGAGGTTGTGCTTTGCGGTGCGTTTTCTGCAAGTAGATTTTAGGATCAGCAATCCCCCTCGGGGCCTGAGGCTGCTCATTGTTCAGCACAAATAACTCAGGGACGTCCGTCCTCCTCCCATCGGAGAGTAAACAAGTCTTTAGCAGAGTAAACACTCTACTCTCTCTCTCTCTCTCTCTCTCTCGCTCCTAATATCCACCGACCTCCCTCTTTCACAACAGCACTTTCCCCTCTGGCCTTGTCTGAAATAAACAGGGTTTGCACATGTGCTGCAAACAGAAACTTCAAAGTGCCTCTCCACTCGCTGGGTTCAAAATATTCGAAGGATCTTAAAGTGTCAGTTTACACTAAATTAAAGTCCTTGTGGGATTCAGCCGTGCAGACAGTTTGAGTTCCGAGTGCCAAGCTTTTGAGATATCGGTCTGTGAGACTTGGTTCTGCCGTCCCAGTCCAACGAAGGGGAACAGAAAGTCGACTGTGGTGCTCAAAACTCTGAAATATGACATTTTCTTGTCTTGGTCCATCTGGCTCCTCTGTTTCTACACTTCTATTGCCAGAAACTGAAACTGTCTGAATGTCCAAACAACTCAAGGAGCATGCAATGAAATATTATATAAGTTATTTTGGATTTTTTAAGAGAACTAAACCCTTTTAAGGATAAGAACTCTTATAAATGAGTCAAATCCCAGTTAAATACACTGGGATCTGGTTCTCTCGAAGGTCTGGGTCTGTTCTCGACGCCCTAATGAGGTTGACCTCTGACCTTTTCACCGTCATACACCAACAGGTTAAAAGAAACTGGGAGGAGGACAAAGTTTGAACAACAAACAAATCAGCTGACATGGTGCAAAGAGAACAAACAAAGATTTAGGGTTTTCATTTTCATAGGTTTCATGGTTTTAGAGAGTTTGGTTAAATTTCATAAAATAGCCCTTGTACAAAAGTACAATAATACAGATTTCATTTATCAACATTTCAGATTTGACTTAATGGTAAATATCTATATTCTCCCAGCCTGAAGAGATGTGTTCACTTTGTCTGACCAACTCCATCAAAGACCAAAACCTGAAGATTTCCATTGTCCTTTGTTATAGAAGCAAAGATAAACCAGAAAATCAATAAAAGACACAAGTGACTTGATACGATGGAGACTCTTTTTGTGTCAGTGCACAGAGGCCAGTATAGAAGCTCATAAACCAGACCGGCATTCCAGACGGATTATCGGGCTGGAATCCCCTCCTGGTCGAGCCGCCGTGCTCACTGTGGCGGCCGGATGAGACGGGTGGACGGCTCAGATCCATGAGACTCACCGGGGGTTTGTTGTGGGTGAGGGATGAGGATGAGGAGGAGGAGGAGGAGGAGGAGGAGGAAGAGGTGCAGGTTCAAATGGACTTAACAGGATTTGTGTTCCTCCCCAGGGCCGATCAGTCCTGTTCATTGGTCCGACTCACAACAAGTATCTGCATGTGTCAGCCTCAACCACACAGCTCCATGTTTGCTGCCTCTTAATTCACTCCGAGCCGTCACTCACACCACGTTACACCTACAGACGACTGACTGACATGTCGCCGTCCAGGCCTGTCCGTCACAGTCGAGCCCCGGGGCCTTATTGGATTAGAGGGAGAGCCGAATGATAATTGAAGGCGGGCAAACAGGGGGACCTGTTGGAAGGGATTTTCATTATTGACAACACAGACAGGACTGGACGCAGGCGTTTTTTTCACAGGCTTCAGATCAGCTGATCGACAGCTTAGCAGGTTCAGGCTCAGATGAGTGAATCATCACGTCTCACTTCTCATTCATGAAGGTGTTATACTCACCGGCTCAAAGGAATCAACAGATCATCAGATCTTCATGAGATAAATGAGTCTTCTGAGAGGAGAAGACTAAAAAGCTTTTTGCTGAGAATAATTAAAGGTTTATGTGCTACTGTACAGATAGATGGATAGATGGATAGATAGATAGATGGATAGATGGATAGATGGATAGATGGATAGATAAATAGATAGATAGATAGATGAACAGATAGACAGATAGATAGATAGATAGACAGATAGATAGACGATAGATAGATGGAGAGATAGATAGATAGATATATGGAGAGATAGATAGATAGATATATGGAGAGATAGATAGATAGATATATGGAGAGATAGATAGATAGATAGATAGATAGATAGATATAGATAGATATAGATAGATGAACAGATAGATAGACAGATAGACGATAGATAGATAGATAGAGACAGATAGACAGACAGATAGATAGACGATAGATAGATGGAGAGATAGATAGACGATAGATAGATAGATGGAGAGATAGATAGATAGATAAATATATAGACAGATAGATAGATAGACAGATAGATAGATGGAGAGATAGATGGAGAGATAGATAGATAGATAGATAGATAGATAGATAGATAGATAGATAGATAGAAAGATGGATATATAGATAGATAGATAGATACATAGATAGATTGATTCTAAATCGTTTTTCTTTTTCTTTTCCAGAGATCGTAGATGGAAACGCTAAGATGACCCTGGGAATGATCTGGACCATAATCCTCCGCTTTGCCATCCAAGACATTTCTGTGGAAGGTAACGTGTGTGTGTGTGTGTGTGTCTGTGTGTGTGTGTGTGTGTGTGTGAGAACACTTCCACAAGTTCATCCTCTTTATTCAAAAGGCCTCTGCTCACTGTCTTCATTTGCAATTGAAAACACTTTTCATTGACTCAGAGTCTCCGTGTCTCCAGATCTTTGTCACGACACCAGAATCAGACTCAGGATCATTCGAATGTGAATGTTTCACAGACGACTCTTTTCCTTTGCACATGGAAATGTTGATGATATGGTCGTCTCCTTGGTTAACGTATATAATGCCCTTAAAGTGTAATCCAATTCCAGATGTCAGAAGTGATCAGGCCTTGATCGGTTCAGCTTCAGATTAAAACACAGTCTCTTCTCAGTGTGTTTCACTTTCGCTGTTTGGTGACGACACAACACCAGACACCCCTCGGCCTCCGCTGGAAACCGGAGAGCACCAAACATCCCGAGCAATCACACACATGCTTCCCATTCACTTCACCTCCGCTTAATCCACCGCTAAACTGGGATTAGTGGAGAGTCGGTCAAAGTGAAAAAGCCCGAGAGTTTCTCCAACTTCACAATGATCCCTTCTTCCCAACTGCAGAGACATCTGCCAAAGAAGGCCTCCTGTTGTGGTGCCAGAGGAAGACTGCACCCTACAAGAATGTCAACATCCAGAACTTCCACATCAGGTAAGGTTTTCAGATGCAGCTCATTTTATTCACATGCAGAGACACCGCTCTTAAAACTCACTGTGCTGCACGTTCGTGTTTGACTCCTCTTTATTTTACACCTCCTGATGATACCTGAACCACTTTACAGTACTCGTAAACAAAAGTGTTTTTATTTACAAGCCCTGTAAACAAGCTGTTTTTTATCCCACTGTTTTAAGAGTTTGCTGACTTGGGGAGCGTTGATATAAATAACTTACTCTTAACTGTAATTTATTTTTCCAGACTTTTAAAGTGAGATCAGATCAGGTCTGAGATGTAAAACCTGCGTTTTCGGTTCATAGGATGGAAGGATGAGACTTTTTCAAAATAAAAGACAAACCATTACCACTTTCTGAGACCTTAATAAAAAAGGGTTGTAATGTTTTTTTAGTTGTAAATAAATAATTGACCAATACTTTAAATAATAAATAATACAACTTTTAAAAGGTTAAATAAAAAAATTATGTTTTTGTAAATTACACAAAACAATCACAACTCTGGATATTTCCGTCTAAGCTTAAGATACAACATCGCCACCTTTAAAAATACAAATCCCTCAATCCTGCAGCTATTCTCTCACACACACTGTTATCCATTAAAATGTGGTTTGTCTGGAATACTTTGGGATTTTTTACGAGAAATCTACCACCAGGATTACGCACATATAAAATGTCAGAATCGGTTCCTGAGAACAGTGGAGGCCTCAGACGGTGGTGATGTTGAGCAGAGCTGAAGCAGCAGCAGACGTGTTCTCATAAACCAGAGCAGCCGGGGGGGGGGGGGGCAATTCAGATTTCTATCAGTAGATTTGTTGCACGCAGGCAGTTAATCAAATTTACAAAGTGGTTCATCCTGTCTGGATGTTTCTGCCCTGAGTGCGTTCAGTGGGCGCTGAACCCACGATGCAGGACGCCCGCTCTGAATTATTGAAAGAAGACCACAGTGATCCTCAGATGTGGATGAAAGCTGAGGCGAGGGTGGAGAGGTGGAGGCGAGGTCACTTCAGTGGAAGGGAAAGGGAGAGGTCTGATGATGGGGGGGGGGCTGTCAGAGCCGAGCTGTTTGATGTGGTCGCTCTGTGAGAGATGATAGAGGTGCATCTCCGTCCCGAGATGAGAGGAACCGGAGGAGATAGGGCTGAGGTGGTTCATTCTTCTCTGAAGCACTCAAGTGCTGCTGCTTCAGGAATAACAGTCGCCGTGTAAAAGCCGCTCTTGTACATTAAAAGCACTTTCTTTTATGGCAGGTAATACGTTTAAATAACCCGCTTGCTGCACGTAAATCTTCCGCCACTCTTCCAGATTGAGATTTGCTCTGCAGCATCCCACCGAGCTGCGTTCAGACAGTCTGCTAATCGATGGAGCACGAGAGGATAAACCAAAAATATGTCTTCCAGCTAATTAAACACATAATCATTGATTTACAGAAAAAGGTTCTTATGCTGCAGTTTAAATTTGGCTGCGTTAATGGAACAAGTGCTTACCTTGTACATTTCTATCTTCACTCCTCTCACTCCCAACAGAATATATGTTTTTAAGCTCGGGTTCACTTTCACAGTTTGGGTTTGTTTGCGTCAGCAGCTGTTTTCAGCAGAAAAACGCTTCATAAACCTGTCGCTGGCTTCCTGCTCAGCAGGAAACAGAGTTAGTGACCTGCTGTGACCAACAGAGGAGCATTCAGCAGCTAAAGACTCGGATATTTCTACCAGCAGTTGTTTAACACTATAGATATAAAGATGGATGACGTGACGGCTTCCCCCAAAGTGAAGCCAAATCGTCTTGATCGCCGCCTATTGGCTGGCTGCAGTATCGGTCATAAACCCTGCCTCCGCCATGAAACCAGAACACGACTTTGATTAACACTCTTGTTGGTTCATGTCTGTTGCAACTGTTTAATTCTGATATTAACTTATATAAGTCAAAGCTGCGTTCACAGTTTGTTGTGCTGCCTCCAAGTGGCCACAAATATAACTTCCTTAACTTGAGCTTTTTCCCGACATGAAGTCCGTGTGTGTGTTGTCGGCATCTTCTTCGTGTTTTTCATGAGATATTTGTTTTCTTATAGCTTCCTGTCTGTTGGGAGCCAGAAAAGTCATCGACATGTCCACTCGCTCGCTCTGACACTTTCTGGACATTTTACAAACGTGTCCTCGCCTACAGTCCGTCTGGAAACTTTCAGGAACATGTCCGGACTTTGGCAGCTTTAATCTGGCAAATACAGCCGAGTGTGTTTTAACATTTACAAATTAAAAATAATACACTCAACTTCAGTTTATAAATAAACTTGAATGACTGCATCCAACTGCAATTACCAATTATATCGTGGTTCTTGAGAATAATTCGATGGGTCCATGTTCCTAGGTTTCCAGCTTTTTGGAAACTGACGTCTCTGCCCCCACAAAACTAAATTAGAGACCAAAGCCTTTGTCTTCTCCTCATCTCATCGTGTTTCCCTTCACCTGATCACAGCCGTGTCTCCGTCTCGCTCTGTCTGTTTCAGCTGGAAAGACGGTTTGGGATTCTGTGCACTCATTCACCGACACCGTCCAGAGCTCATCGACTACGGGAAACTGCGCAAGGTGAGCGACCGTCAAACTGGACATAGAGAAGCAACTCAGGGGCCATTAGGGCTGTTGTCATATCCAGATATTGCTTATAAATATTGTTAAAAATGAATGATTGATTTTGTCATTGACATAATTATACTTTCCTTTCCTCTATCATTGAGAGAAAGTATCTAGACAGAACTATAACAGAGTTGATGCCTTATTCAATGATATGTTTTAATCAATGCACTTTAATAAATGTTTAACATATCTGCAAATGTTTACTATCATGCACAACAAATGAAAATATCAAATCCTCACGTCCGAGGCTGAAACTCGGGTTTAAAGTTGTTTTTTTTTCTCAAGGAATTACTTAAATGATAAAAGGATAATTAAAATAGTTTTACGCACTAATTGTTTAACAAGTTGCAAAGTATATAAGGAATAATATAAGGTATTTTGCAATAATGTTGCTCTAATTAAACAAAAACAGAATAAATATTTTAAAAATAAAAATTGTACAAGTTCTTTTAGTTTAGATTGGATTCAACTTTATTGTCATTGCACAGTACAAGTACTTATACAACAAAATGCAGTTTAGAATCTTAACAGAAGTGCAGAAAAGGCAGTAAAAGTGTATTGTGCATATTTAAAGTAAAAAAGTGAAGTGAAATTTGTAAATAAATAAGATAGGTACACTTAGAAATATATATGGAATAGTACTGATTAGGAGGTATTGTATGATATAAGAACGATTAATACACTATGAGCGAGATAAATATATAAACACACATATAAATATGAATACTTAAACCTGATAAATGATCACTTATGGCGTTTGATAAAGAGGTTTATTGTGTTTCGTTGTCGTACTGTGAAATGGCAGCACTGTAGGAGCCGGTCAGTTCAGGGACATAGAGAGGATCTGATTGTCTGTCTCCTCACAGGACGACCCCATGACCAACCTGAACACAGCGTTCGACGTGGCAGAGAAGTACCTGGACATCCCCAAGATGTTGGACGCAGAAGGTGAACAGGCGGTGGGGAGGGGGGGGGGGAGTTAACACAGTGACGTGAGGACGAGGAGACGTTATCGTGTTTCAAAGACATAAAATACTCGTCTGCTCTCCTGCAGTAACTCTCCAGGTGTACAGAGGACAGAGCTCCACGTTTTCTTCTTCTTCTTCACATTCCTCACATTCCTACACGTAGCACATCTCCTCTCACGTTCACTAGTGCATCACACATCGGTGGAGACGGACCCGTTGCTTCCAGAGGAATCTGCAGAGAACAAACATGAGCGGAGAGAAAGACCCACTCTCTCTCTCTCTCTCTCCCACCATGTTGTTCTTTCTCCCCTGTTTATTGATCACGTGAGGCTGAAGTTTGCTTTGGCTTTGTGTGACCCGACGTCTCGTCCCAGTCGTGGGAATCACATCTTTAAAAACACAGACACAACTTGTCTTTTTCAGTGACCTGGGAGACAATGTTGTGACCCACACACGCAGCTGTGCACACACAGGAACACAAACATTAAATTTCTGTCCTATCGTACATATTCAGTTCTCTTAATGAAAATAAGTTGAAACCTTCAGGGGTCGTCCAGAACACATCTGGACCACGACACTCTGCTTATTGTTGATGTGAAGAGCCGAGCCGCGGATCCACTTCCTGTTTCTTCATGTATTTGTTCTCTGTTTAACAACAACCTACGACCCCCCCCTCCCCCCTCCCCTCCATCCTCCACCCCCTCCCTGACCTCCTCTCTTCCCCCGCAGACATTGTGGGCACTGCCCGTCCGGACGAGAAGGCGATCATGACCTACGTCTCTAGCTTCTACCACGCCTTCTCAGGCGCCCAGAAGGTATCCTGGATGCAGCGTCTCCTTCCTCCTCCTCCTCCTCCTCTTCCTCCTACTCACTCCCCTCCTCCTTGGGTTTCTCCTCACAGGGCTCCTTTTCTCTCTGCAGTGCACCACGCCCCCTGCAGGGGTCACTCTCCTTCACTTTCCGCATGGTTCCCGCCACCAATTGCATGATGGGACGACAGCTGTCTTAGAAGCGATGAGCACAATGTGTCTCCGGTCCACCTGGTTGTAGCCGCACCCCCCTCGGACTCACTTCTGATCAGGGTTTTGTTCCCTGAGTGGAGAGGGAGGTGCGGTGGCGTTTATCTGATAAGTGATGATGATTGGCTGTGATGCAAACCACAGTTGCTGATGAAGAGCGACACGCTGGCCTGACGGTGTTGTTCTGCTCGGCCCTGAGAGTGACAGGTGTAATGGAGGGTGGAGGATGAAATTAAAAAGCGGCCCTTCACAGCCGGGAATCAAACCGGTGATTCTTTAACAAAGGATCTGTGCTGTGTGGCTTCACCAGGAGGCCGTTTCCCTGTTTCTCTGCAGGAGAGAAGTTCTGCCTCCGACTCTCTCGGGTGGATAACGGGTCATTGTCAGTTTGACAGCGACCTTGAAGCCCCTCAGGAGGCAGGAGGCAGGAGGCAGGAGGCAGGAGGCAGGAGGCAGGAGGGGGCCTCCTCCTCTCAGACAGCCGGGGAACAGCAGAGGATCTCAAAGCAGGAGTTACATAAGAGCCAGGTTCGGTGGAGCGGCTCCCTGCTGCAGAGAGCTTCTCCTCACAGCTGTGTTGGAGCTCCACTGTCTGTGTTTATAGCTGCAGAGTGTGGATGGGCGTGGTCTACTCCAGCCAAACTCCAGCTGGACGGCAGATTGCATCCCAGGTCAGAAGTGCAGGAGGACACTCAGCGAGGAAACTGTTTAAAAGTTCAGGAACTCAAAGGAAGGAATGATGTCGCTGATATTTTAAGACAAACCACCAGAAGCACTTTCCACTTCATCCTCCCACCTCCAACTTAGATCTTGTCACTTATTCTAAATTATTTAAAAAGAAAACCACGATTTTCATTGGTGGACTGGAGACGACTTTTGCCCCCCCCCCCCCCACACACACACACTGCTGCCTCCTCTTGTGATTACGCCCCCCGCTGGCCCCCTGTGTCTCTGCACTCTTTTACTCTTATGCTTTTTTTTCTCTCCTCTGTCCTCTCCCCCCCTTCCTCTGTTCCCTGGGCAGATATCATTAGCACCTTGAGGCCAGATGAGAAGGCCGTCATGACTTATGTGTCGTGTTACTACCACGCGTTCTCAGGCAAGCAGAAGGTGAGACATGGAAACAACAAACAAACAACAACAACAGAACCAAACAATGAGCGAGCACTCGCCAAAGTGAGCGGCTGGCAGCGAATCACAGATCAGCTTCAGCCGGAATTTGCCAATATTTGTTTTTCACCGCTCGAGTGTGATAACACAATCTGACCCTGCAACACCAACAATGACAACTTCAGGCCGTACAAAACCTTCAATATGAATTTTACTAAGGGTTTAAAGTTTTTTGGGAGAATAAAATGTTCTCATTCAACAGTAATTGGTGTTTTTTTAACGCCAAATACTGAACATCGGACTCATTTCAGGAATTTAATGAATTTCAAGTGGAGCATAACCTGAATGATGAAAATCCAGAGTAACATTTAGCTCTGAGCTCACTGACATTGTGATATTTCTGAGATTGCGTGTTGGTTTAACGAGCAGTGGACAGTTTTACAAACTGCAAACACATTCCACACGTAGGGTGCTCTGAAGCTAATTATGGTCTTTAAGAGCAAATCTCTTCACATTTGACGTAATAGAGGGAAAAGTAATTAAACTATTAGAAATATAATGTTATTTAGTGTTTTCTGCCATTTTACGTGGACAAAGCTTAAACATTTACAGTTACGCAGGGAGGTCAAGAAAACAAAAGGAGAAGTTAAAGTGGAGTTAACCAGTAGTTTTCTGTTAGACTTCAAATAGGTCGCAAATTCAAAATCCACTTTAAAGTCGATCTAATATCAGTTTTGAGTTTACAGTTACAGTTAAAGAAGCAAAACATTTTAATAGAAGAGCTTCAATACAACATGAACAAGGAAAATCTCATCAATCAATCTAATCAATCACACGACTGATAACTGAAACATTACTGTGATATATATCTGGAAATGTAAGTGTTCACGTTTTCCTGCTGAGTAACCAATTAAGTGCAATTTCTGTATTATTATTAATATTTTAACTGAAATAGAGGTGATAAAGGAACTTGCAATTGGCGATAAACTTTTTTAAATTGTGTAATGGAAAACTTCTAGAGAAGTCAACATGCTGATCCTTGATTTAAACATATCTATAATATCATGTCCAAACTTGGCTCACAGAGAAACACTAAAGATAGCTTCTGCTCTGATAATCAAATAATCACTCCCTGTGTGCTTTGCCTGTGATGTCAGGACAGAGTCGTTCATAGGGGAGCTCCTGGCTGTCGGGGCTTTTCAGTAAACAGCCGAGTGTGCAAACATTTGCTCACAGAAGCACGACCTGCACATCCTGGCTCTCCTTTTAAGGCAGCCGGCCTGCTGCTCCCGTTGGAGCCCCCCCGCAGCTCGTCTCCGACCGAGCCAAGTTTCCCCCCGTGATCTTTTCACAAAGGAGGCTGGAAGCTGTCGTCTGTGTGGGACTCCAGGCTCTGAGCTGTGGGAGGGAAGATTCCAGTCGACCTCAGTGTGGCTCTGTTCTCTCTAAAAGGACACGGCTGCAGGTTACACTCTGTTTTGAGTCCACGTGTTTCCCTGTCCAGCTTTTTTTTATAAGGGAAATGATAGTGGTGCAGTTTGGGTTGATTCAGTGTAGAGCTGGGTGATGAGGCCAAATCCCTCCATATCAATAAACATATCACTTAAAATCCATATTACTATTTATTCTAAGTTTAAAGACCACATGTGAAGTCATTTTAATTACTACTTATTGACTCCTGGCTCCAGCAGCTCCACTCCTGTAGTGTAACAGCTCTCAGAAGAAAAAGTGGATAAATATTCTGGTTCATTGAATAAACAAAAAAAGTAGCTGAAAATCTAAACAGAGATTCACTGAGATCCAGAATGCGTCACTGAGATGATTTATTAATGAGAAAAATAAAAAAGAAAGTCCAACTTATTTATTACAGGATGAAATTTTATAAGCAAAAATATCACAGCGTTCAACAAAGTGCGGTCCACAAACCTGAGTTATCACCATCCATATACATGACCCAACGTTAGCAATCACTGTGATCTTAATTTTTTTTTTAAACAATCACAGATAACCACCAAAACAAGCAACAATAATATGACAATTGAACAGCTGATATCGATAATTATCACCATAAATGTCACTTTTGCCCATAAGTGAAGGTTTTGTTTTTATACTTTTCTTTTTAAGTTATCAAATTTATATTATCTGAGGCTCTTTGACCTGAACATTTGTAAATGATCCAGACTTTCTGCATGTTGCTTGAATCTCTGCCTCTGTTTCCACTATGAAAACCTTTGCTGGTGTTTTCAGTGAGTTCCCTGACCACAGTCTCTCCTCAGTCCTGAACCCAGCCGATGAGGAATGACAGGCTGTGTTGAGGAAGTGTTGTGTCATGGATGAGCCTTTCTCTTTTCTCTCCCCCCCCCCTCCTCTCCCTCTGGGCTGGTTTTATTTTCCTATTCTCTCAGGATCCTCTTTTCTTTCCTCCTCTGGTCCCTGTGTGTCGGCTCAGAGGCTGAAATAACACACTGTGTGCTGCTGTTCTATAAAAAGACAGTGGTGCAGAGAGGAAGGTGCCCCTGCTCCTGACAGCAGGTTCACTGTGACGACTCTCTATGGAGTCCGTCCTGCAGGAAAGAGAATATTAATTTAGGGACATTTTGGTGACACTCAGACAGAAAAACAAGTTTACCAGCAAACAGCAGGACGCCCTGTTTTTACTTAACTTGCAGTATTATCGCTTCATCCCCCAAAAAACTGCTTATTTGGCAAATGACCTGTAGCGTAGGCAGATATGCAAGTCAAAATAAATCAGAGGCATTGCTTTAGTTTCATGCAGCCCACCCCAGGTACAGACACAAACTCAGAGTAGCACCAGAGCTCTGTGACGTTCCTGCATCTCACCCTCTTTCTCCCATCGTCCTCGTCTTCCAGGCGGAGACGGCGGCCAACAGGATCTGCAAGGTGCTGGCCGTCAACCAAGAGAATGAGCAGCTGATGGAGGACTATGAGAAGCTGGCCAGTGATGTGAGCACACCCCCCCCCCCCTCTCCCCTGTTCTCCTGTGATTGTCCTGCACCACCACTGACCCCGCTGTCTCCCCCTTGTTGAGTCCCCCCCCCCCCCACCTCCTTCAGCCCGGGGGTGTCTGTGCTCCGTGCAGGTGCAGGGTTAGAGGCCACAAACCAGATTAACACTGTGGCTGTGAGGCTCAAGCATAAAGATGCACTAAAGATGTTCACGTGTAAAAGATTATAAACTAGTTTTAACTTGTTTAAAATGCTTTCTTCAAAATAAATTCTATCAAATACATATTAAGATTGATAAAGGCAGACTTTGGTTCCAGTTAATGTCGTTACATGATATGAAACTTGAGTCATAGAGACTTGAAAGTGAAATAAGTTGGTTTGAGAGCCGCTTCTCTTAGTCTCACGTAATTGTGACTTTCAGTTTTAAACTGTTGGTTGAGTCAAGAAAGGAAATGAAGAAACTACCTCAGGTTTTAGGAAGTTGTGACCTTGAGAAATTGGATTTAATCTTAAAGTATTTTCTGACCAAACGATTAATCTACAAATCGAGATCTGCAGATGAATTGATAGTGAAGAAGTAATGTTTATTCTGTATTAGTGAGCATTTTATTTGTCTCCTTTTTTCCTCGGGTTGATCCAAGTTAAATTATCGGTGGGATGTTACAGTCGCTGGAAGCCTTTTATTTTGAAAAGACTTCTATGCGATGCATTCACTGTCTACGGAAAGTTCAGAAATCTCGTATTGCAGAATCAGCTGACAAAAAGTGAAAGGTTACAGAAAATGTTAATTTCCAATGTGATGGACTAGCTTTTAAAAGCATGTTTCAAATCTGCACGCTTATCATCAGATTAACTTAAACTCTGTAGTGATGGGATAAAACATCCAACAGCACAGTTATGAACTATTTAAGATATTTCAGACATGAAATGTTCTCAGTTACATTTGAAGAAATAAGAAAAACAACTCTTCTAACCAAGTTTCTTACCCTGTTATTTGTTTCCACACATGAATCACATCCACTACATCTCATTGACTCCCTCTCTTTCCTCTCCACTGATCATGATTCTGCATTTCTCTTCTATTTGCACGATTCTCCTTTGACCCTCTGACCGGCTTCTTGTCCTTGAACTTGTTTTTCCTCCATTTTCTTCCTCTTATTCTCCACCTTTAACACACTCTCTCACACACACACACACATACACACACACACACACATGCTGTCACACACGCCAGCTGCTGGAGTGGATCCGTCGTACTATTCCCTGGCTGGAGAACCGCTTGCCGGAGAACACCATGCAGGCCATGCAGCAGAAGCTGGAGGACTTCAGAGATTACCGCCGCCAGCACAAGCCGCCCAAAGTGCAGGAGAAGTGCCAGCTGGAGATCAACTTCAACACCCTGCAGACCAAGCTGAGGCTCAGCAACCGGCCCGCCTTCATGCCCTCGGAGGGAAAGATGGTCTCGGTAGGTCACCGAGTTCGAACCCGCACACAAACATTCAGAGCGCTCCAAGAAAAGTTCAGGAAAGTTTTGTAATTCAAACTCCTCGGGCCAAAATGAGTTTTTGTGAGTAACTTCAACTGACTTGAATTACATGATGTCAGGGGACATTTTAAACCTGAGTCTCACTTGGTTACTATAACAGCATGAATATAACACATATCATCATGATCTTCAGTATAAGTACATAGGATGCATCCAAAATACTTTTAACCCTGGAAACCAAGGATTGAAATTGCATGTTCATAATTCTTCTTAAAATATCAACAGTGTATTTTTTTGATGGAGTTTTTAAAACATAAATCAAATTGCTGTATTTACAATGGATCAAATCACTCAGTATAATGTGAACGAGGTTTCATATCTCAGCAAAGGGTTATAAAGTCAGAAGCAGCAAGAAATTGGGGCGATAAGAAGATTTTTGTGTTTCATTTGTGTTTCCGATGTCCACAAGTGGCCAAACATATCTATCAAAGCAAGTTAGGTTTTAGTTTAACTTCAGTCAAACTTGTGCAAACCAAATAAATGCCCACTATATGTAGACATCACCTAATTTCCACCTGATTCCACCTGTATGATTGTTTTCTGTGAATCCTTGAGTATTCTCCTCTGCCTCATCCAGGACATTAACAATGCGTGGGGGGGTCTGGAGGGAGCGGAGAAGGGATATGAGGAGTGGCTCCTCAACGAGATTCGCCGGCTGGAAAGACTCGACCACCTGGCAGAGAAGTTCCGCCAGAAAGCAGCGATCCACGAGGCTTGGACTGAAGGTACGGAGAATTCAAAAAGGAGCCGAGGAACCGTTTAGTGCCTCTGATGTAAAGATCTCGAACAGTTCAATATCCAGACAACTCTCTGTTGACCGAATTTAGTTTGGAATAAATAAAAAATACTTACTGTAACTACTCTTTTACATTTTTCTGTCTCCCCCTGCAGGTAAGGAGGAGATGCTGCAGAAGAGTGACTACGAGACGGCCTCTCTGTCGGAGATCAAGGCCCTGCTGAAGAAACACGAGGCCTTCGAGAGCGACCTGGCTGCTCATCAGGACCGCGTGGAGCAGATCGCAGCCATCGCACAGGAGTTAAAGTGAGAGGCGACACAACCGAGGCTCAGTCGAAAAGATGAAAAGAAAGAATGGAATAGGACGGAATGAGGGATGATTGTTTAGTTCATTCTGTAACTCTATCATCTATGGTTGTAGTAATCATCTGGTGTCTCTCTATAATGATCTCAAACTTTAGGATTATACATATTTTTATATCAAGTAAAAAATAAAATGGTGTAAGTAACCAAAAAAAAAGAAGAAAAGAAATATAACCCTCAAACTATGTCGCAGCAGGATGACAGACTCATTAATCTGCATCAGAGGAAGATGATGGTTTAAAAACAACCAAATGAATTCACCAGATTTAGTCCAAGTCAGGACTGTGGTTATTTCACTGATGATGATGATGATGATGATGATGATAAATCTCCTGTGGTCTCGTCTGTTTGTGCTCCAGTGAGCTGGACTACTACGACTCCCCCAGTGTAAACGCTCGCTGCCAGCGGATCTGTGACCAGTGGGACGCACTGGGAAATCTGACCCAGACACGCAACGAGGCTTTGCAGGTGAGACGAGTTACTGGAGAGTTACATTTCTAACTTCACATCCCTCTGAGTATCAGATTTCTCCTCTGAGGAGACTCTTGTGATCTTCAGGCTTCTCCTCCCGGCTCCTGTATCTTTGACTTTCCCTCCTCTACAATCTGAAGATCAATAAAACACAAAAAAACCTTTGAATTTTTGCTTTTTTAACAGAGAACTGAGAAGCTGCTTGAAACCATAGACCAACTGTACCTTGAGTTTGCCAAAAGAGCGGCTCCATTCAACAACTGGATGGAGGGCGCCATGGAGGACCTGCAGGACACCTTTATCGTCCACACCATCGAAGAAATTCAGGTGAGCGCAGAGAGGAGAACTCTCAGCAGAGACTTTTTATTTACCCCCAGAATAAATATGTCGCAGGAGAATTGAAAGCAACAGTTTGACATTTTGGGAGAAACGCTCACTGAGGGGTTCGATAAGAGACTCTTGATAAAGATGGCTAACACGTCTGCGTGGCTCTTAATTACCCAGAAAATAGCTCAAATATCCCGGATATGAACGCTGCCATCTGGCACCAGAGAGATTATGTGTGGAGCCACAATATCGACTCCCTGAGGATACACGCTCTCAACCAATCACGTGTCGCTTTCAGCACCAAAAAAAACAATATAAAACCAAACTTATCACTTAACTCTTGAACAAACATCTGAGAAAATGGATGAATAATAAATAAGACGGAGTAAAATGCAGGTTATCGTAGCTTAGCTTAGCACAAACACTGGAAACGGGTATAAACAGCTAGCCTGGCTCTGACTGCTCTGCCACATTGTGTTTGTGGTTTTACTGTAGGAAGGAAGATAAGCAAATACACAGAGACCAGAAATAAACATGGTGCAACCCCGTGTAACCCTGCAACTTCTCGTTTCTACATTTCAGTATTTTCCTGACAGAGTTGCATGAAAGAAAGTGATCGCTTGTTGTATTTGTTCGGTGTTATATATTTTTTTATTCCGTGTCTCAGGGATTGAGCTCGGCCCACGAGCAGTTCAAGGCCACGCTGCCGGAGGCGGACAAGGAGCGCCAGGCCATCCTGGGCATCCACAACGAGATCGCCAAGATCGTGCAGACCTATCATGTGAATATGGCCGGGACCAATCCCTACACCACCATCAACCCACTGGAGATTAACGGCAAATGGGACAAGGTAATGAGATCAATGAAGGGAGCTCTAATCTGGTCGTTTGTGTCTGCACAGTCCTTTCGTGGGAGATTTTGATAGAGATACCGAGTGGAGGATTTCTGTTGGCTTTATTCTAGATGTTCATCAGAAGTTTCATTCTTTCCGTCTCTCTCCTGCCCCCTGTAGGTCAGGCAGCTGGTGCCGCAGCGCGACCAGGCCCTGATCGAGGAACACGCCCGACAGCAGAACAACGAGCGTCTGCGCAGACAGTTTGCAAACCAGGCCAATGTCATCGGGCCCTGGATCCAGACCAAGATGGAGGTCAGTGTGTAACCGGAGCCAACCATGCAAATGACCTCGTTCAGAATGAGGCCTGATAAGATAGGTCGGCAAATAGTTTATGATAAAAAATAATAATTTCATTTTTTTATCAAATGTATTCGTGTGTGTGTGTGTGTGTGTTTGTGTGTGTGTGTGTGTGTGTGTGTGTGTGTGTGTGTGTGTGTGTGTGTGTGTGTGTGTGTGTGTGTGTGTGTGTGTGTGTGTGTGTGTGTGTGTGTGTGTGTGCGTGTGCGTGTGCGTGCCACTGCAGGAAATCGGCCGCATCTCCATCGAGATGCACGGCACCCTGGAGGACCAGCTGACCAACCTCCGCCAGTACGAGAAGAGCATCGTCAACTACAAGCCAAAGATCGACCAGCTGGAGGGAGACCACCAGCTCATCCAGGAGGCGCTCATCTTCGACAACAAGCACACCAACTACACCATGGAGGTGAGCGCGGCACCCGAGGAACATCCAGTCTCTTCCAGCTCCATGCGGTGTAGAGCCACACTGGTTTCAGACGGTCCAGGTTCACCACAGAGGGAAGAACCAGGAGTGGCAGTGTGATAAGACGACTACAGGAAGGAGTTTAATTCTATTTTACCTCCAGGCTCGATGAACAGAAATACCTTGATACTACTCATCCGCCACGTGCGACACTATAAACCGTCTTTTATTTGTGTGTATGTGTTTTGAGCCACATTTTCCAGCTCCTGTCAGACGCCTCGGTTCTTTTCTCGGCTGTAAACTTCATCAGCCTTTTTCCTCCACACGGGATAAAACACACAACTAATCATCCACAGCCAGTGTTTGACTCACGGCTTAATCCCAGTTAAAGTAATTGACCTGAGACTCTTTTACTTCACACCTCTTCCCTGACCCTGATTAAACTTCCTCTGCCTCCCTGTCTCTCCGTCTTTCTCCTCCGCAGCACATCCGAGTGGGCTGGGAGCAGCTGCTCACCACCATCGCCCGCACCATCAACGAGATCGAGAACCAGATCTTGACGCGAGACGCCAAGGGCATCAGCCAGGAGCAGCTGAACGAGTTCCGGGCGTCCTTCAACCACTTCGACAGGGTCAGTAGTCGAACTGAGTCCCCGTGCAGACAGAGGCGAGGAGGCGGGTCGGGGGTTGTTTGCTCCTCATTTGCAGTTTGGCTTTTGGCAAACAGACGTTTAATGAAACTGAAGCAGGAGCAGAAAGGTTTCATGTTGTTAAATCCAGGGCTTGGCACGTGGGGAATAAGTGAATTCACTCTCTGGCTGAGTTACATCACAAACTTAACTGTTTTTTTCCGTACAGACGTGAGATTGGTGTCAGTCTCCTTATTTAATTTTCAGCAAGAAATCAGCTTATTTCCCAAAATGTCAACCAATAATTCTAAATATTAGTTTCTGGCATGTGGAGTCACAAGTTTGTCCTTTATACATTTTAGACTTCATCCGCTACACGAAGCCGTTGAGGTGAGGATTTCTCTTCCCGAGGTGTTGCTGGTTTTTATCGATCCTTTAACCAGACGAGTGTGCAGACGGAACAGTTTGTGTGTGAAAGGCATCCGGCTGTGGGGTGACTTAATGCTTGGTTGAAAAGGGAATTAAAGTACAGGGACACGAGCAAGAAGAATAAGAAAGGAAACAAGAATCAGCGTCTAAATGAAAGTCAAATCTGCAAAACAGAGAATCTGGTTTAAACACAGCCTCTTCCCACGGACGCCTGTTTCTACAAAACCTCCCGTCTTCGCTCTGCTCCGACCCCAGAACTCTGTGTGTACACTGGGGCTCACCGTGACAGGAGCAGCACCAATTATGGATGAGTTTTTATTTAGCTCACCCTCCTCCTCCTCCTCCTCCTCCTCCCCCCCTCCCCCCAGCTCTCCCCTGGGCGCCACCATTACCTCATACATTCTTCCAGAGCTGCCGTATTGTTATTAAATACCTGAGGAGGACGGTCTGGCCTTTATTCTAATATTTCATTAGGATCAAGCCTCCACACGTCAAAGCTTCCTGGAGCAGTTTAGTGATTAATCGATTGATCCAGTGACAGAAACAGTGACATGTGGAGAATTTTAAACTGATTCCAGCTTCTCAAACTGGATTTAACACCAGAGATCTTAAAACAATTAAATCTGAGCCTTATCTCACAATGTTGAAAAATAATTCCTGGATCTGCAGCAAAATTCAAGGTGTTCTTCCCTCGTCCATTTCACTCTTTAAAGTTTCATGCAAATCTGTCGAGTATTTTTGTGTAATCTTCTCAATCAAAGGGGTGACAACTGAAATCTCCTTAGCAAAGTTAAATACTGGAAATTAGAATCATTAGCTGCTTCCCAGGCCAGTGTTTACACACTATATATATTATAATTATTATATTAATGTATGAAACAATAAGCTAGGAGTGCTTCTCATCTGCGGTGAGCAATGTGAGGCACTGAAGGAGGTGGTAAGTTCAAAAGCGTGTTTCAGCCATCAAGGCCTCTATCAGGGGAAGCACAGAGTGATCTACAGAATCTGAGTATTAAGATGTGAATGTGTATTTAAAAGTGTTTAATGAAGCTCTGCCTGTACAGAGAAGGTATTTGTACTCTGTGTTGTGAAGTACTCTGTGTCATGGATGAATAACCTCACCCCAGGGCCCAGTAGTCTGCCTGCCACACTGCACCTTAACGCCTCTGAATGCTCTCGCCCAGCACGGCAGCACTGCTGCCCCCGTGTGGTCACCTGCCAGATCCTAATGAATATGCACTGTGTTCTCTGTCCTCTATCTCTGGTGCATGATCCTCTCCCTTTACCCCCCCACCTCCCCCACACCCCCACCCCTCACCTCTGTCCCTGTGCATGGTGCACTCCCTCCAACCTCCCCCCACCACCACCACCACCTCACCTGCCTCCCCATCTTACCACCCCCCCACCACCCCCTTCACCATCACTGACACCGCTGTATGTGTTGCTGCATGGCCTGTGGCCCCCCCGACGCCTCGCCTGGCACTGGCCCCACACCCCCCAGGACCGCTCGGGCACTCTGGGCGCGGAGGAGTTCAAGGCCTGCCTGATCAGCCTGGGCTTCGATATCGCCAACGATGCACAGGTACTGAAACGTAGCCACACCCCCGCGGTGAGAGGTTTAACTGTTTTTTTGTTTTTTTTTCCTTTTGGACCTTTTCCCCCCTTCGTATTCTTTTCCTCCCCCAATCCTCCCTCTCTCTCTCCTCACCTTTACTTCCTACCTTCATCTTGCCACGTCCCCTCTTGGCGGATTGCTGCGGCGTTTCCTCCCTCGACTCCTTGTTCCTCTTTTATTCTTCCAATGACTTCCTGTCCTATCCCTGCTTCTCCCTGTTTCTGTCTCTCTCTCCTCCTCCTGGTCTCGTTTGTCCATCGCTGACCTTGTAGAAGAGAACAGGAAACATGGAGGCTGAAGACTTCAAAACCTGCCTTATCTCCATGGGTTACAACCTGGTAAAGCCATGAGCACCCTTCAAGCATGAACATGTGACTGTGTGTGATTATTGAAACCAGCTGGAGATGGTAATAAATACTGTAGATGTAACTTGAACTGTATTTCAATTTGAAAAAAAACAGTTTTGTGCTCTATAATTTTGTTTTGTTCATAGAAATTAGAGATTTTCACTCAACAGAACCTCAGAATAATCTAGTATCACTCGTGTTACGTGTAAAGGATCAAAATAAGTTAAACCACCTTGTGTAGGATGTCAGTGATTTGGGAACTGAGCTTCCTTTCTCTTGCCTCCAGGGTGAAAACGAGTTCTCCCGCATCATGAGCATAGTGGACCCCAACAGGATGGGCATCGTCACCTTCCAGGCCTTCATCGACTTCATGTCCCGCGAGACTGCGGACACGGACACTGCCGACCAAGTGATGGCCTCCTTCAAGGTCCTGGCCGGGGATAAGGTACGGTTAAACCACAGTATTCAAGAGTATTCAAAACAGGTTTAAGAAAACTGGGGGGAAAGTAAGATCTGAAGAAGTAAAAATAGAGAATGACCTGGATAATATGTGGATTTGTAATAAGAAGAAAATCTGCAGCTTGTTTTGGTTTTTACAAACAACAACTTTATCTTTTTGGTTCTTTTTCTGCTCTTTTATCTTTGTTGGTTTTGGTTGTTGACAGAATCTGTGTTCAGAGAAATGTTCAGGTCGTGCTACCTGCTGTGCTAAGTTAAAAGCTAAAGGACCAGACATTTTTCTCAGGAGTCGAACGAGACCAAAAACCGAACTAAAAGAAAGTTCACTGCATCACCTTAAAAGTACATGTCAATGTTGTGTTTACATTCCACGAAGTAGCAAACATTCATAACATAAAGTAAAATGATATTGCACAAAAAAACAGAGACAGATTGTTTTGGAACGTTTCTTATAGAACAGCTTACATTTTAATTCCTCTTAGCCATGAGCCTATATGCTAAAGTTTTTATGTTTGTTTATGTTTCTCCGGGAAAAATAAAGATTGTTTTTAGTTCATCTATTTCAGTACTTTGACCACAGAGGAAGTTCAGAAACTCCCAGCCAGAGAAACAGTGAAGCCAGAAATCTCATCAGGAGCTAAGGGCATTAAAAAGTGATTTCTGGTCCCTGAAGGGTCGACTGTGAGTTACGTCCTCATCGAGCAGAAAAAGAGCAGAGTGGGAATCCTGTTTATCACCTGTTCAGTTTAGGTTCAGCCGGTTTTCCACTGGGCTGATCTGCCAAGTAGCTGCTGCTCTCTGGTCTGTTTCACTTTGTTTAGCACTGACTCATTTCTTCCAGCTCTCAGCATCTCTACAAAAGGTTCAAATAAACACAGAGCTGAACGTGGCTGCGATTGTTGATTCTGAGTTTGACAGGAAAGAGTTACATCTCTGTCACGTTAGATAATGAATTTGAATTATATCCAGACTGTTTGTAAAGTATTTATAATCTCACTCTTAGCTTCTGTTCTAACATAAAAAACATTTCATTTTGATTTCTCCTCCACCGGCAGAACTACATTTTAGCCGATGAGCTGCGCCGGGAGCTGCCTCCGGACCAGGCCGAGTACTGCATGGCCCGCATGGCCCCCTACACCGGGCCCGACGGCGTGCCAGGAGCCCTCGACTACATGTCCTTCTCTACCGCTCTGTACGGAGAGAGTGACCTCTGAACACTCTGTCAGTCGTCCTGACTCGGGACCACCAGCCTACCTGCTCCGATCACCGCCACGTCCTCCGACCGCCCCGGCACCACACTCCTGTCCTACTACGCTCATTTTTTGTACGTCTCTGGCCTTATCTCCTCGTCACTATCCTCTATTTCCTCCTCCTCCTCCTCCTCCTCCTCCTCCTCCTCCTCCTCCTCCTCCTCCTCCTCCTCCCACCTGTCCGGCCTCGTCACCGCTCCCTCACGCTCTGTCTCCGTTGTTTTTTTGTTTCCCACGCGATGCAGCAGCTCTCCAGGTTTACAAAGAGGGAGAGAGAAAAAAATGTTTGTTTCTGTTTTTATTTTTCTTGTTGTCATTGTTTTTCTTCATAAAATGAATAAAGTTAACATATTTTATTATACTGAACAAAAAAGGTATTTTTCTTCACCTGATTGAAAATAAGAGACAAGAATTGTAATAAAGAAAAATTGCTATACTTCCTCTTCTTATTCTCCTGTTTGCTGCAGTGATCAATGCTTTTTACTGTGTATATTTACTAAATATATATATATATATATATATATATATATATATATACTTTGACTGTTTAGCTGTATCTCTGATCCAGAACAACTTATAATGACAGACATAATGTCCTATATTATCAAACTGTTTATGTGTATCAAACTATACATATGTTCCTTTTAAAGGGGGGTAACATTTATCATTAAACAGGTTATTGTGGCCTAAACCCCAGACTATCTACATTAAAAGTATATTATTAATGCTTAACACTTTCTCCATTCACTGCAGGTCCCATACTGAATATGACTTTATGCCAAACCAGCTAGACTTTTAAGATTCTGTTTAAATGACAAAAATGTATTCTTGGTTTATTATGAAACTTGGAAAGTCGCCTGGTGAAGGAAATCCTCTACAGTGAACATACCAGTTTTTGCCTGTACTTTGTGTACTATGAGTTATCTTTGTGGTGATGCAGTGCAGATATTGTAAATTAGTCAATTATTTTACTTGAAGTTGATCAGAATACATTTCAGTCCTCAGACTTTCATCTGATAAACATCTTGCAGCAGAACCGAGCTTTACAGATAAAGACAAGAGGCTTTCACACAGTTTATTCCATTATATGACATAAACTGGGCTGATTATATGAATTTAGTGCACGATAGTTTTAGAAAACTGGTTCACACTCCAACAAAGTGGATGGAGATGATGTATCTTAACACCGGCAATAAGAAGAAGAAGTGAGGAAGAACCTGCCAATCAGAGGAGGCCAGCAACACCTACTAGTGTGAATATAAATGAAGGTCAATGTACAAAAACACAGCCGTCAACAAACAAAATACATTTGCCAATATTATAATTGTATTTCAGAACATGGAACAAGATGGTGAATATCCCACTAACTTGAAAGGCTGATCTTAAGCTGCCGACCACCAGCAGATATTCATGACCACCAGCGGATGTTAAGGACGAATCATCGGTTGTGCACCTTAGTGTCGATGAGGGGTCACCACAGGCTGGTCAGACCCGGGTGTGTGAGAATATCTATAGAATATTGTTTCACAATCACATTTTCATACACACTTTACACAAACTGCCCCTTTAGTTACACTTCTTATATACATATCATCTATTTCTATAAACCCTATGAGGCAGATTGTATTCCTGAATAAGGGCAATACAGATGAAATTTTAAAATAAAAAAAAGCTAGTTATCACAATATCCTCTGAATCACTTCATTTCTAATTGAGTGTAGTATTTTTATTGCAATATGTAAATACTACATAACAGATGTATAATGGTACTTGTAGTATCCTACAAAATTATATTTCCATTGTGATCATGAGCGGAACCTTTGCTCTGGACCCCCTGTATCGCTTCGGACACTTTAGCGCGTCGGACCCGCTCAGGAAGCTCGTCCCAGCTGTGACCTGCTCAGAGTTTCCTCAGTAACATGGAGTCGTAGCGGAGCAGAGGAACCATGATCAACTTCAAGCTTCTGCAGAAGAACAAGACGGTCAGATATGGAGTCCCGATGCTCGTGAGTATCTGTTACACACCGTGATTCTACCGTAGATGATAACGAAGCCTGTTAGCTGACATGCTAACAGCTGCATGCTAACTGTCAAAACATATAAGAGTTATCTTATCTTTTCATTCGTGGTCATATTGTTGGATTTGACTGCTTTTCAAATTTGAGGATTTGATGCTTTACTTAATCATACATGATAATAAACTTGGTATTTTGATGTCAGACAAGGCAAAATATATGAAGATGTCATCTTTAACAATATATTAGATTTGTTATTTTCTTGCACTTTGTAGACAAAGCTATTAGTTAATACTGTAATGCATTTCCCTACTAGAAATTTCCTGTTTACCGATGTAGCTTGCATAACTTGTGTAAGTCCTGTGAAGGCTCTGAACACTAACACATACGTTATCAAATCGTTTCCATGTTATTTCAGCTGCTGATAGTTGGAGGTTCCTTTGGCCTGCGAGAGTTCACACAACTGAGATATGATTCCCAGAGGATCAAGGGAAAGGTTTGTATTAAATTCATCATGTGTTACATATCCAAAGGGCTCACACATCCAATCGATGAGACAGAATATAAAGCTCCAACATCCAGTAGATCACAGAAAACAGTAAAAAGATCAACCACACCATCACCGACCATCACTGACAGGGTCAAAGCGTCAGGCTCTGCACAGTACTGTGTAGTAGGTGTGAAAATACTCCATCTGGTGGTTAGAGTTGTAATTGTACCTGGGAGTGACGTGGGAAAATAGTTCACGTAAATGACAGACTGCTGTGGACTCACATATCAGTGTGTTTGTTTATAATTGTGTTTTTAATTAACTTAAAATGAGTCGCTAGATGTTTGTCAGTTTCAGAACTAGCCTGCAGAAACACACAGCACTGAGAGGCTTTTCTAACCCGCTCAGGGTGAGTCAGTCCAAGAGCCAGAAGTGAGAACAGGCTCTAATTATTCACTGAGTGACAGACCCGATTCATTCAAATGACAGAGGGCCGACTCTTTATTAGAAGCCATTATGATCTGATGAGCTAGCTGCGAGGGCAAGTGGCTGTTTTGTGCTACTTTACTGTGACGAATGCCCGATGCGTGTCATCTGGGTGGGAGCCAGATGGCAGCGGCATCTTTTCTTATTACCGTCCATGTGAGGCAGCACTGCACCGAGGAGGAGGAGGAGGAGGAGGAGGAGGAGGAGAAGGAGGAGGAGGAGGAGCAGCAGCTCCATGTTTCTGTAGCTGCCCCCACACTGCTCACTCTCTCCTGATGGGGCCCGCGGCTGCATGAGTCCCTCTCCATCAGACTCTGCCATGTGTGTGTGTCTGTGTGTGTGTCTGTGCACATGTGATTTGAAAATCCAAACAGTCGTAAATATGCACGATTAAATCCACTCTCCCGATTCTTTCTTTGGCCTCTTATCGGGCCGTTCTTTTTTCCTCCCTCTGATATTTAAATCATTAAAGCCCCTGTCTGAGAGGAAGTCACTGTGTGATTCAATTAGCATTTTCTCTTCAATGATTTCATTTAGCCTGAAGGCAGAATCGTCCTTCAAGGATTTTTCTCGTCCCTTTCCAGGTTCTGTGTGAATTTGTTTCCCCTCCCGAACGCTCCCACTCTGTTTTGGGGTTCAAGCTCCATATTAGGTATCAAACGACTTAATTGGGCTATTAACCCCCCCCCCCCCCCTCCCCCGGTCTGAACGCTGACAAATGCTCAGTATATATTATTTATTTGCCGTAGCAATGAAGGTCTAATTAAAAATCAGTCGTGGAGTCAGAAAAAATCCACAAGTCACCCGAGTAACTGCGGCATCATAGCTGTGAAATATTACAAATCATTAAAAGTAATGGTTCGGAATGAGATTCATTTCTGTGCTATTCTCAGGGAAATCCAGATTTCTGCACTGGACTCGACTCTCTCTCCCAAAAACATCCTGTTACTGAACCTGGTGATGTTTGTTCACTTTAAAAAATAAATAATTAGCAGAGTGAAAACCTGGTAAAGCAGATTCTCCCTGTGGGATTAGAGAGCCCGGACCACCCACTGGGACGTCACCTGCTGGTTTGGGAGCTGCAGATTAGCATATTGTCCTCCGCCATCTTAGTTATTTAAACTGAGGGGGCGGAGTCTGACTGAGCTACAGGGCACTGCACGACCGACACCTGTCAATCAAACTGTATCCACGCCCCAATGCATTCAGTGCTTAAGCGTCTAGTTTACGATAAATGGGAACAAAATATACAAAATGAACTTTATGCCGTTTTGAAATCAGACTTGAATCTAGAGATCGAGACCATAGACTCCGTAGGAAAATGTTTAAATGTTATAAATGAAGTGAGGAGACTTTTATGTGTTATGACTTATTTCTAAACCTGCTGGTCACTAAAGAGAATGCAGGTTTTAGATACTAAAACACTGGCTTCACTTTCTGATGCTCCCAACAAACTTATAAAAGAAAACATACTCACCTCCAGTGCAGTTATCATTATTCATACATCAAAGAATGAATTCACTGTGTGTTTCCTCCTCGACATGCTTTTTAAAAAACGGTTTCTTCTCCGTTCTCTCTCAGCTGGATCCTTCACTGGAGGCTAAAGTCAACCTGGAGAAGCAGCCGGTGATGCTGGAGGAGCAGTACGAGGTAAAGGCAGTCAGTTTGGAGAGGGGGGGGGAGATAAATGAAAGAAACAGTCTATCGCTGGTAAAGCAGGGGGGAAGAGAGGGAGGGGTCGGGGGGGACAAATCTGCACTTACCCGCTAATTTAGGTTATTTGAATATAACCATATTTGAAGGAGCCTGGGTCCAACCAGACCTGCAACCTGCACCCGTTGGATTTTGTCAGACTTGTGCAGACACTTATTTTAGGAATCAGTGGAGTCACCCTCTGCTGGTCATTAGAGATAATACAGGTTTCAGGCACTTCCCCATTGGCTTCACTTTCTAGACCCGGAGTCTAAACCTCAGGTACTTGATGTTCCTCAGGGATTATCACACGATCAAAGTACAGAGCCTTTGTCAGCTGCTTTTATTTGCCATGAACCTGAAACAGTAGTTCTGAGATGAGGTGAAAATGTGTCACTGTCGACTAGACATACAGGTTATCAGCACAAACTAATTGTAATTGTTAATGGAATTGCGTGAAAATACATATGTAATGAAGTTTGAGTGAAATCAGAGTTTCCAAAACCTATTCAACCGTCCAAAAACTAGATCTGAAAAAACAGAAACACTGGCAGGTTAATTCCGTGCCTCTCTTGACAAACCAGATGGTCAGACTCTGCTACATCTGGCCATTTCAAACCACATCAAGTAAACGCAGAGGAATCCTGAGTTGACTCTGACGCCTTGTGTTATTTGCAATCAGGAGAAATCCTGTAGTGTTTAATCTTTGTCTAGTTTAGATTTGTTTGGCATCCTGAAGTTTGAACCTCCTCTCCTGCTGTCTCCTGCCTCCCCTCTGCAGAGGATAAAGGAGAAGGATCTGGACGGGTGGAGGAACATCCGTGGTCCTCGTCCCTGGGAGGACTCGAGGGACTATCAGGAGCAGCAGCGAATCCAGCAGAACAAACAGGACTGAGGCTCCGCGAGGCCCCGGCAGCGCCGACTGCAAACTGCAAACAAGCCACAGCCGGACGGACCAGGCAAGAATGGACGCCGTCTGTGGCGAAGATGCCGCAGAGACACAATTATCCCAGAGTCCACAACTTCAGGGCACTGGCTCAACTTGTTTCTTTGCTTGTGTTGGACTTGAATCTTTGGACATGTGCATTGTTGTGGTCTCCTCTGGTTGTTCAGAGCTGCTTGTGGTTACATCTATACCACATGAGCTTAAAACCTTGAAACAAGTTCAAGGTCTGCTTTAAATTTAAAGAAATACGCACTGACATTTAAAGCAACACTATGAAACCTTAAAACATCATTTTCTGAATGAGTTTGACGGTTCAGTGACACCCTGAACATCTGCTCCTGCTCCAGGTAACTTCTCCTGTGAGAAGTGAGGAACTGACTGATAAAAAGACTTATTCAAAACCAAGGAACTATTAATATATGACGAATTCTACTCGAGTTTGGTGTTTTTCTGACAGCTCGTCAGGAGCCGGGAATCATGGGTAATATCCACCTTTACATAGCGTTGCTTTAACACACAGAAGTCACCTGTTGATTGGCGTCTGATGAACAACCAGTAGGTGGCACATCTGAGTCTTTCACACAGTTGAAAGGTGGGAACTTTACACATGTATGTCCATATACAGGTTTATATCCATATTTGATTTATTTTCTCAATAAATTATTGCTATTGATCCAAATCATGACTTTAGTTTGTATTTTATTCACGTTAAAAGCTTGTAGATGTGTTGAGTCATCAGTTTAAAGTATGAAAGAGAAAGAAGAAACAGTTCGGCCTCTTCAGGCGTTGCAGGTCTAGGCACTGATGTGGTTTTCTGACATTTATTACTTTGCAAAGCGATGGATTTATTACGTTTACAATGGAAATAAAATCACATTCATATTTCCTTCCTGCTCTTTTGCCCCATGAAACTAATGTATTTAGTTGTTTGCTGCAATGTCCTCATCAGTATGTATAAGATCTGTTTGTGTGAGTGACACGTGACGGATACACAGCCGCACTTCGCTCAGCTCCAGAAACAGTCACATAATAAATCCCCTTAAGTTCCTGAATGGGCGATGTCTGGGGATTTATTTTCTATAAAATCACTTTGTTTATATTCATGAATTTGTATGCACCTCAATACTCGTATGTATTTGTGGAAGAAATCACAGCAGCTCATATGTGAGGATTACATTTGTTTTTTGCATGTGCAGTTTTATCAAGTCTTGTGTGGAGAGCTGCTCTGTGATTGGTTTGTTTTGGTGTCGGAGCGGCGCCGCCGTGATTGCCTCGATCCCACCAAACGGCCCTGAGTGACGGAGCAGAGCAATCAAGTCATTTGTCGCAGCGGGATTTGCAGATCACATCGAGGCTCCGTGGTGGCGCCGGTGTTTCTGAAGAGGCCCGTCTAAATTTAGAGCGGCCACATGTTGGTGCATCTGTAATCTGAAGAGGTGAATCACTCACTGGTGCTGGAAGCTGCACAGACACGGGCCCCAGGCGGTTCCTGATGAGATCCACTCTGAACTGGAGCTGCAGCCGAGGACCAGGCTGTTTCTTACCGTGGGAAAGAAGAAGTATCGAGTTGGACGCTGGTCAATAAGCCAATGGGAGCTGATGTGGTTTCGACTGGAATGTTAACTGCAGTGGTGTAAGAAGTGCGGAGACGTTTTACCTGAAGGAAAGCAGCAATTCCGTTATTTAGAATAATGTGTTCAAAACCTTACTGATTTAAAAGTATTCAAATAACCTGTTAGTAGAAGCAGTGTTGTTGGAAATAGTATAACTAATAATACCACACAAATACCACATTGAATGCAGTTAACGTATCTAAATATAACTTAAATGTTCTTTTCAAATACTTTATTCTCTTTGAAAACTGCAAAAATTATGAAAAGACAAAATAAAATCCTGGATCAGAACCCTTTATATATAGTCTAGGATCTGAACACTCACTAATGTCCGAGGTCATATGTTCTGAGCCGACCACAAACTCTGGCTCTGCACGATCATCGCTCTAAGACGGCAGCGTTTGTATGCAGGATATTTTTGGCTTCAGTTCTGAGTAGTGGGCGGAAGTGGAGACGCGTGGGCCATCTTTATTTACAGTGTAAAGCATTAACTCTGATGATGTGTTGGAGGAAGCAGATAAATCTTGAACCTCAAAGAAGACAAATTAACACATCAGGTGCAGCCCACTGTTGGAAAAGCATTTCTAGTTAATCAATTATAAATGATGGTACTTTTATGGCCTATGTTATTATCTATATAGATCAGTCGGACCCACATAACATCTTATCCATCTCCAACTCATCACATTTTTTTTTTATTACCATAATGATTATGATTAATATTGGTTGTTATTTTTATTTTGAAATATTTGAAGACGTTTTTACAAAAGTCACAACAACGACACAAAAACCTGAAAGATCAACGTCCACAGCTCAATTACACTCGTGTCCATTTACTGTCCAGATTTACAAATTCACGAGCGTAGATTGAAGACAGAGATTGAAGAGAATCTCACCTCGACACTGTATAATCCAACCTCTACTTAAAATAGGAAATGGTGGCAGATCCCCCCCAACACTCTCAGAAACGGCCATTTCAGCTCTAACCACACAAACCATTTGAATCTGCTGACACTAATGTGGCAGCTTCAGGGAGCTGCAGGATATTAAAGGATATTAAAAACCCTTATCGCCCGATTGCTGCAGTTTGCATCAAGTTTGTTCTGCTGCTCCGAGTCGTAACTTGTTCCGGTGGGCTGCACATAAATATATTTTTAAAGACAGCTTTAGTATTGTGGAGTATTCCTGATATACTGTGAATAAATATCCATAAATGTATTTTGAAATCATAGAAGCAAAGATGCTGCTTGTTGCTGCAGAATGTAGCTCAGAAATTTGTAAAGTTTTAAAGTCGATATCCATAAGTAAATCGAGAACTACTGATGGCTAATATCTTTACATTACCTTCTTTTTAAGTAAAGTATTCTGTTATTTGGTATTACATTGTCAGTAAATGTTATTTGTTCTTGGCTCTGTACTAAGGTGTTTCATAAATAAAGTTTGATTGGTTGCAATAGTTGCTGCACGATGCTTCAACTTCTCGTTTATATTTTTTACATTTTGTTTCCACTAGGTCCTGTGTGCTAACTGTCGTACGTCAATTTGAATGTGATAAAGACATTTACATGTCTCAGGTCAGTACACTGTCTTGTTATCTTCATTTGATCATTGCTTATTCAGAGTATAGCTTTATTTGGTTTAAATTCATCAGAAAACACTGTTGACGTGTCAGGGTCATATTCAGACTATTTTTTTAAACCAGGTTCACGTCAAAGTATTTGTTTCCATGTTGCTATTAATATTTCACATCATCAGACTTTGAAAAATCCTGGTTTTGGATGATGAACAAAACAGTCATCCGCTCTAGTAGGGACTATTTCTTTGTGAGGAGTCAAATCTGTTGACGTGCTGTTTGTGTTCTGTGGATTTAAACTGATGTCTAACATGAAAATCTCTTTAGCTCTACATTGTGCTGACAAAATGATTTGAAATAAATGTCAGTTTAGTCATTTTTACTTTCTTGCCTCCTTGAAGTAAACGTACTTCATGTGGTTTTTGTGTGTGTTTGTGTGTGTTTGTGTGTTGTTGAATCATCATAACCTCCCTAATTGCTCAAAGGCGCACTGCCTCACAGCTCCTTTCTGCAGACTTCACATCAACCACGTGTGCTGCAGCCGGAGATACGTTACAGCACACTACAACTCCATTATGGAGATCCACAGCGGGTGCAGCCGTCAGAGGCCGACGTGGGTCGATCCAGAGACCCTCGCTATCGTAAGTGACCTGTCAGGATGCATGATGAGACGAAGTCCTAGTTTGCAAAAGCTCACATGCTATTCAATTTTTTAGTGGAAAATGCAAGAAAAACGTCATTAAATATGCATTGGACAAGACGAAAAGAGGAAATGAAATTCAATATTTACCGAGATGTTCTACGAGCATGGAGGATTAATGAAGGCTGAGAAACCAGAGTCGTGTAGGTGGTTGAGAATGTCCGAGCCCGGCGACATCTTGGGCACTGAAACTCTAAATAACCCCCCGCACATCTTCCAAGGGCCTAATCCGGCTCCGAGGTGGAGGAGGAGGAGGAGGAGGTGGAGGAGGAGGAGGAGGACAGGGCTTATGAGCTCTACTGTCCTGATGAGGTCGGTATTCATCCTGGAAAAGTTCCTAAAGAGGTGACAAAAGGAGCACACGCACACACTCACACAAACACACACATGCACACACGCACACACTCTCTCTCCAGTTGTCGGCTGCTGGGAGTGTAGAGTCCTTTTTTTCTATTATATCTATGAACAAGTGAAACGTGTGTATTTGTCCCAGTCCCTCGGCCCAGTAGTGAATCAAACCAGTGGATCTGTGGATGGTTAAGCAGGAACCTTCACTCTGCTGCTGACTCCCTGAAATGTCACTTACCAAGGGCTACACAATGAAATGACAGAAAGATGGACTTCCTCTCCACGCAGGGAGGGAAGTGAAGTGAGCGAGGAAATGACCCCTGTGTTTATTTTATTTAGGCTCTCTCTCTCTCTCTCCCTTCCCCTCTCGTTGCTATAAATAGACAGCCGCTTGGCCGCTGAGGGGTAGTCCACGCAGAACAAATGCCCCCCCCCCCCCGGCTGTTTCACTTCATCCCCCACATAATGAGCCAGACAGAATGCGCACAGATCGCTGCCGTCTCTTCCACCCTCCCCAGGACCGAGGCAGGGGCCACACGTTGCCCTGGGCGTGCGAGGCCAGACCCCTCGAGGACGAGCCGACCGCTTCGGCCTCCATCTTCTGTCCCCTCGTCCATCCCTTACGTCTGACTCTCCTCCCCACATCCCTCCCTCCTGACTCCCTTGCATTCAGCACCATGAGTGTGTGTGTGTGTGTGTGTGTGGTGGGAGGGGGGGTTGAGTAGATGAGTGTGGTGTCCCCCCCTCGTCTTCTGTGCCCTGTGTCTCTGATGTAATGGAGTCCGTGTGGTTTTTCCTCTCTCACCCATCTTCCTGCTGCAAATACATTCCAGACCAGTGAACCACTGAATGCTCAGCTCCAATAGCTGCAGCTGCACAAGTGGTGCTCTCCATGGACGAGCTATACTGTGTGTGTGTGTATGTGTGTGTGTGTGTGTGTGTGTGTGTGTGTGTGTGTGTGTGTGTGTGTGTGTGTGTGTGTGTGTGTGTGTGTGTGTGTGTGTGTGTGCGCACATACTTGTCTCTGTGGATATTATTTAGGCTGAAAGAACGTTCATTGTGAAAGCGTATTGCTGTCGTCCATCTGCATCACGCTCTGGATATTTATGGATCATCGGGGTTTTTATTTGAGGAGAGCTTTTATTGGTTGAGGGGAGTCAAGGTTATACATGGAGGGTAACCAGCTCCTCTTCTTCTTATGGTTTTGTACAAACGCACAAAGATGAAGAGGAAGTTGCAGGTCTGAGAGATGAGATGAAGCAGGAACACTGAGCCTTTAAAAAGAAGCAATCACTGCTCCGTGAGGGATTTGACCTCGGAGGGAAAAACAATCTGAATTTAGTTTGTGTCGGTTGGTGGGATTTGGGTCAGTTGGTTTAGGTTGGGTCAGTTGGTTCGGGTCAGTTAGTCTGGTTTGGTTTGGGCTGGTTAAGGTTGGTTTGGTTGGGTCAGTTGGTTCGGGTCAGTTAGTCTGGTTTGGTTTGGGCTGGTTAAGGTTGGTTTGGTTGGGTCAGTTGGTGGGATTTGGGTCAGTTGGTTTAGGTTGGGTCAGTTGGTTCGGGTCAGTTAGTCTGGTTTGGTTTAGATTGATTTGGGTCAGTTGGTTTAGGTTGGGTCAGTTGGTTCGGGCCAGTTAGTCTGGTTTAGTTTAGATTGATTTGGGTCAGTTGGGTTTGTTTGGTTGGTTAACACATTGGTTTTTGTTCTGGTTGGTTACAAATGACTTTATTTTGTCGCCTGACATTTTCTACAGGGCTCAAGACTTTTCATTACTTCAACATCGAGAGATGTTTTGTTTGGCATTCTCACTAATTTCCCCTAAAAAATATGTGTGGGACTGATATCTGTGAGTGTGTGCGAGATAACTAAATACCGGTGGCGGGTTGTTGTTTTGAAATATCTCTGTCTGATGTCTGCTGTCACCCTAAGACTGATTTTGTGTGTTATTCTAAAAGCATTAAGAATTATATTTAAATGCAGTTTCCGGGGACATCCCAACTGAAACTAGC
Source organism: Platichthys flesus (assembly GCF_949316205.1). Classification (NCBI taxonomy): domain Eukaryota; kingdom Metazoa; phylum Chordata; class Actinopteri; order Pleuronectiformes; family Pleuronectidae; genus Platichthys; species Platichthys flesus. The sequence continues at coordinate 3,811,132 of NC_084954.1, forward strand.
CTCGACCAAAGAAATGCTCCCCCTGTGTTGACAGCCTGTCGTGTGGATTATCCAGAGCGGTGCTTCTCCACCTGGAGGTTCGGCCTCCTCGGTGAGTCGCAGGATGAATCTTAAGTGATCAGAGTCCGGACACGGTCAAACCAACTTTGGATTTTCAGGGTTGGAAATAAATGTATTTTCGGTGATTTGGATCCAAAGTAAATCTGTGCACAGCTTTGATGTAGTTCCTCTGCACGGTGACATGACTTAGTGCTGCCGGGCGGCTGCAGAGGGACAGATTGGCAGCGCCGACCTCAGCTGAAGTCTGTTAATGCTCGAGATATGCAGCAAAGTTTGTCGAAGTTATGACACAGAAGTAAATATAGTGAAGTTGTTTTGCAGCCAGTTACCAGATGATTCATTCTGCTTCCAGCTCAATCTTCAACACATCACCGGGGAGCACGAAGGAACTTTGCTCTGCCACTTCCAGCCCGACAAGACACTGAGAAACAAAAACACACAAAATCCGGTTTATTTGTTACCTCAGCCAAGGAGGTTGTGTGTCAGACAAAAACGACAGAATGGATTCTCATGAAACTTGTAGGAAGGACAAGGGTCAAGAAAAACAACCTTTAAATTTTGGTGCGGATCCAAGAATGAGATAGGGAAATGTTTTTGGTTATTTTCTGATGGAAAAGTTCATGGAAGCAAATCAGGCATATTTAGAGGACTGATATCATTTTGTGCAATTTGGTGCAGATCCAATTAAAAATCCAGATCTAGCAGATTTAAGTGCGTCCTTGACGGAGGTTTGTGCTTTAAACTGAGTCCCATTCTCATTCTAACTCAGGTTTTCAATTTGCTAGTTAACGATCTTGAATGGGGAACTAATTCGTTTATCACAACTCACATAATGCGATAGGGGTACACAAGAAGACACGACTTTGTGTCAACGGGGCTCATAGAAAAAGAGATTTTACTTTTTGGTATTTTGAGATTTTGCAGTAAGTAAAAGCAGAATCTGAAAACCTGAGCAACTTAAACCGTTTGCATGGAAGGGACTGACGTTACGTGAGGGTTTTATTTTGTATGATTTCAATGACCTGAGCTCATCATACCATATTTGTACACAAGTCTCTGCCTCGTGCCTCTTTCCTCCTCCCCCCCACCATCACACCTCCCTACAAACACACCCTCCCCGCTGACAGGAAGTGGGCCTCCAGCCGCAAGGTCTCTAGATCCTGATGTGAGGTGACTCTTTACCTTTCTCATTCCACAACTTCACTATTCATTACTGACCGCTGTAAGCAGATGTCGCCCAGGGGTGATGTCAGTGTTAACTCCCCCGATGACCTCCCCCTCTCCCCCTCTCAGCAGCCCGGCCCACTGTGTCACTGCATGACTGTTTATTTCCACTGAAGTCGCTGCAACTCCAGCCTGCAAATTATCGGCATGTTCAGGCTGCAGGAGAACACAGAGCGGAGGGAGAGAAAATTCAAATCACAAAGTGCAACCGCAGCACTATTCTCTCTCTCTCTCACTATTCTCTCTCTCTCACACTATTCTCTTGTGCTCCACTGTTTCATTCCCTGCTCCAGATTTCTCTGCTGCAAGACCTTTTAATGAAACTGATCCAGGGCCTGAGCTGTCGTCAGTGAGGGAGAACAGGAAGGAGCATGTGAACTACCTTCACCTTCAGAGAATCGATGCCACCAGTCGGCCTCAGGGCCGCGGCCGTCGAGCCTCCCGCCCCCTGTGAGCGCTGGCCCCGCTCAGTGGGAAGTGAGAGCCGGCCCGGTGTGTTGATTACAAGTAGAATCCATTAATCATCAGTGAACACATCCACTACTTTGAGGAGAGTGGCCAGAGCAGGCATTGAATTCCCCCCCGTCGCTGCACGCCGGCTGCAGGTGCATTAAAGAGCCGGCACACGGGGCTGTTCAGTGTGTGTCCTGCCTCCACCCTCTCATCGTCCATTCGGGAGGTGACTGCTTTTGAATTTCGTATTTGAATTCATCCGAACAGGCCAATAAGATTCTCCACCACAGTGTCGGACTTTGTAATTAAAATCCGACCCGATTGATTTTTTGACTTCTTTGTTGATTAATTGCTAATTAATATAAATGACTTTTTAATACTTGTGTTCATTTGACATAGAGTTTTGTTTGCTGTGGGACTTTGAGGAGGTTTTTTCACAGCGCTTCGGGCCTGTGTGATGCTGTAATTAGAGGTGGTGCCCCCCCCCCCCTCTCTGGGGCTTCATCTGTCTAGTCAGCTTCTGTGTGACTGTGCTGCATCAAGGAGCGTGCGCCCAGTGAGGCTCGTTTGCTGCTGGCTGGTGGTGCATCTAGCTGCGAGAGAAGATTATTGGGTTGTACAATGCAACTGCAAGAAGGGGCGTTGCTCGACGGTGAGGACGTGCCTGAGCTCATCAAGGAGCCTCCCATCAGGGTAGTGTGATATTTTCGGCTGCAAATTCTGACTGACGAACTTGTTGGTTCATTTACATATTATAAACGAGAGATAAAAGTCACCCAACCTGCTTTCAGACATGAACAATGGAAAATGTCTGAGAAATTGGACGTTTTCCTTTCATGTACGCAGTCTTTGTGCTAAGCTAACTGGCTGTAGCTACATATTTAACGGTCAGACAAGAGTGTTATCCTCTCAGGTAAGTCTCTGCATAAAAAGGGGAACTAGTGTACTTCCCCAAATGTTGACATACTAACTGCTTTAAAGGCTTGAATTGTGATTCAGTAGCTGACTGCTCCCATACTGTGTGGGTCTATCAGGTGAGATATTAGTGCTGCTCCTGGATCAGAAGCTCTTCATCAATACTTTATGACACAAAAAAAACGTTGAATGATGATGAAGATGATGATGATGATGATGATGATGATGATGATGATGATGATGATGATGATGATCTTTAAATGTAGAAATGAACTTGTTTGGCTCAGTTTGTGCTGTGATGCTCTGCACATTTGTATGATGGGTCGAACTGTTCCTGCTTGTCAAGATGCATTGTGGGAAGCAAAAAACATTGGGACAGCACTACAAAATTGTTTTCACACACAGCTGATGTGGTCGCTACATCTGCTAGCGGTTGGCAATTTAACTAATGCAGAAGACCTTCAAACGCACAATCTTGTCCCATATGGTCTACAGTGTTTTCTTTGGCACGTACAGAGTTTAAAGGTACAGTTCATCCCTGAAAAAGAAAATTCACTAATTATCCACTCACCGCTGTGTCGATGGACAGGTGGGGGGGGGGGGGGGGGGGGTTCAAGTGGAATATGGACATCGGGGCTTCCGGACACATTTTCAAATTTGGGTGAGCTATCCCTTTAAAGAGGTTAAATAACAAGTGATGCTTTAATTACAGTCTTCTTCCTCCTGATACACCCCCCCCCCCCCCCCCCTCTGGGTCCCTCGCTCCCTGTGGGAACAGTTGTCATGGTTTCTGTGGGCCTGGATGATATTCATGCAGGCTTCTTCTCTCAGCTGATGGTGACGTAGCCGCGCGCCTATAACCCAGCCTAGCTGTGTGTGTGTGTATGTGTGTGTGTGTGTGTGTGAGAGAGAGAGAGTGTGCAGGGCTGTGCAGGGCGCAACCATTTCACACCTCCTCCGTGTGAGGAGAAGAGGAAGAAGAGGAGGAAGATAAGGCCTGATATCAACGATCATTTCCCCGGGATGACAGTTCGCAGATAGATGACGGAGAGAAGAGGAGACGGAGCTGCTCCGGTGCGCAAACTCCAGCAGCCGGCAACTTAGACGCTTGACGCACAAGCTGCGCGCATTTTCCGATGTTGGGCAGAGGCTCGTGTTGATCAGGGTGTGCAGCTCGTGTCGGCTGGAGGAGCAGGAGCAGGAGCAGGAGCAGGAGCAGGAGCAGGAGCAGGAGCAGGAGCAGGAGCAGGAGCAGGAGCAGGAGCAGGAGCAGGAGCAGGAGCAGGAGCAGGAGCAGGAGACCGACACCATCATCCCATTCCCTGCGCCATGGCATTGGAGAGAGGCGGAGGAGGAGAGCGCTGATTCACGGCTTGCAGGAGGAGGGAGAGATCCACCGAATCCACCGAATCCAGCGAGGGTGCAACCTTAAAATACCAACCCCCTCCTCCTCCTCCTCCGCCTCCTCCTCCTCACCCTCTCTGCTCTCCTCCCTCCCTTCCTCCCCCCCTCGCCATTGACAGCTCTGCGACCCGGTCAGTCCGTCAGACAGGGAGGATCTGGGGAGGAGAGGCGCCGAGGCAGGAGAGGACGAAAAGCGATCACCTCTGCTCTTGGTCGGATCCCATCGCCGGTACCCAGCGGGCTCGGGGACGTGCCTCTCCTCGCGCACGAGGACGACAGAGCGGCGGCACCGGAGGGATATTTTTTTTATTTTTTGGGGGGGTGGGGGGGTGGGGAGCTCCCGTTGGACTGAGGAGAATCCACATCCCGAGAAAAACCCAATAAAAACACACAGGAGCCACAAAGTCCCGCGGAGCACGGATCCAGGTAATGAATCACGCATGATGCAAACTGCCTGACACGCAACCGCCCGCGCGTTCATGAGCGATGCAACCTGGAAAACACGCTCACACGTTTTTGTTTAATGTTGTTTGTAATTAAAACGCGATTTGATTCTTGCCGAGGACCGTCACTGGGCTCAGGCTTCACCCTGCACACCACCGCCCCCCCTCCACCATCCCCACCAACACCACCCATCACTGTGCAGATATGATCCATGGCACCGGGACTGAGATGGATTCGTTATACCGCCTAATGGGCGTGCCATTAAAATAATTGGCGCGTGTCAACGCAACTAACAGATACCGGTCGTTACAGCCTGTGCTTCTGCTGCTGATTGGCTGAGCGCGTCTACTTGGAACATACAGAGTCTTTAGGTTAAATATATTTCGTGCTTTTATTGTAGTTGGCCTCCCGTGACTGCTTCCTGTGGTCAACTCGTGGATTTATCGCCTATTAGACGATATAAGAAGCGTCTTTACGCACAGGCCTGCACACGCACCCTACATGTAAGTGAGTGGTGTGGGCCTATGGGTGCTCCAGCAGGGATCCCCCCCCCCCTCCCCTCAGGCACTGACTTCTGTACAGTGAGTGAAGCAGCCTTAAGATGATTAATAAGCAACAGCTGAGGCTCTGCTGAGTCCATGTTTACGCGCATCTCAAGTAGCCTCCTTAAACAGGAGCCTCGTCCCAAAATAGGGAGAGTGAAAGAGATCTGAGAACAGAGCAGCCGCCCACTGCTCCCACTAACTGTCCCTGCTGGGAGCACAGCCCAGGACACACACACGTACACACACACACACGGGGGTGATCCCATAAGGTTGCATTAAATCAGATATGAAGAACTTCCATGATGAAATCCACGATCTTAGAGGTGTGAGTCACTTGGAGGTGGACTGATTACGGCTGTTGATGATGTTTTAAGAGTTCTTTGATCCAGGAGATGATTCAAAATATCATCATCATTTCTCCAGAAGAGACATTCAGAGACTTTCAACTGCCCCAACTGCAAATCAGTCATCATCGTACTTCAGTTTAATATGACAAGAAGAATATTTCATTTTGAATCAGGAACTGGGACCAGAGAACTTGAAAAATCAAGCGTCATTATCGTCGCCTATAATTTCTGCAGACGTTTCATAATCGATTAATCTGCTCATCATATCACGATGTAAACTGCTTTATCTCTAAAAGACTGTAAAGTTTGCAGTATATATTTGTTAGCATCCTTTTATTTTGGCTAAATTCTTTATTTTGCTGAAGTTTATATTCACTAGAAACTCATCCTCCCAGGAAAAAGCTTGTAAGAAGGACTGAATTAACCTAACTTGACTTAAATTGAGCGAATAAATATCCTCTGATCGGCATCCTCATGCTTTTTCCCCTTGACAGGAATATCAATTTTGAGAAAAACGGAATTTATATATCTTAAAGTTAAAATCTTCAACACAATACTTGTAGGTTCAGTACAACATTTCTTTAAAGCCCCTTGTTCATGATTTTAATTGGGAAAATGTGATGACCTGGGAGATTCAGTATATTAATTGTGGCATCCTCAGCCGTCATCTGATGTTATCCAGTAAGAATATTGAGGTTGGTCCATTAAATCAAATATTCAGGATATTTGGTACTGGTGACTATCACCTCTTTGTCCTTTGGAAAAGAAGAAAAACTGTTTAAAAGTTGAGTAAATTGAGTTTAAATGAGTTCACCCTCCGCTGTTGTTGGTTGAAGAGGTCAGTGACGGATTTGTTTATATTACGTCAAAGCTCAACCCTCATTTACATAAGTCAGTTGGAATATGGCTCCTGAGTTCCTGAGCAGTCTTTACAGTTGATTTAAAAACCTTTTGGAAGCTTCATCTGAACAGTTTAAATCCCAGTGTGGGTCCATTCTATCTCCTCGTGTAGAGGGTTCATGGTTCTAATGGTGAAACATGTGGAGAAATCAGACTTTCACCCTCCACCACCAAACAGCTCCTAGTGCAATTTATGCTGAGATAGAAAATGAATGCTAAATCACTGTGAGGTCACTCACCTAAACACTGTGAGTGATTTAAAACGATCCTTTACATCACTGACTGAGATTATGTTTGTAGCTTTTAATTGATTTCTCTGTCAATCAATGAATAAATCAATCATTCACTCTCTATATGCTCTATAACCAGGATTTATATAATATTCCAGTTTTCTTTACTCGGTTTTATTTTTTAAAATGTTGTATAGTGTGTTTTGGGGTTTTGGATTGTGCTGTGAATTGTGGGTGTGGATTTTTTTAAGACGCAGGCTTTTACCAGTCCAGTGAAGGACTCTATGTAATTGCATTATACAAATTGAGGGCGCAGCATTTTGGAAGCTTCACTGAAGCTGGATTTATTCTGTGTTTGCGGGGTCCCTGTGTGGAGGCTGTAGATGACGTGCGTCCCTTCAAATACACGTGGGAACTATGGGGTCCATTAAGACACCAGGTGGGAACTGGGTTAGTCGTGTTGTCCCCAGTATGTTTCTTATGGCGGCACAGTTTGTTCAGGGTGATGGCTCTCTGTTGTCTTCGCAGTTATGAGACGGTAAAAGAGTTTTCTGAAACTAACATCAGTTCCTTTTCATCTCGAGGACAAAGAGTCCTAAATGTCAGATTTATTGCATCAAGTTCCGCAAACGTTTTTCCTGGGACACTGAGAAAAAATTAAAAAAACTGCCCTGATTCACAATGGCAGTAAAAGAAATTCTAAAATTCTATTGGTTATTCCCTGGCCCCATTATCTTCCACCTAGTGGTACCAGTTGGCTCAGTGCTTTTTATGTAAACCTGGTGAAAAAATGAGCAAACAAACCAACAGAGGGTTAAGACAACATCCGTGGAGGAGGTTATGAAAGAATGTAAACACGGTAACTGTTAACCCCTCGTGTGGAGGACTGATCCAGCTTCAGACGGTGTTTACACGTGTAAATAACCATGACCTGGATCTCGATGAACCACGTGAGGAAGGAAAAGGCATTTTGAAAGGTGTGGATCAAAGCATCACAGCACCTCCTCCCTTCAAAACATGCAGAGCTACTGCCATTATGTTGAAGTTGTTTATTTTCCTTGGTTATACGCGGTGCAGATTTATTTTGAGAATTGACCTTTCGTGCCATGATGATGAGGCACACACACGTTAACCTGATGCGACAGTGTCCAGTGAAAAATCTACTTTATTATCTTCCCAAAATGATTAGCTGTGCGCTGCGTAGAGCAAAGAAAAGATGAAATCAAAGGGTTTTTTTACTCATCAGGGACCAGGAGTGATATTTACAGGCTAACTGGGTCCAAGTGGGACTCTGGCCCTTGAATGAATCTGGCGACTGTCTTTGGCTTCTTTGTGTGTACACGAGCTGGTGTCAGCATCAGACGAGCCGAGCACATGGTCTTGTACGGGTCCGTGGAGCCGGTTGGCATCAGCAGCGTCCGCATATGGTTCAGCCCCCGAGATGAAAACATGTCCAATCAGTCACAGGCTGCGCTGCTTAGGTAATACCTTAGGAACAAAATACTTTATCTGGCAGTTGTTATGCTTTCTTGGAAATTTCTGATTGCCTATTAGTAGTATATAAATATAATTTCAATTAGTTCATGGAAGCTGTTATTGAGGTAATGTGAAATTATGGATTGGTTCACTGAAATAAGTTTGATGAACTTAAACAAAATAACTTTCATAGGTAACACACAAATTAACTGAGTTTAATCCACTTAAATTCAATAAGGTATATTCACACATAACTTTAATTTGAAACAACAATTGAAGTAAAGGTAGCGTGGTAGGTTATATTAGTAGTATCAGTAGTTTTTGTGAGGTAGTATGTTGCAAAATGAATTTGGTAATGACATTTATAACAGTAAAAGTTTGTACATGCACATCACATATCTTTAAGATCATTCAAACTGCTACTCAGGATAGTTCAATATATGTTTATTATCTGGAACGTATTTTCAGACACCTGGAAATGAACAACGAGCACATTAATTTGAAGTATGATTTCTTTCAGTTTGTGAGATGTGTGAATCTAGCAGGAACCAGCAGGAGGAACTTTCTCTCCCCGTCCAGTTACTGTTTGACCTCCTAAGTTCTCCGTGTCACTCCTTTAGTTTGCTCTGGGATTCGTGGGTATTTGGATTGTTTGCCATTTTGTTGTACCTCTGTTTCTCCAGAGCAGGTTGACGGAGAACATTTGGCTCTTTTTCATCACCTTCCATCCTCAGATAAAACAAATTCTATTAAGTTCCGACCCTGTCGCTCAGTTATCTGATGCCTGTGGTTTTTGTTTGTGCTCGGCTCTGGTGGTTCTCACAGGGCTCACGTAGCTGGCCCCTGTCCATATTAATGCCTCTGCTGACTCAGTTAAATTTAAGCGTCTTGTCTCTGGCTCTGCTGCCACTTGGGGTCGTCCCCGTTTTCATCCCCCAGATCAGCGTGATGCTCTGAAATCATCTTTTTAACATGTGAGGAATTTAACTTCACGCTGAGGGCATCCTATCCTCCATTTATATGTTATATTACCTCTATATTGGTCATTACATTATAATATATAAAGCCTGGGACGTTGATGGAAACCTTTTTAACGTCGGTGTGTGTTGACACTGCTGAGGCTCCAGAGACGATATTTAAATAGGTGTTAGTTCTTCAAGCAGCTCTTGTTTGACTATTCACACCTCAACTGAAAACACTGTCATATTTCAAATTGGCCACTGGTCCGTTTGGATGTGGGATATTATTTCCATAATGGTTATTTTAGGTCTTAAGAATACCCAAAAAACTGCTTCACACAGAATTTAATGGATGCTTTTATCCCAAGTGCCATGTGTGTGTATCCTGGATGGTAATCAACCTTTTAACCAGGAATCAGAACACCATAATCCACTTTGGGGCCAAAATGTAAGAACAATACACATTCTTCCTCTCAACAAAAGTAAAGGGAAACAAAGTGTGAGGGTAATAAAAGAAACGTCACCCTCCAGTGAATTCAGGACAGAGTGATTAACTCACACTGTCTGAAGAGATAATTTGAATTCAGACTTAACTGAGTGTGTGCCTCACAGGCCCCAAGGTGTGGTGGAGGCTGCAGAGTGGCCCGGCCCAATGTCATGAACCACTAAATAGTCAGACACCATTTAAAAAACAAGGAGCCTCAACAGTAAAACCCCTGAGTTACGCCGTCTAACTCTGAGCTGGTTAGAGTGTTTGTCATGCTCCTGCTGCCTTCGGCCCCAGCTGTTAACATCAAAAGAATTCTGAAGTCAAATCACATGAGATAAGTCGTGAGATGCTCGGCCGGAGCTTTTATGAATTTGAAAAACGTCTGCATCGATGTTGTAACGCTGCTCTCTCTTGCAGAAGTGGTTAAGTGTGCATTTAGGTTTCAGTATGAGACGAATGTGGACGGGACGTCTATCTCCTTTGTTTCAGTTTGGCCTCTTGACGGTCTCCTGCCTCTCCTCGGCTGATTTGTTTCTGCCAATGCGACATTTTGGACAGTGCTTAGTCTGGCAACATCACAGGCCTGCTGAGCGAGCTGTTTGGTTCCGAGCGGTGTGTTACCCCTGAGATTTGAGACAATCTCGCACATATCCACATCTTAAGTGAAAATAAACCTCATGATTGCAAATGAGCCCGCAGGCTACGATTTTATTAAACTAAAGTTATCTGCTTTGTGATAAACAGACCTGAAAAGTGTCAGAGAAGGTGGCCGGTTTGTATTCGATAAAACAAAAGCTCTCATGGCTCTGCTGTTTCTAAAGTAACAGGCAGGAACTGAAGGATGAGAGGGATCATTTCATTCTGTGCACTTATAGAAAACTGAGAATTTTTTTTTTGGCTTCTGACACAGTGTGTTTTTCCTGGGAAATTTAAACGCAGTCTTACACACTTGAAATGTGGGATTAAAACAATGTGATAATACCCTAAGGTTGGGTAACAATTCCATTATGTGATTGCGTTCATTAATGACTTATTATGTGACTAAATTAATGCATTGTACTCTGTGTTAATGAATAATGTATTAAGTCATATTTAACAAGCAATATATGCATTAATTGGGCTTATAAGAAAACATGGTACAGTTGTTTTATCACTGTTTTCCCCATCGGGCTGTTTTATAGTAAAGATGAAATATAACATTCACATCCTCTCTGTTGCTTCTGTCTGTTGTTTCAGGTGGTGGCTGGAGAGGCACACAGCCCAGTGCTGGATCCCAGGGGGACTGTCAGTGTTGTAAGGACCCTTGAGACGTAGGAGGGTGCATGGAGGGTTCAAGGCCCGTAAAGCCAGGGTCCTCGGCCTGCCTATGGCTGGGGCTGGTCTCGGTGGCTGTCGCCTTCCTTTGTGCAGAGGCAGAGACGACTCCCAGTCCTCCGATCAGCCCCAGCAATAGAACCTGCGGGGGGAACTCCAAGTGTCACGAGGGGATCATCCTGCCCATATGGCATCCAGAGGATCCCTCCATGGGGGACAAGATCGCACGGGTCATCGTGTATTTTGTGGCCATGATCTACATGTTTCTTGGAGTGTCAATCATCGCCGACCGCTTCATGGCAGCCATTGAGGTCATCACGTCCCAGGAGAGGGAAGTTGTCATCAAACGGCCGAACGGTGAGACGACCACCACTACAATCCGGGTGTGGAATGAAACAGTCTCCAACCTCACCCTCATGGCCTTAGGATCGTCCGCCCCTGAGATTATGCTCTCTGTCATTGAGGTGTGTGGACATAATTTCGAATCTGGCGAGCTCGGGCCGGCCACCATTGTTGGCAGCGCAGCGTTCAACATGTTTGTCATCATTGGCCTCTGTGTTTCCGTCATTCCCCAAGGAGAGGTACGCAAGGTCAAACACCTTCGGGTTTTCTTTGTCACTGCAGGCTGGAGTATCTTCGCTTACATCTGGCTCTACATGATACTGGCTGTGTTTTCTCCCAATGTAGTCCAGGTCTGGGAGGGTCTACTCACACTGGCTTTCTTCCCCATATGTGTACTCCTCGCCTGGGTGGCGGACAGACGACTGCTCTTCTTTAGGTTCATGCACAAGAAGTATCGCACTGACAAACACAGGGCGGTCATCATCGAGACGGAGGCCGAGCGCTCCAAGGGGATCGAGATGGACGGCAAGCTGGTCAACTCTCACTACATGGACGGGGGTGCGGTGAGCAATATGATCGGTTTGATTGAGGGTAAAGAGGTGGACGAGTCCCGGCGAGACATGATCCGCATCCTGAAAGATCTGAAGCAGAAGCACCCGGAGAAAGAGATGGATCAGCTGGTTGAGATGGCCAACTACTACGCTCTGTCGCACCAGCAGAAGAGCCGCGCCTTCTACCGCATCCAAGCCACACGTATGATGACAGGCGCCGGAAACATCCTGAAGAAACACGTCGCGGAACAGGCGAAGAAGTGCACCAGTGTGCAGGAGGTGCGCGTGGAGGAGCCAGACGAGTATGTGTCCCGGATCGCTTTCGACCCTGCCGTCTACCAGTGCCTCGAGAACTGTGGCGCCGCCATTCTGACCATCACCAGAAAGGGTGGCGACATCAACAAGACGATCTACGTGGATTACAAGACCGAGGACGGGTCAGCTAACGCTGGGGCCGACTACGAGTTCACAGAGGGCACAATGGTATTCAAACCAGGGGAGATGTTCAAGGAAATAAGCGTTGGCATCATAGACGACGACATCTTTGAAGAGGACGAGCACTTTTTTGTGCGCCTCGGTAATTTGCGTGTCCTGGAGACCGAGGACGAGCTGCTGTCCCCCAACAGTCTCCCCTACCCGAAGGCCATGCTGGGCTTCCCCACCGTGGCCACTGTGACCATCCTGGATGACGACCATTCGGGCATCTTCACCTTTGAGAGCAGCTCGGTGCACATCAGCGAAAGCGTCGGCATTATGGAACTGAAAGTGCTGAGGACCTCTGGAGCGAGGGGGACGATCATTGTGCCTTATCGCACCGTGGAGGGACTTGCCAAAGGAGGCGGCGAGGACTTCGAAGACACGTACGGGGAGCTGGAGTTCAAAAACGACGAGACGTGGTAAGACAGCATCTCTGTTTCTCTCATGGTTGAGGCTTTTCATCAAGGTGTTATTGTGGATTTATTGTGATGTTTTGTAATCACCCAAGGTTATTGAAATGAGTCATAAACTTTTTTTGCATTCCTGTTTACAATCCCATTGATATGTGTGTTTTGATTTAGCATCACAGTTTGGTGATGTAACCTCGTCAAGAAACAGTAGCTTCGGTACATATGATACGATCGTGAACTTCAAAGTGGTTCAGCTGAAGCAAACATGTTGTCGCCTTTGCTTCTTGACATTTAATTCATAACATAGTTTGGAAACCTGTTTGTGGGCTGTCAGCTTTTATCGCTCTTTGAATTTGAAATGCTCTCTCTCTCTCTCTCTCTCTCTCTCTCTCTCTCTCTCTCTCTCTCTCTCTCTCTCTCTCTCTCTTACACAGTCAGACAGTATATCTGAGCATGCCACTCTCTATCCCCTTGTTTTCCTGTCAAGAGATTCTGCATCAGAGTGCTTTGGTCGCATGTAACAGGGATTCCACTTTTGGGATTCGTCACACAAGCGTGGAGACAGGAAGTCCTTAACCAACCCTCTCCTACAATCCCTGCTGCTTTCGTGTCATTCTTTATTGCCGGCGTCTCATGTCTCCTTCAACTGAAATAAAGCTGAAGGGAAGAAACAGATACGCACAATATGAAAAAGGAGGGGGGATTACAACAGGCTCAGGTTTGTGCAATGGCCGTCTTGTACGTTAGTGGGTAGACTGGGTCAAAATGAGTTACGTGACTGGAGCTTTGACGCCTTTTGGGTGCAGCCGTGATTCCAAAGCTTGAGTAGTGGTGACGTTCTATAAAAATATGTGTATCATCCTCGTCAGCTGTACTATCTGTGAATGATACTACACCACAATAACAGCGGTCACAACTGAGTGGGCATGTTTTGTCAGTGTTGCCATAATATCAACCTTCTTACTGGTGTACCTGTAGCATTGAGGTCATGTATTGTACGATGCTACAGCCCACAGTCCCCTGAGTGGCAGCCGGTGCTCCAGGAGACCGGCATGTGTACATAACTGCTCCTCTTGAGGAATATTGATTTGTTTATCTCACACGTTGGCCCCGCAGACGCTAAATCAAAGTGTCATGTGTCTGTGACGTCCCCTTCCCCCACAGATCAGAGCCCCGCTCAGCGTGCCGTGGCTGGCTGGCAGGGTCTGTGCTGCAGGGTCTGTGCTGCAGGGTCTGTGCTGCAGGGTCTGTGCTGCTGGGCGAGTGTTCCTGAGGGCGAGTGCAGCCCAGGAGACTGGCAGCGGGGGAAAGAGTGTCTGGGTGATCAGCATGCTCTCGGGGCCCGGCTGAGCTCTCAGGGTTTTGTTTGATTTATATTTTGGGCTGGGCCTGAAGGCTGCCAGGGGAGTGGGGGGGGGGGGGGGGGGGGTGTTGCTGTGATGCTGTTGGCATTGTGAGGGAATACTGGTCTATCGATCCGTCCATTGTGTGGCACACGGTGCTGCTCTTACATTCCTGCGTCGCTCCGTGAGAGTGTGAGACTCCACGCACTGTGAATTGATCAAGTTGTGTAGATAGGTTTTCATCTGAATGACTGTACGGTCGAAGATTTATATCTGCAGATTCATTTATGAGAAATATAGATGGATAATGATCATAGCTTCGCCAAGGAGGTTATAATTCAACCACTCTCTGTTTGTTTATTTAGAAGGATTATGCAAATACCACTCAACAGATTTCAATGAAACCTAGAGGGGGGTAGGACATGGGCCAACACAGAACCTGTATGGATTTGGTTGATTCAAAATAATAGTATATAATAATATACGTTTTTATGGAACAGTGTGGATTCCGTCACAATCCATTTCAGAGAAGTGACAAAGTCTTCTCCCCAGGTAGCATAACTCCATCTCAGAAAACCCTCTATTATCTCAGTCGCTTAATTTCTACAAAAATATTGCTATTTATTGCCAGGTAACCAGTGCAGACTGGGAAAGTAAGTGGTACTGGACCAAGAAATGGTCTGGCACATCACCTGCAAAATGTTGAATGGTATATAATGTGTTTTAATTAGTATCTGGTAGTCTGGTATATTTTAAGATTGGAGTGAGCCAGGTTCGATGTTTCCCTCTGTTCCCAGTCTTTATGTTAAACTAACCATCTCCTGGCTGTGGCCTCATATCTAACAAACATCTTCTCATCCACTGGAAGTCAATTTCCTCAAATCATTCGATGTGAGGCCGACTTCTATTTGAGAGACAAACCTTTATTTTCATCTGGGGCTGTGGAGATTTATGATTTAATCAAAATGCTCCAGATTAATTGTTAGGTTGAGTCAAAGGTCGTAATGCCCGCCCTTTAATCCTTTTACCATCAACCACCATATTGTTGCTTTTAAATAAGTTGTAAATGCAAGGTTTGACATTTTCCTTGACATTGAGGAGAGGCCTTGTGCATACAAAGATATAATGATATGATTATGAAAGCACAGGGGCCGTCAGTGGAGCGCAAACCTCAGCCAAGGGCCAACAGTACCCTTGTGAAGCTACATCTGAATTCACTGGATTTCTATTTGGATCTGCACCAAATTTCACAAACTCATAGATATCAGTCGCCTAAATATGCTGGATTTTTCAGATTGATAAATCAAATTCTATGAGTTATTCCCTAAAAAAACGCCCACCCCTTCACAAGAATTTATGGAAATCGAGTGCTACTTGGCGGAAGTTAAATAAAAAGAATAATATTCACCATCTGAACTAATGTTGAATAAATAGTCCTTTCCTAATGTACAGTTTTATTGTCCACATTGACAGACGTGGGTTTAAAATAAACAAGATGGCGTTTTTACTGCCAAAAGAGACGGCACAAGAAGATATGATATATTATTATTATTGTAAATATTAAACTAACATTACGCAGTCAGTGGGGATTAATCTCTCGCTGTAGAGTAATGATAACTGTTCTATTATTACTCAGAACACACAGGACATTATTCAGTTAACAATGCCAAATGTTCGTATGCATGAACACGCTCTCATATAATTATGAAAATCTTTCCTTCAACCTTCAGAGACTTCTGGATCTTTTGCAGAAAGGGCCGACTGCTGCCACAGAAGTCCCAACAAATCTCCCGGAATTTCCATAATTACACCCAGATAGTGATGAATTAGAATCTGTGTGCATCCATAAGGAAGACAAAGAGGAGCAGTGGAAGTGACAGCTTCATCCAGAAGCATGCAGGAAGATTCATGAGAGCATTTCCATACACAAAGCAAAGGGGGTGAATGTGTGGAATATTCACTAAAGGCATAATTACAATGATGTTTCTTCCACTGCCTTGAAAGCTCTCCTCAGGTCGTTTATTGCACTCATGACATGAAATATACAGATTCCTTTTGCCTCCACTGCCTTCACTTTCATAATCAACCAATGGCATGCATGGAAATCGACAATGAAAATGTTTGTTTCCCTTTTGCACAGAAATTTGCAGGATTTCCTTCTTGGCACGTGGATAAATCTGATTTGCTGCTTATTCAACTGTGACAATGGAAATGAATCCCTGTCTAAAGGGCAAGGGATCTTTATTTTATTCATATTTCATTCAATGTGCTTTGGGACAATTAGTCCACGAGACGCTTGGGCTCTCATGCTCTTCCTTTCTTTCTGCCCGTGTTCTATGAGGCATTGACTCTCAATCTCCTTTGACACACTTTGGGCCCATTGTTTTCAACCAGAGTGGAAATTTATTACATTCCTAATCTGGAGCTCTGGAACACATCCCTCCAATTCTTACCCAGACAATAGTTCTCAGCACGGAGGATGGAGTTTAATAGTTTTCTGGTGGGAAACGCTTCTGCACCTCGTCCACAAGCTTCTTCAGTGTATGTTCACTATGGCAGCAAACTTAGAAAATGAATCCTAAGGGGTTAAATCTTGAGGTGGTATAGATCGATGGTTTTGGCTTGTGACACTTAAAATGAGCTGATGTGCATTTACATTTGAATTTATTCATTTAGCAGATGCTTCTGTCCAAACATTGTGAAAACCAAGTCAGAGGTGTTGGTCTCAGTGTGGACATGAGAGCAGGGCTGTGAGATACGTTGCATTTAGTGTGTTTATTGTTTTTTAATTAATCAATTTATGATTTTTAATACAACATGGAAACAAGGTCACATCTTCAGATGGCTTGTTTCATTCAATAAGTCCAGAAACCATATTTATCTATTTTAATAAAAAAGAGTAAGCAGTCATAGTAATGTAGTTTGAGCTGAAATATCAAAATGAATCGCCGGAAATGGCTGTTTAATTTTTCCTTTCGATCAACTGTTTCAGCACATAACAAAAATGTTTCCCTGGAAGTATTAATTGACCGATTTACCATTTGACCAACTTAAATTGATTGTTTTGAGGCATTTTTAAAGAAACAAATATGACATTGATGTCTTGTTTCAACTTCTCCAATGTGACTAATTGGTGTAGTGGTTTCCTTGTACAAATATCTGTAAGTATAATGGTCAGGAACCAGTGGTATATGCTCACTTTGCTGCTGAGCATATTAAACAGATAAAGGTGTCGGTCTTCTGCTTCCTTCGACCCAGTGAAGGTTCCACAGCTGTGAGGTGCAGAAGCTCGGTCTCCGGAGAGCTGCATGTTTAACTAGGCACTGATGGATTCATAAACAAATGGATGGTGTTCAGCGGACGGACCAGAATCAGCCAAAGTAATTGCCACTGTGGTCACGCTGTATGAGCACGGCTCTCCCGCTTGTAAACCCGCCTCGTATTTTCATATAAATAACATCGTGCACGGGGTGATGCTCATAAGATGCCCTGTCCCCCCCCCCCCATCTGCCCCACCTCCTCCAGTACGTGCACGCACCTCATCCAACCCTCGTTGCTTAATATCTCAGGAACGTGTAGCTGTCACCACTCCGGGCGTCATGACTGACAGAACACATGTCCTCGCTGATCCTCGTCCTGCTGACTGCTCAGCTTTCCCCCCCAGCCAGCACTTTCTCAGGCATCCTGGAATAGACCCAGTAGGTTTCCCTTACCAACCCCCCCATCACACCACCAGGATCATCTCCAGCGTCAGCTAATCATATTCATGTACTTTTGTTGTGTTTTATTCATGCTAGCCTCATAATTTCTGTTCTGGCAATAAGCGGAATGTGTCTTTGTATTCTCACCGTGCCGCGAGGTGCAGTAACACTTTTATATTCTCTGGTGATGTAGTGAAGTTTGTAGTATTTGTTGTGTTTGTGCTTTATTACGGCTTGTGTCCAGCTAGAGGTGAACCCCTGCTTGTAAACAAAAAAAGCACAGACTCGCTTGTGGCAGATTTTCTGGTCGGTTCGGGTTTTAGAGTTCGGGAGATGAAGGCTCAGGAAAAAAATTGAATTCCATTATTTGTAACCAAATCAAAGCACGAGGGACTTGTTCCAGAAAGCAGGATCAAGATATTATTATTCTGGAGGTGTAGCAGGTGGGATAATGGAATGTTATGGTGAAGCAGCTTCTAACCAAAGCTTTTTAAATGCTACCAAAACAGTTTAAGGCTTAAAGCTCTGCTGCCTTTACATGTGAAAATAGCTACGTAACCGTCACTGACCACATACTTGGATCCGTCCTTAACGTTGGCACAAATCCTCTGTTTTGGAGTGAACACATTCCTTTAGAAGCACCGGGGATAAAACGGCCTGTGCAAAACGCTAACACACCTTCACACGTTCAGGTGGAAGATTCATGGGAACATTTATCTTTTCAAACTTAATGTCGCTTTTGCACTTTTGCTGGTGCTCACACACACACACACACACACACACACTCACTCACACACACACAAACACACACTCACAGAAGCACTAACTCACACACAGGTTGAGTGGCAATAAATATGCCGGCCCTGTGTTCGTTCCTCCCAGTTGGGGAATGCAATTAAGTTAAAGCTTATTTATAACACAATTCAGTGAGGGGCGTGTCCCCGGCCCAGCGCCCCCCCCCCCCCCCCCCCCCCCACACCACCCTTGAGTGTTTGTGTGTAAATCTGACGGAGGATCATATATTCAGGTTCCCAAAACTTCTGACAGTCTCTCAGGCTTAATAGAGTTAGGATGGAGGTAAGTGCATCACTTTTACACATTTGAGTGTCAAAGTGTTTTCAGCTACAATCTTTTGGCAAATAAACAACACGCGGCTGTTATTCGGTTTCGTGAATGGAAAAGATGATGCCTGCGTTTGCTGAGTGATTCACGGGGCAAACTTTAATATTCTGAGTGCTTGGAAGGAGATGTTATATACACAAACACTAAATATAAGCATTTTAAGTATTTATCTTTAATTATAATTAGGCAATTCAACTATTTATACGGTGTTCCTTTTAAAGTTAGCCATATTCTTTGAGGATTGTAAAGCTGAATATCAATGAATGTGTAATAAAAGCATTCGTGTGAGATTGTTTTA
Organism: Platichthys flesus; assembly: GCF_949316205.1. Taxonomy (NCBI): domain Eukaryota; kingdom Metazoa; phylum Chordata; class Actinopteri; order Pleuronectiformes; family Pleuronectidae; genus Platichthys; species Platichthys flesus. The sequence goes on from NC_084954.1 coordinate 3,830,137, forward strand.
AAGTTAAAGTAACAAAACAAATATTTCAATCACTTCCCTCTAATAGTATCTGGCCAAATACTTTCCATAGCATATTATTAGCCGAAGTCACAAGGACAAGAGATATTGTCATTGGTCAGGAGTTCTGTTCATGGTCCCCAGAGGACGAGCTGTGATTCTGACTGAGGTGCCGACCTCTCGTCTTCTCCTCTCGTGACCCCCACCAGGTCGATATTTGTGGATTTGACTGGATTGCCAAAGAAAGTGGGTTTCACGTTCTGAAACCTGACTTTGCTGTGGTGTCGGATGTGCGTCTTTAATTAGTTTGCGAGTCGACGGCTCGTGTCCTCTTATCGCTGCCTTCAGTCATATCTGACGTGCTGCAAATAGGAACTGCCTGCCGGGAGACACCCTTCATGTCGGCCTCCTAGAGGTGACAAGTGGGACATGGGAACTTTTTTATTGGCTGTGATATCAAGAGCTCGACATCATGGAATGTGGAATGTGTGTCTAGAGAAATAGTGAAGCATGGAAAAGAAATCATCAAATTAAATAAAAAACATTAAAAGTTTTTATTCTACGAGGCCTTCTGCTGATTTTACTCATGTCGCAGCTTTTAAAAGACAGATGTTGCCGTGTGTCTTCAGGGTTTGTCTCATTTAGCTGTAAATATTTAATAGTGTGCTTCCATTTCCCAGTTCGACCTACTGGGGCTAACAAAGTGTGCTTTTCAGTTGCATCATGGGAAATGTAGGATCCAGCGTTATGCTACTTTGATTTTGGCCTTTTTTTAAAGTCCCAAACTTCACTCCAATACCATTTTTCCAAAACTAAGGCACAAGGAAACAAAAATGAAACAAACAATGATAAAAGCAATTTTTAAAAGACCCTTTATTAACCCTCCAAAATGCCCCCCCCCCCCCTTGCCCCTGCCCCTGCCCCTGCTTCCATATCCAGCATCTGCATACTTTGATAAAGGTCAGAGTCGCTCCACATGCAGCAGCTTCCTCTTTGCACAGCGCAGCAGCAATAGGACCAGTAATCGATACAGAGAGAGGAGCTAAGGTTGCACCCAGCTCAGTGACAGAGGAGCAGGAGGTGCAGGAGATCAGGGGCTGCAGGAGGTGCAGGATATATAAGAAGCATATGAAAGGTTGAGTCGTGCGTTTCCTGATTTTCAGATGTAGAGTGGTGATTTGACTTGTTTGAATTTTCTTTAAAATACCTTTCCCATAAATTTGAGTTTTTACTTAACATACAACTCAAAGAAAACAATGAAATCCTTGATTTTTAAGATAATAGAACCAGATTAAGTTGATAGTTTGTTTTTTAAAGGATCCATTTATCAAAATAGCTGCATTGTAAATGGCTTTTGTTGTTTCAGCTATAAATTGATGATGAAATTAGCAAAGGAGCGATGATGAAGAAGTTTGGATTTTGACTCTCGGCCCTATCTTGTCTTTTAGATAGAAAACAGCTTTTCCCCTCTTCTTTTAGATGTTGTGCACTCGAGTCAGATATGTTTTTTCTCAGGCTTGTAGCCGCCTCCCTTCCTCCCCACGACCCCTCCATCCCTCATCCCTGCAGTTGTTCTATTTCCTCCAAACACATTGAGCCTTTACTCGATGTGACCTGCCTCCAGTTCTCCTCTCCTCTCCTCTCTGTGCCGAGCCGGACCAGCTTGCTCCGCTAGCAGCTCAGGGGACCTCCTTCAGGGGGAACTCTCTCCTCCACATCGTTCCCACGGTGCTGCAGCAGAAAATGCCCCAGAATGCATCAGTAGTTCCTCGCTCGACCCTTTCCTACTCCACTCCTAAACACCAACCTCCCCCTCCACCCTTCATCCCCTCTCCCATGCCTCGTCTTCCTCCAGCCACCATGCATGTGTCAGCTGTTTTAAACAAACCTTCCATTTGTGTTTTGAAGCTGAATTAAGTTGGGCACTGCCCCTCGCTTTGCAAGAGTATGATATTAAATGCGACTTTATTTACAGTTTTTATATTTAGACTGAAAGATTGTAGCCTGTGATTATGACCTCTGCTGTTTTTCATCTCTTTATTTGTCTGTTGTTTGCAGGATTATGCAAAAACTAGAGATGGAGATTACATGAAACTTGGTGGAAGGATGTTGTATGATTAGGGAAAGAGGACATTACATTTTGGCTCAGCATCAGGGGGCGGAGTCAGGAATCATTTTCCAACTTTCTTTACACTGTGAGATTTGAGTTCTGCAACATTGGTGAAGATTTCTCAGAGATTTGGATCTTGATGAAAACAAGACATAGGGATATTTATCTGCAGATCCAATTCAAAATCCAGATCTAGTGACTTAATATGTTGTTGAATTTAAATACTGTCCTAGTAATTATGACTAGTTATGACTAGTAAGTCCAAAAAACTAGTTAAATGCTGCAGACTGGAATCCAAGTACACTGTTTTTAATTTCTGCACTTTTTACTTCAGACATTTCTTCTCAGCATCAAAATTCAAAGGTTAACAATCATTTGGAGAAATGGATTTGCTCCTTGGCTCAGATACATATCTGCTGAGCTGCCTCTCTGATCTTAAAAGCCAGTTGCTGACTCTAGAGACGCTTTGATGAGCCTGTGTGATGGCTCGCCTTCAGAAGAGCGACGGCACCACAGAGTGCAGAGGAGTCTCGGTGCAGGAACCGTTGTGATCAGTTGAAGGAAACGTTATTCTACATCGCTCCTCCATCATGGACAGCTTGTTTATTCTGCTCCCTCTGTCTCGGCTTCGCCTCCCTGAGGAAAAACGGTCCGACCCCTGAGGCACACGACTCTCTCCCCGGGGCCTTGAGGACAGGGTTGAAGAAGGGACGCTCGACACATATCGGATACTCGTGTGTGTTTGTGTGTGTGGTTGTGTTATTTCTCCTTGAAGAGAGGAGGATTTGTTTTATAATCCTCCCTGTTTATACTACTTGTACGAGGCAGATTAACAGGTATTCAGTGACTCAGGCTCTGCAGCCGGGGGAAAGGTTACTCTTAGGCTCCTCCAAACTCTCCTGCATGATGATATCTACATCAAACACCCGGAACAGTGGTTGCACAAGGACGCCTCCTTCAGCTCCCACTGTTACAGATCGTGGCTGGAGAAGTTGAGCTCCGGATGATGTTCACCGTGTCCCGACAGGAAGCAGAGGCCGGAGGGAGGCCGACACAAGCTGGAGGTTAAGGTTTCCAGATCCAGATTCTGATCCAGTCTCGTCTGTTCTGGTTCCTCATTGATACAGTTTGCTGGATTTCATTTGTCGTGCTTGTTGCTTCTGATGTCAGTTTCATCACATGTAGAGATTTTTTATTATTTTAAGCATCTTTAGCCATTGTTCGGAAAACTGTCATAGCATCAGACATCAGAAGACGCCTCAGCCTGTGATGACCTGTGGTGAATGGAAGGTCGTCAGCTCCACATTCATCAGTGTTTGAATGATCAATCATTTCAGTGGTAATTTCGTCGCTACTTTAAAAATGTTTTCATTTCATTTGGGATGTTATAACATTTTTTATCAGAAAGGAATCCAAAACCTCCGAATTTGACATTTTACTTGCAAATGGGTAACATTGATCCAGACCCATTCTCGACCCGTGAACTGTAGGTGTCCAAGCTCAGCCCACAGGAAGCTCAGTCACGCCAGAGACATTCGGTAATCAAAGTGGAGGGGGGGGGGGGGGCAGGATGACCGCGGAGGGTCAACTTGGCAAACAAATGTGTGTGTGCGGCCCCTCTGGGGTCCAGAGATGGGAGGAGCTGTCACGTTGAGGGAGCTGGCAAAAGATGAAGAGGTTACGCTGCTGGGATCACAGCTCCACCAACGCCTGCAGGACCTCCTTCACTCAACCTCATCTCCTCCTCTATCTCCCCTTTCATTTCCCTCTCCTTTTATTCTCTCCGTGTTCTTTTGTCTCCTATCGTGTTGTGGGCTCTTGTTCTTGGCTCCCTCGTGCTCTCTTCACCCCCCCGTCACATCTTCCTCTTGGTTTCATCTGTCCCTGCCTATTTTCAAGCCAATCTTTCTCTATCTCTTTCTCTCCTCCCTCCCTCCTCCCTCCTCCCTCCTCCCTCCTCCTCTGCATCTCAGTGTTAATTTCTTTTCATTTGAATTGTTCTAATTCCATTTCATTTCATTCCCCCACCATCGTTCATATTTATTATTTAAGCCCTCAGCCGTGCCTCCGTACGTGCCCTCCCCTCTTTATAGATGTTGGCCTACTTCTGTCTCAACCTGTAATTGTGCCTTGGATTGAGGGCTGCTCACAAGTCTGTACCCACGTCTATCAGAGTGTCAGAGCACAGCAGTGGTGGCGTCGCACTTGTGGGTTCAAGCTTATGCACGTTTACCAAAATGCATAATTCCATGATTGTTGTGGGATGTATATTTAGCTGAATATTACTGAGGAGGCCCTTGTGTATTTTGCCGTGACAGTGACGGGGAGAAAATATTGTTAGCGATGAAACTAATAATTATTTCTCATCACCCCATAATTTGTGATTATTTGCCATTTTTAAAGCCATTTCAACAACATATAAAACAGAAACGCTGAAAATCTGTCTTAGGTGTAATTCACATTTTGTCTCCTCTGAACTCATGCTCCTCTGAAGGCTTATTTTTTGTAATTCTGCTCACACTCAATGTAAAAGGAAATAAAGCTGATGACACGTGAGGTGCCGGCGTACAGCTCCAGATGGTACAGGCTGTTCCTACACTATACATGTGCATAATATCTTTGAGCAGAAAAGTATTTATAGGGAATAAAACCTCTCCACCCATGAGGACCAACGTAAAGGGAAATGAGAGGGTTGTCATTTCTGGATGTAAACTCCAGAAAATACATTTGCCTTCTTGCCACAGTGGTGTGGCACCTGTCATGTTAGATTTCATCCAACCCCGGTTGTAGCGGGCGCTCCTCAACAAGCCACCAACCGAGGCAGCAAGGGGACAGCGGGGGGGGGGGGGGGGGGGGGGAGCAGGACGAGATGCAGACGGATAACGAAGGAATGGAGGCAGATGAAGAGAGAGAGAGAGAGAGGGTGAGGCGGAGATGACATCAGCAGGAACAAGGTGCAGAGAGATAATGATGGAGACAAAATGAGAGGCAGGGGCAAACAGATGGAGAGAGAAAAGACGGACAGGAGCAAATGAGAGGAAAACAGCGAGTGAGGGAGAAATGGAGGAAGCGGATAAAGAGAGGGATGGAAAACAAGAGGAAGCGAGAGAATCAGAAATGAGAGAGAAAATGTGCCCCCCCCCCAGGTTTGTGTGTTGGCAGATTAGATGTGGCTTGACCAGGTGTGTGGGGGGGGAGGAGGAGGAGGGGGGAAGCTCTGATTATTGTGGCCAACAGCATGAAAGTCCTGTTGTTGTGAAGATCAGCGAGATAAAGTGGTAGATTGGTTGTAAATCCAAAAATAGCCACAAAATGAACAACCTGCGCATAAAAAAGAGACATTTAACCTCATCTGTCCTTTTTTAGACTCTCAGAGAAGAAGGAGTTTCGCTTTTGAACTTATTATTGCACCTCAAGCCAATTTGTGTTGATGGAAGATTAATTCAGTCTTTGGGTGACGAAGATAAAAACACGTTTATGCTCCGTTTGCATGTTTATACTTTACATTTATATTAACAGGTCACCTACACCTCACCCGCTCTCCTGGCTGCAGCCCTATTATATGTAAAATGCACCCCCCTGCAATAAGGTGATTTATTTAAACTATCGACGCTCTGCCCTCTCGTCTGTGCAGCGCTGGCAAAAAATCTGCTGTTACTGCACATGCCTGAAGTATCAACCGCCATTGACACTTATTTTAAATGGATTACAACCAGCTGACAGAAGTTTATAGGTTTAAGTTATTGGGAGACTAAAGATTGATCATAGGAACCCAACCCTGTCTCTTTGGTATATTCAGTCGTGATGTTTCACCAAAACTAAACTTGCAAATGTTGTTGTTCGACTTAGAAATTGTAGAAATGAGAACAAAGAAATTGGGGAATTTTTTTATGAAAACAATACCTCAATATAATATATGTTTCTTCTTCCCTCTTATCTCACATGAGCTGTTGTTTAGAAACATGTCGGGAAGGTTTTACTTTGTCTGGATGTGAGACCCACTGTCGCCTCCTTTCTCCTGAACACGCGCTTCCATAAAACAAACGCTTCCTATTGAAGTGTATACAGGACCGTACCAATGTGGGTGGCGGGGTAGAGCCGGGTCTCTGAGGGCAGAACGAGACGGGCAGCACGTGTTCCTTCTTCTTTTTGAGAGAGAAGGCAGTGAGGCTGTCCACAGGCCTAATTAAAACTCCCAATGCTATGAAAAAGATTTTTTTTCCTTTTATGTAGCCTTTTGCTAGTTTTAAGCTTTTTTTTTAGCTCGTTTCCAGAAATTGTTTTGCTATTTTTAAGGTAGTTTTAGTTTTAGACCATATAGACACTTTAAAAATCAACTTATCATCACATTAGCATTTATTTGTCAGTTTGACATTTTGGGAAGTGAACACATTTCATGTTTAACGACTGAGTTCACCAGATTCGTGTCTGGCCATTAATTATGCTGCAGCTGAAATACAGCTAGCGTAGCTTAGCACAAAGACTGGTACGAGGGGGGAACCGTTAGCCTTGCATGGATCTTTTAAGCATTAGAGTTGCTGGAAGGTACATTTAGTGATTTAGGAAGAAGCTGCGGGCTGTAGCGTCTTCTTAAGTGAAATTAGCTTTGTCAGTATTCTCATGTAACTCCAACAGAAAGAAAAGTCTGTGCTTATTAAATATTAGAATAAAGGATCTATTCCTCCAATGTGAATCTTAACTTTAAAGGTTACGTATGAAGTAAAACAAAGACACAGATCTTTGACAGACATTTACTGAATATTTTATTTACAACTTTAGGAGCTTTTGATCTGATGGTAATTAACTTCCTGAACTGAAATCTTCTAACCCAATTCTTTTCGAAAAAATGGATTCTGTCATATCCTATTAATTTTTACATAATAAACCGGCATACAAAATCGCTTTTTTTGTTAAATTAAATCTGTGAGACTTTTTCCTGTCTGTTACTTTGGACCGAACAGTTTTTTTCACACCTATGATTAAAAACAAAGTGAGTAGAAATGAGGCAGGCATCTTCACAATGTAGTCCCCCCCCCCCCCCCCTTCATTGCTCTGGTTTGCCAGCATCAGAAACAATCCGAGTTGTTTTTCATCTTTCGTCTCGTGAAATCCTGTCCCTTTGACATCCTCGGAATTGCTCCACTTCCTTTTGCCACCATTTGTGAAACTGTTAATTGACCAATTACTGTGCTGATGATCTGTCACCGTTACCAGTTGTAATGCTATCCAGATTTTTTTCTAAGTTTAAAGTGACGTGTTTCCTCATTCGAGCGAGCCGCCGAGCCGACTCTCACAAGGTAATTTGCCGTCAAGATAAAGGCAGGAGCTGACTCGTTTTTTATTCCTCTGATGTTTGAAGTTTGGCCTGTTGCTGAGTCGGCCTTGATTAAAGAGCGAGTGCAGGAGTGTGGATGGAAGTGTGTGTGTGCTTGAGACAGCTGAAGTGGAGGTGCTCCTCCACTGATGGGTCCCGGTTAAACATGGTCTATCTGCAGGAAGCAGCAACCCGCATGGCAGCTCCGGCTAATGGGAATCTGCTGCCTGTCATCTACAGCCGGGGCCATTTCATCAGAATGTCAATAAGGGGGTGAAAAAAAAAAAGAAAAAGAAAAGTGGTATAGAATTTCTCTGGCCTGCTGATGAATACAGCAACGGTCAGAGCAGAAGGAGAACAGAACAAATGTGGCGCCCGAAGGGGAAGGAAGGCCGACTCCGACTTGGGGGAGATATAGATTGATGAGGGATTGTTCGCTGGGAATGAGATTTCATTAGAAGCTGTAGGTTTTCTCCCGCCAGCTGCAGGTATATGGAACAGAGCTGTGTCACAAAAGCAGTAATACAACCCACACACACACACACACAAACAAACACACACACACACACACACTCATACACACTCACACCCCTGATGTTTACCATTCAGATGCGACGACAGGGTTTGTCCAAGGCTGCGCAGGTAACTCAGATGTGTGTGTGTGTGTGTGTGTGTGTGTGTGTGTGTGTGTGTGTGTGTGTGTGTGTGTGTGTGTGTGTGTGTGTGTGTGTGACAGCTGATTTTTTGCCTATGACTAATAGATAAAAGCCCTGGAAGAACTGCAGCTGAATAATTGAGGTATTATGTAACGGTAATTGTGGCCCATAAATAGGGATTCACCTTTGGCAGAGCACAGACTGAACAAACTGTTCACTTCTCATCTCTCTCTCTCTCTCTCTCTCTCTCTCTCTCTCTCTCTCTCTCTCTCTCTCTCTCTCTCTCTTTCTCATCTCTCTCTCTCTCTCTCTCTCTCTCTCTCTCTCTCTCTCTTTTGGGTTAGACTCTCCGTCTCTCCTTCATCTCCTCTTCATGTCTCCCTGCCCGTGTTTTAATGTCTTTCAGGTGTTTTTTTTTCTTCCTGTCTCAGTCTTTGTCAGTTTCACACACTGAGCAGTGACAGTTTCAAAGCGGTGCCTCGTGGAGGAGCCGGTATCGAACGGGCGTCTCGGTGAGATCGGTTGCTTTAATTGCTGTCAGCGTCGGGACGGGAGTGGCAGCGAGCGGCTGAAAGGTTTCACTCCAAAGCGCCGTGTCGCTGAAATGACAGAAAGGTCTGAGCAGACACGTTTGGAAGCAACAGGAGGAGTGAACTTTAACATTAAACGGTGGATTCACCCACGTTGTAGAGAGGTGTGGTTTTATTTACCCTGGTTTTGAGCCACTTCAGTCTGTCTCACACCTGTCAGGTTCTCTGTTTGCACACAGCACAATGTTTACATGATGCCATTAGTCATTTTCAAAATGTCCCCGGTTTGAGGCGGAGGTAAACAACGAGCGGGTTTATCGTGGATTTGAATGACAGACTCCACCAGCAGAGTGTACCGCCGACTAATTAAGCTAATGTTTGCTCCATTAGTGAGTTGGAAAAGCTTTTCTCTGTGACTTTTTACATTTCCAGCTGTGAAGAAAAATAATAGGCAAGGAGGTTTTTCGGAAATAGGACGAACACCATGTGGAGAAAATAACGTCTCTGATTAAGAGTGTGGATTAATGGAATCTAATGAAGACCAGAACAGAGCTTCTATCATCACAGTCTGATATATCTGGCTAATCGTTCCCAGTGTAACCCGGGGTTAGGTTAGTCCAAATATCCTGGATATAAACGCTGCCATCTTGAGCAATTGAAGCCAGAGTCTGTGGGAATGGAGCTGGGGTGGGTGGATTCAGTTTCAACTGTCAATCATCCAGTTTAAATAGCATCAAATATGTAATTAAAACTAAACATACCCCAACATTTATAAAAACTGCACTTAGGAAGATAGAAACACACAAATTTGAATTTTAAGTTTGGTCCATGTCCCATTCACTAACATGGAGGAGGTGGGGTTTATGATCTATACTGCAGCGAGCCACCAGGGGGTGATCGAGATGATCTGGCCTCTCTCCTGGTCAGTGTGTGTGTGTGTATGACCGGCGGCCTGACGGGTCACTGGGTCTTATCATCATGTCCCACTCTGTGTGGCAGCGACAAGGCCGTGACGAATGTCTGTCTCGTCTCAGTGAGATGTGACTGGTAGGGGGGGGGCAGTAATGATTTAATCACGGTATAATGGATGGACGACATCACTCAGACCTGGATCAGTGCAGGTGTTTGCCACCCTGACGACGCTCCGGCTGATGAATCTCACTGTCACGGCTGAAAGTGATGCTGTGGTTTAATCTTCACTGGGAACTGCAAACACAAGTTATTTCTTTTTTTGGGGACTTGTCATCCATTCATCTCCGGCCACAGATGCATGACAATTAGCTGGAGTGTTCATCGCAGGAGGCACTTTGCTTTTTGGAGTTTGGCTAATACACTTTGGCTCAGGTTTAGTAAGTAATCTGACAGTTTCAAAAATAGGAAAAAATACCAATCACAGTTTTCGAGAAACCAAAGTGACGTCATTAAATCTTTATTTGTTCGACCATCAGCGTAGAAACCCAAGATCAGAAAATTGTCACATTTGAGAAACTGGTTTCAGACAATATTTAATAGTTCTACCTGACAAAAGGCAATGAATTCATATATTATACTGTAGCCGTAGATTTACTTTGTTGATTTTATGTTGAATTAATTAATTCATAGTCTTAAGAGGTGATTTAGAGTCGGTTAAATATAGTCTTGTAAAGTAGTAGTAACTTACATTTTGATTAACTGTTAACTGCCTGACACAAAAACAAAAACAAAAGACTGATGTCAATTTTGAGAATTCAGTATGACTGATGGAACCATTGTTTATTTATGGTTTGAATTTTTTTTTCCTTCTTCTTAAATCAAGAACTCCGCCGCCTTTCAAACTAAAATGATATTTATATCATGATTTATATCAAAATGATATTTATATCATTTTAGTTGTCCTACAATACCTGAAACTGAAAGATAAACGTGTGAAAAGTTGTTAAAACCATGAAGCTGTGACCTCAGAGAACTTGAGTGAAGTCCTTTGTAAACTCAATTATTCGAGCACCTTTCATTTTGAATTAAAGAACGTAATTTGAATTTATTTATTCATGGTTATTTATTTACCACCTAAGCCTCATTTTTGGCTCCCATAGTGTTTTTAAAGCTCATTCACGGACTGAGTTGAATTCTCTCCTCAAACGTCTTGTTATAAAACCTCCTGCATCAAAAACAACAACTAGAGTATAACACACATTCCTTCGTCATATTTCATTTCTCTGAACACCCACTCTCTCTCTCTCTCTCTCTCTCTCGCTCTCTCTCTCTCTGTCACACACAGGGAAAAACAAAGAGAATGAAACAAACATGTGAGGCTGACAGTTAATTCTCACGAGCCACAAAGTCCTGTCGGATAAAAATGACTGGAGAATGAAAGTGTGTGAAGGGCTCTCTGTGCCAGGGTCCAGTCTTTGAACGTGGCTCTAATTGGAGAGCTCGACGTAAAGCGAGGGAACGACGAGGGAGACTCTCGCCTCTTGATCCGGTTGGGAGACGGGCTTGTGTGACACAGGGGGGGGGGGGGGGGGGGGAACACAGCGAGAGAGAGAGAGAGAGAGAGAGAGAGAGAGGAATGCAAATATATGTGAAGTGAAAGACACACACAGGGAAGTGGCTTTGATTGGTAACAGGAGATGATTACTATGTGGTTACGGCTCCTGTAGAAGCTCTGTTGGAAGACGATACAGTGTGAATACCCACTGTACGGATATTTAGATGCACATACACTGGTTAAATATATAAACGTGTATGTGCTGAGTGAGTCCACAGGCTTTGCACGTTCCACAAGCGCCTCAGAGGCGATGGGGTCTTAATCCGTCCTCAGGTGCCTCGTGACCAAATGTGGATGAGTTCTCGTTGTGGATTGGTAGCGAGGCTGGATCAGGTCACCAGAGGAAATATTATAACTCCCGACATCATCTGCGGTATGTGACGAGGAACTCGAGTGAGTGAGTGATGAGCAGTTTAAAAAAAAAGAAGCCACCGTATCGAAAGAGGCCGTGTCACAGGGGAGAACACTTTTCTGTGAGTCGTGTGTTTGAACGTTTCTTTATGAAGAGCCTTCAAATGAAAAATCTGAGCATCCGTAGATTCACGCTTCCAAAACTCTACGTTTCACTAAATGTCTCTCATACGACTACAAATGCTCATCATCAGAGTCGACATCAACAGTCTGTCAAATACCAGAGAAGAGAGTTTCTGCAGTGATGCTAAACTTAGCTGCAAACTTGTAATAAGCCCCAGCAGCGGGTACATAGCCGCCATTGTTGTCATATTCTGGCCCATGCTTGTTACACAAGTAACAGAGGGCATGTGCCACTTAAGCTGTGATGTCATTGTTTCCCTAACGCTCTATTTTACACGTGCACTTGGACTCGTACACGTATTTGGGAAAATATCAGTTTTAGTGACTTAAAATGCAGTTTGCATCGGCAGATGATATCGATCTTCTTTGGCATAAAACCATAATGAATAGAGTAAATAGAGTAGTACATCTTTTAACACTGTATGAAATATATATAATATCTGACCAGTAGTAGTCCTCTCATTTCAACGTGTTTATCTCCTTCTAAATTAGCTTCTTATTGAGAAGTGAGTAATTGGTTAATTATCGATGGCAGCAGTTGTGTGTTTGTGTGTGTATATAGTCTGCTGTGACAGCGTGTGAGCCGGAGAGAAGAAGAGTGTGAGTTCTCCGCTGTCTGTGTATTATCTTAGAGGGGGGGGGGGGGGGGGGGGGACACAGCACCTGTAATGTTTAGCCGATGTGAGTGTTGCTCGTTCTTTGGGGGAGAAAATATATCACCTGAGCCCCGGATGGTTTTCTGGGTCACTGCTCTTGCGCCACAGCTTCGCATGTCAGCTACAGGGCCGTTCTCGCTCTGACCACCCCCCCCCACACACACACCCCCTCGCCGGCCCCAGGCAGCGTCCTGATGGAAGCTGATATGATGTGGTCCTCGGCCGGCGGAGTGGCTCTGCTGAAACAGATGAAGCCGGCTCTAAGACGCCCCAGTCGTCTGCCTGCCAGGCGCGTGTGGAGACAGATGGGGGGGAGCACATCACAAGCGGTGCACGAGGAGATTACTGATGGCGGCGTGGAGGGAAGGGGGGGGGGGAGCGGCCTCCTGAGGAGCCTCGTCCTCCATCTTCCAGTGGCACCTCAGACCTGTGGCACGTGGCCCCCCCCGGGACAAGCGAGGCTCTCCCGAGGGCCCATGATGGATCATGGGCTTATGAAGCAGCAGACGGAGGGTCTGGGGGGGGGGGGGTTGTTGTCAAGTTAACATACAGGAAGGAAATATCTCAAATGAATCAGTGGCGAGGACGAGAGAGGAGGAGATTAGTAAAAGGAGCAGAGGAAAGAGAGGAGAGGAGCAGGCAGGATGATGCTCTGCTCCTCCAGGAGGTCACAGCGCTTCTCCTCTCCGTCTGGAGGAGGCGGTGTCACCATGGCAACCGGCTCGGTGTGCGTTTGACTCTGCGTGAACACACCGGCTCATCGCGGCTGCATGTGCGCCTCCATCTGATGCGTGACTGTCACTCGCTCTGCATTTATGTGCAAGTGTGTGTTTTTTTTGCATCAAGTGCAGGCATGCGTGTGCGAGAGGGGGATGCACACATGTAAACACACACACACAAGCACACACACACACACACACACACAGAGCTTCATATTCACAGTTTGCACTGCAGGCTTTATTTTTAGCACGTGGCACTTATATAATCAGGGTGACACTGGGGGGAAATAAAAGGAAGCAGAAAACACATCTCCTGCGTGTCCTTAACCCTGAATCTGCTGCTTTCACTCTCTGTTTCTCTCTCCCTCCCTCGCTTTCTATCCTTCCTCCCCTACATCCTCCTCTTTCTCCATCCCTCTTTCATCCTCTGTGCTCCCTGCCTCATTATATATTTGACTCTGCATGTTCTCTTCCCTTTTTTTTTTTTTTTGCAGCTCCTCTGTTATCCCACACCCGCCATCAGTCTTTCCTCTTTTCTAGCCTCCCCCCCCCCCCCCGTCTCCCTTTGCCGTGACAGTCTGCAGCCATGGCAGCGAGAGGAGGGGAGAAAGAGAGAGAGAGAGAGAAAGAGGATGGGCAGAGAGACAGAGAAAACCAAAGTGGGAGGAAGAATTGTGTGAGGGTGAGAGAACGAGATGGAGAATAGATGAGGGGGGTGGAGATAGAAATGAGAGAAATAGATGAGTAGAGAGAGAGAAACACAGAAGAAGAAGGAAATCGATCTTGTTGTTGTTTTTATTGTTCTTTATTGAGTTTGTGATCTTGGCGATTTAGTATTTTCTCTGTTTCTTTGACGCCATTAAAGCGTAGCACCAACATCAATTTCATAAATTAAGGGCCCCGAGAAAGTGCAGTGTTGAATTCGGTGCGATTTGGCCTCCGGTTCAGGTTCTACGTTCTGAGTCGAGCTTCACTGAACAGCTCCCTGTGCAGCAGCGGGGGGGGGGGGCAGCATCAGTCCAGCAGCTGGATGCCTTGATGCGGCTGCAGAATAAACACTGTGACCAGCGTCACCACAGGACAAACTAACAGCCCATTCCAGAGAGGCAGGTTCAGACTCTCTCTCTCATACAGGCTTTCTATGTGGGCCATGCTTCACACTCTTCCTCCTCCTCCTCCTCCTCCTCCTCCTCCTCCTCCTCCTCCTCCTCCTCCTTCTCCTCCTCCTCTGCCTCTTCATCTGTGTTGGCCCATTCCTTTGGGTAATTTGAGAATAGATGACATTTCAGGCTCACTTAGTGGGATCAGTGCAGAGTGGGCTCCAGGAATCCTTCTACCAACGCTGTGGGAATAACCACCTTTTCTCCTGTGACATTCAGAAAAGCGCCGCTTCGCCACGCGCGCCGTTCCTTTAAGAAAAAGGTTGACACGCCGTGTTCCATGTGGTCAAGTGGAGCACGAGCTGAAGGCCACATCTGGAACAACATACAAAGAGTGGTGTGTAGTGTATACATGTACATGATCCCGCTACCTCTGAGGAAAAACTGCTGATGCTATCACCCCTAATTGCTTTGTGTGGACACCCAGTGGTGCCGGTACCTCACATGAAGCACCTCGCACACTGTAGTTAGTGAGACGCTGGAAGCAGCTGCTGATGTGCAGCTCTTAAAACAGCTGAATTGCAAACCGGGGCCATTTGGCGATAAAAGATGTCTTGGCAGTAAACGCAGTGAGGTCCGTGCTTCTCGTGGCAGAGCTGTTGTCGCTCTAATTTATTTGTGATCTTGAGAGTCGCTCGTTGAACCGTCACCCTGCGTCTCCACCGTTCAGAGGCAGCGGCTCTAAATAAGCATTCGTGGAGTTAACGTAACCGGAGATATTATAGTTTTGACTGAATGCAACTATGCATAGATCAGTCTGAGTATTTCGGACATTTCTAGACACTGAATCTTTAAAAATGCTTCAAAAATACAAACACCTTTACATTCAGTCTTTTTTTTAAAGCTACAACAGTGTTACAGACAGAGGCTGAAACGAGGAGCTGCAGCGATGGACAGTCTGAGGAAGGGGATAAAACCTTTTTCAAGTAGTAACATGAAGTAGAAATAAGAACCTGAATACGCGTTTAATATTTCTCCTTTAAAAAGTCTCAATAACCTCCTGAATGGGCCACTGGGCTTTGTAAATGTAAAGTAGTGCATTTGTTGGGGATGGTTTTAGCTGTGGGTTGATGCCCATTAGATCCACTGGTGAGTGATAACAACAACACATAACACTGTTTGTGGGATTGGCTCAAAATAAACTACAGTGCCATTTATTGAAGAAACGCTTCACTCACTGCAACAGTCCTCGATGTTGTGTTTTTAATCGATTTTGGAGTCTGATATTTTAATTGAAAGAAAATTTCTCTGCAGCTTCCAGAAAGTTCTTTAAAATGTTGTTTCACCTGCATGAGGACGAATCCCTCTTTACCTAAGTCCGGACTGAGTTATGAATTATTTATAATTGTATCTTAATAGGCTCAGATATATGTTGTGAAGACTGACTGCTGCCTTGGGGCAAAACCTGTGTGCCTGCATTAAACATCCCCCTGTGTGTGTTTGCAGATGTGTGTCAGCGGGGGCTTTCATGTAATGTGCCCCGTGTGTCGAAACCCTGTGCTCGTCCACGTGTGCGCTCGCTGCCTGTGTGTGTCTGTGTGTGTTTGTGTGTTTGCACTTCACAGACCGAGGATGGGACAGACATGTGTTGGCTCCTCTGGGAGCATGTTGCAGTTCCCCAGTGGCTGTCTGACCCGTTTGAAGGCTACCAGAGCACTACCTGCCTCCACCACCGCCGAACCAGCAAGATCCACTGGGAGGAACATGAGGTTCTTCTTTGCCAACGACAAATATTTAACCTTTACCCAGCTCGTACATACTTTCATTTTTAATGTGCGGTTCTAAACATGATGGCCTCTGCTTTTACAGTGGTTACATTAAAGTTTATCAGCAATGAAAATGATGGTAGACACAGGCTGGCTGTGTTGGTGCAGCCGGAGATAACATACTAAAACATCGGGGGCCGACTGGAAATATGTGCCAGCCATATAACCTGCTTACATAATGAACTTTCATTAAAGTTTAACGTAAATTTTATTCAGGTCAGTAAAGCTTTAGTTTTACGATTGAGTGGGATCAGCAGTGCATTAGCACACAGACACACGGAGGAGCTGAGATCATCCAGACACTTACTGCAAGTAAGAGCAACAGCACAACAACACAATCAAAACAAATGAGTAAAAACAAGATTCATAAATTACAGCACAGAGTAAAAATGTTAAAAAGCCCCAAAGGGAACAAAACACTGTGGTTTGAGGGAAGTTTGTAAATTATTTCAATTATTAAGGAGCATTTGTAAATGAAGTCAGGTCGGTGCGTACACAGGGGATGTGTAGTTATATCGTGTGCTGTATGTAATGTTCTTTCTTTAAGTCACTTTGATGAGAAGATGATATAATATTGAGATACTTTTATAAATCAGGTCTCAATACTTGAGGCAAGTGGAGATTATCTGAGAAAGTTCAGGTTTCTTTCCTCCCACAGTCCAAAAACATGCAGGTTGGAGTTAAGTGACTTGCAGACTCTAAGTTGCAGAGTGAACCCTGAGGGGTTGGTGGTGTTAGACCTGAAGTATGTAGGTGACCTGTCAAAAAGGAAGAGGAGTTGCTTATTTCAATTAAAATATTACTTTTATCATTTAAAAGACTAAAGATGTAAATATGGTTTAAAAACTTTTAGAATTATTCTGGATTACTCTGTGGAGCATTGGGCTGACTGGTTCCCCTTTGTACATTACACACAGACGTGAGAGTGGTACAGATGTTACTCTTGTAAATGTACCACTAAGAAATATACAATATTTAAATGTCTACAGCTTTAATCACAGTGATGATGTCGAACTAACAGTTATGTGTCTTTAGCCACCATGAGGTCCAGTTTGATGGACCACATGGTGGGGCTCCGCAGCAGATACAGTGTGGCCTCATGCGGAGCAGGGAGTGATGTGTTTACATGCAGATCCTGGTTTCGTGGTAGTTGTGAAGTGGCTCTTTTTGAAAAAGGTAAATAACACGGGTCAGCTCCTTTGTGTGTATATTCAGTTAAGCTGCTTTAAAATGCCAGCTGGTGCAGGGATTGTTTCTTTGCCAAACCCCTGCGTTGGACACCTGCCTCCTCCTGCATCGTCTGTCTTGACCTCCTCCAAAGTACAAACCTTGTATGTATGAATCTGATAATATGGAAAACTATCTCAAGTCAATAAGGAAATTACATCTGGAACGTATCCAGGGATTACGCTGGCAGGCCTTGGACAAAGCGGGGAGGCATCATCGTTGTTCTTGGATTACAGAGCGAGGCAGCGGAGCGGTGACCTATCACGTTGTTGTTGATACAGCTTTGTGGTTACGGCAGGCCGGCTCCCGCACACACTCGCTTCACCCGGCTCCCGCACACACTCGCTTCACCCGGCTCCCGCACACACTCGCTTCACCCGGCTCCCGCACACACTCACTTCATCCGGCTCCCGCACACACTCGCTTCACCCGGCTCCCGCACACACTCGCTTCATCCGGCTCCCGCACACACTCGCTTCACCCGGCTCCCGCACACACTCGCTTCACCCGGCTCCCGCACACACTCGCTTTATCCGGCTCAGTCGCTGTGTGGAGCCGGGCCTGATGTTCACTGCTGCAGCCGAGTCGAGGGGAACCGGCAGTTAGAGAGCGTCACAGTGAGGCTCGGTCACAGGGCGTGATAGTGTGCATTGCAGAACGAGGCATTGTGCACGTGTGAGTGGAGCTTTACACTCGTGAGAGTCGGTGCGGTGCTGCTCAGCCTCACTGAGGCTTCTCCAGTGGCTGCAGTCTGGAGCCTGACGTCTCAGTGACACATCATTACATATTGCTCAAGGCAGCGAGAGCAACACTGACCTTTTATACTGCTGTTGAGTTCCTTGCACATGTACGTTTGTGTGTGTGTGTGTGTGTGTGTGTGTGTGTGTAAGTGCACGTATGTGTGTGGACGCAGCTGTACGTGTGGAAGCGTGGGCTTATGTGCATTGTTAATGTGATATCAACTCTTTAATTATCTCTCTCCCAGTACAAGCCTCCTCTGACATTCACCACTGGTTGTGTGTATCATGAGTAGTTTAGCTACGTGTATCCATACACACACACAAAACACACACACACACAGACACACACTAACACACACAAACACTCTCTCTCTCTATATTCCTTTTTTAGCGTTAAGCTTTGGTTCATAATGAAATACAAAATTACACAACAGCATTGAGATGTAGCTGAATTGTGTGTTCATGTAGTTTCGGTATTATCTGTAAAATAAGTTGCCCGACTGAGAAAATCGATTTAACATTTTTGTTGACATTTTAATTTGGTCCAAGCCCCATTCATTAACATGGAGGAGCCGCTGTTATTGTGATACTGTAGCCAGCCACCAGGGGGCGACCAATACTTCAATCATTGGTTAGCCGTCATGTCGTTCATCTCTGTGCACAGTCTACATTACTGCTTCAAACAGACCTGAGAGCAGTTTCAACCTCCTCATCCAACTCCTGACAAGAAAACCAATAAGCGCATTTTTTTAAATATCAAGCTACTCCTTTTATTCCGTGTCAGTTTTCTCATGGAGACGTTATCATCTGTTCTCCTTCTCCGCATCCTCTCATTCAAGCAGGCCCTAACCTAATGTTTTGGATGTGAGTGGTCTATGATGACATCCTTTTGTCAAAATTCAAGGCGCATGTGTGTGTTTCTCTCTCCTCTCGGCAAGGCAATATTGAACCGAGAAAGTGTCGACTCAAGGGGAAGGGAAGTGTCAGATTAATAAGGAAGAGGCGCCACCAGAGGCAGCGGAGGAAGCAGGAGGAGCTAGACAGGCTGTCCTCACGCAGGCGACTGAGGAGCGTGCATTTGAAATGTTTCAGGTTTAAATCAGGTTCAAATAACTGCCTGCCTTCACTCCTGACTCCTTCTTCCCTCCTCCCGCTGCGTCTCGTCTAATGAGAGCAAGCGAACGCAGACAACATTTTAATTTTTAATAACAAAGATGGGTCATGACAGGCGCTGGAGGAAGCGGGGAAATTAGAAATGGCGACAGAGGGGAGGAAGGACGAGCGGTGGCCGGGCGGAGGAAGAGAGAGAGAGAGGCAGGAAGGTTGGACGTGATGGACCGTCAGACCGAATCATGGAGAAGCAAGTGAAGGGTGGAGCTTTATCTCCGAGCTTTATGCTGATGAGACGTCTAATGCTCTAATGCTAGTGACGACAACACGAGAACAAGAAGGCCCAGGTGACATGTGCACGTTCATGTAAGCAGAAGCAGAGTCTTATATAATCACACATGCACAACTTCCCCCCCCGCCTCATTTCCACGTCTTTTTCCTTCTAGGTCTGAGTTTTTGGTGGAAACGTCTGATAATCAAACGAGTAAAGATCATTACTCACGTTCACTAATAGAAAAGTCACTAGTGGTGACATCATCCGCCCTTTCCCCGAAAGTCACCCTGTCTCCTGTGTTTCTCCTTCAGTAAGTGATTTCTTACATTTTTCCAGAATGGCCTTCGACAGCTTCCTGTAAAATATGTTGCGGTTGTGGTGAAGGCGGGGGGGGGGGGGCAGAGCCACAGCAGAGGACGCAGCACAATGTGTTCAGTGGGTGAACCGAGCACACTGCAATAACCCCCAGAGAAATAAACAAGTCTGCAGAGATTGGACACTCTGGTCAAATGTGCGTTAAGATTAGAGGAGAATATGATCAGACTCTTGTCTCGAAGGACTCGTCTGTCATTCGCTTTTTATTTTTACCTGACATGACCTCGTCCTCGTGAAGAACGCAGCAGGAGAGTGTCCGGGTCAGGAGCTCGACAGGATGGAGCCGACAGGCGTCTGTGGACATCACGTGTTTCTATTCACAGCACATCGACACCGGCAGCGACCAAAAGCTCTCAAACCTGAAATATTGTTCTATCTTCCCGTTTTTGGCATCCATCATAGAAACGCCATTCACACAACCACCCACCTGAGGTTTTCCAGACATTCTGTTTTCTCACCTGAGGTCACGAGTTCCCCAAAAATGTGAGGATCAACTGACTTGGACATGATTTCAGGAGAATATCCAGACTTCAGTTCAGGTCTGTAAGCAGCTGCTGTGTCGTCGGTGTTTGAATTCATGGGGAGAAAAAATGATAAATAACTAGAATGCCATTCAGTCGAGCCACCGAGGAACAACAGTCCCCCAATATTCATGAATTATTTCCTGGACAATCTGTGACGTGTCAAGTAAACGTCTTATTTTTCACTGTCCGTCCTCATTCTTCAGATCCAAACCACAACATATCAAGTTCTTTCTTGGCTCGCGTCCCATCCTTCCATGTTCCAACTGCTTAGGTTAGATTTGGTAAGTAAGCCGTCCATATTTTGTTGAAGCTCAATTTATGCAGGTTTGCTCGACTGGTGTGTCCTGGAGGGGAGCCAGTGGGGGGGGGGGGCGAATCGTCCTTGCTGCTGCTCCACCAGCAGAGGATGGTGGGATGGTATGACCCTCTGCAGCCTGTCACATCCTTCTGGTCAGAGCTCCTCACTGTTGCGTGAATGGAGGCAGCTGGTGCGACGGATACACGCGGCCAACTGGGGGGGGGGGAATTAGCATTGTAGATTGGAAGGAGAGAGGGGGGGAAATGGGCGGGGTGGGGGGGTGTACAGATGGATGGACTGAGCTCTGAACAGGAGTCGTCCGGGGGCTTGGGCACAATTTGCTTCATTGGAAGTTGAAGCTTTCGTGCAGCATATGTGTGTCCTCACTGAGATTCAGTATTTCCTCCACACTTCACCAAGGAGCTTCTGCTCTGTTGATCGTTTCACTGACACCAGACGGAGGAGCAATGGTTTCCACGTGTTGGTGTTGGTGGTTTGCTCAGATCTCGGTCATGCTTCCAGTAACGTCCTTTCATCTCATCGGTTGTTTAAAAGATTTATACCAGAGCTTGTTTAAGGTTTTTTGTTTCTCACGCTGAAAAGGTTTCCATGGATAGTGGTC
The DNA here is from genome assembly GCF_949316205.1 of Platichthys flesus. Lineage (NCBI taxonomy): Eukaryota > Metazoa > Chordata > Actinopteri > Pleuronectiformes > Pleuronectidae > Platichthys > Platichthys flesus. Next base: position 3,851,276 of record NC_084954.1, read on the forward strand.
AATGGGAAATGGTCTGTGTGTGTGTGTGTGTGTGTGGACATAGAGACTCACCTGCCTTGTTTGAGTGGAGTTGTCCTCCTGTACCATGTGTGGGTGTGTTGTGTTGTGTTGTGTGCATTGAGGCGGCTGAAGCTGCAGAGTGCAAACCCGGTCAAACACGTAACACCTGAAAACTAAAGACACACAAGTACAGTATTTAGACGGTTCATGGAAAAGAGGCAAATAGGCAAATGCACGAGATATAAAAATTAAGTAAAGTCAATTAGAACATTTTTAATTCTCAATGCTACTCTGTTTGATAATTAAATAGTTGTCCTGGTGGTTTTGCAGCATCAGAACCAGAACTCGGGTTTGTTTCAGTTGGAGATGTCAGGGGTTCGAAACCATCAGGGTCATCCGTCTTTCTCGGGAGAGAAATGACGTTGTTTCCACCTCAGACACAACAGAACCCACAAACCTGCTCAGAGCCTCCAGTGAACAAAAGTGTTTTACAAGCAGGATGATACTGGGAATCAAACTCCAACAATCTCATCACTGCTGTTACACACTACACACACAGAGACACACAACCACACTGGTATAAAAACCCTCTGCCAGATGGAGTTCCGATGCTACTTGACTTCGCACATGTTGCGGCTGGGAATGAATAGTTGATTTCATGTCCTGCTGACACTGACATGAATTACTTCTGCCTTGCTGAAGAGCACTTCAGGAGAGATGTCTGCAGGTTGAAATAAGGTCTGAATGATTTAAATAAACACACTCAACTCACTCTCCTCTCTCCATTTAATGTTAAAGACAATAAGAGGATTCAAGGAACCAGAGGGAGACATGGGAGGTTTTGTTCTCACCCATCGTCTGAGGAATTGTTATTAAATCACTTTCTCAAACATTAGAACATTGTTCACCATTTTCATGGATTTCTCAAGAGGGTGGGACAGTTCACAGGGGGACTGTTTGGCCTTGGAGGACGTTTGAGCTCATTCTAGTTTGGTTATCGGAGTAGTTGTCCACAGGAAACCAAGTGTTAGCATATTGAGGAGAAACTCTAAAGTACGTGAAGGTTCTGATCTGTTCTCTTCTTGTGGAGTCGGTGACTTTGATCTCAGCTGTGGACCTATTGTCAGTCAGGAAGCCACACCTTCATTTCCCTCTCCTGTCGTTGTTCCAGTGGCTCCGACCTCTTTCTGATGGAGGTTAATCCCCGGAGCATGCACACTGAATGAGATGTCTCCAGCTGAGTGGCAGGTCTCACTGCGGGGGGGCTGGGGCAGCTGGAGGACGACCACTTCCTCTCTTATTTCCCCGCCAACCACTTCCTTCCATCCCCTCTTCTTCCTCACATCCCCCCCCCACCTCCCTGCTCCTCCTCTGCATTTGACTCGCTCCTGGGGGCCTGTGAACAGGTGTCATTCCCCCTGTCAGGGACCGCTCTACAAGGAGATGATGGTAATGAAGTTGGCATTGAGATGACTTGAGAAACCAGGTCAGCATCCCGAACTCACACACACACACACACAAACACACAAACACACAAACACACACACACACACACAGGGAAACACTGCCAAGAGTGTCTAAAGATAATGATGTCACCGACGGGGGGTGGACAGGAAAATAGAGTAAATGTGAGCAGCAGCATTTGTTGGAGCAGAGGATGTGATGAGTGTGAATGTGGCCTGGACAGAAACTGATATGGAGGAAGGTGGAAGATGAACATAGAGAGAGGGAGGGGAGGGAGGGGAGGGAGGGGAGGGAACACGCTCCACACTCCTCTGGAGCTTCAGAGCAAATCAAGAAGGAGGAAACGCTGCTGACCCCGTTTTAGTTTGAAAACTGCAAATAAATGGCAGACACACACGACTCATTCACGATTGAGTCTTTTCATTAACGATGTAGCCTTCGCTGATTCGTCGGGGGCTCCTGTCACATGACCAACTTCTGGAAGAAAACAAGCGGCATCAGCCTCGTCTACTAATTACTAAGCGTCCCTGACCCTGTTGTCTTTGCTTTGACAACCGTGCAACTGTTATCATGCACAGGAGATGTGTTTTCAGGGCGAGTTAATAAGAACGAGGACAAAAAGTGACACGGAAACAGAAAACGCTTGTGGACAGAGATCATTTTATTTTGAAAATACCGCTTTTTAAATGAAAAACATAGTGTGGATGTTGCCGTAGGATGGAGAAGAAGAGTCAGGCTTGATGGGGCAGGTAATATCCCCCCCACCACGCACACACAGTCCTCCCCACCCGGGCTCTGACACACAATATCCCTGACAAACATGGTAAAAAAAAGGAGGAAAAGCAGAAGAAAGGAGGAACAACAGCTGCAGGAGGCAGCGGCGTATTGTTCGGGTGGAATTACGCGGTCACGCAGGGTGGGCAAAGAAGAAAGTCGACACATACTGTAAGGAGGGATTAGCTCAAGCAGCGGGGGGGGGGGGGGGTGCATGAATATGGAACAAAGTCAGACTTGGGTCAGACAGAATTTGCATGAAAGTTCTTTGTGTTTGCTTCAGCTCGCCTGATGGGTGGGAGGGGAAGCTGCTGCAGAACCATGAGAATACATGTGTGCAGTGAAGCTGCAGCAGAAAGGATCAGCAGCAGATCGTACTTTCTGACCTGAGAGTGTTTCCAGGAACTCAGGAACTTCCCACTAGTTTTTGTTTAGGAGGTTTTACATCCTGACAAACCAGGAAGTGTGAGGGCAAAGCACTGAAGTGTCACTGACTGGTGCAGCTAAGACCTCAAGGTGTCTGCCACCTTTGAACAACGTAAGCAAACACGGAATTCAAATCATCATTGGTTTAAGGAATCGTAATATATCGATGTTTGAAAAGAAAGTTTTGGAAAATCCATGTTTTTGCTTTTATTTCTAAATTCTGTTTTAAACACAGAGCGAGAGCTGCGAGTTTATTTCCTCAGCTCATCACAATATTCTCCTTAAAGCCCCAAATCTAAACGAGCTCACTAATTAACACTGTGTCGTGTTTGCAAAGCTAAATGCAAATGACTGTTGGTGGATTGGGACGAAGTTGAACACTTTAATTTGCATTTTTAACAAAAATGTAAGAACACTAACTGTTTTAAAAAACAGATATGAACAAAGTACAGTTCATCGTCCAATTTGAAGAAAGGTCACGTGTCCTTTCTGATTCCTTTTCTCCAGAGCTCCAGGTTTACATTCTTTGAAACATCTGAGCCACGCAGCAGAATATCATCGTTCGCACAAAGCAGGGACGTTGCAGGGAGGGAGGGATGAGAGCTAAAGGAAGAGCTCCGGCAAACGAGATGCAAACCATCAGGCAGGCATCAGAATGGAGTCGACATGTACAGCTGTAGAGCTCGTCCTCCAGAGGTTTCCAACAAATGTCACGGTGAATGAAGAGAGTGATGGAGGATCGATCACTTCAGTTCCTGCTGCTTCTCCCCCCCCCCTCCAACTCTCCCATCCATGTCCCTCTGCCAGGATCACCGGGACATTTCCTGGCGTCCTGCCGGTCTCTCTGTCGTGTTTGGTGGACGTGCAGACTCTTAAACAGCAGAGTCCACGTGTCAGACATGTTTCTGCTGCTGTAACCAGTCTGCTACCTGATGGTGTGTGTGAGGGTGGCCTGGGATGGAATTCTTTTTTAATTCCTCCTCCTGGTCCCAGAGGAATTCAGTGCTGATCAGACAGAACGCCCCTGTCCTCCCTCTGACTGATCTTCCTCTTCCTCTTCCTCTTCCTCGTCCTCTTCCTCTTCCTCTTCCTCTTCCTCTTCCTCTTCCTCTTCCTCTTCCTCGTCCTCTTCCTCTTCCTCCAGGCAGGACGAGCAGCATTAGACCTCCACTCCACCACCTCTCACTTACGCCACCGTGCATCCCCTGCCCTTTGCATGTTCTTTCTACATGGCTGACTGCTTTAGACGTCCCGCTGCACACCAGCTCGCTTCTTAGTGCTTTTCCATTTAGCAGAAGCAAAGGGGAGCTTGTCAGGGGGCCTTCGTGCAGATGGACAACTGAAACTCTGCAACTGAGGATATAAGGATTTGTTTTTAAAGGGCGTAAGTCTGGACCGTGGTCAGAACCAGGGTTCATGTCTTCAGTTGATTTGGTTAGTTTTGGTCTTACATTACAATTCCTGCGTCTACCTCAACTCGACATTGATTGGTTTGTAGACAGGTGTGCGTCAGACGTCGACGTGTTGTCGGTTTGGCTTCATGCATTCACTTTGCTGAGAGCATAGAAACCAGTAGTGTCTGCCTCTGAATGGAGACAATGAACTGGTTCACCTCGTTAATTTCATTTCCACTGTAATATCTTCATGTTGTTACTATCAGCTAAATGCACGTCCTCGTCTTTGTTCAAACATTTTATCATCGGGGGGGGCGACCACTAGCTTCCTGCATCTGGTCTGATCCAAACCATGGTTCAGTTGGATCCAGGCCAGAACTGCCACTTTTGGTTCGACACTTGTTTCACACCTGTTCCCTTGGTTCAGACTAAACTTAAAAAGTCTGAAGGTTTGGACCTGTTTGTGTGAACCCCCCCCCCCCCCCCCCCCCCCCCAGAGGACGCTGCACCTGCTCCGGTAGATGTTCTGTCCAGAGGTTGTTGGAAACATTACTGATCTCTCAGGGTGATGTGATTTCGAAGGTTCATGATATCAGCGGTTTATTCCTCAACCAGCCCACGTCTCTGCTGGTTTTACTGGTCACGGCTCATCCTGTCCCTGGCAGGTAAATTCTGTGATTAGCAGAGAGGCTCTAGCGAATCCCATCTCCTGCTCTGTTAGCTGATGTTAATGAGGACTCGAAGGGGACGGATGATGATGGCAACGAGCTCCCTGGGATGGAATTAGCTGCAGAGCGTTCCAACCTTACCCACGAGGCCTTGCCCCTTATTGTCCCGTCACTATTGGCACAGACAATGGTGTGGTTAATCTTTTTAAGACAACACAGCGCGGGGGCCAGGGGGGAGGGAGGAGCCGTCCAATAATCTCATCAGAGACCAGAGGACATCCGCTGATGGAGGAGAGTTCCTCCTTTACATGTCGAATCATCCTCCCCCCCATTATCCCTGTCTGGGGTTCTGTGTGCCAAACAAACACTCACACACACACACACTCGTACACTAGCATCCTTCACTGCATTAAAGCAAGGTGTGATGTGTCAGGAGGGGGGTGAGCATGTGAGGTGAGCGTGTGAAGGCGTGTCAGAGTGCAGGCTGTGATGCAATGAAGCGAAAACACCGATCGTCACTGGTTCTGCTGGATTCACTGGAACTCGTCCAGTTCAACCTCAGATCTGACGTCTTCTTCAACACAACAGTAACACACCGGTTTTTATATCCAACATGTGTATCGGTGATGCTGCCGTTAAACAGATTGTGTTGCACTTGTGTTGTACACCTGTGAGTGATCATCTGGTGAGCTGCGTGCACAGCTGTTGTGTTTGTTTCATACAGGAGAGAAGCAGGAGGTGTCCAGAGGGTTTCATCACTGAATACTGAGGAGAGAGAAATGAAATTACCCAATCCGAGGAGGTGACGGTTCGATGGCTAATACAGGATTACATAAACACTGCTCGAACGATGACCATGACACCTAGTGGAAGGATGTGGTATCGTTAAGATCCTGTGAGGGCAAAATGGGGTGTTAGCCTTTCGGAAGTCCCTTCAAGTTTGTTGGTCTGTGTGTATGCATCTTGAAAAACTCGGAGCATGTAGCGGAGGCTTGACCCTAAGAAGATCTCATTACATTTTGGAGGGGATCCAGATCCCATCATTAATGTTCACTATTTTTAACCTGGCAAAATAAGACGTACGCCTCGTCTCCAAGTGCTTAATGAGTTTTCTTTTCAGTTTGAGTGGTGAGGTCAAATTGTTTGTATTTTTCATTATCCCTCGCTTGCTTTGTAATATGGTTTAACTGGCAATGGGTCTAAAATCATCATCCGTAATAGCCTGGAGTCTCAGGGTTTTAATATTTTCTTCAGTTTAAGGATTAAATGCTTTTGGGACAAACTCATACAATGTGTTACAGTGGCACTTGGAAAGTATAATAAAGAGTTTAAAAGAATTAAATCAGCAAACTTTTCAAGACATCACTCGGCTCTGAACCCCCAAAAAGTTAGGGTTATGGTTATTTTACCAACCCTTTACAATAATAGAGGATGCGACTCGTGCATTAGCATCCTCCTCCATGTCTCCCCCTCCAGTGGCTCCAGTTCCCATGGGCCCACCCCCAGTTTGAGAACCAGTAGGTTAAATTAACCTGTATTTACCTGCAGCACGTTCTCTATAGAAACAAACCCAGTGGCTCTGCCCCTACAGGACAGGGGAGGTTACTCCACAGCGCAGGAGCTCACACACTTTGTCTTTGTTGTGCAGCCCCAGAAAATTCTTTGGATCCTCAAAACTATCAGGACATCTTTCTCCTGTTTGAGCTTGTGGATCACATGTGGTGTTTTAATCCATCATTTATAAATGCAGCCACTTCCTGTCATAGAAGCCACTCGATGGCTTTTCATTGGCAGGCCGAGTGACGTTGGCTCTGTGCAGCCCAAAGTCATTTCTTTATAATTAGGTATTTATCATGGGACCCATTCTAACATCAGAAGACACTACATTGGTTGCCGGCCCCGAGGTTAGAGAGCTGTGATGTACTGTAGAGAATTGCAGTGTAAAACCTGGCTATAGGCCTGATATGAGTGTGTGTGTATGTGTGTGTGTGTGTGTGTGTGTGTGTGTGTGTGTGTGTGTGTTGTGGAGTGTGCACAGGAGCATTGTGTGTCCAGGACCTCGGGCTGTGAATAATGATCGTAATTTCATGGTGTTTTCAAGTGTTTGTGTGTTGCTGTGTGTGTTTGTATAATACCATAGGATTTTGGCCACTGAATGTGAATGTGAGGAGGTGGCGCACCCACACACAGACACACAAACAGACAAACACACACACACACTCAATGCCCCCCTCCCTAGAAAATCCATGTCACTATTTTCAGAGCGGTGCATCTTCCACCTCTCAATCAGTGATGTCTCTGTGTCTGCAGCAAATCGAATGTACCCCCCACTGCCACACACACAAACTGCCACACACACACACACACACACACACACTGACACACACACGATTGTAATTCCATACTGTAGATCTGAGGAGCCTCTTTCACATAAAGCTTTGGCCTTTTATGGTTTTCATCTTTTTAAACGGTGACCTCTCGATACAAAGCAATGTCATGTGTCCTGTCAACCTCTCATCATCAAGGGCCGTTCTTTTATGTGAATAATTTACAGAAGCCTGCTGAGATAAAACTGTAACATCTCACTAATAAAAAAAGGAACATGAGAGACATGTTTGAAGCATGAGAAGATTTTCTGTGTAGAATTTATTATCATTCTAAACATATTATCAGCATGAATTTATATGTATCCCTTAATCCTTGTCATGGTTTGAACCGTAAACTGTACAAAACACGTCTACACTTCAAAATAAAACAAAAATGTAAAAATTTTGTAAAAATATCCGAAATGCAGGTGCAACCATCTTGTGTTTTTTAAGGTATCTAGTGTCAGAGTCTGCAGAGGCCATACTTTTCTTTAACATGGAGAAATATGTGAGTCAGATATATTAAGTTTACTTCAGAATATGCTTCAGAATTACAATTTGACTGTTGATGTGCATATCAACAACTGAAACTCCGATCTGACATGAATGTGACATTAATCCTCAAACACACTGATAGAGTTCCGGCCCTTCACATACGTGTCCTCAGGTCTTCACAAAGAACACAATTACAATCGCACATGCGAACACGGTAACACATTACAACCCCTCCCCCACATCTGCTCCCTCCACTGTAACTGTAAAAGTGGTGACATCCTCAGAACGCACAAAAAGACACGATGCACAGGAACATTTGCACTGAACCACACATGGTCACACTCATAAATGTGCTCTCTGTTGCTTGATTAGAGACTCGCTGAGGCGCGACTTTTTCTCTTTCTTTCTCCCTCTCTCTCTCTCTCTCCGTTTCTGTCTGCAAATGCATAAAATAATAGCAGCATGTGTAGTAGCACCAATGTGAGGAGAGGAGAGGAGAGGAGAGGAACGGAGAGGAGAGGAGAGAAGAGGAGAAGAGGGCAAAGAGAGGAGAGGAGAGGAGAGGAGAAGAGAGGAGAAGAGGGTGAAGAGAGGAGAGGAGAGGCGGCCTAACCCGTGAAACATGTGCTGTATGTTGGTCAGCTGCCCGAGTCCTGTGGAAATAGCGACCGAGAGGCCAACGTGACAGAGAGGAGCGGAGATGGAGACAACAAGACCTGATAAAATACTGCATGTGAGATCACCTTGTAGTAAAAATACGAGTATTTCTAAATGTGAAGGCCCAGGTGTAGGACCCAGCTGAGACAAAGAGAGTCTCATAATGTGATATAAAAGACACCGACAGGAGAAGGAAGGATCAGAGAGGCAGCCGTCTGTATTTGCAGGTTTTTATACTTCTGTCTGTCTTGTGGACATATTTCTTCAGAGGGTCCGAGATTACAAAACTTTACGGATGTGCAGTTGAGGCCTAATTCGAGGGCGAACGTGGTCCAACCCTTGAGTAGAGAGTCATATTATAATGGTTTGATTATTTAAATACTAATAGTATGCAGCCTGGTCATATTAAAAAGGGTTACAAACTGTTTTAGGTTTGGTGACACTGGGATGATGCTCTAATTAAAGCTTCTTGGTAGTTTCTCTTATTCTGTTCTCAGGGTCGCACGTTATTTCATTCATTAAAGAGTTGTATTGAGAAAGACGGCTCAAGTTAGCTCCCCTGCTACTAGCTCACTAGCTAATCACTCCATAGTCCACTGTATCGCAAGTTTGTGCACTTCGTGTTTCCCATAATGCATCGTGAAAAATGGTGTAGAACCGATAGACAACATATACCATCATGCATTGCGCTCAGGGCGAAGAGACGAGTGGAGGACGTTCCTGCATTTCCCAAATAGCTCCTCTGGTCTGTATCATGACCACTATTTGCTTTGTTAATTATGGTTTAGAACGGAAGTCCAATGTCTCGGTACATTAATGTTTCATTGGCAGTTATGTTCAATAGTCAATGAATTAAAAAAGCGTGGAGTGAATTACACCCATGAAACGAGCTGAGAGAACTTCAAGGCTAATGAGAAATAAGAACATGATAAAACTATCACTGTTCAAACAGAACTCGTGCGACAGACTGACAAGGAAAGTGTGCGATACACAAATGAAGCAGAAAGTTGTGGACTTAAGACTTGAAGTCATGAAGAAAGTTTAATTCTCTCTTAGGAATGCAAAAAGATAAAATAAAGTTCTGAAGGAACAAAGTCTGAAAGAGAGATATCTGTAAGTGCGACGCTACGAATGCCTTCCAGGGACGGTTCTTTGAAATGTGAAGACGTTGTGCATATATGGAAAAGCTTATCGAAACGTACCACTTTCTTAGATAGACAACTTCTTCCCTTTCAATGAGGCCATTTGGAACAAACCACTATGATCACTTTTGTCGGGACGTGTTTGATGAACTTAGCTTAGCATGAGGAGAAAGTGCAGCCAAACCCTCTAGACCACCTGCTAGTGGCCGGTTGTAGTAAAGGTCATAAAACCCACCTCCTCCATGTTAGTAGATGGGACAGGGATCAAATTAAACGGTCAAAGAAACCTCTAATACTACTCTTTATTTTTCAGCATGTGAATTGATTGAAGTACCAGAATATTTAGGTTTGAAAGGAGACAAATGTCCAGGAAAGAGTTTTTCATCTCGAACCATCATCCAGATTTCTATTTCTGGAGCTCGTGTCTTCACATCTCTCCACGCTTTATTATTTCATTTCCCAGATTCCCTGTTCCCTGATGCAGAGGGGAGCCTGTCGCTGTCCCGACTCATTCATTTATGATGGTTATTGTCATTTGGCTGCAGGCGGGTTGGACTTGGCCGGCGTCGAGTCTCTAAGCTGTCACAGACCCACGCCCAACACCCAGAATAGCCCTCGTGCGTTTCTTGCCTTCAGCCCTACCATCTCCTACCCCCCCCACCATGGTGCTGCTCTGGCTCTCATGTTAGAGGCCTGGCTGCATCCTCTCTAACTTCCTCCTCTCCCTCCCTTGTCGGCCCCGATCAGACACTTCATCTCTGAGTGTTTTACTGCGTTGTGTCCTTGTAGAGGAGGACCTTTGGGCTCGCTCCAACACATCCCCAAAAATATATAGCCCCCCCGACCGACAGCCACCCCCCCCCCTTCCCTCGCTCGCTCGCCTCGCTCTTGGCTCAGAAAACATGGAGCACGGCTGTCTGTGTTTTTTCAATTCCTCCCCTCCGCCGTACCTTTGAGTGTCCTCTCCTCCCTTTTGTCTTTTTCTCCTTCAGCACTGGCAGTCAGCATGTTTTTATGGAGACAGTGTTGTGAGTCTGCATGACAAGTGAAAACCGACCAGCTCCTCTCCTCCACTGGCCCAGCTCCTGCTCCTCCTCCTCCTCCTCCACCTCCTCCTCCTCCTCCCACAGTCCCTTTAATGCTCAGCAATGTCCCTCGTGTCCTGAGTTTCACAGGTTGCTTTGCCTTCTGTCAGACGTTCTAACAAAAATAATTGTTTTCACAAGATAGGGTAAGGATTCGCTGATGAGTTTGAAGATTTGAGTCGAGGTTATCACGCTTAACTGCTCTGGGTTTGCAGCTACCAATTCTTTTTGTTATTGATAAATCCACAGATTATTTACTTTATTAACAGATAGATCTTCTCTGTAAAATTCTGATATTTATTTTCTTTGGCTGTGAAACTGTAAAAGATTTTTTTACAAAATTCAAATCCTCAAATCCTTGAAACAGCAAAAGTTATTCAACTATCCAAATAGATGAATGATTGTCCCTTGATTGTCTTTAGACTAATTCATGGCTCCATAATGGACGTACTTTTCAATTGACTTACAACCAAAACTTCGAGGACATTCAAAGAACCTGTGGTCATCAATCATTCTCACTGAGCCCGTAGGAATACCTATTAAGTTTTTGATAAATTCAACAAAACATTTTCTGGTGCATATTTTATCCAGAATATTTGTATCTCGTCATTTCCAAGTAAAAGTGCCGTTCTCTGGACAGGAAACAAAGTTTGTATTTATATCCTCACTGAAATAAAGTGTCTGTATTCTTTGCACATTTTCTTCCACTAAATCATTTGCAGCAGTTGTTTAAATCCATGTTTACTTGGCATCAGCTACTTCTGCAGTTTTTTTGGCGCCGGTTCTTCAGCTAACAAGCTTTTATCCAATTTTTTTTTCTTAAATTAAACGATTACTTTAGTTTTATTTAGTTGTTAGTTCTGTGAAATGACACAAATCTCTAAAAACACTCTTCTCCCTTGTCCCCTGAACCCAAAGGGGACTTCTTCAGACTTCTGTTACACCCACATTCCAAAACCTTAAGAGATTCATTTAATAATGAGGAGCATTACTAGAGGAATCGAATGAGTTCTGTGGAACGTGGTCGTGTGTCATGTGTCGCATTTAGAGAAAGAGCTGGAAAAGAGCTGTGGGGGGGGGGGGGGGGGGTGTATCCATGATAACGAGCGAGAGCGGCAAATGCATGTTAGAATGTGATGACCACGGGATCAGAGGAGGATCCTGTCACAGAGGCCACATTCTATTACCCCCCCCCCCCCCCACATACACACCCTCTTCTGATGTGTAACACTCACTGTACTGAGACCAGCTGCTCGCTACGTGAGTCAAACAAGGGACCTGCTGGTCCCACAGAGCCGGATGCAGGTTGTGAGGGACATCGAGGTGGTGCTGATGGAGGACAGCTGCAGTCCTGCTGCTGTGGAATCAGAATAACCAGACCGGGCGTCCAGCTTCGTGACTACCTAGGACTCCTCTCCACAGCGTTTATAAATAAACCTGGCTCCCAGCTCCTCGTCGTGACTTAACTCGCAGGAGCACACACTTCCCTGCGAGCCATCATCCCTCCGCTCCACTTTGTGTAGCTGCATGTTTCACGTGTGTGTGTGTGTGTGTGTGTGTGTGTGTCTCCCACTGCAGAGACATCCGATGCCCTCATGTCCTCCAACTGGATATTGTGAAGTCATGTTATATTGTATTGATCAGGCTGGAGCCCCTCACCCTTCAGGGTCACTGACAGCTCTTTGTCCCCTGAGCCTGAAGCGAGTTAGGGGTCGATCGCTGGAGGCCGAGGACAACATTGCGTTTTTTGTTATTGTTTATCTTGTCGTTGAATCCACCGATAGTAAATAATAGCAGACAAGGTAAATGTACCTGGTTGTTGTAAAGCCATGACACTTTATTTATTGCAGGTCTTTATTTTTTTCTCAGACAGTGCAGGGGATCCTTCAAGCATTAATTTCATTATCTAATAATATGTCAAATTTCAATCACAGTTCCCAACGTGCTGACTTGTCATAACAAAAGTAAAGATCTACAGAGAGTGGTATGAATAAATAAAATGAAGTCATGAGTGCAGACACCGGAGCTGATACCAATAACAATATTAGGGAGTAAACATTATAGATTGAAATTCATCGACCGATCGATATATTAAAAGAAATTAGTAATGATTCCTCAGATGTTTTTCACATCTATAAATTATATAAATACTAAGAAAACACCAACAACCCAAATATATTGAACATTAGATTCAATTTAAAGCATTTTTCTGTAAGACAGTAAAACTTATTCTTTGTGAAACCATGAAATGTTTGTTTTTCATGTAGCTTCATTAACGTTAATGCAACCAGTGAATCATCGTGACTCAAAGTGCATCCTCCATTTTGTATTATTATTTCTGAGTCATCACACAAGTTTCATCTGTCGCCGGCTCTGATTGGACAGAAACTATATAAAAAACAGTGATTGTGATTGTTTGTGTTTCTTCAACCTCTTGCTGCCTGAACTTACTCACATCCGTCTCCCTGTGAAAACACCTTCCTCTGACCGTGTCCTTCCCGAGATGCTCAGGGACGCCTCAGCACGGAGGACACCTGTCAACACCAGGGTCTGAATCTGGGTCCTGTGGATGAATGGCTGCGTCTCTCAGTACAAGGCCGCGCAGTCACCTCAGTGGGACTGAACACAACGAGGGACACTTGAGTTCTGGTCGATTTTTAGTTTCGTTTTTTGTTGACGTCAACAGCTTCAAATCTGTTTTACTTCCTGCTTAAAACCCTTTTGGCTTCTTGATCACTGGTCTTTGATTTGTTTGCCTTGTTGAATAAAAAGAAGGAAAGGAGACGTGGAGAGGAGGAGGAGATGATGATGAGGAGGAGGAGGAGGAGGAGGAGGAGGAGGCTGTGCGGCTGTGGAATATTAACGCTGATGTGAGCTTGCCATCAGATTGGCAAGAAATCATTGACGGTTGTGTTTACTGGCTCTTTTTTCTGTGATTGCCGGGGTACAGCAATAATCAGGACTATAATGAGCGAAGCCCGTTAGCCCTGCACTTGGTGACAGAAACCAGGCCTGCTTAATTAAGGCACTGATTTCCCACGAGGCACCGGGGCATTCCCCCCCCCCCCCACCAGTCCTCTTCATTGGCCCAGACTTTCTGGACTTTGAGTGAAGTTGTTCCTGTGAACTGAAAGGGCTGAAAACTGTGGAGGCTTGTCTCTTGATCATCCTTTCCTCTCTTTCTTGTCACGCTCTCTCTTCTCTCGCTCGTTTCCTGCCCCTCCGTTCAGGCCGGTTCTCTTCGAACAAGGTGCAGAGGAGGTTTTCTGTTTTTCAGAACCAGAGCTTCTGGTTATCCTGCCTCCATCAAAGCCTTGTGTGCTTCAGCAGCGGGTGAATCAAGTAAAAAAGTGTCTGGAAAGCACCCGGTAGATTAGAGAAAGAGGAAACTTTCAGGAGAAGTGGGAAAGGTTGTGTTTAGTTCAAACCAGAAAGCCCAGGGCCGGTGGAGGCGGGTGTTTTATACAGAGGGACAGGAAGAGAGGAACGAAAGGTCGCAGGTAATTGCAGCACTTTGGACTCCTGCTCCCGCTCGAGCTTCGAGTACCTGCACTTCTGCTTTTTGTGAAAAATCTTCTGACTTTTGCAGTGTACAAGGGTCAATCTGGACCAAAGGGTGAGACAAAGGTGGACAGGGAGACGTGGGTATCGCACATATCACGTCCTGTGATGTGTTCTGCCAGCGACGAGCTATTATAATATTTAGTGTTTGTGGAATAAAGACCAGAGAGGAGACCAAAGCTTTAAATCTGCTGTCGATGAAGAGGAGAGGGGGCGGGCGGCTAAAGCAAATTTCAGCTGCAGTGTGGTTTTTGGCCACAGAACAGAGGGAGGAAGATGTCTCTCTGTCTCCACATCCCCCCCCCCCCCCCCCACACACACACACTGCTCCACCTCCACTTTTATGTCTCACCCCCTTCACATCCCTTCCTGTCTCCGTCTGGACTTCAGGGAGGAGGCAGGGGCAGTGCAGCCGAGGTGTGAACCCTCTAATCGGCTGCCAGTGGCACTTCCCACACTAATACTCCACTCAATGGAGCCGTGTCTGACATGTTAGCATCTATACGTCACCTTCACATAGATTTTGACACATTAGCGTAATTCAGTCGAGCAGACGAGAACAGTGGCGAGGACACGTCCCTCTGCCGCTCGGGTTCACTGGGACTTCTCTCTGCCAGTCAGCGCAAAGGGAGATTGCTTAATGTGACAGAAGAGGGTGGTTTCAACCTCTTGTTGAATTTTAAATTGCCGTTTTACTGATTCATTTTGCTGTTAGACTTCAAATCAAATGAAACCAGAGGGGAAAGAAAGGGAAGGATCGCAAAACTTTCAAACGGAAAAGTCGTTAGAGGAACAGCTGGGCTTCTTTTGAAAAGTTCTTTTGGACTCGCTGGTCGAGACAGACGGACGTCTCAGATCTCTAACGTCCGGGTTGTTACGTGAAGAACTGAGGACTGCGGGTAATACCATAGTGTAGCGAAGCGCCTTGAGGCAAATGGAAATCATTAGCATGGCTTGGTCCAAAATTCAAGTTATTACAAAAATGTGGTCATTCGAAGGTTTATATTCGAAAATGCTTGTGAAATACACACAAGCATTTTCAAAATATACAATCTAGACCACCTGAAGTAGTTTGAGTCATGACCCAGTAGAGGGCGCTGGTGGGGGGGCTAGCTCATATCAAGAACTTATCACGACTCAAGAGTGCAGATGAGACGTGTGAGCATGCAAGTGTACCTGTACGTTTGTGTGTGTGTGTGTGTATGTGTGTGTGTGTGTGTGTGCGTGCGCGTAGGTTGATCCGGATACAATCAAACACCTGCTGTGCACAAACAGCAGGTGTTTGATTGTATCCACACACACACACACACACACACAGACACACACACTCTCTCTCGTTTAGACTGGTTGCAGCCTCCACTGTGGCTGATGCCAGATGTTTCGATAGATGGTTGAATTATCGCCAACAAATGCAAATGTTGCTCAGTGATCCTCTCTCCTGCTGCCCTGCCTGTGTGGCTGCTGCTGTGACAGGTCGTAAGTGAAGGTGTGTTTGTGTAAGAACACATCGAGACAGTACTTATAGAAGTTGTCAGAGTGCCAGGGCGGCAATTATAGTGTCCGGGGGGGAATCCGAAGAAGGGGTCAGCCTTGTAAAGTACAGCTGTTCTCCACGTATACTGTGTATAAGCTGCTTCCCTGTGGGGATGTGCTGGAATGTCTGTCAACAGAAACTGGTTCATTCTCTTTCTTACGTCTTTCTGCCATCGTGTCAGTCTCTCCCTTTTCTTTATGAATGAAACACCAGCTGTAGATGCCTTCACGTCCCGGGGGAATATTCACTACAATGACACCAAGGCTTCAAAGCAACAGCTCTGGTGTAGTTCTCCTCCGATTCCCTGAGCTGGTTATCGCCGGTTTGAGAGCAGACGGATGGAAATCGCTCTGGACTCGTCTGAAAGAACGATTATATCGGAGCTTTCTGATTGGCCTGTTGTGTTCTCTGCTGCTGTCATTTTGAAGATATGTGACAAATCTTCATTCAGCTAGAGAACAATGTGCAAGCTATTGAAAATCACATTTTGTTCAAGATAACTAGACGTTTTATTTTGTTCGCCATTTAATTTGCATCATATCCTCCAAAGTCGTGACTCCGTCTGTCTCTGCTGTAACTTCTGACGCTAACGATGTCCAATTAAGGAAAAGTTTGCACTTTGCTGCTTCAGGTCGATTTTCATCGGCAATGGTGGCGAAGATAACAACTCCCATGATCCCACACTGCTTCACGATGTCATGAAGCGAGGTATTGTGATAAAGAGACCCCTAGTGGACAAAGTATTTACATGCAGGTTGCTAGCTCCAGTATCTCAACAGTTTATCATGACATCCTACTGCATCAACATAAAATGTTTACGATAAATTAGTTTAGCTCCAGAGAAATAGAACACTGGGGAGTGTATGTGCTGGTAAACTGAGGAACAGCCCATGATGCTAACGTGGCTGCTGATTATTACCTGATTGTTTTTATTGACTTCCAACAGTCCCTCGTCAAATTAGGAGCTCGAATCAAACTCCAGCAGAGAATCAAGACTAATTGGACTTTAATGACATCAGATTTTTCAGAAATGTTGATCTGCTCTAAGATGTTGTTAGTGAATGAAGTAAAGATTACCGAGCAGTCGGATCGGAGAACTCCCCCTGAGAACTGTGAGGGAATCACAAGCTCCAGATCCACTCTGTGTCAATTAGTCTTTTATTGAACATTTCTTTGGTCATATACAGTGTTTGACTCAATGTCAATATTAATTGACACGATAAAGGCCTCGAGGCCGGTCCTGCTTTATTACGCAACTTAAAAACCCTGCTGTAAAGCTGCTTCGATCAATATTTATTAACTATGGATGAAATGACTGTATATAATGTGGTTTATAATGTGGTATATGCCTAATATCACCTTAAATGGCTGAATGACAGAGGTTTATTAGCCGACCCTGCAGTTCCTCTGAGCTGGGTGGAGCCTGCTGGCTTCTTTCAGCTCATTGTTTTTGTCTCACGTCTCATCGCTGCTCTGATTTCGTTCTGATGAATTAATTCTCACCGGTATTGTTTCAGCCAAAAGCTCGAATGAACCCACTGTGCACTACCTGTCAATCCTAACAGAGACAAAGACACGTGAATATTAAGCCTTTTAAAGAGAGATTAGAAAGTTAAGTAGTGGATTTAAATTCACCAGATGTCTAGAAGCACATTTCCAAATAAATGTCTGTTGAACGAGTTCCTTATAAGGCGCTAACTTGTCAGTGTAATGTTTGCTGTTTGTTGTGTTGCTCCATAACGGCCCTAAGAACGTACCTGGATTTAAATTGTATGTAGCTTTTACTGAGCAACAGCGCCCCCTGCAGCCACATGTTGTGATTCGTTCTGTCCCAGCGATTTACAGTCAACCCTTCGTTTTGTCTCCTGAAACATAACTGAACACTGACTATTTCCCATGATCCTCTGCTTCCTCAACCAGAGGTGATGCTACTTTGACAAATCCACCAAACTATTCACCACCGAATTCTTCATGTTTTGAAAGTTTCCTCTCGGAACATTGGAGATAAACTCTGGTTTTTAAAAACTTCTAAGTCTTTGATTGAACTGAACTCTTCAACTGGACCTGACTCTGACAGATGAAGATGAGACTCTCACTCGGTTCTTCTCACAGGAGATCGAACCCACTCACCAGAGTCAAAGTGAACCATCAAACTAATTCTGAGGCCACTAATAAAATACAAAGTGTTGATTTTTTTTTGACAAACTTTGTTCCTATTTCTTGTTTATAGGCTTTTTTATTGTGGCATTAAAAAAATGTACATATCACACAGAAAGGAAAAGGAGTATGTTTGTCCCTGGGGAACCTGGAAGTGTATCGCTGTATTTCTCCATGTGTGCAAGTTGAGACAGAAATCGTTCCTACATGTCGGGCAAGAACACAGCTCCCGACTAGAGAGCCATGAAGCGTGTGTTCCAGATCCCACTTGTCTGTTAGACTCCAGCGGTTCCCTCCTCTCGTCCCTGATGAGAAGCGAGGTCCTTTTCCAGGCGGCGGCACCGCAGACATCTCACCCGGCAATCTGAGGAAGGCCCTGCTGGGGAGATGAGACGAGGGAGGATGAAGAGAGATGGATTGCTCCTCTCTGTGCGATGTGCTAACAGCATCTCAGAGAGTCGCTTTCCCCTCAGCAGGGGGGATTCATACCCAACTGTACTTCCCCTGGCCTGAGAAAGGGATTTAGCTCATGCATTACATAAGCAACATGCATTAATTCCCAGTGGATATACTGGGATTATTGGAATTATAAACATTGTGTTTGCCGAAGGAGCACGAATGCACATATATGTGTGTTTGTGTGGGTTTGTGTGAGTGCGCCTGTGTGTGTGTGTGTGTGTGTGTGAAGGATTGTGTCACTGCTTTGACTGACTGCATGTCACGGCACGAGAAGTACATCAGCGGGATGTCACAGGACGAGCTGCTTTCTGCCTCGATACATGAAACATGAGCAGCTGTCCATAATAAATGCTGCTCTGCCACTTATCTTATTAGGCAAACCCCTGCTTTCCCAATGCTGGGCAGAATAACATGCGTAGAAATTGTATTTTTGCTCGGATTGGGGAAGGAGACGCGTCTTCCCATGAGATGTCAAACTCATAATAAAGTATGTCATTCCTATTTCAGGGCTAGCTGCTCCGCTGTCGCCTATTGTTGCCTTGTCTGCTGCTCGCAGGGGGAAATGCTTCCTGAGGCCTCAGAGAGCAGATCCAGCAAGTGTCATGACTCGTCGAGAGCGTTGTCGGTTTTATTTCCATTCTCACATGCGCTCGGTGTGCAGGTGGCGCGATGAGGCATCCGCACGGGCACAATTGAATTTACTGGGGGGGGGGGGGGGGGGGGGCTATTCCCCTCCAGGAGTTGTGCCAGTGTGACACGGTGAGGCACGGAGGCATCTGGCCACCGACCACTTTACTGCCCGCACTCGTCAATAACTCTTTAAAAAGATCAATTAGGGCGATCAGTGGCGAGAGAGCGCCGCCGGGGCCGAGGAGCCGTATTGAGCTGTTTGGTGTGATGATGTCAGCCGCAGCTCTTTGCACCAGAGAAAGAGCCTCGGCCCTCCGGACATTTGACTTCATTAACGGGGGTGTTCTCCTCAAACCGGAGCAATAAACTCAGCAATAAGCTGCTCCTCTTCTTATGGGCCTCACCTGCGCCCGGAGACGAGGGGGGGGGGGGTCCTCGCTGTGTCTCTGCCTGAAACATGGAGCCATAAAAATCGATCCGGACGGCGACAGTTTCTCTCATTTATCGTTCACTCACCTTTTTGCCCTTGTGAAAAGTCCGTTTTACACATTGTACAACCTGATTGATTACGTGCTGCTGTCTTTAGTTCATTGTGTTCTTTTATCTGCCGACGCCTTACGACCCCCCCGTTCCACTGGTGTCAGGGACGCCCTGATGGATGCGGTTGTGTCATGACACCCCGTGGCGGCCCGGCGAGCTCGCTGGAGGCCGTCAGTGGGTCGAGTCGCTGACCTTTCACCTCCTAACCTTTCTTCCATGCTGATTATTAATCCTACTTACAGTGCACTACCTGAGTCCCTCCATTGCAAATTAACCTTTTTTCTCTTCTTCTCTCTCCCTCCTTCCCCCTCTCTGTCCTCTTTCCTTCCTTTCTCTCTCCCCCCCCCCCCCCCCCCCACTTTTGCAGCAAACTTGTTCACGTGAAAATTATTGACGATGAGGAGTATGAGAAAAACAAGAACTTCTTCCTGGAGCTGGCCGAGCCTCGCATGGTAGACATGAGTCTGCAGAAAGGTGCGGTACTCAACTTGTTTTTATTATTTGTCTTCTGTCCTTTTCTTTCTCTCTGTCTCTCTCTGTTTTTGTGTGGAGCCTCCATGTCTCCCCAGGCGTCTTCCTCTCGTCTTCGTCTGCTTCCTCTCGCTGAACTCTCACCCCCCCCCCTCCCCTGCTGCCCTCAACTTTTACACCACCATGCACCTGAGCACTCTCTTACAGCCGTGCTTTCATATCACATCTAAAAAAGCCCATGAAAAATCATTCTTATCAAAATGACAGTCTCCCCTGACGGCGTCGTCATCTGCATAAAAATAGAACAGGGAGTCTGGGAGCTGCTATCGCTCAGCATCTCCAAGGAGCAAGGAGCCACTGTTATTTAGAGGCTTGTTCTACCTAAATGCACAGTCTAGCTATTTTTAAATATGATACGCTTCTGCTGGGGTGACATACGCAAATTGCTGCGGGTGCGATGAGATTATTGATTTGTTTTTTGTCGGATTAGAGTTTCGAATTTCACAGATTATACGGAAATCTATCTTCACAAAGTTCTTTTTTTCTAAGTAGTAGCTGGTGTGCAGTTCAGAGTGAGGTCACATGTTCTTCAGCAGGGGGGGGGGGGGGCTGTGTTACTCAGAGACCACGTTCCACCGCACGACAAGCCTGTCTTCAGGCGTCTTCCTCAGCAAGGTGCAGGGAGGAATAAAAGCAGGACGTAGAATAATTCAAATCAAAGCAAGTTTTCATCATAAGTTTTTTGTGTGTTGTCTTGTTGTTGGTAACGTCAGCTGAAAGAAGCCAACAGGCACTTCTCTCCAGATGCACCGTTATCTAATGCGGTGTTATCTAACCACGCTCAGGGCCAGGGGACGTGGAGCGGCTCACGAGCTGGTGCAGAATCCAACACTTGGCCGCTGCCTCCGAACACCACAGCTCATTATGGTTGCGTGATTGGGTCTGGCAGCGCTGCCTGAGTGGTGCCGGCTCCCCGGGTTCTCAGAGAGAGAGTCGTGATGAAGAGCGCTAACGATGCACGTCCTGATGAGTGACGGCTGCATCACTGCAAACACTCCAACGCTCCTCTGTGAGGCTGCTTGTTTCCTCATTCTCTCTGTGTGTCGGCCCAGGTTTAACAAACACACACAACCACACACAGAGACACACACTCAAGCGCACAGACACACACACACACACACACACTACTCAAGCATTGCTCTTTAATTCCCTGAATCAAATCCAAGTTGTTGCCAACATGTCAAATCTATTATCTTGCAAAATCTAGATTCTCTAAATATTCTTGTCATGTCTCTGCTGTTGTTCTATTTATTATTAAAGTTAATAGACAAACATTTACTGTGGGTAAAAGTACCATCTTAACTTTTTGACTGAATTTAAAGTAAATCAATTCCTGCGTTAAATATACCCTAAGTAATAAAAGATAGAAGTACTTGGTCAACTTCCTACTTTACTACACTGTCAACTGAATATTTTGTTTAATACAAGAATAGTTCAGACTTCAGTTCTCTCACAAATTCTCCAAATTCAAAAAATATAGCCTCCCTTTAAAAGTGCATGTAAAATACTTTCTGAAAACTGTCCCACAATGCAATATGCCGGTTTTTAAAGATGTTAAACCTTCAGTGACTTTGCAAAGTGTTGATAAACACTTGATTTACTGCTCAGGAAGGAGTGGACGAGAGAAACACGATCTCACTTTACAATGAATGAAACAATATTCCAGTAAATGTCCACATCGAGCCGGCTGTAGGTTTGTTGAGAACAGAACATGTGGAGGGGGGGGGAGTCGATGAAGAGTGAGATCTGCTCACACGGAGGCAGAGATGAAGACTTGTTTATTCTGCAGAGATCGAAACAGCTGATTTGTTTGGGTCGTGCATGAACAGAAGAAATAAAGAAATCTGTTTGTGTTTTCAGGAGCTCGGAGCTTTAATGTTCTATATTTTGCACATGTTTCATTAGTTCATTAGAATCCCCTTTGCTCCACCTCTCTGTCGACAGACTTGTGTGTGTTGATTACACATTGTTGATCATCCTGATCCTGGAAGGACGACAACACGACCTGCGCCACTAATGAAAGCGCACACAGTGTTGACAGCGAGCAACAGGAGATAAATCCACGCACTCTTTTTTAAATGCAGGAGGTAATGAATGTTTGATCAAAGGTAATAAATGTTTGATCTCCGTGTGATGAGGAGGTAATGAAAAAGCTTTTCTCTATTGTCTCCCCGTGCAGGATCATCTTTTATGAATGTGCTCGTGCTGATGAAATGGCTTTGATTTGAAATTAGAGGAAAGCACGAGGCGATGTTAAGCAGGCGGGCTGTGCACGTTTCTCACGAGGTGCTGCAGGATCGCAGCCAAGTGAATGATATGATAATTTCCCACTTTTCATATATAATGTGGCGATTATATTGTGGCTCATAACAGATGATGTGCAGCTGATTGGGTTTGTTCTGCTCCTTATTAAAGCCGGAGTGCAGGAGCAGAATTGATGAATATTCCATGAGCGGTTTTGTTTGTTTGTTTTTTTATCCATTTCACCAACAGCCTTTCCACCAGCGCTGCTTTGCAACTAAACTCTTTCTTTCTTTAGTTATTATCTCTCTATCACAGATGAAACAAGCCGCAACATATCAAAAAAACAATGTCGGGTCTTTTTTTAATCCTCTGATCTTTTTTTTTTTACTTATTACTCACTGTTACATCAGTCATCTCTGCGTTTCTAGATCTGCTCATGCACCAGGACACAGATCTGATGGAGTCTCAGCTCTGGCAGCTCCGACTCTGGACAGTGTTTGAGTAATGAAAGCTCTCAGACCCCCGGTCACCCTGACCTGTCGCTCTGGAGTTTGTTTACTGCCGACTCCAGCTTCTCTACTCTGTCCTGAAGTGGTCAATACCATTAGCACCTCTGGTTGAGATGCCTGGTACTGAGCCACTCTTCTGTAACACAACACAACACAACGGTGCAGACTCACAGTGAGGGTCACCTCGATGATTGCTGAGCTGCGTCTTAAGTGCTGAGACGTGTTTGTCTTAATCAACGCTTCCAAGGAGGAGGTTGTGTTTTCTCTCCTTTAAGGTTGTTTGTTTTGTTTTAATCAAGAATATGGAATAAACCACTTAACGGAAAACCACACAACTTGGTGGAAGGATGTGGGATGGGTCAGGGAAGAGCCCGTTACATTTTGTTTTGATTGAATTTAAGTGGACGTTTGGTACTGAGGGTCATTCTAGTTTAAACTGTGAGACATTTAAGATACTGATGTTATTTTGTTCTGGTTTCAGACATGCCAAACAACTCCATGTGCACATATTCAACATGAAATCTATATTTTATATATGTTTGAGCTTGGCCAGGTCGCACAAAGCTCTCCATCTCACACACACACTCACAGACACACAGACACACACACATAACCTCCAAAAGAGTCATATTATGGCAAAATGCTGAAATCAAATCAACTCTGGGGTCGTCTATTAGCCACACCATAAAAAAAAAGAATTAATTTCACATCAGGTCTTCATTAAACTGCGTCATATCTTCACATTTAGTAAACTCAAGTATATAGATATGATTTAGCTAAACGGATATTGACCAAAAATGAATTTACAGGATATTAGATTAGCCTTTAATGAGTCTGAGCCACAAATTAAATATATATATATAAATAAGGTGCAGCTGATCGTTGCTGTTATCTCAACCCTCCTCTGCCCGGAACAGTTTCCAGTCTAATATGTGTATTTTAGCTGTAGCAACTGTAATTTGTGATACCTTCCAGATTTTAAAGATGAGTCTATGTAGTACATGCATCAGCCAAGGCCCAAAACACACTTAGGTCATGATCCAAGTTTACGTCCCTGGGAAATTGGTGAAAATTACCAATAGTGAAATATTAAAGAAAGTGATAAAACAAATCCAGATGTGCCAGATGTGTAATGGGATCTCTCTGTGGCTCTGTGCCATCATTCCACCAAGTTTTGTGGAAATCCATTCGGTAGTTTTTGCGCATTAGTGCTGACAAACAAACAAATGGACCACAGTGTTTTCACAGCTCATCAACACAAACAAACACAAACAACGGCAACAACTGTGTGCGTCACAAGTCGAAGAGTTTAGAAACCAGTGATTCTGAAGATGAATTCAAAACTGTCTTCTAACTCTCTGTCGCCGGCTCCGTCTGTTGATGAGGTGAAACTTCATCTTCTATAATTAGAAATGTAATTTGGAGCAATGTTACATCATTGTGTGTGTGTAGTGATTTAGTTTCTGCATGAACATGTGTGTATGAGCTTCATTCCAGCTTTAAACACTGATTAAATATTAAAGCACCGTCCCCCTGAGCTTTGATTACCATCCTAACCACATGAAACCTGGAGCAGCCACTGGAGGTTGGATGTGAACCTCCCGAGTTGAGTAATGTCGGCCGTGAAGGATCCAGGAGATCACCTTTCAAAATCTGTAATCCTCCTCCTCAGAACACAGATGTGGTGGAGAAATGAAAACTCCATTAAATGTAAATAGCAACAACTGCAGTGGAGGGAAATGTGCTCGCATCCATGGAATAGTTCAAGTCTGAATGTGTCTCACGTGTCTCGAGAGCTGTTCCATCTTATCAGCTTCACTCTTGTACTTAGAGTCATTTAGGTTTGAGTCATTTTTACAGTTTCAGAAAGAAAACTGCAGCCAGCATCACCACAGACAAAGCACACAGCCCATTCCATCAGGCACTGCAAAGTCAACATCCATAAACGTGTAGTACATGTTACTGTTATTATATATTTATTGGAGTAAATTCACTCTTAGGAAATAGTCACCAGTTACAGCTCAACCAGTGACCTGTCGATATCTTCAGATTAACCCCCTGATCCCAATGCAGATTATAATGTCCAGGCTCCGGGGCCTCGGGCTGCTCTGCTCATGGGACCTCACGTCTGCTCAAAGGGCCGTGGTGCTCGGTCCTGGAGCTGGAGGGAAACCTAAGTGACTGGTATTGAATCAATTAGCTGCCTAATTGGGCCGAGATAAAGACTCCATTTCCTTATCGCCACCCCCACCAGCCGTTACAGATGGCACCGGTGGATGTGCCGGGAGGTCCGAGTGGAGCTGCCGATGGTTTCAGGCAATTTCACTGTGATACTGAAAATCCAAAGAGGAGGCAGTGTCATGGCTAAAGTACGTGCACCAGAAGGATCCACTGTAAAACATCATGTAGAACTTAACTATATATATTTATAGAAATATCTATATTATAAATATAATGCAAATGTTTTCAGGAATTCAATACAATGACAGAAACATTCGGTCTTAAATCAGAGAAGGGAACATTTTATTTTCCTAATAATGAAAATAATGAAGAAGGTTATATTGTTTATATTTTCACAGCTCATGAGACAACGTGAAACTTATTATTCAACTTGACCTCAGTCAGATCATATTTTTAAAGCACCACGAATTGTTGAACCAGATCAAAACCTTTTGCAGTGTAGAGCTCAGCATCATTCTGACCTCACTCCTTTAGTTTTTGTTTTGTTTTAGAGGATGATTGCTGCCAAGGATTTAAAAAAAAAAATGCCTTCATGCTCCGTCCTCTGTTGTGTTTTCATATTAAACTCACTCAGATTAGAAGAAAAATATAATTTGTGCTGCACAGGTGTGTGTGTGTGGGATGGATTATGCTGCTGTGTACTCGATTGTCCAACGGAACCTCCCACAGCACTCGCAGCGTGTGAGGACACATCTGTTCCACCGCGTCCCGGAGGAGGCAGAGTAGTTCCCACAGCATGAGGAGAACGAGCTGCTGGGATCCTCTCAAGGACACACAGGAAGTGACACGTTGAACATCGGGATAAGTTCAATTAGATCCGGTGTAGGTCCAATATGTCATGAAAGGAGGGCGTGGGCCATCACATGCATCATTACGCAGTGAAACCTCCCACAAAGCCAAATCCATTATCACCTCAGCTAATGACACCACTGATCTGCTGCTACCTGTCTCCTGGCTCTTCTACCATCGGGCTCCCAGAGGCTCGTCCAGCTCTGCCCTTGTTTCAGGCGGAAGCAGCGGGACCTCGTTGAGTGAGCGATGGGGAACAGCTGTCGCCGCGGAGGCAGTGACCTCGCCCCCTGCTGGCAGGAGATTCAGGGACATGGCAACGCTGAGTTCAGGAAGTGTGTGCCTGACTCCTCTGACAATATGAAAAGACTCTCATATGCAGTAAATATAAGGGGACTCTCAGTTTAGTGAAGTTCCGGACCACAACTCTCTGCCTCTTTGTTCTCCGGCGTTCTGTAAGAATAAGAAACAGTTTGATAAACAAAAGGTTTATTCCATGATTAGGTTGTGACCGATAAATCTGTCATTCTATTCCTGAGCAACAAACTAATCCCACAGGTGGATTGTACCCGAACTATTCCAGGATGAATCGCTAACTGACCAGCTAGCGGCTCAAAGCAACGTGAATAGGAAATCCTCCGTCTCATCACGGTTCGGTCTTTGTGGTTTACGAGCTCCATGAAGCAGATATTTTATTTGTTTAATCCGAACACTAACACAATAGTCAAAAGGGAAGTTGTTATTGTTATTTTGAGTCATTTGCTAATGTTAGTTGACATGAGTGGCTTGATCGTTAGATCCGTTGTTACTCTGATTTGCCTCTTTTGAAGGAGCCCAGGTCTTCCTCGTGACGCAGCCAGTCTTCAAACACTTCCTCTGACGGATCCGGCCCCTGCACTGGGACCCAGCACCGATCTCTGAAGCCTTACTTCCTCTCGTGCTGCTTGTTGTACACCTGCCTTGTGAACTTGCGTCAGTCCTTGGGGGGGGGTTAGAAGTTTACCTTCACTCTAAATCCCTTCTCTGTTATCAGCCAAGTCTCTGTGCTGGTTCCTGGCTTATTATCAAGGCGCTCTTTGAATACAGATGACACAATTAATATTGAAATCTTAGAGGGATCACCTTTATGTCAAGAGACTTTGCAAAATAGAACGGTGTGGGACACTGATATTATTCCCCTTGCGAGTAATGGATTAAGTCAAGATGATTGTGTAATCATAGAATACCCCCCCGAGGACTCTTTCACCTGCAGGATTCCTTCACCCTGAGATCGGGATGAAGTCTCATTTGGGAGCATCTGACTTTTCTTTCACCTCTTACCTTCGTCATTCCAGTCGAAGCCTACGTATTGAACTGGGTCTGGAACTGGGAGGGGGGGGGGGCAGGGATGTAGGCAGATGGGTGTTCACCTCCCTGCCTGCTCCACCAGCCACCATGTCACGACTCAGAGGTCCTTCGGTCGCCTCAGTACCAAAGAGAAATCACACGGGCACGGATGAATAGATTTAATTCAGATGGGAGCCCAGCGTTGTTCATGCATTCGCAGACCCCGACTTCATTAAAGCTCCGGTTCTTCCTGGAGTCACGAGGAGGAATGTCAGAGGCGTGGGGGGTAATGAAGAGTTAATACACTTTCTACATTACTGCACTTCCTCTGATTGAAATATAGTCATTTAGGAGATGAGCACCTGCGTTATTAAAGATGTAATCCCTAAGAATCCTTATGTCAACCCTGGTTCATTTGTCCGGTGGTTTCTGGGAGTATTAGCAAGTGTGTTTTAAGACTGAAGGTCCCAGAAATCCAAACACTTCTCAAGTATCTAATTTACGAGAAATTCCTCCGTGGCCTGAACTTTATCAGTTTGCAATGCAACAAACTCCATCATGAGCAACTAGAACCTGATTTCATCAGCCGACAGAGGCTGCTCCGTCTTATGCTGTTTTCTCGATGCAATATTTTAAAAGGATGAAAAATGTTTTTCAAAAATCATTATTTTCTCCACATTCCTTTTGATGGATGTTCTCATTGCCAACAAAGTTTATAAATATGTGGTTTTCTGTGTATTTCACATTGAACACTTAAAGTTGCAGCAGGAAATTTGTTGGCATTTGCATTAGTGATAAATTAAAGTCTTAAATTTACACAGATAATGAACTTAAATTAGTTTTTTGAGCTGCAAACTAAATTGTATCACTGTTCTTTGATAAAAACACAATAATGCTGGTTTTAAAATCACATTTATTAGCACATTTATATAAAAGCAATCTAAATCTAGGGGCCTTTGTGCCAGCCGGGTTTCAAACCATCTTGGGATCTTAGTGCTGCCTCCCAGCATTGGGTTCTAAAGGCATTATTTAAATTTCCATGGAGGCACTTCACATGTCGAGACACACAAACTTCATGTTTTCAGTGAAATTTCTCTTTGAACCACTACAGCCTACGCCTCTGCTCTGGTGACAACATGTCCTGATTGAAAAAAGCAGGTGCCGGGTTTTTTCCGAGTCTATTCGTTAGAGAACAAGCCAGAGAGGAAGCCCCCCCCCCTTTGCTAGCGCCGAGCTAACAGTCACAGCAGCATTGATTGTATCAACACGCAATTAAATGTTAATTCAGTGATGCAGTGTTATTGTGTGAACGGCCCCTTTGATTGTCCCTGATTGTGATTACACGCTCGCACATTTTCGTTTTTATTATCTTTACTTATAATGTTAGACCAACAACTTCCCTTGAATCCAGACGATGCAGTGTGAACCCCCCCCCCCGAGCAGCAGAGGTCAGCGCTGACTGTCTCAGACGTGATCACTGTTTTGTTGTACACTAGTTTGTGTGTACGCGAGACGACGTGTCTGTGATTTACTGTGTCTTTATTCTTTCTTCAAGGACGGAGTCGTGAAGTCGGGCTCCTCCAGCCGTCACCGCTGCTGCTGCAGTCTTATCCACATTTACTCAGCGTCATGCTCGGCAGATAGCCGGGCTACAGGGGCAGGCGCGCTCGCAGAATGACAATAGAAGGTTGGCGTATTGTTATCGGATTAGATTCATTCCCCTGCTCTGAATCCCAGTGATGCTCCTTTTAAACAACTACAGCTCATTCCGTCAGCCTGATGTGATTTATGTTGCGTTCCCTGCCCGTCCCGGATCGGGGTTTGCCTTTTGAAGGATGGGACCTGTCACTCATAACTAAACGACACAAAGAGTTTTGATTTTGAAAAATGCCTCACGTGCCTTCAGTGCGTCTCCCTGCTGCCGGTGGCCTCGCTGTGGAAGAGGAGTCACACCCGAGAGATTGTTGTCTTGTTACAGTTAGCATGGCGCACGCTGTCAGGCACTGAGGTGTAATGGATTTAAATTGAACTGTTGAATCTCAAGCTGGGAGGAGAGGGAGCGAGGGAAAGTGGGGAAGGACGCCTATAGAGGGGGGGGGGGGGGGCGCTCTCGCCATCTGTGATGAGAAGGTGGAAGAGCGGTAATTGTACCTGAGAGGTGTGTGGAGATATGGATGAGCCTCGCTGCTGCCTGCCATGCTGGTGGCCCTCCACAGTGTGTGTGTGTGGGGGGGGGCGGCCTTCTGCCTGGACTCTCATTAGTGTTGGTGTCAGTGATGACCTTCTCATACTTCAGCCTCACGTGTCATCCTAAGAGATTAATAACAAAAGTAAATGGTATGGAAAATGTGGGGGAATATCTTAAAGATTTTAAAATATATACATTTTCATTCAAATAAAAGTTCCAGGACTAATATTTCACAATAATAACCTTGTACGTTTACATAAAAGGCTTCCGTTACAAATATTGATGCACATGGGTTAGGTATCTTGCTGTGGTATCTTGTGTACTGTGCTGTGGTATCTTGTGTACTGTGCTGTAGTATTGTGTGTATCTGTGAAGGGGGGTGTCAGTGTTGATCTGATGTGATGAGAAGCTTTGAGCAGCCTCTCTTCATCTGGAGCCCGAGTTAAATACTGAAGTTCAGGTTCAGCTTTTGAAACCAGCAGCAGCACTTAAAGGTTTCTGGTTCACCTGAAGAAACAAACATCCGAGAAATAGACAGAAAACATGACGTTTACACTCGTTTACAGTCTTTACTTGTGTTCCACTGTAAATAGGTGAAAGAAGGAATGATGGGTTTATTTCCCTGTTGACCTAAAGAACAGTATCAGCTGATTGGGATCCTGAATAAACCGGAGCTTTCAGTTTGGAACATGATTATTTTTAAGTCAACAAAAGACTTGCTCGGTTGAATGGTTTTTTAATTCTTAAAACATACAGGATCAAATATTCATTCTCCGGCTGTCTCGTGCCCACGGGCTGAGACATGAAAGTATTGACAAAATAAAAGTTACCTCCTTCGCAGTCCTCAGTGGAAAAATGGATAAAAGTGTCACAGGCATTAATGCTGTGTATGATAAGTGGATCCTGAGAGTTTCACACGGATCCTTCCTGTGTATGGGGGGGGGGGGGATCACAGGTACCAGCCAATCAAATCGTGTTATTCAAATTTTCAAGTGCAGATACAGCCAATCAAATTACATCAATGCAAATACCGTCTGACTTCAAACATCAGATTGAGTCACGAGGGGCAGAGGCACCTCCCTTTACTCCCCTTTAGCATTGCATTGACAGCTAACATGAAATATGAAATAACGGGAAAGTCAAATGACTGCCCCCTAGTGGCCGTTGTGATTGTGATTCTTGTGTGTTTGGTGCTATGGAGGAATAAGCGTGACTTTGTTTTCAAAGTTTCGGACGATGGAATAAACCGTTGTATTTTAACACTGGAGGTCAGAGTTGTTGCTTTTCGGATAAAACAGTGTAATCTATTTTTAATGAAGTAATTGTACGACATTGTGAGTATTCGTCCCTACATTTTAATCCCTGCATTCAGTTCTACTCCCAGTCGTTTTAATATTCTAATGTTATAAAGGCGGAGGACTTCCTGGAGACAGACTTTTGTAAATTGACTGTTTGATGGAAAAAGTTTGTGTCGAGCTTCAAAGACGATTTAATATTGTACTTATTTTATGAGTTCATCCTATTTTTCATGAATAAAATCTGAATCGGAAAAAGAATCAATGACGGTTACTGTCGAAGTAAAAAGGACAATATATTTATAGTCCTGAAATATAAAAACAAGAGCTGTAGTTTGTACATTTTCCATCGCGTCTGTTTGTGTGTATGTGTGTGAGTAAGTGTGTGAAGAACAGTGACTGAGCCGTGAACTTGTGAACTGTATAATAAAGTGTCTTTATCTGTGTGTGTGTGTATGTGTGTGTGTGTGTGTGTGAGAGGCCTGGTCTGATGACATTATCAGGGGTTGGTGATCTGCTCTGTAATTGCCTGCTGCCGACGCGGCACTGAGGCTGATCTGTCTGCAGAATAAACAGACTGTTAAAATGTAGAAGGAGCTCGTCCTCACTTGATCTGCACTACACAGCGTCTCCAGTGTCTCCAGTGTCTCCAGTGTCTCCAGTGTCTCCAGTGTATCTGGACTGGACGAATCACAAGCAGAGAAAGATGGAGAGGCAGGAAAGACGGAGTTGCAAAATAATGTCGGTGAGAGGAGATGGAGGCAGAGATAACGGAGAGGTGGAGAGCAAAGAAGTAAAGAAACCAGAGGTAGTGGTTTGGTAGAGACATATGTGCTATTGTGGTATTTATCTTTTTTTAATATATTTAACATACTGACCCAATCTCTTATTTGGATCTGCACCAAATTGCACAAACTCATAAATATCAGT
Organism: Platichthys flesus; assembly: GCF_949316205.1. Lineage (NCBI taxonomy): Eukaryota > Metazoa > Chordata > Actinopteri > Pleuronectiformes > Pleuronectidae > Platichthys > Platichthys flesus. The sequence continues at coordinate 3,882,681 of NC_084954.1, forward strand.
TATTCAATTTTTCTCATCAAGATCAACGAAGTTCTCTGAGAAATCAACAGAAAATTTGAAAAACACCATCTTGCAATGTTAAAGTACGTTTTCACAAAATGTCACAGTTATTCGTTGAGTCATGTTTGCGTATCTAACAAGAAAATGCAGATGAAAGGTTTGAGGCATTAACCACATTTTCTAAAATCACAACCTATTGACAGAAACCCAAAGTTATCCAACAGCTCTACTTCTAAAATTATGAAACAACAAAATCTAATTCTAAAGTTCCGTCGCTGAGGATTTAAATGTTAGACGTGAGAAGATTTCATGAAAACCCTGAGCTGTGACTCTGCTAATTCTCTTTGTTTACAGTAATCACCCTAATATCTCAGAATGAACGAGGGAACGATTGATCTGATGTCAGAACGCTGCACGCGGCCGCTCTAATGAGCCCAGCGAGACGGAAAACACGAGTTCTCAGACGCCAGAGACCTTCAGGAGGACGCTGGAGAGGAATCATCCGGCGTTCAGTTAAATCATCAGGTCGTTCGGTGACTCAGAAGATTGAGTGCGGAGCGAAGCCGGCGTTTTGACTCCCTCCGACTCCACGCCGTCACAAACACGGATACAGCAGAACCAGATGATGGACGCGTTACACAGCGTGCGCATTGAAAGATAATAAAGGCGGCTGAGGCATCCATCTTTGTCATCATGCTGTGTGTGTGTGTGTGTGTGTGTGTGTGTGTCTGTGTGTGTGTACGTGCAGCGGCCGCTCAGCTGCGATCCCGAACCGTTATTATTCAACGCCTCAATCTCTCTCTCTCTCTCTCTCTCTCTCTCTCTCTCTCTCTCTCTCTCTCTCTCTCTCTTTCTCCACCCTCCCTCTCCTCACGTCTCGCCATACTTCCATCCCTCCTTTGTTCCATCCACCCATTCCTCCTTATACACCTCCATCCTCCCATCCATCCATCCATCCATCAATTGCCTGAATCACTCAAGTCCTTACACTCCTTCTTCTGTTTGGTTGCTAGTTCAATTCCCGGGTCCCTCTTGGCCACCTGTAGAAGTTTCCTTGAGCTTGAAACTGAACCTCAAACTCCTGCAGAGAGTTCATCTATCCCCTCGTTCTGCCCCAGCGTGTGTGTGTGTGTGTGTGTGTGTGTGTGTGTGTGTGTGTGTGTGTGTGTGTGTGTGTGTGTGTGTGTGTGTGTGTGTGTGTGTGTGTGTGTGTGTGTGTGTGTGTGTGTGTGTGTGTGTGTGTATGTGTAGCACATGTGTAGCACTTTTCTGCCTATGTGTAGAACTATTTAATTCAAGTCCATTTACCAGTCCTCCATAACTCAACCTCTCCTCCCTTCTCCCGGCTCATTATCCCTCCCTCCTGTACACCTGCACCAATCCCTGTATCCTCCTTTCTCTCCATCAATCATCCCTCCATACATCTCCGCACGCTCCTGTTCTCTATCCCTCCATAAATCTATTTGCCGCCACTCTCCACCTCTCCGTTCCCTCCACATCCCATCCTTTCTTTAATATTCCTCCCAGCTTCGATTCGTGTTTCCCCAATAACTTCATCGCTCTCCTCTTTCTGACAATCCCTCAATCAGTGCATGGCTGTATCCCTCCATAAAGTCAGTCCCCTGTTCTTCCATTTCTCTTTTCCTGCATTCATCAGATTCCCTCCATCTTTTGCACTTGTATCTCAACATTTCTCCATCCATCCACTCTCATCACTAAGTGCTTCATGTCCTTCTCGTTCTACCCCTCCCATCGTCCTCCCCACCCCCACCTGCATCAATCCATCCACGTCCCATCCTTTCATACCTCTCCCCCTTATTCCACCCCTCATGTCCTCCACTCCTTTCCCCATTTACTCCTTTCTCCCTCCTCCACTACTTCTTTTTCTTCCTCTCTAGCTCCATTAATCCATGCAGTCATCTTAGTCGCCCACCAGATTCTTTTTTCCTCCTCTACCTATTTTCCAATCCTTCCACCGATCCACACGCCGCTCCTGACTCAGGCCCAGATGCCGCCTCCGGCCTCGGCGACAAGAATAGCCCCCCCCGATAAGTGGAGTGATGAGTCTGTCTTAACGAGCTGTGGCGAGGGAAGGCGTCCATTAGCTGCGTGTTCGATGCCGTGACTCAGAGCCTCGTCTGAGCGCGAGAGCCGGAGAGCGACTCACTCTTTCGTAACGAGACAGATCTGATTAGGCCGAGCACGAAGGAGAACACGCTGATAATGACAACGGCTAAACGCAGACGACACACCCCTAAACGCACAAGCATACACACGTATACACACATTTACACACACTCCTCCAACCATCCATTTACATCCCTTTGGTTAATCTTCTGTATCGTAATTGTTTTGCTGCCCGAACGACAACCTTCTGCATTGCGAGTGCAGTCGGCGTGCAACACCTCCGTTTGTCTTTGTGTGCACGTGTGCGTAGGTTTGTGTGTTTGTGCCATAACCAGCGTGTTCTTATCTGGTTTCTCTGTGTGTGTGTGTGCGAGTGTTGTCTTCTCCTCAAGATGAAGCTGATTTTACATTCAGCTTTGTGACTGTTGTTATGGATGGAGAAACATAATCTCTCTTTATTAGGGCTCAATAAATACTGAGGTTTGGGTTGTAATTACCAAGTTTAACCAGCAGTAGCTAGAGTGGCACTGTACCTACATCTGGGTTTTTGTTTTGATCTGTAAGGAATCGCACAAATAATGTTTTGATCGCACAAACTCATAAAACATTATGGTCTTTAGGTATTTAAAAAGACATGTGAGGGTGAAAGACTTCCCACTGTAAAGAAAACAAGTGGGACTTGTGTTGTTTCCTCCACTGAACCACAACAGAGCTCAGTAGAGCTCATACCATCACCAAGGCCCAAGAGTCTCTTACAGTTCAATCAATCAGGTCATTAAATCTGTTTGAATTTGAATCAAGATCCATCGATTATTCTCTGGAGAAAAAAGAAACGCCATATCTCACGATGTTTCCTGGATCAGCCCCCCCTATTAGGATCCGCACCAAAATGGAATGGGCTCTTCCTCCGTCCTTTCACCAAGTTTTCGTGGAAATCGGTTGCGTAGTTTTTGTGTAATCTTGCTCATAAACAAACAAACAAACCAACAAACTGAGTACGAAAATCTATTAAATATTAGGAATAATGTGCTATTTCAATTTCTTTGTATTTGTGCGTGCTTGTGTGTGTCTGTTTATGTGTTTGTCTTGTGTATTGTGATATAATTTTCTCGATACGTTCACTATCGTGTGGTTTGTACCTGTTGCCTCTACTGGACACTCCCCACAGCAGAGTTCTATTTGGCTTCTGATCGGCGTCTACTACTAATGATAATGAAGCACGTCACCCGCGGCGATTAGCTGCTAATGATGACTCTCTGTGAACTCCATTTGATTTAGGAAGCTGATAAGCAAACAGGTTAATCGCTGAGACGCCTCCGAAGCGGCCGGCTCGCTCACAGCAGCGTTGTGTTGTTTTCCGAGCCTCTGATCCCTTTTCAGAAAACCTCCTCCTTGTTTTCATGAATGTCGGGAGAATTAATGATGGAGACGTCAAACAGAGGAGTTGTCAGTGTGGATCTCTGGAGGCTGAACGGCACGGGGGGGGGCTTTCTCTTCTCGCCTCATCCACTTATGGCGTATCCTGTCATATAATCATCCTCCTCGCCAAAGTGACTTTTTGAGCCTCATCTTATTCTTCGTCATTTAGTTACGGTTTCCACTTGGCCGCGGGCACCGGAGCGTGTTGTGCGGTGTCACTGATCCAGCTGCAGCGTGCAGATAGACAATCAGGCAAAACGCTGAGGAAGGGGCGGGGGGGGGGGTATTTCTGTTTTCTCCTCTCACTGAATAACTACCGTTAAATTCAACTTATCAATCCCAAAGAAAAAGGTTAAAACTGGAGGTAATATTCCTCATTTAACGAAAGTTGACTCTGATACAACCCAGTGAGGCCGTTTGGAACCTGCCTGTTTAAAACTGTTAAAAGCTCCTGTGTGTATCGGCTGACTCTGGTGTGAACCAGGTGACGGACTCAGACAACCATCCACTCTCACACCTGCAGCCATTTTACAGCCTCCGGTGAGACGTGGGAGGAAGCTGGAGAGGAAACCCAGGGAGAGCATGAAAAACTCAGCACTGAGAAACCTCGGATGAAATGGGATTCAAACAAGGAATCCTCTCTGCTGTGGGGCGACAGTTCTAACCGCTGTACCACCGTGCCATCCCCACTTACATGTACGGTGCTAGACAACAGGAACACTGAACTATGAGAACATGGTTTCATACTTAGAATCGTAATCTCATAGATACACAACTATACTTTCAAACATGGGTTCCTTTATTTACTAACATGCACTACTACTGCTACTACTACTTATATATACTACTATACTATACTTGATGAGTGTGGTGGTAAATAAAGGATATAAGAAGGTAGAGTACTGTTTGTGTGTAACAAAGTATGGGTTATCTCTCAAAGGGCCTCTTGTATTACTGCATGTGTGGTAGTGAAGGAGATAAAAAGTATTGGGAAATGAATGGTTGCATAAAGCCCTGATAGAATCTCTCCAGCTGTGTTTATTAAAAGACACGTTTCTAATAATACAAGTTTCACCATCAGCTGCTTCTGGAAGGTTCTTGTTGTCACCTCACAGTTTGTTCTCCGATATTAAACCAGTCAAAGCCCAGATCTGCTTCTGAGCATCGGACCATGTGGACAAATTATTAACAAGAGAACAAGTGTGAAGTTTGATCTCAGTTTAAATTTACATGAAGCGTGTCACCTTTTTTCATTTTTTTTAAGTTTATTTATATCTTATGTCGATTTTACTTCTGTCTGATACTTGAGTTTCCTGTTCATCATTGATTTACTGCACGATTCTCTTTTGTTCCGTCAAGAGAGCATGTTTGTGTGTCTGTGTGTGAGTGTCTGTGTGTGTGTGAGTGAGTTGCCCCCCCTGTAAATAGGACCATTATTTGATTCAGATTTTTAACTGATTGCACTATTGTTCTCTAATTGCAGTTTTCCATTGATCGTTGTTTGATCCTCTGTCTTTGAATCTGATTCTTTCTGTGTCCCAATAATTATTTTGATTATAAACCACCACAATGACTCACTGACTCTTCTATAACCTTGAATCTAAAACACTCACGAGAAGACGTGGAGACGGGTTGGCAGCTTCTTGCTGAAGGTTGACGCAGGTTTTGTTGTTGTTTACACACAAACACCCCCGACAGAAGCTGTCAAATAAAATCCTGTCATCTTCACTTCTGCCTTGTTGACAGTGACAGCGCTGGCTCTGGAGTTTGCGGCCCACCCACTGTTCACATCAAGGATTTGTAGATGCCCCCGACAAATGTAATTTTTGTAAAGTGGTAGAAGAAGAAAAAGATTTGAACATCACTCTGGAGAAAACTTGTTGTGCAACAAATTCCACATTCATTCTATTTAGTGTGTTTTCATATCCAGATATTCAAATAATTCAGTAATATTCAGATTCTGAATTATTGATCACTGCATTTATGACAATACGATTCAGCAAAGCTAATTAATAATAAGAAATATGTGCATTTAATTAATCTGCTTCACTGGAGATTAGAGTCGCATTCAATTTCGCCTTTTATATTATTATTACATTGTTTTCGTTATCAAATTGTACCAGCGTATTTGTGTTGTACTTTTATTTTTAATTCAAGCTCTATCACTATTTCTTCTTATTTGTTTCTGTTAAACCGCTTGGAGCCGTTCTCATGAATGAACTCGCTGCTTCATGAATAAACCAAGAACCTGCAGAAACTTACAGAAACAAGGGGGAATAGAAAGAATCAGAGGAAGAGATTTATTTTGAAAAGACAGATGGATGAGTAATACGAGTTGACGTATTCAAAATATCTTAGAGTTGCTGTTTTTAATTATTATTCCTTATAATTTTAAATTTAGTTTATTTTGGGTTATAATGTATAAACCTCAATGAATGACAGAGGATTGGTCAATGTGAATAACCTGTTGATTTTGTCTCTAACCTTATTGTTTGTTAAAGGTTAATACATAACGCCACTAGATGACGTCATTTTAAAAGCAACTGTTCTTTCCTCTGACTTCGCTCTGATGCTGCCTCGCACTGAATGAAGGTTTATTTGTAATTATTACCTTCAAACTCTCTTATCTGACTCATCTGGGAGAAATAAACCTCTGATTTAATGTTATACTCGACCATTTGTTGATTTCTGTTGGACATTTTTATTAATAAATTTCGATTTTGGCTCTTAAGCCTCTAAACCGTGACCAAAAAAAACCCATATTCTCTCTCCTGTGCTTCAGCTGATGAAATGATCAGTGTCAAAGACATGATATTACACCTCAGGGTCGATACTCATCACGTTTCTCATCTTCCTCTAAACATGCTTCTTCCCCTCACCTTCCATTTCCACTCATCACCTTGTTTTCTCCATTTCCTCCTCTTCTTCCTCTTCCTCCTCTTCTCTGTCTCCTGTCCTCCACAGCCCGGTTGTTAGCGGACGGTAAGTTGTCCTCACTTCCTCTACGAGCATCTCCACTAACATCGGCTCTTCTGTGCACGGTGTAGTTTGAAACATCAGCCTCACAACTGAGCTTCTGTGGAAATCTGTGATGGTTTATTTATTATTCTAGCTCCAAATCAAGATTTACAATCAGAACCAGTGTCTCTGAGAGGTTAAGAATGAGCCGTCGTTAGAAACAACCCATGCTCTTTCCCTGCCCCCCCCCCCCTGCTCTTAGTAATGGATTTGCATGCTAATCAGAAAACTCATTAATCATAAATCCATAAGTGATGATCTCCAGTCGAGGGCAAGGTACAAACATTTGATAACTGTCAAGATAAAGAGGGAAAAAAAAGTTCAGGAATTAGAAATTTAATTACCTTTGTGTGATTTGTGTTATTACTTTTCAAGCTTGTCGAGGAAATTGTGTGGTGTCGGGTGCGGTGCAGCGCGGAGCAGGGGAAAGGCTGGATAATCAAATTTTAAACACGAGCAAAAGAAAGCCTGTCAGGACTTGCGGGTACACACTGTCTTGTGTGTGTAATTCATTTTGCTCAGAAGTGTTTGTGTGTGTGTGCAGGCCCTCGTTCTCTGGTATAATACGCATGCCTGTGTGTGTGTGTCTGTGTGTGTGTGCGCTTCCCGACACGTCCTCCTATCGAGGGAACCTGGCTGTGATCTTTAATGGCAACGTTAATATTTAATGGTGAGCGTGTTGTCAGCACAGAGCAGCAGGCCGGGACTCAGGGGCTCAAATAGAAGAGGACAAGGTCCCCGCACCTGGTGTCTCAGTGGGGGTGTCACACCTTTGGACGCACAACGGCTTCCTCTTGATCCAGTTCGACAGCACACAGTGGATGTGATGGAGCTCTTTGTAGTCGGCAGCGCGCCCTGGGACTCTGCGAGGCGATGGCACTTCTATTCTTCAGAGGAGGACACGTCTGGTGGACAGATTGATCAGGAAGTCCACAGGCCTCAGAAACCGGGTTCAATATCAAATCAATGACGTGGGAAAGCGTCGAGTTTCCACAGTGAATGAAAGTAGTTGATTTGTTAATGGAGAGACGTATTTCTTCAGTACGGCTCAGCTGTGTCTCACTAGTTACCCTTCGGATCTCTAGTGGAACCCTGTGGTGAGGATTTAGATTGATACATGAAAACAGTTTAATTTATCATCATCATTTAGATAGATCTCCTGATACGTCTATGTCCAACACAAGGTGGCACAAAGTTCTATTTTGTGTTGAACTGGTTCCAGACCCTGAATCACTCACCAGTCGTCTGTGTGCTCTGATGTTGGGACCAGTCATGGCTCTGCTGGTCAGAGACATAGCAGACCAATCAGAGAGCTGGGATTAAGAGGATTAACGTCAGCTTTTTAAATATATGTAAAAACAAACAATATCCAAAGAATGGCAGCAAATATAAAGGACAAAACAATTAATTAAAAGTAATTAAATACATGTAAAGAAAATAAATCAGCATAATTTGTAGGCACTCCAATGTCTGTATTTTTTACATTTATTTATTCTTAATGTTAATCTTTGTTCTTCATAGACAAACTGGATGAGATTCACACATTATCCTACAGACATAAACATAACATAATTTATATCTCTGATTAATAAGGAGAATGAAAACCATGAGCGGGACAGTGAAGTCACCTGCTGCCGTTTGTTTTTCATCCAAACAAACAAAATGACCTCTGTCGCAAAACAGAAACAGGTGTAGAAGGAAACAATTTATTCAATGATTATATGAAATGGGGAAAAGTCCAATCGCAGGTCGTATTTCCACTGATGTTCAAGTGTTCGTGTTTCTGATTTGTTTGGTTTTAATTTAGATATTTGATGCCATAGAAACTGGATCAAACGTCAGGATCATCAAAACTCAACACCACAGATTTATCCCCGATCGGGACGGATTCGTCACAAGATGGCCGCTTTCACATGCAGAACATTTGTGGCTTCACTTCTGGATAGTTCGAGGAAGTGGAGACGTGTCCTCTTTATTCACAAGGATTTCTCCAGAAGTTGTGATTGACCTGTATTTTTTCAATTCAGACGTGTGAATCTAAAATGCATCCACCGTGTAAATCATCAGAAACTCTTAGAATAGAATGATGGGAAAGATTTGCTTCTGAAATTTGCATCTGCTGTGTTTGTGTTCTGATGGATGGAGCATGCCGGGTCGTCTAACCATGAAGTGTTAATGGAGAATCCGTGACGACGATAAATCTGTGTAAAACCTGAGCTTTTATAATTTCAAACTGTCACTAACGAGGCGACCGACTGATGTTTTGTTCGTCTGCCGTGAAATACAACACATGGTCCTCGGCTGAGCCTCCTCTTCTCACTTTCTTTCTTTATTTCTCGCCCTCTCCGCTCAGACGTGCCAGACAGGAAGATGAACATAGACGAGGAGGAAGCCAAGCGGATCGCCGAGATGGGGAAACCGGTGCTGGGGGAACACTCCAAGCTGGAAGTCATTATTGAGGAATCCTATGAGTTTAAGGTGAGGAGGATTCCTGTTCAGACGGAGTGAACGCAGCCTGACGTCTGGTAATTGCAGCTGAAACTAGTGTTTTTCCCTCACAAGCAGAAAACACACCATACCACAGCCAGCAGCTGCCTCCGTGCATGAGAGGACAGCTGCACATTTCTAATTTCAGAGGCACCACAAGCCCCACAGACGAGGAGACGTGCTTCTTATGCATCATCTAACCTCCTCACCGGGAAAAACAAACCCACCATATTGGTTTCTGATGTGTGCTTTTATTTATCATGCATCAAATAAGGGGAGCTGTGTGGAACTGGATGTCACTGCCATCGTGTGGTCGAGCTGGTGTATATCTCCTATATCTAACGGACGGGTTTGATTCTTGTTTTTTTTTTGCACAGAGCACAGTGGACAAGCTGATCAAGAAGACCAACCTAGCACTGGTGGTGGGAACCAACTCCTGGAGAGACCAGTTCATGGAGGCCATCACAGTCAGTGCAGGTAGAGGACCAATACACAGCTGACATGTTTAACTGCTTAATTTCAATGTCGTTCAAAACAATACACTTATAGAAATAATACAAAGAAATGAGAATAATGGGGAATATAACTTTGTTATTGAGCACGTTTCATCACAAATAAAACAGAAAACAAATGGTTAAATTACAGAAGGAAATACATAATAGCAGTTTTAATATTAATAATGGAGATAAAAGATAAAAATAACCTGGAACTCCAAATAAACTCAGGATTACTGGGCCCCCAGCTGAAATTGATCTCTACAGTTCCCCTGTCCTGGAAGTAATCTTTTTTATGTAAATACCACTATTAACCTTCAAATTCCCATTTAATATGATATATATATATATATTACTTACAAATGCAGAGTTTTATCAGTATAATCTACTTTCGGTCACTGAATGAATCTTAGCACCAACATCAACCTCCTAAGACTCATCTCCTGAAGCTGTGGAACCGTCTCATGTAGGTAAAAAGAAAACTCGTCCATCACAGCAGGCAGCGGCTCCTTCAGCTCCTTCAGCTCCGTCAGCTCCTTCAGCTCCTTCAGTTCCTTCAGCTCCTTCAGCTCCTTCTGCTCCTTCAGCTCCTTCAGTTCCTTCAGCCCCTTCAGCTCCTTCAGCTCCTTCAGTTCCTTCAGCCCCTTCAGCTCCTTCAGCTCCTTCAGCTCCTTCAGTTCCTTCAGTTCCTTCAGCCCCTTCAGCTCCTTCAGCTCCTTCAGCTCCTTCAGTTCCTTCAGCCTCTTCAGCTCCTTCAGCTCCTTCAGTTTCTTCAGCTCCTTCAGCTCCTTCAGCTCCTTCAGTTCCTTCAGCTCCTTCAGCTCCTCCAGCTCCTTCAGCTCCTTCAGTTCCTTCAGCTCCTTCAGCTCCTTCTGCTCCTTCAGCTCCTTCAGCTCCTCCAGCTCCTTCAGCTCCTTCAGCTCCTTCAGCTCCTTAAGCTCCTTCAGCTCCTTCAGTTCCTTTAGCTCCTTCAGCTCCTTCAGCTCCTTCAGCTCCTTCTGCTCCTTCAGTTCCCTCAGTTCCTTCTGCTCCTTCAGCCCCTTCAGCTCCTTCTGCTCCTTCAGCTCCTTCAGCTCCTTCAGGTCCTTCGGTTCCTTCAGTTCCTTCAGCTCCGTCAGCTCCTTCAGTTCCTTCTGCTCCTTCAGCCCCTTCAGCTCCTTCTGCTCCTTCTGCTCCTTCAGCTCCTTCAGGTCCTTCTGCTCCTTCAGCTCCTTCAGCTCCTTCAGCTCCTTCAGTTCCTTCTGCTCCTTCAGCTCCTTCTGCTCCTTCAGCTCCTTCAGCCCCTTCAGCTCCTTCTGCTCCTTCTGCTCCTTCAGCTCCTTCAGTTCCTTCAGCTCCTTCAGTTCCCTCAGTTCCTTCTGCTCCTTCAGCCCCTTCAGCTCCTTCTGCTCCTTCAGCTCCTTCAGCTCCTTCAGGTCCTTCGGTTCCTTCAGTTCCTTCAGCTCCGTCAGCTCCTTCAGTGAGCTGCTCCTTCAGCCCCTTCAGCTCCTTCTGCTCCTTCTGCTCCTTCAGCTCCTTCAGGTCCTTCTGCTCCTTCAGCTCCTTCAGCTCCTTCAGCTCCTTCAGTTCCTTCTGCTCCTTCAGCTCCTTCTGCTCCTTCAGCTCCTTCAGCCCCTTCAGCGCCTTCTGCTCCTTCAGCTCCTTCAGCTCCTTCAGCTCCTTCAGTTCCTTCTGCTCCTTCAGCTCCTTCTGCTCCTTCAGCTCCTTCAGCCCCTTCAGCTCCTTCAGCTCCTTCAGCTCCTTCATCTCCTGCAGTGCAGCAGCAGCCGCGTGGCCGAGGCCCTGCTCTGTCACCTCCCTGCTGAATTATTTAATACAGCGGCACTTTTTACTTTTTCATGATGCACTCGTGGTTGAAGAATGCATCCAGATCACGTGGCCTGACACTTTGAATCAGCAGCGCGTCCCCGCCCTCCCACTGTGTTTCCCGTGAGCAGCTGGGACACAGAGGAGGAGAGCTGGAGGACAGATTCACATTTGCCCTTGCAGCCGGAGGAAGACGTTATTTGGACGCAGAGCAGGAGGTTCAGGGTTTTGCTCGAGCTCACTGTGACAGAACACAGAGCCGGTGTGATAACTGAATCTGTGGGTTTTCAGGAAATCTCCCTCCGATCTCTTCTTTCTCCGGTAGAATGCAGAAACAACAACAACCTGCTTGAAATGAGTCTGAGGTTTTGGATGTGGGAAACACGATGACAGACTTGTTTATCTAAAAGCCTGGAGCCCCGGGGGTAAACCTCATACTGCAAGCTGTTCACTGGGAAGAGCCAGAGGAACCCGGTTACAGATGCTGCATTATTAATTCATTTTTAAATATTAAAGACCAAACCAAAGTTTAAAACAGACAAACTAAAGTGAGCGGTGACAGGTGTTACCTCTATAAACTTCACTTCCATTGATTAACTGACTAAAACGTCTTTAAATTCAGCTTTTCAAACTGGAAGGTTGTTTTCATTTGTTTTCAAACTGCACAGATTACCACAAAACTCAGAAGACGATTTTGGTTTGAATCAGAGAAGACACAATTTTATTTAACATTTTAGATTAGATGTTTTTAAGCAGTTTCTCGGAGAACTGTGTGTGAATCTTGACATATTTCGAGATTTGGTTTCGGTGAGTGTGTGATTTAGACGTGGTTTCATAAAGGTGTGGGATCAATTCAGCAGCTGCACAGAAACATCTGGAGCTGGAAACCTGTAGCTCCCACTTATTAATGCTACTAAACCATCATCATCTTTCTGGTCCGGCTACACATTCACAGAACTTACATTTGAAGTGATGGTGTGTACGAGGTCTCTCGCTGTGCAACCCTGCTAAGTGAATGTTCTTCTCTTCCTTCTCCTCCTCTGTCATCCCTTTATCTCCTCTATCGATTCTTTATCTCTGCACCTCCTCCCTGGCTCTTTACCCCCCCGCTGCTCTCCCTCCACTTTGTGCTTCATCGTCCGTCATCCTTCTTTTCCCCGTCGTACTCCCTCCTGCCTCCTCGTCCTCTAACACCCGGCTCCTTGTCCCATCTCTTGATATTTACTTCCCCACCTTCACCCCCCCCCTTCTCTTTATCTTCGCCCCCATATATTCTGTTATCTCTCTTTGCTCTCTCTCTCTCCACTCGCTCCTGTCGTCCCGTTTCCCCCTCGTTTCCCCCCCCCCCCCCCCCCCCCCCCCCGCTCCGCCACACTTCTCACAAGGAGACGAGGACGAAGAGGACACGGGGGAAGAGCGGCTGCCGTCCTGTTTCGACTACGTCATGCACTTCCTCACCGTCTTCTGGAAGGTGCTGTTCGCCTGCGTCCCTCCCACAGACTACATGAACGGCTGGGCCTGCTTCTTCGTCTCCATCATCATCATCGGCCTGCTCACGGCCGTCATCGGCGACCTGGCGTCTCACTTCGGCTGCACCATCGGCCTCAAGGACTCGGTCACCGCCGTGGTGTTCGTGGCTCTCGGCACGTCTGTCCCAGGTGAGTCCAGCAGAGGACATGTTAGATACATACGTGAAGTTTTTAAAAACTTCAGCAGCTTTATGCCTCGTCATCAACGCGGCTGATATTCCTGTTTTCCTCCAAACTGACATTTTCACCCGGCAGAAACCGAATGTCACCGGGAAGTTTGACTCTGTCAGCGTTTCCTGTTATTAAAGGTCCCGCGTGCAGCTTGAGTCAATCATCTCTTCATCCATTCTTCTTTTTCTCGGGTTGGGGGTGAAAAACAATATTATGAAAAATAATAATATGAATATTGTGAACAAACAAGACCAAAGCTCAGAAGCTGCTGACCTTTCACTCTTTACTTTTCTTATTGGAAAATATGGATATTATTCTAAGACGATGGCTCCCACTGCAAACCAGATTGTAAAAGTTCCCACTTTTGTGCGTCACACATTCTCTTATTAGTGTTTTGTTAATAAAACATTGTTGAGCTAATTTCACATTAAATGAATCCCTTGCTTTTGTGTTAATATTAGATTTTATTCAGTTGAACCAGACGTGTTGCAGCTGCAGCTCTTCCGGCCTCAGGGTGATAGTTGTTCAATCGTCTTCTTACCAAATGGGACGTATTCAATATTATCTGATATGTCCAGCTTGTAATTACAACCCTTCTCATTTACTTTATCAGTTTATCTAACGTGGAACACAACCGTCGAGCCGGAGCTCGCTACAAAGCTGATTTGCATCTACAGTCCCGGGGCAGGAAAAGATAAAAGCCTGAAACACAATACTTGTCAGGGCAGCGATTAAAAAGGGAAAACTCTGGAATTACCTGGAGTCACATTTCAATTCCTTTAGACTCTACAGTGACCTTTAATGTTCACATCTACCTGACTTCTCTCTCCACAGACACTTTTGCCAGTAAGGTGTCAGCCGTCCAGGACAGCTACGCGGACGCCGCCATCGGGAATGTGACCGGCAGCAACGCTGTCAACGTCTTCCTGGGCATCGGCATTGCCTGGTCAGTGGCGGCCATCTACTGGCACATGAAGGGGAAGCCGTTCGTGGTGCAGGCCGGCTCCCTGGCCTTCTCCGTCACCCTCTTCACCATCTTCGCCTTCCTGGCCATCTCGGTGCTGCTCTACCGGCGCCGGGCCCACATCGGCGGGGAGCTGGGCGGGCCCCGGGGACACAGACTGGCCACGACAGCCTTCTTTTTCAGCCTCTGGTTACTTTACATCTTCTTCTCCAGCCTGGAAGCCTACTGTCATATAGAGGGCTTCTAGAGGGAGCGGACTTCGGCATGAGAGAACACACACACACACACGAGGGTTTCAAGTACAACTTCAGAGGTAGCAGGGTGAACTCTCACGGTGGAATCGGGTCAGACTTGTACGGTACAGAAAGACAGGAGAGGTGAACGCGGGGGGGGGTTCCCAGATGCCTCCCTCCCTCTCTCCCTCACTCTCTCTCTCCCTCAACCCCCTCTGTAAGGATGCTCGGAGGTGTGCATCCTGCCCTACAGGGCCCACGGGCCTCACAGGAGAGCCGCCCCGGGCCCGTGTGAGTGTGCTTACAGTCGGGATTGGGTCACCACCAAATCCAGAAGATGCCGATGCCGAGTGCCGGTCCCACGTTCCACTGGAAGAGTCTTCTAACCGGAGAGAGATGAGTTAATCAGAGGTCTATATTTTTCTCAACATCTGACGAGAACGACTTTTTCTAAAAAAGTATTTTGGGGATAAAAACGCAAAAAATACATCAAACAAAAAAAACAAAAACCACAGACACGCAAACAAAAAAGAGGAATCAAAGAACTATTTTCGGATCTATGTCGAGGAATCTCAAAAGATTATATATCGTGAATGGAAATATGATGTTGAGTGACAGTGGGATGGATTCATAGTATTTATTTTTGTTTGCATAGTTTCGTAAGGAGCGCTGTAGGAATCACATAGAGAAGAAGAGGAGGAGGAGGAGGAGGAGGAGGAGGAGGAGGAGGAGGAGGAGCGACTGTGGCAGATGAATCAGCATCAGACAGACGAGGAGGAAGAGGTGGACACAGTGAACATGGTCAAAACTGCCCTGGACATTACTTCCTTACTCTATACGTATCTATATATAATATATTTCCATATTTTCTGTATGTTTTGAGTATTTCTTTAAGTGTGGTCACCTTCTGCTCTAACAACAGAGGATTCCTGAGGCTCGGCGGGACGGGAGGTGTTTGGGGGGGTGGGGGGGGTCAAACTATATACTGGAACGATGTCTTCACATTTCTAAGAGTTATGTATCTTGCCTATAGGTAAAAGTATGACATTGTATTTTATTTATTTACTGATATCTTGATCTCACTGGATTTTCACCTTTTCAATCAGAAACCTGAAGAAAGAAAACAGACAAAAAAAAAAAAAAATGTGTTGCTGCAGAGATAAATTCAGAGGTATTTTTCTACTGGTCCATCCATGCACTTTGCTGTATAGTTCTATTTATGGAGACTTCTTCTTGTACTTGTGCAAAAGGCCAATATTACCGGTGTCGCTATAGACTGAACAGAGTGCCTGTGCAGGGAGAGGCTGCAGCCGCCCACACCGACCGGTGAAAACACCGAAGAGCTTCTTTCCAACATGGTGGATATCCATTTCGAATAATAACCACAATAACAACAAGCAAAAAAAACTGAAAACGAGGGCTACAACTAATGATTCTCTTCATCACAGATCGAATCTGACCACTATTGTCTGAATTGATTGCTACAAGCTGCTGTTCTCGCAGCTCCTGTATCTCTGTGCGATCTAATTCAAGGTTCATTTCATCTATATCAAGGTTTCCTCTTTTATAAATTAATATTGAAGTAAATCTACTGAGTTGAAACTTTTGTGATCTCAACAGGCCTAAATAACAACGTGTTCAGTAGTAGACAAAACTCAACCAATATATAAGCTCTCGTTTCTTCCAACGCCAACATTCTGTTAGGTCTTGTGATTTTATTGTTTTTCCTTTTCAGTTTTTTAGCTTTAATATCTGACGTCTAATATCAATAACAGCTCTTTATCCTGTTATTAAAGCCAAGTATTAACCAGCTCTCACTCTGTCAAGCTAATAGCGGCAAGGGCTAATTGGAAAATTTGTTTGTTGGGCATTTCTAATGATATTATATATAAATATACATTTTAATCATCCTCCCTGTGATTCAAATGAAATGTTCTTGAACAGAATTAAACCCAAGTCTACATTATTTGTATTATTTATTAAAATCACATAGTTATAGTTTCAACTGAGTTAATGTTAACCTAAAAACATAAATTGCTCTGGCTAATGTTGAATCAAATGTCCTATTTATAGAATACAAGTCTTTGTCTGTCAAAGTTAGTTTGGATATAACTTTTACCCCCTAAACTTTGATCTTTTAAACCGAGTTTGGTAATAATTCACTCCCGGCTCATAAGTATTTCCCCCTCTAACAATATGCAGTTAAATTATTGTCAATGTAAAAAAATCAATTTGTGCAGCTTTGACAAATCAACTCAGAGCATCAAGGAGAGTACGTCTTCAGAAATATTTCTGTCACAATTCAGCACGAGTGTCCATCACGGCTTCATTCCTGGTTACACAAAGAGCAGATTTCAGTGATGTCCCCGTTTGGATTGAAACTCTTCTTGTGACGTGTTGGCGTGGAGAGGCTGGGGGGGGGGGGGGGGGGGTTGTGACGGCACATTTGAAACTTCCAACAGCAGAGAGAAGATGTGTTTGTTACTCGATTTATATAAAGTGTGTGTTGATATATAATCAGTAAATTCTAGTGGCTGATTTTAAAGTCACCCCAGAGATTAACCAAAGAGGTGGGATGCAACATCTGTTAAAAAAAAAATAAAAAGGGACAAAATCAAAAAGCAATCAACAACAACAAAAAAAATGAGAGGAAAAGGTGAAAGTTAGCGGCAGTGACACTGTATCTCCACAGGGGGGATGTCAAACTCCAGGCCCTGTGGTCATCCCTTCCTCTACTTCTCCATGAGCACCTCCTCCTCATCTTCCTCAGTGTTCTTCCTCTGTGGTGAGCAGGGATGTAAATACGTCTGGTGGCTGAATCGGACGCCCTGGACCACACCTGCTCGCCCCACCTCTCTCTCTCTCTCTCTCTCTCTCTCTCTCTCTCTCTCTCTCTCTCTCTCTCTCTCTCAAACACTGTATAAACAGACACACACACACACTGGGAGGAGAGCGAAGGGTCCACTGCTGCATTAGAGGGAGGACAGTGTCCCATTCAGAGGTAACACAACCCAACATAATGTACATAATGATTTCAGTGTATGTTTACATATGGACACAGTAGAGGTGTCCTGGGGGGGGGGGGGGGGGGGGAGCATGTCGACACACAACTCTCATCTCCAGGCTCTCTGCAGTTGCTTCATCTGAGCCAGTCAGTGGAAGTGTGAAGTTTTGATTTAATTTATTCATTTATTTATGATTATTATTATTGTTTTGCTTCACTGAGGCTCAAGACGTCACCCTCTCCTTTGTTTAAATACTTAAAAAACATGTTAAGTGCCCGTAGTCTTAATTTTTTCCTCGGCCTCTCTCGGCTTCTTGTGTTGTTTATTAGTTTGTTTTATTGTTTTGATCTGCCGGGATGTGTTGGAGCCCAATCTTGGCCGGCGTGTTGTTCTTGTGCATGTTTCCTGCAGAGGCCCGGCCGGGCGTCCTTCTTCTCGCACCCGTGTGCACAGTGGGGCCTAATACGGGGCACCACTCTGGATTGGTTCTGTCTTAAGGAATACATGTCTTACTTCAGTGGACGAACAAAACGTATATATATATTTATCATGCACATCACTTCTCGAGGCACCAGTCTTCTCTGTTCCTTTTCCTCGGCCTGCTGGATGGAAGTGAAATCACCGTGCAGTAGTTAGACTTGTGGTTGCTGATGTTGTGAGACACTGAGGGAAGCTTCGGTGATGAGGTGAATACTGTTTCTTTTAACTTTGTTTTGTGTAACAGAAAATAAGGAGCACATTGTAAGGGATGGGTTTCTTTTTTTTTTCCTGGCCTGCAATGAGATGTCAAAAATAATAATAATAATAAAAAAAAGCAGATTTCCAAAGCTGACAGATGTTTTGAAAACAACCAGTTTTTTTTCTTCTTTTACTGTGTGGAATAAAAGCAACTTTCTGGTTCATAAACTGGTTTCACCGACTGGAATCAAGTCTGTGTCTGAATCTGTTTTAATATCATCACACCAGATTAACATTTCAGGAATTTTGTAAACTTGTGCTCAACCACATATAGTCGTGATAACTTCCCTGACATTTCCCCTGAAGGCAAAAATAAGAAACTCTCCCGGAGATGTTTTATTAGGTGCTTCACATTACAGCAGAGCTGAAGCAGAATATTGATGCTTTCAAAATGTTACAGTGAAAAAGCACAAGGTGAGGATTTATTTTTTTAAAGTGTAAATATTCTAAAGAAATATGATTCCTGTTTTAAATGTTTCTGTTTTCATCCGACGCAAAAGACGAGTGAAGGAATAATTTTCCCTTTCTCCCATGAAACCAGCCAAAATCATATCACATCTTTATTTCTTCTTTTGTATATGTTTGTGTGATTTCCAATTACAGGCTGCAGAGAACCACATACAATTTGATATATTATTAAAAAGCAGAACTGAGGCATGATCCTTTAATCTGACATAACTTTAGACAGGAGCATTTTAAGCTGCATTTAAGTTTAACTCTGTTTCAAAGGGTATTTTTCAGCCCTTCTTCCTCGTCTTCCTCACTTTTCTTTTTCTCTGTTTCACACTAAAATCAATGAAGTCTTTATTTGAGAAATTAAGAAAAAGTCCTCTTACTGAAGCCATTTTCTAATAGGAGAGTTTAATATTCAGTTGTTCAACGTAAAACTCAAAACAGAAGCTAAACCAACCCTCAGATGTCCCATATAAAACTGGAGGATCATTTCTGCTAAATCAAAAAGAAAAGTTGACAATGACAATAGTAATAAAACTGATTTTTAAAATTGTCAGCTAAAATATTAACATTTAGGTACATTTTTCAGGTTATTTCATAGTTTTGATCTATGGTAATCAAAGAGAATTTCAAGATTTTGATCATCTCAAATTTCAAATTCATTATTTAAGCTGCTGTGTATTCTCTCTCATTTATTACTTTACATTTTACATATTTTCCACATGTATCTCATAATTCACACTATTTCTTAAGTGAAATAATTTTTAAATCTAACTTGTTGATTGTTGTTTTGACTGAATAAGATATAATTTGACTTACTTACCGATTTACTACGAGCAGTTTTACTTTACTTTACTTTTTTTCCTTTTCCTGGCAGAAATGTTCTTCCTCGCATGAACTCGTCTGTCATCTTCCCAAAATGCATCATTTATTTATCCCCTCCTACATGTATTTATTTACCAGCAGGACATGGAGCCAGCAGCCTGTGTCCATGCAAACACCACATGCAGACAGGAAGTGAACTGAGCTGAACATGTGAAGCACTGTTATTGCTTCTCTGCTGTTTGAGATGAGACAACTCTCTTGCAGTCTGATGTCTTACAACACAACACGACTTTACACCTTTATTTTATTACTTTTTAATGAAAGTTAACCAAGTGAAAATACAATCTAGATGCACTGAATCTTTTGAAATTCAATTTTAAACACATACAGGCTATTGGTTTATTTCAACTACACACACACACACACACACACACACACACACACACACATACACATTCTCATCATATCACTGGAATAGAGGGAATTGTTCATTTGAATGTTTATGTGTTTTTTTTACCGTTTGCTGTAATTACATTTTTTTATTTTTGTGATTTTTGCATGAAATTGAACCTTCAGTTGAGTATTTTCGTATAATTTACTTTGTTTATGTTTTCTGAAGGGTGGTGGGCTCTACAATTCAATAAAGGAGAAGATAATAAAGGCTTCCCTGTGTGTGTGTGTGTGTGTGTGAACTCATGTTGTTGGGTGTTTAGATTTGGCTTGAGTTCACTATTAGGTTATGGTTGGTTATGATTAAGGTTAGTTTAGGGTTAGGTTAGATTTAGATTAATTTTAGGTTTAAATATAGTTTTTGGTTTAGGTTGTTATGTTGAAGTTAAAGTTAGTGAGGTTAGTACTAACTTTACTTAAGGTTAGTCTCTCTTATTGAGGCAAGGCAATTGAGACATGACTGTCTGTGTGTGTCTTTGAGTCTGTGTCTGTGTGTGTGTGTGTGTGCGTGTGCGTGTGTGTGTGTGTGTGTGTGTGTGTGTGTGTGTGTGTGCGTGCGTGCGTGTATTCTTGTTGTGGGGTGTTTAGGTTATTGTTAGGTTTAGGTTTGGGTTCAGGTCACCATTAGGTTAAGGTTATATTAGGGTAAGATTTAGGTTAATGTTAATGTTAATGTTAATATTCATTTTGGGTTTAGGTTTAGATTTAGTTATGTAAGGTTATATTGCGGTTAAAGTTAGTGAGGTAAGTACGAAGTATGGTTAAGGTGAGTTAAAGTGTGTGTGCGAGTGCTTGTGTGTGTGCGTGTGTGTACGTGTGTTTGTGATGTGTGTGTTCACGTTGTGTGGCCGGTGACCAGCATTTGACGCTGTTGAGGAGGGCGGGACACGAGGCGTTGCTGACGTGCCCGTGGACCAATAGGAAGCCGAGGATCGCTCGCACTTTTGCACAATTGGCTTAGAATAAAGACGCTGCGTCCCGGGACCGTGATGATCGAGCCGGAGCTGAATGTCTGAGACGATGCTGCAGAAAGATTGCGCCTCCAGCTTCCTGCGGGGTTTGTGTGCGGGATTAACCGCTGATACCTAGCTGTGTGCGGGTGTGTGCGTGTGCTGTGTGCGCAGACGCAGGGCACTCGGAGCCGCCAGCCAGCCGCGTCAGGTGGATGCGCCTGCAGTGATCCAGGTCGCCCCTATGGATCGCGTCCATGGACGTCTTCAAACCCGCTGCGGACAATAGTTTGAGTCCCAATGCGCGCGGTTCCTCGCCAGAAGACACAGAGGCGGATGTGTTTCGCTGGCCCACCCCGCGGGATGGAGTGTCCGCCGCGCCTGGTGCGGGACGCGGCGCGCCGGGCTACTGGACGGCCGTGTTCGACTATGAGGCGACAGCGGACGACGAGCTCAGCCTGCGGAGAGGGGACCTGGTGGAGCTCCTGTCCAAGGACTCCCTGGTGTCCGGGGATGAGGGCTGGTGGACCGGGATGATAGCGGACCGGGTCGGCATCTTCCCGTCCAACTACGTGAGCAAAGGGAACGGCATTCCGAAGGAGAACCGGGACCCCTCGGAGCAGCAGTACCCGCTGCCTCCTCTGCACCGTGAGTATCCCAGTGTGTGAGGACTCGCACAGCGGCAGGGAGTCTTTTGTTAAGGCCACACAGACTCACACACTAAACAGGCTCCCAGCATCCCCACAGCTTCAGGACCACTCTTCATCCCAGCGCCTGTCAAACAAACAGCTGCTCCGGTTACAATGTGCAGCAGGATGCATGTTTAGCACATCTGCACATGCACATACCTGCAAGTTCTGCACGCACGATCCCCATGGAGTATAACAGAAATCAGGCTTTGGCTTGGTGTGCATTGATTTTCATGATAACTGGTGAAGCAGGAGAGAAAGAGATGTGAGATAATGCTGGAGGAGAAAAGGCTCCTGCAGCTAAATGTGCAGCCAGGGCCTCAGATAGGTACAGTAAGCAGAAACCAGGACCGAGAGAGAGCACTCTGCACTTATTGCTTTTCGTGAGCTGTGTGCCAAAAGGATGATCTGCAGAAAAAACCCTCATGCAACTTATATGTGCATTGAAGAGTAAACAGGCGACACACACACACAGTATTTAACACCCGGCTGTTTTGGGTGGACCGTCTGTGTCGGCCTCCATCCCTTCAGAAGCAGCGTGGCCTACTTTCACACACCATCCCACCTGAAATATTCATCAAGGTCAGTCGGTTTAATAGACTGTTAGGAATCCACGAGAGGACGGTTTGAAAAGCCACATGGTGTTCACCTTTGATTTAAACACTCAGCAGAAAGGATGGTCGTCTTTTTCCTTCCCGGCTTCTTCAAACCACCTCTTCCGGATTTGAGGGCAGATGCCCCTTTGTGCCGTGGAAGCAGGGGAAGATAGTTCCACCAAATTCTGTATTAGGGGTAGCAGGGTGGCTTAGCATCCTTCAGCTGAATGACCTGGTTGTGAGATTCTTGTTAGCAAGCACTTGCCCCGCTGATGGGTAACACATAGGGAATTCACAGCCGGTCGACAGGGCCTGACCCTGACCTCCAGAAGTGTTTAGAGATAAGAAACATGTCAGCTTTGTGTTCTCTGTCGCTCTAAATCTTCTCCTTCGTCTCTCCTCAGTCCTGGAGATCGATTTCTCAGAGTTGACCCTGGAGGAGATCATCGGCGTGGGCGGTTTTGGGAAAGTCTACCGTGCGGTGTGGCGCGGCGAGGAGGTGGCGGTGAAGGCGGCGCGACGGGATCCCGACGAGGATGCGGAGCAAACTCTGGAGAGCGTGCGTCAGGAGGCCAAGCTCTTCGCCATGCTCAACCATCCCAACATCATGGCGCTGCTGGGGGTGTGTCTGCTTGAGCCCAACCTGTGTCTGGTCATGGAGTTCGCCCGGGGGGGCCCCCTCAACCGGGCCCTGGCGGGGAAACGCATCCCTCCCTGCACGCTGGTGGACTGGGCCGTGCAGATCGCCCGGGGCATGCTCTACCTCCACACCCAGGCCATTGTCCCCATCATCCACCGGGACCTCAAGTCCAGCAACAGTAAGAGTCCGTCTCTGTGGAGTGTAACGTGGTTCTTCCTCTCAGTGGTAACTTGCTTTGTGAAACTCAACAGTGATCAATTGATTTTACGCCAAACAGAGTCAACTAACCAGTTATACTTTAAAGATACAATATGTATCACCTTTATTATATATGTTGTTTACTCGTGTTGCCAACCATGTTCAAAACTCAGTTTTATTTTTGTTGCCTTTCCATTGAGCAAACAACGTATGGTGAAGGAAAACACACTGATATCAGCCAATTAACCAGTCGACTGTTTTGTCCTTCCACTGATTGTTTTGGTCACTTGTGATGGATCAGAGTTGTTTTTTACCGTTTGCTGGGTATCGTGAATTAACCTAAATACATGCGCTCAGCTAGATTTTCCATCTGCACAGTGAAGAAGAGAACAACTCCCATGATGCCGCGCTGCTTCACAACATCACCTTCGGTCTTTTGTTATTGTTTTGAATGTGACAAACCCAAAGCAGCTAAAGATGCTGGTGGTACGTTGGAGTGATTGTTATAAAGACAGCTGCATGTAAATTAAATTAAATTCTTATAGATTAAAATAAAAACTATAATAACAGACTATCAGAACTTCCTAAAGACAAAGGTGATCAACTTGCAACGATAGAAAACAGTGAAAACTGTGAAACCTCACATTTAAGAAGCTAGAACATATTAATATCTTCAAACTGAAAAAAACAATAATGGGTAATTCATTTTCTTTTAGCTGACCAATTTATTACTGATGAAATATAACAGCTTTACCTGCTTGGCAATTGGCAGTTGTTCACTATTTCTTATGATATTATGAGGTAAATTATAACCTGATCAATCAAATATAATAATAATTGTTATTTGTAGCCCCACATTTTACCGGGTTTTGTGTTTTATTTAGTTGAGGTTTGTGTTTTTAAAGCCGGTAATGTCCTGATATGGAATAAAAAATGACTTTCTCTCTGGTACTAAACTGCAAAATTTCACAGATACATTCTGGTCAAAATGATGGTACAACCTCAACATGTAATCTGTACTATATGATCAAATATTTTAATATAACATCTCACCATATTCAGGCCAAGCTAAACTAGTTGTGATGTGCACATCAAATATATACGATTCAGAAATGAGAGCAGAAAGGAAAATGAGTTTATGTGTGCGTTTGTGGAGCAGCTGTAATCTTGCATTTTACCCAACTGGATCCCCTAAATCCCAAGCCTATTACTGAGGATTTGCCCAGCACTCTGCCCCAGCCTCTCTGGTGGAGGCTCCGCCAATACATACAGCCCGCTCCTCTCCTGCCATTGGCCCATTCTCTGGTGATCAGCTCAGGCTCTTGTTTTCCAATAGGCTGCTTTAAAGTGTTAAGTCGGTGTAACTAGTTGCCATCCGGGGCTCTGTGGGGAAAACCCAGGTCCTCTTCACAGCAGAGGAGGAGACAGGACGGTGCAGCCGGCCTGGGTTCACCCTGCAAGGGTCCAATCCACAGTTCTTCTCTCCTCCCTCGTCTGTGACGCCATGTTTAGATGTTGGAGGAAGTTGTAAACAGTTTGTCAGTGCTGATCGGGCAGTGATAAACATGACGCATGAGTGGACATGCACATTTTTACCTCTTGTCCCCACTGTGACACCTTTCAGAGCACACACACACACACACACACACACACAACCACACATTACCTCCTTACCTTGATGCTATTTCATACAATCTATGGGCCACACACAGCACATCATAGCCACGGTAACAATGCTAGCCAAGCGTGGAGCTGTCTCACACTAAAATAAGATAAGATAAGATAAGATAACTTTATTGTGACTGCACCAGTTCAATACAATAAGGTTCTCTTTGAAGATCCCATTAGGAGAGAAAAAAGAATTGCAGAATAAAGATACCATACAAATTAAAAACTCTAAAAAGATAAGAATAAATAAATAAAAACAAATAAATAAATAGTATATACACAGTACAGACTGCACTGTGCAGTAGTTGTATAAACATGAAGAGCTTAGGCCGCTCCGTCCGTATCCGCTGCCATCCTCCACTGAGGGTTTGACCTGGCAGGAACACACGCCCACATCTCAGAGCCCATTGGCTGTTGTCTGACCCCAAATCAGCCTTTGGTTGCAACAGCCAATAGTTTGAGGGTTCTGGTGTAGACGGCAGATATCACGGCCAAGACTCCGCCTTCACTCGGTCCCAGGCCACTTAGAATCCGACTGGTTTCTTAAACACTCAAAGTCGAACACATTCACATGCAGAATCTGTTTATAGGATTGAATGGCAGCCAGCTTGATTTTTATAAAGATGGACGAGATGACACCTTCCCAAAAGTGAAGCCACAGCATCTTGATCGCTCCCTGGTGGTCACCCCGATCACCATACTGCATAGACTCCAAAATGATGTCATCGGGCACAAGATGGCAGCGTTTGTGTTTGTGATATATCAGCTTCATTTTTGGATAGTGGGAGGAAGTGGACACACGTGGTCCTTCTATATATACATTCTGTGGAACTCAGTTTATTCAGATGTGCCTCTGGTTGTGTGTGTAGACATTGCATTCACATCACAACCAGAGATGCTGGTGGTAGTGCAACATCTAGTGACAGTGAATATCACATATATAACCTTATATAACCTTTAGAAAATCTCCCACAAGCCAAATTTAAGATCAACCAGTGGTCTCGACCCAGCTCCTGAGAAACTCTGGTCTAATCGGTGGTTATAAAACGTTGCTCATGACGCACTGTGAGGAAGAGGAGGATGTGGGTTCCACTCAGACTCCACCCTGTGACGCAACAATGTGGCAGCTGAGGGGATGGTGGCAGTTTTATAAAAAGACATGAAAGTCAAGATTCATGTTTTGCATCTGTTTTTTATCTCAAAGGCTCATAAGCAAGAACGGTTTCATTTTTAGTTAGTCCAGGGTCACAGTTCTGGATTAACATGAAATTCTATTCATGATCTCCAGAGGATGAATACTACGGATCTCCTGATGTTTTCTTTAGCACATCGTTAATTTTCTTTAGTCAAATATCTTGACATTTATTCAGCGGATGGCCATGAAACCAAATACAGACATTTGTGTCCCCCTCATAATGAATTGTAATAACTTTGGTGGCTGCTTAACTTTTCATTCTCAGATTTGAATTTACTTAAAAAGTTCAATTTAATCGTCCATAAAATCTCAGTGAACCTTTCCAACGCTGACAGCTAAAGAAATAAATACATATATAGATATACAATATAAAACTTCCTTCATAATTGATGCAGTTTGGTTAGACATGAAATGTTTATGTCCCATACTACTTACTGGGATCATGGAAACCAATTAGTGCGTTAGTGTTGTCATTAGAAGGATGTTAGAACCCATATAACAGCTTGGTTATATTTTAATGATCACTCGCATTTTCTCTGGTATAGATCTGTTTTGGCATCAAACTCTATTTGTAGGCTCTTCAACGTCTCCGCTGACGCTTGATTTTTCTGTAAATCCTGAGACTTTCACTTTAATTCACGCTTCAAAATGGAAAAACTGTAGAAGAAGCAACCATGCAATTCTCTCTCACTCTCTCTCTCTCTCAGTTTTATCAGTTCTACTAAGTAACTGCCGTTTTCGCTTGAGTCATGAAGAAATGTTCACCCTCTCAACAGTCTCACACAGCACACGGCATTAGCAGAAGCTCTTATCTAAAGCGCTGTACATTAAAGTGAGTGCATACATTTGGAGCATGATCGGTCTCGGGGGGGGGGGGGGGGGGGGGGGGTACTTCATGTTGCACCTTCTCAGTGGCAGGATTTTTTTACTTCAGTTGCATGTTTCAGCCGCTTTAGGAAAGAGCCTCAGTGGCATCGGAGCCTCAGCAGATGAAGGGGGCAGCTTGATGTGCACCGCAGCCGGCAGACTCAGCCTAGCCGCTGGGCACAGCCTGGCATGGTGGAGCCGAAACGGGAAAGAGAGAGAGCATGTGGTCGGGAGGAAGCTTGGTCGGCTGCTCGGTGTTGGGAACGTGCTGGTTTTAGAGCCTGTTGGAGCAAACAGGCTTTTTCCTGTAGATCAGCTGGAGCATGAGATGTTGTGTTGTGACTGTACGCAGTGAGATCATTAGCATTGATCAAGGTGTGGGTGTGTTTTTCATCTGGGTGGCTCACTGTTTCTTGGTTTCTCTGTTTGTTCTCTCTTTCCCTCTCCTCTGCTTGTGTCCTTTCATCCTTTCATCACGGCCTCCCACCAACCGCACCCTGTTGTCCTCATCCACCATCTGTCCGTTTTGGTTTTTGTTTTTTTTGTTTTTCGTGCCTTTCCCAACATTTCAATCCCGGTAATGATCATTTGAATCCCTCCCGTCAATTTGCACGAATTCCCCTCACATCCTCCAACCTCCTCCCCATCCTCCCACTGAACCCCCCCCCCCCCTCCAGTCCTGATCCTCGAGCGGGTCGAGATGGAAGACCTCAGCAACAAGACCCTGAAGATCACAGACTTCGGCCTGGCTCGAGAGTGGCACCGCACCACCAAGATGAGCGCCGCAGGCACCTACGCCTGGATGGCTCCCGAAGTCATCCGCTCGTCTACCTTCTCCAAGGGTAGCGACGTGTGGAGGTGGGCAGAGGGAGCGGGGTTAAGATGAGCTGCACCAGGTTGTAGAGCTGCTCTGAAACAACGAGCCGGCGAGAGACAAGCAGTTCATTCAGGAGACACAGGAAAGGACAGAACGTTATGTTTTCATGAGATGAGTTAAAAAGATTAGAGAAGGATAAATGTTACTTTAACAATGAATAGACTAAACTAAACATTGATGCACTCGAGCAGCAGGAAAAGTTATCATGGGCTCTAATGTGTCTGAACTTTACCTAAAAGATTCAACACTTATTTGATGTTAATGCATTACAGTATATTTTAATGCAGATTTCATTAATATTCAGAGATTTTATTTGTCACACTCTCATGCAATATATGCATTGAATTCAAGGCAGCACACTCCTGTGCCTGGGCTGAAAAAGCATGTATGTAAAAACATATGAAATGTACGAATATGAGTGAGAATATGGCAAACTGAACAATATCACAAAATGTTATTGTACAAGTTCGTGCAAAAGATTAACAGAGAATAATTTCAAATTCTGGGTCATTTCTTTTATTACTCCTCAAGCAAAACATTGATTTATTTAGCTCCTCCAATGTGAAACTTTTCTTTTTTTCATTTTCTCCCCGTAACTCAAGCAGGATGTCATTGGGTCTTGCTAGGTTTACATTTGAAGAAATCACTTCCAGCGATTAGAAATTCTGATGTGCAATAAATTAGAGAGAATAATTGTCAGCGATGTAAATAACTGTTGATTTCAGCCCTAATTGTAGGTTAAACATGCTTTAGACAAGTTAAGAACTCTGGAGCCAAATAGCTTTAGTCTGCATATGAACCTTAGATCCTAATATTAAGAATTTCTAAAGCCATAAAAGTAATAATTAAGTTGCTTACACGAATATCTAATGTAGATGTGTAGTACATTTCCTGAGTTTTACACTCCAGTGATGAATCATTTGTTTTAATGCCATGTGTCATGTTTCCTTTCACGAGCTGCTGCGTTACACGTGCAGCAGCTTTGAAGGTCCAGCTCGTGGGGTTTTCCCCTGTAAAACAGGATTAAAGAGCCAAGAGACAGCAGCCAAAGCAGCAACCATGACTAGTTTGTTGCATGCTGCAACAAACCAGTCATGGTAGAGAGGTCAACGTCAGGGAGGGGGGGACTACTTCCCTACTCATTGCTTCTACATTAGAGTAAACCCTGCTTCATGACTTCAGAATCAAACAAGTGTTAAATAATTCTTAATTTCACCAGGAAGTTTTATTTCAAGTGTCATATGATCCAAGTCTGTAATCTCATGATTGTTTCTGATGTTCAGACAGAATCTGTGACACTCATCCCTGGCCTGTGATTTACTCGTCATCTCCTGCAGCTCATCACTGTGGTTTTGGCGTTAGTCATAAATCTGTCAGCGGCTGCTTTGACCTTTTCTCCCTCACTTTGATGTTTATATGAATGTAATGAACAACAGAGTCGTTCTAATCCCTTTTTTGACCTTTAATCAAATTCAGTCTATTTGCTGAACATTCACAGTTTTTCCTCAGAAACCACTTGCTTGACATTCATATATTCATGCACACATTTCTCTTTGTAACACATTGATAGATGTAAGGCTCGAACGTGAGATTGCACTTACATGGAGCTCCTTATCTCGGGAGGACATTAGCATCAGATCGTTTGAAGACCTGTATCCAATATGAAGGTTTATTATCGTTTATCTGATTGTCTTTATTTTTTTCTTCCCTCTTTGTGGCTGTAAAGTTACGGCGTGCTGTTGTGGGAGCTGCTGACTGGAGAAGTTCCTTTTCGGGGTATCGACGGCCTGGCGGTGGCGTACGGCGTGGCAATGAACAAACTCGCTTTGCCTATTCCTTCTACTTGTCCTGAGCCCTTTGCCCGTCTCATGGAGGGTAAGACAGGACAACATTAATAGAAGAATATGATATAAATAAAGGCCAACGTCCATTAACCTGAGAAAATACTGAAAACGTAATTTGTGCTTGAGTTGGTTATCTATCGTCTGCTGCAGACTGCTGGAGCTCAGACTCTCACTGCCGGCCACAGTTCACGTCCGTGTTGGACCATCTGACGGCCATCGAGGAGTCGGGCTTCTTTGAGATGCCAGCAGAGTCTTTCCACTCTCTGCAGGACGACTGGAAACTGGAGATCCAGGAAATGTTCGATGAACTGAGGACCAAGGAAAAGGTAAAGATCGGATTCAACCTCAGGCTTGTTGAAGGTTTATTGAATGCAGGTGTTTTGAATGTTTTATTCATCCGTCACCTCTTCTCCTCGTTTCCTCAGGAGCTGCGATCCTGGGAAGAGGAGCTGACCCAAGCGGCGCTGCAGCAGAAGTGCCAGGAGGAGGCGCTGAGGAGGCGCGAGCAGGAGCTGGCCGAGCGGGAGATCCACATCCTGGAGCGAGAGCTCAACATCATCATTCACCAGCTCTACCAGGAAAAGCCTCACGTGGAGAGCAGGCAGGGCAAGTTCCGCCGCAACCGCCTTAAACTCAAGGATGGGAACAGGATCAGCTTACCCTCAGGTACTGCAAACAAAGAGTGTACATAGAGATACTCATGTTTTCTAATGGAGTCAAAGGTAGAGCCGGGACATTATGATAGAAAGGAAGTTACCTGGAGTTTAGTTCAAATGTTGTCTTGGCATGAAATTAGAGCAGATATTGTTGTTTTTAAGCTTTTTTTTAAGAGATGTTTTTTATCCAAGTTTAATATTGTTTGTCAAGAACATGATCCACAACCATTGTGATATTTGGGCTTTTTATTGTCTCCAAGCTCTGAAGGACAAGTCTGATTCGGTCAAGTACCTAATCAACCCAACACTTAGATTTAGACTTTAGCCTGTTGAGGTACCTCACTAGTGTAAAACTATAATTTAAAAGTAACTATGGTGTGAATTCTGGCAGTTAGTCAATGACAGATTGAAATTGATTGAGTTTGGAAAGTTAAACTGCACTTGGAAATCTTGCTGTCCGGCTGAAACACTGGAACATTTACAGAAATGTTGATTAATGCGTGTTTTCCTTTGTAAATAAGGAAAATAAAAACAATGTGAGAGGTCTGTTTATGAGCAGGTGTTATTTGAATCTACATTATTATCTGAAATGAGATGCTTTGACTTCCCAGAAATGGAGAAATCTGCATAATCAGAAAGGATCCCTCTATAATATTGTAAATTATATACTATGCACTTTAATTTACTTAAACGTTACATTTATTCTATTGTTTGTTTGTTTGTTTGTAGATTTTCAGCACAAAATCACCGTGCAGGCCTCTCCCTCCCACGATCGGCAGAAGAGTTCACTCAGCAGCGGTTCCAGCCCCCCGACCAGTCCGCCCATGCTCCCCCGCCTGAGAGCCATCCAGCGTAGGAACCATTTTCATCTTTTTTATTGAAACTTAAAATTTGTATTAATCATTAAAACCAGCGAGCACAGAATCTGTGTATTCTCCAAGGACGTCTAAATAACCTGAGTTTTTTTACATTCTTGTTTTGCAGTCACTCCAAGAGAGGGGTGTGTCGGCTGGGGTCGCAACACAGGTTTCCAGCAGGAGGATGAGGAGGGTGAGAGGAAGGGCTCCAGGAAGACGGGCAGGTCCCGTGGGTGTGGCCCATACAGGGAGCACAGCGCTGACGCCAGGTGAAAGGACTGGAGAGATATTAACCAACTCAAAAAACTCTCCTCTCGGTTTGTTCATAGTCTAGAAAAAGTACCACTCTTCTTTTTGTTGATATTCTCATTGTGTCCCGACAGTGTGAAGCCTCCCTATGAGTGCAGCAGGCAGCGGTCCTGCAGCGCCCCAAACCTCCGCAGATCCCCCAGACACAGTCCAGCGGTGCCCGGAGTGCCGAGCCTCGTGGAGATGGGTAAGCAAGAAAAAAGTATAAAAAGGCTCAAGGTTAGAAAAAAGTGTCAAACTGACTCTGGAACACGTGGGAAATTAAATGTGTGTGAGTCAGATTCCTCTTTCCCCACATGGCTCTTTGTGGCTGACCTGGGAAACTCACAGATGTTTGCAGCTGTAAAGGGATCGAGCTCAGTCAGCAAAGCAAACGTGGAGGAATGGAGTTGTCACTTTAGGCCACACGCACACACGCACAATAATGCACACACGAACGCACACACACACACACAGCATGAAGGTTATTTACAGAAGCAGTATAGAAGCAACACCTATTCATTATTATTATTGGGGCGTAGCTTTGACGAGGGGGGGTGGATGTACCAGTTCTCGGCTCTCGTTATCTTTTCCCACGATTACCAACCCGAGCTTTAACACGTGACTGATCCTGTTTTCCAGAAAACGAAGACTGCTGCTTCTCTACTGAGCCGGGAGCCGCCCCCGGTCAGTCCTACCTCTGCATCCCCTTCCAGAAGGACGCCCACTCAGCTGCTCCGGCTGAGAGCGACGGGGACGAGTACTGCCCCAGTGGCCAGGTGCCAGGAACGCCGCCGTGCAGGAGGAGCCAGGGGGGGGGTCGGCGCTCCGAGCTGGTGCTGCTGGGCTGTGGAGCTTTCCTGGCAGCTGTCGGACTGGGCTGCAACCTGTTGACTCTGGCCCAACCGGAGGAGAGCATCAAACCCCGATGGGAGGGCTTCTTCCACAGAACAGGGGGCCAGCGGCGAAGCACCAGCCCCCCCACTCGCAGACTGTTCAGGCGGGAGAGCCCGCTGAAGCCCTCGGCGCCCTCGCTACCCGAGCGAGGCTTACCCTCCTCTTACACACTGCTGTCCTTATCATCAGTGTCCGACTGCAACTCCACCCGCTCACTGCTGCGCTCTGACAGTGAGGACGTGTTGGTCGGCCGCCCTGCCTCACCCCCCCCACAACCGTCTTTCATCCTGCAACACCCAGCCATTCGAAACCCGGTGAACCCTCTGGTCAACACCCACCTGGAGAGCTTCAAGCGGAACCCCCGACAGTCTCTGACACCCACACACGTCCCCTGCCCCCCGACCTCCACACGGAGTCTGCGTCGAACACCATCAGACGGAGCCATCAAGAAAAGCTGCCCCCCCAATAATCTGGAACCTTTGCCAGAAAGATCTACTTTACAGAACACAGGTAAAGTCTCATGTCTCCTCTAATCCATAATCCAGTGGATCCATAATCCAGTCACTGGAATAGGAACATGGGTCTAGACTGAAATACCTCAGAAACTACCGGATAGATAGTCGTGATTGTTGTGCAGACATTTGTGTTACCCAGATAATGAATTGGCTTTCGTGACCCTCTGACTTTGTCATTGTGAGGTGCTTGGGAGGACATAACGTATATATTCCATTGCGGAAATCATGTACTTTTGTTTACTGCATCGGTACTGCTTTCCCAGTTGACATCTTCGTCAGCATCTTTTCTATGCGTATGGCTCCTCTTGAGATATTTGTGTTATTTCAGTTACACATCTGGTTCCGGTTCCTGTTAGAAACATCTTCAACACGCCCACCGCTCGCTGTGGATTCTCCAATTTTACTGCTGTAATCCTACATGTGCTCACTCAGATATTTGTACATCTTACTTGCGGGCTGGCAAGAAAAGTTCAATAAAAAGTTGGAAGCAACTGACTCGGACATTTTGAAAATGTCTGGACTCCATTGCATGTCTGAAAACCTCTTTAGAGAACCTCAGTCCAAGTATATGTATTTGTTTATGTTTTCCCTTTCTTCTCTCTTCACCAGGTGGATTCAGAGGTCTAAAGGATGATGAGGTCCCCCGACTCCCTGATCCAAACCTTGTGTTCCCTCCGACGCCTCGTCGCCGCTGTGCTCCTGAACGCCCCAAAACCCTGGACTTTGTAGCTCGGCCTCGGCCTTCACCCCGGGTGCGCTCTGACGTGTTCTGGCCGGAGGGGAGACCCAGGGGAAATGGACAAAACCTGGTTAGCGGTGAATCCCCCGCCCACACCTCAAGCACGGAGACTCCCCCCACAGTCGAGTTTGGGAGAGACCCGGCTGTGCTGCCCACCCCGTTAGACGCCCCGACGCCCTTCTCCTCTCGCAAGAACGTTAACCTGTTGGACCGGCAGGATGAGGGACAGTACCGGGACGGAACCGTCCCACTCTGCAAACCGGAGTTCAGCTTTCCCAAAGACTCACCTTATGGCCACAGACCTGGATACTGGTCCTAGCTCGGCACCAACCTCTCACTGGTCCAACACAAGCAGAGGGCTGCCTTTGCCTTTGGTTTGTTACAGGTCAATGGAGACAGATTTTAGCTTTAACTGCTACTAAAGGGTGGGGGGGGGGGGCTCACCTTTCTCCATTTTATTTTCAGACTTTTGTTCTTTTACTAATGTGGCATTGAAACTACGACAGAGTATATGAAGAAAAAAATTATTATTTAATTATGATTTCGTAATATCATGAGATTATTGTTGTAATAAAATGATCTTCAAATTATATTCAGACTTTATTCTCGTATTATTAGGACTTTATTCTGATAATATTACAACTTTATTCTTGGAATATTACAACTACTCTCGTAATCCCAACATGTTCCCCCTTTAAATGGCCCTAGTACTAATTGACGAAAATGATTTGACGCAGGTCTGGCTGTTAATGCATCAGAAGGATAAAAAATAATAATTTTCTTCACCTTGTCATTTGTCATTCAAGGATTTTTTTCTCTTTGGGAATAAACAGTAAAATGTCTTCATAGCAGAATGACATCGACAGTCTCACAAAGCTTTATACACTTTTCTTAATTTTAAACTTGCGTTGAAGATTGTGCATTTAATCAAGTGCACTTTTGGAAGAAGCATCATGAATGTAAAGCTTCAGGGTTTTTGTTTTTTTTCCAAAAAGAAAAACACAGTCTCTGATTATTTGTCTGTAAAGGCCCCATGTGATTGGGTTTGAATCTGGACCTTCTGTGCTCGTAGCCGATGAATCCCTGTTTTGTACCGAGCACCTGTCATCAAAAAGAAGGAATGTCACTTGAGTTTGAACTGTACTGAGGGCGTCGCATTAGATCAGTATATTAAAGAACTCATTAATTATTTTGTGGCCCCGCTAGAGGAGCTCGTTCGGGGCCCCGAGCCGCCAGTTGAGAAACGTCTCTCCATAACGGGGAACAAAGGGAGCTTTTGTATTTATAACTCTGTAAATTGTTGAAAAGTGTGATTTAAGTTATGTCAACGACAAACTGCATGAGTGTTGAATGGCACGCGGGTGAAACAGGCCCTGGTGGCATGTGAAACTTCATTACTGATTATTTGTATTGATTTATTTATTTAATTGTATTTATTGGTTAATTTATCTGATGGTTTATTTTTATATTTGATTTTATTTGCCTTTATTTATGACACCTGTTAATGTTCTTCATGAATGTTTTTTTGTGTATTGTTTTGAGCATTTGCAGTTTATGTTAATTTTGAATTAAATTCTGTTTTTTCTTCTACTAGGCTTTTCCAATTACCTCTGCAAAGGGTGCAAGTAGTGTCAGTCCAACTACAGAACTAGAGCTGAAGGGATGGATTGTTCATTGATCGAAATTAGTTGTAATGTTGAAATAATTTGGAAGTAAAAATGCCAAACATACCCCAGTGTGAGATTCTCAATTTTGAGAATATGCTGCTTATCGTTTCTTTATTTGACAGCAAACTGGATTTCTGGTTTTGAACTATTGTTTCACGAAATGTTCATGATAATAAGTTGAGTATTTCTTACTCAATAGTTGATCAATCGAAAGAAGAATTGACAAATGAGTCATAGAAAGGGTATTTTATCAAGATGAATGGATGGAAACTGGCTTCTGCATCAGTTTTCATTTTGTTTCCACACTCTATTTGTCTGTCTGGATTAAATATTTCAAAAATATTTTTGTTTGAACCTGCTAGACTGTGAAATTCCCATATATTTAAGGATAATTCCTATACATAAACTTTAAGCTAGCAGGTAAAGAAGCCGATTGATCATCAGATATTTAAATATGAACCGAGGTCAGAGTCTGATGTCATTGCCTGTTTCTCCTCTTTTAATCTCAAATGTCAAATGACCTCTCAGCCTGAAGGACGGCCTCCTCTGTGATCTGACGTGTCTCTGTCTCAAGTGGGACCTGGTGGACATGTCCATGTGAACGCTGTCTGTGTAGCATGTGATTGTGCTCAACACAGTGTTGCAGCTGAAGGTGTTAGTTGAAACCAAGCTGTATTGCCAATGTGTCTGAACTGTTACCACGAATAAGCTGATCTTACTGACGGACATTGTGGAGGTTGGAAATAATACTGATATTGCCGGACGTGTATTTGCACTGGAACACACTGATTTGAGTAAAATCATAGTAAACAAGCCAATGGGTTCTCGTGTTCTTTCATAAACCTGTTTACGTAGTTAATTGAGGACTACGAGAGTAGTTGTGGTTTTAATCACATGGGGCTCCAGTTGCAACGTCCGACTGGGATCAAAAATACCGAGCACCGAGTTTTAATTTAACACAACATAAACTGGTTGAAGCATTTTGCATCAACAGAACTTCATATTTCCATCATTAGCCTGTGGAGAACAAACTAAAAAGTGAGTGAATATGTTATTCACAGCCTCGATTCATTTCTTTCTTTACTCAGACATTCTGCATAAATCTATTTTAGCTTTGAGGAAAATCTGAGTCAAAAAATATAAGAAAATGAAGCTTCAGCACAACAAAAATCAATCAATAAACACATTTATTACACACATACCTTTACAGTAAACATACAGTATTTGTTGGTACAGTAAATGCTGTGAATGAAGTGCTTTGTTTTGGCGTTAATAAACACAACTAGCTGACCCCTCCATAACACTTTCTTGTGATCTCTGTCAAGTAGCCTATTTACATTTTGTGATATGTCTCTTTAAGCTTGTACTGCAATTAGCAACCGTGTGCTCCTGATGTCTGAACCATCGCATTTCATGTTAAAACCCTACTTTGTGAAAGCACCATTTGTTAAGATATATTCTAAGTATCAAAAGGAATCTTGATCTTTATAATATTTTCAAAATCAAAGTACGTTGACAGAGGCGGAAGTGGTTGTTGCTCACTAACTCTGTGCCATTCGAAAGACATCTTGTGCGAGGGCAGGTGCTAATTTACAGTTCTCGCCCACAGACCTGCTGGATCCCCCACCCCCCACCCCCCTATAGGCCGTGTTGCTCCTGTCTGTATCACAAGTGTTGGCCTGTATGTGCAATGTTTGGACTGGCAGTGCATCAGTTTGTAATGGTTAAAACATAATCCCGATGGATTCATTCTAGATCCATTCGGTGCTGTGGACGAGAGAGTTCAACACACTGCAGATTAAAAAGGCAAATAGAAACAACACATGCAAATTAAGAAAAACCAGAAAAGACTTCAATACATTTTTAACATTTTAAGGGTTCCTTGGAAATGTTTCCAGTGTCACTCTCGCTATTTGCAGGGCGTTTCTGTATTTGCACTCTTGATTTGCAAGTCTTGTTTCTATTTGCATGTGTTTTATTAATCCGCAGTGTGTTGAGCTCTCTCGGCCACCGTAGTTTGATGGTGTCGAGACAAAAACTCAATATCTGGTACAATTTTTTTTGTTTTTTTAAATGCTTCAAGCACACATTGGTGAAGTTCAATCACAAAGCTGGCAACCGGATGTTGTGCAAAGCAAAAGCAACACAGTCGGGCTTTAAATGCACGATGGCCGAGAAGCCATCAGACACCGAGTGCTTATGTGGCCTCTTTCTTTTCCCTTTGGGCGCTCCGGCGAATCTTCATCTCTGTCAGCTGGATGTAGCGGATGGCATTGGTGTCTGGAAAAACAAAGACAGGAAAAAGATTTATTTCCTGCTCAGAGAGGAAATGTTGCACCAATTTGGTCGTAAATCCTCTAAAACAGAACTTAGAATGACGTGAAAGAGTGGATATGTAGGAAATAAGCTGTATTTTGTCTGGACACGGAGCCTCTTGCATTTTTAGCTCATCCTGTGCGAAATGGTCTTTTAGAACCAACAACGGAAAGCAATCAAATTATCAATTGGATGAAACATTTATAAATATGCAGTTACTGGACATTTTTACGACAACAGCAAAGCACTTGCAAAGATATTAACAAGCTGCAGCTCTGTGCTGGAGAAGGGGCCCAAAGCCTTGAGTTTGAGTTTGAGTATGAAATAATTTATCGTTTTCCCAAGGCGATTAATTCCACCTTCACACTTGAAGATTTATGTCAATAAGTCCTTCCCCATCTCTCTAAATAAAGAGTCTATCACTGATCCTCCAGAAGGACGTGCATGCCCTGAAGTACTGCTAAAGAGACTTCATCACAAACTTTGTTATTTAAATCGATGTAAAGTAACACAATCAAAGTGACAAACATCGTTAAATTGGGTGCTCAATCACTGTGATTCCCAGAATGAAACATTAGGGCCCCTGAGCGGTTCCTAATAGATTTATTATCACTCTCCAGATGTTACAGCAGAACAAGAAACTACGAAATTCAATATGTTGAAGGTAATATCATGGTTTGAAATAACTGTTTATTATTTGTCTGCATTACCCTGCAAGTGTTTCTCTCCATCAATCGTTCCCTGATTGTGTGAGATTAGACTCCAATTTCGGTTTAATACATGTATTCTTTGTTCACGTGTGGACATTAAAGGTTCAGTGTGTAGAATCTAGTGACATCTAGTGGTGAGGTTTAACGTTGCAGCTGAATACCCCTCACCTCACCCTTCCCTTCCAAACATGGAAAAGAACCTTTGGTGGACTTAGGTTTTTAGTGTCCCCAGTTCAAATTTATGTTAAAAAGATGGCGGCCTCCATAGAGGTGACCTGCTCCTGATGTAAATATAAAGTATTTAACATAAAAGGCTCATTATAGGGTAAAGAAAACAACGATGAAACACATTAGCGAAAACATCACTAGGATTATTTTGTATTCTATTTGTGCCTATACATCCTTTTCACTTTCAATCTGCTGCAGAATCCAAATCTGGTGCAGTCCTCCTGTTTATTCCAGCTCCTTCATCTCACTATCCACAAACCAGATTAATGGGAATTCATGGTTTGACACTAGTAGAGGTGGATTGGCTGGTCGACTGCTTTTGTCCAGACTGAAATATCTCAACACCTACTACATTGTCTGATTTTAAGGTTTTAATCCAGCTGTTATCTGAGTGTCCTCGACATAGAAACATCTGGAGCCCCTGGGTTACAGCTGTGCATGTTTGCCGTGGAAGATGACAATCAGTGCATTGCGGTCAAGGGGACTATTGAGACACAGCAGCTCTGTGGGTCCTGACCTGATGGCTCCTGTTTGTGTGACTCCTTCAGGTAGTACAGGGCCTTCTGGAAGTCTCCCAGGTGGTAGTAGGCCACTCCGGAGCGGTAGAGAGCCTTGAAGTTCTTCCCTTCCTTGTAAAGCACTTTCAAACAGTATTCTTTCACTCGCTCGTAGTTCACCAGCTCCATTTGCAAAAGACAGGCTATGGACAGAGGAAAAGACAATTCAGCAAAGACACTGGTAACACTGCAAGAGCCAATGTTTGGATTTCAATTATAAAGCAGGATTACTGATGTTTTTACCACAATAATAAATAACTAATAATGGTTCATTTGGCAGGATTTGAATAATAATAGTGGATATTAAAAAAGAAAGAGGGACGGTGGAGTAAGCCTACGAATGACTCATGCTCTTCATGAATCATGCATGAGCTCTGGAGTATCCCTGTATTATTTCTGTAATGTGTGTGTGTGTATTTGTGTGTATGTGTGCATGTCTATCTATAGTTATGAGGGCCAATTTTGGTTCAAATACCAT
Source organism: Platichthys flesus (assembly GCF_949316205.1). Taxonomy (NCBI): domain Eukaryota; kingdom Metazoa; phylum Chordata; class Actinopteri; order Pleuronectiformes; family Pleuronectidae; genus Platichthys; species Platichthys flesus. Next base: position 3,921,832 of record NC_084954.1, read on the forward strand.
CATTGTGAGGACATTTTGGCTGTTTTTATTTTAGGTTAGGGTAAGGCGTTTAGTTGTGATGGTTAAGATTTTGGGTAAGGTTCTAGGGAATGTATTATGTCAATGTGTGTGTGTGTGTGTGTGTGTGTGTGTGTGTGTGTGTGTGTGTGCGTGTGCGTGTGCGTGTGTGTGTGTGTGTGTGTGTGTGTAACCTCACCTGCCAGGCTGTTGTAGCACTCCAGCTCGGCGTTCTCCATGGCCCCCTTCTGCTCGTCCGTGAGGGTGCTGGACTTGCTGAAGGTCGGCAGGAGGGGGGACGGCGGCTTGGAGCCGGTGTCCGGGTCTCCCAGCACCCTGCACAGCCCCTTGATCTCCAGCAGAGCGCGGTGGTACTTGCCGATCGCCTCCCGGTACTTCTTATCCTTGTAGCACTGGGTGCCCTGGCACTTGAAGTCCAGCGCGCGCCTCACGACGTCCGAGGGCTCGTTGTGAGACGGCTGCTTCCACATCGAGCCACCATGATGCCTCTGCTGGAGCTGCTGCTGCTGGTGTCTGGCATCTTTAGTCCGGCTGCTGCTGCTGCTACTGCCGCTGCTGCTGCTGGGAGGCTGCGCGCACGGCTGGAGCCTCGGGGAGCCGCCGCCGCTGCCGCTGTCGGCCCGGCTGCCTCTGCCGCCCTCCATCCTGCCGTCGTGCCCGGCCGGGATCACGCTCATTTCGACGGGTATCACTGTGCGTTAGAATCCGAGCTGAGCTCTCGCTGGAGGCTGCTTCACTGCATCCTCTCGACCACAGAGTCGCGTCTTCGCCTCGCTGGTGTCGCAGCTACGTCTCCTCTGTGCGCAACCGTGAGCGATGCGCGCTGGAGCCTCTTCTCGTATTTGTGCCTGTGACGCGCCGATTGGTCGATAACCGCGCAGACGTCGCTCCCGCTGCGCTCATCCAGCAGGAAGAGCACAGTTCAGATTTAATTATCTGTTTATTCGGAGATAATCTCATCGTCCGTCTGCACACGCTGTTCCATGTGAAAGGCTTGCTTTGATGTATTTTTGGGGATCCATTTTGGGGGGGATTTTCCCAGCTGGGAAATAGTCCTGCCTCAATATTTCAATATATTCTGTGTTACTGTGTTCCGTTATAATACTATTTCATTATTTTTTTTTAAACAGTCATAGTTGTCATCTATCTATCTATCTATCTATCTATCTATCTATCTATCTATCTATCTATCTATCTATCTATCTATCTATCTATCTATCTATCTATCTATCTATCTATCTATCTATCCACCTATCTATCTATCTATCTATCTATCTATCTATCTATCTATCTATCTATCTATCTATCTATCTATCTATCTATCTATCTATCTGTCTATCTATCTATCTATCTATCTATCTATCTATCTATCTATCTATCTATCTGTCTATCCATCCATCCATCCATCCATCCATCCATCCATCCATCCATCCATCCATCCACCCATCCACCCACCTATCTATCTATCTATCTAGATGAATGGAGATCATGTCTTTCTTGTTTTCTGCTCAGCCACAACAGTCACACTCATGATGGGCTGTAGCCTCTAATGCAGCATGATGTCATTCATGTGTGTGCAGGGTCAAAATGGTGAGACCTGTCAGTACTTGTCAGGGGTCGGGGGGAGGCAGCCAGGTGATGATTCAGGTCGCCCACTTTGCTCAGACACGACAGCTCCTCATTTTGACTGTTGTTTTATCAACATGGCTGAATGTGTGTGAGCTTGTTTACCCACTGAGCTCCTATCCATCTGTTCTGCCACACTCACAGGGCAGTGACCTCAGCTGTCTGGGTGTGTCTCTGGAATTTCAGCGCTCTGGAGGAACTGCTGCTCAAAACTAAAAGACCATGGAGCATGAGGGCTATTAAATGTGACTGGTTGCATAATGCTGCGTCATTTCTTTGGGTTCCAGATAGAGATTTGCTGTCAAGAAAGATTCCCACATGCTCAAATAAAACATTTCCTTATTACAATCCAGTTTAATGATTTCTATGAAATGAACAAGATTTACCATTTGATTTAGTCAAAGACATCGTAAATGAAAATGTACGTGGTGAGAATAGTTAGAGGTACGGAGATCATTTACTTCAGTAAAAGTACAAATAGCAAAATGTTGATGTTCATTAAATGTAAAAGTAATGCATTCAAAGTTATGTTAAAAAAAAAGGCTCACATGTTTAATCAGTGACTAAAGTATTCAATGGCCCCTCTGTGTATAATAATATTGTGAATGTCGTAACATTGGTACTGATTAATTCTTGTATACACAGTTCAAATGTAACATGAGGTGCAGATAAATTATAAATATTTTAAACCGAGCTGCAACGAACAAATAGATAAATTATTGACTAATATCTGTTTTCTTAATTAATCAGCCAAATAAGAAAATACATTCATAGATAATGGAAATATAATAGGTCCATTACATTTACCTACGGCCGACAATAACAATACTTGTGTTTCATTCAACCTCATTTCTAAACTCAAAAAATAAAAAATAAGACTATAATGAATATTGTATTATTATGTATTGTGTCTTTTCTACTTTTATTTATAGAAATGCACTCACCATTAAGTATACGTCATCAAACTGTCACCTAAAGCAGGAGAATCATGACGTCATCTTCGTGAGACGCTTTGTTGTCATCATGTCGGCGGTGGATTTCAGAGGTAGAGAAATCTGACTTTTAGGGTTTGTTAGAAATAATGTGACCGTTTTTTTTCCACGTAATGATATTTAACAAGTTAATGTTACTTGTTATATTTTAACCTTTTACATAAAACTGTTGACAATTCTCCGTCGGTAGCTTCCATGTGAGTGCTAAGCTAGAAGCTAACTTTAGTCAGAGCTCCGTTAGTTTTACAAACAAAATGAAGTTGTTATTAAATACAGAGTCATTTCATTCACACTGACCGGTCCGGTTCTGCCATTGGTGGGTAGTTGGTAATAACTGATGGTTAACTAGTCGTCAGTGGTGGCTTGTCCGAGGTGAACAGAGAGAAAACAACTCAACGCTAACTCACATTTTATTTACAAACACTAACATAACATAACACATAAATAAATCAATAACCACTAATATCCAAGCAAGCTAAATAAACTCTGGATATTCGTTAAACACTAATTTAAGCAGGTTTTTAATCATGATTCCAAAAAGTCAGTCATACCTTCAAATTTCAGGTTGTGATGATGAAGATGATGTATAAACGGAACTTCCTCCAGTCCAGAACATCACATTAACTATATCGTTCGGTTTTGCAGACAACCTTCTGGGGATCTCCTGGGTGGACAGCGGCTGGGTGCCCATTCTCAATCCTGGCAATGTGCTGGACTATTTCTCTGAGAGGAGCAACCCCTTCTACGACCGGACCTGCAACAACGAGGTCGTGAAGATGCAGCGGCTCACTCTGGAACATCTAAAGTAAGTTCATCTTTTACATGTGTCATAAATACAAATAAAACAAGTAGTAAAGGCGGTAATCTGAGTACTGCATGTAATGCCAGCAAGCAGTTGCTGATCAAGTTACAAAAATACATATTCAGTAGAAAACTGCAGAGTTGTAATGTGACATTTGAGAAACTAAAAGCAAATAATATTGTGTCTGTCATTTTCAGTCAGATGGTGGGAGTGGAGTACATTCTTCTTCATGCTCAGGAGCCAATTCTTTACATAATCCGCAAACAGCAGAGGCAGTCGCCAACACAGGGTGAGCAGTGCAGCATCGGAGTAAAGTGGAAATAAAGAATTAAACTGTGGCAAGTAGATGAGTCAGGGGACAACGGGCACGAGAAATAAAAGAAGAAATAATGAAATTGAACATTGTCTGAACAAATGAGTCCTTTCTATCAATATCAATCGACATGAAGGAGGTCACTGTTAACAAAATACTGTGTCTGGAGTACGCTTGCAATGATTCTAGAAGATTTAACATTTAGAACTGCTATTTCTGTTTGAATTAATGCCATTGATAGATTTGTGATTCTTCATTAACATTAATGACTGACAGAAAAATGAACAAATGTTCTGATGAAAGGTCTAACATCCTCCCCTGCTGTATGTTTTCATCCTCCAGTGATACCTTTCTCTGACTACTACATCATAGCAGGAGTCGTGTATCAGGCCCCAGACCTGGGAACAGTGATCAGCTCCAGAGCGGTGAGGGTTTATAAAATGATCATATTAAGTGACCTTGGAAGAGGGAAGGAGAGGATACTGGTGTGTGTGGGATCGTTTGTGGTTTTACTGTGAGTGACGCGAATTGTATTTCTTTTAGCTGTCTGCAGTCCATGGAATCCAGTCAGCATTTGATGAAGCCATGTCATATTGCCGCTACCACCCGTCCAAAGGATACTGGTGGCACTTTAAGGACCAGGAGGAGCGAGGTGAAGTTTCACCATTAAAACTATTTTTAGTTTTGACATCTTTATGGTTCTGCTATTGACAGAGGAATAGATTCTGTCACAGAATCACAGATTGAATCCAGAGCTATGACGACGCTCTAATGACACTAGTTGTTATTTTCGGACGATGACTTATTCCACACCTTGATTGAAAAAATGCTTTATTACAGAAAAAAACAAACCTAAGTCAAAGAAGAAGGAGGAACAGAGTTCATTGTTTCAGAGGCACCGTGTAGACACACTCCTTTTGGATCTCAGGTCCAAATTCCCACCAACATTTTACCAGGTACAGTTACCCTGACTCTAAACAGCTGTTGATCATTCATCATAATGTGATGGGATCCAGGTAATAATTTGGTTTCCTTTGTGTAATTTCAGCCTAAGCCTGGTGAGAAGCCAATTCCAGGTATGATCCTAAAGTCATTATAAAGTGTATACTTCAATGCTTGTGTAAGGTTTTATTGTAGAAGTAGTCGAGATTGATTTCCAGTATCCACAAATTCCACGATTTTTCCCATAGAGGTGTGTTGTTTTGTTGCAGTTGAGGTGAAAAAGGAGCCTGAACCTCCTGCAGAAACTGTAAAACAAGAGGAGAGGGAACCGGCCACAAAGTCCTCCGCCACAGCTCCACCCAGCAAACCTCCTCCCGAGAAGAGAGCAAGGCTCCAGTGACGGCTACACCATCATCGTACTGCGTGAAGATGGAGCAATCCAGTGAAACGTCCAATAGCGCAAGCTCAAAAAAAAAGATAACGATTACTTCTGTTCCCATTCGAAACTGGACGATGGTTTACCACTTCGCCCATTTGATCAGTTTACAGCGTACTGAGAAAAAACTGGCACAAAAAAAAGGTGTCAGTTGCTTCCCTCGGTGCCAGGACTACTTGTACTACTTCTACTTAACCTTAGTCTTGTATACTTGATAGGTTTGACGTCACAGACCATTCAGGCAGCTGCACTACGAACAGGGGGTGTACTGTTTGATGTCAGCAGGCGTTTCACAGGGGATGAGGTTTTATTGGCGATAAGCTGATATCATTGGTGTCAGTTTACTGCTGACATCAGCTTAATGTTTCTGTTGTAGTGACTTCAGAGAACAGTTTAATTTCCATTTTCTGCTTCCCAGCGGGATGTGTCACGATGCATCAGCTCATCTGAAAGACAAGAAGCTCCTTAAACCCGTCGCCTCTTTAATTGCAAATCCTTTCATCTGTTCTTGAGAGAAATATTCTACTTTCTTGTGTTTTTGTATTAAAATGAATCAGCTCTTGTATCCCTGTGTGTTTAATTGATGAAAAGTATTTTTTTGTTGTGGATACATCTACCTCTGACTCTACATGACACCTCATTACTCTGTTTGCAGATGGAAATAAAAGCATTAAGTTTATTCCCTGCTCTTATCCCACTTTGGTACATGTGTAAACCAATAAAATGTGATAATTTTCAGTGGTGAAATGTACTGTGTATAAGTACAATTTAAAGGCACCTCTACTTTAACTATTTCAGTTTCAGTTTCGTTAATCCAATTAAACTTGAACATGGATTGTCTTATACAAATTTCTTTCACTGGAATTTGAGATTACCACAACATTTTTTATTTGATTTATTTATTATATATATTCTCTTTGGGTTTACCCATCTCTGTGAAGGCAACATTTACAATGGGAGGGTTTGTCCAGCAGGTGTCAACATTTGTTCACATTTGGTCCTGTCGTCCCAATATAACGTTATTTCACACATATGTTTATCACAGTTGAGTCAGTTGAGGTCAAACACGAACTTTAATACATTTTTGTACAATATATACTATATGGAGCACAGGTAAAACATATATTTATAGATGAAGGAAGCAAGCTTAGTATATGGCAATTATTAATTAAACATTCAGTGTGTACGATTTAGGTGAAACAGATCTATTTGCAGAACTTGAAAATAAAATAATCCTAGGGATGTTTTTACTAATTACCTAATTTGTATGAATTGGTGTTTTCTTCAAACTACAATTGTCCTTTTGTATTTAAATACTTTATATTTACATCGGAAGTGGCTCCTCTTTACGAAGGCTGCCATGTTTTTTACACTAACTCAGACTCGATAAACTATACACCTTTTGAGTTTTAAACAGCTGCATCATGAAACCTCACCACTAGATGTCACTAAATTCTACACTATGAACCTTTAATAACTGAGCTTTTCTTACTCGTTGTCGAATGTGTAAATGTGTTTGATTATATTTCTCTCATCACTAATAATACTAGTTTCTCTTTATTTAGTTTCAATTGTTTGTAAAATGTTTCTTTTATGTTGTGTAGATGTACGAAATGAATGAACGCATGAACAGTCGCTCAGAGAAGATGTATTTTCACAAAGACACGGACACACAAATGAAATTGGGTGGATCATAATGTTATTCTTTATCTTTTTTTTACATATATACATATAAATCATATAATTAAAAGATATTCAAAGTTTTAACATCCTTTTAATTGGATTACATATTGTTCAACATCTTTCTGGGGGAAATAAAACAGGATCTTTTTTTGGCCAATAACAATTTGAAATTTTTTTTTTTTTTTTTATCATATCTTCTTTCAACAAAACCAAATTCCCACATTTACCCCACCATAATAAATGATCGATGGTATTTTATTTTCTCGCCGCTTCCTTGCTACCGTTTGGCGAAGCCGCGAAGAAGAAACGGCCTCTCGCAGGGCGTGGTGGGATAGCAGTCTCCTTGCTGGAGGACTGGAAACGCTGGCTGGCTGCAGAGAAGATGGCTGCACGGGGGATTTTCAGGCCAGTGTCTGGGAGCAGAGCGGCGTTTGTCACGTCCTCCGGCCGCTAGCCGAGCGTGTCAGCCCGGCCGCGTTGCCCGCTCGGTTCTCGTTGGAGCCGGGGATCGAACCACCATGGGGTCGCAGACCCTCCAGATCCTCAGGCAGGGGGTCTGGGCTTCGATCACAGGCGGGTGGTACTACGACCCGGACCAGAACACATTCGTCAACGCTCTGCACCTCTACACCTGGCTGTTCCTGCTATGCTTCCCCTTCACCCTCTACATGGTGAGCCTCGCTCTTCCTCCATCGCTTCGTTATCTTCCATTCGTCGTTAACTGTCTTTATTTGTCCTCATCCTCCCCCCCCCCCCCCCCCCAACAATCCAACTGTCCGCTCCGTTAGCTGCCACCGGATACTTAACGGTCCTGCGTCTCTGTCTATTATCTGGAGCGATGCGAAACGTCTCTGTAAACTAACGGGACTCGATCTTTTAGAAACGCAGCATCAACAGAACCCGGTGCTGGTCCGGTTCTCCAGGAGATGCGCCTCCTCCAGGTGCTCGGCAGGGAACAGACTCCCCCCCCCCTCGAATAGCCTGTTATTGTAAAAGTGCACCATCAATCAACTAGATTGGACCAGGGAGCTCTTATGTGGAGATTCCCCGTGCTTACGGTTAAAATCGGTCGGGCTATTAACAGGGGCACTGAGTTAATTCTCTCTTTCTCTCCCCCCCCCCCCCCATCCACCTCTCCTCTGTTGTCGTCTTGTGTTGCTTGTGATTTGTGCTTTCACCAGTTTTGTGAAGGGGAAGCTGCCAGCTGTGGCTGGAGGAGCACAGCTGGCTGCAGGGGGACGGAAGTGAAGACTGAAGACATCACTGAGGAACCAAGTTTGTTCCCTACATTCGTCACTTGGGGCTTTTTTAGGTTTTGTTTGGTTTGTTTGCTCTCTAGAGGAGAAGCTCTGTGTTTACTTCTGTCCTCTAAACCGCCTGGAAAGGTCTTCAATCACACAGACACACACACACACACACACAGATCACTGGCAGTCCACCTCTGCATGTGACTTGTGGCCCGGCTGTCTAAATCCAGATGTGCTCCACAGATGCCACCTCTGTCCATGTCCTCATGTCATTGTCTGCTCAGCATTTACTCACCTTCTATATTCGGAGGATGTCGGATGTTTCATATCGGTTTGTGGTTTCCGTTCTATTCCGGGAGTGGAATATGTTATGTCGGTCAGGTCTGTGGTTCATGTCGAGCCACAGGTTTAAAAAACTGCAGACAGATGCGGGGGGGGGGGGGGGTTCAAGGACATGAGAGACACAGCAGCTCAGACACCTTGTTGTGGGACACACAGATGCCCGGGGACAGCCTTTGTCCCTCTTTCTAAATGCGAGGCTGAAAATCTGAAGGCAGCAGTTCTCACACGGCCGATCCGCAGCTTAAATAATTGGTGCAATAATGTGTTAAGCTGCAGGTTCGATTCCAGCAAAGCACCGGGGCAGCGGTTAGAGATTTAACTCATGATCAATTAATCCGCTGGCTGCTGTTTTCATTCATGTGATTAATTGTTTAATCCTTGAAGCATTAAAACATTAGCCGAGCTAATGATGAAGCTTTTTTAAATGTCTTCCCCCAAACGGCCAAATACTCAGTTTAGATGACAAATAAAAGCTTTTGAGAGGTTGATATCATACTTGCTTGAAGAAATTAGCTGCCATTCCTTATCTATACTGCTGATCCTGTGGTGGGGGGGCAGCTGGACTCAATCCTAGCTCAAATTGTGGGAGTGTTCACTCTCAGATTCACAGCTCGGAACAATTAATCTAACCCCGTGAGAGAACGTCCTTCACTGAGACATTAATCTGTCAACCTGTTGTCATTTGGGATAAATAAGTGAGTAAGAAGAACAGCCTTTTGAAACTGGGACACCAGGCAATCTATTTCCTAAATATGAATTACAGCCTAATAAACCCATCAATCTGTTCCCTCTACAATATCGTATATAAACAAATGTCCTCTTCTTTGTCTGATCCCAGGCCCTGCCGCCGACCATGGTGATCGTGGGAATCTACTGTGGTGTGATCGCTGCCATGTTCCTGCTGCTGAAGACGGTGAATTACCGCCTCCATCATGCCCTGGATGAGGGGGAGGTGGTGGAACACCAGGCCAAGGAGAGTCAGGGCAGCAGAGGCGGCACTGAGGGGGCTAATGATGGAGGCATCACTCGTCGGGAGGACAGCAACGGCCCGGGGTGAGTTCATGTCTTGTCTCACAGACCAATAGTGCATCTGATATCTGGAGACGTGTGACTCAGCTGCTGAGACGATGAGGTATTCCGAGAGGACCGTGCTTCCTGAGCAGTGATCTCATGGAGCGTGGTCACGGAAGGGAATCTAACAGTTAAAGGTTTAATCTGGAGCTGAGGTCAAAGGTCATGCTGTCCGCTGGTGAAATGTCAAAGGACACAGGCTGCGACCAGGAAAATCAATATGTTGCTTTAAAAAGCTTCAAGATGTGAGAAGTCACGCGGAGCTGTAGCAGCAGCTGTAACGATGGTGACAGCCACTTTCCTCAGGTCTGATCATGGAAACATACTTTTCATGTAGTCGAAGGCATTTAGTTATTTACGTGTTAAAACACATTTCATATGGTTGATGTGTTAAAGGAGTGTTGATGTCGAGCATTGTTTTAAAATACGACACAAGATCCCCGTCTGCCTTCGACACTGAACGCTGTTCTCTGTAGATTGTTCACTGCTAAGCAAACAGAAGCATTGTTTACATTCAGGGTTTCTCACCATAACACAAACTGCGTATCTTCGAGGACTTACAGATGAATTTCCTTTTCCCACAAAGTATTCTCTGGCCTCTCGCTGTGCTTCATGAAGCGGTACCACCTCCTGTAAACGATCGACAAGAATGTACATCGTGTTGCTCGCTTTCGTTTATTTCCTCCACAAAAACAAACAAACACTGAGCCCACTCACAAAACATTGATCCAGAACACATCAACAAATTAAATGTCCTTTTGTGTTGTAGGTGTGCTCTCTGCCCAAGATGCTATTGTTGTCTTTTATCTCTGTGTTTACTGTGTCCGTACCAGTGCGTGTGTAGACCCATTGATATGAGCTCAGACCATTACATGACACAACTTGCTTGACCTTTTTCCTGAACAGTTTCCTTTTATAGAGCAGTTGATGCAATTGGGATTACTGCCATGGCGTAAATATATGTAAATAGTTTATTCACTGTATTAGAGTTATTTATCAGCTAGAAATGCTTGCGAAAAATATACTTAAAAAGAGAAATATTTATATTCTGATTGGACAACTCTGCTTAGTTGTCTTGATTTGACTAAAATATTCTTAATGGACAAATATATATAATTCAATATGTGACCCATTTTTCATAAAAGACTCATCAGTAGAAGGTGAATGTGCTAATGATACCTTAATAATGATAATTCATGAGCACATTTGTATGATGGTCATGTTTAGTGGGCTCATTGCTTTGCTGGGCTCAGCTGGCTCCTGTTTCAAAGAACTAAATTTAACAATATCTCAACATTGACAGCTGATGATAAATTATACAAGTTGAAAAAGTGATTCACATTGATCATGTCATGTACTGTAACATATCACAAAGTATGAAACAGGGCTGTACCCCAACTGTGAATACCAGTGTCTCTCTCTCTCTTTATTTTTTTTTTATAGTTAAACTCTTTTTCAGAAGGAACAAAAGTCAGTGAGGTTGTTTGGTTTTACTGCCCAGGACTCGGAGAGGTGACTCATGTACACATTCCAGCGGGAGCGCTTAGCAGGACACTGGGGGGAAAGGCAACAAGAAAAAATGAGAGCTCTCAACCACAGCAGCAGCTTTGCCCACACATCTGGAGTTACATTCCAGGTTGTTTGAGTTTACAGTAGAGCAGAGCAGAGTCGATCAAGGTGTTTTTGGCCCCTCGTCCTATTGGTCCAGTCTCCTTTCATCGGAGTTTCGTGACGTAATGCATTACTCGGGGCCGTTTGTGTTGTGGTTTGATCCATTACGAAACGTTTTTTTGGCCAAAGGAAATGATTTATACACATTCCCTGGCAAGTCGTTTGTTTCAACATACCAACTGGTTAAACAAGCACGTCCGGGCTAAATATAGGCTCGGGGAGAAAATCGAAATGGATGCTTACATCTGTTTTTGGTCCTTCACTTGAGTTTCAATCTCCATATAAAGGATGTAAAATACAACTATGTTTAATAAAGTTTCATGATGTGAATTTCCTTGAGAGTATCAGCGATCTGAGCAGGATGAACGTCACATGTTGCTCTGAACCAATCGTTTATTAATTCAGATTTGAGGGAGTGAATGCACTGTGTCTGTGCTGCTAATACAAGTGTGTGTTTGTGTGTGTGTGTGTGTGTCCAGGGACCCTGGAGGGGGTATTGAGATGGCAGAGTTCATCAGGCAGGAGACTCCGCCAGTGGACTGCAGTTCCAGGAACTCCTATATCGGGATGGAGTCTAACCAGCAGGTAAGCAGAGCAGTGGTTTGCTGCAGCCTGCAAACTAAACTGGGCTGAATATAATATGATCCGGATTGAGACTCAACCACATCCCCATCCTTCTTTTTTAGACAGAGTAGGTAAATATAGCTGAATATATTACAAGTAATCTCGTTCTTTCATTTAGAATAAAATATAGCAAGAAGCCCATTTAACCAAACAGTAAATCTTCTCTCTACAAAGTCACCTTCTGTGTTTTTGTGTCCAAAATGTGTTGACCTGATAGCATTTACCTCATGTCATTCCCTTCCTCTCCCTGTCTCTCTCTACTGCCACCATTTAATAATGGAGGTAACAACCTACTCCAGAGGTGCTCTGTGGAACGTCTTTGTAAACAAACAAAAGTCATGATCTACATCCAGTGTTACTCGACTTTAACCTGTGGCTCGATCCTTATTGAACTGTGTTTACTTCCTCTTTTAACCCCCTGTCAAAGCTGATTTTCTTTAATGTTTTAACACTGTTAGCATCCGTGTTTACTAGCAGCATTTTCGCCATTTCAACGCAGTGTTTTCCATTAATTATCTTGACCCTTGATCTCTAGCTATGTGTTTTGCTCCATCATGAGGAAGATATAAAACATATTTTGGTTAAGGCTTCTAGGTTTTAGGGCTTTATACATAAAACTGACTTTACGTAGCTAATTTATGTTTTTGCTTTTAAAAATAATAATACATCTCAACCTGAACTACGTCTGAATTATTCAAAACCTACATCTGTTTGTGCCACTAGTTTATTCACACCATTGTTCTTCTTGTGTTACAAGGAATGATCAGTAAACAAGTGTGCGACGCTCCAGGGAGCAGTGTTTTCAATCTGTCTCACAAACAAGCGTCACAGCCTGAGATCTGACCACGTTTAAACCTTCTCCATGTCGGTGCTTCCTGTGACACAAGCAAAGGGAAACTCAAGGAGTAAAAATCCAAGTTTAAGATGATTTTAATTTGACCATAGAGGGAAGAGCTGTTTGCTGACAGCAACTATCTCCTTTTATATTATTCAAAGTTATTTATCCATTTTATTCGGAGAGGTATATTTAACCCCTGAATCCTCGTGGGAGCTGTGTCTCTGTACTGCGTGTCCTTGAGTTGCTGCTCAGCCACCATGCTCTGCTCAGCTGCTGTGTGCTCAGTGGGAAGGGAAGCCAAAACGTTCCCCCTGTGATGACAGTGAAGTGGCGCCGGCTGTTGGGAAGCTGTTTTCTTAGAAGATCACACACCGTGTCAGTTTCCTTCAGGAACATTTAGCTTCAGAAATGTTCTTTTTGACATCGAGACCAACTCTTTTCAAATGATCACTGACTTGTGTTATCTTTTTTTCTGATTTCAGATTGCGTCCAGCCATGGAAGAGCAACAGTTGCCAAAGGTAGTTTCTTCCCTTTCCCTGTGTCTGTGAAACTTGAGTCAGTTCTTTTCACTGTCTGGACTTAGTCCATGTCTTCTTTACAACCGTGTAATGTCTTCTCTGTTTTTGGTTTCAACACAACCTCGACCATGATCACCCTGCTGCCCAGGAGATGTAGTCTGACTCAGCGTTACTGTGACCTCCACAGTTGAGATAAGGCAGCCCTAGACAGGCACTGCTGACTGTGGGGGAAAACAAGTAATACTCTAAAAGATGCAGCCTGGGAGTCGTTCTCCAGGAAATCTTTATTAGAGCAGCTCACTGAGAAGAAGACAATAGATGAACTTGTAGCTTTGCTTTGGGTCCATTGTAGTGTTAGAGTGAAGTGGCTGCGTCATCTGAATAATTCAGTGAGTTTTCTAATTAGCTGGTGGTTGTGATGACAGGAATTGGTCTAGAATGGGACCAGGGCCCTGCTGGGCTTTAGCTTTTTCTAGTCAGACCGTCCATCATCAACTCTAATGTGGTGTGACCACTCTGACCACTCGGGAAGGGTTTTAGGATAAATGATCCTCTTCTCATCTCAAATGTTATCTCATGACGTCATCTGTTCATTCAAGGAATCTGTTCAGAACATCTCCCTGCTGGTTTCAGGTTTACAGCTTTAGTCGCCTCTCACAACTAATACTTTTAGAATATTAGAATATTTCTTTATCCTTTTTATCCTCATTGCTTTCTTTCTATCTTTGCAGGAAAGACGTCAGATGACATTAGTTTGACTCTTGTTGAGAGCTGCAGTCATGATCATGGTAAACACACATGACATTCACGTATAAGCAAAAAGCCTTTTTGTGTTTGTGTCATTTCAACACCCTCTGTATTTGTTTCATTCCTTTGTGTACATTCAGATCTGCTGTCCGATGCCAAGATGTACTGCCTTGTCCCAAACGACTCCTTCGCCTCCTTGCAGCCGTCCACCTCCCTGTGTCCTTCAGAGCTGTCCAGAGAGACGGCTGATATCTGCAACTCTGCTGCTTATCACTTCAGCTTGTCACACTCCTCTTGTGACACGGAGCTGACCAGTCATGCATCCATGCAATCTCAGACCTTTAGGAAGGAGCTCCGTTCTCGGGGGCTGCCTCGGACCTCTAGCTCGGCGGGTTCTGCTTTCCCCGACCCGTGTCTACCAGATTTTGCTTTGTACCCTCCACCAAGAAGAGGTGGACTTGACCCTGTGTGTGAGCTGGAGACTGCCAGGCCACACAGGTCAGCGGTGTGTGGCGAGGGGGCAGAGCAGATGTACCAACAGGACCCAGCTGTGCCCTCCACCTCTGGAATGGAGTGCTACAGGCACAAAGAACAATGCAGGGTTGCTCGCTCAGCCTCCAGGGAGGCAGGGGAAGGTACCTCAGGACTGTACCAGGTGGACGTAGGTGGTGGTAGGAAAGGCTCTGGGGGGGGAGGAAAGTCCCAGGGAGGGGAGCGCAGTGCTGACAGCCTCAGGAGCCTGAGTACTCGCAGTAGTGGCTCCACCGAGAGCTACTGCAGTGGTACAGACAGGGACACCAACAGCACCATCAGCAGTTTTCACAGTGAGCAGACCAGCTCTACACATGTGGAGAGCCTGCTCTCACTTTCAGGGGATGAACGTCTTCGGAATAGAGGAGATGCTGTTTCTGCTCCTGCAGACGGCAGGACTACGAGCCTCGGCAGTCTTAGCTCTAGAGGTCTTAGCAGTCTTCCCTCTAGGGAGGCCAATAAAAACCCTCATGCCAATGAGCTGACCGCCAAACGACCAGCTGACACTCCGTCCTCTGCAACCCCCGAGCAGGTAGAACCTGGTCGGTGCCAGGAAGAGCCTGGCATCAGGACCTGTGCTGACGGCTCGACAGACGTACCTGCCACAGAGGGGGTGCAGGAGAAAGGAGACGCTCAACCACAGTCAGAAAATATTGTTCAGAGAACTTCTTCCCTGTCGACAGGGCGCAGTGGACGTCGGCGGACTGGCAAGAAAAGGGCAAGCAGCTTTGATGCCAGTCGTCACCGGGACTACATGTCTTTACGCGGCATGGCCAAGCCTTGTAGTGCTGTGTTTACTGGGGGTGGAGAGGGGGACTCCAGTGATCAGAGTGAACTCAGCTGTGCCTCCAGTCTCCACTCCACCCACCACCTAAGCACAGACAGCTCATCTAGTACCACGTCCCGTTCCTGCCACTCCCCAGAGGGCCGCTACAGGGCCCTGAAAGCCAAGCACACTGCAGCCGGTGCGGCCTCCTCCTCCTCCTCCTCCACGGTAAAAGCTGCGGTAGGATCCGAGGCGGGAGTTCGAACCGGAGGGAAGCGGCGCCCCTCACGTCGTACCCCCAGCACAGGCAGTGCCAAAACGCACGCCAGAGTGTTGAGTTTGGACAGTGGTACGGCTGCCTGCCTTAACGATCCCAGTCGCCTCGGAGCTCCAGCCGGGCCTCGGCCCCTCACCACCTCCAAGTCGGACCTGGAAGCCAAAGAAGGGGAAGTCCTCGATGCAGCATCCCTGCTGGGTCGGGCCTCCCAGCTGGAGTCGGTGACCCGCTCCAGAAACAGTCTGCCCAACCAGGCGGCTTTCACCGAGCCTCAGGATGCCTCTGCTGCTTCCCTGCGGGGTACGTACCACACACAGCGCCTCAACATGCTGCACACATCCCAATCTGTCCGGTTTACAACTCGCGTTTGATGACTAGTCTACATTCTGTGTTGTCAGTGTGGTTACATGAATCAGAGGAATTGTTGTGTTCAACCCTGTCGACATTCGAAGGGACAGTTTGGTTCAATATGATAATGATCCATTCTGTGACTCATCAGAGGAACTAAAGGGTTGATCTGGTAAATTAAAGACGACAGGAATCATTAGTTTGTTTGTTCAGATTGGGATTGTTTAATTACAAACTGAATGATGCTTTGAATGTGTATTGAACTTTCATTTGCTTTAAAACCATATATAATCTCACTTTACTAATTAGCCGCTCTCTGGCCCAACCTGGAGAGAAATGATAGAATTGATCAAATTGAGACAATTTTGTGTAAACTCTGAATACTTTGTGTGCGTGCGTGTGCGTGTGCGTGTGTGCGTGTGTGCGTGTGTGCGTGTGTGCGCGTGTGTGCGTGTGTGTGTGTGTGTGTGTGTGTGTGTGTGTGTGTGTGTGTGTGTGTGTGTGTGTGTGTGTGTGTGTGTGTGTGTGTGTGTGTGTGTGTGTGTGTGTGTGTGTGTGTGTGTGTGTGTGTGTGTGTGTGTGTGTGTGTGTGTGTGTGAGCAGTGTTGTCTGCCTCACTTATTCAGTGTAACCATGGTGAGTTTCCATGGAGTGACAGTCCTGACCCAGGCGTAGTGTTCCCTGCACAGATCACTATTAGCGTGATGGCACAGTGTGTGCTTTGTGCTGAGGTAACACAAACAGCAGCTCTCTTATTAGTGTCATACACACATTCATTCCCCCCCCCTGCATCCGTCAAACTCCCTGGATGATAAGTGGAATGTTTTACTGAGGCTTCTGTGTGTTGTGAAGATATTTTATGATCTTGACACTTATTGCTTCTTGGGTATCTAGAGTTGACACCACCTTGGATACACAGTGGTAGAGGCAGGACGCTGTGTGCACGTGACAACTCCTGAAACGTCCCATAATTAGTAATGGGTTCTCCTTGGATCCCTGCTATCTTGCTCCCGCACCATTTTTCTCTGTATTAACCTGGGTCAAACTTAAGGCTGCGTTCACATTCACAGAAGGGGAAGGACTTAACAATCTAGCACATCTTAGTTATCTTGACTTGAAGTCGACAGTATTGCACTTTAGTCTCACTTGTTGACGTGCACACAGAGTTACCTCACTCTATCTTCAGCCTGCTAAATCATTTTGCAGCCACTAATAGTCTATTTGAGGTTGTCACACATGAACCTTTTAATAGTTTAACAAGAACTAACTTGACTGTGTCTCACCAGCAGACATGCCCCCCCCCCCCCCCCCTCTCTGCTCACGGACCGACTCCAGCAGCTCTTCCCCCTCAGGCTGCTTATGTCATTACAGTAACTTCAGCTTCACACCAGCCATGGTGGCCGCAAGTCACAGCCATGGTATTATAATAAGTAATGTGGCGTAAAAAGAGTCAGAGACGAGTCATGTAGTCAGTATTCAGTAGTGGCAGACTGTGTAGATCTTTTGAAAGTTTGAAACATTAGATAACAGCCACAGAGGTCACATCAGACCAAGTAAGGCTGTAGCAGCAAAACCCTGAGTACAGTGAGTAGAACAAGATTCAGTTTGTTTGCTTCTGAAATCAACTTTTTATCTGTTTGAAGAACAATGCATTATTATTTTCTTTCCACTGTTACATTAGGACCAAGGAAAAGGGGGAAAGAAATTGAGATTTTCAGAATAAAGTTGTAACCATTGTAGAACAATATCACAAGAAAAGAAGGCTTGATGTCTACAAGAGTAAAGTTATTAATTTTAAGCTACTTGTCATTTAACGGGGGTATTAGAGAAGATAAGCCTGTTGCCTGTGTTCAAATAAGAACATCTTTAAAGCTGCTGATTCAATTTGCTTTCATCCGAGATCAACTTGTTATAAAACAATAATTGTACAAAATGTGCTACTCCATCTTTAGGGGATCCTCTGTTTTGATTGTAAGAGCATGAGTATGATATGCACCAACACGGGTACACCATGTTTCTGTCAGTCATGTTGTCTTATCTCTTAATGGTTGAAACTCTCCATTAAGTTTGTTTGAATTTCAAGCAGCAGATTTTGTGATCGTTGTATCCTTGTGTATGAAATGTATCTGACCCCCGAGCATAACGTGGGATCATCACATCCTACCCCCGCATTAAGTTCTCATAGACAGGAAACGTTCCAAGCTGACTGGCCAATGATGTGTCTCACCATAACAGCCCCAGGGAGCGAGGAGACGGTCATATTTCGCCGTGAGCGTAGCACGTTTCGTCGGCAGGCAGTGCGGCGGCGGCACAACGCAGGGAGTAACCCCACCCCACCCACCTCTCTCATTGGATCTCCTCTCAGGTACGCCGTGCATGGGGCAGGGAGTCATTTCTGTGGCTGCGTCGCCTGGCATGAGCATGCTGCCAGGGGGCGCTCTCTCCCGCCTCTCATCAAAACCCTGTTTGCGTCTTCCGCTGTGCATGACCTCAAGCAAAACGTCCGCTGTGCCTGGACGGCTGTCTCCTCTCCTCTCTGCATGTGATGTCTTTGGTCCTCCTTTTCTCAAGACCTCTTTTCATCCTGTTATCAGTCTACCTTGTTCTTTCCCTTTCCAAGGGCTGGGCATGGATCAAAGAACGGAGTCCTCAGAAACTCACTAATCCACTTGTCTGACAAAGTGTCTCCTCTCAGGGCCGTGCACGATTCCTCCAGTAAGACAGACGTCACACTCTATCAAATTACTTTGCTCTTCTCTTGCAAACTTTTCAAAGAGAGGGGATGAAGAGGATATTGATCATTTTAAAAATCAAAGGCCTGCAGACATATAGGTTTTACTGTGTTCTTGTTATTTTGTGAGTGCGCAGTTGCTTTTCAGTTGATTTTTGGTGCCTGTTTCTCTACACCAATTTTGCACAAGTTAAAAATTATAACTTAAAGGAGAAAGATCCATTAGATTTCTTCTTATTTTTCTTTTGAAATCAATTTATTACGATTTATAAGCCTTTTTTTTTCTCGATCATTCTAATGATTTGTAAATTCTTAATTAAGTGCAGTTCGGCCTTTTAGTCCTTTTCCTAAATTAACTTTGGTTCAATCTCTACTGTTGCAAAGGACAGTGACCTGACAGGCATGAGGTCCACGCTGAAGAGAACCTCAAATGCACCGTCACTCCTGAGGTGGCAGCCTAATTAGAGAGAGACCGTGCTGTAACTAGGAAACAGCTTGGAGTTTTATAAAAAAAAACGTATTTAAGCTGTGTAAAGTGGCAATACTGGATATGTGCGTTTCTCTGGTCTCGTGCTGTGGATGTGTCTCTGGTTCCTCTCAGGTCTTTATAACTCCTCCTCTTCTGTTGTACACCTGCCAGCAGCAGATTCCCCTCCGGCCCCAAGGTGCCGTCCTGTCCTGCATGAGTCTCACACGGTCACACATCCAATTCTGAGCCCTGAACAAATGTTTAGCAAGTAAAAAGTAAAACCACGCTCCCTCTGCCTGTGATCTCTTCCTCCTCCCCCGTCCCTTCACTCTCTTTACTGATTCTCATCCTTTTATTGGAGCACTGGACACCTCGTGCTGCGTCACATGGTTTTCCAATGTTCCACCGCTCAAAATACACTTCTGACAATCATTTTTAAAGAGGAAAGGAAATGACGAGAGTCCTCGTAACGCCCTGATCCAGTTGGGATGGAATTTATCGGCATCATTGAGGATTAGTGTCGTGTAAAAGTTAAGAGGCCGTGTGCTCTGGGTAGATCTTTTTTCCTTTGGACACGTTCTTATCTAAAGCATGAAGAGCTAAGTAACTTTTCAATGCTTTATATCCATGTGCAGCTTTTAGAAGAACTGGAAAAGGCTTATCAGGCATTTCATGTACAGGCTTTTTCTCTCAGTGTCACAGTTCTCCTCCATGCCTCTTGCCATCGTGGAGGTCAGTCTGTATAGAAACAAGAGGAGCCTTATCAGTTGATATGAGCCTTTCACACACTTCAGAGTTTGTTTGCTGTTATGCACCAATGTGAACTGTTTTTTTTACAGAATAAATAATGCAAAAAAGATTAGCATTCATATCATAAGTGTAAACAAATATTTTCTTAGTTCAAGTTTTATATATAATAGGTTGTATTTGCTTATTACTTGTAGTTGTCTTTAACAAACTTTATGGGCAAACTGTAAAATGGTTTGATAACCACATCTCAGGAATCATTGCCAATATTTAAAAATACATATTAGCTT
This sequence comes from Platichthys flesus, assembly GCF_949316205.1. Taxonomy (NCBI): domain Eukaryota; kingdom Metazoa; phylum Chordata; class Actinopteri; order Pleuronectiformes; family Pleuronectidae; genus Platichthys; species Platichthys flesus. The sequence goes on from NC_084954.1 coordinate 3,941,862, forward strand.
CTATATCTGTATATCTGAAATGTTGACTCCTCATTGGTATCATCATCGATATCAGTCAGGCTTTAGAAATCATGATACAAATCACATGAACGTGACAAGATATTTGATTTGTTGTAGAGGTCTGAAGGAAATTGAGCCATAATGTCTTTTAAATCTCTAAGAATTAAAAGAAGTAAGAAATGAGGAGACTAGAGTCAGTGTCACTTAACGGAGTGGGGGGGGGGCTCCATCATGGCAACCAGCGTGTGCATCAAACCCCTCTATTGTGGAATCACCTCATCTCCCTCCTCATGTGATGATGATGTATATCAACAGTGCCCTCCTTCCCCCTTAGCCACCCCCCCGCCGTCCACCACTTCTCATTTCCTCCCCTTCTCCCTTCTCCTCCCACAGTCTTCAGGAGGCCCTCAGCCAGGCCTCCCAGCCTTCTACTTCCCAGGTGAAAAGTCAGCCATCCAGAACCCCGTCCCAGGTGACCGTGCTGAGCACAAGCGCCTCCCTGCTGGCCAGGAATGGAAGCGCGCACCTGGAGGGTTCTCAGGACAAGGCCTCAACCGTTGGCGCGACCAGCTTGCAGGACGACTTTGGTAGGGAACGCACGAAGCGAGCGGAGGTGTTGACATGAAGGAGTTTCTCACAGACGAGTGCTGCACCAGGAGTTTGTGCACAAGGCAGATCTGAATGTCTCATCGAGTGTTTGCCAGGGAGGTTGTGTTTACACCCCTGGCTGTTTGCTGGTTGGTTTATTTATTTGTTTGTCAGCAGGATTTCACAAAAAACATCTTGAACTGATTGTCTCGAAGCTCGGCAGAAAGAAAGAAAACAAAAAACCTTTTGGCGTTTGTGAGATCGAACTTTTTTGATATTCTTACAGATTTCCCAGGGAACACTTAATGCATCCTGATGAAAACAATCAGAGATATTTAGATGACGTGTTTATTTTTATGAAATTTGGTGCAGCGTGATTGAATTTTACGGTGCTGTTGGGCCAATGCAGAGCTTTGCACTAATTGCTTGGGTTTGAGCGATGAGCCGGTGGCTTGGAGGGTCTCGCTTGCAGAGAGCCGCTCACAGATTCACATACACGAGCTCTGGACTGTTGCTGGGAGTCGAAGCCCGATGCACAAGTACCTCTGCTCCGTTTATCTCTGTCTGCGATATTGTGTCAGCAGCCGGCACTTGACCTGCCTGGGATGTGGATTCCACCGTTTGATCACCGCTCTCCCTGCTCACAGTGCTGCTGACACCTCAGAGTCGATTGCTGCCGATGCGTGAACATGTTTCGCTGACATCCCTGAACACGTTTAGTGCAAAAAAATCTGAGTTTGGTCGGAGCTGTGCGATGCCCTTCATGTGAACCAGTGGTGGACAGATTACCACTCCTACTCACAATCTGACCTGGAGACGGGTCTTGTTCTGAGACACTTGGTGGTCGGTGTGTTCTGTGCTCGTGATCCCAGAGCGTGAGGAACTCGTCCCAATCTGAATTTGATTTAACTCCTTTGGCAGAGTCTTTATTTTCATGCACTACTGACGTCCATTTGATTATGAGAACACTGGTCTGCGGCTGCATCTTAAGAAAATATTTTCCGTTGTAGCTTACTCCTACATTGCACAATGAATCATCCCTTATTAAATACCCTGAAATAAATAAACACTCTTAAGTTCTTTCACTTTATTGAGCAGTTCTCCTTAGAAACACGAAACATATGGGACCAATCCTTCATTCCCTTAGATGATAAATGAGGAAAATGTACCAGAACAGGATTTTTTTTTAGAGAAACTCTGGATAATGTTTGTTCAATATCTTCCTGACTTCTGTAATTTCAGACTGCACAATATTTGTGAGTCATACTTGGCTGTGTGACATATTTCCAATTAGCTGTCGTTCATTTGAAAACCGATTTTCATTATTTTTTCTTCTTTTCCCATCATTTTTAATAGCGGAACTATTAAAAACAAAACACATAAAGAGTTTGGATTGGAATCAAGGTTACGTGGACCGGAGTGGGAATGGTGTTACCATAGCATCATCTCTTATATCTCCTACATACATCAACTGGGAGGATTAATGCAGAAAGGGAAGTTCTATTCGTCGAAGCACAGCTTGTCATATCAGGTCACTAGTTCTTCTCATGAGCTGTGAGATACTTTCTGAGGGATTTATGAAGGCCCCCTTGAAATAAAGTAGGTTCTATTTGAGTGGTTGTGCCTTTGTGTACTTCATAGTGTCAAGCTGATCACAGGATAGAGTGAAATACATCCACATAATCAGCAACAAACCTGATTGCTCCTCCAGTGGAGCAGGAAATGACTGACTTGCTTATAGTCTCTTTGGGAGAGGGCACATTCACTCCATAATCCCATTGGCTCAGGTGAACACAGTGACGTTGCCAAAGAAAACTAGTTACACCTAGTTTAATGAAATGATTGTGATTCCAGTGAACTGACTGTGCTTCTCTGTCTTCTGTCGTGTTGTTCCAGGAAAACTCACTCCCTCTTTGTACGAGGCTGGTGGATGTGACTTGTCCCTGGTCAATTTTGAACCTGCAACCAGACGAGCCTCCAATAACCTATGGTTAGTGTCAATTCATCGGATTTATTAAATGGGTTTTCTAGTTCATAAAATTTACTTTGTTCTCTTTTTTAATAAGCCAATCGTTAAATCTTCTCTCAACCCACATAAAACACCTATAACAGTTATGAGAAGTGTGGTTTACATCAACATTTTGTTAATTATGAAGTAATTGTTTGTCATTTGCTGCTTTTTTTGTCTCATGTGACAGAAAACCAATATGTGTGGGTTTTCAATTGTTGTTTTCAAAAGATATCACCTAAACTGTAACGGCAGGATTTTCATTATTTCAAATGTTACTTTATATATCTAGTGACTAATCTGTTTATCTAGAAAACTATTATCAGATAAACTGATTAATTCTGTTTTGCAGGCCTAAACCTCACTTGCTGTTTTTAGGTAGACAATACACAGCTGTACCTCATGTTGAGAACAGAAAATCCAAATAGCAATAAAAACATTCTCCAGTTATTGAGAATTAAACTGAGATGCTCGTCTTTTGTCTTTGAATTTAATTTGGCTACTTCCACGTTAAATTGACAGATTCATATCTTTTAAGGATTTGGAGATCATAATAGGTTCTAAAATTCTGATGCTCGCTCATCATTTTTTAATTAAACATACTCGATAAAACGAATTGAAAATGATATCAGTTTACAAACCAAATTTCTCGCCTTTCTCTTTCTTGGTTTTGTCCCATTAAGAACATAATCTTTCGGTTTATGACATGCCTGTGAGGAAAACAATTTAATTGTAAAATAACATAAGCGAGAAAATGACCTATTGACAATTTAGTTTCAGGTTGCCTGGAACTAGATGATGATTTAATACGGTAATCGCAGCCGATGCTTTTCTCTAATCAGTGTTCTCATTTTGTCTGATGCAGGGACACCGACTCCCACCTCTCCAGTTCTACCTCAGTTCGCTTCTACCCTCATGACCTGGTGAGTGCCCAACCTCTCTGTCTGTGTGTGTGTGTCTGTGTGTCTGTGTGTGTGTGTGTGTGTGTGTGTGTGTGTGTGTGTGTGTGTGTGTGTGTGTGTGTGTGTGTGTGTGTGTGTGTGTGTGTGTGTGTGTGTGTGTGTGTGTGTGTGTGTGTGTGTGTGTGTGTGTGTGTGTGTGTGTGTGTGTGTGTGTGTGTGTGTGTGTGTGTGTCACAGAGGTAGATTTGCGGAGGAGTACAGACAGAAACAGTTCAAAAGCAAACCATGTCTGCTTTACATATTTCTACATATTATTGTTGGCGTTCACACTTGTCAGTATGAGCAGTTGTTGTTGTTGTGTTGTTCTGTTATCCCTTTTCTTTCCATTTCTTTACCTCAGGCCAAAAACAAATCATATCTCAGCAGTTTTAAAAATGACTTCTAAAGTTATTAAAAAAATTGAGCCCATCATCTATATACTCATCTGGTTTTGGTTTTATATATGATCCGGAAAAATGTTTGATCATCTGACACAGTTATTTTTGTGATGAAACTCCAGATGGCTTTGAGTGGGTGGGTGGGTGGGGGGGGGGCAGCGTTCCAGTCTTTATTCTGTGAACATACAAAATCAAATCTCATACGAAGAAAATATTGAATGCTTACATTTCTTAGTTTTTATTGACTTTTTTTATGGCTCAAATCTTAAGACTACTGCTGTTATTAATAAATCATGTTTGTTGAAGAGCTTTGAGTAGAGTGATGAACCAGCTGACTAACCGTGAGACAGATTTCCCTCCCTCAGATCCGTCTGAACCGTCTGCTGACCATGGACCCAGAGCTGCTGGAGCAGCAGGACGGAGATCTGAGCCCGGAGCTCCAGGACGCACCGCTGGCACAGGACGACCCTGTCGCCACCTCGGCTGCCGGCAAAGTACGGCAGTACTACCGCTTGTGGCTTCTCCCGTACCTGTGGGTCGGCCTGCACTTCGACCGACTCACACTGCTGGCACTGTTTGACAGGTGAGGCTGCACATCATCCTCAAGCGTTAACGAAACACAAGGCACCTTGAAGCTTTGTGTCCGGATGTAGCACCAAGTGAAAACTGCCTCTGTCTGTCAAACTTGATCACAGATGTTAAAATGAGGTCAAAATATAAAAGGGTTAAACATGTCATTGTAAAAACAGCTGCTACAGCTACATAAGTGTTTGTACTCCCAAGTTTATATATGACATATGACAAACTGCGACATGCCATCTTACTTAAAACTAGAATGACACTCAGTAGAATCAGTAGAATACATAACTCACCAAAGACCTTACAGTTCGTTGATTTCAATCAGGCTGCATCAAATTGGACAAATTCATAAATCAGTCCAAATATATGCGGGAAATCAGTGAAATGTAAAACAATGCCCAATTTCTCGATGTTGAAGAAAGTGGAGGAAAGAAATCTTGGATTAGCTCCTTTGTTTCCTCTTTTCCAAATTTGATTGGGTTCCTTTTCCACCAAATCTCATGGAAATCTGTTCTGTATTTTTACATAATCCATCAGACAAACAAACAAACAAACAAACAAATCAACCAACCAACAATGAGATGATGAAAAATATAATCTCCTTGGCTGAAGTAAATATACAAAGATAAAATACTCCCCCCCCCCCCCCCCCCCCCTCTGTTATTTAGACTAATAACACAGGTGTTACTACTCATTAGTATTCTGCCCAGCACAGCATTAACCATTTACTAAATCAGGTCAGTCCCACGGAAATCCAGGACAGACGGAGATCTCTGCAGCACAGACACAGACACAGACACAGACCCATGAGCAGCAACATACAGCTGGAGCAACAAATTCCTAACAGATTAGCCAATCACTTTTTGAAACCCTTGAATGTCAACATCTCCCTGCTGTCCGTTCAGTGCAGAGGTGGAGACCTCTGTCTGAGGAGCGAGATAATAGAAATCCCTGTTTGGATTATACTAACCCTTTCTCCGTATACATTTAGGGCAATTTATGAGCTTTTGAAAAGTTCAAGCTCATGCTTTGATAACGCTCTTTCTTATATGACTAACGTTTATATATATTTATGGCAGTAAGTGTCATGATATACATACGTTTGCCTTGAAAGAGACAAATGAGGCTCAGTTCAGACCTGGTAATCATGTCCGATCACATGAGGACAACTCTGATAGAATTCGTCCTGACTGCGTCTCATGTGACCACTTGTGTTCAGATCTTACTTCCCCAGCCCTACATGCAAATACACATATGTTTCATTTGTATTTGCAAACACCAAACAATGTGGGTTTTGTTTGATCCAGTTTGAGTGGAGTGATGTGTTTGTGTGTCTGTGTGAAAATACAGCGAAAATAGATTTGACCAATTTGTAAAATGGATGGAAAATGAACATATGCTGGTCGGGGTTGATATTGTTGCGTTGGTCAACAGTAATTTGATTTCTGGTAAACACTTTAGACAATAAATGTTTCATATTTACTGTTATTAAAGCATATTTTCTCTGGAACAGTCCTTGTAGCTGCAGTAAAGCGGCTACTCAAGACTCATGCAGCTCATTAACTAACTTTACGAAACCCTTATCTCTCCTCAAACCACTGACGGGAACATTGGTGTCATTTTTCCGTCTGTCTCATAATTCGAGAAGCAGGTCAACTTTGTTTTTTTTAGTTCTGTTGCTGACGTACAATCATTCCTCTTATGAAGGAGGAATTCGTAGACCCTGTGTGTTTCATCTCTTGCAGACGTGGTTACTGGGATCTCTCTCTATGTCGGAGTCAGTCTCTTAGTTTGCCTTGTCTCTCATGCGTCTCATTCAAAATGCAGCTGCAAGGCGTCTGACTGGCACCGAGAAGAAAGAGCACATCTACAGAAGAGACCCAATTGATTTTTAGATTCTGCACTGGTTGGTGCCAGCTTCTAGCTCAGACCTCTTCAGTTCCTGTTCCACCATCCGGCCCCTCAGGCACACTGACCAATCACTTCCTGCTCCCAGTGGAAACCCAAGAACCACTGTCTGATCATTTTAAATCAGACTAAAAAATCACTATTAAAAAATGCTCTTCTCCACTGTTGTTGCAGGAACCGCGAGGTCCTGGAGAACGTGCTGGCCGTGATCCTGGCCGTCCTGGTGGCCTTTCTGGGTTCGGTGCTGCTGGTCCAGGGCTTCTTCACGGACATCTGGGTCTTTCAGTTCTGCCTTGTCATTGCGAGTTGCCAGTATTCCTTACTAAAGGTGAATATTTATATAAACTGCTCGACTTCAATCAAACATGACGTCAGAAGTGACACAAAGAAGCATTGTTTGTTGATTTATTTTTTCACCGGCATTCCGAATCACATGATATTGTTTTTTTGGCAAAGTTTTCTGTGCCTTTAAGGGAATTCCTGATGTTCAGAAATTCTTTAATGCTATACTTCCTTTTGAAGTGTGTTTACAAAAAGAAGTAATCCAGTTCTCTGGCTCTTGTTTGTTGACAGAGTGTCCAGCCAGACTCCTCTTCCCCTCGACATGTAAGTAAAACAACTTGTGTCCACATCTTGGAGTGTTTGGGGCTTAAATTCCTGGAGAGTTCACACTGTGAACAACCTTCGTTCACAAGGGCCAAGTGCACAAAACTGTGTCTATGGAGAATTTGACCTTTACACTTTTATCAGTAAACTAATAGAGTCAATCTCCTTCCATGTCTAATGTGACCAGTGGTTGTTTGAATCCCTTTCTGTTGTGGTTCTTGAGAGCGATGCTGCTTTCCCCCTGTGGCTCTGAGCGGCTCCTCCCTCCCTTGCGTCAGTCGCTCTGAAACGGCGTCTTTTATTAATGCAGCTTCGACTCCGCTGCAGGCACGAGCTTTAAATAGCCGGCCAGAGCTCAGACCACAGCTCCCTCTCTCTCTCTCTCTCTCTGTTTGTATCCAGCTCTCTCCTCCTCTCCTTCCACCGCTCTCCCTGTCATCCCCCACCCCCTCCCAATCTCCTTCACCTCATCTCACCTCCAAGTGTTTGTCTTTTCTCTTTCCCGATGTTGTTGACACATCTTGAGCGATCCCGGCCTATTTAATCTGATTGTTGGTGCGTAAAGTGTTGGTGGAAAAAGCAGGTCAGCTCGCGGCCTCCTGGGCTGAGGAGTGTTCTTCATCTCTTAACAAACCTCCGACTCAATCCTCTACCTCTGTAAACCAGTGTCACTGTCTGAAGGCTTCATGTGACACCGATACTACTAAATAGGTTATAATGTCTTATTAGAATGATAATTTTAATGGATGATGTCGTAAAATATGATTTGTTCTATGTGAGGTCAGATATTTTTACTACAGCAAGTGTTTGCTGGCTCCTCTGAGAATTTTTAACTTTAATATTCAGGGTTTGTGTGCTGAATACTGAGCCCTACTGGTCCACAAAGAGAAAGTCCAGCTTGTGTAACAAACCACTTACAGCATCATACCCTTCTCCCTGCAGGGCCATAATCGTATCATAGCGTACAGCCGGCCTGTCTACTTCTGCCTGTGCTGTGGCCTCATCTGGCTGCTCCACTACGGCAGCCTGAGGACCACTTCATCCAGGATCAGCCTGTACGGCGTCGCCATCACCAGCTCCCTGGTGCTCGCCTCGGCCCGGGACCTCTTCATAGGTGAGACAGCAGCCGGGTTCCCCTGCCATTGCCTCGTGCAGGGATATTACATATAGTCACATTATTTGTCTGTATGGCACTTTTCATAAAACATGCCAAATACCATATAGATGACCAGGAACAGAAAGATAGACAAAGCACATCCTTGCACATGCGTATTTTTGACAAGAGTTTCTATTCATTGTCAATTGAGTCATTTTAGTAAAACTTTTACCTCCAACAAGTAGTTTTGTGTTTTCACCTGTGTCTGTTGTCATTGTGTCAGTGTGGGAATCCACTTTAGTTCCCATGTATATGAAGAGAATGAGTAAAAATAAGTTATTTCCGTTGCAAGACAAATACAAACAGGAAGACTGTTGCAGAGTTTGGGGACCGACAGTAAATCAACAATCTCTTAAATACATTTCTCCTAAATTTGTCCAAGACAGAGATGGATGGAAATATTTTATATTATTTAACAGAAACCGAAATGTGCTCGTTTTTAATTTACAAAATAATCGAAGGCAGGATTCCATCAAACCTACGTCTCAGCTGAAGAATCAATAAACGGTTGAACATTGCTCCTAAAACATGAGAATTCACTTCTTCACTTTAATTCCTTTCACAAGTAGATCGTCTCATCAGCAGAGACACATCGAGTTCCGGTTGCAGGATGAGTTGAGCGGGTTGCCGTGAGCCAGAAGTGATAATTGTGTTTGAGCCACATTCTACGAATGCAATGTTTATTTGTTCAGAGGATATTATCCCCACCTTTCATTAGCAATTTCTGAAGTTGCCCCTCGGAGATGCAGCTGTGCACCAATATTACCCAATAACGTTTGTAGCTCCGAGCCAAAGACGCAGAACAATAAACACCAAGTCGCCGACGTCTGTATAATCTCAAACCTGATGTCTGGATAATTAAAAATCCAAATATAAAATGCATTTAAACTGGCCGCTGCTGGATTCTCATCACGCTGTCCCCTTGTGTTTGTGGTCCTGCAGTTTTCACTCTGTGTTTTCCCATCATCTTCTTCGTGGGGCTGCTGCCGCAAGTCAACACGTTCGTCATGTACCTGTTCGAGCAGCTGGACATCCACGTGTTCGGGGGAAACGGTGAGCCACTTGTAGATGATCAATTTCTCCACGAGGGGGGGGGGGGGGCTCTGACCTCTGCGGCACCAAACAGACACTCACAGACACTGTCACGCCTGATATGCTTTGATGGGGAATGTTTGAAAGTGCTGATTTGCATTCTGCCTGGCCTGATGCCCGTCAGGTTCTCTGGTCTCACTGCTGACGCCCTCTCTGTGCCCCCCCCCCCCCGCAGCCTCCACCAGCCTCCTGTCGGCGCTGTACAGCATCCTGCGCAGCGTCGTCACCGTCGCGCTGCTCTACGGCTTCTGCTACGGAGCTCTGAAGGTGAGGGAGAAAAACACGGGAATCCAAAACCTACTCTGATGACAGAAATTACAGATTAATCACAATGTATAACCACTGTCCTACAGTTAAGAAGCAGCAGTGCATTTTAATTCTGACTTGACAGTAGAGGACATGAATATTATAACAGCATTAAAGTTGAAAACATTTTGTGAGTTGTCTCCAAAAACTTTTGGGAAGCTTAGAAATAACTTTTCTCAGTCTTGCTTCCTGCATTTGAACATGGAAGAAGTATTTTTTGATTTTTTCGGCTCTGGAAAATAATCCCAAATCATTTCACATCTGCCATCAGGATTATAACTTTCTACATTCATTGCGTTTGGTCTATTAAAAAAAAAATGGAAGAAGCCCAAAATAACAAATCTATTGAAACCTTGTCCCTCTGTCTTCCAGGAGACCTGGGAGCCTCATCACATCCCTGTGCTGTTCTCCGTCTTCTGCGGCCTCTTGGTGGCAGTGTCTTACCACCTGAGCCGAGAGAGCAGCGACCCCTCCGTCCTCATGTATGTTCACAGCCGTGCACAACTCCACCCAGTCAGTCCTGATTTGATGTGACTCACAGGGGAATACATCTGAAAAGTGAAACTCCAACATTTGCCTGAACCTGTTCCCTGAAAAAATTCCAGCTTTGGTTGTTATGATGTTGAATTCGTCCTTCTGGCTCTTAAACAGGCGAAAAAGCCCCAAAGTGTTTTCCACTAAGTGCTCGAGACGTCAGCCAGACCGAAATCCATATTAAAGAATAATCTGTGACTTTGCTCCTCGTACATATGCTGAGGATTATCTCAGCAGGGGATTTTCTGAGCATTTCACAAAATGCTCAGTTGAAACTCTCTCACACACAGTAGTGCCAACAGGGAGTGATTACATTATACATTCCCTCGGAGATAAACTCCCCCACAGGAGATTTGTGGTGTTTGAAGCAGCTAATATCGTTCCTTCTTGGCTTACAGCTCCCTGATTCAGTCCAAGGTCTTACCCGATTTGAAAGACAAGAACCCGGAGGACCCTCTGTCAGAAGTGCAGGACCCTCTGCCTGAGAAGCTCCGCGCCTCAGTGGTGAGCTGACCATCAGTAATCATGTCCTTCAGACCAGGAGTGGTCCGAGAGAAATGGTCAATTTAAGATGATCAGATGCACGATTACAGTTGTTAAAGCCAAACCGATATCCGATGTGTCCCTTTCACAGAACGAGCGTCTGCAGTCGGACCTGATTGTCTGTGTGGTCATCGCTGTCCTCTACTTTGCCATCCACGTCAGCACAGTGTTCATCGCACTGCAGGTGAAGGAAACAGCTTCAGTCAATCGAATAATTCCAGATATCTCCGTCTGTGTGTGACTCACATATCTTCAAAGTTGTGCTTCTAGAAACGTTACTGAATGTGTAGAGGTTTTTTAATTTGGTCTCTGTGTCCCTCAGCCTTTCCTCAGTTATGTCCTGTATGCTCTGCTGGGGACGGTGGGGCTGCTCACCCACTACCTGCTGCCTCAAGTCCGCAAGCAGCTGCCCTGGTACTGCTTCTCTCACCCGCTGCTGAAAACAAAGGAGTACTACCAGTTTGAAGTCCGGGGTGAGTTCAGCACAAACAGTGATCACTGCTTCGGTTCTAAGTCGCATCTTAAGAAATCTTAAATCTGTGTTTTCTCATATTGTGTCTCTTTAATACAATGATTATGACATCTGTCTCGTCAGATGCGGCTCACGTGATGTGGTTTGAGAAGCTCCACGTGTGGCTGCTGTTTGTGGAGAAGAACGTTCTCTATCCTCTCGTCATCCTCAACGAGCTGAGTGGCAGCGCCAGAGAGCTCGCCAGCCCCAAGAGGCTCGATACCGAGTGAGAACACGCCCCTAATGTTTCCTCTAATCTTGAGTTGGAGGTTGATCTCTGGTTATTCTCTGTCATAGTCTGAAAACCTGTACAGCATATCTTTTACTTCTAAAGACATATCAGAATCTTCGTTAGTTGGAGTTTCCTCTAGTTTCAGGGTAACTGACTCTTTGTCGTGGAGCTGGTCCAGTTTCCAATCTCCAACCTAAACTAAGCTAGTAGCTTCTGTCTCACTGATTAAACTGACGGACGTTCCTTGTGTTCACGTGGTGCAGGGTCGGCGCTCTGATGATCACGGTGGCCGGTCTGAAGCTTCTGCGTTCGTCCTACAGCAGCCCGACGTACCAATACGTGACCATCCTCTTCACCGTCCTCTTCTTCACCTTCGACTACCGTCACATGTCTGAGACGCTGCTGCTCGACCTTTTCGTCATGTCCATTGTTTTCAGCAAGGTGAGGGGAATCCATATTGACCCACACAACTCACACCAGAGACATTTACATGCAGACATATATGACATACATGTGGTTTTGTGCTTATCAGGGCAAATTACAACCACGTTCTGTGCAGTCAACTCTACTAAACTGACCTTTGTCTCCTTTTTGAAGCACTGATTCATGTTGTGTGTTTTTTTTCACAGTTGTGGGAGCTGTTCTACAAGCTGCACTTTGTCTACACCTACATCGCTCCCTGGCAGATCACGTGGGGCTCAGCCTTCCACGCCTTTGCTCAGCCCTTTGCTGTGCCTCGTATCCTCGTAATACATTCTGCAGCGTGTCACTGGTTTCACACCAGCACAACCACAGCACTGGTGTAATTCCTACCTTCTAATTCTTCTTTGTGTTGATTCTACTCTGACATAGTTCTTTTTTTCTTAGAGTTGGTGTTTGGTTTGATGAAACGTTATTTAACATGTGTTATAAATTGTATCTCAACTGCATTGAAATGTTAAATCCGCTGATATTAGAGTTTATTAAAGCAGAGCATATCACTGGTGATCCTTGACTGGAGCCCCTCCAGACTCTGCCATGCTGTTTGTCCAGGCTGTGGTGTCGGCCATCTTCTCCACTCCCCTCAACCCGTTCCTCGGCAGTGCCATCTTCATCACCTCCTATGTCCGCCCTGTCAAGTTCTGGGAGAGAGATTACAAGTAGGCAAAATAAAATAGAAATACTTTTCCATGTTCAAATCAAGAAAAGTTTCAGCTTTCGTAAATTTGTGATTTATTTTTTAACAGCACAAAAAGAGTGGATCACTCCAACACTCGTCTGGCTTCTCAGCTGGACAGAAATCCAGGTGAGGACGTTATATTTGAGTTTATTTACTCTTTATTTACATCATTGTTCTCTCGTATGAATTGACTTTAATTTGACAAAGCTTTAAACCCTGATGTCATCTTTTTGTCCTTTTTTCTTTCCTCCTTCAGGCTCCGACGACAACAATCTGAACTCCATCTTCTATGAGCACCTGACCCGCTCCCTGCAGCACAGCCTGTGTGGAGACCTCCTGCTGGGCCGCTGGGGGAACTTCAGCACCGGGGACTGTTTCATCCTGGCCTCCGACTACCTGAACGCGCTGGTGCACCTTATAGAGATCGGCAACGGCCTGGTCACCTTCCAGCTGCGGGGGCTGGAGTTCAGAGGTGGGGGGAGAGAGAACATGCGTGACACCAGATTGGTCAGGAGTTTTGTTCAGATTCATTTTCCACTGGATTACTGATAAATCAATGAGTGGTAGTCAAAGATATGGAGGTAAAACATATTCAGGGGTCTTATCATCAAAATCTACCACTTGTTTTCTCAAGCAGGTTCAACTAAAACCCTCAATTGTTTTAGTTCTGGATTTAGATGAATTGAAGGAAGACTACTAACCAGTTCCTCAAAATGTTCCAGTTTGGTTTGGTCTGGTTTGTCCTCCAGTAAAACCCTCTCTTGTTATTCATCATCATTACAGTGTGTAGGTCAGCCAGTTGTGCTGCTGTGCAACAAACCTGTGACACACTGAACGTTTAACAGAACCTCGTGACACCACAACGGCCTGTCAGCAGTTTTTCAGATTTCAATGTAAAGGTCACAGTTTTTTTTACATTAAAAAGAAAAAAAGATCCTCATCAAACAGTTTTTCAATCCTTTTTCAATTTGCCAGTTTGAACAAAGCACAGTTTGCAGAAAGGACCTGAGGTGTTTCCACAAAAGCAGTGCTGTATCTTGAACCCGTTCATTTCTGCTGCTCAGGGACTTACTGTCAGCAGAGGGAAGTGGAGGCCATCACTGAGGGGGTGGAGGAAGACGAGGGCTGCTGCTGCTGCGAGCCGGGTCACCTTCCTCACATCCTGTCCTTTAACGCCGCCTTCGGCCAGCGCTGGCTGTCCTGGGAGGTGCTGGTCACCAAATACGTGCTGGAGGGCTACAGCATCACAGACAACAGCGCCGCCTCCATGCTGCAAGTGTTCGACCTGCGGCGCATCCTCACCACCTACTACGTCAAGGTTGGTACAACGTCCAAGTACTGTTAACGAGAGCAGCTCTGACTTTTAAAGTATAAAATGTTACAATAAAGTGCATCATCCCTCTCCGGCCTCAGGGTATCATCTACTATGTGATCGCCTCCCCCAAACTGGAGGAGTGGCTGGCGAATGAGACCATGAAGGACGGCCTGCAGGCCTGTGGTGAGAGGAACTACGTGGACCTGGACCCCACCTTCAATCCCAACATCGACGAGGACTATGACCATCGGCTCGCAGGCATCTCCAGGGACAGCTTCTGCTGCGTGTACCTGGGCTGGATCCAGTACTGCAACTCTCGAAGGGCCAAGGTGAGGCTGCGTTATTTAGTCTGACCCGTTTCACATGGACTGGTTGAAACATCTCGTGCTATGATCCCTCACGTGAAGTCTCTCACACCACTGGTTCAGTTTAAAGATAGTTGTGAGGTTTCTTTTTTGAAGCAGCTTCAAAGACCCTCAGAGACTCACAGCACCACTTTCATCGTGTGTCACTATTTCCCTCAGGGATTCTGTACTTTCGACATTTGTTATCAGATTACTTTTTTTAATGAATGAAGAAAGGAAACATAAAAAGTGTGTGTTTCACTCAGAAAACCAGTCCATTCTAAGCATTTGAGTTTTGTTTGATCTTTCCTGATGTTCTTTTTGTTTTTAGCCGCTGGACAGTGAGAAAGACTCGGCTCTGGTGCTGCTCTGCTTCGGCCTGTGTGTGCTGGGAAGAAGAGCTCTGGGAACAGCGGCTCATCATATGTCCAGGTTATTGAGTAATCTTTCTCATACTTAGTGTTTTTATAAGAACATCACTTTTAATTCTAGGGATTTAATACCTTTTTAATGTTTCGTTTTTTAACTTTCCAAATAACTTTCTGTCTCTGGATGACACGTTTAAGTAACAGTTTATATAGTGCTCATATGTCTTTCCTCTTTCCTCTTTCCATCACAGTAATCTGGAGTCTTTCCTTTACGGACTTCACGCATTGTTTAAAGGAGATTTCCGCATCTCTTCGATACGAGACGAGTGGATCTTCGCGGACATGGAACTGCTCAGGAAAGTCGTGGTGCCTGGGATCCGAATGTCTCTCAAGTTGCACCAGGTGAGCCTCTGCAGGTTGTCGGTACCGCACGGCGTTAGCTTTAGCGTTTAGCTTTGTTCTCACCACACTTCCTGTCCCCTCCCTGTCAGGACCACTTCACGTCCCCTGATGAGTACGACGAGCCAGCGGTTCTTTTCGAGGCCATCTCCTCCCACCAGCAGAACCTGGTCATCGCCCACGAGGGTGACCCGGCCTGGAGGAGCGCCGTGCTGTCCAACTCGCCGTCGCTGCTCGCCCTGCGCCACGTCCTCGACGAGGGCACCAACGAGTACAAAATCATTATGCTGAATCGACGCTACCTTAGCTTCCGTGTCATCAAGGTGGGAACAACCACATGAATTACTAAGTCTGATTAATTCATTCTCACTAGTTCGAAGATATGATATTTACAGTGATCTTCCTCTCGCGCTCCAGGTGAATAAAGAATGTGTCCGAGGTCTCTGGGCCGGGCAGCAGCAGGAGTTGGTCTTCTTAAGAAACCGAAACCCCGAGCGCGGCAGCATCCAGAACGCCAAGCAGGCTCTACGCAACATGATCAATTCCTCCTGTGACCAGCCCATCGGTTATCCAATCTACGTGTCTCCACTCACCACCTCCTACTGCAACTCGCACCCCCAGCTCGGACACATCCTGGGAGGGCCCATCAGCATCGGAAACATCCGCAACTTTGTCGTCAGCACCTGGCACAGGTTGGTTATTCATTAGAGCCCAGACTTTGAAGGGTTGGAATACACATCTCTGATCTTTTCCCCCACTCCTCTTAGGTAAATCTGACTCTAGT
This sequence comes from Platichthys flesus, assembly GCF_949316205.1. Classification (NCBI taxonomy): domain Eukaryota; kingdom Metazoa; phylum Chordata; class Actinopteri; order Pleuronectiformes; family Pleuronectidae; genus Platichthys; species Platichthys flesus. The sequence continues at coordinate 3,957,633 of NC_084954.1, forward strand.
GTTAAGGGATTATCTGTATTTCTCTCTCAGGTTACGGAAAGGCTGCGGCGCCGGCTGTAACAGTGGAGGGAACATTGAGGATCCAGATGCGGGGGGGATGTCCAGTGGCAGTGGGAATGGGACTGGGGGGGACTCTCAGCAGAGCTCTGTGTCACAGGGGGGTCTGTCTGGGCCTGTTCCCCCTTACTCGTACCAGCCTCATCCTCTGGGTAAGAGCCACTCTTATCGGATCATAAGATAAATGTTCATTTCTCTGGAGCCACAGTAAAATATAAAGATGAAACATGATATCACGTGAGGATGTCAGTTCCATGGCAGTAGTGTCCATTATCAGTTATCTGAACTGCATTCATACACAAATCCTTGGTGGACAGATGTATGACAGTAAGTATTATTAAGCCTGTAGAATCAGTTGTATTTTCAATTCTCTTCCTCAGGTGAGGCTTCCTTAGATCTGAGAAATTAACCCATCAAGGTGATCCTCAGCTGGACAATAATTAGGGTATTTAATCGCCAGTGAAGGTCGAATGAAAGAGTCTAATTTCACATGTTCTATGTCTGACTCCTCCTCCCTGTGATCAGGCACCAGTCAAAGTTCCCAGTCGGTTCAGTCTGGTTTGGTCCGACACTCTCCTGCCCGCGCCTCCGTTGCCAGCCAGTCGTCTTCTTACCGCTACAGCAGCAGCCGTCACTCCTCCCTGCGCACCTCCGCCACCGGCCTGGAGCCCTGTCGCCGCTCCTCCACCAGCCAGCTGTCCCTGCGCACACTCCCCACCTCCCTGCAGCTCCGCCTGGGCTCCACCTCCGACCCCGCCGGCCCCTCCGCCTCCCCGTCCAGCCACAGCATCCCTCCCTGCAAACGCCACACGCTGGTGGGCCTCCTGGGCAACGACGGCCTGTGCAGCACCGTGACGGATCCCCTCAGCCAGTATCACCACCACCACCACTACCACCACCCGCAGCAACACAACCCCACCTTCTCCACTGTGCGCAGAGATGACATCTCCTACAGAGTGCAGGTTTGTGAAGATCCCAGAAAATCTGCAATGATTGTCACATCCAAACATCTAAAGAAAGCTCCCTGAAAAATGTTCACTGTCCTGCATTAATCTTCATAAACACACAGAAGTAATTTTCACCAAGTAGTTTTGTTAATGCAACGTGTAAACTTTAAAAAAATTGCTTATTTTACAATTTACCCTGTAAACAGGCATTTGGTGACTGGGGAGAAACTGCATTTATCAATATACAAAGTAAATTCTGTTACATAGAGGTTTTTTAGAAGTTTCTATTTTCCCCAAGTTATACTTGTATAATTCTGAAATTATATTAATACTCTATAGAAGAACAATCCCTTTATTATGTTGACTTCTGTGCATATCATCTTCATCACACAGCTTCACGATGCCCTGAAATACAGTTTCAAATGACGCTGCTGCTTGGGGCCGAATCCTCTTCATCTGCATCCTCACCTCAGACCTTATGATAAACTACTAGTCGTCTCTTCATTCAACGACCTCTGAAGCTTACCTCTTTGTTTCTGTTTCCTGGTGTGGTCCAGATTGTGGACGTGAGTCAGGTGCTGGAGACCATCAACTTATCGAAGAGGAAGGAGCTGCAATGGCCTGAGGAGACCATGAGACTGAGAGCAGGACGGACCTGCTGGAGGGACTGGAGCCCTGTGGAGGGCATGGAAGGACATGTAAGTTCTTATCACACACACACACACACACACAGATTGTTGTGGTGAGTGTGAGTTGTCTATTCAGCCCACACACTATAAATATGATTATATCAATATCATAGCTTTTATACTTGTGTCTTCGAACCTATCACACCCTCTGTGACCTACTTCCTGTGTAATAAAACGCCTCATGACTTTGATTGGATGCTTCCTCTCACCGAGCCGCTCGTTGTGTCGCCCCCTGCAGGTGATTCACCGGTGGGTGCCTTGTAGCCGAGAACCAGCCAATCGCTCCCATATCGACAAAACTATCCTGCTGGTACAGGTGGACGATAAGCTAGTGCCCATTATTGAGACTGGGATCATTGAGCTGGGTGCAGAGGTTTGAGACGAGCAAGCATGTACATCACACACACACACACACACACACACACAAGACGAAGCCAAACCTCTCCGGCTCTCAGCAGGACGAGGATCCTGCAGACAAACAGGAAAAGGGAGGCCTCCCCACCTCCCCCCCGTTCCTTATCACTTAGGGGGAATGGAAGCCAGGGAAAAGTGCAAGCGGAGGCAGAGCCCACATCTGTTGAACATCCTTTACTACATCGATACACACATCTACAGTATCTGCCTTGCTTTGCGTCTCAGAAATGCTGCATGACAGTAAAAAAACCTTAAGTTACTTCTTGCTACTGGTAATTAATTTCTATGCATTTCATCTACAATTTTTTTTTTTTTTGGCAATTCTGACAGAGATGAGTGTAAAAAGCCTTTGGAGAGTTTTTGTTTGTGTTTTGTTTGTCTGAAATAATTTGCCAAATAAGCCTGGTTTTGAATATCTGCCACGGTTTTTCTATATGTGAAAGCTTTTTTGTTTTCTGCTGCCAAGACGTCGAAGAACGTTGTGGTGCCGAACAGACTGAAGTTAAAGACTCTGAGCAAACTTCTCTGTTTTCAGTGTTGTCATTCCGTTTTACGATACGTTTGACATTTGCAAGATTACTTTGCGCAAAGAAAAATAAACTTGCACTACAGATTTTGTTGTTTGATTTACAGTGATGCACTACAATCTTTGGAGGTTATCACATTTTATTTATTACAGACTCTGAATGGCCATGGTGACTGATGCCTTGGGAATGAAACAATAAATGCAATCATCATTCTGTTTTCAGCCATTTTTATTTGACACTTATGTTTGATAAACTTGAAAATAACTTTTTACTGTATATGATTATATCTATATCTTTATAGTATGTATATATATATATTCACACAAATATATATATATGTATATAAATATAATTTAAATGTAAAAAAAAGATTTTGTTTTCAATATTTATTACTGTGACCATGGTATTTACACTTTGTTACATCTTTTTTTTTTCATTTTGGGACAAAGGTTAATGTATTAAGGACCACTGGTTGAAAACAAGATGCCAGATTTTTGATGGACTGTTTCGCTATTTAACTTAATTCTTTTCTATATGGAGAAATAAAAGTTTGATTTATTGCTGACATCTTTAAAATGCCTCTTGTGATTGTTTCTGTATCGTGTTATTGATCCCTGAATGTCGGTTTTGACTGAACTCCAGTTAAGACAAGTAGCTGCTGTTAGTTTGAGTCTCGGTTTACAGTCGGTGAAGAAGAAGCTGCGTCATCGACGTGAAATGTACAAAATGTTTCATGACAGAATGTTAAAACCAAACTTGTGATAAGCAGGTGCAGTGAAGAGGTGATATTTCTCCTCAGGTTTATAAGATTTGTTTATTGCAGAGAAAATCATATGACACTGTGCTTATTAAACTTTATGGTCTTTTCAGAGTTTGTGGTGCTATTGAAGTGAAATACATAGTTCAGATTTTCCTATTTTCGCCCATCATATTTTTAAATGAAAGGTTAAATGAGAGAAACCGATGTGATCAGTACTTCTACAACACAAGCTGAACATTACTTCCTACGTGAAGGGAGGATCTGATGATGTATTAGACGTGATGAACTGCAAACTGGGTGTTTATCCACCACACAAGTATTTCTTATGGATGTAAACCAACTCAGATTAAATGAGGCTTGGCTGTTTATTGTGGCATTTAATATCTTCTTAATATTAAAAGTGCAGAGCCTGCCAGAATGTGTAACTATATAAGTTTAAAGTTTAGGGTTGTACCTGCTTGATGTTTTTGATATGAGAGTTGCAGCGTTGGATTACTTAAGTACTGTATTTAAAAAAAAATCAGCTTTTTGTACCTCACTTGAATATTTCCATTTAATGCAACTAACTTTAGTCATTGTTTGACAAATTTGACTTTTTATTTGTATTATGTGGAGCCCTGCTTACTTTTTACAGTAAACAGTTACTGTTTTGAAGGTTGCTGTGCTAAGACAGGTGTTATTGTTGTACTTTAGTAAGTACTTCACTTTAGAGCTGCACAACTCCCTTAGAAAAACCTCTTTTCTGTCATAAGTGCAGTTTTCCCTAGGGAAAGTGAACACGTCATGTCCAAAGTGGATCTATCAGCCGCGTGAGTGTTTACAGTAAGGCCCCGCCCCCCAGGCCCCTCCGATTGGCTGCAGCGTATCAATGGCTCCTCCCCCCCTCGTATATAATCGTCCCGCTGCTGCAGCAGCTTTATTCAGTTTCTTCTCCGCAGCTTCTCTGTAAACAAGGTAAACAAAACTTAAATCAATAAACATTCTGAATTAATAAAGTGTCTGTGCAGGAGCTCGGTTCCGTCGCGGTTTGTTTACGCTGCGTCGCTTTACGCTGAGTCACGTTTTGTTCTGTTCGCTCGTTGTTGTGCTAGCGGCGAAGAGGAGACGTCATGTGACTGCCATGTGACTTGTTGTTGTTTATCTATCGGGTCCCAGTTGGTTTTTCATTTCACTTTTCACTCTTGATGGTTTTGTTGTCTCCTTCATTCATCCAGGACACACACCCCCCCAACCACCGACCCACTGACAGAAGGGAATGTGTCCGTCCTCGCTCCTCCTGCTCGGCCTGAGCCTCGGCCTGGTCACCGCCCTCCCCGCCCCGCAGCAGGGGCCCGACGCTGGGAAGCACTGGGTGGTGATCGTGGCTGGTTCCAATGGTTGGTACAACTACAGACATCAGGTGAGAGGAGGCGGAGGAGCTACAGACAACTGACCGACCCGGCTCCTCGGTCTGTGATCAGATCCACTTCAGACACAGAGATCATGAGTTCAGCTCTAATCTCATCTCGTCTGTTTATTCAGTGGATATTTATTTCTAAAAAATGACCTTTAGGTTAATTTCATTCTGATCCTGGGTGAATATCCAAGACATGAAGTTGAAAAATTCAAAAACAAAATCATGACGAATCCCTAAAATTCAAACAAAGAGAAGAATGCAGCAACAGAATTTAACGTTATTAAAGAAACGTTATTAAGAGATGATTCATTTCTTTCTTGTGTCTTGTTTTGTCTCTTGCTTATTTGTGCACATGGCTGCATCTGCTCCTTATTAGTGCTTTAAAGTTAGCATATTGCATATAAGCAGTGCATATTGTTTGAATTGTTCAATTTGTAAAAAAAAATGAAAGAGACTAGTAAACACCTACATCAACATGTGGCAAATGTTTTTATTTAAACAAGCTTTGCTAATTAATTGAGGGAAAGAAAGAAAAAAAATAATTGTAAGCTACTGCAGGTGAGTTTACTCTGGTCCATACTGCCCCCCCCCCAGTGTGTGATTGTTAGTTTTGATTACCTTGATGTAATTTAAAGTATCTTTAAATCCAAAGGGCAGCTCTAATCTCATATTGATCTCCTTCTTCTCCCCCAGGCTGACGCTTGCCATGCGTACCAGATCGTCCACAGCAATGGGATCCCGGACGAGCAGATCGTGGTCATGATGTACGACGACTTGGCGAACAATGAAGAGTGAGTTGTTGTTTTTTTTTTTGTTTTTGTCTTCGTCCTTTACTGAACTTTAATCTTTAATTTCGTAAATGCAACTTTGAGAAGGAGACCTAAGTGAGCAGCTCTTATCAGCCAAGAGAAGAATTTGCTGATCGATAGTGAGAGTGATTCCTGGCAGTCATGTAAATAAACCGCAGGCTGATCTCACATGTACATTCTCATTTCATTGTGTCTCTGTGGAATGCGGGCCCCTGTGTTCAGAGCAGGCAGCCTTGATTTAAAGAGACTCGCTGAGAGGAGTCACAAGGAACTGATTTGAGGTCTGCTCCGGGACTCTGACTCGGAGTCTTGTTACTGACGTGGACACTGAAGAGAGGAGCGGCGGTGAAAGATGATCCGTCAGTTTCAGTCAGAGATAGAATCATTGTTACGCTCTGATACACAGTTAATACACCAGGATGGACAGTAATGATTGACAGGTTCAGTGGGGACTTCCTTGCACACGTCACTAAATGATTGACTCAGGCCGCTGCTCACAGTTATTTAGCTTGAATTAAATGATTTATCGATTTTGACAACACTCTGTCCATTGACTGATCAGTTTGCTGAGTCACCATTAGCTTCTAGCGCTGGTCAGTGTCCAGATGTGTCAACGAATTCGAGTTTGCACATCAGCAAACAATCATATATCTGTGAAAGGCTCATATCTGTTTGGCTCTAATAAATATTGTTCTAATATGTTTTGAGATATGAATCCACCTCTTGGAGAAAGAAGCAGGTTCATTAAATCGTAATAATCCTGATAGGTTGAATAATATTGTTATTATTAAAAATGTAATATCTTGACATAAAGTAGATCAAATTTAAGTGAAAAGTTATTGTCACACAACTTGGATTTGTCTTGTCTAATATCAGTATCCTGCTGACATCATTATCAGCGTGTGTTGGTTTGTGGTTAATAAATAACGTTTCAAAGAGTCAATTCCCACTTCTACTGAACTATGATAAATCTGAGTTGCGTGTGTTGATCACACTGTGACTCTGCAGTTTCACATAAACTAAGGGAAATGAAGCTGAAATTCTGTGGAGATTCTCGTCCGGTCACCTGATCAGTGAATCACACGTCTGTTTGCCCTGTCATCACAAAAACATGTTTTGTCAGCGCTTTTCTCTTCCCTCTGTAAATGTGCTTCATGTTTTTTTTGTGACCAGGAACCCGACGCCCGGGATCGTGATCAACCGGCCGAATGGCACAGACGTGTACAAGGGAGTTCCTAAAGACTACACTGGGGATGTAGGGGCTTCAACACATGTGTATTTGTACAAGAGTGTAAATCAGAGCTGTGGAATCTGTACTTTGTTTGGTGTCTAAACCAAACTACTCTGGACCGGGTGTGTGTCTTTTCTGCAGGATGTGACTCCAGAGAACTTCCTGGCTGTGCTGAAGGGCGATTCGTCCAAAGCCAAAGGTGGCTCAGGAAAGGTGTTGAAGAGGCGAGTGATTTGAAATGAAACACGATGTGGAGGCGTGAACGAAACTCATCACGGGCACATGTTTGTTTTATTAACCTTGATGTCTTTGTCTTGGCAGCGGCCCCAACGATCATGTGTTTGTGTACTTCACCGACCACGGGGGACCTGGTATTCTGGCTTTCCCCAACGATGAGGTGAGAAGTTTTTTACTTCCTTCTTCTGTGAATGCTATAAACAAAGAAGCTATAAAAGTTGTTCAGCCTGTTTCATGAGATGATTATCTTCCATGATAAGGAGCAATGGAGGTGGAGCCAGAGACAATAGCAGAGGCACGAGCTGATTTCAGCTCAACTGTTTTCAGGCCTTAAAAAGCGACCTTCAGTGAAACACTAAGACGAGAACTGAGAGCAGAGAGTTTTGGAGCTGGGCCAGTGGCGAACACAGTGGATCACAAAAGCTTAGGAATGAAATACAAAACACAAGATTGTAAATGATTGAAATGCATTATAGTACATTGCAGTGTCCTAATGTGAGACAGGAACCAGTAGATAAGACTTGAAAACTGAGTAGTAGCAGCTTTTAGTAATCATGACACATTCCATTAAAGTTTATTAGCCTGTCGAAGGTGAAAATATTCAGAGGGCTTCATTATTCACAACTTCTGCTGTATGTGTGTTTATATATCATTTTCTATAATGACTTTTTCTTTTATCTCTCCCTGCAGCTCCATGTTGAAGATCTTCAGAAAGCCATTAAATACATGCATGAAAATAAGAAATACAAAAAGGTGCGCAGCAACAAGCCAATGCATGATTTACAAGTCTACATGTGTGTACATGTCCTGCAATGTGTGTGTGTGCGAGCAGGTGACACAGTCATGTGATGATCAGATTGTAACTTGTTACATCCTTTTTTGCCAAAACACCTCTCTCTCTCTCTCTCTCTCTCTCTCTCTCTCTCTCTCTCTCTCACACACACACACTTATTCATTTTGACAGATGGTGTTTTACATCGAGGCGTGTGAGTCTGGCTCAATGATGAAGTCTTTGCCCGATGACATTGACGGTAAGTTGAACTCTATCTCACCAGACTCACTTTCCAGTAAAAGGAGATGGTGACTCAGCAAAGATCAATAAACGGCATCGATCAATGAAATACATAAAACCTCCGCAGAATGAATATATCTTTTTATTTGTGATTTTTTTACTTCCCGAACGTCTGAATTTGAAACAACTAAAAGACGAAATTCTGTCAGAAATCAACCGTTTTCATTTCATTTTATTTTACATCTTCTGTCATGAACAAATCATTGTTTATATGATAAATACAAATCCCACTGAGGTCAGCACTGGTCTGGCATCTTAACTCAAATGGATCTGCACAGGAAATGGATCAAAGTTCTATTGAATTTTTCTACTTTCACCAGTCAAAACACGTGACAGATTTTTTTTTCACTTGTCCGCGAGTCAAGTTTCAGGTTAAGCAGGTTCAAACTAGACTGAACCTCAGAAGAGCACAAACCTCCACAGTCCAGCTGCAATAAATCATAAAGTGTGATTCTGAATAAGGTTTTCATGCTGTAAAATTAAAATCTATCACACTCACTAACATGAGAATGTCTCTGTGTTTTGCAGTGTACGCCACCACAGCATCCAACTCCCATGAGTCCTCTTACGCCTGCTACTATGACGAGAAGAGGGAGACGTACCTGGGCGACTGGTACAGTGTGAACTGGATGGAGGACTCTGATGTGGTGGGTGACACCTGACGACTGACATATATACTACTAACTGTGGCTCATTGAGGTTTTGTGTTCTGTTTTCACCGGATCACAAATGAGCACGAAAAGGAAGTGGGGGAAGTTCCCAGCAGCTGTTTGTCTTCAGCAGACAATGAGCTGGAACATTTGCATTTACATGTTGTTTAAAAACTAAATTCTTCAAAATATCTCCCACAGCAGAATCTCAACCTCCATCGATCAGACAAAATAATCAGTTTCTTAAATGTTTGGTCTGTTTCCAGGAGGACCTGGCCAAAGAAACTTTGATGAAGCAGTTCAAGATTGTGCGGAGCCACACAAACACCAGCCACGTCCAGCAGTTTGGGAACAAGGTGGGAGAAACTAATGAACCCATGGAGGTGGCAAGTTTGTTCTGCGACTGGCAGAATAGTGAGCGTTTCTCTCCTTCGATCACTCAGTTCGTTCCTTTCCATTTAGACGCTGGGCCACATGAAGGTGAACGCATTCCAGGCTGACCAGAAAGCCGGCAGCCCACCTGCTCCTTCAGTGACCCTGCAGCCCGTTAGGCATCTGGATCTGACCCCGAGCCCTGACGTTCCCCTGGCCATCCTCAAGAGGAAGCTGATGGCCTCTAATGACATCACATTTGCAAGGGGGATGCTGATGGAGATCAGCGCACACCTCAAGGTAAAGACTGCCCCCCCATAAAAATCAGATGTAACCCCACAGACTGAGCATGTATTCATTACTGAGAACATTCCAGGTTTCTAACGGCAGGTGACCGTGTGTGTGTGTTCAGGTCAGGGAGCTGCTCGCTGAGACGATGCACCGACTGGTTGAGATGGTGACCGGCAGTGAGGTCGAGGCTGAGGAGATCATCAACGAGAGAGCCGACCTGTCCCAGCACCAGTGCTACAGGGCTGCAGTCCAACACTACAAACAGAACTGCTTCAACTGGCACAAAACCGAGGTAGAGCCGCACAGCACGGATCGTGTTCTGCTCCTTTAAATCCCACTGAGGACGTCCTGTTCAGAAAGTGTTGGTGGCCACTGTAGCTGATGAGATTACATCCGGAGCTAATGGTTGAAACGAGTCACATGTCAAACATCTGGTTCTGCATTAAAAGAGGAAACACCAGACCAGTTTCACATTTTTTTAAACTGGTATCATCATTCATTATCTTGGGACGTTTCAGATGCAACAAATACATTGGGGGAGGTTTGAATCTTGTGAAGTTCCACCTCACTGTCATTCAAAGACGATGACGGCTCTCGTAACACGATGCCCTCTTGTGTTTCAGTTTGAATACGCTCTGAGGCATCTGTACGCTCTGGTGAACCTGTGTGAGAGAGGATACCCTGCAAACAGGTACGGTCAGATTCACTCTTAATTTAACAGACTTTACAATGGGTTGCTTCATATTTACACAAATGTATCTCTTTACTTTATACAGTTGAAGTTTGGTCCATAAAAGTTAAGTTTTGGTAAAAAATTGTTGAACCGAAACCACATGTATCATATGTCCATATGTAGCAGAGCTCTATTTATATCCCAAGACGGTTACAAACACTTCAATGAGCCACAGTGTTGCACTGAGAACACAGAAACCGTATTTGGACTTTAAACGAGCAACAGCACCCTCTGCTGCATAACGGTGGATATTACCCATGATCCCGGCTTCTTCAACCAGAAGCTCTGCTGCGGCTGAGACAATTCCAGCAAACTCTGATCATATTTGTACATTTGTCTTTTTAAATGATGTACACTTCAGCTTTACTCCTCAATTTGCTCGACCTAATTCTGACAACTAAAGCTGTGTCAGTTCTGCTCCACACCTCTCACAGGAGATCAAACCCACTCACAAAAGTTACATAGAAAAAGATGTTCAGTGAATGAAAGAGGAAACATTCTAACTTTTCCAAATAAGTAATCGTCAACAGAATTTTTCTAAGCTGTAATAATAAGATAAAGGTGAATTGCTGATGCATTTTATATTCCTAGACTGAATGTAACGGGTGATCTTGTGTTTCTCTCTGCAGGATCCAGCTGGCTATGGACTCTGTGTGTCATTTCAGCAAGTGAAAATCTTTCTACAATTCAATCAAGTCTTGGATCAGGCTGCTTGTTCCATGTGGAAGAACCTGAGAAGATGATGTTTGTCTTTGCACTGTTTAGGAATCAATCTGACATGGACTGGATGCTACCGTTTTATCATCACCCCTTTTTTTTTTAACTGAGAATTTGAATGTGTTTTTATGATGAATTGCACTACCCCCCCCCCTCCCCCTCCCCCCCTGTCCTGGGTTTGTGGCTCATCTTTTACTGCTTCTGATTCATTTTTTAAATTTGTAAATTTGTTGTGCTTTCAGCTTTATGTGTGGCACGGAAGGCTTGATGTGAATGTTTGATTGACATGTTAAGGTCACACCACATACTATTGAATGTTAGTTGAATACTGTTGTATCTTGAAATAAAATCTGACAAACTGAGACTAATCTACAAATGAGCCGTGTTTCTAATGTTTTAACCTCGATGAAGCTATTGGCTACTGGTCTTTGCTTTACGGGCGACATTTCCAGCACCCCTGAACCGTACACTGTGCCCTGAACACTTGTTTCCCACACGTTTCCACTGAACATATTTCGTTATATTTTACACAACACATGTTTTTGTGAATTTTAAATACATTAATAAGTTATCATAGTTAATGTTAGAATTAATCCCCACTCTTACCTATCTGCATGCCGAAGGGTCCTTGGCAAAATACTGAACCCCTAAAATTGGCAGGACTTCAACAACCTATTCAATGCACAATATCTTACACTATATAAATTTAAAAACAAATAATAAATTAATAAAATTTAAATATATTTATATATATATAAATATTAAATGAATCCTGCGCAGTCCACTATTTACTTTTCTGCAACCTTTGGTGAGTTTTCAAGCATGTTTGGTCTTGAAAAGTTCAATTCATCTGGCAGACAATACGAATAAGAATAGCAATTTCAATAACTCCAATAATATATTATAATTTAATATAATATACTATAATATAACACGATATCACATAATACAACATATATTCAGACCGAGAAAGAGTGCCCCCCCACCCCTCGGCAGCTAGCTTCATTTGGCATGACCCAAAGATAATCTGTTTTCTTGGCTACTTATTTATAGTTTAATTACAAATTGTAACCAGCACAAGTCTTAACTCAGCAGCGTTATTAATATGATAAATGTGAGTTCATCGATAATTGTATACAAATTATTATCTTCCCATTTTGCGCAGGCATAACACCAGCTAGCTAAAAGCTCCGGGCAGGGTCCCGCATGGATATATAGGGTCCCGTACGGGAGGTCGGCCTAGTTTAGGCCCCGCCCACCTGTTTGTGGAAGCAGGAAGTCGAAGTGACCGAAACCCGTGATTAGATCATGAAAACGCGTCGCAGCGCAGACAAGCGAAGTTAGTTCACGTCCTGTCCGCGGAGAGAAGCGTCCGGAGCCGAAGAATCGACCCGGGTTCGGCCTCTGCTGCGTCTCCAGCCCGCATCGACCTCTGACAGGCAGCCGGCTGTTAGCTCCCCCTGTTAGCCCCCTGTGTGCTAACGGTCTCTCCCAGCTGCTCCGGTTTCATCATGGGCTCCAGAGCGTCAACGCTACTCCGGGAGGAGGAGATCGAGGAGATCAAGAAGGAGACGGGCTGTAAGTGGAGCTCCGGCTGATGAACCCCGGGACTGTGACTCGTCACCGCCGCATTTACACCTTCATGTTGACATGCGTTACAGCGAGCTCTCATGCGATGCTCTGTCAAATCAACAGATCGTTGTGATAATGGGAAGTTGCACCATTAACATTCACTGTGTGGCTTCTCTCTCAGCTCCGTGACTGAGACACTTAAATGTAGATATGTGGGATTTATCCTCCACTTTATTCCAGATGCTTGTATTTTACTATTTGCATACACTCAGTTTGCAGTTTAACACCTTGTTAAGTTTAATGCTGACTAATTTAACAAAGCTGCAGTGAATTCTGCCTCCAGGAAGTTTGTATTGAAAGTGTTTTTAGTGAAAATGCTGCTTAAAGCACTTTGTGGGATCTAGTGTGTGTTTGTGTTATTCAGCCGACTCCTTTGAAAACTTGAATTGTCTATTTTAATGCACCACAAACTGAACAAGTATCGCATTCATGAAGGTAGATCTCCTGCAGGACAGTTGAAATTTTAGCTAGTTTGACCAAGTAACATGATTTGAAAAGACAATTCATAGGTAAGATGATGGAATATAACTTATTGTCAAAGAGTTAAACTTTAAGCAACCACACCCGTTGTGGCTCGGGACCTGTAATCATGAAATGGGAGCTTTTTGTGTCTATAGATGATTGTTATCATATTTCCCGTAGCAGAATGATGTGGTGACAAGTCACTTTGCCTGAAGCAGTGTTTGTCTGTTATCTTCTGCTCATTTAGTGGTAAATGACGATGTCTCTTTGGTTTCTTACCCACAGTCTCTCACAGTCAGATAACTCGCCTGTACAGCCGCTTCACCAGTCTGGATAAAGGGGAAAATGGCACCCTCAGGTAAGACCTAATGTTACAACCACGGTCTGATTCACTTAAGTAAACAGCAGCCTGGAGATGTGGCTGGTTAGTCTGGTTCCTTCAATCCTGCAGTTTGACCTAAAACCATCTCGCAGGATATTCTGTGTTCTGCAGGTCAGGTTGGTTAGTTAGAGTCCGTGGGTTGTTATTCAGACAGAGTACAGTGGTTCACTAGTTATGATGACGACGTTAATAAATCATCTTCTCTCTCACCACTCTGTGAGTTGTTATTGACGGAGGTTGATGGCAGATGACGCCGGCTTTCATCACGGCTTTGTTCTTGAGAAAAGCACATTTTCTTTTCTTTTTTTTACTTAAGTTCTTATTCAGTTTTTAGCACATCTCAACTACACATAGTAAGATCAACTTGCAGATCTTAATTCAGTGCATGTACAACAAACATACAGTAATGAACAAACAATTATAACAAAAACAAACAAAAACGGAGCCTGTGGGAAAACTTGGTGCAGATAAAAAGATGAAATACATACCTATGTAAAGATTAAGCGCAGCTCAAGTAGCTGCCTTACACTTGAATGCAAACAGACTGTGAGCCAGTGTCCTTATAGTTTGTCTAAGTAAAGTATCCACTTCTGCCATCTGTTAGCATACAAATCTGACCTCAAACGTATCACACAAGTCAGTCGTTCCATTGTCCTTATTTCCTGAATGACATCAAACCATTGTTGCTGTTTAGGTGAATCAGGTTTATACCAGCTTCTAGTTATGGTTTTCCTTGCTGCTGTAAGGAGTACTTTTAGAAAAGCACATTTTCACAATCATTTGAAGCTGCGTAACTTTGACATATTGTGGCAAGAGTATTCAAAAACAGGATCACTTGAAAGAGCATTAATGAGGACAAATATTAAGGGTGTTCAAATACATTTCATGGTCTTGAAAGTCAATAAAATTAGACTAAATTTGACTTTAGTGGCACAATTTTCTTTTAAGCTACTTTGGATCTTAAAGCACTATTGAAGGTAAACTAAGATAAATTGTGTAGAGACTTATTCGCATTCGATTAATGTTGTCGTCCACAGTTCTGCAAAATATCATTCATTCTCAAATGGGTTCCAGAGCCTGTGAGTCTTAGTGAGCTGAGTAGTCAGTGAGACTTCACTGTGACCTTTCTTTAGTCTTTGATTAACTTCCAGTCGACTCTTCTCATTGTCTGAGCAGAACAAGCAATAGGTGAAGAAATGGTTTAATCATTGAAGCTGCTTAAACTCTACTTTGAGAATCTGTTCTTTGACTTGGCAGAAGATTCGTTTCAGATCAGTCTCCCTGGGATAGGATTTCAAAAAAGAGCCTCAGCTCCGCAGTTTAGTGATAAACTCATTTTTGTGTTTACACATCACAAGGTATCGGCTCCACTTGTTTCTGCTCCAGTGCCTTTAAGTCCCAGCACGCAGTCGGTTGCGGCCTCATTTAGGTCCAAGGTGACTTCCCTGTCATTCATTAGCTGTCCCAGTGTCCCAGGCCAACCTCTGGTCCTGCTGATGAAATAAAAGCCGTAATTTCATCACTTGATATCCTCACTGCTAAAGAAATCTTTCAGAATCCAAAGTTTTCATTTGCAAAACATTTATCTTCTTTGTTTTTTCCTTTTTCTAATATTTTCAGTCAAACCAATTCTGGTTTTAAATAATAACAAAGACATCTGTCATATCTTTGAAAGTCCAGGATCTGTATTTTTAAATTATTTTATTTATTTATTCATCACGTTGCGTTCTCACTTCCATTTTCTCTCCTGGCGTCTGCAGTCGAGAGGATTTCCAGAGGATCCCGGAGTTGGCCATCAACCCTCTGGGAGACAGAATCATCAATGCGTTTTTTCCTGAGGGGTGAGTTGTTCAAAGTTACTGGTTTGTCGTCTCTGAGAACTTTTCTGCACAAGTTGTTGAGTCACAGGCACCAGAGAGCCAAACCACACCGTGATCCTCTGTGGCTGCAGACTTGAGAAGCTCAGTTCTTCCCCACAGTTCTGTGCCAGATGTTTGCAGAGGTATCATTAAAATCCCCAAAGAAAGTCTGATTGCGTAATTTCAGCCGAGGCCTTTAAAGGTTTCAGATCTTTTTCTTTTTGCTCTGTTCTTTTCTTTTCTTCTTCTTTCAATAGAGGTGGAAGTGCTTTACCTGGTAAAATGGTGTTTGGTTACAACTAGTTTGAGTTGACATTGTCTTTCCCACACAGCCAATGTTTATCATGAGTATAAGGTAACATGACCCAGCACAAAAAAGTCACTCTGTTGTGTTTCTGATCCAGGTTGGGACGTTAATAAAAGTAAAGTCTTTGCTTTGTCTGTTTTCCAGAGAGGACCAGGTGAACTTCCGGGGCTTCATGCGAACCTTAGCTCACTTCCGACCAATAGAGGACAACGAGAAGAACAAGCCAGTCAGCGAGCCGCTCAACAGCAGGACAAACAAGCTGCTCTGTGAGTGCAGAGCTCGGTCAAGGAGGCGTGTCCGGGTGGAGCCGGTGACCAGTATCATGAACCAGCACATGGTTTCCTAATGTGTCTCCCGTGACTTATGATCTTTGTTTTTTCCCAGTTGCTTTCCGTCTGTATGACCTCGACAGAGATGACAAAATCTCCCGGGATGAGCTGCTGCAGGTGAGTGGACGGGTTTTTCACGTAAACCAGACGTTGTGTCACAGATTGTGGAAACAGTTGCTTCACAAGTAAATCAGTCAAGTGGTGAATAGTCCCCCCCCCCCCCAATTCAGACTGATTTCCATGCATCCTGAAACTGGTCGGACCACAACCATTTATCTAAGATGGGCTGGGTTTGATATTTTGACTGCCTGAGAAGCGCTTGATGCTGAAGCACTTTTGTTAACGATCAAGATGGCTGCTGCTGCTGATAGAATGTCTGAGGAATTCATTATTCAGTAGAATCCACAGCTCCCCCAAGTCCCAACCATCCCCCTATCTTCCATCAATCTTCACCTCATGTCACCCACTCTTAGGTATCTGTCCTCTAAATATGGCTGATACTTACAGCTCAGTGGTTTTTGCATAATTGGTGTTGACAAACAGACACGGGTGGACCCCCCCGCTGCACGCTGTCGTCTGTTTCCTTTTCCTTAGCTCTGCCACACGTTCTTTTGCACTGATTGATTTCAGCTCTGCTACCTTTAAGAATCGAAACTGAACTGAGCGGCTTCAGAACCATTCACATGCAGATTTGTGTTGCGATAGAAATCCACTTATACCCATGACAATGTTTGCTCTTCCTTCTGTGCCTGACAAGGAAACAATGCTATTGTGTAATAGCTGTTTGAACGTGAGAGAAGGATCTGGATGTCAATGAGGAGACTTTGCCCTTGTGCTGATAACGATGTGATATCTTCCCGTAACTACAGGTTGATCTTCACAGACGGTCTAATATCCTGTATTTTGTCTTCCTCCGTGTTATTTGTTGTGCCTCTGTGAGGCCGCGTCGGTGTCTGTGACATTGTGTGACCTGTTATTGCTGTAAGCTGGGGGTTAAATGACTCACACAGATTCCTTGTTTTGCACAAAACATTTCTGTGTCACCTGCGACACGTGATGCACGAAGCTGTGAAACTCGAAAGATGCATTTCAGAGTTTGTTTGCCTGTTTTCACAAAATAAGTGTTTCCCTGTTATTTGTCACCGTGTGGCTTCCTGCCGTTGAAGTGAAATACCCACAAATTATCTTAAGCTTAAATACTTGTTTTCAAAACACATAGCGACTCGTATTTAATCGTCACCACAAACGATTTGCTCTAAAGGGACTTTGTGTTGTTTACAGGTCCTGAGGATGATGGTTGGTGTAAACATTTCAGATGAGCAGCTCGGCAGCATTGCCGATAGGACCATACAGGAGGCCGACACAAACGGAGATAACTCCATCTCCTTCAATGAATTCATCAAGGTGAGTTCTGTGGCCGGAGGGCATCGGTCACCTGACGTATACGACCCTCTAATGTACGTGTAATACTGCTTCTGTATTCTGTACTTTCTAAAGTTTGTGTCCTAAACAAGAGACTACGCACCAGTATCATGTGATATGTGCTTTTCATTTAGGCTCTGAACATTTAGTCATGAGCT
Organism: Platichthys flesus; assembly: GCF_949316205.1. NCBI lineage: Eukaryota > Metazoa > Chordata > Actinopteri > Pleuronectiformes > Pleuronectidae > Platichthys > Platichthys flesus. The sequence continues at coordinate 3,975,086 of NC_084954.1, forward strand.
CAAACTGTCCTTTTGTGGGGGAAACAAACCAGAGCCCAGAGATCGACACAGAAATCACAGTGTGGATACCTGACGGGCCGGTTTCAGACAACATTATGAAATGATATCTGAGTTGGTCATATTGGCCGAGTTGTCTACTTATTTTATTTACCTGGTACGTACCTTTTTAAACAGGAAAAATATCTCGTCGGCTTTGGTTAGTTGTTCACGTCCAAGAGGCGAGGCAAATTTATTAGTAAAGCACATTCCAACAACAAGGTTGTTTCAAAGAGCTTTACAAATGACATCAAGAGAAGATGTGAAGGCAATATTTTAAATAAATAAATATATAGAAAAAGACATGCATCCATGTTTAGTGTGTTTTTAATTGAAAATTACCAGATATATTTGTTTCTTGCTTTTCCCATTAAACACTACAACTCCACCACAGAGATTCATTCTTTTCAACTGTATCTTTGTGTCCTCAGGTCTTGGAGAAGGTGGACGTGGAACAGAAGATGAGCATCCGCTTCCTGCACTAAGCTTCATTTCCATCTTCATTTTGAGTGGAGCTTCGACGGGCCAGTTGATGTCAGGACACAACCTCCTCCAGCGTGTCTGCAGGCTGCAGCAGCATTTACACTGAGTTCCCCCCCGGTCAGACCAAGCGTTAGGTAGAGCGTGTCATAGATGTTGAGTTTCTGCCTCTGCACTGCTCTGTAAACAAAGGGAAACGTGCCTTGGGTTGTTTTATGCAATGTCACTTAGGGGTGTTACGATACACAGGTATTTGACACGTCACTAAAAGATGTAATGATAACAAACTAATAAAAACTCTTATGATAGCATTGTATAAATGAACAAATCAAATCACTTTATTTTCTCAGTGACTCTCTGGTTCACACTCCAACCAAGTATGTATTAATATTTTGTATTTTGAGTTAAATCCATTTGCCAAAAAGAAAAAACACACTAAACTAAATGGTAGATGAATTATTACTGATGGCCTTTTTATTTCAGATTTTCCATTGATTTTGCCATTTTATCAATAGCGTGAATTATTTTGGTGACAATTCCTCACAGTGAAAATCTGATTTCATGACAGCCCTAAAGTCTGTGTATTATTTCTTCTTTTGTCTTTAATGGATTATTATTTATAAGAGACCTTTTCAGAATCAGTTGGTACCTCTGCTATTCTATATGTATTCATGCTGTTCTATGGATATTCAGTAGATGCTCTGTCTTTGTCTGTACAACATGGTTCAAAGGTAAACATGTCAGACGTTGGATTCCACTTCAGAACAGATTGTGTTTTTGACTCTAACTTGATCTTATGACTCCTTTTCTCTGACTTGTGACAGACCACGTTGGAGCAGCCGGCTCTTGGTTTGTCCCTCAAAGCAGAACCTGCTGTTATACTCAGTGAAGTGCCATGGCTTTGTTTGTCCTTTCTAACTTATTTTGTCAACACTAAACAGGAACCCACGGCCATGTTTGTGTGTTTTTCCTTTCCCTTCAGGGGTTAATTTAGTTACTTTCAATAACTTGTAATGTTTCAATTGAGTAAAATCAAAGTTTTTATCTTCTGTTTTAAATCCGTTAACAAACTGGAGCCACAGCTGAGTCCTATCTCACGATGTTAAAGAAAGTGACCCACGTAACATCCTTCCACCAGGTTTCGTGGAAATCTTTCACTTGTTTTTGTGTAAACAAACAAACGTCCTTGGTGGAGGTAAAAATTGTTGAAAGTAAAAACTGCTAGTGTGGCCTGATTTCAAAATGTTTTCTTGCTGAGCCTTAGTTCCCTGTCTAACAGTGTCATGTCCTGTACGCCATAGAACGTGCTTCTGTTTATATGATGTGTCTCACTGTTGATTTATGCACCGCTCAACATTTGTCATGTGAATACACAGAATCCGATGCAATAGTGTGTGTTGTCTGCACAGGCGAGTGTACGTGAAAAGCAGTGGAACGTGTGATGAATGTGAGTTTGTTGAATCATTACCAGAACACCCTCCAGCAGAGGAGCGCAGGAAACACAGCTCAACCGTGTTATTAATCATTATGTGATGCTAGTCTACGTGTTCACGATGAAACATGAATTTGATTTGAATAAATTAAGTGCCATGCTTTCTTTGACTCATTTATTGAGAAGCTGATGAGGCTGTTTTCTTTTGCCTTTTATATGTTTGTTCCAGTTTTATAGATTGTGTTAATTTATGGAGAGGATAAAGACTTATTTTGTGATCTGTAAAAGGAAACAGAGAAAGATAGCTTAATGGAAGCTTCGGAGAAAACAGAAAACGTGCAGGAGATTCAAATCAGTTGCAATATGCAACTTCACCACTAGATGTCACTAAATTCTACACACCACTAGATGTCACTAAATTCTACACAGATTTTAAACAAATTAAAATGTTCGTTGAATTTTTCAGTGAACCAACTGCCCTCAGTAGATGTTAGCATTAGCTCCTCCATTTGTTATTTTACACACATTAAATCATATTAGCTTCATTGTGTCGTCTTATTTTTAATCATACGTGAAATCCGGTTGGGTGGAGGTTTTTTTATGTTGAATGATAAATGTACTTCCGGGGTGGGCTCTAGCTCTGATTGACAGGTCTCTGGCTCAATCCCGCTCCGGCTTGTAGCAGCGGAGCCAAGATGGCGTAGTGCGGCGGGGACGAGGAGCAGGGGACGAGGGGACGAGGGGACCTTGTCCTCTCCGGCGCCATGGAGCGGAGGGGAGCGCGTCCGGAGGTCAGCGGGTTATTCTCCGGACGGGTCCCCGGCCGCTGCGGCTCCTCGTCCCGGAGGTTTCCCGGGAATCAGCGCTGACACATTCAGTCCCCCCCCCCCTTGTGTTTACCATTGTGTGCAGCTGCAGCTCGAACCTCAAACATCTGCAGCGTCGCGGAGAAGAACTCGTTCCAAGGTCAGTGCTTCAAACCCGCCGCTGCTGCAGGAACCTCTGGGTTAGGCTTTGATTCAAAGGCTCAATGAAGATGGTGATTATTGATTGATTTTTCTAATTCAGTTCTGTTTAAGAGACATTAATCCCACTAATGGAGCAGGAATCTGTCTGTCTCACATCTTTCCAAGATCCTTATCCTGACCCCCCCCCCCCACACACACACACACACACACACACACACAAACACACACACATTTTTATAATAGTGACTAATGATGTCACAATTTTAAATCATGATGTCACATGTCATATTTCTGGGGGTAATTTTATACACTTGCTGCCGCATCATCATGTTGCTGTGGGAGTTGATGAGTAAAACCCATACGTTACATGTGTACGGTGGCAGAGAGAGAGGTGCAAATCAAAAAAGGAAAAACACGTGCAAATAGCGAAAGCAACACCGGAAATGTTTCCAGGGGACCCAAAGTAGGAAGGAGCAGACTTCAGTAACTAACACTTTATTTTCCGATGTTTTCTCCAGATGATAAACCAGCTGAAGCCGGGACTGCAGGATCCTCCAGGACGACAGGAACATCCAGACCTTCAGATCCGCCCTGGCACCACAGACAGGCGTCTCCCACCACCACAGAGATCAGTGGAGGTAAAGAATGAAGCATCACGGACACGATGACCTCTTTTGGGATTTTGGGACACTGGAGCTCTCCTTCCCGCTGTAGCTGGGACATCGGTCCTCTCTCCTCCACAGCATCCGCTCTCATCCTGGCCTGCTTCTGAAGTGTGATCATCCACGGGGACGTCTTCCAAGATCCTCTTCCGTCCCACACACTCCGACTACGTCCCCATGTAACCTTGAGTTTCTACACTGGCTCTATTTGTCTGAAGTCTCCAGGATTTAGGGATTTTCAGTCAGATTTGAGCAAGATTGATTCCAGGTCACATGTAAACATAGTTACTATGTGTTTACAGTAAAATCCCACTGTTATAGGTCAAGAGCCGGTTGATGATGAACAAATCAGCTGCTCCTCTATTCTGCAAAGAAGGTAAAGACACAAGATACTGTAGCAAAGATCAAGGCCTGTGATTAGATCCGACTCACGGGGGGTTCTTCTGTAGTTTTTTGCACTACCTCAGTGCCGTAACAAGCCCAACAGGAGAGTGAGAGACGGGTGGGACCAGTACCTGAAGCTCAATGGTTGTCAAGTACCACAGCAGATTTAAATATTGTTCCCGGATTAGTCTGGTTTATAGGTAGAGCATCCACACATGAGGCAGTCGACTGGTGAACAGGAGCAAAACAACCCAAGCACATGATGCACATTTACTTTCATTTCAGCCTTTTTGAGTAACGCCCTCAAACTGTGGTCTCCTATGCATCTGTTCTGAAGGAAGGTCACAAGGTCGTCTTTTCACCCTATGCTCTCATTTTGGATTTATTTAGTTCTCCTTTGTCAAGTCCGCAGGTTTATTCACAAATAGCAGGTAGAGACTCAATTAGTGACACTGACCTTGTGACTCGAGATCCCAAAAATATGGAAACTTCTAGTTTAGAATGTGTCGTTTCTCTCTTCCCACTTAAAATAACATTTATGTTCTCATTTGATCATTTTCATGATCTCATAAGAGATATTGTGTAGCCATCGTGTTTAAATTCTGCCGACAGAAGTGATCCTTTGATTCCTTACATTTCATCAATTATGAGACAAACATTAAATGAAAACAGCTTTTTGATGTGTCCAGTAAGTCGAGAGACACCAGTGCTGAAGTAGCATCTAGCACTGGTTCTTACATGAAGGAAACCCTGGCCCCATTTTTTTCTTTCCTTTCACATTTTTGTGAAAGATATACTTTAAAAATCAAAATTTTCCGGGATTTGTGCAATATTTGATCCTAACTGTCATGTTGTTGACCAAACTGTATATTGTATAAACAAGTGACAAGTTGTTCGAAAGCAACAAGATCACCAATGTCTTCCATTAAGATTTGTATAGACTCATGTGCATTAACCAGCCTATTAAGCGGGACTGTGGTGCCACATTAGTGTAGCCATGCATGACCAGTAGTGATGTTTGCTTTATGACGAGTAGTGAAATCAGTTCTCTAGACTAAGCTGGAGCTCAAAACTATGGAAACCATTTCAGTCAAAGTCAAGGGTTGTAGACTGACGTTCTAAATCTTTGAAGACACCACGTCCAGATTCAGCTCGGCCTGAAAACACGAGATATGCAGATTTATAGTATTCATTGAAGTCGACTCACATATGCCCAATATATAACTAAGTGTTGTTTTACTCTTCTTAGAACTTTTATCTTTAAAAAAAAAGCTTTAGAGATATTCTAACATATTCTCATGCATAAAAAGAATTAGTAAATTTTTGAATAACAACCATAAAGTTCCAATGAATAAAACCTTAATAAAAGAGTATTACGTTCATCCTGGATTAGGAGCTAATTGGCCGGTGGTGTTTCAGCTCTAGAATTAAGATCTCACCATGACATCGCATTGTACATAATACCTCATAGTTTTGGGATTCAAAGTGTTATAATTCAATCCATACAATTATATTTGATTAGAGTTTTAGAAGCAATAACCTACAATAATGCATGAGTTCAGTGCCAGGGTGTAAGTGTTCAAAGGATTCCGTGCCGTGGAAAGGACAACCACCGCCTCTTTACGCTTAATGTAGCCGTCTATCTATTGGTCACTTTTCTGGCGAGTTGTTTAGCTTTAGAGAACAGTATCTCTTCTTAAGGTCTGGGATACTTCCTGCAGAACTACGTGCATGTGAGGACTGCTGTAGCATAACAGTATTTACAAGTTTACCGAAACACTTATATTTTTAGAGACTATTTTCCCTGCCTTGTATTTTTTCAAACACAAAAACACAATAATCTAAACCAACATAGGAGACGCTTTAAATGATAATTCTTCTTGTAGCATTTTACATCCCAAAAAAAACCCATTCCTTTAAAAAATCCAGATTTCCAGTAACTCTGTAGCTGTGAAGCAAGTTTACTGAACCAACTTGACACTTTCTTGAAAGGTACTCTCTCTCTCTGTGCCGACTTGCACCATCATCCCCAGCCTCCTGTCTTGAAAACTGTAAACTAAAAACCCTGTGATGCTCTTTGTGGGGATTTATAATCGCAATTTATAAGCAAGTAGGCGTCTAGCGACTTGAATATATGGGTTCAAAAAATATGCATGACTAAGCAGAATAAAGAATGATTTGTATTGCATGCAATAATCCAACTGTGTAATGTGAATGGGTGTAAGTAGGATGTTGAAATGTTCATGTCAGGTGTTCTGTGACAAGGGGACGGTGGTTTGATTCTACTTGAGGAGCGTTGAGGTAGTTTTGTCATCGTGGTTTTCACAGACTGCGCAGCACCACAAAGAAACGATGGAGTGTTTCAAGTGTTTCTGCTCTCACTCTCTGCTGAGTCATACGTGACCATGGCAGCGATGCCACAGTGCAGCTCAACAACCCGATCAACCTTTGTTCCCATGAAAAAAAAAAACGACAGTCATATAAGCCTGGGTAAGATTAATGATGTTACTTTGTTTGATCAACTTCTCCACCGAGGGGGTGGACTGTGTAGAAACTATGCACTTCAGACGGAGGAAGTGGGCATGCTTATTATGTGTAAGCCTCTTGTCTGGTTTTGTATTAACAAAGGAAAAAAAAAAAGAATCTATATCAGAAATTCAGCAATAAAAAGCAGCATGGTGCCAATCGGACGACTGGGTGTCTGTTTACTCACAGTTTGAGTGTTTACGAGGATTTACATCATGGAAATACCTTTTTTTGCAATTACAGAAAAGATTCATTAACTGTAATGAGAATTTAGTGCCACAAAACAAACTATTACTGAACAGAAATGGAGCAAATAGATTATTCCTAGAGCCATTTAATGAAAACCTCAAAATACCACAATACAGAAAACATGACATATATACATTACACACACCGGCCTATAGAGGGCAGCAGAGTGAGGAGCACAAGAAGCCTTTTCCCAGGACGAGGTGCAGTTGGGTCTACTTCTCCAAGACGCTGGTGATACTGCGTTCGGCCAATCGGCTCTTTAGACACAACATCCGATCCAGCTGCACCTGGAACTGCTTCCTCACCTGCCAGGGAAATAAAAACAAACATGAGATCAACGTGTGAGACTAAGAAGGAAATTCTAAGAAGTCACATATTGTCAGGGTTCATACACATTTTGACCAATAGATTTTCATGACTTTTCTATAACTTTAAACCAAATTTCCATGACCAAGCATTTTGTGAAATCTCGGTGTATAGAAAATGTAGTATTTAATCTAACAATGAGCATTCCAAAGGATACAGTTTACTTTAAATGAGACAATAGTTTGAGGTCTTTGTCTGTTGTTTACTTTCCATTTGTAGACAAGCATGGTTAAATCTACACTTCCCTAGCATAGTGCATTATCCCACCTGTTTCCCCACCGAACTTTTCCATTAGTATGAGAGCGTAAGCCTGCTTATAATATGAATAAATACAATTTCCATAACTTCTCCAAAACTTTTGGTATTTTATTGTTTTCAAGCACTTTTCCAGGCCTGGAAAAAAGCATTTTACAATTCCATGACTTTTCCAGGTTTTCCATGACCGTAGGAAACCTGTATTAATCTCACCTCATCGATGTTTTGTTTGACTGGCTTCAGATCCAATGTTATTGTGGAAGCTTTCACCATGGACCTGCTGTCGAGGATGTAGCTGCATAGAGAAATTAGAGAAGAGAGTTTTTATTTAATTCATGCAACTATTTTATGTTCTGTATACGAAGATTGAAAGAACATAAATCTATCCCTTCAAAATCTAAAACGTCTGTTGAATCTCACAAGGCACTTTGTGTATTTTAGCGTCTCAGGGCTTCAGTACAGCTGTACACAGAAAGTCAATGTGCTTGTCTGCTCACCAAGTGATGTTTGCTCTGTGGAGGAGGAAGAGCGAGCGAATCGAGGCCCAACGCGACGGAGCTGAGTGAATAACTTTGCCCACAGAAGAGCGGCAGCCACGACACTTCAGAGAACTGTAGATGCTGAAATCACACAAGAGAGGTGACGAGAAATAAGACACAGACAGAAACCTTGAGCGTAGTAAAAAACATGTTCCTCACTGACAGCAGGTGAGTGAAAGATGGAGGATTTACTTGTTACTAGAAGTTTAAAAACCTTCACTGCTGCAGCCACTCACCAATTTGCCATTTCTCCTTTATGTCCGGACTCCTTTGTATTACTGATGACAACGTCAGAGGTCGCTCCTGAAGAGAGACGAGAAGCAGTGGGGGGGATTATCTAAACAGCAATAATAACAATAACAATGAGTATAAAACATTCTAATGTGGAATGTTACTGACAAACTACCCCTGACACCATCTCTATTTTGTATGATGTGGTTTATTATATATTTGGTTTGTCAATTTGGTCATTTGTCATTCACAAAGCATGTTTTTCTGATTCAGGCATATATTGTGGTTTATTATTGTAAAATGTGCATTTAAAATTAATCCCTGTATGATGAAATTTAAATAATAACATATATGGTTGGAGACAGTAGTCCTATACAATAAATACACACATAGATAAGTAGAAATCGTAACATTTACCCTTTATCCATTTCCTACAATTAATACAAAATCTCTATTTTGAATGTGTTTCATGAAATATTGTGTTGTGCCACAACTCAACCATCACAGACACACAACAAGTAGAATGAGACACCCTTGTGGATTCTTGGTGTTTATAACACAAACACAACCCCAGTGTGTGAAGAGGTGAACTCACGCAGACACACGATCAGGTTCATGCATGTGATCTCCCCGCAGATGCTGAGGGAATCCGCCATCACGGTGTTACACTGTGTGCAGTGGAGAGTCATGTGTGGCCGGGTTCGAGCCTCTTCTGCGCCCGCTTTACCACCGTCCACACGCCGCGTCAACACGCTGTCATCGAACTCCATGTTGGATAAGTGGGACAAGTGGGACCGAGTCCTGCTCGATGCTGGTCCCGCCGAGAGGAGTTTGAATTCCGGATTAGAAAGAGCCGCAGGTCCCGTCCCTCAGTTAAATGGATCCGGGCTGAAGCTCGTTCCCCAAACCACCTGAGTTCTGTGAGATGTCGCTGCTGATATTTAATAAAACCAAAGAAGCAAAGAATAAACAAGTCTGAGACAAAAACAACGACTTTTAAAAGATTCACGTTCTCTTCTTCTTCGCGGTTTGCAGCCAGCCTCTGGTGCATTACCGCCACCTACTGCACCGGAGTGTGGGTCAGAAAATAGATTTCATCCTCCCGAAAATAGAATTCATCGATTTTAAGATTACATTAGATAAATAAATAAATAGGTTAGATCAATGAATGAATAGATTAGCTATATATAATGTAATTGGATTAACAATAACAAGCGTAATCCAGACGATGACATATTTGAGTATTCAGTAACCCCCACCTGACTCTGACTTTATTCCACCCTCACACCTCAAGGATGTGTTAAATTAACACATTATATTATATTATATTATACTGCATTACATTGCATATTGCAATCTGACACTGTTCACTGTCTTGCATCTTGCATTTCACTTCACTTTTTTTATATTTTATCATTATATATATTTTTAGATATGTTTATGTCTAAATTAGAAAAAGTGAGTAAATAAGAAGTAAATTGTGAGTAAATATATATTGTTTCTTTTTATTGCTTTTCGTATGTGTGTTGTATTTATTGTGTTTTTATGTTTGTATGTTCTATGTTCAATGTATGCACCAATAACCAGAGCAAATTCCGTGTAGGTGTAAACCTACTTGGCAATAAATACTTTCTGATTCTGATTCTGATTAATTTGGAAAAATTTGTTGAAAGTTATGATGTTCCTTTAAGGTTCAGTGTGTGGAATTTAGTGATACTTAGTGGTGAAGTGTCAAGCTGCAGCTGAACACCCCTCACCGCACCCTCCCCCTTCCAAACATGAGCGAGTACCTGGGGTAGCCTTCAGTTGTCACATAAACTCAAAAGGTGTTTAGTTTGTCCTTTCTGGGCTACTGTAAAAAAATATGGTGGCCTCCGTAAGAAGGATCCACTCCTGATGTAAATATAAAGTATTTAAATATAAGGGGGCCCATTCTAAATTAAAGATAACAATTCCTGCAGTTTATAGGATGAGTGAAAACATCACTAGGATTGTAATAAAACGTTCTTAAAGTCTGATTGTGTAAAATAACTTTTTCTAAATCCTGTTATTGTCCACTCTCTTCTGGTGGTTGGCTCATGTCCGATTGTTCCGACACCACGTGAACGCACCAGGACCGGATTCAAGTAAAACATTTCCATCTTCAACCTAATTGGCTTGGAGGCACATCCGGTCACAACCAGGAGCCAATCAAACGGCCGCAACGGCTGTGTTTTGAATCGGAGGAAGTTTTAACCGTAAGGCGGTTCCGCGGCTCGAGAGGAAGAGCAACGTGTGTTTGTTGATTTGTATTTTGCGTGAAACCGAGTGAAAGTTACACGTCGACATGGATTTTGACGCAATGAAATACGCAGAGCTGCGAAATGTCGCCAAGGACCTCGGTCTGAAGGGAAACATGAAGGTGATGGAGTTAGCATAGTTAGCATAGTGCTCGGTTGTGGGCGCTAGCTTGTTGAGGCTAAAGCTAACGTTTGCGTTTGAATGTAAAATGACATGTTTGTGCTGAATATTGTTGTTGTTGTGAAACAGGCGGATAAACTGTTGAAGCTGATCAAGCAGCATTATCAAAAAGAAAAGAACGAGGAGGAGGAGCAGGTAAGAAACTCACAATCCCTGTTGGGATGATCCCACTTAAACAAAAGCTTTTTCTTAAGATAAGTTAATAAACCTATATTATACCCACAAAGGGGAAATGTGCAGTAATACAGCAGCAAGTATTATGTATCATGACAGATACATTTATATCACAGTGAATTTCCAGTTGAGACTTAAAGGGTTAAAGTGCAGTACGTGATTGTGGTGAATACAGTCATAACAGTCACATCTCCACTGTTTTCCAGGGACAAGGTCGCGATGCCACCGCTGCTGTAGAGGAGGATGTGAATGCAGGACAAGGCGCTGCTCAGGAAAGTGAAGATGCGACTCCTCACGAAGAGGTTTCCAACACCGCAGTGTTTGTGAACACGCGTCGAGGCAGAGGCAACGGTACCAAGAGAAAGATCTCTGATACTGAGGCTGAGTGTGATGAGTCTCCTCCGACTGCTGCAGAGGTACTACACACCATCACACACACAACACTCAGCATCTCCTCGTCGGTAGTTATTTGCATTTCCTGTTAATTTGGCGGATTAAATATTAAACCATCTGTTCTCCAGGGTGATGTGGAAGCTGCTGCGTCTGCTGCACCCAGTGGTGCGAGGCGCTCAAAGAAGAGGAAAGTCTCTTCTGTCAAAGACTCTGACCAAACCGAGCCTCAGAAGGATTCCCAGGTCCCAGAGAGCGTGCAGCAGCTGGCCGACGTCACAGATGAAGCACCAGTGCATGGTACAGGTGAGTCATGGTTGATGAAAGAGAATGAAGCATGTTTAGTTTGGTATTTCTGAAAACTTAATTATAATAATAATAATTTGTATTTGTTCGATTACATATTTGCCTTTAACTTGAAATAATGTATTTTTTAATATAGTTCCAGAAAAGGCCACAAAAGCAGCCAAAGCTGGTAAAATCCCTCGTCACCAAGGCCTGCAGCTGAAGAACAAGCAGTTGAAGCCTGTCACTCCCAGTAAGTCCCCCCCCTCGCCTATAAGAGAAGCAGGGGATGTTTTTCCCTACGATTTAATTAGATATCTCTTGTTAATTGTATTTTTTTTTTTAAGACTTCAAAAAACTCCACGAGGCTCATTTCAACAAGATGGAGTCCATCGACTCTTACATGCAGCGGAAGACGAAGCAGATGGACACCTACAGAGCTTCAGTTAAAGAACTCAAGGTACCACAAAGCTGTCACTGACTTCTTCCCATGAAAACCATCATGTTAATGAATATGCTTCTTTTACAAATTCCATCTATTTTCCTTTTCAGAATCTTTCAGATAAAACTCAACTGCAGCAAGCTGATGGCAAAACCCAAGCAGTGAGTACCATCACCTATTAAACCCCCTGAATACTTTGAGTGCAGTGAGGCTGATGTGTACCTATCTGTTCTTCAGAAGGCAAATCAGAGTCGTACATCCATCCTCAGTCCTGCTCCCGTCAACAAGAGACCAGCTGACGGCCGACGCACTCTGCTCTCAGCCAGAAAAGCTCCGAAGGAAGCTGCTGGGAAGAAAGACGCCCCGTTCAGACCCTCCGTCCTTTCCACTCGCAGGATCAATGTTCGGTGAGTTACACTTTCATTCAAGGTTTGTCTCTCGGGTGGAAAATGATGTTGTCCTTCATGTCACGTGACAAGCAAATGTGATTGTGTGCAGGTTCAGCGAAGCCACCAGAGACAATGAGTTTAAGGGGTCCTTGGTGAAGACGCCGGCCCGCATGTCACCCTGTGTGACCTCGAGCACGCCACAAATACAGAAGACGGGTGAGGTCAAGTCCATCAGTGTCAAGACTACCACCTTCTCTGCTGCAAAAACTTCAGGTACTTTAAATTCTTCCATATCTGAATAAGAGATTTATAGGTTGTGTAGATATAATAAAGTAATTCAACTGAATTCTACAGGGGCGTTCATTTTCACTGGCAACACCAGCACCGCTGAAACCCCCGGAACCCAGAAGAAGCAGAGTTTTGACCTGAAGGCCAGTCTGTCCCGTCCTCTCTCCTACAAGCCGCATACAGGTAATGATGGTTTTCAGTTTCTGTGTTTAGCTGAGGTGTAGTGAATCATCAGTGAACCAACCCCTCATGTTTTTAACTTACAGGTAAACTAAAGGCTTTTGGAGATGTCAAGGAGAACACAACAACGGCAGCAGACAAGTCTCTGATCTCCAACTCGCATCAGAAGAATTATAAAAAGCACCAAGTTCCAACAAGGTTCGTCTAAAAAGAAGAAACACCGTCGACTGATTGATTTCTCTCTTAAAACAGTGAAACCTCTGCAACATCTGTCTGTTAAATGTTTCTGTTTTCATCTTAGGGACAACAGGAGAGAGAAACACACAGCCGACCGGAAGCAGAAGAAAGAGAGCGTGCTCGGGGCGAGACGAGGCCTCGTCATGATGTAAAAATATTGTGCTTGTTTGTTGACATTTGTACAGCCTGTTGTTCCCCTGTAAATATTTGGTTTTCTGCAGTGGACTAATCTTTGCTGCTTTTTAGCCTTCTGTAGAGAAGCTCTTTCATCTCTCTTTCAAGTTACAGTACTTTGGTTTTAGTATTAACACATGAAGTTACTTGAACTCTGTTTAATGATGCATTTAGATGTGGAGAGGACGTGTAGCCTTCTTTAGAGAAGCTCTTTCATCTTTCTGTCATGCTAATTACCTGGTTTTAGATACAACACTTGAACTCTGTTTAATGATGTATTTAGATGTTTTGTGCATCATTCTGTTTTGCTGCATTTGAAATTGTGATTTGCTCTTAAAATATTTTTTTTGGGACAGGGTGTTTAAAGACTTGTGCAAAAAAGTATTGTTTGCATTCCCCAATTAAATTTTCTATTGCTGTTTTCCAAAGTGTCTTTTTCATTATTTCATTTTCAAACAGAATATATTGCACAAAAATGATGCAAACGTTTGTTGATAGAAGAGTTCAGCTGTAATTCAATGAGTTCATCTCCAGAGTTGTTATAGTTTCAAATTTCAGGATTCCTCTTGTAAACTTCGTAGGCAAATTCCTCGGTGTGGGCGTAGTCTTTGCAGACGCCGATGAAGTCGATCTCCAGCTGGAACGGACCGTCTGCTTTATCTCCCAAAGTAAATCCAACAGTGTTGACCTGTGAATACATAATATACAAAATGTATTAGACCACTGCAGTTAGAGGGTAAAACTATCATTACATAATAATGCAAATGTACTGAACGGTGTACAGGAACTTTCCGCAGCGTAGTTTATTTTGCATGTATTTGATGTCATGTTAGTGTAACGTGTCCTTTGCTCGTTACCTTGTCCAGCCAGAGAGGATGCTGATCATCCTGTATCCTCCCACGATGCGTCAGGAAGAACTTGGAGAAAGGAATCTGTAAATAAGTCAAACTTATATTATAATCACTAGTTGTACCTAAAAGTAAAAAATGTGGTTTTATAAAGCATTAACTATATTTTACTGATTAACTAGGTACCTTGACGTCCTGCCAGTAGGGTCCTCCTCTGGTGTACAGAAAGTAACTGTATATGTCGTCTCTCTGGTGAGAGAAGTAGGTTTCTGTGGCGATGTTGATCATCCATGGACGACCATCGCCGCGTACCCGCAGGTGCAGCGTGTTGAAGCTGGACCAGTCGTGGTGCTTCTTCCTGTCAAATGAAGACTGGGAACAACAAGAAAGTTTGGTTTGGTTGATACTTAGTTCAGTCGTCCCCTCAACCTCTGACCTTGGATGTCAGCAGGTTTTCATTTCAACACTAGCCTCACACAACCTCAGGAGAAAGAGGAACTGGTTTATTCAATTTGTAACTGCTACAGAGTTTGTCCTTGTGACGGCTATCCCCAAGACAGAATTGTGTGTTATTCCTCATGTGATAGTACTGGCAGGGCACTTACCAGTGGTTGTTTGGAGCGCATGGTGCAGTAGCCACTGTAGCGTGTTTCTCCGTCCCTCGGGGGGGTGGAGCTCAGGTTCCCGTACAGGAAACAGGTGTTGTTCTTGCCCAGCCTCAGGTGGGCTTCACTCTGGCCTCCTATCTCGTGATCCGAGGACACGATCCACTCCTCCAGGCTCTCCGGACCTCTGAACTCCCACATCACTCGGTTCTGCTCCAGCATGTGCTCCAGAACCGGTTTGCCCTCTGGACCGACCCAGCGGTCAGAGAACTCAGTCTTCATCAGCATGAAATGCTTCTTTATTCCCTCCAAACCTTTCTTGAAGTTAAAGTTAATCTTCTGCCATGGAAACTTGTCTTCCTTGGGCTTCCCGGGTCGTCTGTACTCCCCCTGGATCACGGCTCTTGTGGGTACAGTGAGCGGGCCGACGGGGAGGAGAAGCAGCTGCTGGTGGATGGAGCTCAGCAGCCTCGCCGAGGGGAAACGTGTGATCCTACTCAGGGACATTTCACTGTTGATCAGGACGGGTCACTGCTGGGAAACATCACATAGGGAAACACTTGAGTTACTGGATGATAGTGAAATATCAATATTAGGTTTCATACTGTAGATCGACTTCAACAATTAGCTGATCTGCAGTATGTTCTGCTTATTTTATTGGTTCTGTTCACAGATGCATCGATTATAATGACACTTAATGATCAAGAGGAATTATTATTTTACTTTTAGTGGCTTGATAGACTCTTTATAATACTAGTATGACTTCTTATGTCGTCTATTGGATATCTGAGTTTCACACTAGTAAATAGTAGCTGTTTTGAATGGGGCTTTTATTATTGTTGACCTCCTCTGTTGAGTAAATACACCAGGACAACAACAATGTAAACAAGTGCTAGCTACAGTCTAGTAAAGGAGAAACCATCATTCTAAAAATACATAACTCTGGACACATGAGAGACAGCAGATGACACAGTGTCCACTTACCGAGGCCATGTTGTGCGGAAGCTGCTCGTCGCTAAGCTTCACTCCATCTTGAACACATCTCTTTATGTCGCTGGTTTCAATGACACACTACTGAATAAACCGCAGCTACACGTTAACACACACAGGGTCTACGCACGAACGTGCGTTCAGGACACACGCACCCGGAGCAGCTACGAACATATGGCTACGGAGACCCGGCTGCTCATCAATTAAAGGTCAAATCCTCGCGGCTCTTGAACGCAGCTTGCGTGCACCGCAAACTTCCGTCCTGACTGCAACGCTCAGCATACACATATAGTTCCCTCCTCAATTGATAATGGGTTATTTCCCAATTTGACAGTATCACCTGGTCTGTAAAACAACGGGAGAAGGACTAACGTTGGAGATGTATTTTTACTCCACCGCGCGGGATATAAAAGCCCGAGTAACAACAAATGACGCGCATGCTCAGTAGCGCCTTTGTGTGTCTCGACTGCAGCGCACCTAGCTCGCTGGTGAACTAGCTAGCCTCGTTCGTAGAGACGACACAGGGGCAGCTAGCAGGTTAGCCGCGCTGCTAATCATGGTGAACGTGAAGAAGCGGAAAGGTCGGGTCGTGATCGACTCGGACTCCGAAGACAGCGCCAGCGACGATAACTTAGACCAGGTAGGCGCGAGCTTTTCGTCCGGGGGTTGGATGCCCAACGGCGGCGTTAAGTTGCCCAGCAGCTCTGATGAGGGGGGAAGCTAACGGGGGCTAGCTAGCTGCGTTGTGTTTGGCCTCGCTGGGGGGGAAAGGGGCCGGATTTATTCACTTGTTCTGTTGTTCGCACAGAAACGCGCCATTACACGGAACATCTTTAAGGTCCAGTGTTCTCTCTGGCAGCTCCGCGTGCTAGCACAGGTAGCAGGGCAGTTAGCGCTGGGGAAGCTAACCAATGCTAACGATTAGGTTACATTCCGAGAAACACAATTAAAGCGAGCAGTTTTTTTTGTTTGTTTGGTTGTTGTTGACAGGAAATAACCGCGCCAATGCTTTTACCCCGGGTCTGGAGCGTGCACCTGCTGTGTGTGTGTGTGTGTTTGTGTTTTATTAGCTCGTAAACTGAACCGGGATCAAGTGTGTTTTGCACAAACTGAACCCGCAGTGAGGCTGAACTTGATTCTCCCGGGTGACGTCACCGAGCGGGGCTGCCTATGTGTGTGTGTGTTGTTGTCAAACAAGTTGACCCGAGGAGCTTTACGGTCCCACATGTCAGACTGAGGAGAACTGATCTGGGAACTGCCACTCGTCCTTTTCACCTGATTGTTAACTGCTCGGTAGTTTGCCCCCAGACGCACTTCCCACCCACAGAGAATAACAGAACCTCCTACTGGGATCGTGTCTGTCTTCCACCTCAGGCCCAGTAACAGGTTAATTGGTGAAAAATAATCAGAATCAGAATTATTTGTATTGCCATGTATATTTCCACATACAGGAATTTGCCTTGGTGTGGTTGGTGCACTTTACAAACAACTAAATTGTTACCACTCTGCCAAGTACAGAGTATCCATTAATACCAGTGATCACCTTTTTGCGAATAGAAAATAATGTTCATCTCACTGATACCCGGACTGCGTACCAGCCAATACCAGTGCATCAAACCAAACATTAGTGTAATTTATACTGGGATGAGTCTGTGTCAAATCATCACACTCTTGGGCCTCACCGTCACAGATCAAAAATAAAGTTTATCTGATTTAGTCAGGTGGATTCCAATTAAGGGAGATAAGGGCAAATAAAGTTTGACATTTTGGGGTGAATAAGTGCCCTATCTTTCATGGTTAAAGACTTCCTGCATCTGTCCCTGGATTTACAGTCCTCCACTCAAATCTGAGGCTCTCTCAGTTTTATGTGCTTTGCTTTGTGTTCCTTTATTGATCCAACACCAGGGACATTCTCTGGTTAAAGCAGCAGATTGTCAGAATCAGGTTGACGAGAGGACACGTGAAAGTTCAAAAATGAAATGGGCAATAAAATTCTGTTAGATAATATCACAGAGACTGTGCAGTAGCGTCACCTTTCACTACAGACCGAAATCTATTTGTGGAGAAATGTACTTGAGCCAAGTGTAGTGGCATAGGATGATTGCACGGAAATGTATATGTATATATGTGCAAGTAGGTATTGGAATAAATGTATGCATATAGATCTATATATATATATATATATATATATATATATTTGGGTTAAAGGCTTTTTGGTTAATCCAGCTGGTAATTGTTTGAGTTGATACATATAATTTAACTGGTGTTATCCACTTGTTTGGATCATATGTTGTTTGCGCTGCAGAATCCATGGTTTCGATAGGACAAAAAAAAAAATGCACAACTGTTGTTGAGGCCTCTTTAAATCCAGAGGCTCAGGCAGTCAGCCAAATGCTCTGAACCCATGAAAGGTTTTAATAAGGTTTTGCATAATCCTGCTAACAGACAAACGGCAATAAAAACATAGCCTTGGTGGAGGTTAATGTGCATTTGCTCCAGCATTTGCTGCTTGTCAGTGGGGGTTATTGGACTGATTTGAGAAGCTGGCCCCTGGTGCATCCTTCAGACCATGTCCCAGTCAGTTGCGTGTGTGTGTGGGGGGGGTTTGCTCCACCATAAGCATATGGCAGCATGTGTTCGTCGGCCCTTTCCTATGACCAGCGACGCATTCCCTCTGTATGAGGTCATAATCATTTACATCTTCATCCTGAATGTGGTTTGAGTTTATTCACCAGCAAGGCTACTATTGCTGCATATGGCAGCTGTTACAGTTACTCAACTGCATGTTTTTTCTGAACTTTTTCTGTTCAGGAGCTGTTGTCATTGGCAAAGAGGAAGAGGGTGGACTCAGGTGACCAAGAGGAGCCAGTCAGCAAACCTGCAGCGTCGACCGACTCGGAGACGTCCGACAGCGATGATGAGGTACGACAGTCCGGGTATTTTCTGGGTGCTCTTGTTGTTATAATGGATAATCATCTTTTTTGGCAAGTTACAATTATTTTATAAATAAAACTGATTTTATTTTTCCCTTTTCTAGTGGACCGTGGGTGGAACCAAAGGTAAAAAGAAAGTTAAGCCAGGGAAAGGATCTGAGAAGAAGAACACTACGAAGAAGAAAGTTGGTAAAGCAACAGCGTCCGGCAGCTCTGATGGAGACAGCTCGGCGGAGAGCTCTGCACCTGAGGAGGGTAAGTGGAGAATCCTCTATATTCAAAAAGCAACGTTTTCCTAATTTAATTACTGTCCCATATTTCCAAAGATCATGGAGGATCCAGGAAGA
Source organism: Platichthys flesus (assembly GCF_949316205.1). NCBI lineage: Eukaryota > Metazoa > Chordata > Actinopteri > Pleuronectiformes > Pleuronectidae > Platichthys > Platichthys flesus. The sequence goes on from NC_084954.1 coordinate 3,993,956, forward strand.
TTAATAATTATATCTTGTAAAAGCTTCAGTTGCTTCAGTCACGTGTTTGATTTAAAGGTTTAGGGACCAGAGACATTCTGAAGTGTAGATCTCTCAAATCACTGAGTGCCGTGTCCTCAGGTATTTTAAGCAGGCTGGGATTAGGTGAGTCACTGGCTCATCCCCTTTATTCCAACGGGCACTCAGTGTAGCATCTAATCTGATTGTGTATTTGTGTTGCACTGGAGCCAAATGTTTCAGGATGATAATGATACACTGGGCAAGAAAGTGAGAAAGAGCCTGTATCACCACCAGTGCCAAGTATACATGCAAAATCAAATAATTCCACAAATCTGTCACACTCATTTCAGAAATATAACTTTATTAAATTACCTCTTCAGGTTTTTTACACACAATCTTTCAGGAGACACTAAGGTTAGTGTTGAGAAGACAATGGGGTAATTTAAGGTATAGAATGGAATTCGCTCTAAGACCAACTTAAGACCAACCCTCTAATAGTTTAGTTTTACTTTAGGGCTGTGAAGTGATTCCTTTTAAAGTGTGTGAATGTGTTGTTCTCAGGCGAGGTGTCTGATTCAGAGAGCAACAGCTCGTCCTCTAGCTCGGACTCGGACTCCTCTGAGGACGAGGTGTTTAAGGACGGCTACGACGAGGACTTGATGGGAGACGCAGAGGACAGAGCTCGTCTGGAGCAGATGACGGAGAAGGAAAGAGAGCAAGAGCTGTTCAACAGAATTGAGAAACGAGAGGTGCTAAAGAGACGGTGAGCAGAGGAAAAAAACTTCTAAAGCTGTAGAAAACCCCAAACAGGATATTTAATTGATTTGAAACTATCCCATGCATCTGGCATTTGAGTTTACCGTTTATTGATTCGAGACTACGCATTGTTTCACAGCTTTGAAATTAAGAAGAAGCTGAAGACGGCAAAGAAGAAAGAGAAGGAGGAGAAGAAAAAGAAGCAGGAGGAAGAACAAGAAAAGAGGAAGCTATCTCAGGTTCAAGACACACAAGTGGTGAGTCCGGAATTATTCTTTTTTGCACAAACACGCCAATCACACAACGATTTGTCGATGTCTCTTTACGTGATTTTTAAATGTGCTCCCTTCTCTAGGTCATGTCACACAACAAGGAGAGACGATCCAAACGGGACGAGAAACTGGACAAAAAGTCCCAGGCAATGGAAGAACTAAGGGCTGAACGTGAGAAAAAGAAAAACAAAACAGGTATGTGTTGTTTCTTTTTTCTATTACTCGGCCGTGACTTGATTTTGGTGACATTTCAATCAGTTCTCATTACGGATGCTTCCTCTCTGTGCTGAGCAGCTGAACTTCTGGCCAAACGAATGCCCCTGAAGACGAGCGAGGTTTACTCCGACGATGAGGAGGAGGAAGAGGAAGATGATGACAAGTCCTCGGTGAAAAGTGATCGCAGTTCGCGTTCATCGTCTGATGAGGATGATGATGAGTGAGTGTCATTCATTTTGTATTAGAAGCATTTATCATAACACAACCCTTTCCCTGACTCTTTATGTTGCATTTCTGCTCGTAGTAAAGAGGGGACTCCGCCCAAGTCGCAGCCGGTTTCTCTACCAGAGGAGCTGAACAGGGTCCGTCTGTCCAGAAACAAGCTGGAACGCTGGTGCCACATGCCCTTCTTTGCAAAGACCGTGACCGGCTGCTTTGTGAGGATAGGGATTGGGAACAGCAGCAGTAAACCAGTTTATAGGGTGAGTCTGGATTCTTTAAAAGTGTTTAATATTTGACAGTAGTGTGCCCTTGTGTGGTGGTGATATTGGGCCTGATTAGTGAAGTTGGGTGTAATTTTACTCCTTGTTGTTGCAAGGTTGCTGAAATTATGGATGTAGTGGAGACGGCAAAGGTTTATCAGCTTGGAACCACACGAACGAACAAGGGATTACAATTGAGGTAGGTGTATTGTCAGAAAAAAATGTTTTTACATATATTAAAATCAGGAATCAGTTAATGAACCGTCTCCTCCTTTTGTTCCTGCTCCCTTTTTGTTGTGTATTTTCTCAGGCATGGCGGCGACACACGGGTTTTCAGGCTTGAGTTTGTATCAAATCAGGAATTCACTGAAAGCGAGTTCATAAAGTGGAAAGACGCAGTAAGTGGAACTAAAAAGAGGAACAATTTGAACCCGCAAAAATCTAAACAGTGAGATTAAGAAGGAACCTATGTGTGGATTTTTCTCCTTTGCAGATGACAGTTGCCACGATGCAAGTCCCAACTCTTGATGAAGTCACCAAAAAAGAGCAATCCATCAAAGAAGCTATGAACCACAAATTCAACGACAAAGACATAGAGGATGTGAGTGTGTTTCTTTAAAACGTGCTACCTGGTTTTCCTCCTGCATCACACACAGAGAGAATTAAACAAGGGTCTCTTCTGTCGTTACTTTCTGCAGATAGTGAAAGAGAAGGACCGATTCCGAAAAGCTCCTTCGAACTATGCCATGAAGAAAACGCAGTTATTCAAAGATAAGGTAAAAGAAATCAGTGGAGAGTTGTGGTATTTGGAGGCACCGGAAAATGACAACCAAAAGATGGTCTGTCAGACTCTGACTGTTGCTCCTGTGGATTTGTTTGGATTCCAGGCCATGGCAGAAGAGAGCGGGGACGGAGACAAGGTGAAGGTGATCCAGGACGAGCTGAACGTGCTGGAGGAGAGGGCGGAAGCACTCGACAGACAGAGGACCAAGAACATCTCTGCCATCAGGTACATGAGCAACTCCCATTATCTCCTTTCTGATTTAACATGTAGTAGCTTGAGTTTTATGTTTTAAAAGAACAGAACAGCTTTTGTCTTGGAGCTGATGTTTTTGTTGTGACTTATTCAAGTATACTTATATTTACCCTCCAGCTACATTAACCAGAGGAACAGAAGCTGGAACATTGTTGAGTCTGAGAAAGCTCTCGTGGTAAGTCCCAGTCGCTTTTGACACCTTTATCCACCACAATAGGAATTGATTGTTACAATAAGTAGATTTCAAACCTGCCACCTTTTGGAATGTAGAGAAAACCAATCACATGTTTGTGTTTTTTATATTTTTGCTGCAGTTTCGGGCATCGTAGATTTGGTCTTTTTATTATATCTCTATTCTGTCACAGGCTGAAGGACAACTCTCCAAAAACCAGCAAATGGACCCTTTCACCAGAAGACAGTGCAAACCCACCATGGTGTCAAATGTAAGGTTTCCACAATGATTTGTTTGTACAATAAACCTTTAAATCTAGATTTCTCTCCCCCTCTAATCTGGTGTTTTGTTCCTCCCCGCTCCTCCAGGCCCGAGACCCGTCAGTCCATGCAGCTATTCTCGCTCATCTCAACCAGAAGTACGGCTCCGGGTCAGCAACAGATCTTAATAACGGTGCAGAGCTTAACGCACTGGTAAGCCGAGCACTGCCTCTACCCTCACTTGTTAAATTCTTTACCTCCTTCAAGGTTGTTAGGTTTTCAAAGCTGTCCGTCTGGTAGCAGGTTACACAAAAACGACTTAACCAATTTTATTGAAACATTCTTCTGTTGATGGGCAAAGGAAAAACCACAGATTCTTCAGATTGTTCTTTCTTTTAACATTGCCTAATGGGCAATTTACATTCTTGGAAATCCCGAGACAAATAATGCAAAGATCTTCATTAAATAAAAAATAAAGCATATGTAAAGTAGCAATATCTATGATTAGGTGAAATTGGGAGCAAACGGTTTTACTTTAAGCTGTGGAACAAACCAGTGTGAGGCAGAAAACAACTAATTTTGTTGAAGGAAATGTTCCTGCACAAACCATCTTAGTTCTGTCTTCTCCACCCAGAGGAGCTCAAACATCTTTTGCTTGTGTCTCTATTAAAGGGACAAGTAATCACGAAAGATAAAGACGGCCCCAAGCCAAACACTGACCTCTCAGAGGACTTGTTTAAAGTTCATGACTTTGACGTTAAGATCGACCTCCAGGTTCCCAATGCAGGTGAGAATCATTTATTCTCCTTTTGTATTCTGATGATTTGAGGGAAGTTGTATTGATTTTAGCACGTATTTATAAATTTTGCATTTGTGCTGTGCAGAGGCAAAGTCTCTGTCTGTGAGCTCCAATGCGCTGCCAGTGAAAGACGGCGCCCCCCGCAGGTCTCTTAACCTGGAGGACTACAAGAAGAGGAGGGGGCTGATCTAATGTGGCCAGTCCATCATTCAGAAACCACAATGCATATGTAATTGTATGAGTGAGTGAACGAGAGAGTCCATGTGTGTCTGCGTGTGTGAACGAGAGTGTGTGTGTCTGTGTGTTTGAATGTTGATGCAGAAGAGTGTCTATCCAAACAGAGGAAATACTGATTTAAGCAAATACAACATTTCTCTCAAAGGATCTCTCAGAAAACCTGCCCAGAAATTGGTTGTTCTGTTATTTTTCGCGTTATCAAACAAAAACTCTTATATTGAGTTGTGTTTTTTTATGTATTTAACTCCTCCCCCTCTTTTGGATCCTCTGGAGTCCACTACTGTTTATTTTTTTGTTCTCTCATATGGACTTGGCGATTGTGGACTATGACCTTGAACAAGAAGGACACTATTTTAGAAGACTTAGATGTGGAGGCTTTTTAGAAATTACTGGACTGGTCATTTAATGGAGTTGAAGAGCAATGAACGAATTACTGTTGTAAATGTACCCCCCCCTCAACTGTGTGATCATCTGCTGTTGCAGTCCATCCTACATTTGAGTAGCCTCTTGTATTTTTGCGGAGTGTAGATGATCACCATCTCTGACTGGACAGTGACGCAGCCTCTACACGACCAATATGGAAAGTTCAGTACTTGTCTGCTGGACATTTGTCCATTTTTAAGTCTTTGAACCAGCCCCTTTTGAGAGGAACCCTTTTCTATGGCTGACCCAGTTATGAAATTGTTTCTTCATTTCTGTCCACAACCCCATGGTTGGTTGTTCATTGGATAAGTCCCTCGCCCGTAACCCTCGGAGAAGATTCTACATGTTATCGATTGTGTCCATAGTCAGTTCCTGTATTGATGTGGCATGCCTTGTAAATATGCATTTTGGAGTGAGTGCGGAAAAAAATAAAGAGGCACTGTTTCATAACCTCAGTGTCATTTTTTTTTTTTTTTTTTACCTTTTTTATATTTTAAGGTGATAGTGCAGCAACACAACAAATCTGCTGTGCTAGTTTCTTTCATGTTGGGAGCATTCAATAAAAATTCCAGACTGAAGTTACCTGATTTTCATTTTTTTTATAAATGTAATGAAATAAGTTTTGTGTCTGTTTGTTTAAATCTAAGTGTAGTTTGATCAGCATCATGAATTTACATTACAACTTAATTCTTATTCAAGTATATTTCACGCAATTCCACAATAAAAGCAGGTGTATATTAGAAAAAGTCTAGTTCTTATTCTACCACTGTTACTTCCATTTAATGTTTTTTTTTTTTTTAAAGAACAATACTGTTATATAGGATTTGTAAAGGTCTGAGTTATTATATTTCTCACACACGCAATAAATTGTAAATAACTTATCAGTGGTGGAGGAGAAGAATAACCAGTAAAACACCTCCATTTAAAACTCACTGTAGATAAAGTACAACATTTCTAGGATAAGCCTCTGTATATTATAATTATAACTATTGATGTATTAATGTGTTAATCTGGTAAAGTTGGGGGTATTTCTGATTTATTTGTGTACTGGTATGATGGAAATTTTCAACCTGAGGATCAATAAACTCTTATCTTGAGCTGTAATAATGCACCATTTATTTTTTTCATTAGAATATTGTGATTTTATTTCCAGGAGCAGACAAACAAGCCGGCGGCCGTGGTTAATTTCTGATCAGGCGCTTCAGAGGTCACTCTGTTGTGGGGTCCTTTCCCAGCAGCACTTCCTGGTCCACGTATAGAGAAGATCATCAACATCCTCTGTGACAGATGATGATACTGGACCGTGTCGATCCGAACTGGTTTAATTCTCCGCCTCCACCCGTCACATCTCGGCTATAGCCGGACGAGCTGAGTCATTCTGGGGCTTGAACGTCGTTTCAAACGGTGCGTGAGGTGCTCGAATCCCAGTGAGCAGCTAGCTCGTTAGCTTTAGCATCGATACAGCTTGTGTTAAAGCTGCTGTGTTTACGACGGCGACGAAAGCTCAGCCCCTTTGTTTACATGTGGTTGAATCACAAACAACATGTTGTGTGTTGCTGATTATCTATTTAGCTCAATATCCGGCGTTGACGCTGTTGGAGGTTGTGTTAGCATCATAGCTGTGTAGGAACTGTGTGGTTTCCAGTCCTCAGTGCTAAGAATGACTGGAATATTATAAACTTATGAGTCTTAATAAATATATATTCTTAACATTAACAACATGTCCCCTTGTTAGTTTAAAGGGCTACAATCCGCTGTTAATGGAGAGACTGGGATGGGATGGGTCTAAAGGTCCCAATAATCCTTTAGCAGCAATCAGATCAAATCACAGATCCTGATGTTCCACAGATTTGTTTTAAATGCCTAGAGGTAACAGGTATGTTGTTAAATGCAGTAAAATACAATCAAAAGCTCTTACAGCCTCTCGAGCATATGCATAAAGCGATTATAACCTTTGTTTATTCTGGGTAGGAACACCCTGATCACACACACTCACACACGGAAGCTGCCCGGGACTGTACAACCACTGTCACATCCGTTTGCCTCTAGAGATATTATTAGGATTAAGTGTCTTGCTCTCTGGAATAATGACGTAGGTGTAAATGCTCCATTACTTTCCCTGGCGAGATCTATTCTATTATTCAATCGGACTGACTTACACCACTTCTACCCTTAGTTATCTAGGGAAACCAAATCTTGTGAAAGATCTCACTCAAATGATTATTTTTTATTAATAAATTTTGTTCATGTACATCTGTGAAATGATTAATCCTCAAACTGTGTTGTTGTGTCTGACATTAGGATGCAAAATGTCTTGGTTTGCTGACTTGGCCGGGAAAGCTGAAGACTTCCTGAATAAAGTGGACCAGGGAGCCGCCACGGCCCTGAGCCTCGAGCAGACAGCAGCTGCTTCCTTTTCATCAGAGTATGACAGAGAATCCTCGGTCAAACCCGACTACAACACTGCAGGGTATAAGACCGACGCAGCTGTGACACATCACACCTATGCACCCTCCCATGATGCATCAGGCTTCATCTCTGCAGCAGCTGGCAACATCAAGAGATCCAATACAACTTTGCTATCCAGCACAGCCAGCAGGGCCCTCTCGGGTTCGGGCAGCAGCGTTCCCAACTCTGCCAAGACCTCATCTGGCTTCGTGAGGCCCAGGAAGAGCGAGCAGGATGTGGACGACGACATGCTCTTTGACTTTCTGAACAGCTTGGACCCTCCAGTCAGCAATAGTAGGGATTCTAGAAGGGAGCTTGTGACGGTGGCAGTAACTGAGGCCCAAGACCCTACACCCCCTGCCTCCACCCCACATACAATCCCCTCAGCCCCACCAACGCCCCCCTCAACCCATGGTGTATCCAGGGCCTCGAGCATGAGCTCGCTGTCCACTCACAGCATGAAAACATCAGAGGAGAGCTCTGCTAAAGAGCAAAGCCCAGGTATGATTAACAAGACTTTACATGTTAGAGTTGTTATCTTATTATTTTCTGTCTGGATGGAAAAGTTACAACACTTATGTAACCAAGGGCTTTTGAGGCATTTATCACTGGATGTTTTTTTGTGTGTTCTCTCTAACAATTGCTCGGCCGCTCACAGAAACACCTGAGGGTTCAGACTCGGGCTTGGCTATGCCTCAGGAGTCGAGCAGGCAGGAGCCTCTTCCCCCCACAGAGGAGCCACAGAGTCAGATCCTGTCCAGTCTGCGTCTGGAGAACCAGCTCCTGCGCAGCGAGGTGGCCTCCCTCAACCAGGAGATGGCTTCAGTCATCCAGAGAGCAAAAGACTTGCAAGACGGCAAGAGAAATGTTAAATTAGGAATAATGATGACTCGATTTCTGCACGTCTGCCTCCTTATTGACTCAGTTGTTTTCTACTCTTGTAGAATTGAACCAGGCCCGAATGCGTGCAGACCGGTGGAACTCGGAGCAGTCTCACACTGACCGTGCTTTACGGGAACACCGGTCACAAGTTGAGGATCTGGCAGAGGCTCTTTCAGCCAAAGACGGTCAACTTGCAGTGCTGAAAATCCGACTGGATGAAGCTGATCAGATACTGAAGTCCCGCAGTGCTGCACTAGAGGAGGCACAGAAGGAAAGATCAAGGTAAACTCTTTTGAATAGATAAGATTTAGTTCTTGAAGAAATTAGTTATCATATTACAGCTGTTTCTCTTTTTAGAATTATGACGGACCACTCAGAAGGGAACAACATGCAGTCCCAAGCTCTTGAGACGATACAGGAGAGGCTGCGAGAGGCGGACCTGGCTGTCCGGAGGGAACAGGACAGCTACCGGCAGATGCAGGTACGGGGAGTTCTGCTTTGCCTTTACTTTGCTCATAAATACAAGACTTTATCAAACCTATTGTGTTTCTGTAGAATGAGTATGCCGGTCGACTGTCCAAACTGGAGGCTGAGAGGCAGACCCTGGCAGAGACGGTGACTGCAGCAGAGCGACGAGCTGCAGAGGAGAAGCTCAGGGTGGACGACCTCCAACAGCAGCTGAAAAGTGCCAAAGCAGCAGCAGAGTTTGCGAGGCAGGAGTTACAAGACTACAAGCACAAAGCTTCACGCATCTTACAAGTAAGACTGATAGAGGCCCTCTGGAAAATCCTCTTTGTCATAGGGAGCATCAGAATTTTTTTAAACTTAATTTAACAAAAATATACAGTGAATCCAAGAATCCATCATCTTTTCAACAGATGTTTAATGATGGTGTAAATGTTGTTTTTCTAGTCCAAAGAGAAGTTGATCAGCAGTTTGAAGGAGGGATCTGGTTTGGACACTCTGGACGGCAGCGGGACAATGGCTCTGGAGCTGGAGGAGCTGCGTCACGAGAAGGAGATGCAGAAGGAGGAAATCCAGAAACTACAAGCGCGAGTGCACACGCATCGGATGGAAATACAGGTGAGAGAAATGATGTTGGTGCTGTGTAGAATTTCTTTGTGATGTTGGTCACTCAGTTGTTCAGCTGAGTCATGTGTTTCTCTCGCAGGATTTGGAGAATCAGGCGCTGGCGGAGGCCGAGGCCTGGAGGGAGCAGCAGATGCAGTTACAGGAGCAACAAGCCTTTCAGAACCGAGTTAAGCAGGAGAATGACGCTGAGATCGAGCGCTATAAACAGGTATGCATAAATATCCATAAATGGCAGATAAACCAATACAAATCCTCTCCGATTGATTTTTCTTGAGAGATACTTATATGTGATTTTGTTTTTCCTCTTAAAATCCTAGGAGCTCCAGTACTTAGAGGAAGAGCAGCATAGAGCCAAAACTTCTCTGCAAAGTCGAATCAAAGACAGAGAAGATGAAATTCAAAAACTCAGGAACCAGGTCAGTCTAATGTCAGAAAAGGAAGTTCTACCTCTTTGGCCATCACAGGATGCCAAACATATTTAAACCTCCACCTTTAATACATTGATCTGTTTTGACGAACCGTGTCCTGGTCTGTGTTTACTCTTCCAGTTGACCAACAAGACTCTCAGCACCAGCAGCCAAACTGAGCTGGAGAATCGCCTCCACCAGCTGACGGAGACGCTGATCCAGAAGCAGACGATGCTCGAGGCTCTGGGCACAGAAAAGAGCTCCCTGGTGTTCCAGATGGAGCGTCTGGAGCAGCAGCTGAAGAACGCTCAGGGAGGACAAAGTGGAGGGTCGGCCATCAACATGAGCAGCTTAGAGGCAGCCGGACCAGGTCACAGTTATTTACCTGCTTACAGACAGATGATGAAAATTCAGTGGAGGTTTTTTTAATTGTTTATTAGACTTTAATGTCACTCCACTGTTTACTCATGATTCCTTCTCTGTGTTTTCATCATTTCAGGAGCACGACAAAGAAACACACCAGTGCTCTTTAGTGATCAGGACAGTCCAGGAATGTACGGACAAGTACGTAAGGCAGCCAGCACCATCGACCGCTTCAGGTAAAACCTTTTTTTCGCCAATTCTTTTCATTATAGTTGCCATAGACTGTATATAAAGATCTGGTTGAGCGTGTGCATCGATGGGACCTTGATGCAGTGGCTCCACACCACGATTCCCACAAATCAGACTTGGCTCCAGAATACACCATCAGTGCAAGAGGGCAGTGTTCTTATCCTGGATAGTTTGGCTTCATTTCTTGATAGTCGGAGGAAGTGGAGACACCTCATTCATCTTTATTCACAGTTTAGAGTAGTTGGATTGTTTTCTATTGTGAAATCATTTCCCCATTGATGAAAAGAGAATTTTGTCATTCCAGTATCAGACTGGGAATCTTCTTGAGGCGTTACCCGGCGGCCAGAGTGTTTGTTATCATTTACATGGTGAGTATTTATTGAAGAAAGGGGATTTGTTGTAATTGCTCCATCATGATAGAAACCGGTTAATAAAATAAATAAACAACCTTTAATTTATTTCTTTACAGGCAATACTGCATCTGTGGGTCATGATTGTTCTTCTGACGTACACACCAGAAATGCACAACGGTCATCCTGACGGAAGATAGAAAGCGTGAACGTTACATTTGGGATTTTAAAGATGTTTCTCTCTCTTGCCGTCGATGTAAGGATGGTACAAGCTGCTGGAAGATGGGCTCTGCGACCTCACTCTCCCTGATTTGCACAGAAATGCAACGAATTAAAGACATTTCCTCTTCTCCTCCTCCTTCATTACTGTAGTTCCAACTGAAGATTGATAGCTGACAGCTGCATTTAGTTTGAAAGGAATACCAGAGTGATATATTGTATTGTTTATCTGCTGAATGGGACATTAAATCATGACTTCCTTTCCCCTCCTGGATTCAGACATCTATTCTCCTCAGAGATTGTATTTAACACTATGTAAAAAAAAACAGAGAATCTTTTAATAAAGATGTTAGTGACAAAGCCTGGCTTATTTTGGGGGGGGGGGGGGGGGGGTAGTGGTGCAGTGGTTAGCATTGTCGTCTCAGACCAGTAGGGTTCTGGGCCCTTCTATGTGGGGGTTTCATGTTCTCCCCTTGATGATCCACAGTACAGAGCAACTTAAATTATAAAGTAATTGTAGTTTAGAAACTAATAGAGTGTAGCAAGCATGTATGAAGTTGCAGAAAATGAAATCAATTGATTTAGTTACTTCTATGGGATTTGTATTAACCCTGACTGGGCACCAAAGCCTGGTCCTAATGACAGTAGAAAATGTAATTTCTGAGTTTCTGGTCAGGGGGCCAATGTGAATTGTGGTTAGGTGGAGGTCAGGGTTTGGCTTGAACTGGTCATGGTTAAACTTGTGGATAAGTATTTGGTGTGTGTGTGTGTGTGTTTGTGTGTGTGTGTGTGTGTATTAAAGTGTAAAATAAAATATTTAAAAGGTGTTTACAATTGTATTCATGATCCTATGGATTCAACACTCATTACAGATAATACCAACAGTAATAATAATAACAGCAACAACGATACGATTATTATTATCATTATTATCATTATCATTATCATTATCATTATCATTATTATTATTATAATTACTAATACAACGGTGGGTTTAGAATGTTCCTGACTCCCAGCTCGGGCTCCTGAACGCCCCGTGATGTTGTTGGTCCTCCAGCATCCCACAATGCACCGGGCGCGGTCCACGTCACAGCTGACAGCCTGACAGTGGAGATGGTAATGGCTGCAGTCGAGGTGGCACTTTGTGGACGTCGCGTTGCTCCTCTTCGTTAAAAAACCCGCTGAAAACAGGAAACCGGGCTTCGACCCAAACACCTTCAGCCGAGGTTCGAGCTGCGTGACCCGGGGGTGAAGATGTCGCTGAAGCCGCTCAACCGGACGGGTTCCTCCGGGCTCAGCTGCTGTTAGCCGGCCGCTCGCAGCTCAGTGAGCGGCTCTCAGCTCGGACACGCTCGGTTCTTTTCCCCCCGGTGGTGAAATTCAAAGTCCCCGGTGTCTGTGGAGGTCCGCGATCACAGCGGAGCTCCATGACCCGAGCTGCCCGGTCCAAGCTAGGCTAACTCCGCCTCGCCCTGCTCGGCCTGCTGCTGAGTTCTCTGGGTGTATTGTCCCTGAACCCTCCGGAGGATGTCGTCCTGGCTGGGGGGACTGGGCTCCGGCCTCGGCCAGTCGCTGGGTCAGGTCAGCGGGAGCCTGACGTCCCTCACCGGCCAGATATCAACCTTTACCAAGGACATGCTGCTGGAGGGAGTGGAGGAGGTCGGAGGTGAGTCGGTGCTGCTGATGGCTCATTTGACTAATAAATACTTTCCTGTGTGTTATTATATAAACATATTTGATGTTTGCTCCTCAATAATTCAGTTTGTGTCAAGTATTAAAACCAAGACTTGAGAAAACAGCTGTCACCATGAAGGGCAGATAACGATTCTTCATAATAATGGTGAAAATCTAGAGTTCCAAACATGTTATTTAGATGAAACTGTTCATATTATAAGATATTTAACACAATAAGTGTCACATCATTACTTCCTCTAAGGTTTAAGACTGATATGAGGGAATGTTTTGGTTTTAAACTCTTCTTTTCTAAGGTAGAACATTCAAATCAATAAGTAATCATGAAGAAGTTGTTGTTGTTTTGCTATTAATGAAATAAAGGAATATAAACAAAGAGAGTCAATGTAAGGGTTCTTACGAAAATATTCCTAACTCTTCACAATGAAACTTTTGTTATGAACAGTCACAGAATCATATATACTGTAAATATTGTCTGACTGGTGACAGTGATATACATTTTTACATCAGTCAACTTGATGTCAATAATTATCACAATCAATGTTTAATTATTAATAACTTTTAGGTATAGATACAGATTTTTGCTTCTGCTTGGAGGTTGTGGTTTTAAATTCTTCGCCCAGGCCCTAGTTCGACTTCATGTTTTTTATCTACATCATCATTTAGTAAACCAGACTCTTGGTTTAATCCTAATTATACAGTTGTGTTATATTGTATAAACATGTTCATTAGCTGTTTGATTATAAAACTAAGCTTTTTCTTCTTCAAACAAGAGTATTTGTATTTCAGTAAACTTAGATGGAGCTGCCACTGTGAGAAGCAAATTGATAAATAAATGCTCACTCTTCACAATGAGAAAACTGTTAATATTATGTTATGATGTCATGGACAGAATTTGTGAAACTGTTCCGTATGTGCTGCACTTATTTGCCATAGAATCTGCCTTTAAAATCTTTCCACTGGTTGATCCTGAAAATTCCACTTAGATTTTCAGATTGCATGAAAAGCAGATGTCATCACTAAAGTAGCCACTCCACCAAAAAGAAGAGAAACTTGAATTTAGGCAGAAACCAGAGGTACAGTTCCTCCTCCTGTCAACAGACAAGAGAACCTTTTAAAAATCCTCCACTCTTTCATTCATCATCAGTCGAGCTGCAGGAAACAGTTTATTCCAGTTCTAAAAGAGAGAGAGAGAGAGAGAGCGGCTCATGATCAGGTCTGACATCAGGATTGTATTCGTGATTCCTGGTTTCCTCTCACCACTTTGATTCAAGTGTTTAGAAAACAGCAAACAGACGATAAGTGATAAAGCAAAGAGAACTTTGGCCACAGATCTCCAACTCACAGCTCCAGTCAAAACTTCATTCTTATCTCTGTGTGGGACCACAGGACCGGCTGTGAAGCACAGGGCTGCATGATAAGACCACGGAATGAATTTTAATCGCATTATATTATTGATTCTTTAAGTTTAAAGGCTGTTTGCTCCTGAGGGGTCATTGGGGGTTTAAACCCAATCTTGTAAGTTCACTCTGAAGAGAAGACTTCAACTTATATGTATTAACGGGAAGGCCACAGTTCAGTTTGTGTTGTGATGAATGTTATGTGTTCGACTGAGCCTCGTTCAGCTGTTAAGATCAAGTAGCTCAGACAAGCTCGCTGGAAATCTTAGCCTGCTCAGCTGTGCATGTTTGTTTGTCATGTGAGACAGCTAACCAGATCTCTCTCTTTGTGTGTGTGTGTGTGTGTGTGTGTGTGTGTGTGTGTGTGTGTGTGTGTGTGTGTGTGTGTGTGTGTGTGTGTGTGTGTGTGTGTGTGTGTGTGTGTGTGTGTGTGTGTGTGTGTGTGTGTGTGTGTGTGTGTGTGTGTGTGTGTGTGTGTGTGTGTGTGTGTGTGTGTGTGTGTGTGTGTGTGTGTGTGTGTGTGTGTGTGTGTGTGAGAATGAGTCTGTTATTATCTCTTGAATTTGCCATTGGTGGAAAACCAGAATGGCTTTTCTTGTTTTTAAATTATCATACAAAATGATCCCGATCTTTCTGCACATGTTCTGTGTTCATGGGGAAATATTAACCATGTTTACAGATTTTCTGTCATTTCATTCCTGCTGCATGTTTTCACTCCTGGATAAAATATCCTCATGTCTTGATTTCTGTCAGTGATGTTTACAATTCTATTTGTTCCCTGTAACTACAGATGCTGCCACAGAACTGCACGTGTCCAATTCCAGGTTGGCTGAAGTCGAGGCTTCGTTTACCTCACAGAAATCTGAGGTTAGATTCTTTGTTCCCGCTCACAGTACAACTCTAGCTCTTTCCCACCATCAACAACACGTTTAACTAATAACATTAACAAGAGATTAGTCCCAGAAAACCACGACCGTGAGTCAATAATGGAAAGTAATGCTGTCGACCATGAAAACAATGTCTGACCATCCTGCACATGAGAAGAAATTAATGTTTACATTTGCATATGTTTCCTTCCTTGTTTCTCTGTGTTTGCTGCAGCATGACAGATTACGGGCGCTGCATGCAGAGCTGGAGGAGAAGCTGGAGGCTTCAGAGATCCAGAACAAACGACAGTCTGCAGAATACAGAACCCTCCTGCAGCAGAAAGACGTTCGTAGTTCTGTTTATAGTTCAAGCTTTTATATCACATTTCTGTTCGGTTCATGTATGAAATTGTGCTAATGTACATTTGATCCCACCAGGTGGATATCAGTCACCTGAAAGCCCGGCAGAGTGGTCTTCAGGAAGAAGTCCAGAGGCTTCAGCGGTCAGCCCAGTCGGCCTCCATCTTCCCCGCGGTGCTGCCGGTCGCCACCTCTTCCTCCGGCACCACCTCGTCTTCTTCTTACCTATCACGGCCCTCAGAGTCCCAGCAGGGTTATCATGGCGATGAGCTGGATCTCAGTGATCACATCTGGTCGCAGCAGGAGATCAGCCGCCTGTCGACAGAGGTCACGCGTCTGGAGGCAGAGGTGTCTCACTGGAGGAGAATGTCCCAGGTAGGAATGATTTATTTTTGTTGATTTTAGCAGAACAGGTGGTCTTTGATAGTTTATGTTGAGGAATAGAATTTGTAGAACTTATTACTTATTACAGACTTCCAAATGTATTTGTCTTACATCTGCACTTCTTTGGTTGAATGTAAGATTTGTAGTAGTTTTAGACACCGGATGTGCACATGCTACAGAATGAGAGATAACAAAATGTAGAGAATTGTAAGAAATGACAGTAAAGTAAACTGAACTTTGCCAGAGGTATTTTTTCATACCTACTACATTTTTATTTCAGGCATCCACAACTGCAGGATCTGGCAATGGCGACCAGGGTGAGACTCACAAATTTCAAAGAACTATACAGGTAAATATTAAGTCTTCTCATAAATAATATAAAATAGATCATGTTTTAAAGTAGATTGTAAATGTGAAATTCTGAGACACCAACCTTGATGTCTTCTTCGGGGACAGGAGCTGCGAGAGGAGATGGGTCGTGAGGTGGACGAACACCAGCACGAACTGGCAGCGCTGCAGGACGCCCAGCGGCAGAAGATGGCCGACATCGCTCGAAGACACAGGGAGGAGCTTGCAGAGTACGAGGAGAGGATAGAGGAGCTGGAGGAACAGATTCAGAGTGGTTAGCCTCACTTTGACATTTGTTATTGTATTTCTATTGTAGATTTTATTCGCAACGATACATAGGTGTTTGCTGTGCCTCCCTTAGAGTACAGCGCTGTGTTGCTGCTCAGGTACAACACCCAAAGTAAAGTCTCTTCCTTCTCTCCAGGTGGTCAAACCAGTTCCTCGTCAGACACCTCCAAGCTGCCTGAGCTCCAGAAAACCATACAGTCCCTGCAGGAGGCGGCAGAGCAGCGGGAGAAGCATCTGGCTGAGCTGTCTGCCAGCCTGGAGGAGGCTCAGGGGAAACAGGCCTCGCTGCAGCTGGAGAAGGATGAAGTCCAGGAGGAAAACGCCGGGCTGCTGGAGAACTACACGCGGCTGCAGGCGTCTGTCACCGAGCTGCAGACACGAGTTCAAGAGCAGGAGGGGAAGA
Source organism: Platichthys flesus (assembly GCF_949316205.1). Classification (NCBI taxonomy): domain Eukaryota; kingdom Metazoa; phylum Chordata; class Actinopteri; order Pleuronectiformes; family Pleuronectidae; genus Platichthys; species Platichthys flesus. Next base: position 4,010,360 of record NC_084954.1, read on the forward strand.
CTCTGCAGAAAGCCCAGCTTGACCAGGAGATCCAAGTGCTGAAACAAAACCTCACAGGTAAACTGTCCTTGTTTTGATTCATTATGATCTTTTAAATGTGATGTTTTTGATATGCTAACCTCAAAGATTGTAATTTACCTTTTACAGTTGTTTTACTCCATTATCGGGCTAGTTATTAACTAAAACTTCTACTTTACAGCGGCAGAAAAAGAAATCGAGAGACTGAAAAACCTGTCTGACGTAAGGGTGAATTTAAATAGTTTTATATTATATTTTAGTGTATTTGTTCCTGGTTTAATGGCTTGTTAAACATTTGATGCTCGTTTTAATTCAGGCTGAACCAAAGGAAGAAGTTGAGCATGCAGACATATTGGAACTGAACACCATCATTGGGCTGTTGAGACAAGAAAAGGAAATCCTCGAACACGAAAAGGTTTGTTTATCTGATGCAGACATTTTATTTTACTGTAGTTAAATGCACAGAATGTCTTTATGTACTTAGTTTCAAAGTAAATCTGTACCATACAACTTAAACAGCTTTTTAAAAGACATTAGTATGCATGAAGTTTTTTTGTGAAGCAGAAATGTCATTGATTTGTTGCTTTTTGCAGTGTTGTAATACAATGATGTTGATAATATGGAAATGAAAAGTATAGTCAAGATGTCTGTTTGATGATGTCAAATTCTGAGGTTCTTCTTAATTTTGTTACAGCTCAATCTGCAAGAAAGACTCAAAGTCTCAGAGGAACAAATAGGCGACAATAACGTAACTGATTCTGGAGAATCAGAGTCACTGGCGGATCTGAAAGTTGAGCTGGAGAGAAGAGAAAAGGCCCTGAGAGCCACTGAGGAGGAACGAGACACTCTGATGGCTGAGCTGGAAGAACTAGACCAGCAGAACCAGGAGGCAACACAGGTCTGAATAATCTGCTTGGTTTTAAAATCACTGACATTATTTTGTATTTGATTCGAGCATTCCAAACAATATATAATCATTTATTAACATTTATTTATAGCCTCTGGACATCAATGTGGAAATTGTACCCGTTTATTGACTTTGGGTTCTGTTTCTATTTCTCTCTAGCATATGATCTCTGTGAAGGAGCAGCTCTCCGGACAGCTGAAGGAGGCCGATGCAGAACTGACGAGACTGACGGCCGAGCTCAACACAACCAAAGACCAGAAAAGGACCCTGGAACAGGAGGTGGAGACCCAGAAGGAGAGAACGAGCCAGAGCGCTTTCACCCTCAACGATATGCATATGGATAAACAGCAGCTGGAACAGACGGTGAAGGAGCTGAAAGACAAACTGGGACATGCGCAGGAGCAGAGCAGAGAGGCACGGAGAGAAATCACAGAGATGAAGAAAAGTTTGCAGGAGAAAGAGGACCTGTATTCTGCTGCTAAAGCGGAGCTGCATCAGGCAGGGGGGAGAGGAACTGCAGAACAGGGAACTGAAGAGGAGCTACCAGGGAAAGAGAAGGAGCTGTCAGCCCTCAGAAGAGAACTGGACGAGATGAGGACCTCTCAGGATAACCTGAAGTCCGCAGACTATGAGTTGAAGATGGAGAACAGGAAGTTGAAGGCGGAGAGTGAGCAGGCTCTGGGTAAAGTAGAAAAACTAACCAAGCAGATGAAGGAGAGCCAGGCTGCTCTGACCAGGACGATTCGAGAGAAGGAAACTCGTATCGAAGCCTTGAAGCTGGAGAAGAATCAGCTGGATGGTGATTTGAGGCAGACTGAGATGGCACTGAATGACCAGGCCAGACAGTACCAGCAGACGGTTGAGGAGTTGACTCAAGCTCGCTCCATGGATGCCTCAGCTTTGCAGATGGAGCATGAACGCGCCATCAAACTCAACCAGGAGAAAGACATGGAGATAGGACAACTGAGGAGAGACATAGAGCAGTTGGCATCTGATCACAGAGACACCAACGAGATGCTCTCGATCACAGTTTCAGGGCAGAAGCAGCTGACGGATCTGCTGCAAGAGAAGGACATTTTTATGGACACTTTAAAACAAAACGCTGCGGATATACAGATGGAGATGGAAAACAGTATCTCAGTGGCGACCAAAGACGCTGACGCCCTCAGACAGGCGCTAGAGGAGAAGGATAGACAGCTGGGGGTTATGAAGGAGGAGAACAGCCATTTGAAAGAAGAGATTGATCGCTTTAGAGATCAGCAGAGCAGACCTCAACCTCTGGGTGAACCCAGGACCCTGGACATTATCACAGAGCTGGAGACGGAGATCAGCCAGCTCAAGTCCTCCAGGAACGGCCTGGAAGAGGAGGTCCAGGCTCTGAGGAGAACCATGGAGGAGCAACAGGCCGCACTCCTCCTGGCACAGCAGTCCCTGCAGGGTCAACAAGGTGAACTGGAGCAGGCTCATGCTCGCAACCAGCAGACCACTCTGAACTATGACAGACTTATACGCGCCAGAGATGAGGACATAGCTCGCCTCCAGCAGACTGTAGATCGGCTCAGTGGGGGTCAGGGTCGTGCTGACTCTCCACCTGTGCAGGGAGACGTCATCCTGGAGGAGGAGAAGACCCAGACCCTAAATCAGGAGAACGGCAATGAGAAGCACGACCTGTCCAAGGTAGAAATAGAGAAACTGGTGAGAGGCATCAAGGAGAAAGAGACTGAGATCTGCCAGCTGAACGAGAAGAATCTCTCGTTGACCAAACAGCTGGATCAGCTGATGGTGTCTCGTGATGAAGTGGGTAAACTCTCCCAGATGATCCTGCAGAAGGATCTTGAGATTCAGGCGCTTCATGCTAGACTCAGCATGGTCGGAGGCGGCGGACACAACCAGGATGTCTTGTACCTTCAGCAGCAGCTGCAGGCCTACGCTGTGGAGAGAGAGCAAGTGCTGGCTGTGCTGAATGAGAAGGCCAGAGAGAACAGCCAGCTTCGCTCAGACTATCATCGTTTCATGGATATGATGGCAGTTAAGGAAGCAGCTCTTTTGAAGCTTCAGCAGGAGAATCAGCACCTCTCCAATATGAGCGACCCCTCAGGAAGCCATGAGATGTTCAAGGAGACCATCCAGAACCTGTCCCGCATCATCAGGGAGAAGGACATCGAGATTGATGCGTTGACTCAGAAGTGCCAAACCCTGGTGACGGTCCTGCAGACCTCAGGAGGAGAGTCTGGTGCCGGCTCGGGAGGAGTCAGCAGCAACCAGTTTGAGGAGCTGCTGCATGAGAGGGACACGCTGAAGCAGCAGGTGAAGAAGATGGAGGAGTGGAAGCAGCAGGTGATTACGACGGTCAAGAACATGCAGCACGAGTCGGCCCAGCTGCACGAGGAGCTGATCGGACTGCAGGGTCAGGTGTCTGCCGACAGCGACTGCAGCTCCAAGCTGTCCGTGGACTATGCTCGGATGATCCAGAGCTACGAGCATAAGGAGAGGAGGCTGGGAGATCTGAGTCAGGAACTTGCACAGGTCCAGCAGACCATCACCCAGCTCAGCTCCACCAAAGATGTCCTGTTGGGTAAACTCGACAGTGTGGCTCAGTGCCCTGAAGTTGTTGTTGCTCAGTCCAGTGGATCCTCTCTCACAGTCGACGCTCCCGTCCACCAGACGGATTCACCTGTAAACAATGACCAACTGCAGGAAGAACTTAGGCGATTGCGTGGACATGTGGCCGAGAAGGAAATCACCATCAGGACTCTTCAGGAGAACAACAACAGGCTCTCCAACTCGGCATCTGCCTCGGAGAACGAGCAGATGAGTCAGGCCGTGGAGATGCGACAGATCCGGGAGAGGCTGGATGCTCAGCAGAGATCAGTGAGGGAGAAAGACCTGCTCATCAAAACCAAAAGCGACCAACTGGTTCAGGTCAGCGAGTCGCTACGTAACCGCGAGAACGACAACGAGGTGCTGAAACAGGCCGTGACCAACCTGAAAGAGCGGGCTCTCATTCTGGAGCTGGACGTGAAGAAGCTGAAGGAGGAGAACGAGCTCGTGGCTGCACGCTCCCGGGAGAAGGAGTCGGAGTTCAGAGCGCTGCAGGAAACCAACATGCAGTTCTCCCTCCTCCTCAGGGAGAAGGAGTTTGAACTGACTGCATTGAGCAAGAAATCTGCAACTGTGGAGAGGATGCTCAAGGACAAGGAGCAGGTCAGTTGGCAACAAAACATCGATTTTTACAATAATAAAGAAAATGGAAAAAATGAAATAAAAATATAACTGACATCTCCCACTCTGATTGTGATTTTCCACAGGGTAAGTCCGGTGAGCTGAATCAGCTCCTGAACGAACTGAAGTCCATGCAGGAGAAAGCTGTGGCCTTCCAGCAGGAGAGGGACCGGGTGATGATGGCACTCAAGCAGAAACAAATGGAGACGACTGCAGTACAGACTGAGGTACGAGAGCATATAGCATTTAACTGGAGGCATTGCATCTGTGGGAGAACAGCTCTTATGTGGTGCTGTTCTTTTAATTGCCCTAAACCAAATTTCTCTTAGACCTCCACATGTGACACTGGTTCCGTTTTCTTCACAGCTTCAGCATGTGAGGGACAAAGAACAGCGTCTCAACTTGGAGCTGGAAAGGCTGCGGAACCACCTGTTGGAGATCGAGGACTCGTACACGAGGGAAGCGCTCGCTGCAGGGGACAGGGAGTCGGAGCTACGCAAGAGGGTGGCCATGCTCGCCACCTCCTCAAGTGCAGTGGAGAACGCCAGGTTAGCACAAACAACAACGGCAGTGTGTCTCTTAGATATGATGCTGAAATACAACATTTTCCATTTACCTGAGTTTCATTGGCCACATCACAAGACTGAGCTTCTTAACTCAACCTACAAATCAAGCCCTAGAAATACTCCGATAGAGAAAAGGGGACAGAGTTCCATAACAAACAGTGAATTTGGATTATCTTCCTCTGACTTCAAAGTTTCCACGACAGTTTAATTGCTAATGTTGTTCCTCCTGTGCTTGTCATCGTCTCCAGCCAACAGGCGAGCATGCAGGTGGAGTCTCTGCAGGAGCAGCTGAGCGGAGCGGTGAAGCAGAGGGACGATGCGCTCGCACAACTCAGAACCTCCCAGGATCAGATCAACCAGTATGCAGTGTCACTGTCCAACCTGCAGATGGTGCTAGAGCAATTCCAACAAGGTGAGACGCCAGGCTTCAACTTTCTTATTCTTTCCAGGTTCACTTGGAGAATCCAGCAGTTTCATAGAAGTTCTTGTAGATGATTCCCTTTAGTGTTTGTATTCTGACAATGAAACTCCATAATTGTAATATCAGTTTTATTCTCTCTTTCCTCTCTCAGAGGAGAAAGCCATGTACTCAGCAGAACTGGAAAAGCTCAAGAGGGAGAAGGAGGAGTGGAAGAAAAAGGCTCTGAGTCTTGAAGACCAAGCATCGGCTCTACAGGTAAACGGAAATCCACCAGCTCCTAGTAGAGTGCATAGGTCCACAGCTTCAATTCAACTTAACCACACTAGATCAGATATGCAGGATTTCTTCTTTCATCAAGATCCATTAAGTACTATCTGGGATATTGGTGAAAATTGTCAAAAAACATAATGCATCTTTCCATTAAGTTTAGTGTTTGTGAACTGCTGCAAACTAACAGACAATAAAACAAATGCTGATGAAAACATTTACATTCACTTTATTCATATCCATCATTTGCTGTCACCAGCGCAGCCTTGGGGTGAAAACTTGTCCCTATTCCTTCACGTTTCTTGATATATTAACAGCTCTGTGTTCTCTGACAGATCAACCTGGACGAGGCCACCTCTGCTCTGGATTCAGCGTCTCGTCTCACCGACCAGCTCGATCTGCAGGAGGAGCAGATTGAAGAGCTGAAAAATCAAGGTGAGCAAACCTCCTCACATCTGAGAGGCGGTGGTCTAGTGGCAGAAACTTGGACTATGGGCAGAAAAGGTCTCTGGTTCGACTCCACGGAGAGACAACAAAAGACTAACCTGGATTGATCTGTCCAAAGATCTAAGAGTCTCCCTAGCCTATCTAGTGCCCCTGAGCAAGGCACCTTACTCCCCCAACATCTGCTCCCCGAGCGCCGTACATGGTTGCTCACTGCTCTGTGTGTCCTGCACCAGATGGGTCAAAAGCAGAGGTTAAATGTCCCTACCTGCATTAGTGTGCCTTTGCATGTCTGTGCATGTGTTTGGGACGAATAAATGCATCTTAATCTTAATCTGACACAGGTTTGATTTTCACTTAAAATGTTGAATGGGAATGTTTGCTTTTTAACTTTAGACTTTAAATAAAAGTTGGCCCACAGCTCTGCTCTGCATATTTTTTTATCTGAGGTGAAGCATCTGTAGTCCTTTGTTGACTTTCTGAGGCTCGGCAGCTCATGAACATGTTTTTGTTCCTTTTCCCCAGGGGTCGTATTTCTATTCTCAACCTTCACTGATAATCTCCTGTATTATTTTTTTGTGTCACACTCAGCAGATTTAGCTCTTATCAGTCTCAGACATGAACATTAGCTCACATCACATTCTCAGACTACACCTCATGTGAGTCTCTACTGTATATTTGCTTTATTATCACTCAGTCACATATGGAGAATGTACATCTGGTCCATAAATAGTTGATTAACTGTGAGAATGTGCTGAACCACAGATTTACCAACAAGAAGCTGATATCGTTTCTCCCCTTTTAACATTAAAAATCAGATATTCAGGAAAGTAAATAATCTTATAAATGTTGGTCTTTTAAAAACATGTACTTACTTACTGCTGTTTCCAAGATTTCTAGAATCCTCTTAGGAAAATATTCAGTTTTCTTCAGTTTTTTGTCAAATTTTAAATATTTCTCAACAGAAGGCTGGAAATTACATGTTTTTATTTTGTCAATTTTTTTTGGACATTCAGATTTTTTATTAAAATGTTTGAGTGATAACATTAACCATCTGCATAAAAAGTTTTTAATCAGTTTGTCGTTCCTTTTTTTCCATATTGGAGGAAACTGCATATTCTTTCTCTTTCTGAAAGTTTTTGTCGATTTTCAATTTGCTTTTGTTTCGTTTTAATCAATTTTACAGCTGTATCTCTTTTGTGGCCAATATTGTAAAGAAAAGCCTCATATAAATGAAGTTGATTGATATGTTTATATATTCGTGTGTGTGTGTCTGTTGCAGTGGAAGTGAGGCAGGAGATGTTGGAGGAGGCGCAGAGAAAAGTGATGAGCCTTCTGAACACCACAGAGGGGAAGATCGATAAGTATGTTCACTTTCTGTTTGGATCAAGTCACGCTCTGTGTTTATTCAGTGAAATGAGGTTCTGATTAAACGCCAATGTGGTTTTCATTGCAGTGTTGCGTGCACTCATCTGTCATCATCACAGCGTTGACACCTGAGTTATCGTTCCTGCATCTTTTAGCTACACAACTCCTTTTTAAATAAATCATCGCTATAAAGCTTAAAACACGACGGTTTCTTGGCTCGTGAAAGTTTGACATTTTGGAGACGGGACAGTTTTCACACAAGCCAGACAAATCCTCTTGTCCTGAAGTAACTTCTCTCAACTGCTGGACTCACTAGAAATAAGTCTGAGGCGTTTTGTTAAATTTTTTATTTATTGACGATTGATACAGCTGTAAAAGAAACGACTGAGACCACATCCTGTTACTTCAATGCTTCATATCCATGTTGTTCTGTCTCCAGAGTCCTAATGAGAAACCTGTACTTGGGATACTTCCACACACCGAAAACCAAGCGTGCCGACGTGCTGAGGCTCATGGGAAGTGTTCTGGGACTGAGCCGAGAAGACGTTGAGAAGGTGAGAGATTTCTTTTCTCAGGTTTTGTCTATGTGACATATTACCAGACTAATGAATCTGTCCAAATTCAATCTCTGCCTTTTGTTGTTGAATGTTCAATATACTAACTAAAGAAGAAGTACAAGTGGTGGAGAAATTTATCTTTTTGCATTAAGACTGAATGGGAACGTGGGAAAACTCCAAACCTGACACTGTCTAAAACTAAATATACCAGCTACTGGTCTGAATCAAGTTTTCATGGGAAATATTGTTATTTTTAGAGTAAAGATTAAATCTGACATGACACTTGAGACCGTTCTTGTCATCCTCTGACTTTAAGACAGAGCATGAATTGCCTGATTATTTGAACACGTCCGTCCAAAGCCGTCAACTAGAAAACCCGTTGTATGACAATTACTTTTAACTCCAGCAGCCTCTGAATATCCTCTCAGCGCTTCGGCCCTGAAAGAGAAAACATTTTCTTACGCAGATCTTCTGGCACGAGCCCTGTGGGACTCCGTCCAGCGATTCCAGAGTAACTTACCCAACACTCTTAAAGGAAAACAGATACAGTGTTAGAGGCAAATGCGCTTACAACGCCACACAAGAGCCTTTTTTTCTAATCGTGTTGGAGATCACTCAACTAGCCCTCATCTCCTGTTGATGCTATTTGAATTTTCCACTCAACTCTCGTTAGCAGCAGCCAAGTGTCCCACAAAATCAGCCATAGTTTCAGAATGGTCCTCTGGGGAGCGACTCTGCACTCCCACTCTGCTGCATATTAATCCAGAGCTGGGATCCCTCCCTCCCTCCCTCCCTCCAGCTGAGTCCTGTCAGGCCGTTGAGGCTGATGAGTAGGGAGTATGACTGACGGTGAATTATAAAGCCACAAGCTTCTTGTTGGAGTTTGGGCCGTCGGCAGAGACGCAGAACAGCCGGTAGAAGAGTTGAACGACCGAGCGGGTCCACACAATAATTTTCCAGAGAGTGGTGGAAACCAAGAGTAATTAAAACTGGAATAATGTGACCGCTTCAGAAAACGAGTCTGAGATCAAACCACACATTTGTCTTGGCCAAGTTAGTATAAATAACTTCTGCCGTTGATTTTATCATCAGACATTTGTAGTCCCAGATGTTTTGGAGCATTTTTCTTCCTGTGAAAAATTCCTGGACCTTTTGTCCACACTTCCTTTACTTCTAATCTTTGTCCGTGCAGATGTTGGAGGATGACGGACGACACGGTGTCACTGGATGGGTGTCGAGCTGGATGGGAAGCAGAGGAGCTCAAAGTGTCCCCAACACCCCCAACAGGCCCACCGGGGCGCAAGGACTCAACTCGGTACGAAGCACCTACAGACAGGAAGTCCTTTTACCACAGGGACACAGTTTGTATTTTATATACTTTATTCTGATCATAACTGTTGAACACAGAGGAGTACACATGTATGATATATTTAGTTCTGCTTTGTGAGGTTTAATATACAGTGATTACACTTCCACTGGCATCAGCGAGTAACCAAATATAAACCAAGATTCCTGAAGCTACAGGAAAAATTACTCAGTCATTTATTGTTGTAACATATGAACAAAGCTTGATTTAAACTTTGGTAAATGGATGTGTGGCCTGCCGCCAGAGTTGTCAGAGGCAGTTTGGGGTTTAGTATCTGTGGAGGATCTGGGGATCGAACCAGCGACCTTCTGGTTAGCGGACAACCCTCTCTACCTCATGGGTCCCCTCAACCTTTGCAGCAAAAGAGTGAAGAAAATGAAAACCTTTTCAGAAAGTTCTTTCTTCACCTCGGAGGGTTGTGCTCTGCTGAAGTTTCCTTGAGCAGGACACAGATTTCTTAGCCGGATGTTATTGTGAAACTCCCTCTTCACTCTGGAGTCCAGAGGATATTTGCTCAGTTTCTCCTGTTTCTTTCAGTCCTTCTCAGAAATGTTCGTGAAGTTCCTGGAGATGGAGTCGACTCCCTCGCTGCCGGCAGCAAAGCTCTCGGCCCACGACATGAAGAGTCTGAGTGCTCCGCCTTCGAGAAGAACCGGCGCTGCTGCTTCCAGCAACGTCGCAGGTAAACGACTCTTCTGGGGAAACCCACCGCCAGGATGTTTGTTTCTCACATGTTCCTAATCATGCTGGACGTGAGTTGTTACATCCTCAAACCTTATTTAAACTCCCCCCCTCTCTCCCCTCAGGAGCTGCAGCAGCCAGCAAGCGGCCCGGAGAGTCCAATCCTTTCCTGGCCCCCCGCTCGGCGGCGGTGCCTCTGCTCGCCGGGGCCAGCTCCGGCGGCCCGGGAGGCCACCTGCTGATGAAGCCCATCTCTGACGCCCTGCCCTCCTTCACACCCGTGCCGGTCTCTGAGTCCAGTTCCGGAGCTGCGCTCAAAGACTTGTTGAAGCAGTGATCGTTCCATTAACGAGACGTTTTACACAAACACAGACTCTGGAATATTTGAGCAGGTCCACTACTACACTAATATCTGCTCCTTTTTATTTCCTGCAAAAAATAAATGATCAGATCATAAAGGTTTAATATTCCGTTTTGGGGGGGAGGGTGTTCATTCTGTTCTGGTGTAGTAGGATTGTTCTATGCAACCATTTCCCTGAACACATCAGTTTATACGTATTTCCTTTATTCTACATTACTGCGAAGGTGCTGACCCACACGTTTGGAAATGATCACAGACGGGACTCGTCCTGCGATCATGCTGCGTGATGAGAGCTTTTTAAATCTGTGGGTCATTCAGAGTGAGTTTCTAATTCCACAGAAACTGTCCTTTTTAAGTTTTTTATCCATCGCTCCGGTTCTGAACACAAGTGACCTTGTCAGCTCACGTTGTGCAGTTCCATTCATGTGAGTTTACTCATCACCTTTGTTTGCAGGAGGTACAAAACTTTCATGTCTCCTCATCCTTTAACTTCTTTTTTTGTTGTTTCTTTTGAGTATTTTTTTTTTTCAGCAATGCAGTGAACTGATCCAGAACTTTCCTACAATCTCTCTGGCAGCCGCCTGTGCAGAGATTTATGTGGTTCAGTGCATATGTTTAAACCATAGAGACATTTTTTTTGTGTTGCTAAATCTTGTCTTCTCCAGACAGTCAGACTGTGATATGCAACAAGAGTTGTCATTATGGCTGTAACTGCTGCCTGTGGTTGATCAGAGCTTGAGACTGCGCTTGAGTTTAAGTGCAGTACTATTATATAGTTATATATATGTAAATGGGTGGCGCTTTTTTCCTATTTATAGGCACCAGGAATGTTCTGGGAGTAAAGTGCCTGCATTTCTTTTTGCTAATTAGAAAGTTGTAAAATCGGGATTGTAAATGATTGATATAAATATATATATATATATTTACTAAATGTAAAAAAAAAAAAAAACTAAAAAAACACTGCACATTTGAAACGTTTTACCTGCTCAGAGTCTGGCCAACTTTAAGGTGAGTCGTTCTGCATTTTTGTATAGACTTCAGTCGGCCTGCAGAAGGAATGCTGCCGGGGTTTCTTTTTCCAGATTGATAACAATGTATAAACTTTAAATCCTTGACTGTAAAGGAATGTTCTCCGACCTGGAACCCGGAGGTGTCAGAGGAAACTTGAACTGGGATGATCTCTGGCTGAGGTCGGAAACCATTAGGATTCATTTGGAACTTCAAATCAAATAAAAAGTTTTGCTGACCCTTCTTCCTGCTGTTGGGTTTTTGTCATTTCTCTCTTGCAACGCGCCTTCACGCGAACCAGATGTTGCGGCTACTATACCGCGTGCATCTCTCGCGTTGGTCGCTCCAGATGTTCACAGTTATGGGGGGTGGGTAGGGGGGCTGTTTGTGTCTTTGGAAAACAGACACTGTGAATGTGTCTGTTTGTTTTATGCCCCCAACAGCTCGGGAGCAGCCGCCTGTAGAAGTGAGTGTGGGGCCACTGTCTCTGGCTGGTGGGGGGGGGGGGGGCTGTCTCTGCGTGATTGAATCCAGCTGTTGTGGAAGCGGGTGCAGGGGGTGGCCCGCCAATTTGCATAGCTAAATAATCTGTAGAGCCGACAGGACCGGAGCAGATCCCTGTGAGAGAAGCCATTCTTCACCGAAGCCTCAGCTCGAGCAGACTTAATGAAAACCTGGTGTCGGCCCGTGCGTAAAGACGCGTAGTTGGAGGAGGTGGTGAGCGCCCTGCTGGAGAGGAGAGGAGAGGAGAGGAGAGGAGGTGTAGGCAGAATTTACGGCTCCTTCTGAATCCTCCGAGAGCTCAACACTAACCATGCTTTTTGAAATCCGCAGCCTCAGGTCCTGCTCTTCTGCAAGGTGAGGGAGCTTCATCCTTTCCTCTAACCGATGCGTGTCTGTGCGTAAATCAGTTTTTTGATGTGTGTATCTGAATGAGATGGAAGAAGCTCCTGGTTTTTCCTCAGTTTGAAAGCATGCTTGTCTCTCTCTCTCTCTCTCTCTCTCTCTCTCTCTCTCTCTCTCTCTCTCTCTCTCTCTCTCTCTCTCTCTCTCTCTCTCTCTGCAGGATGTTGGCAGCGCTGGTGTGTGTTCTGCTCTGTATCCAGCCTGGACACGGACAGGTAACACAACACCTTCCCTCATCTGGGTCACGTTTTCCCAGTGTTTCGTTCTTGTCGACCGAGGTCAGGGGCATGAAGCTTTAATGAGGAAAAACTGATGAAAAGATGATTTTTAAAGAGGGTTGATCGTGCTTTTTAATATTTTGCATTCATAATGAATCATATTGCATGACTACTTCTATTGTAAGAGCTCCAGATGACTTAAATACATGAATTACTAATATATAACTCTGGACTATCTCTCCACAGGCCTGCACAGAAGGGTTTGCATATGACCGCAGGGCGAGACAGTGTGTAGGTGAGTTACATGACTGCTACTGAAAAGTTTATAAATAATCTGGAGAAAATCAGTAAAATGTGAACTTGAATAAGTCTGAATAGAGAAAAGTGAAGGAATAAGACGGCCCCAGAAGTTCTGGATGCAGGAATGTCCTTATCAGTGCATCGCCTTGTCCTCCAGATGTGGACGAGTGCCGTACCCTGCCAGATGCTTGCCGAGGCGACATGCGCTGTGTGAACCAGAACGGAGGCTACCTGTGCATCCCGAGGACCCTGTACAACCAGCCCTACAGACCAGAGACCCCGGTGCTGCCGGAGCCCGCTTACCCGGACACGTCGCAGGGATTCCCAGACACCTTCCTCCCGGCTCCCAGGTCCGTGGAGCCCAGCTACCCCAGAGTGGGGAGCACGGCTCAGTGCCTCCTGGGATATACTCCTGCAGAGGATGGCACCTGTAACGGTGAGTCCAATACAAACCCTGAAATGTAGTATTAAATGCCCTGAGCAGTAGTTTAACAAGGAGGTTCCAGAGGGTTTGTGTCCTTTCCAAAGGGTCATGGATCAATTAGTGAGCTCCTGAGATGATTGATGAGGCGGGAAAGAAGGAAAACAAACATCTGAGAGAAGAATAGTTGTGATTCTTTGTCTTTTCTTCTGAAGAACATAACTTTACTTGGTCCGGCTGCAAAAACATTGAAATGAAACCATCTGAAACCAAAAGTTGAGACATTGATGCAACTGTTAGCATCATCAAGCAGAATGATCCCCGACTGGACGAATGTTTTTAATGTAAAACTTTCATCTGGGAAGTGACTCAACTTCTTAATGAAGGAAATAATCATGTTTTACTTCTGAAATGTAGTAAATGTATAACTTGTATAAGAAACCTGTATTATTACTTGTACCCTTGTCATTTGCTTTAACCTCTAGCCTGTCTGCAGCCATGGATAAAAACTCTCTCAGATTTATCTTCAAAATCATTCTGAATACATTCAAAGTGCAGCTGCTTGTAATGGTTGAAAGTGCAGCGTGTGAATCCTCTGCTGCAGCTGTTTGCGCCTTCTCGTCTCTGTTGTGAAGTTGTGAAGCCACCACCTGACGTTACAGTGAAAAGGCACAAGAGGTCAGAAATCCTGTGCAAGTCCACAGAGACGGTGATTTAACTCCAGGGAAATGCACGAATCCATCGGTTCACAGGGACAAATTATCTCGAGGCTCCGGGTTTCAGCTTGTGTGCCGTCGTCCAGCCGGAGCTCCAACTCCTCTCAGGGAGGGAATCTGTGCTTTCTGAAGGATTCTGTTGCACGTCACAGCCACAAGAGACTCCAGCTGTCAGATCATTCTTAATCTCTGATGCCCCCCCCCCCCCCCCCCCCAGCTGTGTTAAATACATCTTCACATAACAGCCCCCGTGTGTCGAGCAGGGACGAGCTGGTGAAAACGGGCCCTGTCGTCCATTTGAGGTGTTTTTTTCTGTCACTCTGGATGAATCAGACCTGTGATGAATGGAAAATGTACACATGCAGTTTTCTCGTGGAGTTTAGGTCATGCACAAATACGGACTGTTCCTCTCAGCAGGGGAGAGGCCTGTCAGGGAATCGGCTCACAACCTTGTTTGAGTCAACTGCACCATCAGGATGCCAAACATGAGGTCATGTGGAGCCAACTCTGTGCCCGAGAACAGGCATGGCTCTGTGGGGGCCGATGGTAACAAGCCCCTCCACTGGCTGAACGCCGGGTGGGTGGTGATGTAATGGGCTGTTGTTGATTGATGCAGCTAACGGGCAGAAACTACACAGACTGTGACTTCCTGTCTGAGCCTGTAACAAACATGGCTTTGTCTTCAAGTAAGTGCCCCAACAGTCAGTAATGGCATCAGTCTGGGTAAAAACAATATATAAGAAATGACCCCTTAGAGTGTGAAGTTTTAAATTATAACTCAACAACCATGAGGCTGCAGGGATTCGGCTGCATCCGTCTGCAGTCGTGATCAGGGGGCGGAGCCGTGGTGTCAAGGTCCCATCGATGAACGTGCTCGACCAATCACGAGCCAGTCTCAGCTGTCAATCAGGATGTTTGATGAGTTATAAGAACTAAACCTAAAATTAGAGAAAGTGACGGGCACTTTGAATGTTTTAAGTTTGGTCCATGTCCCAACCACTAACATGGACAATGGGGCATCAAGACCCTGTGGCTTCACTTCTGTGGAGTCATCATGTCGTCATCTGTATAAACAGTTGATGGGAGACCTTGTTTGTGAAGTAACTGTGGAGTTTTCTGTCGCTCTACACATGTGGTGTGGCTCCAGGGAGGTGATATCAGTGCATCAGTGCATCTCTCACTTTAATCCAGACTGAAATATAAATATGTGTCATATTTTCGTGCCCCCTGCTGAGGAGACATTACCATAACTTTGGTCATCTCTTAACTTTTCATCCTGCAAAGTTACATTTCTGCCCTGTTGATGTTGCAGGATGAAAAGTCACTCAGCCTCAGCTGCACTTTGTGTTTGGTGCTGATTCTATCATGATAACATGCTAACATGCTAACATGCTAAACTAAGACAGTGATTATTAATCTAGATTAACATCAACATGGTAGCGTTTAGCAAATGTCAGCATTTAATGCTTCACAGAGCAATTTAATATTAAATATGTAATTTGTGTGAGCTAACCCTTTAAGTTGGAGATCTATTTACACAAAAAAAAATCCAATTCAGCCTCTGGACTTCACATCATCTTTTTTTTGTTTTAGTTCCCATGGGAGCGTGATATTCATTTCCGCTCATAACTCCAGTCGGGGGTATTTTCATGTTTTTCCTCAAATTGAGGGATTTCATGCTCGTCTGTGGCTCGAGAACAAGTTTCCAACCTCGTGGGCTCATGAAACCATTTTGATAAACAGCAAACATATCTGTCATTGTGCAGTTCTCATCTGCTTCTCGTCCCACTCGGGGTTTGTTCTGCTTTTCTATGTAGTTTGAGAGGAGATGAGGAATTTACCTCTCGTCTCACTGGAGATTAGATCGAATCAGTTTGTGCTCAAGCATCTCAACTGGGTTTCATACTTCTGACCGACCTTCCACAATCTGTCAGGTCTTCTCTGCCGCTCGTGGGCAGCTCATGAAAAGCTCTATATAAGGAGCTGAGCCGACACACTGCACTTTGTGTGTGTTCACTGGAGACCGGGCTACACATGGGGTGCAGGCGAGGGCCCTAACGGCAGGCAGGTGCCAGGGCCTCTGTAGCTGTTGGCCGGTGGCCGAACGCTCTGGGCACCCCCCCCCCCCCCCCCCCCCCCCCGAAGGGCGAGGGGTCCAAGTTGGCACAAAGGGCAACAGACCCACCGACAGACGCTATCGCTCCTCGTCGCTGCCTGACCAAACAAAGAGCAGGGCCCCCACCCACTTCCCCCCGCCGGTTTTTCTAGAGATCTGTGACTTCATGGTCTGTGAACCGTGAGCAGAGGCTGGAATGTTCTATCTGTCATATCCTCAAAAGGAAATGCAGCTCTTATGATGGAGAATGTGAGCCGCTCCAGAGGAAGGAATTCAGAGGGTAATCTGAGAAATCTCTGATCCTGTGAGAAAACAGCAGTAAAGTGATAGTCGAGGTGTTAAGTGTTGTGTTAAGAGGCTTTCAGATACAGGGCGGTGAAAACCTGAGCGTTGGAGAAACAAAACCTTTGACTCTACGTTTGTCTGTGAAACCCCCCCGAGCCATTAGGAAATAAAGTCTAGTCTGGCGGATGTGCATCTGAGCAAGGCAACAGAATACAAAGTGACTCGTTTAGAATGAAGCTCAGGAATATAAAAGTTTGTCTTTTGTAAAACTCCTCTCTCCAAAAATGGACCCATAGCATTTGCACATTGTCACTTTATTTCTGCATCTTAAGGACTGTGCTCACTGAATGATGCACATCAGAGGCTATGTAGAAAAGATGGGTGTATGCTACGGTGATTTAAAAAGGTTTGTTTATAAATGCCGTGCACCAGTATACAACCTGCACCAAGCCACTGTTTGCAACAAGCTGCACAAACACAACGAATGCAGGGTTCACCTGCGTTCACAAAGATGTTGTTCTTGTTGTTCTTGTTGTTTGTATGCAGGGTAACTGGTTGTGTGTTTCAGGACCACTATCACTGGGCAAGATGCTGGTGTTAGTGCGACATCTAGTGGCAATGAATATCACATGTGTAACCTTTAACTCTTCTGACCTGCCTGTTGATTCCCACTCAGGAATCTTTTTATCATGAAAGAGGATGAACCACTAACTCCTCTTCCTCCTCTTCCTCTGTTGCAGACATTGACGAATGTGAGACCAACTCTCATCACTGTAACCCCACCCAGGTGTGCATCAACACGGCCGGGGGCTACACCTGCTCCTGCACCGAGGGATACTGGCTCATCGGTGGACAGTGTCAGGGTGAGTGAGCAGATCACACTCACAGCTGGTTCACAGGTGAGGTCTATTATCTGATATAGAAATCGTCCTGAAGGACTCGAGCTCGAGGAACTTAATCCACCTGGTTTGTTGATAATCACGCACTTGTTTGCAAAAAGCCTTTTTGCTGAAAAGCTATGGTGTTTGTCAAAATATGGAATGTAAAAAAACATAGACAATGTGAATTTAGTCCTTGTAGTTGTCTTTAAAGAAAGAGATATCATAACACCCCCCCCTTTGCTGGCAGTAATCAAGCAGGTTTCTACTCTCTTCATTTCTTAATACTATAAATAATAATGTGATTTAACACGGTTCTCATCTTTGTTGACAAAAGCCTTTTGGAACAGCGCCCTCCTCTGGCGTTGAGTGGTAATGCAGCTCATCAGGCTTTCAGATGAATAAATGGTCAAGATGGTAAAACTAAAGTAGTATGGATCGTTATTTGTATGAATTAAAACACACATACTTTGTTGATCGTAACAAGTTTGTGTTTTTTCTTTTCTTTGACCAGATATTGATGAATGTCGATATGGTTACTGCCAGCAGCTGTGTGCCAACGTCCCGGGGTCGTACTCCTGCTCCTGTAACCCCGGCTTCAACCTCAACCCAGACAGCAGGACCTGCCAAGGTACACACACTCACACACACACAGACACACACATACTCACACACGCACATGCACACGCACACTCTGCATCTGCTCCAGTGTCGTGTTAAGTTCCCTCCTTGCTTCTCTCCAGATGTGGACGAGTGTGAAGACGAGCCGTGCACTCACGGCTGCTTCAACACCTACGGCTCCTTCATGTGTAACTGTGACGAGGGATTCGAGCTGGCGGCTGATGGAACTTCTTGCATCGGTGAGCAGAGCCGCATTTAAACGGCCGTTACGTGACTTCTGTGCAATCTGTCGGGAGATTTGTTTCCTAAAGTTTGATAATAGTCTGTGTATGTGAGTATTAAGCAAGTGAAAGATATCGATATACAGATTTGAATAACCTACGGAGACTGCTCCAGCTCAGTTTGGATGTGAGACTGTTATTTGTTTCCCCTGCAGACTTGGATGAGTGCAGCTTCTCTGAGTTTCTGTGTCAGCACAGATGTGTGAACACCCCCGGCTCCTTCTCCTGCATCTGTCCGCCCGGGTACTTTGTGTTTGAGGACGGCAGGAGCTGTGAAGGTAGGAGGACAATGACACGGTCCTGACTGTACAGAGACATGAACTGAAGGTGTATTCCTTTGTGTTGTCATTTGAACAGCGACAGTTAAAATGCTGCATCACACAGGACAAATAATCTGTATGTCTGATTGAAGCTGCTGAGAATTGCTTTGTTGCATATCATGTTTTTATACACCTTGATTTAATCCTTTTTTTTACTTTAATCCAGTATAACACTAAATAAACAATAAATGCAGAATAATAAAGTAAAAATCTAGTTAAACTGGTTTTATATGTGTGTAACCTCGGTCCTGATCAGTATTTATATCGCATAATGTTTAAAACAAATGTAATTATTATGATATTCTGTCTCATTGTCACGCACTGTTTTGTTGTTTCTCTGATGATGATGATGATGATGATGATGATGATGATGATGATGATGATGTTTTAACTGACCCTGACTGTTGTGTGCTTGATTTTGAAGATATCAATGAATGTGACACTGGTAACAACACCTGTACAACAGCACAAGTATGTTTCAATTTCCAGGGAGGCTACACATGCCTGGACCCTCTACAGTGTCACTCTCCTTACGTCGAAGTTAGTGACAAGTGAGTGCCCCCCCCCCCCCCCCCCCAATAACTCTGTCACAAACTGAATACAAAGTCAACCCGTTGATGATCTGTAGCTGGAGCCCTGACATCCCCCCCCCCCCTGTGTGTCCTCCTGTGCAGTCAGTGCATGTGCTCAGCTGAGAACCCTGCCTGCAGGGACAAGCCCTTCACCGTTCTGTACCGACACATGGACTTGTCGTCGGGGCGCAGTGTGCCTGCAGACATCTTCCAGATGCAGGCCACCACCCGCTACCCGGGCGCCTTCTACATCTTCCAGATCAAGTCGGGCAATGACGGACGAGAGTTCTACATGAGGGTGAGTACGATGGACGAGCCACTGACCTGTAGATCTAAAGGAGAACAACCGAGATACAGTAATATGACTTCATGCTGAACGCGTGGAAATAAGAAATGAACACGTCACAGGAATCAAATGAGCATATGTGGAGGCAGCTCTGTAAATCAATGATGAACATGTGTAATAAGATAAAATACTTCCTTTTTTAATGGCTCACAAAGAGTTAATACACTATTTAATACCCTTATATCTGCATAAAACACATAATTGTGTGTTATAAACTATTTATTTAATAATGCATAAATAGGGGAAGTTAATGTGAAATGTTTTAGGCTTTCATGTGTTAACCAGCAGAAAGTAGCTACAGTTAGTTTACAATAAAAAAGGAGAAACCTCTGCTACAGTGAATTCACAGACAAAAGAAACAGCGCCACATACAGACACTAAAGGAAAGAAAAACTGCTGTGGTGTTTGATTGTCGAGGGTTAGGGTTAACCCTGAACCTGCAGAAACATCAGAGCTGTGAGTCTTTATTAGAAAAGAAGTTTTTTTACAACGTCATAAATAGTTTCATATGATCATTGCACTTAGATTTAAAGGTTATTGGTCCCCAAGTTTCATCAGAATAACGACAACTATGATGCAACCACTTCAAAAACACTTTCACAATTCTGTGGTGAATCAGAAACTACTCTGTTCTGTCCCTCTCCGGCTGACCTGTGGTCAGACCTGTGCTCTGTTGTTAACAACATTCACCAGTCAAACCACCAGATGTCAGCAAATACAAGATGTTTCGTTGTTTAAACTGTCACTGAAGTGATTTATACCCAAACACACACAGTTATTATTCATCAAGAGGCACAACATCAATTCATCTGTCAACCCATGTTCATCACGTAACGTCTGACCTGTGACCTGACGTATATTAAATAAACATCTAGATTGAGGTTATAAAACTCCTGTACAGAATGAGTACCTTGTTGAGGATGTGATTCTGAAAATGAAACATGAATTATTCTGCTCTCGTGTCATTAGTTTCTGTCCCTTTACCCATTTTTCAGAGAGGACATTTTGAAAGTAGGAAAACACAGTTATGTCATGTTATTCATAAGAACTGTGTTTTTCCTACTTTGACAAATCAACAGGCTGTGAAAACACTGCACTCAGTTATACACTGAGCTCAGTGACTGTGCAGGGTTCAGCCAGTAGGTGGCGTCCATCATGTGTGTATCTCAAATTAGTTCAATACAAACACAGGGAATAAATAAAAAGATCAGTATAGAGTCGTGTAATTTCCCTGCTTCCTCCTCTTCATCCCTCACGTCCCTCTCACGTCTCTTTTCTTCTTCTTCTTCATATCGCAGCAAACCAGCAACGTGAGCGCCACCCTGGTCCTGTCCCGGCCCATCAAGGGCCCCAAGGAGCTGGTGCTGGACCTGGAGATGGTCACCGTCAACAATGTCATCAACTTCCGAGGCAGCTCCATCATACGCCTGACGATATTCGTGTCGCAGCACCCGTTCTGAGTGGGAACCCCCCCCAGAGAATCCTGTTGTTGCCCCACTGCAGCTGGGATGTCATGCTCTGGTGTTTGAGACAGCTCATCACTTTTTTTTAGTTTTTCCCTTTTAAACGTTAAGTCATCCTCATCCTGTCAATAAAGACGCGTCCGGTAAAGAGTGAGCTGATGGGAACGCCTCCCTGTGCTCCAGTCCCCAGTCACCCTGGTTTAATGGACACTGATCTTTTATAGCTGTGATGTGTTCTTTCAACACAGATGGATATTTATGTTGACCAATTTTTAAACCTGAATCCCAGTGTATCCCCCCCCCCACTTGTCTGTGAATCTCCATCCCTTCAGATGAGCTGTGAATGTTCTGGAGCTGTCGTGACGGGCAGAAGTGTAACTGTGCATTCGGAGCGGTTGTATTTGAAATGATGTAACAATCAGTCATAAGCTGAATTATTGATCACCGTGTCTTTAAGTTCAATAAATGTCTTTACCACAGAAAAGGATTCGAGCTTGAGCAGGAACCTGAACTCTTACTGATCCATTCAGTTCTGGGATTCTAACGCTGAGGCTCTCAAAGCCTGTTGGATCCATTTAAATCAAATCACAGTTTAGAGACACTAAACCAAATCTGGAGGTTTTAGAGGCAACATGTGGCTCTAATATGATTTGGGATGATATCAGCACATTGTAGAGCCCTAGTTTCAAGATGTATGATGTTTAATATTTATAACAAACTTTGGAATCATAGCAACACATTTAGGAACACAGTTAAATAAAGGGGATTCTGTTTGGGGGGGGTTTCTGATGGAGCTTCTGGATCGCTGCAATAAACTGTGCGATCAAATTAAACCCAATGGAAATTTGAGGCATCAACTTTACAAATTTGGGGGATTTAGATATAAAATATACATTTTAAGGATTAAACATTAAATATTAACGTTTATAGTTCAAGTTTATGTGAACAAACATTTTTGAGTCATATCAAATTACAGTTTGGGGTTTTGCAGATGATTGGAATATATATCATTGGATTATATCAACTCATTTATGAGCATTAAACCGTCTTTTGGAACTGGGTGAATTAAAATGTGGGATTTATTCAGTTTTGAGGGATTATTTGAATTTTTTGATTGTGAGAGAGATTTTGGAAAAACAATAAAATATCTGGGACCCTGATAATAAAGGATCTTTGTGTGTCAACACCCAATAAAGGTCCTCACTGAATAGATGTTTTAGTACCGTCATTATCACCTAAATAAGAACAGGTCAATAAACCAGGTCAGTTAATAAAGATGTGCTGACCTGTGTGGTGGTCCAGTTCCCACCAGTCCCACGCAGCCTGCTGGGATATTGATCAAGGAAGAGCAACAATTTAATAAATGCAGTGATTGTAAGTGGTGAGCAAAAAACGCCAAACCCAGAGTGGTGCTGTCACGGTCTGTTCGGGGAAGGAAGCTCACAAAGTGTTTGTCCGGGAATGAGAGAGTCGAGCAGTGAGAGAGGAGAAGAAAGGAACAGGGAGGGAGAGAGAGAGAGAGAGAGAGAGGAGAGAGAGAGAGAGAGAGAGAGAGAGAGAGAGAGAGAGAGAGAGAGAGAGAGAGAGAGAGAGAGAGAGGAGAGAGAGAGAGAGAGAGAGAGAGAGAGAGAGAGAGAGAGAGAGAGAGAGAGAGAGAGAGAGAGAGAGAGAGAGAGAGTGAAGTGCTCAGTGAACCTGAGCTCGGAGGCATTTCTCCTCAGTCGGCCTGTGAGAATGACCAACACTGGATGTACACCCCCGATCTGCTCTCACTGAAGAACATCACAGAGGTAACACAACTGTTGTTTAAGCTTTTTTCTCCGTAGAAGGAATGAAGCTGCTGTTTCCTGTTTTGTGAACGTGGCTCGTTTACACTGAAGTGAATTCCTTCATAGGCCTGAAAGGAAAAACAAGTGCATGAAGGTCCAAAGTGTGTTTATGTCTTAAATCCAAAGTGTTGGGGATTCAATGTTAACACATTTTGTGCTCTTTATGTAAACTGAGCAATGGGGTCAAGTTTTGAATGATATCATTTCAATTGGATTCTTTGTTTCTATAAGTTTTGGGGGGATTTCAGTGACTTTTTCAATTTTGGGATCAAAACAATTCAAAAAATGTAATTCCATTTGTAGAATTTGGGGAATCTGGACACATGAATACATTTTGGGGAAAAATGTATGGATTTTTGTTTCTATAACAATTAAAGGCAGCGAAGGAAGAAAGCCTGGGATTGTATGAAATTAATACTTTGGGTGGCAGTGACCAAATTGGGAGATTGTGTGGGATTATCTCAGATCATGTTTAGGCCTTTACTGATGTTTGGGATTAAAATGATTTAATTAGATGTTTTTATACCAATACATAAGTTTGACCAAAGTACAATGTTGAATTATTCTAGTCGCAGCCATGGAGTGCCTGAAACACTGCTGCAAGCACTTCCTGAAGCAGAAGGGCGACTATGAGACCCAAGGTGAGCAGATGTTCTGCACAGCTGCGTCTCTCACCGACTGTGTGTGTTTCTGAATGTGAACTTTTCTCCATTTCCAAGTGATCAGACTGAAGATGCCTCCCATCAAGGCGCTGACCTCAGGACCGGAGCCAGAGGAGGTGAAGAGGGGGGTCACCGAGGATTACCTCCTGTCCAAGCTGCCCCCCGGTGGCAGGGAGGTGCCGTTTGTCCTGCCCACCTTCAAGGCCTCCTACGTGCAGCCCCGAGGCTCCCGCTTCCCCGCGCTGCAGTCCGGGCCGCAGAGTACGTACCGACTTCAGAGGGCTCGACTACCATCAAGAGTATTATATCATCATGGAGGCAAACTTTAGAAACCGGTCCTCAGTGTTCGTGTTGACTTAAAGGTTGGGTTCGTAAATACATCGACATCTAAGTGTCTCTAGACACGCTCAGTGCACAGAGTGAGGCTGCTACTGTTTAAGATTCATTCAATCAGAAAAACCCAACGTGAGAAGTTCACCTTCAAGGCCTTAAGACGTAGAGGTCAGGGGAGGTGGAGGAGGAGGAGGAGGAAGTGAACACTTTCCCAGAGGAGACTGGATCTCCCTCTTTTTGTTGTTGTTGCGTTTGTTAACTAAACACCTCCGTGAAGGTGGTTGTGTTTCACTCCAGTCAATAGAAAGATATTTGTTGGGGAAGAACCCTTTGAGTTTAGTTTGCCGATCCAGGATTTTCCTTTTCACTTATTCCCCCTTTTCCCCAGGCGTCATAAACGGATCTTGATGCATATTCAGAAAACTGATATCTATGAAAACTGTTTGAAATTTGCAGCAGATTGACTGAATCTCAGTGGTGGAGGAAGTGAATTTTTTCTAGTTATTTTCACTATTTCTTCTGTTTTATTTCAGTTTTTAGTCACAGTTTGGTTGATTGAAGAGAGAGAATCTACTAGTTTCTATTCTATTGTCCTTTGTTTGATTAAATTGATGGAGTCATTAGGCCTCTGTCGGCTTTGTCCGCTAACAGATTGGATGATTATGTGTGTAGATGATTCCCTATAGTGGTGCAAGATAAAGACGCTTTTTAATGATCACTTGTAATTACTGAGCATTTATCATTAGTTCATCCAGGGCTTGAATAACATGTGTGACACGTGTTAACCCCAAACAGGGTTAGTTAAGGTTCACACGTTTCCTCCACCTGAACCAACCCGAGCGCTGAAGACTCAGAGTCACCTAGATACCTCGTAGGTTCATTAAAATCAGCTCAGTGGTTACTGAGGTATAATCTGAACAGACCAGGACATCCTGTTTCTAAATGAATAGTGTTCCAGCTCAGTGACTGGCAAGAGGAGTCTGGTCCAACTGGAGGCCTCCTCACCTGCTGCCCTGCTCTTTGTCTGCAGGCTCCGCTCGCTGCACCTACGCAGAGAGGAAGGCAGAGCTGTTGGGCTCCAGTCTCTTCACCTTCAGCCCAGAGGCCAGTTTCCATCGGCGTCAGACGGCCGAGTTCATCTCCCCCGGATCCACCCGCAAAAACTGCGGTCCTCCAAGCCCAGGTAGCCCCGACCTTCTGCTCCCAGTAACCAGAACTTTATACCAAATCATTTCTGCAGAACAATAAGTAAAGAAATAGATTTTTGTGCAGAAACATACTCAGCACAGGGGGATAAGGAACACTCCAAATAAATGGTAGTAATTGCTAAGACATTAATGAATTAAAGAAGAAACAAATATTTCATATATTGAGAGTAAAAGTAAATTTTTGGCGAGTTGGAAATCAATCACCTGCACATTTACAGACATATACTTATTAAAATTGTTTTAAAGAGTTCATGATTACATTATGTTGTACATTTGAGAAGCTAAATATATATTCATTCATTTTACACACATATATGTTACAAAAAACAATCATGTATTTGTGAGTCTCGATAAAGTATCTTTGCAACTGTTGAGGGAAAAGTGCTGTAAATGCAAGGGTGAGAAATAACATGTGTCCCCGATGTGAAACAAAATGAATTTATTAACTGGTGGTTTAATAAATCCCCCCCCCCCCCCAGGTTTGATTCTGAAGCCGGGCGTCCAGCAGCGTCTGAGCAGCTCCATGTTTGATCTGTCCAGTCCTCAGAGTCACATACAGGTGAGAGCGCTCTCTATCTAATCTGTGTTCACACAGCGTTTCTCACCCTGTGTCAACCCAGACTAAATATAGTTTCACAGTTTCCACTGTCCCCGGCACCGGGTGGAAAACTGCCGACGGGCCAAACAAGCAGGTATTTTGATTTGAGGTAATTTAACCCGGAGGTGTTGAATGGAGGCGGCCAACATCTGAAAGGAGGGACGTTTGGATTATTCTTGATTTCTCTATGGATATAAAAAACTTTGAATACTTGAAAGTTTTTTGGGGGCTGAACCTGTGGAAACTTCAATTAACTCCAAAAGTGTTTTGAATTTAAAAAACATGGCGGCCTCCTTAAATATATAGTATTTAAATACAAAGTATTTAAATAAAAAGTATTTAAATATAAAGGTCCAATCTAGGGTAAAGGAAACAACAATTTGTACATTATAGTTGAAACAAACGAGTGAAAACCTCATCAGGATTATTTCATATTTAATTTCTGCCAATAGATGAATTTCATCCTAATCTTACACAGAGAATATAAACATTTTATAAAGAAAGTTTTCTTTCATTAATCTAATCATCTTAAAAAAAGAAAAATAACTTTTTTATTTGATCAACTGGTCTTAGTTTGATGGATGATGCTTTTTAAACAGTGTCTTTCGACTCACTGTTAATTATATAAATCGTACAACTCAAAGGGTGTATTTTGGATCCACGTCTTATTTGGGCGTTCGTATGTCTTCTTTAGATTTGACAACAGGTCCCTCTCTGATCGGGACCTGTTGATTCTCTCGGGCCGAGAGCTGTTTAATCACCCTGAAGAAAAGAATGACAGTGAGTTTCTTTGTCACATAAAGGATGTGGTGCCATTTGTCAACATCTCAATTTCAATTGACACGAAAGGCCCGAGGACGAGTGTGTGAAACGATCAATCCAACGTCTCTCACCCAGAAGCTCAGAAAACACCCAGACGTGTCCTTCAGGGTCCTCACTGGGATGCACATGGACATCTTGTATGATTGACACAACACGGATGTGCTGTGTTTCCACCTGGACGCCTGTTGATGTCTCATGCAGAGGGTTTACACGTTTCACCTCAATTAGTTCAAATGTTTAGCTTGGCACCGCTACGAGCAAACAGTAGCAAGTGATGAAAAGATAAAAGTCCCAGAAGCCTGGCAATAGATTTAACAATAAACAAATAACCTGCTGGTTCTACAGGGAACAGGGAGCAGGAGGCTCGTCGGCCAAGCTCGTTGTTGGTTGTTCCACTGTTTTGCTGTATTTGTAATATAAATACAGTTTGATATATTGTGAAGACATTCATGGTGATTCTCTGACTTTTATGTATCCCACAATGCATTGTGAAAACAGGCGGTGAGGAGGAGTGAACGAGTGAGTTTGGATACAACCTCCGTTAAACGATAAAGTTTTCTCTTTGTTTGCTCTGCAGCGTTTCGACTCGGCCTCCAGTGTCCTCAGCAGCACGTCTTCAGCGGTGGGCTCCATTGAAAGCAGCCTGGGTAACAGAGACACACATTTGTCTAGATCTTACCTCCCTGTTTTCATATATGTGACTAAGTTGGATAAAAACCACTCGGCATTGTGCAAACATAGAAGAACAGACACACTAATCACGTCCATTGTTACATAAAGATTGTGTTAGTCAATAAGGAGATACCAGCTCGTTATGATATTAAATACATCTTTTCTTTAAATGACAAAGACACAAAAACTGTCTTTATTTGAATTAATGAAACTAAGTATCTCCAAGAAAAAACGTGTTGGACCTCATCTGGTTTGATTTACATATTTAGGGAAGATCAAAACACTGAAGTCTTGATTTTACGTTAAAAACCTTTTCAACTTTCCTCGCATCCTCTCATTGACTTGATATCATATATAATAACACATCATAAATAACAACACTATGTTGAGTAGCTTGTTATTGTTGTGTTCCTCTGGATTCAGACTCCTTCACCCTGTCTGGGGATGAGCGGGAGCTGGGGAAGGTGTGCGTGCGACTCAGCTACCAGGAGGCTCTGGAGCAGGTGTGGATCACGCTGGTGCAGGTACGGTTACACTCCCAGAGGACAGGGGGGGGCACAGAGGACACAAGAACCTCCATTGTGCTCCTCTGTGAATCTTCTCAATGGGGCCTCTGTCCAGAGCGCAGGTCTCTGTTCGCTCTATTAACTTTGGCTCGGACGGTTCGGAAGGAAAAGGTTGACTTGTAAAAAGAAGTGTCCTGATGAAAACCCAGTGTAGCTGAGACAGGGAGAGTTCAGTCAGAGGGAAACAGAGACAGTGTGAACGTGTCGAGCATCGAAGCTGCAGGGCCGTGCTCTTACTCTTCAAGGAACAGGAGCAGAAATGAAAAAGGGGCACCAGCTTCCCACCCTGATTTCTTTGATCAAGTTTCATGAACTGAGAAATGAGTGAAAATGTGAAAAAGAGTAATCCACACCCAAGTTCACCTCTGGATCCAGACCCAAGTTAAAACATCCAGGTTATGTGGAAAGTATTTTCACAAATTACTGAAATCTTATTGTTCTGTAGTTTGTTTGTATTTGATTGTCTTTTGAAAAGTTTGTTCTGAACTTTAGCCTTTGACCTGCTTCCACTCACTTCCTCTCATTCTTCTTTTCTTACCAGTGTTCGGACCTCAACCTTCAGCCGGATGGAGCAGAACCACCCAGGTTTGGATTTAAAGGGATCATCACCATCCCCAAACCCATTCAGTTCAAGAGCTCAGTGAAGGAGTACAGCCAGGTAACAGGGATTGAAACACAGGAACGTTCTGTACGATACCTGGAGGTTGACTTTCTGTTTGTTTGTGATCAAAAGTCTAATTCTAACACAGGTTATAAACTCTAAATTTTAAGAATTTGATTATGATAATGTTTCAAATTGTATCAAATGTAACTTCACAATCCCAATTCGACCCCATGAAAGACCTTACTTGCTATCGACTCATTTCCATTCTTAGAATAAAATGAAATTAACTGAGTGACTTGTGGTAGAAACAGTCTAATCTTTACTTTTTCTTCCTTCACCTCTTCAGGACGTGTCCTTCATGGAGACGTTTGTGTTTGCCCTTCATCTCCAGCAGTTGTGCTGCAGTGCGTTAGTTCTGCGCTTGCAGACGCACAACCCCAAGAAACGCACGGCGGCAGAATGTGTCCTCTCCCTGCGGCAGCTCGGTCCTCAGGAGACGGACCACTGGCTCGACCTCAACTCTCCGTCCAAATCCTCGGTGAGTGTTTCCTTCACGTGTGACGAGTCGGCAGCGTGTCTCTGACCTCTGGTGTCTGCTCTGGAGTCTGATGTGGCCTCTCAGACCAGTGACACTGATTCAAACGCTTGACTCAGCTGTCAATCATGTGTCACCCCATTTGATTTCATCAGATATCTCATTAAAACCAAACTTACCAGAAGCACTTGAGCAAACGTCAGTGTGAAAAGAGCTATAAAAGGACAGAATCCATCCAATTTGATCTGTACTTTAACTTTTTAGTCTGCAAAATGTCCCATCCACTAACATGGAGGAGGCTGGCTTATGGCCTATACTGCAGCCAGCCACCAGGGGGACTTCACCTTTTGGAAACCTCTTGTTGTTGTCGATCTTTATTTACATTCTACGGTCGTTAACAGTCGATGATGGAGGTTGATCTTTAAAATACAGAGAGCAACATAACAACTGAAACAAGGAAAATGAATAATGTTCACTGACTCATCCTGAACCAACCAACCTGAGTCATTAGTTCCTGGTTCGATGTCCGACCTCCGTAATGGCTGCTCGTGACTCGACCTCATATATTCTGCAGCAGCTGATGTGCTTCCCACTGTCCAGCTGTTGAGGCCAAGAGGAAAAAACTCTGTGTGGGAATATTCCAAACTTTTACTACTCATCCTCTTCAGCATTTCCTCTGTTGGCTGCTGTCTTTTATGAGCCTGTTGTGTACGAGCAACGTGCAGTGTGTGCCTCATAAATCTGTCCTGGAGACGGATTGCAGCCCACGGGCCCGCCGTACCTTCTGGGTAAGATTGAAGCAGAGCCAAAGTTTGTGATGTTGCATAACCACAGGAGAGAGAGAAAGGGAATTCATTAACAAGAGCAGTTGGGAAATGGGCTCTTTATTGGAGAGCGGATTCTGGAAAGGTAAGAGCTGGAAAGTGGGTCAAACCTCAAACCAGTGAGTGGCTCTGCTGATAAGTGGGCAGCCGTCTGGCCCAGTGACTGTGTGATGTGAAGTGCAGACGCTGAATCATCCATCGATTGTCAGAGGGGACGGATTCATCCAATCAGTGATTTCACACAAAAGAGCCAAATCACGGCGGCTCGGTGGAGGCCCTCGGGGGCCAAAGACCTTCAACGTCTGTAGAATGAAAAGAGAAGCAGAGGAGTCAGCTGGGCTCTGTGAGGGTGGACTGTTAAAATGCAAATATATTGATATTTAGCAGATATCATTTCCAGTTTCAAGAAGGTCGCAGTAAGAAAGTTAAAATCCTAGTTCGACTGGGGTCTTTCTGTTTGCATGACCCAGTTCTCCAGGTACAGCTGTGCCAACTTGAGAGTGAAGGGTTGTTTGTCTCTACATGTCAGTCCTGTGATGGACTGGCCACCTCTCCAGGGTGCACCCCCGCCTCTAAATGTCAGCTTGTGTTGGTTTCCCCCCCCCTCGTGACCGTGAACAGGATAAGCAGTACAGATAATGGAGGACATTTCCAGTTGTAGCATTTGCTGATTAACACAAAGTAGACGATTACAACTGTGGCTGTTGGGAAAGTCCAATATTTATGATTTATCACAAATATATAAATATTTATTTATAAGTTAATGCAATCCACAGTGGGACACGTGAATATCTGCAGAAACAATGTGGTTTCACACACTGAAGAACAGCAGCTGAAAGAAAGTTTTCTCGCTTCTTTGCTCAGTGACCACTTCGGAAACTGTTCTTTCCTTTTCAATTTGTTTATTGACGCATATACTTCCCAAATATCAAATACAAATATTCATTTGTGTGTGAAATCTGAACTGCACATGAAGATGTAACTGGACACGTTGTTCCAGGTCTGTCACGCTGAGCTGCATCTCACCACCTGCTTCCAGCCGGTCAACGGTCGCATCCAGCTCCAGATCCTCGCCGCCCAGAACCTCCCAGCGTCCTCCTCGCCGCTCACACAAGGTAGGTGTGATGGGAGCTGCTGTCTGAACCAGTGGCTGTTGTGTCACCGCTGACCCCTGACCTCCTCTCCTCTGCCCGTCTGAAGCCTTTTTCGTCAAGGCCGAGATGCACCACCTGGGCCAGGTGCTGATGAAGAAGAAGACCCGGGTGATGAAGGCCTCAGGGGGCCAGTGTAAGTGGGCGGAGACTTTTCACTTCCAACTGGCCACGCTGGACGACACCTGCTCGCTGACAGTGAAACTCTACAGCCGCAGCTCGGTCCGGAGGAAACAGTGTCTGGGACAGGTGAGCTCCCCTGACGCCACGTGTCACAGGAGGAAACCTTATATGTTTAATTTACTCTCGTTTATGGTTGAGATCAATAAAAGACTTTTTTATTTGTTTGATTGTCAAATACAGCCAGTAAATCAATTTCTCTTAAATCTGTAACTTATAAAGTTTAAATGGTTTAAGACTGTTTTAAAGACTTTAATCTTTCCTGCAATTAATTTAAAGCTTCAAAAACAAATAACTAACTTCTTCCTGCTTTCCGGTGTTATAAGTGCACAAAGGGCACAAATGAAAAAATATCATCTTTAAAGCAACATGTTGAACACTCCATGGTTCACTTTTAGTTTTCCTTATGTGATTCTAGATTTCTACTTGACTTTATATGTACTAAAATGCAGTGTTACTGCAGAAGCAAAGATTCCAAACTAAATAAAATTCCCTCAGTATTTAGAATTGAACAGGAATATGTATTAGTCTTTGTCAACATGTTATTTTTCGAGAGGATGATTCTGTTGTTTCTTTTGAAACATGTTGTGGGATCAACTTGATAAACATGTTAGCAGATGTTTTGAGGTCGATTCAAACTGAGACGATCTTGTGTTTCTTCCTCTCAGTTCCAGCTGGGACTCGACAGCCCTGCACCCGAGGCCGTGGAGCGGTGGAAGGACATGATGTCTCACCCGGAGAAGGTGGTGACCGCCTGGCACCGGCTGAGCACATCCTGAACCTCTTCCTCCTCTTCTTCCTCTTTACGTATTGTGGATGCTCTCGGGTCAGGCTGCGTCTGCTTGCTGTTCCGGTCGAGCGGAACCACAGTCGCTGACACTCAGTTGACTCAGATGGACCAGATTGTAAAATACTGGACGTGCTCACTGGGAGAACTGGTTTCCATGGAGGTGCTGCAGGTGATTGTTTGTAATTAGAGGTTCAGATCAAAGTGTTTCAAGAGGTTTTTGGTGCAGAAAAGAATATTTCTAAAACAACGACTGCTTAACTAACATGAATTGAGCTGTACATATTGCTGTGTTTTGTAAGTCACATATTTTTAGTGAAGGACAGTTTACAGAGAAAGTGACGATAAAGCCAAATGTACTGTAATAAAATCTTCATGTATAAAACTCCTCTGAAAGGATCATTCTGCCAATTCTATGTTTTCTTACTGTCAACAAACCCATAAAAAAAAGATCAAACCATCTGTCTTCTTTTTACTCATCCAGTCGTTTCCACAATATCTTTAAAAGTGGGTCAAATATCTGGAGAATCTATTCTTCAGGTGAATTTAACTTCAACGGGAGTGAACACTGGGCTGAACTAATTCATATGCAGGATGCTTCTTTGTAATCAAGGAACACGCAAGCTCAGCAGCTCAACGCTCTCTGATCAATTCACTCTTGGTTTTGGTCTTTTCAGGGGATTCACTGACAAATACAGAAAACATATCAAATCAGCAGACTCATCCCTGAGTTCTCTAAGAGGTGAGGTGGATCTATAGGACGTCATGTTACTGTGCAACACTGCAGCAGATGTACCAAAACGTGGCTGCACGCTTTTTATATAAAGCACTTTAATTTTGTATGTATTTAATGTTAAACATTGACAAATAAAGTAGATATACTATGAAGTGAGTTTGTGTGTGTTTATTTAAACAAGTTTGTTTTTCTGTAGAATCTATTAAACGAGACAATGGCCCATTCATTCAATCCCTTAATTGTGACCATGTAGGACACATGGACTTTCTTCAGTGTTCCATTTGAGGTACATGGAGGGAAACTAGGCCACGGTCATCTTCAGCAATAAGTACCCAGTCCACCCAGTGTGCAGGACTTGTAAAGTGGGTCAACAACCATAAACCACTGTGTCAACAGGTCACTCTCTATTCGAGAGGCCACAGATTGAGAAATCTCAAGGTAAACATCTTGTTTTTCGATTTCAACTTTCATTTAAAAGACAATCTGATGCTCTATACGGGCAATCTCATCCTCAACTACCAGGCTATAACCATATAATACACACACATATATAAGTTATATAGAGTAGAAAATCCAACAAAAATGAGCTCCAGCAATTTTAGAAAGTCTGGAGTTTTATTTATTCTCGACGTGTCCATGTTGTGACTTATGAAAGAAAACTTTAAACCATCTTAAGGTTTTTAAATCATCACTTCTGAGCCCAAAGGAAGGAAAGTCAGTTGTACTTGTGATTAAAACCCCCTCAGCTGGATCATCTCAGACGGATTCATGTCTCCAGTCCGGCCTTGTGAAGAATGAGAGTTGAACAACTTGCTCCGTGTCACAAAATGTAGACGTGGACTCGGGCAAACACAGGCCCAGCGAACAATAAGTGTGTGGACCAAGACAACTGAGTCCAGCGAGTGTTTGCATTTGAAGTGTGTGTGTGACCAGGACAACCGGGCTCTCCACGTGGGCTGATCTGCGTCAGAGGCCGCGACATCCTGGCGTGCAAAAATAAACATCATCTCTCCTTTGACGTAATTAATGTTTGATTTATGGTTAATGTTACACAGAAGGGCATTCCAGACACACCTCCACTTATCAGCGCTGGGCTCTCAGCTCCGAGGAGTTTGTTTGACTTCAGCTCAGCGAAGGTGCTTGAGTCGCACAAACAGGATTCAGGGGGTTATTGTTTCCTCTATGTGTTCAACAGATTCTCCTCCTGACACTCGTTTGGCTGTTTGCCCAAAAGAGACTGCAACACATTCCAGTTGTCTAATGAGCACATGCCTCCGTGTGCAGGTTTCCTCACTGTGGACACACAGTGGGGCAGGGGGTGGGGGGTGGGGGGGGTCCAGGGGTCTGCAGCACTGAGGAGAACTCACTCCCATCACATGGAAGATCCGTAACTGGGTTTCATCCACAATAAAGGTTTATCTGATGTCATACGATCCTCTGAGACAAATTCTAACTTGCTGACAGAAATGTAATCTCAAGTCCTGCAAGTACACTGCAGAATAATGTTTATATAATCTCACTCATGGAGTTTTATGGCTGAAACGTCTTTGATATGTGACAAATATGAATCCCCATAATATGCCAGATTGTTTTCAACAAGATTTGTGAATTATTCATGAAACTGTTGAAAAATGACCTTTCTCACTGTGTTCTGCCTCAATGGGTTCTTCTCTGACCTTTATCACATCCTGTCAGCAAGTTTCACGGTGGTCTGTCCAGCAGTTTTTGCAAAGTCCTGCTAACCAGCAGACAGACAGATAAAGTTAATATGGTTTATCTGCACAAAACTAATATCGGCATCATAGCAGATCAGCTTGGCCATTTATAAAAGTTTACCTCTTGACGAATGCAGAAGAGATTCATGCATGAAGGTTTTTATACAGATTCCTTGAGGAAGATCATCTATCCCGTCTTTTTCCTGTTGCATTTTGGAGGCCAAATAGAGGAAACCTGCAGGAATTCACAGTATTCAACTGAAGTTAAGATATGAGCTTTTAACTTGAGTAACTTACAAGTTAAAAGTTGATATTTTCAGACCTAGAAAGGAGAAAAGTTTATAGTGATGACTTAGCTGTAGAAATAACAAAAGGCCTTTTTCACAGCAGACACTTTTACTTGTTCTTACTTGCTCGATTCAAGTGACCCAGCGAGACATGACTGTGTAACTGTGAGTCACCCATCAAATGTGGTTCCTGGTTCATGGGTCATAATAAAGTTGAACCGCCTCCTTTTTATATGTCCTGGTGGTGACGTCAGTGATGATGATGTAAACATCAACTTTAAAGATCTAATTATTTTAATCACTGTTGTTTTTTAACTTTAAGGTGACACATCCTTCTTTCAGGAGAGTTAATTAAAAGACAAAGTGTGAACCAGTGGAGGTTGAGAGTCAACATTTATTTATACAGCTCATTAAAAACAATAGAAGTTGAGCCAAAGTGATATTTATGACAAATTAAGGCAACACCAGCATGTACATAAAAGACCCACAAGATAACTTAAACCTACTACATATATGAAAAATACACGAGAGGACGCTGGAGTCCATGAACATCGTCTCCTTTGCTTTCTCACGCAAGAACCAGGAACCAGGAAAAGAAAGAATTAATAAATAAGCTGTGCAGGAGGCAGGAGTCTCAGTAACAATCCTCTTCCATGCTCCACAGCCCCCGGATTCTCATCCAGCAGGTTCAATATGTGCACTTTGCAGGAATTAACATGAACAAAGACGTTGACAGTTTTTCATCAAAATGGGATAAAAAAAGAAAGAAGCTGCGCGGCCGGAGGCTGTTTCCTGCAGGATGTGGATTCTTCTCGAGCTGAAAATGACGGAGAATGAATTTGTGTGTGGAGTAAAAAAAAAACGGTTCCAGGAAACATGAGTCGTCACCAAATAAAACTCAGTCACCACGAAGAAGGAGTCACTGCACCCTCGTGTGATTATGGGAGGAAAGTGCAGGAGTGCCTGGGTCGCCCACTCAAATGTTGAGCAAGGTGTGTGTGTGTGTTTGGGTGTGTGTGTTTGGGTGTGTGTGTTTGGGTGTGAACAGTGTGACACATTTAGTTGAGGGGGGAAACGCATCTCATCTCATCGTTTATAACCTGAACAGGCAGGAACAGGCAGAGCTCAGTCACTGGAAGACATGGAGGCAGACAAGAACAACACGGTTCTCAGAGAAGGATTCCTGGTGAAGAGGGTGAGAGATTCTCCTGAAGCACATACAGATAACAAGGCTGTAAAATATAGATTTTACTGAGCCTGTGCGGCAAAGAGTTAGAGATGTGTTTGGCTTCTTCAGGTTCTGAGATAAAGTCAAAGAAGTCTTTAACGTAGGTTCCTGTTTACACTGTGATCAAGACAAGATAAAGATTGTATAACTGTTCTATCTTCTCCAATTCCAGGGTCATATTGTGCCCAACTGGAAGGCTCGCTGGTTTGTGCTGAAGCCAGACAAGCTGCTGTATTATAAATACGAAGGAGGCAGGAGAGACTCGTGCCAGCGAGGGAAGATCCCGCTGAAGGACTGTGTGCTGACTTGTCCTTTTCTGGAATATGAAAATCGTCCGGTGAGTTTTTATCAGATTCAAACACCCAAAGATTAGAAAAAGTTTCCAGATATTCTGTGAGAACCTATTTTTGAAATCACCTATTTAATTCTATGGATTCAAATTAATTTGTTAAGTTTTTGGTATTCAAACACTTGAATATGGTTATTTACAGATGTCTCTTCCTTAATAGAATCAAGAGACAAACCCTAAGGAGGATATAGTTATAATATACATGATATAATATAGAGCATACAGGAGGAAGACAGATTTGACCTGAAGTTATAGATTGAACTCAGCACTCAGTGTTTCCCTGTGTTTATGTTTTAATTGGTGGAAACCACACTGGAGGAGAGGCCTGACTCGAGGAGACAGGAAGTGGCCTCAGGTTAATGTTCTGTCAGGACCTGAGTTCATACATCTTCCAACTTTGGAGAACAATTTGTTCCCCATAAAATAAATTATTGGATTTATTGGATCCAACAGCAGTAAATAGAAACTGAAATAAGCACAAGTCAGGCTCAGCACATTCAAAGTACCTTATATAGTCACTACTGTTCACCAGAGAAAATTTCCTCTCATGTTGTGTTTTGATCCATAAAAATTATTTTCTCAAAAGGAAATTGACTCTGTGATGAATATTCTAAAATCTAGATTCAAAATAATTTTTGATTAAACGTTAAAAAACTAAATTTTACCCCGAAAAATACATAATGTGGAAAAGTGTGAGTTGAAAATGTATTTTTTTTACACATGGACAAAAGAGAAACAAGCCAACAAGGGGTTAGGTGAATATGAATCTGTATAAAATATGCTTTTCAACAGCTGGTGTTGAAGCTCCAGACAGCGAACGGGGGGGCTCATTTCCTGGAGGCCTGTTCCCGAGAGGAGCGAGACGAGTGGGCCGCTGACATCACGGCCGCCGGCCTCGAGCTGAGCCCTTCTGACGGAGGGAAGGTGACGAACCAGCAGGAGCCTGCTTCTCCACGGCTACACAACATAGACCTCAGGTGAACCCCTCCCACTGGTCTGAGGTGTTCCCACTGCCTCAACACGTGTGACCAGACTCAAACCTCCAGACACTTCAATCCTGCTTCTTCTTCTCCTCTCTCTTGAAGTAAAGTGCTGGACTCCATGTACGACGTCCACAGTGGAATCAAGATGAGCAGCCACATGGAGCAGGGCAGCACCTACAGCAACTGCTTCTCAGGTGACACATGGTGACACTTTCTACAGCTCAGTTAGAATCTCATAGGTTTTTTTTTACTGTTGTTTGGTTTGTCTTCTAACTAGGCTCAATACTGTGTTTAACTGTGTTTAATATTATTTATTATGATTTAAAAAAAATGCCATGTTTGCTTATATGTACAGTATAAATGCTTTGCTAGTGTGTATAATGTCCATATATTTCCATTTCCATTAATATTACAGCTACTTTGACAGTTTGTCTCCTCACTTCAATGAATAAAATGAGTTGAACTGTTCCCTGTATTTAATTTGATGGTGATTATATAAAGACATTAAGTATAAATACTTCCTCTGTCTGTGGATTTACAGGGTTAACATCTGAATTTCTCTCTTTATTTTATTTTCTTTTAAGTTCTGCTATTTCTAGTTTCTATAGTTTAATTCATGCAAATATGTTTATTTATACCTTCTATTTATTTAAATGTCCAAAACAATGATACTGCATATTTCCATCTATTTGCTGTATTTCTTTGTGAGCCTTGTGTCTGGTTCCCTATCACAACACAACGTGAACATGTATGAATGTGTGATGTGCCGGCAGGTTCAGCCGTGGTGGACTGGCTGGTGTTCATTCAGCTGGCTGGGACCCGTGTGGACGCCGTGACGCTGGCCTCGGCCCTGCAGGAGGAGGGTTACCTGCGGCCGGTGGGAATAAAGAGCGTGGAGGCCCTCCGCACCGCCGGCCTCACCCAGCAGTTCATGGACGACTCCACTGCGCTGTACGGCTTTGTGAGTACCACTCAGTTTGACCCCTGACCCTTGACTCCTCTGTATTGGATGCATTCCTTGCTCTAACGTGCAGAGGCCGATTCTACTGGTTTACGTCTGGTTTGTGTCTGATCCCAGTCCGACAGCTTGAAGAAGCGAGGCAGCGTGAAGGCCGAGACGTCTGCAGTCGAGCTGAGTGGGAAAGTGGTAAAGAGAGGATATCTGCTCAAACAGGTAACACACACTCCATCAGCTTTGTGGTAACATGCCAGAAGTCCTAATTAATACAAGTGTGGAGTTATAACTAATTCATTGTTTAGTGAGGCTTAATAAATCAGTTAAAAACCATTAATAACAACAGCATTCAGGTTGCTTTGAAAGAGTAAAAGCACATTTTAAAAAAATGATATATTAAATGAGTTGGTAATGATGCATTACAAGGTGAGAAACCTTTTTTTTAGTCAATGGATAAATAACTGGATTATTATCATGAATAAACTATAAACTCAGGCTTATACCTGATCTATGA
Organism: Platichthys flesus; assembly: GCF_949316205.1. Lineage (NCBI taxonomy): Eukaryota > Metazoa > Chordata > Actinopteri > Pleuronectiformes > Pleuronectidae > Platichthys > Platichthys flesus. The sequence goes on from NC_084954.1 coordinate 4,048,527, forward strand.
AGTATTAGTTTATGTTTTAATATATGCCAAAAAACTAAATATTTATTATTGGAACATGGGAGCATAACTGTGAAGCGTTGTGATGTGTTTCTATTTCTTGACTTTGTGTTGGAATGAATTAGTCAAATTAAAACGTTGATAATCTTCAGGGTCACCGAAGGAAGAACTGGAAGGTGCGAATGTTTGTGCTGCGTTCAGAACCAGCGTTCCTTCACTACTATGACCCCACCAAGGTGAGTTTACAGACCATAATATGAGGGACCAGCATCAGGCAGAAGATCATAAGTTAATATATTAGATGGTTATTTATTTGGTCTGTGGTTAAAACTTAGAAAGGTGCCTTTTATTTACAGAAAAAACTGTTTTTAGTTCAAACAATCTAGTTGTTATAATTGTCTGTGTTTCAGGTCAGTGATGTCATTACTCTTAATACCCATAATATTTATAATATGAGTAATAATGCTTCGGTCTGATCCTCTTCCTGTCTTGTGTCACATGTCAGGATGAGCTCAGCCCCGCCGGAGGCTTCTCTCTGCGCAGCTGCCTGGTGTCGTCTCTGAACGATAACGGAGTTCCCTCAGGTGAGTGAACCTGAACGTGTTAGAACTCACATGTTGAGGTTTTGTTGTGGCGACAATGACAAAATTAACAATAGTACAAGAAGGATAAACTCTACTTTCCACTTTCTACCAAATCCACTTTCTAGCTTTTGAAACACGACATGTTGATTAATCGGATTCTGTCCTTTTCTTTCCTTCTGTGCAGGTGTGAGCGGAAACATTCAAGGAAACCTGTTTAAAATCATCACTCAGGGCGAAACACATTACTTCATCCAGGCTCCGACCAATCAGGAGAAGATGGACTGGATAGACGCCATCAGGCAGCAGACGTAGACTTCAGCCTTTCAACATTTCAACATTTCAACCAGACTTTCATCTGTTCTGAAGAAAACTGAAATTACACATTCCATGAATGTACTGTAGCGCCAAACTGGGACCGAGATTTTAAATGACATCACACGTCTGTGGATCTAATCTCCTCCCAAACAAATTAGAAATTAAATAAACAGATTATCCTATATTTAAAACTTTGTACAAGAAAAAAATGTAATTAAAAGTCAAACAAGTGTAGCAATTTTTTTGTGATTTAACTTAAAAGTTTTCATGTGTTTTCATATGTATTACAAATTTAAAAAAATATATTATTTCTCCATGTTGATTTTTTAATAAATCACACCATTGGTGTAAAGTACATTTACTGGTCCAGTTTAACACTTATTTTGTAAAGCACGTGAGTATAATTCAATAAATTCCATTATCTTATCACTGAAATTAATAGTTTCATACTCTGGCTGGTACATATATGTCTGTTTGATTGAATTCTCTCTGGTATCAAACAGATGTTAAAAGTCTTAGATGCTACTTGGTAAACTCTGCAGAAAACCCAGCTGGAGTATTTTTAAATGGTTTTATGTGGAACGTTCACTTCACTGAGGATCTGATGACAAGAGGACGTACATGTCGAGACAGGAAAAGCCTGAGGAGACGTTTTTCACTGTGTTTTCCACTCCCTGCAATCACAGAGAGACACTCCCAGTCAGCACGATGAGTCCGACCCTTATCTGAGTGACTCAGGTGTTCCAGTGAGATCACGAGTGACACAACACCTGACATGAAGAATGAGGCCTGTGGGTTTTGGGGTAAATCGAATCAGACGTTACGTGACCACAGAGTGAAAAACAAACCAAAACAAAGATAACAACAAAAGTGATTTATTGCAGTGAAGTAAAGTAAATTTCTAAAGTTCCCATAAAAAGTGCTGGAGGTGAAAGAAAGTTACAGAAACCAGGGGGAGTCAGTAGCTTGTGAGTAAATCCTTTAAGTGAATTGAAGTTAATGGTACAACAACAGAAAGTGGGACTAATCCTTCCAGCTCTGTGTGGAATCTGGAAACAAACACACTCGCCGACATGTTACCGCACCGAGTCGGCCACAGCTGGTTCCAGCAACATTCATCTTCATGCAGGCGCTCGCAAACGTACGTGCTCTCGAAGGTTAGCTCCGGAGAAATTAAAGACACGCGTCTGAAATCTTGTTTCAGTGCACAAAGACCGACGCATCAGGTTTGTGCAAATGTCCATCGAATGGGGGGGGGAATATTGTCGCTTAAATCTCATTGTTTAAGACTTAATTCAATTCAAATCACATTCAGTTGGTTGAGTGTTACATTCTGACTCTGTCTATCAAGTCCTCAAACAGGTGATCTAGTGAAGGCACTTTGTCTTAGCACGTTATTACGAAGCAGGGGTATAAACTATTTGTCTGGAAACACAACAGCACCATCGTGGGTCAATCTATTCACTCAGGAGGTGGCGCTAGTCCTAATCTTATAAACGCAGCCCTGGGACGTCCTCATGTTGTTTGTCTGGGAGCGCGATGCTGCTGCTAGGCCACCTTGGTGAGCTGTAGATCGCCAAGGACTCGCAAGGAGGTGAGGGAGGCGAGCGGGGAGAGCCGGTGGGTGAAGCCACACAGAGGCTGCCCGTCCACCAGGATCCGGAACTGCTGGTGCTCACAAACGATCTCCATCTAAAAGTGAAAAGGGAAAGTTCAGGAGGCTACGTTTGTTTGTTTGTAAGCAAGATTACACAACAACAACTCGAAAGGTCTCTGTGAGACTTGGTAGAAGGATGTGGTTTGGGTCAGGTACAACCCGTTCCACTGAGGGACATTATAGATCTAGATTTAAAGCTGATGGGTCAACAAGTCACGTCCCACTCATACTTAATAAGTTTGGATTACGGGGATTGCCAAAACATATTTGCACAATTAAAAGGAGCCCTGTGAAGTTTCCGGCCACTGTCGGCACTACAGAGACGTGTTTGAATGACTGGATCCCGGTTTTGTTTTCACCTCAACTTCTTTCTTGACTCAAACCACATCCTTCCTCCAAGTTTTGTGACAATCTGTTCTGTAGGTTTTTGTGTAATCCTGATAACCAACATACAAATGCAGGAACAAATAAGAAATTTAACAGCTTAAAAAACAAGTTTGGCTGTCAAGCAGAAGATACACTTTAAGTTTCTTTTTGTTAGAGGCATTAAAATCTGACAGTGTCAACGCCACCTCTCAGATCTCACTCATTACAAAAGACCTGCACTGATAACCACTGGAGCAATAACAGGAAAACCAGGAAACATTTCAACATTTGTCTGGTTGAGATGTTGACACAAGGAGTTGAAGTTTATCCCACTGTCCTCTCTGAGAGATGAAGTTACCTTGAAGGGTTCTCCAGGTGCAAAGGGAAAGAAGGACATGGTGTTCTCAGACGGACCCCACTTTCCCGCCAGTCGGGCGTTGCGTTGGACGGCCCTGTCCACGAAGTTGACCTTCAACTGCAGACCCACGTCGGCCTCCGTGTCCTCGTCCTGAGGTTGACTGGACAGAGACACCTCGATGCTGAGGAGACGCACACAGATCAGGGACACCGAGGAAATATCACGACGTAAAACAAGACAAAAAGAAAAGTTTATGTGTCTTCATCTTACTTTCTTTCTTATGTGAAGTTTATATTTGTATTATTCATATTTTCCTTCATCTTCAGTCTTGAACTGTTCTTCTCTTGCATATAGTTTCATTTCATCATTGCACTTCTTCTCCTTTTTAAGCCAAACTCCCGTTTCTTTCCTTTCTTCTTTCCAGATGTTGATAACATGCTATATAAATAAATCTGACTTGACGTCTCTGCAGCCAAAAAGAAGTCCTTTCACATAAAAAAGTTTATTTTCGCATCTTAATTATGATGTTTTTTGGGAGATAATTCATGACTAAATGGATAAACAGCCCGAAGTTATTTTCGACCAAAGAATTTCCAGAGTGACTTTGAGATTTCATGGGATTTGAATCTTTCCCACGAACATGCACTGACTAATCTATACTCAGGAAATTCAGTGACGTTAGTACTCAGATATTTCCCCAAAGCAGAGAGTGGCTGGCGGTTGGTACATCCCCCAAACACACACTACTACACTTTGATATTCAGCTCTACTATCATCAACATCCTATAACTTCGGTTCTGCAACAGGCTTTATCAGTAATGCATATTTCTCTTTTTTATAGTGGAATGACAACATGTATGTGTGTTTGTCTGTGTGTCTGTGTGTGTGCACTTACATCTTGGGTTTTTTGTCAATAATTCCCATAACAACCAGTTTCATTGAAGGCCGCATGCCTCCCTTTATCTCTCCGGTGAACTCGCCCTGCACGACAATAGAGAGGTTCACGGTCACACAGGATGAGGCCCGAGCCGCTGAGCAGCACCAGGCACTTCAACACAGGAGGATGCAACTGCAGCTCCATCATCATGCAACAATAGCTACACTGATCCTGAACAATGAGTGACTCAGCTGCACAAAGTGAACCTCCGGAGGGTTGTCTCCCCACGCTGAGCCGCTGGTGTAACTGGATGAAATCCTAATTTATGCATAGAGATAGAATAAATTGAATGCACACAGGGTAAAGCAAAGAAAAGGAAGCTATACGTACATTTTCTTTCTTGTCCTTTTCTTCCATTCCACTCAGAGGTGATGCGCTGTGGAGGTTCGGGAGCTGTGATGATGATGAGGATGATGAAGAGGATGGTGAAAACGGCAAACCCCGCCTGCGTTGTCATGGAGACAGCCGGTTTGGCAGAGATGATGCTGGGAGACGAGGAAGAAAGAAAGAAAGAAAGAGAGAGAGAGAGAAAGAAAGGAGGGGAGGTAGAGATGAGGGGTGTGATTCACAGTCTGAAGAGACACATTCTCCCTTTATCATTTGGAAAAAAAGATTATTTTAACTGATATGTGACAGTGATGCATTTGTTGCAGCTTCCTCTCATTGTCTCCTTACCTGCAGGGTGTGTTTGTGTGTGTGTGTGTGTGTGTGTGTGTGTGTGCGTGTGTGTGTGTGTGTGTTTCAGATTGGTTATTTGACACATGTTCACTCCAGATCATAGGGATTTTTTAGGGACCATTATTAAATTTCCCTTAGGGATCATCAATAAATTCCCATTTGAACAGAAGGTAAATGCATTGCTTTCAATAGCTTCCGTGTCATGTGACCCACTGACTGCAAACCGATGTATTTCTACCCTCAACAAACAGGACACACCTTTTTTCATTAACTAGATTTAGATAACTCTCATACTTTATCAGATATTATTGTTACTCTATAAAAATGGGATGCACTATTTATCTTTTTATTTTATTTAACTCGTTAGATATATAATTATTAATTAGCTACACAAAGTGGACATGCCTCTTTCTAGTAGATTTTGGTGCTTATTATATTTTATGTTTCCCAGTTTGGGATCAATACAGTGCATCTATCCATCATTTGAATATGAATATATGTTTTATAAATCATATTCTTTCAATAACTTCCTTGACAATGATGAATTGTATTATCTTTTCTGGATAAACAATGACTATAATCCAGGAAAGAAAGGGGTGTGTCCTGTTTGTCTAAGGTCGGAACAAAAATCAGCTGATAGGTGTTTGGAGTCTGTGAAAGAAAAACATCCTTATATAAAACAAGTGTCCTATTTATCTAAAAGGTAACAGTAATATCTAATAGGATTTGGACATAGTGAATCATTTGATATGGAAGCATTTATAATTGATACCTCTTCAAATGAATTTATTGATGGTCCCTAAGGGAGAACGGGTGGAAAAGTAATAAAATCATTTCTTTAATTTATTTTTGGAATCATTTCAAATAGACGAGTGAAAAAATTGCTCAGTATTGATATTTAAAGTTATTTTTGTGCATCATTTAAATAATTTAAATGTGACCTGATTATTTTTTTTTCAAGTAGTGTACGCGTCTGACGGCATCGGTAACATCCCCACGCTCCCTGGTGTGCGGGAACGCCCACCTCGTGCCAACCGTCGACCAACCAGCGCCGCCCTGGAGGAGCAGCTGACGATGTCACATGACCCCAGCTAACGCGCAGCTAGCCGCCTAGCATAACAGCTGATGTAGCAGCCCAGCGGAGAACAGCTGCGGCTAAATGTGCGCGTCAGCCCCCCCACCGGGCTTCAATCGGGGATTCGACACGAAGACATGAGTGAGACACGTCGGGGAACAGCTCGTGTTTTCCCGCTGCGCAGAGTGAGTGGCTGCTGCAGAACTTAGCTTAGTTAGCTTCATGTCACCAAGTGCAGCAAGTCAGCACTGGTGCAGCTAATGCTAATGCTAACTTGACACCAGGGTGGCTGTCAAAACTGAGAGGAGACGGAACGGTGAAGAGGATTTATAGCGTTTTAAAACACGCTTTATATACGTTTATAACTGCTGTAGTTTGTTTATAAACATGTCTTACTTCTGCTGTCTGTCTGTAAACATCTATCTATGCTGTTGTTTGTTTTAAATTGTTTATAGACATATATAACTTCTGTTGTTTGTTCTCAGTTGTTTATAAACATTCATCTCTACTGTTGTTTGTTTTAAATTGTTTATAAACGTTCATCAATGATATTGTTTGTTGTCAGTTGTTTATAAATGTATAAAATAAAATGTCATATATGTTTGTTTGTTTGTTGACAAACTTTAAAGGTTAAAAAAAAAATCCTTATATAGAACAAATGTAATAACAGAATGAGATGTGATGAGAGGTATATCTCTTTTCAAAATATGTCCACTCATTATATTCGGTTTGTTTCAACCAACACGTGATTCCTGATGTTTGAAGTCAAACAGCTTCATCTCTCTGTTTCAGGTGAAAACAGCTGGCGCCTGTTGGTTGGCTGCGTGTCGGTGAACGTGTCTCTGCAGTTGTGACCCGAAGTGGCCATGTATCCTTTCAGCCGCGAGGCGGAGACCTCGCTTCAGGACCTGTTTGAGTATTTCAAGAGGTGCCTGCAGCACGGGGAGTGGGAGCTGGCCAGTGCCTGTGTGCCACAGCTGGTCCAGTCAACACACTCGGAAAACCTGCAGGACATTATTAGAGCTGTCATCTGCCACCCGTACAAGTTAGAGTGAGTCGCACATCTGTAGTTTCACAAGACACTAGGTTTTTACTTGTATTCGAGAATATGAACTGATGTGTTTTGTTTTTTTAGATGGGAGACTGTGGGAAGCCCACACAGACTGGCTTGGTTTTGGCTTCAGGTTTTAGAGAAATGGACAGAAGAGAAGGTAAAGATATGAGGAACTTGAACTTGACACCGCGTTAACACTTTCTGGTCAAATTGTCTTTAACGGGTTTGTTAACTTGGATGAAAAGGTATTTGAAACATCACCAAGCGTTTGACATGCTGTGAAAACACTTTCTTGCTTTTACCTTTCAGGTTTCTCCCGACATCAGAAGAGAGCTGGAGTTTCTTCTGCTCCTGGAGGAACTGGGTTCAGAGGGCATAGCAGAGGCTATTCTCAAGGTCACTTTTGCTCTTGTCTTAATTTATAACTGTAGATGATAATGACATTTTTTTTACCCTAGAACACAAACATTTCATCAGATCAAGTTTCCGGATATGTTCTTCCTTCTTCCATGTTGTTGTTTGTTGACAGAATACTGAGATACATTTCCTTTCAGCAGGAGTTGCATCAGGCCTACCTGAGCAGCCAGCCGGACCAAAAGGCTGTAGAGGGTTCGGGATCAACACAAGCTGCGGTTGAGTCCTGCCTCCGAACCTTGTTGGAGAAGAAGAAGCCCAGACTGGCTCAGTCTTTAGCACATTTCTTACAGGTAGAGTCGAACCCTGAGTATCAACACTACAAAATAAATAAATGCACATGAAGATATTATGGGATGATGGTCGTAGAAGTCCGTCAAGACAAAACACAATAAACACAATCTAAACTGTAATACACCTGGTGGAATTGGAGTTTTTAAGGATATTAAGTGGTGGGTGGAAATGTGAATCGGACTGTAGGCTCCTGGTTCAGATCCCAGCTTGTTTGGGGCTTTTCTCTGAGTTTGCATGTTGGACAAAATATATAATTACTTTCTTTATCTCCTGCAGGACCAGTCACCCACAGAGGACCATACTCTGCAGCACACGTTCATCCAACACATGATGAAGAAACTGGCAAAACCAGAGAAGAAGGCAAAGGAGTGGGTGGAGGAGATATATGCAGTGTTGGCTGTGATGCCGTGGAGCTCTGGCCGGAGCGCTGGGCAGTTTGAGGCTCTGTGTGAAGCGCTGTGGGCGGTCAGAGACGGACCCCTGAGAGAGGAGAGGATCCTGAGCTCGCTGCTCCGGCCTCAGTGCGACACTCTGGTCTCTCTGTACTGCTCCACTGCTCTGAGGCTGCAGAGGGATCATCTGCTGAGGAGCACGCCCGACACACAAGGTAGGCCGAGTGGGTTCACCTCTGAAAATCAGAAAAGCATTTAAATAGTGAGATGATTCTGTTATTAAAGTGCTCTCTTGCTACGTGCCGCAGATTTAGTCGTGTAAAATATCTGACAAATCAGAAATCAGTTCCTCCTCTGAGCTAATATTAAAAAGTAACGATACTGATAAGATCTTTATGGTCTGAGATTGAGATCATTGTTCACAGTGGCGGAGGGAAACTGTCGGTGTCACCGCTTTCCTCTTCTGATCACACTTCTGCTTCTGAGAGTGTCAACTCATTGTAATGACATGTTTAACATGTGACAGCTTGTGTAGCCTTAGTCACAGACTGTTGATTATTATGTCCTTTTTTTACACCACATTTAAACAATATTTGTTTTAGAATGTGATGTGGTGATGAATGGGTGAATTTTTTTGATTTACAATTTTTATTTAGTGACACAAATAGATCAAGTAAAAAAAAGAATGACACTGTTATGTAGTTTAAATGTCCCCTATACTTCCATTGTTATTGAATTCACTCATCTATTTGTTCTAAATTACCCTGCAACTTCTTGGATTCCCTTGGAATAGCAGGGTTTCCCTACTCCGTCGGCTTAAAGAGAAATGTGGCATGTATAATTCCCCACGTATCTGTCATATTGGCATTGATCTTAAAAAGTCTTTAACTCATTGAAACCTGTAGATTCCCTGAATATATCATTTTTTTAGTTTTTATTATACAGAATGCTTCATGGACATTTTTGTTTTCTTTGACGTGCTTCCACTATTATGTTTTATTTGCATCCCCCTCACAGTGGAGCTCCCTGAAGCAGAGAAGCTGGCTCTCAGTTTATGTTGCCACAAGGATCGTCCCTCCATTTGGAAGACCATCTATTTCGAGTGCCTTAGCAGTGGAAAGCACTTCCTGGAGCAGGTCCTGGTAAGTGAAAAGCGACGACCGGAAAACAGTCGGCACTGAGTTTGAATAAGAAGTAATGAAGCGCAGGCCGTCCTCTCCCTTAGCTGTTTGTAATTGACATGTTTTTGTTGTTGGTACAGTAACGTAATGGTCTGGTAAAGTTGTTTAGCAACTGCATGTGATGAAATTCAATAATGTAATGAGATTGGTTCCTTCCTGTAGGTTACTGCACTTGACCTGGTTAAACACGAGGAGTTTTCTCAGCTGAGAGAATTAGTGCGGCTGGAGTTTCGGCCATTGTCTCGTCTGCTGCTGCTGCTCGGCTGGACTCAGTGTCGCAGCCTGAGCTCGGCCCAAAAGCTGCTCAGTGTCCTTCACCGCGAGCAGGTCGGTACCGAAACCCTTCAGCTCTCCACACGTGTGTGTGCACCTCCTCCTCTACAGCAGAGACTCAACACACCTCACCAAATAACAGATTAACTAAACAAAATGAACACAACATAAAAATTACCCAAATCATTATCAAATCACACTGATACATACAGTATATTATCACCAGCAACCCAACAGAGGAAAAACTAACTTATAAACAAACACAATAAATGATTAAAAACATTCACATTGTATCTTTTTGCAGCATGTCCTTGTAATGGCCTGTTTCTGAAACCAAATACCAGAGAAAAACAAATATGGTTTGAATCATAATGTCATTTCAGCGCACATTCCTTCAACCACCCATCAAAGTACAGTATCAAAGTGTAACGCTGATGAATATTTTCAACATAAATATTTAGTATTGTGCTGAAACTGTTTCTTCTGATTTTAGGCACCAGCCAGTGACACCGTTCTGCAGGAATTTGCCAACCTTCTGTCCTCTCAGCTCGGAATACTTGAATGGTGTAAAAACAACAACCCGTAAGAATCTGCTTCTTCATTTGTGACATTTAACTGACATTGAAGTCCATCCTAATCTCTATTCTGATGCTCCTTTGTGTCTTGTTTTGTTTCTATTCAGAGGTATCTCCATGGAGGCCTTACTGACACAGCTTCACACCCTGGACAATCACTCAGCTCTCTATATTCTGCACACTCTGACTCCTCTGCCTCAGTTTGAGGAGCGCAGGATACTGGATCTGCTGCAGCAGCTGCCAAATCCACCAGGACATGGTTTGCATCACCCACTTGTTGAGTCTGAAGTATTTTCCTGAACAATCGTGTATTTGATGTTTCATGGTGACGTGACCCTGCCTGTCGTTCTTTCTGTTTGTCTTATTTCTCACAGACGACTCTGAGGCCATCAGGACTCTGAGCCCTGGTGCACAGAGGAATGTAGTTCTGTTTCAGGGCTTCTGTGTCATGAAGTACACCATCTACGCTCTTTGTGTCAATGCACATAAATACTCAAACTGCTCCGAGTGTGAGTCCATGCATCATCAGCAGCAGCAACTGCCTACTGAAGCAGAAACAGACCAGCCTCAAACCTCAACTTCCTCAGAGGGTATGTATTTCCCGTCTGTAGTGTTTTAGTTTGGTGTCACTTGTGATTCCTTTAAATACATAAGCATTTATTTTGGCTCATTTTTGTCACTGTATATAATCAGAAAGGACCGGATATAGTTAATTTGCTGTGCAGATACAATAGAAAACATTATTTGTTGTTAAAAATGAAAGCCAGAAATAGTAAACTAGTAAATATGCAAATAAAATACGATGCAGAGTAAACACAAAGAAAATATACATGAGCAAGACCCGTGTGTAAACTTACACTAACATCCATTAAAAGCCTAAATTCATGACGGAGACAAGTCAGGAGACACAACTTTAATCACATGTGATATTTTCCAGGTTTCCATCTGCAGTTCCAACACTACCTGTCAGAATGTCAGCTCTACCTGGAGGCCGTTCCAGCCATGTTCCGCCTGGAGCTCCTGGAGAACATCTTCTCCCTCCTCTTCCTGTCCACCGCTGACTTCACGCAGCAGATTCCAAAAGACAACAATGTTAATGCAAATCAGGACTGTGCGTCAGACACAAGTAACACTAATGTAGAACTAGGAGCCAAAGCACAGACGGATGAGAGTGATCACTGCAGGAGCCAGAAGCTGCGTACGAGTTCCCCAACATCCTCCCACCATGGTCACCTGGAGCTGGGACACTTCATCCAGGGCTGCAGGGGATTTGTGGTGGATGTTGCAGCCATGGAGGGTTTCCTGAAGCTGCTGAAGGAAGGGCTGGAGGGCATGTGCGTGGTGGGTCAGCAGGAGGGACAGGAGGGGGAGAGCCTCGGCTGCTCGGTGACCCCGGAGACATTCGGGGCTCGTCTGCAGAGGTTGTCCAAACGAACTGCAGAGGCTCAGTGGAGGCTGCAAATCATCACCAGCAACCAGGGCAGCGAAAATGGTGAGATGCACAGGCTGAGGATATTTCTTTAAGTATTTTGATTGACACTTCTTCTGCGTTGTTTGTAACTCTTTGCAACTTGTTGGTGAATTCACTTGCAGGCTCAGAGGGACCCTTCCCCATCTCGACGGTCGGCTATACTGCGACTACCTTGGAACGCAGTAAGAGCTCCAGTCTGAGGAGAAGGAAGAGACTAGGGAGGCGCGTAGCAGAGAGACAAACCTCCATAGAGAAACACAATGGAGAAGTCAGCACCAGTGCATCAGGTGAGCCATAAGCACCGTCTGTTAGAAATGTACATGCCCCGTCCTCATGACTCCGATCTGGGCCTTTTGTCCTTCAGGCGACTCCAGAGTAACTCTTATGAAGATGTGAATTATATTTGTGGGTTGATGATGACTTCATTTGGCCTCTGTCAGACGGTGGAGGAGGGACATTGACAGCTGGTGTGGAAGTGGAGGTTTGTCCTTGCGGAGGTCCCCACAGCTGGCTGGTCCCTGCCATGTTGTCCCCTCCAGAGTCTCTGCTCATGTCCTGCATCCGCCGAGGAAACTTCATGGAAGCACATCAGGTCTGATTATGTTTATAATAAACGTTTATTCAACATGGTGCATTGACTAAACACATTTGAATTTACTACGTTCTACAGTATTGTTTATTTGCTTTAAGTCGTGTATATATGTACAGAATTTGTGAGTTTACTTATCAATGTTTATTTTTGTGTTGATCAGATTTTCTGATTATTTCCATTTCAGGTGTCTCTGATGTTTGATCTGGGGAAGTCTCCCTTTTGTGGCGAGTTGGTGTTCATGGAGCGTTACAAAGAAGTTCTAGTGGAGTTGGAGCGGGTGGAGCAGAAGATGGATAACCAGCCTATGTCTTCGTCGTCCTCCTCCTCAGAGGGTCTGGGGTCAGCGGCTGCGTCCGGCACAGGGCGGGCTCGGCTGGGCAGCAGCGGCCTCTCCACGCTGCAGGCCATCGGAAGTGCTGCCGCTGCAGGTTCGATATTCTGTTTGACTTTTTCCCTGCCATTCATCTCACCTAGTAACTAACTAGGTTGCCTTGAATATAATAAATAAATGCATAATGAACCAACTGTTGAGGCCTCGTTCAGTTTTGGTCTTGTTGCCTCAAATCAGAGAGATTAGAGAGGTCTGGATTAGACATGTGGGTGAAGAGGAACTTGTTTGAGCCAGAAGACATTGAGCTACTTTTTTAAACTTCCCGAAATGTTTATTGAACATTTGAACAACATAATGCATCTATAGTAGAAAGCGCTCGAGGTTGAGACTAAATTATGACAATACTGTGTTTTGGAAGCAGAAAATCATAATGATGTGTCTGGGTATGCTGGAATTATTAAAGTGTATAAACAATATTCTGATTATTTAAGTTGTTTAGTTTTCAGAGTTAAAAGTCACAAAACCAAACTATATAATTGGCTCAAATTGCACAGTGTAAGGATTGTTTCCTGCTGAGTTATCACGATTGAACCCCCGGGCTTCTCTGTCTTTCCCTGCAGGTGTGGCTTTCTACTCCATCTCGGACATAGCAGACCGTCTCCTCAGTTCCCCCGCTCACCCGATGCCATCCCTGGAGGAAGAGTACTGGCTGAGCTGCTGCTCCTCAGACCCGTCTGGCCTCCTCACCACGCTGCTGGAGGAGCTGAGCCCAGCGGCCATGGCGGCCTTCGACCTGGCGTGCTGCCACTGTCAGCTTTGGAAGACGTCCCGGCAGCTGCTGGACACAGCAGAGCGCCGGCTCAACAGCAGCCTAGAGACTCGAGGTATGAAGACGGAATTTTAGGGTCATGGAGATTGCTACAGCGATGATTTAATCCAACATGGTGATTGGAACAAGACCAGCAACAGTTTAATGTGTTTTATCTGCAGCTTTGCACGGGGTAAATTTTGCTTTTCGTCTATAATCCCTGTTTTCCTCTGCAGGAGTGAGAATTGACCCCAAAGTTCCTCATTCTCAGGGGATCTGTGGATTTCCAAGGGTGTTACAACAGATCAGCAAGATCCTCAGTCACTTTGCAACAAACAAGGGCTCCGTCAAAACAGGTGAGTGTAAACCAAGTTATTATGGAAACAAGGAAATTCTTATTTTTTAATACCCCACTTACACATTTCCAATTCTGAATAAAAACTCTATTCCACTGGTCAAATTATTGAATAAATGCAGGTGGATGCTAAATGAATCTCCTGACCAGATATTTAACATCAACTCTTTAAACAGTGGAGTTCTGTTGTAACTGATCCACTCGTTCATCCACTCTTGTTCATAGAAGCTGTTATGGAGGACCCAGTGTTTTCCAGCCCGTTCGGCTGCTGTATTCAGGAAGTGCTCCTGTGTTGCAACCCCACCCTGACCGAGGAGAGCATCTCTGCTCGACTCAGTCTGGCTCAACGCCTGGAGACCACCCTGCACATTCTGAGCACCGCTACAGATAATACAGGTGAGCAGAGCAACCGCGTCAGATCAACTTAAGAATATCAGAAGAGTTCTACAACCTTTATTGTTTTTAACAGTCTTTGAGAAAGTCTGAATGTCTGGTGTTGTCTGATGCTTCCTCTCACGACAGAGGGCAGCGCAGGCAGTGCTCTTCTGGCTCTGTTAGTGGAGCAGGCCAGCCTGAAGCAGGCGGAGCTCGACGTCCACCCTGTCCGCTCCAACATGAAACAGCTGCTTCGCTCCCTGGACCAGCTCTGCCCCTTCGAGCCGGATGGAGACCTCGCCCGACCCGATTACGTTCGCAGTTTCCTTGACTACGTTAACACGTTAGCATCCGTGCTGGTGCGCAGCCTTGCTTCAGAAGGTAAAATCATTTGTCACAGAAAGTAGAAGTTTTAGCCTATTTCACATTCTTCTGTGTTATCAGTTTGCCAGTAGCAACTTCTAATTGAAGCTTTTTTTTAACTAGTTTTCTTCTGATTTTTCTCTCCTGCTTTTTGTCTCAGACCAAAGTGGTGAAGTGAAGCTTGGGAACCCACTGCTGGTTTTGCTTCAAGCCCCATTCCAGCTCCTCTCCCACCTGCTGTTTGACAGACAGGTGGCTCCTGACAGGTACGCACAGATAATTGCTCACAGCGTTAATCAAAGTGGGAAAAACTCCTGGAATCTGCCTCGTTTGCCGGATCCATCCCAAGATGTAATGGTTCCTTTCACTATCCTTCCACCAAGTCTTACGAAAATAGTCGTTTGTGTAATTCGACAGTTAAAACATAACCAACAGAACAGAGGTAGTGATATATTTGTGATAGACTTAGTTATCATTGACCATTAACTCTGCCAACAAGAGTCAGGATAGAGGAGCTGCCACAAAATGAGGGAAATTGCATCATCCAGCTTTAACATTTGTCTTGGTTTGACACTAAATGAACCACTGAGTGATTCTGACCTACTTCCTGCTCCTGTTTCTCTCCAGAGTGCTGTCCCTGCTGCAGCAGGAAGGTCTGCGACTGAGCGTCCAGCAGGTGATTGTCCAGCGATGCTGTGAGACTTTGCCCTTGTGGTTCTCATGTCCAGCTGCTGAAACAGACTCTGATCCAACCAGAAAAGATGATGGAGTGTTCAGTGTTGCCAGCTTGTCTGCCCTGCTCCAGCAGCACGCTCAGGAGCACAAGGCAACTCTGGGCATCACAGAAACTCCCTCAGTTACTCAGTCAGATGCAAGCTCGGACTCTGAGGCCTCAGTGGAGGACAACACACCAACCAACCTCTCCACCTCGCCTCCCTCTCAGTCATCATCCTCCTCCTCCTCTTCTTCCTCAAACTCTTTCCTCCTCACACCATCAGCCCTGTCTTTCCTAAAGTCTCGCTCCCCCTTACTGGCCACGCTGGCGTGTCTGAGTGCATGTAAAGGAGAAAACGCTCGGGCGCAATCCTCCGGCTGGTCGGGATATTTCCGCAGTGGACGTAAGGAGGTTGTCCTGGACGGTGAGCAGATTTCTCGAGAAGCGGATACTCTCCTGAAAGACTTTCCTATTCTCTGGGCCTATCTTCACTCCCTGGCTGAACCAGTGCTGGGCGCCCCGCTGACTGAGGGAGAGGGAGGCTCCGCTGGACTCGGGGCGGTGATTTGTGGGAAACCTCTTGTCACTCTCCTGCTGTCTGGGCCACAGGAAGGAGTTACCCAGGCTGTGGCAGCTGAGGCCTTCCAGAAAGCCCTTTCCTCTAAAGACCTGTCCCGGGCTCTCAGCCTACTGGAGCTGTATGGGCAAGGCTGCAGCCAGGAGGGGGCGCTAAGAGACCAGCTGCTTGCCTATGCTGCTTTGGAAGGTGAGAAAAGCTGGTAGATGTATTTTAGTGGAATGTAGCAGATTGAAGTTCATGTTGGCTCTTGCATGCTGTAAATAAATGATAATATGGTGATGTGATATAATAACGTTATCAAGTATTGATTAATCTTCATCATAGATTATTTATATGGGAAAAAAATAGGTTCTCATATGTTAGAAGTGGCTGCTTTATATTTCTGTTTAAAAACAAACAATCACACAATTACATAACAAAAAGATGAGTCTTTGTTTGTCATATAAATTTCTTTTAGATCTTGAATTTATCGTTATCTTGAGATCAGAACCACTTTTTCAGATTGGCACCACAATTACAGGAAAATACGTATTTAAATAGTATAATATTGTGTGAATGTCGCAGTTGTTTCCAATGTGATACATGTTTGTTGGTCTGATTGTGTTCAGATGGTGTTGAAGGCACAGGTCAGCTGTTCCGCGTGCAGGACGCGAACCTGCGAGCCCGTGTTGCCCTGCAGGCTCTGGAGCGATGGCCCCTGTCTTCCTGCCTGGAGCTGCTGGACTTCTGCCTCAGTGACCTGAGCACTGCGGCCTCGCTGAGAACCGACTTGGAGCTGAAGAAGAAAGAACTGGACATCTATCGCTGGGTACAGTGTTAATCACAGAAACAGATTCTTCCCTGTGCTGTAAACGGCCAAACTGACTTTGACGGGCAGGTCTGTTGTGTGTTTGCGAGAGGCGGCGGCAGAAAAGGATCTATACAGTACATAATATGTCACACTAAAGAAAATATACCCATGCATCTCTTGTCAGGACAAGCACCAGAAAAAGAAATGTCACAGCTTCAACTCAAAGATGTGAAAGCTTGTGTTAAGCTTGAGTTACATATTTCACATTTCATGCTTTTACTTGTTCAGTGTCAACTTGGGTTCTTGGATCTCAGCCTGAGGATCATTTTAATTTGACAGTTTGCAGGTTGAGAGTTTCGTTACCAAGCCCTATGTTGGCGTGGTTTGAACTTGAATTGCCTCAGTTATATAATTTGACTTTCCAATGTGCCAAGTTTCCGAGCTTCCTTCTCTTCTCACAGATGTTGAATCTACAGCCTCGGTTGCCCTGGGCTGCGTGGCAGGAGCTGAGGAGCGAGTCGAAGACAAACCCCGAGGCCATGTTGTCCCGGATGTTGAAGGCAAAAGTAGGTCCAACAGACCTGCAGCAGTGTAGTTAATAAACTAATAAACCTACCACAATTTGACACGTACTATAATCTCAAAAATACATGTTTAATTATATAATAACCATATTATTTTGCAGGAGTTTTCTCTGTGTGCACAGTGGGTGGAGCTGTATCCTGTGTCCGAGCAGCTGAGGCTGCAGCTGAAGACTGAGCATCTACTTCACCTGCTGGAGAAGGGACAGACAGACGAAGCGTTTCAGGTACACAGTCGTCAAAACGTGTTTCAGGAAACTCGTACTAAATGCAGAGGACAATCCTATAATGGAATGAATATACATTTATACATGTACAAATATATAGCTTGTCGAGTACAACACAATCTCTGAGCCCATTGGCTACTGTCTGATGAGATATTTGCCTTTTTTCCCAAAGTCTTATCCCTCACCAACAGATACTGTATATTCACATGCAGAATCTTTTGATAGAGTTTACATACATCATAATGCATAATTACATGCTTGGTCCCTCCCCCCCTTTATTTTTTTTCTGTGTCCCTTGTGTCTTCAGTTACTCGAGGGCCTCTCTGATTTCGTGGTCGGCCTGAAGATCTGTGAACACGCTCTGGACCGCTGCCCCGGCCTGGCCGCCTGTCACTTCCTGGCTGACTATCTCACCCTGCATTTCCAGAGGCAGGTGTCTCCCTCGCGAAGACAACACATCCACGCTCTTCATCTGGGCTCGAAGGTTTGTGAATGTGAAGATGTGCACTGATCCAGTTATCCTGTACAATAAGGACAGGAAGTGTAGTTTGTGCTCATACATTCCAGTGTTGTGGAATTTCAGTTGGCGTCATCATCCGTCAGGGCTCAATAAAGTTTTTCTTGAGTCTCGATTACACAGACAAACGTTCATGAAACTGGGAAGTCTGACTCTATTCATTAGAGATCACCCCCAGTCATTGTATAATATATTACATAACACTCAGTATTAATGCTTAACTTCTGCTATGATATAGTTTTCTACTATTTTTAATGAGCATGTTATATATCACTAAACTTAAATTATTTACAGACAATGTGAATGTGCAAGTCAAAGGTTTATGAGCTGGGCACCGTTAATATGTTATTATAACCAAATGACATGTGCAGAGTGAAACCCAACTGCTTTAAGGAAAATGTGGTTTTATACCATAAGAGCCTTTTCCTTTGACAGCAGCTGAATTGCTTCATATCGTAATGTGTTAATGTCAGTGACTGTGTTTCCTCCTCCAGGTGCTACTGACACTGCCCCCAGCAGCCAGGCAGGACTATTTCCCCCTGCTGTCCGAGCCTCTGCTGATGCTGGAGCAGCTTCTGATGAACCTGAAGGTGGACTGGGCCGACATGGCAGTGAGAACCCTGCGGAGCCTCGTGGTGGGTCAGGAGGCCGGCTTTGGTGCTGAAGCCATCGATAAACTCCTGGCGGACTACGCCTCCAAGGCCCTGGACTTCTCCTGTGCCCCCAGAGAGCGGAGCAGATCCGGTCAGAGCACAGCACACAGTGGCAATGACGTGTACATATACTCTGGGCATCACATCGCAATACTTTTTATCTAAATATGACCGAAACTATTTTTTAAGCTTATTTTTGTAGCTAAAAAGTGGATCTTGACACAAACATTATGTGTGCTGCTCTCAAGCTCAGTTCAGTGACTATTCTCACATTACTGGCTTTTCTGTTTCGCATGTATGTACATGGCTATACTGATTTATATTTAATTTTCCAGACTCTGTGATCAGCCTCCAGGACTCGCTGATGCAGTGTCCTGCTCAGGACAGCTGCTCCCTATCGTCCAGTCAAATCGAGTCTCCAACGCCCTCCACAAGTGAGACATTTCTACATGTTTAACAGTCATAAAATAATGACGTGATATCATCGAGGGAATGTTAGGCTCTTCCCTCAAGGACTCATTAGTTAACCAGTCTTTTTTTTTCACAGTTGAAATTCTCTCAAAGCACAGAGAACATAAAAGATTCAGATAATGTTCTCTGCTGTAAATTCGATGTCAGTTGCACTTGTGCTGATTTAGGTTCCCAGTTTAAAAAGTGCGTTCTTAATATTTCATCACAGGCAGCACTCCTACACGCACGTCCTCCTCGAACAGCTTGGACAGGGAGAGGGATCGAAGCTCAGCAGGGAGGAAACGTCGCTCGCCTGCCAAGTTCCAGCCTCCGGATCAACCCCCCAGTCGTAAAGACTGGGTCCCTGACACCCAACAGCATGTGTGCATGGTCTGCCACCGAGAGAGGTTCACCATGGTGAGTGGGTCAAACGCTGCGAGACTCACTGGCGTTCTCATAAATCTCAAAGACATACTTGCTACTTGTAGTTTTGGTAGTTAATGCCTGTGTAGTTATAAAAAACTTATTTGATTACATGACCTTTTCAATGAACAAGATTTGTTTCCTATTCAGGCCAGTGTGGAAAATTAATGAAAGGCTTATTTAACAATTTGTTCCACTCTATAAAAGACATCTTTTAAATTGTTGTCTTTTTTAAAAGGGATGAATGTGAAAGAAAAAAATGAAAGTAACATTGCTGTTGATTTCAATAGTCTAGGATCCAACATTAAACTTTTCTCTGTTAGTATTTGTTGTCTTTAAATTTTTCTCCCCCACTAGTTCAACAGACGGCATCACTGTCGGAGATGTGGTCGTCTTGTTTGTCACGCGTGTTCTGAGCGTAAGATGCTGGTGGATGGAAGTCCAGGAGAAGAAGTCCGAGTCTGTGACCAGTGTTACACCTACTTCCACGCAGAGTGAGATCCTGTAGAAAACACTTCACACTGTACAGATAATGACAGAACTCTGACAACTGTTTTCCTGTAGTTGGAAATAATTTCAATGGAATAATATATATGTTTTGGTGCAAGAGAGGTGCAGGTGCAAATAGAATATATTTTAATTTAAGACATATCTTTTACCCTCAGAGCATTTGACAGCGAGATGCTGCTTCTGCAACGGACTGGAATAAACGAGTTACACCACATTCAAACACATGAGGAGTTGTTCTTTGTTGTAGAAAATCATGAGATTTTACCACAAAATCTTGAACTTTGTACCTTAACGCTGCGATTACCGGTCTGGATTCATGTTTTCAACAGAAATGTGCTTGTGATTTGAATTTTGTTTTTGTTTTTTTGCAGTTCTGACGACGAGATGGAACAAGGTGAAGGTACGACTACAACATCGACTTCCTCTTTGCTCTACTAGAGAAAGAAAACAGTATTTTCCATATAACAGGATGGAGAATTTATCTTTTATAAAGTGATTATTAAATATGAAAACAGTGATGTTGAACTCCTCGTGTGTTGGCTGTGCAGTGGCTGGCAGCCTCGCGGTGACAGAGGGAGACTTAGATGGGATGATGCATCTGCCTGAAGTGATCCAGCAGCAGATCCAACTCAGCACAAACTCTGCAGAGAACCAGCTGCTGCGGAGCGAGTTCTACTACGAACAGGTCTGGATCTGAACATCTATCACCTCGCAGGGGGAAAAGGACTGAGCTCTGTGCAGGTTACATTTACACATTCGTCAGTCTCTGCTTGTTTGCATTGAGAGCAACAGAAGCAAAGCTGAAAGATCTCAAACACTCGTTTTCACACCTCTCTTGTGTTTCTTGTCTTAAACTGTCAATTTATCACTGAGGTTAGTGCAACAAGCATAAAGTTCAAGGTTGTTTTTCTGCATATTTCCTGCATCGTTAATAACCAGTCCGCCTCTCGTGGAATTTTCCAGGAGGATACATCAGGATTGAAGATGTTCTTTTCTCAAAACCCTCTAGGCTCCCAGTGCATACCTCTGCGTGGCCATATTGTCTCTGCACAGCGACCAAACAGCGTGTGGACACCAGCTCATCGTCCACTGCCGCTCCCTGTCCTGCAAGCTGACCAACCCGGAGGTGGACGCCTGCCTCCTCACCGACATCATGCAGCAGCTGCTCTTCAGCGCCAAGCTGATGTTCGTCAAGGTCGGCCGCAGCCAGGACCTGGCCTTGTGTGACAGGTGAGATTGATGTGATGCTGAGGTAATATCCTGTGTGTCACTGTCACTTCTGTGTGTCTCACTCACTCTTGTTTCCACAGTTACATCAGTAAAGTCGATGTGCTAAAGATTCTTGTGGCGGCAAATTACAAATACGTTCCTTCTCTGGACGACATTCTGGAGGCGACTGCTGTCACTCGTCTTCGTAATCAGCTGCTGGAGGCCGAGCACTACCAGCTAGCGGTGGAGGTGAGGCCACTGGTGCTTTAGTCTTATTATTCATTGTCTCCCATGTATTTGTACAGGACCCTGCACAGAATTCTGCTCTAATAAGGCAGTTTATTACTCCACCATACTTAAATTAAATAAAAATGATATCTCTGAAAACTCAACGTCATGGCTGCTTCTAACTTTCCGTGGTGTTTGGCTGCTAGGTGTCCACCAAGAGCGGCCTGGACCCTGGTGGCGTGTGGCAGGCGTGGGGGATGGCCTCTCTGAAGGCAGGGAACCTCTCAGGGGCGAGGGAGAAGTTTTCCCGCTGCCTGAAAGGTCCAGTGGACAGAAACCAGCTCAGCCTGGGTCCTTTACTGCTGCAGGAGATCGTCCAGCACCTGGAGACCATCGTACGACCCGCTGGGGCCACGGTAGGATGATGCTCTCACTGTGGTGTTGTTACCTAACTGCTACTGCCACTGTGTAAGGCTGGGGTCGATGAGCCATGGTTAGCCACAAGGACTCGCCACAAGTACAGCACAACAATTGTTACTTGTGTATATATATATATATATGCATAGTGTAAGATTTTCAATGTGACAAAAGGAAAAAAACATAAGTGCAAAACAAATGACAAATAAATCAAATCTAAAATATATAAACATTAAATATCTGTTGCTATTTATTCTATTTTTCTAGCTCTGTAATTGTATGATGACACTTAGTGGTCAGGTTGAGTCACAGTCTGGACCAGTCACTCAGAATGTGCAGAGCTACACCCCCCTCCCTCCCCCTGGAACATGAAGCCTTAGGAATCTCACACGTATCGTCCGGTGCCAGGGGACTGATGCTATCATTTAATATTTTCCCCTCGATGTGGAGAAGATATTAAATTATCTGTGGTGGGTGTTGACCTGATTTCATGTCGGTGCTTTGCTCAGTTTGTTTGGCTCTGCATTTGTTTGTGGTCGGTGACACCTGTTCTGTCTGACCCCATGATGAACTTTGAATAAAAGCAGCACTACAGGGTTCTTCCGGATGTGTGATGTTAAACAATATTTCCATCAGAGCATAATTTCACTATCCTTTTGTCTTCTGTTTGTCTCTGCGTCAGTCTTCTGGCGAGGACATCTTGGCATCGCTGCGGGAGCTGGAGGACGTGCTGAGCGACACGTGTCCTGTCGAGCGTCCAGAGGGACCAACGCAGAGCGGCGACCTCCACCAGGAGTGTCTGTACTACCTGAACTCTTATGGCACTCACCTGTCACTCATCAGCTTCTGGGTGCGGCATGACTCCATGACCGAGGCCCTGACGTACCTGCTCAACAAGGTAAGACATTGATCTCTGGGTATGTCTGGCTGGAAGTCATCATAGAGCCCTGTCAACAAATTTCAGATTTGATTTGACTACCGGTTGCTGCTAAGATCTCAGATTTCCCGTACTTAGCAAAGTGTTTTAAAGCTCAAGTTTGAGTAATACTATTAACATAAGTTAAATCTATATACGTATACATATCCAAGATTTATATCTGGCATCAGTGGCAACATTCCTGTGTTGTTGCACTGGTAGCAATGTGTATTACATCAGTCAGCAATGATTGGTTTACCAGAGCTAAATATGGAAGCATTCATTGAGAGAGAATGCTTGCAGAGATATCTAGGGTGTAGCGTTCGGCTCCCATGGCGAGGTCATGAGTCATAATCTCATGTCGATGCTGTTTGTTTAAATAGTTTTACTGCCAGAGAATCTCGGCCCTGCGTGTTTCCTAACTACATTTGCATGTTTCCTGCAAAGTCTAAAAATTTGCCCCAGTTTGTTTTGAATGGAGACAAAATGCAGTTACGTGACTAATCGTCCCTCGAAAACAAGCTGACGTGTGTTTTCCTGCTCGGTCACGGCTCAGGAGTGCCCAGAGGAGGTGTTTCTAGACGGTGTGTTGCAGCCCAGCCTGGAGCGGGGGCGTCTTGGCACACTGCAGGGCATAATGGAAAAACTGGACCCAGGCCTGGAGACGTGCAGCCGCTACCTCCTCGCCTCCTGCCAGTTCCTGCAGCGGCGGGGATACTTCAATACTCTCTACCAGCTCCAACAGTTCATGATGGTTAAGAGTCTTTTCATGTTTTTTCACATTTGTTTTTTATCACTTTAGACTTTAAGTAGCATTTGAAAGTAAAGAGAAAGACGGATGAGAGAGCAGAGTGGGAGAGATGCAGCTAAACTTCTGTCCCTCAGCCAATTCAACCTCAGATTAGTGTCAACTCTTTTCTCCCAGACAGGCAGATATTGTAAAAGCATCAGATAGTTTTGATTCCAGACAGATAATGAAGTTGTACCTCTTTCGTAATACTTCAAATATTCTGTACCTGTACAGGATCATGTACGTGCAGCCATGACCTGTATCCGATTCTTCACACACGGAGCCGGTTCGTACCTTCAGCTGGGAGAACAGCAGGTACGTCTCATTTTCCACATCTATGCAGTCTGCTGTTTCCTGCTTGTTTGACGACGTGTGTCTGCCTTCGATCTTTCACAGCGCTGGCTGGTCCAAGCCAAGGAGCACCTGAGGGCGTATCTTCAGGAGCTGCAGGGTCGGGGCGCCGGGAGGAGAAAATCTCAGGTCAACTCGTTCAGGAAGATGATGTCGTCCAGTGACGTGTCCAGGTTACTTCATAAATCTTCATTTCAGTGTCACAGGATTTAAGTAGATCCCTACTAGTGGCTATTTATCAGAGAAAGGAAAGTATCATTAACATGTTTGCTTCCTGTCAAGTAGACTCTTACGTGTGGTCCTCCGCTGTCTCTCAGGCACATGAACACGATCGAGCTCCAGCTGGAAGTGACCAAGTTCCTCGCTCGCTGTGAGAACGCTGCTTCCTCCAAGAGTCCACCGACCAGCACACCTTCCTCCCAGTCCTCTGCAACCAGTTCACCGCCCACTCTGTTTGGAGGGAGTCCGATGAAGGTTGAGGTCGCCTGTAAGGTGAGGTTTCAATCGGGATCCTCCCAGTACGCAACAATCAAAAGTCCCATTAGATCAGTGTGGTTTCAATATTCTTGGTATAAAACCCTGAGTTAGAGATTAATGAATTCATGAGAGCAGACATAACAAAGGAAGTGCTTATGAAAATGAGATTAGAGTCAAATGTATGTGTGAATAAAATATTGAATACCTGTTTTTTTCTATATTTTGAAAATTTTGTGTAAAATCCAGTTAATATACATTTTAATTGCAGGTCATGCTCGGAGGAAAAAACATAGAGGAGGGGTTTGGCATTGCCTACAGAGTGATACAGGTACGTTCCCACATGAGTCAGTATTTGATCTGCTTTTCAAACTAGATTTATTCCATCCGATGGAGACAATAAAAGCAACTGACTGTGACCTTGACTAGTGTTTACTTACTCATGCCAAATAAATGTGCTTTCATCAGGATATGACTGTTCCTTGTCAGAGTTTTGACATTTCTCTGTTGCTTCCTGGCTCAGGACTTCCAGCTGGAGGCGCAGGCCGTCTTCATGCGTGCCGGTCAGCGGCTGGTCAGACAGCGGCAGTACGGAGCCGTGCGGCAGCTCTTCAAGTGCGTCAGCGAATCAGGCACCGCCACCAAAAACGACTGCGACGCCCTCATCCTCAGCTGTGTCTCCATCGCAGATAAGGGGCCGTCTGATGTGAGTTTAATGTCAACAGAGTTTGACCATGACTTGGCTCCATGTTGTTTTTTGGTCACAGAGACGTTTTTTGTCCTTTTTCTGATTTAGGCGAGGGAACTGGAAAGTCTCATCCTAGAAACCAAGAGCACAGAGAGCAAGGTAGTGTGAAGCTGATCAGGTTCTGTCCTCCTCCGTCTTTCAACGTGAATATTTGTTTTTTTACGATCCTGTTGGAGAAAAACATGAAACTCTCTTCACACCTCTTGTGTGTCCGCAGATCAAAGCTTACCTGCTGTGCGCTAAACTGCGGCCGGCGTACCTGCTCGCCGTCAAGCTGGAGGCGAGCCGCGCGGGCCCGCTGGTCCAGGACGTCCTGCAGGCGGCCGAGGGAGCGCAGGACTCAGTGATGCAGAACATCTGTCGCCAGTGGCTGTCTGAACATCACAACAAGTCATCTCAGCAGCGCCCGGGCCGGCCCACGGCCAGGTAACAGCACGACGGGGGGATCACACCGAGCACTTAGACTGAGAAACAGAGCACAGACGAGAGGATTCCGGGTTTCTGATGTCACCCGGGTCTATCGATGTGTGGCTGAGTGGTTGAAACAGCCACTTCCCATCCACTAGTTTATTAAAACATCAGAAAATTCAAGATTGAGCCACTTTTGAGAGATTCTCTGTTCTGTGATGAGATCCTAGAACCTCTCCCACTTGGTCTTTGTCTCCAGATGCCTCAACACCAGCATAAACTGGGTAGCAAGGATCTAACCAAGGGTTAAGAGGTTTCCTCTGTTTTAGCATCACACTCAAATAACGCCCTCCGACTCCTGATGGACGGTTTGAGAAATGCTTCAGAGTCGATGCAGCTGAAACAGAAAGATCTTCTTCTTCTTGTCTAAACCAGGCTCCTCCTTTACCCATTATGCAACTTGACTGTCGACAGATCAGTCCGATGTTTGTTTGTTGTGGTAACGGAGGATAATTCTGCCCTGGGTGCTGGCCTCAGATCAGCAGTAGCCTCCACCGATTTCACGCAGCTCCCAGTGAAGACACAACCGCATTCACACAGCAACAACAGACTCTGCCATGTGAAATTTGATCACTATTAACCAAAGTAAGACAGTTTTTAATATTTTGTAATATCTGGACTGTAGGTTGGAGCTAGAATGGGGTACTGGAGTAAGAAAGAATGGATGTGGTGTCTATGCTAACATTTGACTAAATTGTCAATTCATTTGAAATCAGTTTTTCTGACTTCCGGTGGGTTTAAGTCTGACATCGCTGCAGTGATGTATAGTGTGTGTGTGGATTCCTGACTCGAGCCCTCGGGACCAGTCTGGACTTGTCGGCAAACCAATGAATCGCTCTGGGTTCATGTTTTAAAATCATATTCAGGTCACAAAAAGCAAATGTCGGGTCGGCCTCGTTCTCTCAGGCTCGGTCGGGTTTAGACAGAAAACTGCAGCCTGAGCTTCACCCTCATGCACAGGTGAACTCGATGACCCACACTTCTTGTCCACTGATACCAGGTCAGAGCCTGGGACTCAGAGGGGAAACAGAGATTGAGGGCAGTGGAAGGGTCTAGAACCCCTGATGATTCACCAACGTGCTTTATTTACATTCTTGACATATTTTGCTGTTATCTCTCATCTGTAGTGAACTTGAGAACAGTTTATCTGTGGAGTCACAACAGACACAGTTACACAACACAAGCATATCTTTGCAGTGAGGCAGTAATTGACAAAGGTTCGTCTCCTACCTCAACCTAAAGGGAAAATGTCTTCAACTGGAAAGCCTCTTGTTACGTGAAGGTCTTTCGTCTCCTCATTTCTATTTCCTAGTTGCGTCTTTGTGTGTTTAAGGTTTTTTATTCATTCATTCAAAAAGAAGTGTAATCTGCCAAGAACTGTTCATGTTATCCTGATGAGGCTGTTTCCCTGTTTTACATTGTACAGCACCTTTTCTGTCCAGCTTTCAGCAAATGTTCCCTTTTAACAAGGGAAGTCAAACAGTATTTAAGGGAATCTGAAGAGTTTTACGTTGGATACAGAAAGGGACCGATTATAGATCAGGTTTAATTCATCATCCATAGAATCAACTCTGTCGTGATTCGTCCCGTCTCTGGACGAATGGTTTTTACATCTCCTCTTGTGTCCTCCTGTGTTTTGGTTGTAATTACTCAGAGTCTCTCATTTTAAATTTGGGCTTTGTTCTCATCGGAAAGTCGTAATCATGAACTTACACAGATAATGAGTCGTATAACGTTGCTAAAAAGGGATCTAACCATGCTCACGTGATGTCCGTCGATGTGTCTTGTTGTTTCTCCTGTTTTTCCACAAACCTTGAAACGGGAAAGTTCAGTGCAAACGTAGTGACGCCATTAATCCTATCTTTTAAATTCTCTCACACGACAATCGCCCGTATCGCTGGAGCTGCCTTTCTGAGAATGTTTATTTCCGAGCTATTCTGATCTCACGGTCAGGAAGTACACCTTCATTTCAGAGGAGATACTGGGTTCTCTCTCTCTCTCTGCCTCGGGTCCCAGTGCTGTACTGGTCTGAGGACTGACGCCCACAGTTCTCCCTGTGATGGCGAGTGATGATGGGCGAGAGATAGAAGGAGAAACCAGTTCAGACTTTTGAGATGTACGCGTACGACATTCTTGCACTTCCACTGTTGTTTCATCACTGCCGCACTTTATATTAGTGAGTTTTTAAAATAATGAACTTCTTTTTGGGGGGGAAATGAAAATACTGAATAAAGTAACTGCTTCACTGATGCAGGAAGTCATGATTTTAAAATATACTGGATTTTGCCATCCCTTGTAAAAATGAAAAAAAATTAAACAATAAAAAGACATGTAATAAAAGCTTTGAGCGTGATGCTTCCGGGCTTCTTAATATGTAAAGAAAAGTGAATCATTTCCAGTAGTTAGATAAAAAGCACTTGTACCACTAACCCTAACACTTTACACTTCACTTCTATGCTGATGATTCAACTCCATCTGTTCGAGAACTGCTCCTCCTCTTTCCTGACCAAGATTTCAAAAGATTGACACAGAAGCCTTTGTAGCAATATTCTGTTTATTTACATTAAATGTAAACATTCAACTCTTAACATGAATGTACGTGTAGTAAAAGGCATATTTCACTTGTATAAAACACAGAATGTAAACTCTTGGCAACCTTGTGTGTGAATGCTGAGAAGGAAACATGAGAAGGGGGGGGGGGGGGGGGGGTCTTTACAAATGCGAAACGGCTCCTCCGGGAATGTGCAGTTTTTGGCAATGACAATGGAAAAACAACTCTATAAATATTGCAGTGTCATGATTCTAAAAAAAGCTTTTTTTTAACTACGATTATCACAAAATACATTTATTCAATTCAAGCGGTAATCGTGGGTCAGACTGACGCTGACCTCCAGTGGTTTACTAATTATATATTTTTTAAGTTGACCTGGAAACACCGTAAGAAACCCTGCAATTGTTTAGAAACGCTGGCACGAAAGTGAAGCAATTTAGCTGCAAATTCTGAACTCTTTCAAAACAAGATGCTGGTCTTGAACCCTGGCTTGACCCTTCACAGTAGCACACAAGCACTTACAATATTAAGTTGCTTCTTTTTCTTTTTTTTTTGCGCCTGCACGGTCGTCGCGTTGTGTCACAAAAATATATCGGGGTCAACGCGTTATTCGTGATCACGTACCGTCGAATGGTTTTGTGGAGCATCAACATTTTCAAGTTTCATCGTATTGTAATTACTTAGTTATTTCACAAAACAAAGCAACTTACAGTAGCTCTTACAGTTACCTGACTGCCTATTAGGTAAGAACATCGAAACCATAATTAAACAAATGAAATGACTGATGGCAGAAAGGATGAGAAGTCCTTCTTGAACTGAGGGCGGCTCTACATGTACACAGGTATTTAATACAAATGGGGGGGGGGGGTTTAATATATAAATCTATATCCCCATGAAAATGCAAAAAACACGCGGTCCGTATCGTACCAAACCAACAGGTGGCGCTGTAACCCGAACTGTAAAGCCGTGTTGGCCAATCACAACACCGGTTCCAGCAGGCGGACGACAATGACATCACACTGAAAACTGAGTTACTGAACATCTTCGACCCGGGAGGAGTTTTTAAAAAGGTTCAGTCTTCAGTGACCCTCAAACCTCAGTGAGAACAAAACACTCCATTTGAGAAAAATGAAAATACCCGTGTACGTGTGAACGAGGCCTGGAAAGAGACGAAGGGTCAAAGTTCAATCAGTCCCACTCGATGGCTAGAAGCTCACAGCTGACGTCCCACAGTCTCCTCGCCGTCTCCTCACTTCTCCCCTGTGGGGCGACGAAGGCCGGGGCGCAGTCGCTGAAAGGAAAGAAGGGGGGGAGGAGGAGGGGGGGGTATTATGTAAAGGTTTATGAAAATGTGAGTCATCCCCCGAGGAGCAGGGATCTAATTTGTCTTTCACCTGATGTGTGGTGGCAAGAATACAATGGGGGCGGCTTTAAAATGAGGAGATGGGAGGATCTCCAGTATCATCACCTCCATCTGTGGCAAATTATAATCAAGCCTAACTTCTATATTGACAATCTGAAAATGGCTTTCCTGATATGCATTTTGTTTTTTTAAAGTTTTAATTGAACCAGTTTATCATTTTATCAAGACAGCAGGATGGTGATGTGTATCAGGTAATCAGTTAATTGATCCATGGGTTAGCATTACATTTGGAACAGAGATTCATTGTCCCCAGAGGATAATTCCTTATTAATATGGTGAGCTCAACTTTTTTCCCCCAGCAGCACAAAGACATTTTGGGGGTTTTCGAGATAAACGTCCTGTGAACTATTTGATGCATTGACGTTAAATGTTGGTGCTGATCCAACTGGTTGTCACCCACCTGAAGTGTTTCCCAGAGACAGAGTGCAGCTCCTCTGCCACGGCACAGTAGATACTGGTCTGGGCTCCTTCCCGTGGGGTTTTTACAAACGTGGAGAAGAAGGTCATGAATATCGTCATGAGGGTCGAGTGTCGGATCAGGTCGGAGTTCACCGTCCCCGGGTGGACTGAGTTCACGGTCACGTTGGTGCCTGCGACAACAACAGATCAGGTTCACGATAAGAGCGATGTGGGGTTGTAGGGACAATAATGACATTAGGGATCAAACATCAAATAACGATAATCAGACCAGTATATATATATTTTATTTTTTTAAATGGCAAAGATTCCTCAGATGTTGTTGTCAAACCCTTGTGACAAAGAATATTAAATTGAGGCTTGAAATCGAACAGTTTAACCTTAAACTTTACATGAATAACTCCAAATAAACAGAAAACACATTTCTTTGACAAGATTTAACAAAACTGCTCTGGTCAGGATGAGAGATTTCGTTGGCTTCTCATCTGCACTGTCATGATAAATAGTTAAAAGAGCTTTGAATAAAATGGTCTTTAAATTATTTATAAATTCACTTCTCACTGAATCCGGCACATTAGCTTCCAACATGCTCACAGGCACAGTCGACTTCCCTAGCGTACTTTAGAAACAACAATATTTCAGTGTACTACCTGGTCATAGGATTAGTAAGGCCCATTTGGACTATTTGTTGTTGGTCTACATTTTGTTTATCTTTTCCCTCCTCTTCCTCATCATCACACAAAGCATCACTAACCCTCTGCTACTACATTTGCCAGAGAACAGCCCATCTGTGCATTCTCCCATGTTTTGTGTGTGTGTGTGTGTGTTTGTGTACCTTTGAGTCTACGAGCCAACTCTCTGGTAAACATCACATTTGCCAGTTTGCTCTGGCAGTACGCTAATCCACTGTTGTAGCTGCCCTGGCTGTGAAGGTCGTGGAAGCGCACCCAGCCGAAGTTGTGTGCCAGAGAGGAGACCACGACGATCCGGGCCGGCGCGCTGCGCTTGAGCAGCCCGATCAGGAGGGACGTCAACAGGAAGTGACCTGTCCGAGGGGAGACAGACACACGCTGAGCCGGGTGGACACTCGTTATACTGAGCCAGGGCATTTATTTACTAACGGACAAAAGTTTTCTCAGAGTCGAAGACGACATCAACTTGTACTTTCTTGTCGAACACGGCATCAGACGTACGTGAGGGGAAATAACAGCAATGGAAATAACATGAATTCATTGTATATGTTAATATCGATGTCCTCTCGAGGTGGATCTGTTATCATCATGCACATATTACAAAATAAAACAAAATCAAAGACTGCGTTGCCTTTCCAGTTGTGCAATAAAAGTGCAGAATGATGCATTTCCATTGGATGAAGCCGATCAATCAGTTTAGAAAGATAGATAGATTACTTTATTCATCCCCGAAGGGAAATTAAGTCGTCTATATTTGAATACAATAAAATACAATACAATAAAAATATTGAGGTAGAAATTATAAAAACAGAAACACGATAAATAGGTAGATAAGGTGCAGTGGCAAGATGATGGTAATAGTACTGATGATATGATGGTAATGTTATTGTTAGACAGTATATCAAAATAGTACAGTATATATAGTATATAATATAACATAATATATATGATAGTAATTATACCAATATAATAGCAGTAGATAGTAGTAATGGCAGCAACAGTATATATATAATAATAATAGTAAATATAATAATATAATAACATCTGTGAGATTTTCAGTCCTGGTTAAGGTTTGAATGATCTAATGGGTTCCAGTAAACTTCTGTGAGTTCTTACCGAGGTGATTGACTCCGATGTGCATCTCAAAGCCATCGACGGTTTTGGTGTAAGGACACATCATCACGCCGGCGTTGTTGATGAGGATGTGAAGACGATTCACCTCTGAGGAAAGAGAACATCACATAAAAGAAACATGGCCGCTGTTATACCTGTTAAATAACATCACTCTGGAGCTTTGTAGGAGGATGAGAGCGTTACAGCCGCCTCTGTGTGGTCACCTCTGAGGAATTCCTGTGCGAAGGCACGTATAGAGCAGGTGTCTGCCAAATCCAGCTCTCGAACCTCCACATCTGCATCGGGGTTCGCGGCTCGTATGCTGGCCGCAGCCTCCTCGCCCTTTTCCACGTCTCGGCACGCCATGATCACCCGAGCCCCTGCCAGGTGAACAGATCATCATGTAAACTGGGAACCAGACAGAAACTACATTCACACCAGTCAGGATCAGGGGACGGATCCAGGAACTTTTTTATTGAGCGTTGTGAGAAAAGACGTTTCACAACAGTTTTGTTGATTCCTGAGGTTCGTTATTCATGGGTCTTGATGAATGGAATCATTCATAGTTAGAGGAATGATTAATGTGTGTCATTTGGTGCAGCGTGATTGAATTTAACGGTCTAGTTCTTTTAAATTTGTACTGTAAGAACTAGACAGTCGTGTGTAGGATTGTTTCGGCCTTGTGCTGACATACTTGTCATGAATCATGATTTAATAAGGTAGGTATTCTTATCGCATCAGTATTTGTTAATCTTACAGCGTCCCCCTGTATGAGAACCCAGTTTGGTCTTGTCGGTGGTAATAAATTAGTGTTGTGTTGAATTCAAATCCTGTATTTGACTGTAGAATCCAAAAGGTCACCTCTCATCACCAGATCCCGGGCGGTCTCCCTCCCAATGCCCGTGTTGGCTCCAGTGATGAGGGCTGTCTTCCCATCCAGACGAGCCGGGGACCTGCACACCCCTCCGGCTGCATAACTTCTGTGGATGCACATCACAGATTAACAACATGATCTCTGCCCTGCAGCGGAGCAGACAGTCCCTCCCGCGGCCATAAACCCCTCTGTCCCCATTGGACTTGGGACATATGGACACATGGCTCAATAATTCACAGAGAAACTTGGCTATGAGGCCACTGCCGAGCGTCAAACTGGTGCGGCCCTCGCCACCGAGCAGGGAGCCGCCGCAGCCAATGGGAAAGCACAGGATCACACCTACTCCCCACGCTGAGGCTCCTGATTGGCCCAGCTCAGGTGGAAGACACCCGGTTCATCCGGCTGCAAAAAAAACTCCCACAGCTCCCATCATCCTTTCTGTTGCATTGATTCTCTGCTCGGGACAATACATCAGCATCGAATAGAGGATTTGAGAATAACCCTTAAATATGACATATGACTGAAATGTATAACGGAAACACATCCTTAGCCATAACACCAGTGCAATGATCTGTCCTCTCAACCAAACCACCATCCAGCCCTGAGTGGGTTACGTGAGTGCATTGGTCGCCGCTCACCGTATGTGTGATGCGAACAACAGCACCAGCAACGTCACCGCTCCGAGTCCAGCGACTACCACAAAGAACAACATGATGCAGCGGATCCTCTGCTCGTCGCTGGTTCTGAGGCTGAGAGAGAAGCTGCAGCTGAGGAGGAGGGAACAGCTGATGTCAAGGCAGAAAGGGGGGGGGGGGGGGCATGCGCACATAGCGCAAGGGGCATCATGGGAGTGTAGTTTTTACAGCCTGGGTAGAAGCTAACACAAGGGGTGGTTTCATTCGTTTACATTAGGATTACTAACTATTTATGTTGGCATGTTGAGTTGACTTTTATTGTGGCAACTTATGTTTGTATTTTATCACATTACATGTTCTAGAATTAGAGGGAATTGCATTATTTTTTATGATAAAGAAGTTTTGTTTTGACATTTTAATACATTATGTGTCTCCAGTGGCTTAATCTGAAATGATGATACATATATACACAGGAATTCCACTATATCAATACCAACATGAGAAAAGAAAAAGCAATGATCACAATAAACAAACATAAATATGCATCATTTCGAAAGGTGCATTATATCTAAAGGGGAACCCAATTAGTTTACATCCTAAAAAACTACATTTCCACAAAGCTCCTGTCAAGGCCTGTCTACATGGCGCCTGATTAAAATGGTCATCGGGTGGTTTTTGAGGTCCCTTCCCTCAGATCTGTTGTTATTTTTTAAGTTTTGTCAGTTAAATCTTGTATTATTCAATTCTAAGTATTATTTTCTCAAGGATATTACTTAAGTCTTATTTTTATTGTTAATTTCTAATCAGGCGCCGGAGGCAGTCAGTCACGAGGTCCATCCTGCGGAAGAGTCGATGAGATCTGATTATTAGATCGACTCAGTGACGTGATCGTTATTTCGCGTTTTATTCTGACAGAAGTAAATTAAATTCGACCAAACGTCGACCAGTCGATTCAAAGATGTCGTCGGAGGAGTTCGAGAAGTTGCACGAGATCTTCAGCTCGATGTTCGAGGAACTGAAGCTGATTCCAGACCGAGCTGCGAGGAGCCAGGGAGGTAAACACACTGCTGCGGGGCTCATGTTGACGTCAGCTGACAAGCTAACTTACTAACTAACCAGCTAACTAGCTAACTAACTAACAACACAACCAGTTGTCCTGTTGACGAGTTATTGTTTCCGCAGAGGAGAGGAAGAGGTTGGTGAGAACCTTCGATGAGAGACATGGGGAAGCTGAGGAAGTGGTGAGCTGCTCCCACCTTGTTTATTCTTCAGGACGTCAGATTTAACTTTTTAATTCTAGTGTTGTTGTTGTTGTTATTGATGAGCTTGTTTAGTTTTTAAAACCTTCCCTCAGTTTGTGATTTAAAAAAACACTGCGATTAGAGTTGACACAGATGAGCTAGAACTTTATTGATCATCACAAAATAACTTTATTGATCATCAACAATCTGTAAAAAACATTCTACTCTCTCTCACACACACAACATCAACTATAACAACAACAGCAAGAACAGCAACTGTGTAATATATAGTATTCAGGCCTCAGTGTAAGGGAGTCAAATATTTCCTCTAGTCATATATCGCAGAGTAAAACATAAAATGATTCACAAAATATCGTTATCGAATCTCACTGCAAAGGAAATGTAACTGAGACTTGCTATTTTTCAGTTTAATCAATCTACTATATTTATATTTAAAAAAAGGTAAATTAAATATATACATATTAGGCTTATATTAAGATATTTATTAAATGAAACATGCACATACATTTGCATCTTTTCGGTTTTGTTCATTGTACATTTTGATAATTCCTTCAATACATAATCATTTAATCATTGTATTTAGTATTCTTATTTTGTTATTGTGTATTTAATTTGTTATTTCACATTTTTTTCTTTTTTATTATCAACTACTTGTTTAACTGCTTTATTTTTGCTGCTATGGAGCTTCAGTGCAAATAGTCTTCACCAGTAGTACTTTGAGAACCAGTGTGATGACGACCGTAATGGAGAAAGGACCTGTTCCTATCTGTCTGCAGTTACAAGGAATGGAGGAGGAGCTGCGCGGCGCCCCGTCTTCTTATCGAAATGGAATGGCTACCAAGCTGCGCCTGTACCGCCGGGATCTGGGCAAACTGCAGAGGGACTTGAAGAACTCGGCCCCCGGGTTCAGCTCCTCGTCCCAGCCGTTGGGAGGAAGTCATCACGGCATCTACTCATCAGAGAATCAGCAGAGTGTGAGTGCGAGGCTGTTTGAGCATTTCACCACGAGAGGGACAGACCCAGCTCCCTCCTGTAGCTCTCCTTTGCCTCCTTGATCTTGATTTCTTCGGTTCCTCTGAATAAGTCCTTTCTTCCTCCCTGTTGTTGTCCTCTGAAAGTCCTCTTCTTCTCAAGGGTTCAGGATTCGGTGAGGAGGCCTTGATGTCTTTTGTTAAATGGGTAACAAAAGACATCAAGAATCCGTTTCCTCTGCAATCCTGGTGTGTTTTTCTCTGAAGTTAAAATGTATTTACAAACAGACATTTTCAGTGTCTTTGAAAAGGACATTTAAAAGCTGTGTGTTGAGTAAATTAACAAAATAAAACATATGCTAATGTAGAGGTACGTGATGACAAGGAAATGAGAACGTTTCCCCACAAAGATGAACATTTTACTCTGGAATAACTGACTTTATATACTTGTTGATATCGAAGGGAGTGAATCTTTATTTCCTCCTGTAACTATGTTTAGTTCATCATCATTAATCCTGTTTTGCTCTGTCCCTTCTCCCCACACTGAATGCAGACTCACCTGCAGTCCCAGAGAGCCTTGCTCCTCCAGGGCACAGAGTCTCTGAACAACGCCAGTCAGAGCATCGAGCGCAGCCAACGCATCGCTGCAGAGACGGAGCACATCGGTACCGACATCATCGAGGAGCTGGGGGAGCAGCGGGAGCAGCTGGACCGCACCAGGAGCAGAGTGAGAATCAGCACCTGATTTATGCCTATTGGATATGTCCAGTTAAAATGCTTTTGGGTTGGTATAATTTAGTCTAGTTGTGGTCAGTCTTGAGAGAAGCAGTTCAATTTGATGTAAACTGTTTTTTAAATCTCTTCTGTCTTCTTGTGTAGTTGGTGAACACTGGAGAGAACCTCAGTCGAAGTCGAAAGATCCTTCGTGCCATGTCTCGGCGGTGAGTGTTTTCCTAGAGGAGGTTATACAATTAATTTATCCTATTACGCTCAATTTGATCAAATGAGTGAATGGATGCTCAGATTATAAACAAGTAAAATCAAGATTCTTCTCTTCAGTCAATACACAAATTGAGCTCATTTATTAATTTCTGACCACAGAGATGATATTAGTTTCAATAAACTCATTAAATAAAATCTTCCTTGTGAATGTTTAATTTTCTTTGTGTCTTGTAGGCTGATGACAAACAAGTTGCTGTTAAGTGTTATCATTTTAATGGAGCTGGCGATCCTGGGCGCTGTGATTTACCTGAAGTTCTTCCGAAAATAAACGTCCCCACCTCAGGAGAGTCTCAAGCTCCTGATCCAAGAGCAAAACCCGATTCTCTGCATCTGTCTCCATCCACTGTCCAGTAGCAATAATGCTGTTCTGCTGTCTCCAGCCAACTGTTTCATATTAGTGCAAAGAAGGACAATAAGAAGCCTCAGGTTCGAACTGAAGCTTCACTGAGGGAAGAGTTTGCCCCCGAGCAGGTGGAGTTTGTTCAACGGGACAAACAAACTTGTTAATGGGACCAAACCTACAGGACAAACTGTGAACTGAGCGTTTTCTTAGACTCTTAATGCCAATGACGCCCCGTGGGACTGTGTTCTGACTGCTGCAGACTCCAGAGAAGATCCTGCATGAGTCAGAGTTTGGTTTAAATTACTGCATCATGTAAAGATTCTGTGGTTTGGTGACAGTGCTCATGAAATGACAGACGTTTGCATATCAGCTCTGTGAGTTTAAAAAAAATTATCTTATTGGGATACATTTCTGTTTGTGTTCTATTTTATTGTATTGTTTATTATGTTTATGAATCTAAACAACAGTATGTTGATGAAATGGCACCAGCCGAGTGTATTTTCCTAGAGTCTTCATGCTCAGTATCCAGATGGTTATTTTGAGCTCGTTTTCTCAATTCTCTGATTTGAGAAGAAAGTCAGTCAGAAGTACGAATGTGTAAAAAATGTTCTTAACAGTTAATGATGTTGTCTAATCGCTGTATAACACAAAAATCTCAGAACAGAGTGTCTTTGTTCTTTATTTGACAGTCAACAGATTAAAGCTAATGTTTAACCTCTTTGTACATCGTATCTGGTATTTCCAGGGAATGCAGCCAAGCGGGCCAAAGCTTTGGAATAACATCCGCTGTGGAGCTGACGTCACAGACCAGGATGATTTCAGGCTGGGTTAGTGCTGGGTAAACAGCATCTGCTACTATGGAATTAATTCTCAAATAATAGGTGATAAGGTTATTTTTAGTAACATGTTCTTGAAGTGGCACATCTGCCACAGTGTTGTTCTTCTGCGTTAGAGATCATGCCGTACTGCAGTGACCTGGTTGTGTGGAGGAGGTGGAGGAGGAGGGGGGGGACATTTACTCATTTATTTAGCTTGTTTCTTAAATGTGCGTCTACATTTCCTGAAAAACTACAACACCATCACACCTGTTTTTCTGTCCTTAAGTCCCTTTCTTTTGTACAATGAATTACTTTTTACGAGTGCAAGCAATCATAATGTAATTACCAATGCCCCATCCTGCTATGATAGTGAACCTGAAGATCAATTCATGGATCCGCCTGTTTATCTGGATTCTGTCCAATTGCTTTGTTTGGGTCTTGCCCCGCCCCTCCACAAGTTGTGCCGTGTGTTGATGCAGAACAATTCAGTTGAGTAATCTTACATAACCTTGGCGGAGGTATCAATGTGACCATTGAAACTCATAACACCGTATCTAGTCCCAACATTGGCCCTGTAGTGGTGGCCTTGGTGTCAGCGTTAGTCAGCCCAAACTGAAATAACTCAATATCTACTGATCTGTTGCCATAACATTTTTGGCGATTTGTCATCATCACTTAAAAGTGTTGTCCTTCCAACACTTGTTTATGATAAACACTTGTAGAACTACAAATATTATTGTCACATCCTCAGTTTACTTAACTTTTTACTTTACTGCAAATATTAACATGTTAAGTAACATGGTCCACGCTAAAGGCTGTTGACCCGCAAACAGTGTGTGGGCTCGCAGATTGTTAGGCCTCTAGGTCTTTTCAAGTCTTGTTCAAATAGTTATGTTCTTATGTAGAAGTTAAAACATTTAAGTTTTACTTGATTCCTTAATAAAGTAAAAGGAGGGAGTCAATAATACAACTATACACATGAACCAAAAATGTCAGAACATTTATGGGAGACCAAAATATAAACTCTGTTACAAGGACAAGTCATTCAGTGTCCTCATCACGTCAAACATCGGTCACTCACCTCATTTGTGAGCAAAAACTGATTAATCATCAGTTCATACTTATACACACAGTAAGTCTAGTACAAGTACTGTACTAGCAGGTTCAATGTGTAATACAAAAACTCTAAAGGAAATACAGTAACCACACCTGGTCCAAAAGTGCAAACACATCATTACTAGTTTTTTACTAAGTGGCACAGACTCAGTTTCAGAATCCATGCTGTGGACTTCAACCTACGTCTTGATTCATCATACCTCTGAGGCAGGTTCATTAACTTGTAGACCAAACACATCATAAATATGTGGCAACTGTGTCCTCAAATACTTAACTTATTACTGTACATACAAAATAAGTTAGCATTGCTGTTAAAGTGAGTAGTCTTCTCATCAATAAGAGGAGTGGTTTCTAAATGAACTAAGGTAATACTCTATGGAAACGTCTCTCACAGGTTTCATAAATCCAGACGTAATTAGTTGTTTTTTTAAAACACGACAATAAACAGCAAAGAGATGGGAACAAAATATTTGAGCTACTGTTAGATTCAGTCTTTTCAGTCCTGAATTAAAACTGGCGGAATGCTCGGGGATGTCGTTGATACAGTCCATGGCTTCGCTCCACGCCCTCAGAGGCGGAGCTGCTCTGTGTCGTCCTTCGCAGACGGAATCTCGTCGATGGACACGTGAGCCCCTTCTCTCGTCTGTCCAAGAGACGACGCGATGACGTTGACCGCTAAAGAGGCGGTGGCCTCCACGGCTTCTTGGTTGGCCCCTAGCACGGGGTTCACCTCGACC
The DNA here is from genome assembly GCF_949316205.1 of Platichthys flesus. Taxonomy (NCBI): domain Eukaryota; kingdom Metazoa; phylum Chordata; class Actinopteri; order Pleuronectiformes; family Pleuronectidae; genus Platichthys; species Platichthys flesus. Next base: position 4,087,973 of record NC_084954.1, read on the forward strand.
AGGTCCATGGCTGACAGCAGGCCTGCACAGCAACACAGTCACAAGTTAGAAACTAAGACCAATGGAGGTGTTTTATTGACTTGTGTCTGTCTCTTTAAGCTGTTGCAGACATGCGTGTATTTGTCTTTTTGTGTACCTGTGTTGTGGATTTCCTCTGTGATGTACATTCCCTCCCTGTAGGTCAGACCTCCATTCACTGGCGTTCCTGTGGCGGGGGCGAGAGACGGGTCGAAGGCGTCGATGTCAAAGCTCAAGTGGATCGGTCGCTGTTTTCTGTTCGAGAAGGAGAGAAAGAGAAAAGTTTGAATTGACCGTTCAGACATGGACAAACTTGAGTTAATCACATACACAGTAAAGTACATTAAACCTTATTGAAACAGTCGTGGAATATCGTCATCACTTGAACACACCTTGCCATAAGATGGTCAAAAGTCATCTCCATAACCCTTTGGATGCCCATTCTGTCGATATCCCTCATGGTGAAGTACTGGATACCCAGGTCCTTCAGGATGTTGCTGCAATTAACACAATTCAATTCAAAAACTGAAGTTAAAACTACTCTCCCAGTGCTAAAGTGTGGGAAGTTCACATCAGCTACACACAGTAAAGTGCTGGTATCCACTTACCGCTCGCCGGGGTCCACGTCCCGCAGACCGATGTAGACCAGGTCCCTCGAGGAGAGGAACGGCTTCACCCAAGAGAACCCTGGGATAGCTGGTATCTGTGGTGGATGGAAGAGTAAAGTTCAATATGGAATTTATGCAAATGTGTGGAATCATATTATCCTCTACCATCAGGTGACATCTAGACTGTTTAGGATGTTGGCCCATATATGTTTCATATGTCAAAAGTATTTAAAAAGACGACAGAAACATTCAAATTGAAAGGATGATATGCTGATATGATGATAAAATTGATGAGAAAGCACTGTATACTGTTGCTGTGACCTTGTGCATTTGTATTCTTTTCTAAGAGTTTCCAAAAGTGTCTCACTTTTTTAAATGTATATAAACTGTTTCTGCTTCCAGAAAGTTAAATATTTGAATACACGTTTGAATAGGTAAAAGAGACATTTGTTTGAAGAAAGGTAGACTCAAAGTCAATGTGTTCAAGAGCATTTACATTTAGTAGAAGGCTTCTCCTCACCTTGTCTTGTAGTTCTTTGAGCATGAAGGACACAGGCTGGCCATGCAGGTTTCCTGAGGGAGATGTCATGGGTGTGTTTATGTCAGCGTGAGCATCGACCCAGATGAGACACAAGTCGGGACACTGCTGGGCGTGACCACTCACTGACCCGATAGCCAGGCTGGGAGGAGCAGAGGACAGTCTTTTATACATCTGCTGTTTTATCAGTCAAATACAGAGCCTGAGAGTCTTTGCAGGTCGGGTCGTGGTTATAATTTTAGATCCCATATTCTGAGCTTGTTTACCTGTGATCACCTCCGAGCATGACGAGGGTGTGGCCCGCTCCGACGGCTCTGCTCGTTGCTCCAGACAGCATCTTATTGGCTGCACCCACAGAGCGAGGGAACTTCACGTCCATGTAGGGCTCATCCTTCTCCAGGTGGTGGAAGCTGAGGTCTCCAAAGTCATGGACAGAGTAATCTGAGGAGCCGACAACAAGCTGCCGTTAGATGGAGACACTTTCTGCAGGGTCACTCTTTCGATGCAGTGACTCAGCAGGAGCTCAGCATGTCAGCCTGGGACATGGAAGCAGCCCGGCATGTGATGCTTCTTGACAATCACTCTCTTCCTCTGGACACAACCCTGGTGTCTGATTTGAAAGAATAATTTGTACTCTGACGACTGCAGGTGTCGCTTCAGAATAAAACCTATGGTTTATATCGTATAACTCCACATGCAACTGTCTGAACTTGCATTCCAGTGAGGCTGACTCATGACTGAGCACTTTCCATTTACCCCGTTTCACCTCCCCAGATCAGGTTTCCGTCAGCTCAGTTCACCTCTTGCATTGGCTTGGTTACTGTGGAGTAAACAAGTGATGTGATCCACCATATTGAGGGTTCATCTGGCAATGTGAGCTTTGATGGCGGTGTTGCGTTACTCTGCTGATCCAAGGGGAACCAATGAGGTTCATTGCCATTCGTAGACAGGACAGGAATAGCCCTTGTCTTCTCACAATCTTCAACATCTTTGCATGATAATTTAAAAAGCCTGTTAAAGCAGTTACTGTCAAAGTTAATAACTGCTGTGTTCACTGTAGTTACAGCCACGTGAGTGTTGGTTTAACCATATGAATGTTTCATTCAAACTGAAACCAACCATGACGGTGTGAAAATGTCTAGACGACGTGGTATTTAGTTCACTTTGGCTTTGGTTCAGAAGACTAGTTAGAAGATTAATAGCACGTTTAATTTTGAAGTAATATTGAATTTCAGTTATGTTACTATTTTGTATTATAGCTTAATGTTTCAAAAAGCAAGGGTGTCATTGCCATCGTTATAATTATCCCTATAATAAATCAGGGGCGACCTGATGGTTAAATGGTTCGAACACATTTCACCTGGGAGTCCCTGGTTTGACCCCTGGCCAGTTGGACCATTTCCCTCATTTCCTCACGTTTCCACTCTCTCTGACCACACTGAGTGTTAATAATGATACAGCAGATTTGTGTATTTTTTTGATTTAGTATCACCATGAAGCTTCGGCAAATGATTGAAACTCAAAATAGGTTTGAAAGCACATTACTCATGGATCATTCAAAAGAAGCACCCATCTGCCCTTAACCCGTCTATAACATTACAAAAGTGTTTCATTTCTTTAATGTATTCCAAGCCAAGATTTAACGTTTTAAGGTTTGAATCTTAAACATATCAAATTATGATATATTATGTAAACTGCAGTGAAATATCTATACATCTATAATAACTGCATGCCGTCATGACAGTGTCAGTTCCGGATGTTGATGTACCAACTGTGGAAAGTATGATTGGGGGGGTGAGCTGGTTGCACAACAGCTTGTGTTTACAGCTGATAACAGATTCCCTGGCACATTCTCTGCCTCTCTGGGTCTGTTTAATTGGCTCCAACGGCTACTAATGGCCTTAACTGTCACACACCTGAATTAACCATGGCATGGTCACACAGCTCATGTCACTAGCCACCACTGATCTCTCTCTGTTAGATTCACATGGGAACTAAGAGTCTGTGGGACTCTCTGTTCATGTGAACTGTGGTATCATGATAGTAGGTTTATATCTGTGGTGCATTTATAGCAACATTATCATATGTTCGGTATCCTGGTTCAAATAATCTGCAGTCAACACAGTCTTGAAAGCTTTGGAATAACACTGTTTTTTTAAATGATTATATAAAGTCCGGTTTAACTGGTTTGAACAGATGTTTGTTTATGATATTTTCTTGTATCTCACAGAATAACGTGTCATGTAATTACTGGACATTATATAGCAGATCAGGAGATGAAGCCCTGTTGACTTGGACTGAATGTATTTAGTGAGTGCTATGGCAGCGTATTAATCTGCAGCGTCCTTGGTGCCCATAGAGGACTTAACTGTGTCTAGACCACAAATAGACTTTAAGCACCTCAGGCCTGACGTGATAGTGACCTGATCATTCTCAGTGGTATATTTAAATCCCCCCCCCCCCCCCCCCCACAGCATAACTCCTGTCCTAGCTGTGGGACCTTTCTTATTCCGAGCACAATGTGGACTCGGTGACCCAACCTCGCTGGAATAAAGGGAGGATTCTTTCCGCTCGAGGCGTCCTCTTACATCTGCACAGCAGCAGCAGCAGCAGCTCTTCCCCTTTTGTCCGCAGAACAATAACGCAACGATAAAGAAAAAGGGGTGGAGTGTGGGTACAGTGCAGATGAATGAGTCTGCGGTGACGCCAGTGGAAACAATCCTCCTCCCAGAGCACGTTGAGCTGGGAACCAGTGACTAACCCAGACATGTGGCACCACGAACAACGAGAGTTAACAAATCCCCACGAGTTCTGCCACAGTGTCTGGTACTGGTAATATGTCGTGTGAACCTTGTTTCCACCTGTGTCGAAAGAGCGGAGTCTCTTTCGCTCTGTGCTCAACCATTTCTTCACCGTTAGCACATTTCAACCGGGATTTCCATCATTACGTAATCTCACTGATGGAATCTGTGCACTGCGCCTGTTTGGCGTTTAATCTGGTGTCACACTACTTTGAAACGTTCACAGGGAATCAAACCCGGATGATGGTGATTCTGCCTATTAAAACTAGGTCTTTAACAGAGGTAAGTACAGTCTACTTAAAAAACCAAAACGTAAAGATGGTTTGGATTCAGCCTATTTAAACTATGTTTTTAGCACTGGTAAACATAGTATATTTAAAGAACCAACACGTATAGATGCTGCTGGTTTAACCTGTTCAAACTATGTGTTTAACAGAGGTAAGAACAGTATATTTAAAGAACCGGTCCCGGTTTTCACGTCAGGTGTCTCCCGGTGATCTGAAGTCCTGACCGGAGAACCGGAGGCTCTGAATAACAGCCTCGGTTACATAACGCGGCGGAGCCCCCTTCCCCTCACCTACCCAGTCCGGACAGCCTCTCGATGAGCCCCGCTTCTCGGATCACTTTGGGTCCGTGCTCCACTCCTCTCCTTTTCTGTCGGACACAAAACAACCCACGAGGAAGCTGAGTGACCGATTAACGGTCTAAAAAAAAAAAAAATCAACCGAAACTTCTCACCGAGCTTCTCTTACCTGTCCTCTCGAAAACGGGGCCCCGAGCACCGCTACGGACTGAGCCCGGCTCTGTGTGCGGCAGTGGCCGAGTTGAGTCCTGAGAAAGCTGTGTAAATGTCCCCTGAAAGCCATCTTCCTCCGCGGGATGTGACGAGCGAGAAACACGCAGCCACCAGACAGTGTAGCGGAAAGAGTCTGATGAAAGCGCGCCGGGATGTGGAGCTCTGTGTCTGATGCTGGGGGCCGGGTCTTAAGCCTCCTCCGCCCGCTGAATATTCATGAGCTGCCGGGGCGGAGGGGCGGAGGGCCGGTTCACCGCTACCGGTAGTCACAGCCGGGGTGCTCCCGCACCCACCGCAACTTTATCACGCACACTGCGCTGAAACAATCCACCGCGATGCGAGTTTTTACCGCGTTTTTCAACTAGAACGTCCTGTTCCTCATTTAGCTGTGACGTCAGAGCACACGACACACCTTCGCGCCGGCCAATGGGAGGCGGCGCAGGAAGTGGGTTCGTCCGGTGGGCGTGGCCTGCGAGGGAAGGTCGTTTCCCCGTGCGTTTATTTTGTTTTACCGCAGAGTGTCGTCGAGGTGGAAATTTCCAGAGACGCAGCGGAGCGGGGGCTGAGCGGCTTGTTTACATTGAAGCTTCGGTCCTGATTGTGCGTCCCGGAGCCAAAACAGATCAGGTTTCAGGTCAGGCCCATTTCCAGTGCCCACATCTTTCCACCTATTACTGCAGGAACAGGTGTCAGCTCCCAGTGCCGCATAAACGATCACACTCCCCACACAAGTACAAACTACAGCTTACATGGGTCAAAGTTTCATATTCAAGTCCCATGCTTCCTAAATGCTTATGTTTATCTTTATTTCATTTTTGTTTGTATATCTCTAGTTATATATTTCAACTTTTGTTCTCTACATCTGCTGTACCACAAATATGTATTTATATCTGGCTTCAATGCTCTGCCTCTGTTACTTGTGTCTTTCAATATCCTTATACTTAAAATATTTGTATTGACAATATCTCCTTTAGCTCATATTTACAGTAACATCTTTGTAGTAGTTCTTGTGGTTAGACTTTAATCTTACTGCAGAGAACTTATTCCGGACCTATTTTGACCTTTTATTATTCTTATGCTCTTGTGTTTGACCGTTTTGTGTGACACTGGATAACTTAATTTCCCTCGGGTTTAATAAAGTATCATCTATCTACCCATCCCCCAGAAATGTTGAAGCATTCAAAGTAAAACTGAAAGTAAGTTTCATACGTTGGATTATTATTACTCATATGCTACTATATATGGTTTTATATCACTTCTTTTATGTCCCAGTGACGTTTTTTTCCCCCATTAGTTGTTATAACCTAACAACTAATGCTAACTATAAACTACTGGGTCATCTATTACAGTTTTGAATGGGCCTCAGGGTTTGTCCTTGTTATCTTAACACGCACAGAAACTTGTTATTGACATGGCAGCCGTTTGAAAGCAATAAATCTTGATAATGATCTTTGACGGTTTCATGTGCTCCTCATGTGGGAACTGCTCAGTCACTTATAACATCACATGTTATTATGTTTTATGATATCATTTGTTTTTCATGTAACCTCTAAGTAACGCTGTTTATCAGATAAGTTAAGGGAGGTATAGTGACCTGGAAACGCTCAACTATAATAACCTTCATCTGCCATATAATGTAATGTGCAATGTTATTACCATTATTACAGTTGTTGTTTATAACGTCTTGTCTTAACTCAGAACTTCTCCCCAGAGCCTTTTATAGCTGCATGGGCTAAGATTGAAACCAAAAGACTATTCATCATATTGTGGAACAAAATATGGATTATTTAAAAATATAGACAGCAGTTTATTCTTTATTTATATACAAAACCTAAAATAATATTAAATGTAAATGTTTAAACACCCCAATATAGATAGAACCTGAACTGTGAACCTGTCAACATGTTAACATGTGACATCTGACAAAGTTAAACATTTGGCGCCACCAAGCGTTTAAAAAAGACACTGCAGGGAATTAAAATAGGGGTACAATATTTTTGTCTGGTAAAACCCTCCCAGAATTAAACCACGCCCACAGACCGTGAACTCACCTGTGACTAAATCTACTAATCGACACACTGAATATTATTTAAATAATAAAAACGACCATCGCAGCTTTTATTATAGATTTAGTCCATTTATTTCAACTGTTTGACATTTTGGTCATGCTGTTGTTTGGCCTTGTTTTGTTCTGTACTGTTTTAGTTCTGTGTATTTTGCATGGCGCCTTGTGACCTGGTTTGTATGAGTGCAATAGAAATAAAGTTCATTATGAGGATCATTGTTGTCGTTATTTTACCACCTTAAATGTTCAGTGTGTAGGATTTAGTGGTAAAGTTGCATTTCACAGCTGAAACCTCACCCACCTCTTCCAAACATGAAGGAGAACCTGCAGTAGACTTCAGTTATCATAAGAACTCTGTTAAATTTGTCCAGGTTCGGTTACTGTAAAAAACATGCCGACTTCCGTAAAGAGGACCCGCTTCTGATGAAAATATTTTTAATGTAAAGGGCCCATTCTAGGGCAAAGAAAACCACCGTATGTACAATTTAGATGACACACAAAAATGAAAACCTTCCAAGATCACTTTCACCTAAATCTTACACACCGAACACTTAACTAAAGTCAGATAAGACTCAATTAATCCCAAAGGAAATTCTTGCTCCAAGATTACAGTGTCATCCATATATGATAGAATAGAATACAGTGAATACAGCAATATAGTATTACATCTAACACTTGAAGTGAAAATAAAAAAGTGTAAAGTATAAAGTGTATTGCAAATGAAAGAAAAGCATTTATAGTACACATGGAGTAATACCAGTGCCTAGAATTAATGCAATAAACTGAGTTCAATCAGTGCAGTATGAACAGTTTTGTTAGAAAACAAACATAAAAGAGCTGAAGGAGTCAAGGAGGAGGGTTTATTATGTTTGCCTGAGAGACACAATTCAGGGCTCAACTCTCCCATGATGCATTGCGAGCAGCAGGTCCCAGTTATCAGTGCTAGCTGAACCGCACCGGTCACTGTTGTCGCGCTAATCTCCAGCGGCGTGTCTCCCCCAGTTCCCCCCGTTTACTGGGATTTTATCCGGACGACACCTACTTTTGTTAACGTCTGCTTTTGTTTTTACTCGGACGCTCCACGGGCGGGTGAGTGACATCCGCTTGTGACCGCTGCGGCTAAACGCGAGCGAGCCAAGGCCACGGGGAAGCGTTAGCTCCTGTGAAGCTAGCTAGCTAGTTAACGTTAAAAACCTGCGCGTGTGTAACGTCCCGTGCAGGTCCCACCCCCTACCTGGGTAGTGTTGTGCTGGTGTCACTGGTTTTGTGTTGTTGATTGTTGATATTGTGACACCGCGCTGGGTTTCACGTGACCTAGCTTCTCCCTGAAAGGATGTCACCCTGCTCCTCCTGTGCTTAACATCCTCTCTCTCTTCTTCTTCTTCCAGTTCCCCGTTCATCTGAAGGATGTCGTACCCTCCTCCCCTGAACCGCCAGCAGATCGGCCTCCCCCAGCTGCCCCCGAGGATCCCCCCTCCACAGTATGCGGGCTTTTCCCCTGGTGTCCCCCCAGGTACACAACACAGCCGTGGGGTCGGGAGTCTTTTAGGAGGGGGGGTTTGATGACATGGAGCCAGGATTCCCTGTTGACACCAACTCAGTTGTTTGACAGTGAAGTGCAGAGGAAAAGGGGAACATGGTTCTGTGACAGCTGGACTCACTGGGAACAAGAAACCAGTTAGAATACATCTTTAAAGGAAACGTAAACACAGAAACAAGTTGGAAGTAGGAAACTATAGTGAAAACCCTGCAAATGAATACTGAATGAAACCTTAAACTCAAGGGCTCAGAATTCTTATGTTTTGGGGGTAGTCTCAAACAGCTTCTTATTATTATTTGTGTGTATTTGTATACTTTAATGTTCAAGTGTTGTGTTTTCTCTATTTGCAGGTACCCCCATGCTCCCACTACATATGGGTCTCGTGGCCCAAGCCCCCTCAGTGAGTTGGAAACAGGTCTTCCTACCTACTTCATACAAAGTGACGCGTCATCCATTAAATCCATACTCTTGATACACGTTAAGACTTTAATCAAGTCTCATCCATTCGTTTTTTGAAAAGTTGGAAGCACTAAATTGCGTCTCTATTCTGCAGGTTCTTGTCCCGACCACAGTGTCTGTAGCACAGAAGCCGATGCTTCCAAAGAAGGAGTCTGGCCTCAGATTGAAGGATATAGACGACGGCAGTGGCCCCACCACCACTGTGTTTGTAGGAAACATCTCTGAAAAGGCATCGGATATGTTGGTCAGACAGCTTCTAGCGGTGGGTGGATATCTCCCTCTTCTTATTCTGCATGTACTAAAATGAAAAAGACCAGGCAGCTTTAGGAAATTAGGAAAATGAAGAGCTACAGGTGACGAATTCAAACCTAATCTCTCATCTCAGGTAAACACTAACATGCCTTAGAGTTTCTTTCTTCTATCTTTCTTATCTTTGATTTACTTATCACTGATGGTTGACAACTGTAATGATAGATTAAATAATTCAATTTTCCTTGTCCATTTTTTAATATAGAAATGTGGCATTGTCCTGAGCTGGAAAAGGGTCCAAGGAGCCTCTGGGAAACTTCAAGGTATCAACACAAACATTCTCAGAATAAATTTGCTTGAAGTAAATGCAGTTGATCTGGAGATCTATAAGACTGTAATTTCTATTCCATTGAATGAATTTAGATGCTTGTGTTTTTTATCAACGATGAAAAGGAATAGACGTAGAGAATCTCAAACTGTTAACACATTTTGAAATATATAAAATCGAACTTAATGCAAAAACTGTTTTTATGTTCTACGTTGGTAAATTATTTGTCATTAACATCTGTGGAACTGTTGTTCTCCTCAACTCCTGGAAGCTTTTGGGTTCTGTGAGTATAAGGAGCCTGAGTCCACGCTGCGGGCCCTCAGACTTCTGCATGAGTTGCTCTTAGGTGATAAGAAGCTGTTGGTCAAGGTCGATGCCAAAACCAAGTCCCAGCTAGATGAGTGGAAAGCCAAGAAGAGGAGTTCCAATGGGGTAAGCTGTTCACCTTTTCAGTTAAGGAAGAATGGTACTTTTGTTCACATGGTGTTGTAAGTTTGATTCTCCCGTTTCTCTGGATTTAGGGAGCCAGTGTTGGGTCAAAGAACGACGAAGACGAGGATGAGCTTCTTGATGAAGAAACCCTGCGGCGGGATCAGGTTGTGAAAGGGGCAATAGACGTCCTCATCCGAGAGTATGCAAGTGAACTCAACGCTCCCTCGCAGGATCCTGACAGTGCACCTCGCAACAAGAAGCGGAAAGAGAAGAAGGAGGAGGTAGAGATGCACATGAAAACAAGGAGTGCTGCAACATTGTCTTGTGCTGTGACTTGTAGGAACTGTTGAGTACTTAGTGTGTTTGTTTCCTGTCTTCCCCTTTCTTTGTGTAAGGAGGATATCAATGCCATGGAGATGGAGGATGACAAGAGAGATCTGATATCCAGAGAGATCAGCAAATTCCGGGACACACACAAGGTAATGTATCAAACTGCTGTTATTCATCTGTAATGTACGGAAGAGAAATCCAGTTTAATTAGAAATTCCTCAACAGAAAATGAAGATGCAATGTATATATACATTTATTTTTATGGCGATAGTTGCTTTTATATTTAGTAATTCAAATTTAATTGTTAAAGGAATAGAGGATGATAGTTGATGTCAAAATATGTTGTCATTTATCTTAAATGATCTTAAAAGTTTAAAGTGTTGAGGTACATCAGTCGCTCAGGTGGCTCTATAGTATTTATTTATATTTTTTATTTGGAGAAGAGTTCTTATTGGTGTTTAAAAACTGATCTGAGACTAAAAACTTTAGCTGTGCATTAAGCTAAATTCATCACACAGAGTGCATGGATACAATGTTAAATTCCATCTTAAGCTAATCTATTGATTAAACCCCACCAATATGGTAGAATTCATTTGATGACTAGAGCAAGATGAATCTCAGAATCTCAGCTTTGGAAAAAGTTGCGAGGATAGGATGTAAGTATGAGCCTTCCTTTCTTCTTTACTCATGCTGGGCGCTCCCTCCTGGAGGGTTTGCAGAGGGGCAACTGGCTCTTAATCCACTTACATTATTTAAATTTCGGAAGTATTTGCATTTAAAAAAACTGAAAATGGATTTGACTCAACGAGGAAGCTGGAATAAAAGCCCCATTAAATCTGTGTGAGTGCGTGCAGCTCAGTGAACCCCTGCAGGTCCTCAGATGGTGAATGATGTGTTTAAAGAACACACACAGACTGAATGAGCCTAACCACTGCAGTAGTTTGAACTGCAGCCTGTAGTTTACCTAGAGTAGGGAGCGCCTCTCCACAGCACTCTGCGGTCTGAAGACTAACGAGGTAAGTCTTCATGTGTTTGTTTACTTCCTCTTAAGTTTCTTTACTTTTTCAAAAACTGTTTATTCTTTCTTCTCTTCTGTGATTTCTTGGTAGCTCCACTCCCACCCCTTAGTTTAACAATTAGAGAAACAGGAAATTAATGAATTTGTTTGAATAGAAAGGCCAAAGCTGCATGATTTAATTTTGCATCTCCTGCACAGGGTCAGAACAAATGAATGCACTCTTGGAACATGGGCAGGGATTTTACCTCTGAGCTCGGGAAATGATCCCACTTTTAAACACTGCTACAGAGGGGGATGTATTAGGATCAACATTTATAGCTGCTGGATAAAAAGACGTAATCTGGTCTTCTGTGAACCAACAACATTTGGGATAATAAATCAAAAGAGGCCACATAAAAACCATGAGAGTAGACACCAACACACTACTGACAATAATGGAAATGGAAAGATGTGCGTTTGAAGATATCCAGGTAATGATATATGGTATTTCACTATAAACTTATCAGGTGGTATTTTGACAGATACTTCTAATTGGTGTTCAGCTTGATGTATTAATTTAAATACAAGATTAGAGAATAAATCAGCCATTTCTTTCACAATGGAAAATTTGAACAAGAGGTAAGTTTGCAACACTAAACAATACGAGCCAGAGAATAAACCGAAAATCGTATATGTGATTATCCATTCGCTGAAATTGATGATAAACTGCGCCCCACAGTTGAAAACCCCCCTAGCTGAATTATACTGTAGACCATAGCTCATGTACAACAGGGAGTTCAGACCTCTTTCATCCTTTCCTCTTTTTTATTTGTATCACTTGACAGTATTCAGACACACATTTCCAACAGTGTTCTCTGAAAATTGTGAACCAGTCCAGCTACTGGCTGGTTGGACTGTTTGAACTGTGGGTCTGACTCTGTTGAGGATTTCTTACATTATTTATTGGGTTGGAGAAGCCAAAGAGACACCAGAAGACCACCTGCAGGTAAGACTGCTTCACTAATTTCCTTGTGGCACAATGGAATACAGTTTCTGACGTGAAGATTTTCCAGATGTCATTGTGTGATTTGAACTGTAATTAGATCAACTGCCTCATCGGTATCATTTGGACATTTATCATGGTTCTGTCTTTACACTTGACCTGCTCTTCCCTCCCACATGTAGCCTGTAGGATGTGTAGGGGCAGAGAAGTGCTGAAACCGTAGTTCATCACCTGTAAGTTGCACGCCAGTAGCTCTGAAACGGTCTGTAGAACACGCCATCATTTTTCTGTCAGCTAGTCAGGATGTGGACAGTTGGTTTTGTGTTTATTCAGACTTAGTGTGAGCAGGTGCAGAGAATTCCTCAGGTGTTGTGAAACGTTCCAGATAGTCTACCAGTCTAGTTTGGTCCAGAGGGAGTTGCTCAAGGTAGCTGCAGTATCATCATTCCATTGATTCCACTACCAAAACTTGTTTAATTACTCTGCTGTATATCAGCAAACCACACTGCTGCTGGGGAGCACTTTGCACCACACTGCTTCCGTGCATCTCTGATGACCGGGTAAAAAAACACATGGGAGCTGGTTATGTAATTCACTAAGTTGGGCCATTTGCCGTGTTAAGCCAAGGCTGGTTTCAATCCACTTGGCACATAAAGGGATAAGCCCAAACCAAAGAACTATATAAAAGTGATCTTAAGTTTAAATAGAGTTACTTAATGAACTTAATGAATGGTTCAAAGCTTTTTTGTGGACACTAAAGTACTTTATTACCTTGAGCATGTTTAAAGTGTGAGAAGCAGCTTTTCAAATTTAAAATCCTTTAACTTAAGAAATCACGTAACGCTTACTACAAAGAGTATTAATTTAATGTGTCAATGCATTATATTTATATACATAATACAGTATGTAGTACCACTTATTTCTATGGTGATGATGTAGCATAAGTACATCATGTCAGAGTTATGCATTTTAATGTAGAGTATCTCCTGCACCAGGTCAGATCCATCACTTTGAGTGCACATTGATTTGGGAAAGGGCGGATGTGCGCCTGACCCGTACGTATCTGCCCACAGCTGAATTTGTATTGGACTGGCCTCTTGTTACATCAGAGCATAATCTTAGATCACCATAGAACACAGAGTAACTGCAGGGGACAAGTTGACCTGTTACATGTGTGAAAATCATTCAGTGTTAGTCTATGGGTTCAAGGCCAATATTGAAATCTGTTATGATCTTTCTTTTACACTTTGATGTAACAAAAATAGAACAAAGTTTAAAAAGTGCTGATAAAACATCAAAAGTTTAATGCTCTTAACTTCCGCCCCCTTTGCAACCCGTCGTATCAACAGTTACCTTAATTGTTTTGGTGTCTTTTCACTTATGAACTACAATGTATGGTTTTTACACACTCATGTCCTGAATTGATCAGTATCTACATTAAACCTGCTCAAGCAGTGGATTACTCTTCCAGGAGGAAACGTCAGGGCTAAGAGGACTTCCTCACTCGCAGCAGCCAGCCTCTCCAAGGCAATGAGTCATGGCAGTATGTGAGCATGTCTGGCCCCGGGAGATTAAAACTACTTCTCATTATTATATGCTGTTCACGTGTATTCAAGGAGGCTGGTCTTGTTATTGTTTTGAGTCAAGTGACACGTTCTCCTCTTTCTTCCTGTCGGGCTCCTGCAGAAACTGGAGGAGGAAAAAGGAAAGAAAGAGAAGGAGCGACTGGAGATCGAGAGGGAAAGGAGAGAGAGGGACAAAGAGCGGGAGCGCGAGAGGGAGCGCCGTGACCGCGAAAAGGAGAAGGAAAGGGAGAGAGAGAGAGACAAGGAGCGGGAAAGAGACAGAGATCGGGAGCGGGAGAGAGATCGCGAACGGGAGAGGACGAAGGAGCGAGAGCGGGAGAGAGAGAGGGACAGGAGTCGAGACGTCAGTGAAGACCGAAGCCGGTCGAGGTCAGTGAGAGGCTGGCGATGACACATGATGCTCAGCTGCTCTCCTCAAGAGTCATTCAAGTGTGAATCATTTTGACACCATTCTGTCTGGTCTGTGATTACAAGTCAAAATATTTGGTTAAGAACAGTCACAACAGTCGGATTCTGATGACATTTTAAGGACGCTTGCATCTTTCGCAGGCAGCAAATAAATCAGTAGCCAGATAATCAGATTGTATTCAGTAGTTCTCAGCTCTGATTTGGTTTTCCGATTTAAAATAATAACACAAAGGCCAAAGGAATCAATCAAAATGTTAATTCATTCTTTATATTTCTTCCTGTCATTTGAACTCATATTTTATTTCAAGAACCCAAAGCAATAATGTGTCTTTCACAGAGAGAGGGCGAGAGACGATAAAAAACGAGACAGAGAGGATGATGAGGAGGACGTGTATGAACGGAGGAGACTTGAGAGGAGGCTTCGAGACAAGGAGGCAGCTTACCAGGAAGTAAGGAGTTAAAACTCTTCTAATCTGACCTTTGAATTAATTTAATGAATGTCTGACTTTGTTGATACATTTTTCTCTGTCCTCTTAAAGCGCCTTAAAAACTGGGAGATCCGTGAGAGGAAGAAATCTCGTGACTACAGCAAAGAGATGGAGAGGGATGACGAGAGGCGCCGCGAAATGGTAAACGTAAATATATACACACCAGATTTAAATGTTAGCAAGTAGTTTTTCCATCAGATCTCCAGAGTTTATAATATCTGAGAGTTACGTGAAGGATTTATATATTTGCTTTTATACTACTTCAGATGAAAGAAGCCAAAAGACTGAAAGAATTCCTTGAGGATTACGACGACGACCGAGACGACCCAAAATACTACAGGTAACGCTCTATCTGCTCATACAGGGGAGTGGGGCACTCTGCTTCGCTCTTCAGGTCACTTCACATAGTGTAATTCTCGTTTTCAGAGGCAGTGCTTTGCAGAAGCGACTTCGTGACCGAGAAAAGGAGTCGGAGATGGACGAGCGAGACCGGAAGAGGGAGAAGGAGGAGCACGAGGAGATCAGACAGCGACTTCTTGCTGAGGGTCACCCTGACCCTGATGCTGAGCTGCAGAGGGTGAGTCTGACTTAGTGCACCAATCATTGAAACCAACAGTCCCACACGAGTTCCTGACATATACAAGAGACTGAGGTCCGGTCTTTTGTGATGTGTTTTTGTGTAGATGGAGGAGGAGGCAGAACGCAGACGACAGCCCCCTCTGAAACTGGAACCTGAGGAGGAGGTGATCCAGGAGAAGGTTCATAGAGAACGTGAACGGGAAAAGAGAGGGTCAGGGAGGCCCGTGGAGCCGCCGCCACCTCGACCCCCACCGCAGCAATCAGACGACGATGTGGAGGAAGGGGAGGAGGATGACTACCAGGATGGAGAGGATTCGCAAGAAGCCAAGCCACAACTCAAACCCATAATGCGACCAATCAGTACTGCTCCCTCAGTGTCCTCCGCCAGTGGGAATGTGACCCCTAACACGCCCGGTAACGAATCTCCCTGCGGAATTATCATTCCTGGTGAGAACTCGCCTGAGGTCCAGCCTCCAGAGGAACATCGGCCCAAGATCAATGTCAGTCTCAAGCTGGGTGAGTGCAGAAGCAAATTTGGGACACACGAGGATCCATTTCTTTATCTTTACCGCCTTGTGCCAGAATAAACTGACCCTGTTCCCGTTTCTCTTTTCCAGGGGCAACCAACAGTCCCAGCCAGCCCAACGTAGTAAAGCGAAAGAAACTGGCCACTGTGGAAAGTGTTTTCAACAAGTTTGATGAGGAGGAGGCTGATGAGCAGCCTCGCAAGAGGAAACTGGTTCCACTGGACTATGGGGATGACGAAAAGAGTCTGGGGGTGGACGGGGCCGAATTGCCAGGGGCCAAAGGCAACATCAACACGGAAGAGAAACGCAAGCACATAAAGAGCCTTATTGAGAAGATCCCCACAGCCAGACCTGAGCTGTTCTCCTACCCTCTGGATTGGACTATGGTTGACTCGGTAATGAGCTTGGACACTTTAGATTACAGGCTGTTTTTATTAACTTACATTTTCAGTGAAGTAAGTAAATATTCTAACCTGTGATAACTAAATGTTAAACCATTGGGTGTTCGATTGTTCCTCTGCAGACTCTGATGGATCGTCGCATTAAGCCATGGATTAATAAGAAGATTATCGAATACATTGGCGAGGAGGAAGCCACTCTCGTTGATTTTGTCTGCTCAAAGGTTTGTGATGATTCTGGGAAACTCTGAATTGAAAACTTGAATAACTTTTCATCAGGAAAACTAAGGTGCATGGAAAACGTTCAAGTAATTACACTAGTTTAAATTAAATCAACCCGAATTCATATATAATGTCTCCTTGAATAACCTATGTATACTTTTTTGTATATCCAGTTGCTCACTGTTATCAAACAGCCTTTTCCTTCTATTCCCAGGTGATGGCTCACAGCACCCCTCAGGGTATTCTTGATGATGTTGCTATGGTAAGATAACCCTCCATGTCCCAGAAATGATTCATTGCATAGATTTCTTGAGCACTGAATATGAATGATCTGTTTGTGTTTAGGTTCTCGATGAAGAAGCAGAAGTTTTCATAGTAAAGATGTGGAGGCTGTTGATTTATGAAACAGAAGCCAAGAAGATCGGACTCGCGAAATGAAGACCAGGTCACTCGGACTGACTTCCTCAGCTCACAGCTCTGCCACCTGCAGTTTTCTGGTCCAGTCTGTAAACATGCGCCCATGCACCCCTCCATTCCTTCAGCAAGGAGCTGCTGCCGTGTGTGTGTGAGTGAGTGTGTGCGCACGTGTGTGTGTGTGTGTTTGGGGAAAGTCTGGGCTGCAAACAGACAGAATTTGCACCAACACCCTGCATGGTAAAACTTAGATTTATATATTTTCCCCTTCGTTGAGGCAGAAAAACAGTTTCATGTCACCCGTCTGTTCTGCAATAATTTGGACACATTCAGCTTTGATTTATTGTCGTCATGTTGAGGCACTGCTCCATTGTGTGAACTAATAAATATGCTTTTTTTTTTTAAACAAAATGTCTGGTTTTCTTTAGATATCTTAGCTACCTTGATTTGGCTGGATTTAAAAACCATAATGCTTGACAACAGGTTTTATATATGATAGATCGATACTTTAATGATCCTGAGGGAAATTAATAAGGAGGAAATAAAGTCTATAATATATCTCCTTATTGTTTTTATCATCACAAAATTAACAGACTTCTATTACAACAACATTAATGGGGAATTGTATTAATATTATAAATCAGTTTTACACATGTGTTGGTGAAGATGCTGACTCTTATTCAACTTGTGTGCTAAACAGAAACTAACGAGCTGATGGATGTGACAGTTACATAAACAGACATGTAGATACAATGTCAGTGAAAATAAATAAAAAGGTAAAAACATATATATATATAAAGTACAGAAGAGAAAATATCATTTTTTCCACCTTATATGAAACAAATAAAACGTGCTCAATCACAAACTTTATAATAAAAAGTGATAAATAGACATGTAGCATAATAATGATCAATTAAAAATAAGTAAAACATTAGTAAAAACATATAAACACAAAGCTCCTCCCCCTCGGAGACGTGGCAGCTGCCTCACGGGATGACCTCTGACCCGGAAGCAACTTTCACAATCGGCACCTAACAACACGGATGTGCCGTTAGCATTTCTGCTAGCTGCTAACCAGGTCCGGGAAGTTGCAATATTCCCCCTGAGCACTGAATCCCGACGAAGCGTCCGAGGATCAACGTGTCCGGTGTTTGTTCGTCTGTGAAGTTCAAACTGCACCGGGTCTCACCGAGGCTAAGTTAGCTTAGCATCAGCTAACGCTAACCCGAGGCCAGAGGCTGCAGCGTCTTGTGTCTGAGCCGACGTGGATGTTTGGTGTATAACCGTGGTTTAACCAGCATGTTAACGTCACCACAGCAGCACGTGTCCACTGTGTAGCTGGAGGTTTCATGGTGTAGCTCGGCAGGAGATTAGCCCAAGAGAACAAGGACCTAGCAGTCATGGATGATTTCAGCTCGATCAGCCTGTTGTCTCTGGCCATGTTGGTGGGATGCTACGTGGCCGGGACGATACCTCTGGCTGTCAACTTCTCAGAGGTGAGTTCCCCCCAGCAAGGGAGCTTCTGTACCACTGCCTCCTCCAGGTGTTAGCATCTGGAAGCTAACGCTATCAACAGCTGTCTGTGAAGAAGTTGACCTCCTGCACCATGAACCGTGTTGTCCTCAATGTGAGTCTTCTCGTGCTGACCACTGGTTTGTGTGTGTGTTCCTGCAGGAGAAGCTGAAGCTGATCACGGTGCTGGGAGCGGGGCTCCTCTGTGGCACTGCCCTGGCTGTGATCATCCCTGAGGGGGTCCACGCACTGTATGAAGAGATCCTTGAAAGTACGGTTCACCAACACAGTGGCTATAGTGTGTTTTCATAACAGTGTCTCTCTTCTGCAGCTTAAATGTTTAGAACTTCTCAGGATCTATTTAGTATCTAATGTTAAAGGTTCAGTGTGTAGGATTTGGGGACATCTAGTGGTGAAGTGTCGCGTTGCAGCTGAACACTCCTCACCTCACCCTCCCCTTCCAAACATGAAGGAGAACCTGTTTTCATAAAAACTCAAAAGGTGTTTAGTTTGTCCAGTCTGGGCTACTGTAAAAAAAAACATGGTGGCCTCCGTAGAGAGGAGCCACTCCTGATGTAAATATAAAGTATTTATATATACAGGGTTCATTCTAGAGTAAAGAAAAGGACAATTCGTTGGTGCACTGAACAATAAAACAACAATATAGAACAAAATATATACAGTAGGATAATTATATATTTAGTTTCTGCCAATTAATCCGTTTTACCTTAATCTTACACACTTTATACCCGTGCAACTTTCCAGGCATTCGTGGGAACATTTACTAAAAGCAAACTATAGGCACATTAAACTAGTTTAAGCTGGAATTATAGTGTTCTCTTTTTCCTTTACAGTCTTGTACATGTTTGTACTCTGCTTGTGTCAGCGCCTGTTCGAGGTTCCTGACCTGCAGAGTCCAAAGTTGAAAAGGATTTGAAGTTTAATGTCCTGTGGGTCGAACGGTTAAAGACATTGAACATGTCAGACTGTGAGGACCTCAGACAAACACACGGGCACAACCAAGTGACGTGCTTATACGCTCATTGACACCACTTTATTAGGAACCCCTTTGTATCAGCGTATTAATGCAATCACCCAATCACATGGCAGGAGTACGAAGCTTAAAATACTGTAAATACAGGTCAGGACATGAATTTGCAGCTTAACAATCTGCAGTAATTATATGAAACAAGTCTCATTTACGTCTTATAAAATTCACATCAAGAAGAATTGAGCAATGGGAGCCTTTAACCAGTATTGGGTCAAGGAGAAAAGCTGCACGTCTCATTGTTCTCTGTGCCGCTCTGTCATCGACTTGAAGATGCTTACGTGATTTAACCGTGAATCTCTCTCTGTTCTCTCCTCACTCGTGCGTCTGCAGGTGGGCATCACAGCCCCGGCCAGGTCGGGGGGGCAGAGGTGTCCGACTCGAAGGTGAACGCAGCAGCCGCCCTCGGCGTCGCTGAGAAACACGAGCACAGTCACGAGCAGCTCCACGCCTGCATCGGCGTGTCTCTGGTTCTGGGCTTCGTCTTCATGCTGCTGGTGGATCAGATCGGCAGCGCTCACGTGCACAGCACCGCTGAAGGTGAGCGTGAGAACAAATGCAAAGGTCAAAGCAGCGCATGGATTTGATTGTTAGAAATGAACACATCCAGGAAGTGTTTGTGGAGACTGTGGTTGGGAGGTGGAGGTTGTATTTTTGTATTTGTTTTCCTCCTGGTTAATATACTCTGGATGAAAACGATTTAGTTGACTCACACTCAGAACGCCTCCACACAGCTCAACGGCAAATCCTGTTTCCCCGGATGCTCCCACGCTCGGAGCCAAATCACCTCGGTGCTTTTATATTGAGCTGCAAGAGCTGCATGTGTTTTCAAAAGGCAAACCACACTATTCTGTGTGGAGACGCTGATCTGTAACTATATAAGTTTGATGTATTTCTGACCGGTTGTTTTTTTTGTCTGGTTCAGATCCAGAGTCAGCGAGAGCGGCCTCCTCAAAGATCACCACCACCCTGGGTCTGGTGGTCCACGCTGCAGGTGAGTCCGGCTTCATTCACCTGTCAGCACAGTTTGACTATTTAGATCCAGTTCAACAAATACACTGCAGGTGTGATCAGACAAATCCTGTTTGTCATAATTCACTCTATAACCTGCTCATTGCTATTCCTAAGTTTACTGAACTAAGCTTTTATTTGAATATGTCCAGTTTAAAGTTTACTGGTAAAGTGACTCTCACAGGGAACTGAGCACCAGAGTCAATCGAAGCCCCAATCTGATTATTCTGTGTTTTTTTAACTGGGCTCAGTTATTTTCCTAAACAATATCCTCAGCAGTCCTTGATGTGTGATCTGTGCTTGCAGCTGACGGCGTGGCGCTCGGAGCTGCAGCCTCGACCTCTCAGACCAGCGTGCAGCTCATCGTCTTTGTGGCTATCATGCTGCACAAGGTAATAATGGTTCAGATTCAAACATGCATCAGATCTGTGAGCATTAGCTTCTGTTCTTTGTCCTGTTGGTAGCCGGTGCTGTTTCCTGATGTACTTTGGAGTAATCTGTGTATTAATTGATAATAATAAACTGGGAGGGGTTTAAATTCTCTGTTACAATGACCAGTTGGGTTTCAGAGAGGCTGTTTATGAGATGATTGTTGATCTGAAGGGAAACGGGGGGGGGGGGGGGGGGGGTGTCGACATGTCAACTGTGAATAATATATTTAAGTTTTGATCCTCAGCTACCTCCATCTTTTTTAATGTATATAAAAAGCAGCAGCACACTGTGAACACGAATCTGAACGCTGCTGCTCTGTCGTCCTCAGGCTCCGGCGGCGTTCGGTCTGGTGTCTTTCCTGATGCATGCTGGTCTGGAGAGGAACCGCATCCGCAGACATCTCCTGGTCTTCGCCCTGGCGGCGCCTGTCCTCGCCATGCTCACATTTGTAGGCCTCAGTCAGGTAAATATGATAGTAAATAGAAATAAATCTACGTTTTTATATTATAATTGTCATTTCTCATGAACTTTAATTTGAGATTTCATAGATCTTTGTGGTTATGTTCAACATTTCTTCAAAGCAACAAAATGCAGCTGAACCAGTATTTCCTGTTTGTGGGTGTTGTTAAAGTTATTATAGTTTTTAAAGTAATTAACAGATTTTGAAGGTCGCTCAGCCTCGGGCAAAAGCAGCTGTGATCAGAGACTGTGTCACTCAACACAGGAATCTCAAATATGAGTCAGGGCACAAGACTATTACAAGAGCTAGAATAAAAGGTCATCAGCTACAATAGAGCAAAAAGGTTCAAGAAATGCTTTTCATGAAGATTTGATTTGATTCTCTCGCTGGAACATTTTGTCTCACGTCGTATCTGTGTCCCCCCCCCCCCCCACAGAGCAGCAAAGAGGCCCTGTCAGACATCAACGCCACCGGTGTGGCCATGCTCTTCTCCGCCGGCACCTTCCTGTACGTAGCCACCGTCCACGTCCTCCCTGAGGTGGGGGGCGGCGGCCACAGCCACGCTTCCGCCGGAGGGAACGGAGGGAAAGGCTTGAGCAAGGTGGAGGTGGGAGCTCTGGTGCTGGGCTGCCTGATTCCACTGGTGCTGTCGGTGGGGCACCACCACTAGACCCCGGCTCAGGACGGGGTTACAGACGGGTGAACAGGGAACGAAGCTGAAACAGAGACTTCAAACTTGGTGGATATAAATGTCTTATTGCTTGTCGGCTGATGGGCCGCGGGGACCAGGCTCGTCTCGGGCACATCTCATGACTCAGAACCGGAGTTGACTGGGGGGGGGGGGGGTGAATGATGCTCAGGAAGTAAGAGCTGAATGAAATCAACGCCACACGACACAGTGGTTTTCTCCTGACACCCGCGACTGATCCTGGTACAGCTGCTGTATGTGTTGATCCTGTTCTGACAGGGGCCACCGGGCGGCTCAGTTTATTCACCTCACTGTGGAGTTTTCAGTGTTGCTTTATCACTGCTTGTCCAAAGTCTAAGAATCAACTCTGAGTTCGATTCCCGTGATGTTCTGCTCGACGGCTGCTGCCCAGTGAGATTAAGATCAAGCTTGTGATGCTGAGAACGGTTTTTTTTTTTAATTGTGTGTAATTGTACAGCTCTCTCTAAAGTAAGGAATAATTAGAAATGATTTATGAAGTGCCATAATTGCAAGTTTGAAACCGACCCCCGATGAAACAGCGCTGTACAGACTTTACGGTTTATAAATGGATATTGTTATCATGGACACTTGTGTGTTTTCTACAAATGAACACGTTCAGATTTCTGGTCCAATTCACATCCGTCAGTCTTTATTTGACCTGCACACATCTCTGGATGTGTGCATTCTGCTCTGTTTATCTTGGAGGTGAATCATAAATGGTTGTTAGGGAAACTCTGTAATGAAAAGTGAAGGTGGGGGGGCGTGATTCCAGCAGGTGAAGGTTCCTCAAGGTCGTTAACTCGCTGAACTCGTGATGGGCCCATCGGCTCAGGAGGACACACATTTACAGATTTCTTGGGCGTTTAGTTTTCTCCTCAAGGATTTATTAATTATACCTGAGCAACAATTGTAAAAACTAAAAGTCACCTTTTCCTCCGGAGTGCAGCCGGGTCTGAAAGTGGCACAGAGCGGTTTGTGATGTGATTCTAACACCAAGACCAGTTGATGCATTGAAGTGTCAGCAGGATTCTGCCTCTTGTGTCAGGACTCATGGATGTTGTGAGTCTGAATGACTCATGTGTTTGTATATGTACATTATTCACAGCAACTTCTTCCTTCTACAACTATCATCGTCTCCTGTGTGAGATGGAACTGCTTATAGTTCTGTTTTTTATTTCATGTTGACAGGGACACATTTTGCAGTACAGACACAGAAGGTGACAGACGCTCCGTGTAAATATTTAAAAATCTCTCACTCGACTTGTCCCTTAATTCTGAAGCTTCCACTCACCGAGGCGGTTTAACTTCCCGGCGAGATAGAAAGAGAGAGAGGGAGAGAGGGGCGAGTGGCGTGCCAACCAGCAGCTGCATGACTGTTTTATTTTTAATGAAATACAAAAGGGGAAAAAAAAAAAGTTGGCCGACATCATGAGTGTGCAACGTCATCTGAAGCCCTGCTGAGATTCCATGGTTTTCAGTTCCTTGTTTTGATTCAGGATTCACTCGCGTTGTGAGTCCACGAAACCAAAATATAATCACGTGACGTTCAGTAGATGTGTCGGAGACATTTCACAAAGTGGATGATTTTACAAGGAACTAACGATTATATCTCTGCTCTTGTGTCTGTGATGCATCGTTAATACACAGCGACTAAAGTAAAGCTCATTTATTGAGAGTTAAACATTAATAAATATCATCAGGACTGCGGCTGCGGGAGGATCACGTTGGACAGATCCAGTTAAAACAAGCATCTCATCAAATCCCAGTTTAAAGGTTAATTCACATTGGGTCACATCTAAGGAAGAAGCTGAAGGAAAGATGGATGAACTGTTTCTATAAGTTCAACAGTGATGTGTTGTAAAATGAAAATGTCTGTGAAGTTATCAGAGTGGAAACACAGTGAGGTGGGAATATTTAAATACTGCTCCGGTTAATTGTCTCTGGCAAAAAGAAGGATTCATATCACCATGACACGAAATACATAACAACCTGTTTGATTATCTGTATCACCAAGCTAGAGGAAAGTCCATGTTTTAGGATGGTGACGGTTTGTTTCATTGTGATTTTGAACATGTTTAATTTGTTTTAAGGTTTTTTATTGAGTGAATTTAAAGATGTAAAATACTGGGATTTGATTTGGCCGTCAGCACCTGCCCTATCAAAGTAAAATAATGAAAATGTGAAGAATCAGTCAAAAATAAACGAGATAATGTTTAATAAGGTCAAATATTTTATTTATTAGATGTTTTGCTCATGATCAAAATATTTAGCAATGTTTAAACTTCACCTTTTTCATGTTTACATGTCTCATCACACATCTTGATCAACAACTGTAAAACATCTGCAGGAGAACTTTTCACACGTTACGAACAGGAAGTGATGACGTCACATGTTGAATCCAGAGAGTTTTGGGATCAGGTTAAAATTCGGATTGTTTCTGTCTGCGTTTTCTTTATTTCTATTTTTATTTCCTTTTCTGCCATTCCAGGATGAGTCTGCCTTATTTCCATATTTCTGATTGTGAAAATCTGTTGTAAAAGCGAAAAGTGTTTTATGACAATAAAATTCAAGGTTTTCTAACTGGTGATGCTGGTTTTGTTTGGAATGATTCACACGTGTTTGTTTTTATGTTGCTTTATTATAACCAGTTCTCTATATGAAGCACTGAATTCACCAAGTTAAGACATCATAATGTTAATAATACTTTTGTTCACAAATAATGAGACTTTTCTCTTAAATTAAAAAGTGTAAACATAATATTTCAGAGACCTTGTTTATAAATAGTCTTTAAACTCCTGCAAACTGAATAAAAGGAGTCTGTCTCCTCCCGTGTTCCCGTGAAGCGGCTGAGCTGTTAATATCTTTATAATCTGGTGTCCATCCAGTCTGACACATGCTCTGTGAATTAATCTGATACTCACGACTCTAAAGCTGCATGTTAACGCTCGGCTCCTCCATCCTCTTTGCTCGAGAGCCGAGCGGCAGCGGTTCACAGATGCTCCCCTGATTCACGGCTGCTGCTCGGAGGGAGGAAGAGACCAGAGAGCTGCCAGGAGCTGGAGACCTTTCCTGTGACCACAGTATGTGAACAACAGCTTTTACCGGCTGGGACGTATCGACTGGGTTCAGATATCCCTCACCCATCACCTCCCAGTACCCCCCCCCCCCCTTCCCCTCCTCTCTTCTCCTCTCCATCTCTCCCTCTCTCTCTCCATCCCTCTGTCATCCCTGCTTTCCTCTGGTCTGTGCCGTCAGTCTGCCTCCAGCCCATCAGCTTATTGGCAGCTCCATCTTTCCACCCGGCTGAGTTATTGGAATTTGTTTGCTACTTTTCCTGCTTTGTATTGAAGCTGCACATGCACTGTGTGTGTGTGTGTGTGTGTTTGTGTGTGTGTGTGTGTGTTTGTGTGCCACCGGGTGTTATTGGGCTAATTGTCATTGATTGACTATAGTCAGCTTTATTTTTCTATTGATATTCCCCGTGTCGCTCCACCTCCCAGGGCGAGCTGCTGTCGGAGAGGATGTTCTCGTCCTCGTCCAGAAGCTCTCTGCTCTCGCCCTGGACGTCCATGGAGCAGTCGGACAGCGAGCGGCTGGACATCAGCACCAAAGTGCAGCTGCACGGCGTCCTGTGGAAGAGGCCTTTCGGACGCCCGTCGGCCAAGTGGTCCCGCAGGTGAGGTTCGATTTCTGTCTGAGGTCATTTCATCTCCTAACTCCACAAAGAGCTTCATGTTGGTGCAGCTGCTGTCCTGCCTCCATGGAAAGCTGATGGTTGGACTCTGGGGCAAGTTTAGAGGAAATCACATTTTGATTTAATTAAAAAAACGTACTTTCCTCTGAACGGCAATAAAAACATTAAATATTCACAGAGCAGCACCTCAAGTCTGTAATATATTCAACAACAAATTGATCATTAATTGACACACGTGTGAAGAATCTTTATTTCATTTTCATCTGCCTCTCCAGCCACAGTTCAAATTGTCTTTGCTCAATGTTTTCTCCTTGTTGAATCATTAACCTCTTTCCCAGTCGGGGGTTTTAAGCCAGACTGGTGACGTGTGTGTGAGCCGAGTGTTTTATGTAATGACAGGTCAACCAGTGCTCAGACGTTTCCCCGGCCTCACTGTATCCTGAGAGAATATATTTGGACCATAACATGCCTGGATTGGTTCCTTATGTCACGATAATGCTCTTAGTTTACATAACGGTTCAAACAACAATGGGGGGGGGGGAATCCAGAGAATCCACTTGCAGCACAGCCATGTGACCTTCAACCTCCGTCATAAAGGTCAAAACAATTTGAATTTGCCAGAACAGAGACTCAGCGGGTTTATGAATTTAGTTTTCGTCACCAGATTAAAAATTGGTCCGGTTTCATGATGGAGACAAACCTCAATATATCAGCTTCTACTTGAGTTTGAGTTGAGTTCCTCTTTCATTCCCTGAGCGTCTGTTCTCTGTGACTCTGGTGATTGGGTTCGATCTCCTGTGAGAGTCCACATCAGCTCCAGCTGGAGAGTGAAGCTGAGCTGTAGATCTGTTCAAAAGACTCCAATTCTCCAACAGTCAGCGGGAAACTTTTAAAATATGAAGAATTCTAAACACAGTTTGGTGGAAGCTGAGGATCATGGTTAATATTCACGGTCTGTGCTGTCAGGGCTCGACAGACACCAGGTGTGGCAGCAGGGGGCGCTCTTCCTCAGTTAAAGTTACGTGTGGTGTTGCTTTAAACAAATTTAAAGGTACAGTCCAACAGTTTCACACAGAAAAGACCAAATCAGTCGACGTCAGAAACATCTGAAGCTCAACATTAAACAGCAGCATGAGATACAGTAAATACATAAGCAGCTTATTCCCAGTATCAACTGGGCAGGTGACTGTGATGGTGAAATTATTTAGAACCATTTAAAGACGCTTAATGTTGAGAGTTTAGGACAAAGAGAAATCAGACTTTGTTGGAATATTAAAATCAAATCTATTTAAATAAAGCATCTATATGGGTTTATTTAATTTGAAGCTGGACGAGACGATCACATGACTGCTTTATCCTCTTCCTCGGTTCAAAGGTTCTTCATCATCAAGGACAGTTTCCTGCTCTACTACGCCGAGAGCGAGAAGAGAAGCTTCGACAGCAACAGATACTTCAACATCCACCCAAAGGTGAGCGGCTGCCTCCTCCACCACACTGACACCGTGAGGGCAAGGAGAAGGACCACATATCTACCTTTCAGATATTTAAATATTAACATTAAGGTTTTTTTGCCCATTTTATTAATAAGACAAGTTTTCTCACATGCACCTCGACAAGTGGGTTTGGTTATAATTTGAAAAGAGGAAGAAGCTTTTTTCTTGTTGTTAAAAACTAAGATATTGTACCTGGTGTAATAATCCAGACTCATATTAAGATGATATATGATATGATATATGTGTTGTTATGGTGTGTGTGATGTGTTTGTGTCTCAGGGCGTGATCCCTCTGGGAGGATGTGTGGTGTCGGCTCAGGAAAACATGGGGATGCCGTTTGCCATCGTCATCAACCTGGAGGATTTCACTGTAATAACCTGGTCTCCTCCTCATTCATCAGACTCACACACGTGCAGCTGCAGACACACAACAGACAAACACAAATGAACCCAAAGAAGGCGACGTGTGATAAATACACAAAGTTGTCTTCACCAAGGAGGTTCTGTTGTAAATATAAATAAATACAGACCATATGTTTGTGTGACTTTCAGCAGGACTACACAAAAACTAACAAAACAAGTTAGTTGTAATAGTAGTTAGTAGTTAGTATTTAATTTGTTGGTAGGTGGTAGTTAGTAGTTAGTATTTAGTTTGTTGGTAGGTGGTAGTTTGTTTGTTGGTAGTTAGTAGTTAGTAGTTAGTAGTTAGTAGTTAGTAGTGAGTTTGTTGGTAGTTAGTAGTTAGTAGTTAGTAGTTAGAGTAGTTCATCTGTTGAGCTGAGCAGAACTTTCTTAAGTCGTCTTTCATAAAAGTAATAACGTGAAGAATCCGACTGATCCGGACACAAACAGGAGACGTAACACACTGATGTTACTGAGACACGAGCGAGTTGCATCATCTTTATTTTGTTTATTGTTATTGTTGACGAGACGATTGCTCCTCTGCTCCTCAGGGAACCATCGTCCTGGCTGCGGAGTCCGAGGAGGAGCAGCTCCAGTGGATGGAGATGCTCCAGGAGTCGGGCAAAGTGTGAGTGATGTGACACAAACTGATAGAAATCCTGAACTTCTGAAGGAACAGTTTGTTTAACTGTCACTGATCGGTTTCTGCCCCCCCCCCCCCAGCACGTGGAAGAACGCTCAGCTGGGCGAGGCGATGATCGAGAGTCTGGAGGCCCAGGGGCTGCAGCTGGCCAAGGAGAAGCAGGAGTATCTGGGTAAACATGGAGGACGTCTTCTGAGCTCTTTAAGAAGATGAACCAACATGAAGCTGTTTGTGAGAACCTGTCTTGTTTCCTTAACTCCAGATAAACTGATGGAAGAAACTGAGGAGCTCAGTCAACAGCGGGCGCAGACAGAGGTGATGTTTACTCACAACAACAACAACAACAACAACAACTTGGTTTTAATTTGTGCTCCATAGATGTTTTTGAAGAAGCAATAAAAGGATTAAAACTTGTATTTTCAAGTGAACTTTAGATGTAATTCATGTTTATATAAGTCATTCTTGTCCACCAATAACTCCCCTGTTTGGTTATCTTATTATTTCCATTCGATTCTTACATTGTCAGAATCTTTTTCTTTTCAAGATTCACTTATTAGAATAAAGGATTTTGTCACTTTTCTCCTGTTAGAGAAAGATCTAATATTTGAGTTCATCGTTCAGTTTGTCTGTGATGACTCTGACTGTGTTCCTTCACGTGCAGGAGCTGGAGCGTCTCAACCAGGTCCTGGCGGAGGAGAAGATGAAGTTCGAGGAGGTGGTTCTGGAGCTGAAGTCCGAACAGGAGCAAATCAAACAGTAAAGAACTCTCCTCTTGTCTGGTCACGTTCAGCAGCGTCAGTCCAGCCTGTGAAGTAACTGGTTGTGTTGCGGACAGAGACCTGGACGGAACCACTCAGTCCCTGAAGGGAGTGGAGAGCGAGAAGGAGGAGCTGAGCAGCTTGACCGTGATGCTGCAGAAATCCATCGAGGTATGAGAAGAAAAGGTCAAATCCACGTTCCACAGATTCTCCTGCAGCTTCTGTGAAGGTTGATTTAGACCCAGACACGGAGTCATCTGTTAAAATCAGCTGGTAAATCCATCAGGCTCAAATCCTGTTAAACGTCAGGTTTGTCAGTGAATGAATGTGAATCCCAAGTAAAGGATTTCAATGCAAAAAGCATGGTGGCCTAATTCTCTGTGGTTTATTTGTTAAGTATAATCTTTTTTACACATGAAATAAAATATTTATAATATGTTTAAGAGTAAAACTAGTCCTAAATAAATATATCACATGTTGACAATTGAGGGATTTTAGGAGAAGAGTCCAATTTTATTAGAAAAAACAAAAACAAACAAACAAATACAAACAAAACAAAGAAAGAAGCATAAACAAGAAAGGACAGATTTTAAATTGAACTCCAGGTCCATTTACTCTGAAGCGTTTCCCGGAGCATTTACCAGCAGAGCCAGTAAGTGGACTTTGATTTACGGTTTGAACTCCACACTCTCTATTCTTTTGATTTAATTAAATAAACATGAGACATTATGTCATCTAACATGTGCTATACGCAGCACTCTGCTCCTCTAGATCATCCTGGACTGAGAGTCAGTGGTTGTGTTTGGCAGGAGCTGTCTCAGGAGAAGCAGAGAACCCTGGAGCTCCTGGGGGTGAAGGAGCAGGAGCAGGCCGAGGAGGAGAAAGAGGAGCAGGAGGGGGAGAGCTCCTGCAGGAAGTCGTCTGAGGGCGGAGACGAGCTCGGGGACGGGGACCTGCTGAAGGACCTGCGACACATCGAGGAGCAGATGAAGCTCCTGCTGAAGGAGAAGGAGCTGGCCGACGAGAAGTGAGCGACTCTGAATGTTCTGACATCCACAGAGTAGAACTTGTCTCCAGCTGGAAACTCTGATAGATTCACTCGATTATTCATCGACTGCAGAGAAACTCTGAGCTTCAGACTGTGTTCCACCGTCCGAAGGGTCAAACTCGGCTGTTTCCAGCTGCACTGTTTGCTAATGGCTCAGAGGATGTGACTACTTGTGGAAATGTGTATTGATCCCTGAACCACCAGCCGCTCACAGGCAGCAGGTATCGACTGTGCAGCTCTGATGTCGAGCAGCGACTCACAGCTTTGTGTTTCCATCAGCTGCTGCCGACTAATACACAAACACTCAGTAAGAGTACAGTGTGTATCTGTCTCATTTCTACAAAGTTCAATTCAAGTTATTTAGAGGAAACACGTTTATTTTACAATAACTATTTATATTTAATTACAACAGAAACCTTATAAACATCTGTTATATATATACTGTATATATCGATTGGTAATAGATAAATAATCTTTCAATGATCCCCTTGTAGGAAATGTGAGTTTTAAAGCAGAACATGAACAGAATAGATACAGATACAAAAATAATAGAATACAAATAAAATAGGAAGAGTTTAACACAGAATATAGAAATTGAAGAAGTGGCAGTTTATTCAAGTTTATTTCCCCAAAGGTCAAACTATTTCTTTGAGTGTCTCACAAATGCAAAATTATGTTTTGTTCTCCGTGTTTGCTGTTATAACCTTGGATCTACATCACAGGTGTGTGTTTGTGTGTTAGTGTTTAATTCCACAAACACAACAAAGCAGTATCATTTTTAGTCTTATGGAGTTTGCAGAAGGTTTTTAAATCCGGGCGTCGTGCTCCATGTTTGTTCTTGTGCTTCAGGCTGAAGGAGAAGGACCAGCGAGCTAAGGACCTGCAGCAGGAGAGGGAGTTCTACTCGTCTCAGGCTCGGACGCTGCAGCAGTCGCTCTGTCAGCTCACTGTGGACAAACAGCAGACTGAGGCCGAG
This sequence comes from Platichthys flesus, assembly GCF_949316205.1. Lineage (NCBI taxonomy): Eukaryota > Metazoa > Chordata > Actinopteri > Pleuronectiformes > Pleuronectidae > Platichthys > Platichthys flesus. Next base: position 4,118,944 of record NC_084954.1, read on the forward strand.
CTCAAGGTAACGCAGCATGACTCAGCAGCATGACTCAGCATGAGGTCAGAGTCAGCATGAGGTCAGAGTCAACCTGAGGTCAGGCTTCTGATTGATAGTTTCACAGGACTGTTTCTCACTTTCTTTATCAGTGCAATATTTTACTACTTCTGAGTGTGTGAGATGTGAATTTCAATCTTCTACTTCCATCAGATGAAAACAGAAATCAGGTCTGAGTTTCCTTCAGCGGTTCAACAGCAGATCCTCTGGAGTTTCCATAGATATCCAGAAAAGTGACTCATCTTTAACTTATGTGTGTGTGTGTGTGTGTGTGTGTGTGTGTGTGTGTGTGTGTGTGTGTCTCAGGTGGAGATCGAGTCTCGGGTTGAGCTGGAGCAGAAGCTGCAGCAGGCGGAGGAGGCTCTGCAGGATCTGGAGAAAGGCCTGAACTCACTGGAACGAACCAAAGAGCGAGACGAGAAGATGAAGGGGGACGTGACTCATCTGAGGAGTGAGTGCATCCGTAACTGCCCCCCCACCCTCCCATCTGCATGTGGTAGATCCAGTTTGAGGAAACTGGTTGATACAGATAAAAACAAAACTCCAGTAACTTTCCAGTTGTTTCCAGTCACTTTTATTAGTCTGACAGGGTCTCGCTTTGTGTTGGTTTGAATTTAGATTATTTTCAGTATCTCTGTCAGATACATGAAATACACACCTGACCTCTAATTCAACACATTTACTACCAACAGATGAATTGTCAGACACACACACACACACTCTTGTGACTGCCTTCATCTGGACAGAAAGTGTATTACATGTTAATGATATCAAGATAAAAGAAGAAATTTGGTTTGAGTTCAGTCGTCTGTGATTAATTTGAGAGAGAATAATCTCAACTGTTCATCCCCTCCGTGTTTTTAAATCATGATGAAAATTATAATATTTAACTGCACTGGTTCACTGTTATCAACTAGTTTAGATTTCAGAGAACAGTGAGCACCCTTGTGTATCTGATGTGTGTGTATGTGTGTGTGTGTGTGTGTGTGTGTGTGTGTCCAGAGTTCTTTGAGGAGTGTATCTGTGCAGCAGAGATCGAGGCGAAGCTTCCAGCGATCATGAAGAACGCTGTGTATCTCCACAAAGCTGCCGCTCGCAGGATCAAGAGCTGCCGCATCCAGAGGAGAGCGTCCAGACGCCACTGGTGTGAGTGGGACGACCACAACAGACACAACCTGTTCCCACTGAACCCATCTGGGTTCACATCTACAGCTAAACACAACAAATGTCTTCTTATCCCTCAGCATTCTGCCCCTGAAGCTAAATATCTGTCTGTTTTAATCTGAACCTCCAAATTATTATTATTTTTAATTTGTCAAACTGTGTATTTGTTTTATTTGAGAATCACAATAACACTAGTTATGTGACAATGACACAATTTGTAACATAAAGAGCTGTAACTCATGACTATTCTTATTATTGATTAATTTTTAAATTAAACAAATACATTCAAGTTACATGAGATAAAAACTGGAACCAGTTAAAGTTTGGTATTAATGCTCATTTAATCAAAAACAATTCATTAATTTTAAGAATTTCTGTCAATTCATTTTCTATTGATAGACTAAAGGTCTCATGTGATCGGATATCTTATTAGATGTTATTCAACGAGCTTCCTGTTGGAGTCCTAAAGTCTCTGTGTCTCTCTGCAGTGAAACACTCGCAGTCGTTCGCCGTCACCGGCTCTGACGGCGGCAGCATGGAGGACCTGAGGGAGACGGCCCGGCGCCTCACCACCGACAGCAGCTTCCGACAGAGCGTCTACAAGATCATCACTCGCATGGACGCCTCCACCACCTGAGAGGAGAGAGAGGGCGAGGCGCTGCAGGAGAGAAGGTGCCGAGCTTTACCTCCTCAGTCAGTGAAGTAGAGAACCCCCCCCCCCCCCCCCCCCGCATCACACAGAGAAACACAAAGAAATCGAAATGCATCAAAATAAAGTTTAACAGACTCTGAATAAACCTGATATTCAGTTTGTAAAAAACACTTCATGGACGTGGACAGAACCACAGAATCCTTAAATCCAGAGCAATGTGGACAGAAGACGTTTCCAAGTCGATGAGTTTTCAATCAAAAACATGTGAATGAAGCCTAAACTATTTAAAACCAAGAGGGCTTTGCTAAAAATATTAGATAGAATAAAAACTTTCCGTCTGTTACGTCATCAGGAGGCTGACAACAAATTCTAACTTTGTGTGTAACATAAATAAACATCAAATCAACTTATTATTAATATCGGAAAAAACAAAAGTGAAAGAAGAGATTTTTTAGTTCCTGTTGTTCTGTCGTCCATGAAACTGTTTTAACTGAAAAATGATTTAAGATTTAGATTTTACAACGTGTCCTCATCAAACCAGTGAATAACACTGAAATAAATATATTTACTCATTGTATTACTCATTTACGTGTTGTACTTGTATATATTTTTGAGGTACTTAAATATGAAGCCACGACTTATTTCAAGAACATGTAAAGAGATTTACCCTCTAAACTTCTCAGAAGAAGAATTTTAACAGCTAACGTGATTCAATATTTCACAAAGATGAGAGAACAAACTGAACTTTTACTGATATAAAACAAGATCAAATGAGCCTTACTGGTGTAAATAGGTTCCACCAGTTCCACCACACTGTAACACATGAAGAGATGATAGTGTAGAGACCTCACCGGTGTTTTAACAGCAGTCGTCGGTGTGACTGTAGACTCGTCCCTTCACTTTCTAGAGTTTTCATCACTTTCTAAAATGCAGTCTCGAATATAAAATCAGTACAAGTATAAAATATTATAAAATATTCACAGGTTGATTAGCATATAGAAAGGATGATGCACGTCCATCTCGAAAAATGTTTGTTTTTATTCTTCTCTTTGTCCAGATGTGAGTTAACAGAGCGTTCATGACAACAATGATCTCAGACGTGTTCATTATTGCTACATATGAAAATCTGTTACTGTCCAAGCAACTCAATGTAATTTAACAGAAGCAAGCAGATGATGATAATGTACAGATGTGACCTGACAGCAGAACGATGGAGGAGGAGGAGGAGGAGGAGGAAAGGTAGAGGGTCATTGAAAGGACTGAGCAAAATGCCTGATGCTAATAAAGCTTTGTTTGAACCTCGTGGAAGTCTCTTCATTTCCTCAGGTGAAAGGTCGGCGGCTCACGTCCCGTCATTAGCAGCACGATAAATGGCACTGGTACTGGTTGAATAGAAAAAACTTTGATGTGGATCCACTGGAGGAGGAGAGACGTTCAGCTGGGAGGGAGGGGGGGGGGGGGGGGGGGATCTAAGGTCACATGACCAGAACCTGGAGCACAGAACAAGACAGAATTCTGTTTAGGTCACATTTATATGGGAAACACTTTAAACGGCTTGTAGAACAATACAATTAAATAAATAAAACCAAATAAAGACATTTTAATTGCTCATGATGTCATTTCTTCATGAATAAAGAGATAAAACAGTAACATCTCAAAATATAGAATCACACAATATGTTGATTATGACAACAAATGTGACAAATTATCTCATTTGATATTGAGATTTAAAAAAGTTATAAAACTTAAACCGACAGAAAAAGTCACAAGTCAGGGGTGACCTCATGTTGAGAGTCGTACCTGTGTGCATGTTGTGTTCTGTTCCTGTGTGTTCATGTAACCTGACATCACAACCTGCCACTCGCCCTCCACCCTCACGTCGCCCTCCATAAGCCGCTCCTCTGCTGCGCTAATGCTACAAATGTCAGATTCATTCTGGTGTTTATCAGGAATCCAGACACACAACTGTCTGACGTGCTCCTTCTACTTCCTGGTCACATGTGGGCCAGGGGCTGTGGTCATTGCTCAGCCTTTCACTGACGTTAATCTAACAAGCCAAACAGAGGGAGCTGCTGCCACACAGATCCGCCCCCCCCCCCCCCCCCCCCGAGGGCAGTCGTGTAATATTCCCACGCAGTCTCATCCACCTCCTGCTGCTCTATCCCATCTCTATCGCCATGGCAACAGCTCCATCACCGGGTGCATCGCCCTCTTTTTTTTTTTTTCAATCTGAGAGATGTAGGATTAGTGCAGCCGGAGCTCTGTTAAACTCGGCTTGAGTGTTTGTTAGTGACGCTTTTCTTCTGCCCCTGGGCCGGTCGACCCCCGGTGGTTCCAGGGGTCATGTTTCTGGTAATCTCCGTGTGTGTCTGTGTGTGTGTCTGTGTGTAATTCTACTTCGTGTGCTGAAGGCCATGGCAGCGTAACAAACCATCAGAGGAAGGAAATAATCACTGGTACCTGTTGACCTTGGTCCGGGCACCAGGCAGCTGCTGGTGTCTGATCCACTGTGAAGGGGGTGGTGGTGGGGGGGGGGGCTCGTCTCTCAGAGCACTTCACTGTTTATCGTAGCACTTGACGAAGATGAGAGGGAGGAAGAGTGGTTCCGCGGCAGGAGCCACTGTCCTCTGATGCTCGTGCACATGGACTTCCTGTGCTGGATTGTCGACCTGGGGCTTTATTTCTTGTTTATAAAAAATACGGATCCCTCATTGTTGCTTCAGGGCTCTGGAGCCGTCTTTCTTCTGCTTTTGATTTCTTCTTCGGCTTAATTTCCCCTCACAGGAGTGCTTCCTTAAAAGCCCCTGCAGTTGTCATGGACTTGTGCTTCCTGGTAAACAAAGATTCTTTTCATTCGGTAGCTGAGAGACAAAGTAGAGAGCAAAGAGAAAGAGAGTCTCTGCACTCTCGTCTAACATGAAGTCTACTGGGTTCCCACACGGGCTCTAGAGTCTGAGTCTCCTTTCATCCACGATACAAAATGATTTGGTTTGCTTTGATAGATAAATGATCAAAATGTAATCAAAGCAGCTGATGGGTAAAGATATGTCAGGACAAAGTAACACTGTGGGGGTGAGGAGGAGGAAGAGGAGGGTAGAGCTGTTGGGTGATGAGGGTCATAACGAAGGTCAAGCACAGGAGCAGAGAGTTCACGCCGACACGCTGGGTTCACTTCTCGCCCATGCAGGCCTTCAGCTGCGCCTCCAGGTTCATCTTATCAAACGTACGCATGTTGGTCTCCTCCCGCACTTTGTCTCGCACGTGGAACGAGGCGCGGGCCACGGAGCGAGCGCTCTCCAGCACCGCCCTCTTCTCTCGGAAGATCTGCTCGCTCTTCTCCAGCTTCCTCTCGATGGACTGCAGCAGCTCCGTGCGCCTCTGCTTCTCCTCCTCCGCCACGCGCTGCCTGTTGAGCTTCTGGAGGCGCTCCTTCTCCTGGCGGCTCTGGGTGGCGCGCTGAGCCTTCTCCTTGGCCCTCTCCTCGGCCACGAGAGACGCCTGCTGGGCTCGCTTCTCGGCCTCCTTCGCTCGAGCCTCCAGCTGCTGCTGCTGCTGCATCTCACGCTTCTCTGCAGCCTTGCGTGCTTTCTGGATCTGCTTCTCCTCACGCTTGGCCTTTTCCCTCAGCTCCTGCCCTCGACGCTCCACTATCTGTTCGTAATTCTCCAGGGAGCGACTGAGCTTCTCCTCCGCTGCCCTCCTCGCCTCCTCCCTCTCCTCCTGTTCCCGGCGAGCGATTTCCTGTATCAGGGCGGCGTGACGTCTCTTCTCTGCCTTGTTCAGACCCAGTCTCTCCTCCTGGGCCTGGTGCTCCTTCTCTTGCCTCTTCAGCTCGGCCATGGTGAGCTTCTCCTTCAGCAGCAGCCTCTCCTGCTCCAGCATGGCCGCCCTCTCCTCCTCCAGCGCCTTCAGGTTCTGTTCTTGTAGAACTTTCTTATGCTTCCCCTCTCGTGCCGCCTGCTGCAGCCTCAGCAGCCGGCTGCGCTCCTGCTGCTCGGCCAGCTCCCTCCATCGCTCCTCGCTCTCCTCGGCCTGACGCATCTTGGCGGCTGACGACTGGCGTTCCTGTTGGCTCAGTCTCCGCTGGCGGATGGACACCTGTGTCTGCCACACTCGCTGGCACTGGAGCACGGCGCGCTGCTTCTCCCTGTCCTCCTGCTCTCGCCGGAGCTCGTCCATCCTGCGCTCGCTGTCCCACTGGAGGTGAGCCACGTAGCGGGTCTGACTCATGATGTCTTCCTCCTGGAATCTGGCGAGCATCAAGGCGGCGATTTTGCGGTCGCGCTCGGACACGGCCTTCAGGCCTCGACGCCCCACCTCCCTCACTATGCGCTCCACCTTCTGGGTCGTCTGGAGGGAGTGGCTCAGGTCGCCCAGGCTGAGGCTGCGACCCATCAGGGAGTTGAAGGTCGCCATGGTGCGAGCGCGGGGGCTGGAGAATTTCGCCCAGTGATCTCGTGCTCCGTCCCAACTGTAAGAGGAGGAAGCCCCGGACTCTGAAGAGGTGCATGTGGTGGTGGTGTTGGTGGTGGTGGTGGAGGTGGAGCAGCAGACAGGATCCATCCTTCGCTGTAAGGACTCCATTGAATGGCTTTTTACTTTCCCCTTGGATTGAGATCCATGATGTCCGTTGTGCTGAGAGATCGCTGCTCCTGTTACACCATTAGGAGGCGCCCCAGAGCCCTGACCTGCAGGCTTTGACACCGAGGATGCTAAAGTGGAGTTGGCTCTGGGGAAAGAAGGCGGTTTTGGTGTTGATCTGGGGAAAGTGTTTGAGGATTTACCACCGGAGGACTTCCTGACTACAGGTGGCGGACCGGACGAGAGAGGCCGCGTGGTTTTTACTTTTTCGGCTGAGGAGGACGAAGGAAGTTTGGCAGATCCTTGGAAACTCTTGGATGATGGCGAAGAACCATTTTTGAGGGATAGAGGAGACTTTGCTTGGGCAGGTTTAGAGGGGGTGCTATGACTGGAGGCTTTAGGTAAAACATCTGGACCTGGTTTGGAGGCTGGACCTGCTGCTCTGGAGGAGGCTCTAGCATCGAGGGCTGAGCTGGAGGTCACGGCAGGCCCAGATTTAGGAGGCTGACTGGAGCCAGAGGAGGATTTATCCAAAGAGGAGGATGACACGCTGCTGCTGCCGTTGACTGTCGCCTGCTGAACCCTTCTCTTCTCCTCCCGGACGATCCTCTCCCTCTCCTCACGGCACTGCCTCAGTTTGGCGTGCCTGTCCCTCTCGTAGACCTCAAACATCCCTGCAGCGACGCGCATGGAGCGGCCGGGAGCCTCTCGGGCGAAGTCGCCAAGCGGGCGGGCCAGCATCTCCACAGGTTTGACCCCACAGCGAGCACATGCCTCCAGAGAGCGGGGGCTCGTCAGCACGTAGCGGCTGCCTTCTGCAACCGGCGAGTCAAAGTTGTACAGGTCCAGGTGCAGCTTGGGCGACGGGTCGGTCTGAGTCGGTGGCTGCTGAGGCGTCGCCCCCTGAGAGGCAGCGTGGCAGGGGCTCGGCTCAGAGCTGCCGGTGGGCGGCGTCTCGAAACCAGCATCTCCATCCTCTTCTGTTGTTGTGCCGTCGGCTTCTTCCGGCAGTCGGGGGTGTTCAGGGGCCACAGCCGGCGTCTCGAGCTGTGGACCTTTACACTTGTTCTGCTCCTCAGCCTCCGAGGGGTCGACCATAGTTGGGTGATACTGTGGGGAGAGAGAGGGAGAGGTGGTGAGGGGGTGAAAGTGGACAGTGGGGGGGGGGGGGTGCTACATGTGGATCAAACAGTGGGACGAGGTTTCAATTAGAGGATGATAACATTCAGTCCGAGGCTTAAGAGAGATGCAGTGTGTGGGGGAGGGTCAGAACTCAGTCTGCTCGCATGCATGAGCACATATTCATGCACTCAGTGATTTTACACCAGATGAGACATTTCCCCTTCGGGGGGAAGTGACAAAAAACACACACACCACCGTCCTTTAATAGAGGAGCTATTTTTGGCCGAGTTACTGGGCTGAGAGAATCTGATTACTCATATCTTTCACTCTACATCACACAATCAACCTAGAAATCAAACCAGGGCCCGGAACATACATAAATCATCAACTCATAGTAAAAACTGGAAGATGAAATAAAGAGATAGAGGAGAAGAGAAGATGGAAATCAAATCCCTGGTTGGATCTACGGGGCGCAGGGAGGCCTGGACTCTTCTCCAGTGCCTCAGCAGCCTCTTCTGCACACACACGTCAAAAATAGATGCACTTACATTCAATTGAAAACGAAAACGACTCTTGATCCGACAGATTGAATCGGATTGTGTGTTTAATGCGCGGCTGCAGTTTGCTGCGCTGCAACGAGGACAATATGAATGTTGTCTGATCCCTGTGGCTTCATTTCATGTCGCACCACACACACACACACACACACACACACACACACACACACACACACAGACACTAACCTGCCAGTTTGCAGAGCTCTTTCTGAACCGGTGCTTTGTTCCCCTGTAATCCGTGCAGCGCCCCTTGTCCCCCGCATAATATCAGGTTTCAGGGGAGAAGCCTCGGGCCATGGACCCGGCGATGGAGCATCACATCGCCGCCATCCTCTAGCTGCAGGAGGGCGGATTGCAGACGGAGCCTGTCACCGGGAATCAAACCTGCGTCCTCCTGGCCTCCTCGATCGACACAGAAAACCCGGCACCGCGGGGAAGGTAGCGGTTCACAGACGTCTCGTGTTCAGCTTCCTGTTGTTGGTCCCTGCGCAGAGTGCGTCCCCTCGGTCTCCACCTGCTTCTCCTCCTCCTCATCATCATCCCTCCATCTCTGCTTCGTTAGCTCCGCCCGCTCGGTGGGAAGCTGCTGAACACACGGTGCAGCGGACCCACATCAGGCTTAATACACACAACAACAACAACACACTGGTGGTTGTGTTGCTGCTGCTGCAGGCCTGTACATCAGTGTGCCTCTACGAGCATCTTCATCATCATTTCATCCAGTTAACATCATCATTTATGATTCTTTATTATTTATATCATTATTAGTATTTGTATTCACGGTCATTACATACGTATAATGTAAACAAAATGTATGGTAAACACGAATGTATCTAATAATGTTTAGTTTTTTTTTTATCTGTGGCCCATCGTAAATCCCATATTGTGTAACAGCTGCCACCCACACGCTGTAGTTACTCACTACAACAACTAGAGGGCGCTGTAATATCATAGATTCATGATTTGAGGGTAGCAGAGGCATCAGGTTAATAGATGGAGACACCCCCCCCCCCACACACACACACACACACACACGCACAGACCTCACTTCATTAAAAACAATTTAACTCTAGAACATTTCCTGTTTTCTGCTTTTTGAATCGTTTTTCAGGATCTCATGGTCACACATTCCTGATGTGGCCCCTGATCTCAGAGATATTCAATAAAGATGAACACTAACATCTGCTGAGTGATGACTGGTTGATATCTGTGCAGCAGATTTAGCTTGAGGTGAGAGGTCAGAGTCCCAGTGACCAGGATTCACTGGTTTTCATCATCAGTGGTTTTTACAACCTCGATACAGAAACTTCAGTCAGTCAGATTCTGTATCTTAACTGGGTTTTGTAAATATGGAGGATGCACAATGACCGAGTTTGCATTTGAAACATGTAAATTATCTGAAGTAAACCTTGCAGAAGAAAAAATGAGTCACTTTATGATTTATTTAGATTTTTACTCCTTTTTTCATGTGCATGTATTTTTCTCTGAGGTGTGTTGTAAAAGCAAGACGGAGGAACATGTGTGTTTTGAGGGGTGTTGTGTATCCAATAAAAAGTCAGACAAACATATTGATAAAATCTGTTTACATGAGCCTTTCATGGACATATTGGTATCGGTATCAATGTTTGCCTATATGTGCATACATTTAAATAAACAGAATAATCAGAAAAGAATTGCAATTATATTTAGATTTTATGTTAAATAAGTTTTCTCCTTAATATCTGTATCACCAGATATTAGGGTGATACATAACTGGTGATACAGATATTAAGGAGGAAACAAATTTAACATAAATATAAATATAATTGCAAATTTTTTGTGTTGATGCGTCTGTCAGTATCTCTTACAGACGCATCACAGACTGACTGTGATGCGTCTGTCAGAGAGAGTTTCAGCTCGTTGCTGTTAAATCAGTTTTAATAGTTTTAAAACTGACAGAGTTACTGAACAAGGTTATAATAATAATAATATAAAGTGATGCAGTGTGTTTGTATCTAAACAGCCTGGTCTGGTTCTGTCCAGTCCGAGCGGTTCAACCAGGATTAGATAACTCTGGGTGAAAATGGCAGAGATGGTGACCCACTAAACTCCTGACCCGGTGTGGGGAACAGTGCGAATTTAATTGGCCCCGCCCTTGAGCCGTATCAGGGGGACAGCGGGTAACAAGTGACAACAGGGAACGTGCTGGCTGGCTTGTTAACTGGGGGCATGGGGTCTGGGAGGGGGGGCCAAAGGGGAGCGGGGCATGGGGTGGTTGCTGCACAGTTCACTGGTGCAGGGGTATGCTCCACAGAATTCCTGTGTTTTTGTTTTTGTTTTTGGTTGGGCATGCTCCCCACCACCAGAGCTGGACTGGGGGGTTCATCGAGAGGTGAGGCGCTCGGAGCGGTCATGGAGACCACTGCTACTCCCAGCTGGTGGCCAGGGCCCGGGGAACCGAACCAGTCCAGAGGTGCACAGTCCTGATGGGGACAACGACAATGAGATTAATTTAAATCACATTTATTTCTGTTTTAAGTTAAATTAAGAAAGCAAAAATCCTCCCAGATTCAGATAATATTAACTCTCTGTATTTCTATTATGTTTGTCTTGATGGAGCAGATGCGCAAAATCAACACATCCAGGACTAAATTAATTCAGTAACTAATTTTATTAGTCTATTTTCTATGAAATACATATTTAAAAGCCTTTTTAAAATACACTATGTTGACATTTAGTATAACTGCAGCCAAGGCACTGATCAATTGATTAATCGAATTGAAAGAATTGAAACTAAAAACATGTTTCTTTTTCCATTATGTGGATATGGTTCATAGTGGGTGAAGTATTTTTTGCTTTGCTTTGAGCACTTTTGCTGTTTCTGGTTAGTTTTGTCAGTAGTTACGTCATAAAACAGCCAAAAATTACATATTGGTAAAAATCTGCCACGTGTCTTTTCCTCTTTAGCTGTCATTATTTTCTCATTTCTGTTTCTTGGACAACTTCAGTAATGACAGCTGGTAGTTTGCCATTGTGGAAACTAGGCTTTCAAACATATTTAACTTTCTGATTATTGTGAAACACACTCATAAATTGTTCAGGGATAACTCACATATTCTGCAAATACTAAAAAGTATCCAGAAAAGTGAACAGGGAAAGTTCATCCTCCCAAAAAGTCGTTTTCATGCATGATTACTGACACGTTGGTAATACCAAAAGTATTCATCAAGTCCTCAGAGTATAAACTGAGCTTTGGAAAATATGTTCGAGGACCTGGAGTCCACCAGCAAGTGATTGATGAAGAAGTCTGTAGCTGGAATAACAGAGTTAGGGCAGCATCCGAGCCATTTGGAGGATCTATGTGCCGACTCGCCTTAAAACAGCCAATTCTAACACTGAGGCAACACATGACCTCAGGCGGGAGCTCGCACAGAGACACACAGACGATCACCAAGTTTGGCTGAACGACCCCGACAGTCTGCAGCCTCGGCTGAAATCCACTCACCCGTTTCATTCCTCCTCAAGAGTCACACCTGATTTTCAGCTCGACATGAGCGCCGAGGTTTGACAAGTGCGGAGAAAGACATGGAAATAAAGAGGATCCAGTCGACCTCAGTGCGTTCCCACCCCCCCAGAGGGATTCTTACTTTCCACATTTATATATTCTACTAGTGCTGCAGTGGATCGTGCCAAAGAGGAGACTGTGGGGGTGTTCACTCAGAGCAGCAGGACTTTCAGTGCTCAGATGATGATGGGATCTCTGCTGCTCAGTCTTATTTATGTCATTTCTATGTTTTACATTCAGAATCAGTCTGTTTCTAATATTCATAGGATATATTGTGAATTATTATGAAAAGACAGCGGCAGCATCTATAACCTGCAGTAAATAGGATTCAAAACTTTGAATTACTTGATTGAGAAACGAAGTAATGACATTATCGCGGTCGATAGCTAAAAACATATATATAGTAATACACAAAACAAAAGGAGTTTATTTTGTCAATGCATAAATGTATTCATTTATTCATATAACTCCAGGTTTACAGAATTTTTTGAATAATCTTTATAATATAAGTATTAATAACTAGTCAGAACCTGTAAACAAACACGATGAAGGCAGCTCCAGTCCTTTGAACTACTTTATTTTTTATTTTCAGCTATGGTCGGTGTCCAAAAATTATTATAATATTTCCCAATATTAAATTAGATCTTTATGTTTTCTCTGACTCAATCAACTGCAATATTAAGTGATAGTTACACACAAATGCAACAACAATAAAATTAATTATTAATTAATAATATATATGAGTGTATCATTTACAGGAATCACTTACTTCTACTCTTGCTACTTTAGGCACATTTGAATAGTTTTATAATTGTACCTTTATGAGTAACTTTCACCGCAGGGATTTCCTTGTACTGTAATATTTTAATATGGTAATGATACTTAAATTACAGGGACATGTGTTCCAACACTGCGAGAGGCAGACACTGGATTACTGGAGCCAAATATTTATATTTCAGACTTTCCTTTTTAGTTTGATATCTGATGAGTTATTACAGACAGACAGATAGAAAAATGGAAAATGAGCTGTACGGATGTGGATCGTGAGAAACCTGTAAATGGACGATGTTGTGTTGATATAATGCATTTTCTCAACAGTCCAGTGTTTTCACTCTGCTCACTGTGCTGCCCTGCTGGAGCTCCGTGGTCCTGTGAAGACTGAGACCTTTAGTTGCCCCCCCATCCACATTTCCAGCCTCGGTTTGCCAACAGAGAGAGGGACACGTTTTCTGGACAGTTTCGACAACTACCCCTCCTGACCCTTCGCTTTCTTCAACCACCCCCCCCCCCCCCCCCCCCCCCCCCCCTCCCTCTGCTCTGTCTTCTGTGGGACGGTACAGGGGTCTCATGCGGGTGTGGAATAGTCCCCCTCCTCAGTGGAAGGGGAAAAGGTCCCAGAGACTGAGCTGTTAATTCAATCAGCGGAGCGGTATGCTCAATTAGGCATCCATAAGGGCCCTGGACGGGTCCAGGGGCCCTGAGGAGGGCAGGCGGCCCAGTCCCCAGGAGGTGTTAATTGTGGATGACAGTGTGTAAACAGTGGGGTGAATAGACAGCGCAGGTGCGGGACACCCCAGTCCAGACTCAAAAGCCCTTTTCACACCCATGGCTCTCTGTTTCTACTTTCTCTTTCATTCCCTCCCTTGTGGACAAAATGCCTCACATCTCTGATTAATGTCACAGATAATTTGGCTTTGTGGGCTTATTTATTTGTTGCTGTGCGTTTCGGTCACAGGCATGTTTCCACACCAGCTCCAGTGTGTGTGGTTGTGTGTGTGTGTGTGTGTGTGTGTGTGTGTGTGAAGAGGGTAATAATAGACCAGGTTACTTCTGTCCCAGTGAAGGGCTGAACCCGGCTCCTCGTTGTCAGGAGCCAGTGAAACCTGCGGCCAGTACATGTAAAATATGTGGAATTTATTAAATCAAATCCAGATGACACTTAAGAAAGAGAGGGCTTTCTATCTGCCCCCCCCCCCTCCCCCCACCATCCCTCTGTCTGTCTTTCATTCAGGACTGTGATTGTGTTTGCTCGTGTTTGACAATACTAACTTTACAAGAGCGATCAGACACACACACACACACACACACACACACACACACACACACAGGAGATAAGACAAGCTCATTAGCAAAACCTCAGGGTAGAAATACCTCATTACAATGAGAGTCAGACTTTACACACTTTACGTAAGCAAAGGTACAGATCAGTGCAGTAGTTAATTACAAATTAAAGTACTTCCCTATTTGTTTTATCAATACCTGTACATATTTTAAAAACAGATAATATGTTTTGCATGTGAACGTTTATTCTTAGATTGTAAACAATGAGTGGATTGTCGGACAAATTTAAAAGAGGGAAAAACTTCATGTTTCCTCCTGAAACGTTCTGGAGTAGAAGCAGAATGTAGCAGTAACTTGAAATGTGATATAGAGAAGTACCTCGAAATTGCATTGCATAAAAAAATACTAATGTAAGTTTACTGTAAGTTTCAGGAATAGTAACCTAAAAAAAAGCTAATAACTAATTTAATTTCTGTGGTTTAAATAAAAACAATGCAATGAGTTCATCATTGGTGTTGTGAGAAAAATCTTGTGGTGGAGAACAATATTTCCAACTGGTTAGAAATATAAAATTACAAAATAATAATACAAAGGTCAAGCATTGTATATTTTTTCTATATAATAGTATACAGTACAGTTTAAATGTCTAGTTACTACAACAGTTTGATATATATTTCTACATTTGTATTATGCTGTATATTATCATGTACATTTAAAGACAATAAAAACAGTTGTTTGTAACTACTGTTCTAAAATATATGTAGTAGAGTAAAAAGCACATTTCCCTCTTTATAGATGAAGTATAAAAAAGTAAATGGATTTGTATTTATAAAGCGCTTTTCTAGTCTTGATGACCACTCAAAGCGCTTTACACTACAGTTTCACATTCACCCATTCATACAGTGCATCTATCCCAGCACTTTTTTATTCTATGGGGGGGGCCATTCAGGGTTCAGCATCTTGCCCAAGGACACTTCAGCATGCAGATTGTTCAGACTGGGGATCGAACCGCCGACCTTCAGGTTGGAGGACGACCACTCTACCCCTCAACCACAGCCGCCCAGGTACAAATACCTCAGATGTGTGTAGTGTAGAGCTTTCACCTGTGCAGAACATCTGGTTTCCCCCTGTCTATAAAGTAAAGACATTACAATGTCACAGGGTTTAGATTACGATGTCTGAACAAGACAGAACTGAACCAATGAAAAACTGTAAATGCAGCTTTTATTTTGAAAAGATTGCTGTCAAAAGTAAATAGTATCGTGTGAATAATTACAAAAACGATTTGACGACAAACTTGTTGACACCCGAAGATCACAAAGAAGACACAGCACATCTGAACTCTGGGTCTGAATTGTACATTTGACATCATGGTTGAACATCTGTGCTGAACCCCCCCCCCCCCCCCCCAGCCTGGCCATCAGAACTCTGGGTGGCCTCTCTCCTGCTCCGTCTGTTCCTCTGTCCACAGACACCTGCTAATTTTCTGCTGTATGTAGTCGTGTAAGTGTGGGGGGGGGACTGGGGTGTCTCTGGAAGGGCCGCTGCAGTAATTAGGAAGTACATTTCCTTTCAGCAGGCCCATTCAATCCTTCTTTGTTTTTGTTGTCAGGGGTTTTCTTTCATGCTTGGCCAAACGACAACAGAATTAAAGTGTGGAGCGGTGCTTTGCCTGCGACAGCTTTACACCCCGGAAAACCTGCTCTTCTTTGTTAGGGGTGCAGGGCTGAGGCGAGAGGGACGAGCAGATATTAACTGATCTCGTTAACATTCCAAGAGACACTCCTGTCCCCCCCTCCCTCCCCTTCCCCTTCCCCTTCCCCGCCGCTCCTCATCCTCACCTCCCACAGCAACTGGCTGGCACAGAGAGAGGAGGAAGAGGAGGAAGAGGAGGAGATGAAGTCCATGTGGTGACACACAGCGCCGGTATGTTCGGATAATGATCCCACACAGTCTCTGAAGTGGTCCGATAAATAAGAATCCAGATGATTCACTGTCTTGAGTGTGTTTAGGCCTCATTTATTTCCTCCCTTTCTGTCCGGCTGCCCTTTCCTTCTTCCTCCCTCTGACCCTCTTGTGGAGTTCTCTCCATCCTCTCCTCCGCTGACAGCGCCCGGTGCTCGCAGGAATCATTAATGTTGACCCTAATTGTGCCAATTCCAGCAGCTCAATAGCTCTAATTACAAGGCTCTTCACTGAGGCACTCAAAAAGCCGCTGAACTGTCATAGCCAACAATTAAAAAATATCTATGGGGACAAAGAGTGGGAGAAAGGGATTGGGGGTGGGGGTGTGTTGACCGGACGGCCCTTTTCAGCTCCTAAAAGCCCAGTTTCTGGGGACTGAGCTGAAGCTGGACACCTGCACTCCACTCAATCTCTTCCTTCTTTTTTCACTGGCCTTCAATGGGCCACACAATTTATCTGAAAGGAAAAAACGATGGAGAAAAGAGCGAACTCCGATGGAGAGAGGACGTGGGAGCCAGAAGTTCACAAGACGACTACAGTGTGGGAGCAGTTTCAGTTTGTGTGTTCTATGTAATAACACACAGTCCGAGAGAGGACGTTTTCAGAGCCTCTACTTTAGAAAAAAGTGGCACTAGTGCAAAATAAAAAGATTTTATGTGAAGTAAAAGTCTTCCACTGGATGTCTATAAGTTGAATGTGGTAAAATATTATTAGGAATGTGTAGATTCATTTAAAAAGGGAAAATCCCTTGGTGATTTAATTTGAATGTGGATGAGGTGGAAGTAAATTAAAATTTCAAACTCTTTTTTGAAATTTTTAAAGTTTTAAAAGTAAAGTAACATGAAATACTAATCAAGATTTTGCTATTAAATATCATGTAAAGATTGGAGGCTTTTGTTATTATGATGTAATCATATGTTGCTGTTGTTATACACTTGCCACAGTCGATGTTTAAAAAGGACAGTCAAGCAAAAGTCTTTTCTTATTAATCCAGTCGGTCGCTGCGGCTGCTCATCACTCTTCATTATCACTCAACAGGTGCAAAAGTGTCTTATCTACATTTATTGTGTTGAGGTTCTATTTATTTTCACATGTTATTTATTTATTATCTATATTGATGTTTTGTCAATTTTTTCTTGAAATCAGAAATCAGAAAGTATTTATTGTCAAGTAGGTTTACACCTACAAGGAATTTGCTCTGGTTATTGGTGCGTACAATGAACATAAAACATAAAAACATAAAATCACAATAAATACAACACACATTAAAATTAAACTCCAAAAAACATTTACATCATGTTTTTAGCCTAAATGTCCTCTGAGATCATCCTGGAGCCACGTTCCTCTTCACACGTGATCGTTTAGAAGACTTGGTGATAGTGTCGCGTTTCGAGTTGGGACTCCAAGCTGCAACACTGGTTACCCCTGAAACTCCCAAAGTGTTTTATGGACTCAAACACCACAGACAATGAGCTGTTTTTCATTTGGCAGAAAAGCTCTCCACACTGGGTTCCTCTTTGTGATCAGACTTCAGGAGAACAAAGTTCACTCTTAAAATGAATGAGCAGTAATTAAAGGTAAAGTTTCACAGCCACTGAATCTTCCTCCTGCAGCACTGACAAAAACACACACACAGAGGCCAGGCCCCCTGCTGTGCCAGTGACAGCTACTGACTTTCCTCAATAGATGTTTTCTATTGGAACCCAAGTGCACAGGCTAAATGTCACGGCAGCAGGATTACTGGCCTATTATGGAGCATTATATGTGTCTGAATGGAGAGGAGAGCCTAAAATGTGACCTCACAACTGCTCCTCCATTGTCCCCGGTGATCATCCACCTCCCTGCAGCTGCAGAGCCTCCAGCTCCTCTCTGGATCCTCTCATCACACCCATGTTGGACCAGTGTGGGGTGGGAGTGACCTGGACGCTCGGCCCCGCTGCTCATTGGACGGCCGAGGTGTCTGTCCTCCGCGCAGCTCCCTCCTCTGCTCTTAAATGAAGATGCAATGGACTCGAGGCGCGGACTGAACCTGTGGAAGCCGCGATGAGCAGCTGATCCTCCCGCAGTGGATAAACCCAGAGCGCGATGGTCCCCGCTGCGTCATGATCCCCGTGGCTGCGCACGGCTCAGCGAACCAGTTCCTGGACAGGTCGAGACAAAGGGACGTGACAGGGAGGACACGGGAGCGGAGCCGGTGAAGGAGCCAAGTGTCCCCGGACCTGTTGATCATCCGCGTGACGCTGACTCTACCTGCAGATCCCCGGTGACCGCGCACCGACGCTGAAACATGTTTCCGTCCGCGTTTCTCCTCCTCCTCACCTCCTCCCACCTCCTGGCGCCTCTGCTGCTGAGCTACCTGCCGCACGTCTCCGCGCAGAAGCCGGGCTCACGGGTGAGTGCATACCTGGGTCTCCTGGAGCTCACGTGTTTCACAGGAGATACTTTAAAAGCTTTAGATTTATTACTGAAGTAGATAAAAGAGAAAAAACACCAAGCGCGTCCAAGTCCGTGCGTAATTCATCAGCCTGCACAGATTTATCACTTTGTTAGATTAACTAGGATTCAGGTATTTCAAACCCAAACCCTGGGAGAGAAGGAAGAAGAGGTAGAGTTACTTTGTGCTTTATGTGAATCTGTATCTATTTATTTAAGTAAAAAAATTGTCCAAACCACGTGTGAAGCTAACTGGACATGAATTGTTTATTTCACAGTCCTACAGAGAAATCAGTAAAGTCCCAAAACTACTTTCAAATTCAAGGACTCAAACTTCAAATGTTATTAAATTACACTTTAATAAATTCGGCCTATATTCACAATAAAAAGTGCAAATGTAAGGACTCATGTTTGGTTGTCCCTGAGCTGCAGACAGTGATGGATGAGAAGTGATTCTCACAGCTCAGCTCGTTCAGGCTGAAACGCTTCGTGTTGTTTTTCCTCAAACCACAGAAATGCTCCTCCGGAAAAATGATATTTTGGACTGTATTGTAATTTTGTTCGACTTGCTCCAACAAATATTTTCAACTGATCTCAGTGAGTCTTCAAGAGGGTGGTGGTGGGGGGGGGGGGGGGTTGAAACACTTAAATCCTCACTCTGGACTTTTGCTTGCACAGATTGAAAGTTAGGATCCTTTGGATTCTTCTTTTCTCATAATGACCACTGACCGGAGTCTCCCCCCTCCGACCCTACATCCTCACTCCCTTCCTCTTTCCTTTTTTTTTACTTTTCAGACCTTTTGTAACTGTCTCCTTATTTTTATTCTCCCCCCACCACACACACACACACACACACACACACTGCTCTGTTTGTTCCCTCCATTGTTGGACTTCTCTCTCAGCTCCTCGTGGCTCTGTCCAGGCAGAGCGGGCGATGAGTGACGTGAGTCGGAGGAGAACAGCATTGTTTCAGTTCACAGATGTAGTATAATATTTGTGGTTAGCGAGGCGGGGGGGGGGGGGGGGGGGGTTGAATATCCAATACAGGCTCACATGCTGGAACTATTTCACAATGTCTTTTTAGCCCCCCCCCACACTGTGGTCAGGGCTGTTTTATGGAAAGAGAATCAGGGAATTCATACTTTGTGCGATCGCTTCTTCATCGTTTGCTTTTATAAGTGTTTCCCATCCGGACAGATCAGATCCATCGTGGCTGATGCACCACGTAGAATAAGGCAGATGCTGGGATGTGTTGGGAGACGTGCAGGAGGACACTGGTGATTTACTGGGACGTCCTTCTATTCTTCCAGTTATAGGATTTCATGCTCCTCCGCAGGCTGAGACACTCGTACCCTCAGCTTCAGGAAACCACACTGGGTGATCCTCAGAATACAGATTGGTCAGGAAACACCTTACAGATAAAAAAAGTCTCTCTCTCTCTCTCTCTCTGTCTCTCTCTCTCTCTCTCTCTCTCTCCCTCTCTTTATCTCTATCACATGAGTGCCTCTCTGCATCCACTCCCTCCTCTTCCTGTCCTGGACTAGACGATGAGCTCGGCCTCCTGCACGCCCTCAGTAGATACTTTTAACATTGCTCACAGCTGCGGTAAAACCCAGGATTCACACACCCCCACCTTCCAATACTGATATCAGGGTGGGGGGGGGGGGGGGGGGGGACTTCACTGCATAGCACTGCTGCACTCTCATTCCCCCTGAGGCCCAATGATGCAATAAGTGAGAACGTTTTCTCAGAGCTGGGGAATACGAGTAATTGGGAGACCAACAAAGCTTCTGACGATTCAGACTGTTTCACCGTTTGGCCGAGTCAGACCAGTCAGCTTTGGCCTGACCCTGGAGAGTTTGATGGTTTCCATGATTGTTGTAGTAAATTCGTCCAGTGGGAGGACGGCAGCACTCGGATCATGTGGTGCGGTGAAGGTAGAGGACGGTAATCACACATTCTTCTCTCCATAATCTGCCAATTCAAAGGCTGAACCAAGAAAAAACATGAGCTCACCAAAAAAACGTTTTCTAATCTTTCTAATCTTGATGCGACATAATGTTTCAAGAAAAAAAAAAAGTCTAAGATGCATAAAGTTCACATCTAATTACACTTGGTAACGACTGCATCATGATATTTTTGTTATGTTTTCTTGAGTAACAAAGAATTCTCCTCCTAACGAGGCAGATGGTGGACAGGCCGGAGAAATCGCTTTTCATTCTATTTTCTCTCCTCCATTTCCTCGGGGGAGCATCATTTAGAAACCGTAGAGTTCACACATAAGAACATCCACAATTTACCATCTCCCCTTAATGCCCCTTCATCAAATCAACCCGCGAGTGCCGGGGACGGGTCCGATGAGCCGTCAACCTGCATTCTTCAGAGCCTGCATCAGCGAACACTCATAAACTTATCGAAAAAACAAACATAAACAGCCAGGCCCTGAGACGTGTGGCGGCCAGGACTGCATACCTCCAGCTCTGGGGAAGTGGAGCCCCGGTTCAAAAGCAGGAAAGCCTTTTTATAGTCGTGACGTAGATCACAGCCTGGGTGCAGGTGTGAGGCGTCTGGGTGCAGGTGCCCGTGCTGCTTGTTAACGAGGCTTACAGTGCACAAAGGAATGGAGGTCAGGGACTGGCTCCTTTTACGAGTCAGAGACCAGGTTCTAATTCATCAGATGCAGATATTCAAGAGAAGATTCAGGTTGAACTCAGTCAATTTTGTCAAGAGTAAATACTGCATTAGGTTCTTGTGACTCGGCATTTCTCACCGATGATGAGGAATCACAGAGGAGCAGCAGAGATATCAGTGGTTCATGTTAAACGACAGAGATCATCAACCAATCAGAGGCAGATACACAAGTTAAAAATATTTCAAATTCATTAACTCTGTGCATTTTCGTGAAATGTAAATAAGGTGCTGGATTTTTGTAAAGTCTTAATCTTTTAGTGTTGCTCCTTCACAAAGTTCACTGAGGATCTTTATTTCGTGACAAGAGGAAGTTATTTTTTGAAGAAAGGCAGAATTAAAATATTATGTATTATTTGGGCAACTTTGTAATCAGTGCCTTTTTTAAACAAAACTGAGTACAGGTCCTATAAACATCAAGTTTGTATTTATTATGTTTTTATTTCTTAACTACTTCATTCAAGAACTAAGAGAAGTTGTCTTCAATGACTTTTAACCCCTGGATATCATAAAGATGAGGTGCGAGAAATAGATTAAAAAAACTTGAGCATGTGTGATAAAGTGAGCGGAATGAAAACCATAAAAAGTGTTTGATGATATTAATGAGATGTGAACATTAAAATGCGGAGCGATAAAAGATCGGTGTGTCCGGAAACGGCTGTGATGCACAGATGAAGAGCTGTAGACTGGAGTCTCACAGATGTTCATGCACATTTCTTCATTTAGTCTTTATGGGGGAAAAACTTTCTCGGCAAAGTGATCAGGTCATAGTTTGGCATCATCGCCCTGTGTGAAGACTCATGAAATACAAACCTGTTAGATTAACTTCGTCCGGAGTTTCGTGAACAGCAGTTTCTGATTAGCCGCTCGAAGGAGAAAGAAACCCGGACTTGTTGGAGTTGAAGCTGATACGACAACACGCAGCTGAACGTTTCTGATGATTTCTCACTTCTTTCATCGTGCGGACAAAGTCGTTCGAATCGGAAATCTCATTTTTTTAAATGACCTGTGGAATATTTAGGGTTAATTTTACGATAAATCTAGTTTTAACATTCTGAGGTTTCTCAAGTTGACATAAAGGCAGAGTGAGGATGTAAAGGTGGTGCTGGAGTTTTAGGAATTTCCAAAACAACTTCCAAAGGAATCTGGATATTGCTTCCGCCGAGGAGGTCAGGTCTCCATCAGCGTTTGTTTGTTGGTCTGATATTCAGCAGGATTACACAAAAACTACAAAACAGATTACCATGAAAGTTCCTGGAAAGATGAGGTCTAGGGCCAGGGAATATCCCACACAATTTGGTGCAGATCTGGAACCAGGAATTTTAGTTTTACTTTCTTTAACATTAAGAAATACAATATCTTCAAAGATTCCTCAGAGAATAATTCATGGATCTTGAAAAAAAATCAGCCATGTTTGTGTCAGTGAATAAGTGACATTCAAACAGGAATATTCCTGTTTAAAGAGTCATGAATCTGTAATCCCTCAGATTATTAGGTTATCGTGACGGCATTTCCTATCGGACTAGCTCAGCAGATTAGCCTCCGCTCTGCCGCATATTTAATCATTTCCTTTCAAATGTGTGAGTGTGTGGTCGCAGCTTAAGTGTGCGATGGGGGCGTGAAATACACACACACACACACACACACTCACTTCCTGGGAACGAACTACAGAGAAAGGCTCTGTAGCCAGGATGTGGAATTAGTGACAAACAAGGAATGTTGTTAATCAGTTTTAGAGTCAATGCTAATAAAGCACACACACACACACACACACACACACACACACACAGGAAATCTGATTTCAGCTCTGTGTGAAAGTGTTTTTCATCAACTCTTTATCACATGTAATACATCTGCTGGAGTTTAGAACAATAACAATAGATAACTCATTAAATCAGCAGACTGTGTTTCTCGTGGGGATGAACCCACAGAGGATCGTGGTGTCTTTCAGCTCGTTGTTTTGGTTTTCAGACATGTTATGGAAGCTGACAGGTAGTAGTAAGTTAGTAGAGTTGGACACACATTCAATTAACACATTAACATCTTCAAATCAACGTTTCCTATACATTATGCTGCGGACCTTTAGAGCACATCAACACCGTTTCACCAAAAGCTCTCGAGCTCGTTTCTCTTTCCAAGCGGACATCTTGGCTCCTCTTTCTTTATCCTGAGCTATTTGTATTCTTTTAATGTTAGAAACACATCATCCACTCACTTGCTGTGAATTTTCCGGATCAGCTACTAGGGGGCTGACGGGAAAAGTTCCAGAAAATATCCGGAGTAAACTGACGCGAGTTCAGTGAGCGTCTGAAAGCAGCTTAGCAAACAGACACGTTTATTTATTCTTTGAGATCGAAGCTTTGTCCTTCCTCCACATGTCGCCTTTAAAACTACTTTGCCAAAACTTGATCTACTAAGACGAGACAGTAATTACATTAAGAGGTCATATAAAGAGAAATGGCGGAGGTAGTGGACCACACTCGGATGGTTTGAGCCCAATCCTCTCGCTCCTGCTGCGAGTTGCACGCACACTTTGCACCTCCCGTGTGAAAGTGGTCCGGCTCGTTCTGTGTAGCCAACTCACAACACCCTGGCTCTGAGTTTAAAAGCGTTACTTTGGAAATTGTAGAAAATAGGACACACAACCCAATTAGAAATTTTAAAGGAATCAGTGGGGAGGAGGAGGAGGAGGAGAAGGAGGAGGAGGAGGAGGAGGAGGAGGAGGAGGAGGAGGGCAGTACTTTTTAAATACATTCCTTTTTATTCTCTCCAACTTTTTTTATAACACGGTGAAGTGAAGTGTGTTAATTGAAGCAGCATGAGGGATTGGCATTCACTTTATAGATTTCCTGAAAACTAAATGCCAGTCATCGGACTAAAGTGATTACCTCGGCCCGTTAAAGGCACACAACAGCTCACAATTAGCCCGACTTTCATTGGCTTGTTTCCTCGGTGGTTGGTTCACTTTGATCCACCTTTTCCTCCCTTTGTGCACTTGTTAGTTAGTGCGTACGACAAACACGCTGATTAATGACACAGGTTTGTGTTAGACTGGTGAATACAGTATGTTTATATGTGTTGTGGCATTTTTTGCTGTTGAGCCTAAATGGGATAATGAGCCCATCCCAGAGTTAGCACACGGAGATGTCTCACACACACACACACACACACACACACACACACACACACACACACACACACACACAAACACACACACACACACACACACACACACACAAGCAGTCATCTCCCTCATACCAAGGATGTTTGTGTTGGTTAAACAGAACAGATATTTTCCACCAGACAGGATCTGATTTAAACTTTCCTTGTGATATACTTCTAGGTCATAGCTCAGGTCGAGTCTTGTCAGGAGAGAAAGTGAAGACGGTCACTTTCTCTTGTCCTCTTCAATGAAAAGTTGTTTCATTAAGGAGAATCAATGGGATAGAAAGGGACTCAGTAGAGAGCAGACCTCCTCCAAGGTCCAATAGTTACCTTAGATCTAATCGAGCTGCTCTAAATTTCACACACTCATCGATATATCAGTCCTCTAAATGTGTCTGATTCTGATATGAGCTCTCTCTGGGCTCCTGTCCCATCCTTCCACCAAGTTGTGTGGAAATCGGTTCAGTAGTTTTTGTAGTTAATCCTGCTGACAAACAAAGGGACGGGGGTGAAAACCTAACCTCCTCTGTGGAGGTAATTCCATTCTGCTTTATAAGGCCCATTCTGGCATATGTTTGTATTGTTCTTCTTCCAGTTTTTACATATTTATACATATTTAATCTCTCTCTGTGGGTCACATTATAGCATTTCAAACTCCGCCGGTGAAGCAGCAAAGAGAGTAAAGTGCTTGTGACAGTTTCCACACAGCAGCTGTGTCACCTCTGTGACAGGACGGGCGGCTCCCTCGCTAATTTTGCACGGATTAAATCTGATCTGGAAAATGGTGTCTAATCACAGACAAGAGGGAACACAGCACGACTATCTGCGTGTTATTAAGTCATTAAGACGCTTCAGTCACAGTTTATTTGCAGATGAAAACCCTGAAGTCTGGCAGTTGGATCTTAAAACTAACCAGAAGTATTAAATTAACTGTAATGCCTGTGGACTGGTGCACTATAATTTTGAGTTGTAGCAGCGACAGGGATACAGCCGCTGATTTCCAAACGCAACATCAGCCTCGAGTACAACGTCTCGATTACTGGCAGAGCTGTGGACTGTGGGCCTGAAGCCGTATCTCCCTGTGCAGCTCATAAACACAATTGTAGGAACACTCACAAAGACACAACTGACGCTTTACACATCCGTCCACAGAACTGGAGGAAGAAACACACAAGATCAGAATGAGTCATTCTCAAATTGCTCTGCGACCACAGTTCTACTTTCTGACATCATCAAATGCTAAATCTAGACGGCCCTGACAGTGGCTTTGCAGGTTTGAGCTCCTTCGGCTACAAATCACGTTGACTTCACACATGTAATGAATATTTTCAAAAGCAGGTTTTTAAAGTTGTTTTCCGCTCGTCCCCGGATGGATGGAAATCACTGGGTACTTGTTGGACTCGCGTGGTGCATCAGTGAACTTGGAAACTTCTCTGTTGTGCTTTAGAAACTTTACTGCACCTTTGCTCCAGCCATCCACTGCTTTCCATAAATTTCGGTGCAATTTCTATTATGGCCTCAAATGTGTTGGCAAAGCATTTTCCAGGCAGATTGATTTAAGAAGTCTGCTCCACAGTACCTCATTACAACAGCGTTACATCACAAGAACAATGTTGACTTGGCGTAAAAGTGCTTTTCTCTGAAGTCACAGAAAATGTGAAAACAACGATTTCTGTCTGGAATGTACAAAAGCAGATTGAATTGTGTAAAACACAACTGCATTAAGTGCTGCTCTCTAAAGACACAAGGGTGATGTCAAACTCTTATACGTCTGTTCCCGACTGAAGAAAGTCCTGATAAGTGTAGTTAATGTGAAAATGATATAGTTTATATTGTGTGTTTGCTGTTAAACCAACAATCTGTCCAAAGAAATACAAATGAAAGCAGTTGAAAAGTTGAACCTAATTGCATTTACTGTTTACTGCTGGTCTTCTGTTCCACATAGCCCCCCCCCTGCACCCCCCCGACTTGTCAACCCGTTAAGTGTGCCTACATAAAAATCATTACTTTCAAATCATATTCTTTCTCCTTGCTCCTCGGCTGGAACCGAATCCCTGCCAGTGACGGTTAAAAAATAACAAAGAAGAGCACTTTGCTTCAACTGTAATGGTTTCACAATGGAGGTTTGCATTTCACTTATTTTATGAGTGAAGAGAGAGAGAGTTATGTGTTGTGTCTGTGTGTGTGTGTGTGTGTGTGTTTGGGGGGAATTTGGCTTGTTAAATGTGAGAATCTCTGCGCTCATTGTTTTCCCGATCAGGATATCAGCACCAAACCATGGTGCAACTCCCCCCCCCCCCCCCCCGGCTCATCTTTGATTTCCTCTCTTCTGGTGGGCCGTCGGGCGGAGGAGGATCCCGTGCCCACACATTGTGACAGGGTTTCTATCTGAGCTGCCTCCGTCACTTAAAGATACGTGCACTTCTCCTTCGTCTTCCTCTTTGAAAGAAGAGGAAGACGAGCGCTTGATGGAGTGAGACTATTCCCTAGGGGGTGCATTCAATCCTCCATTCTGTTGTTTAGTGCGTCGGCCTCTCTGTAAAACTTTGATGTGCTGTCACCACGGCGTGAAACTGGAGTTTGTCCCCACAGGTTGAGGTAACTCATGTTATCTTGAGCACCGTGTGTTCCTCAGCAGATCCGGTGGCGGCTCATGTTACACATTAGTCTGTTTAATTTGGATGTGTTTGTTTGATTCTGATTGTAAGACACCGGGTGGGTCTTAACACCCCCCCTCTCCCGGGCCATTACTGTCCCAGCAGGAGGGGTGGGCTGTTTCCCCTCAGGAGATAATGCCAGGTCCTGTGATCCGGGCTCACAGTGGAGCAGCTGATTGCTCTCAGACAGACAGTGAGTGAAAATAGCTCAGCGTTTGTTTTAAAGTCCTCGAGCTGCCAGGTTGGTGAGGTTCACCGCATCAGGACGACTCACAGAGTTCCTGATAAGACGGAAACCACAGGAGAGTCGACTCCTTTGGGGCTGAGAGACGAACCTCACTCCTCAGTTAAATGTGAACCACGTGCACATTCACTTATTATGGTAAGGAATGAATGTAAAGCAATGGTCCCATGGAAGCTGTTGTGACACTCGATCAGACCTCAGAGGAGGTTGTGTATTCGATTGGAGAGTTGACTTTATTATCTGTTATTTGATATTCTCTTTGGATCATTCTGCTTTTTTTAAGCATTTTCTTTCTACGTGAATTAAATTACACTTGTTTTTCATATTCTGAAACTGATCTTTGATGCATTGAATTGTCTCTGAAATTACACACGATACACAACGAGTTATATGTAATCTGTTGAACAAGAATTTGCTACCCGCGACAAATGTATCTCAGCAATAATCAGGAGCTCCACCATATTCATATTTTATCGTATTTATAAGATCAGCCCCCTTTTATAACAGATGTACGATTACTCAGAATGTAAGTAAACAAGCACGAGAGATTTAACGCATTCATGAACTTAGTTTTCCACGTTTGTCGATTGTGGCGTAGCTCCGCGGCGCCCACTGACCATCAACTGGTAGTAACGCAAAAATAAAAGCATGAAAGACGCAGGAAAACGGGAGGAAGAGTCTCAATCACTTCCTTTTCCCACGACTCACAGTTGCATCGTTACCTTTTCAAACTGTAGTGAATGTCGCCCAAAGAGCAAAAGTCGGAAAACCAATCAACTCGTCTTCATCATCATCATCATCAACACCAGATGAAGGGCAACAGAGAGCAAGCTAATGGCGATATGCTAAACCAAGTGGCTACAGCAAACAAATTCAATTAGATAGAATCCAAAGTCATGATCTGCTGTCGCCACAATTCTGTGACCAGGACTATGACTACAAGGGAACTTTAGTAAAGATGTAATCTTCAGTCCAAGTGAAAGAAGCTCTTACGTGCCCGAGGCTCTGGTTTCACCTTTATGGGAGAGGAGTCTGTGGGAGGGACAGTGTGATTAAGTAGTGACTGCATGTGGGAGACTCGGTAAAGAGAGTTTATTTCCACTTACCGGACAATGCCGTCTCCAAATCGGTGATTTAATGCTGTATTATGACAGTGGAGGTCGAAGCGCTGCATCCATTAGTGCTGTGAGTCAGGGCCGAGGAGCAGGGGTCAGCCTGTGGGCAGAGGCCAGACTCCGTGGCTCTTCACCTGGAGGAGAGGCTCATCAGACCTAAATCTCTTCTATAGCTCACTGTGGGCTCTTTCTAGTTTTTTTTAATTCAACAGTTCATCACGTAGACAAACTGCTTTCCATCCTCGGTGCTTTGGCTGCGACGCTTCTGATGGAAGGAACATGCAACTGGTGCTTTCGTTTCTTAAAGTGTCACTGGTGGCACTGGGAACTGAAAAGCCAACGAGCCATATGCTTCTACAGAGCAGATGCATGTTTCTTTTCCGACCGCTAAGTTATTCCCCGTCTTTCGCTGAAGCCCAGAAGATGACACGCAGGTTTCAAATTGACATGATCTGCTGTGTTTTCCCCGCTGTCTGCACTTTCTCATAAAAGAAGCACAGACTGATTTAGCTTTTCTAAATCACGAGCCGTCTGACAGGAGCTTTTTCTTCCGTGCTCCGATGCCAAGGCTGAAATCATATTAAACTGTCTTGCTTGTGCTGGACTCATTGTTACGGCGAGGAGAGTTGAAGCACTTTCCCCCCCTTGGTTTAAAATTTAGCTTTCACCAAGTTTCTCGAGGAGGGAGGTCAAGTCGCCAAAAGTGTATTTTAACAGATATATTGTTTTATTTGGGGATTAAACCTGCGACCCTGCAGATTCAGGACACTTTCTGAAACACTTGTTATCTCAACCACAGACTGAAGCTCCAGTATCTTTTGCTATTTCAGGAGCACGTCTAATCTGTATCTCAGATAATGGAGCATCTGCCTGTGCCCTGCGACAGCCATTTCTCCACTGCCACACACTTCCCAGTCCACTAATGTTATATTTAGAAGTGAAAACAGTTTGAATATCCTGACGATGAGGTAAAATCATTCCACATTTTTTCCAAATGAGGCTTCATCTGTAAAAAATATCAAGCCAGAACGAGTCGGCTTCTCTTCACTAATATGAAGAAACACTATCCAAAGAAAGTCATGACTTCTCAGTGGACTCATATAATTGCAGCTCAGCACTTGGCACATTAATCACATTTGGAATTTTCTGATTGTCCGTGACTGTAATAACTGTCAGCACTGGCACACAGTGCACCAGGGGTATCTGTCATATTAAAATAAAACCATATTCTGATCTGCACACTTTGGGTTCTAATTTTATGTTGTAAAAAGTTTAAAGTTCTGTGATGTTTCCAGGTCGAAAGAGAGAGAGAGACAGAGAGTGAGAGTGAGGGAGAGAGAGAGAGAGAGAGAGAGAGGTATTAAGGAGGATATGGAAGAGTTTGCTGCCACTGTGCTGGAATGAGTCATGGTTCTTTTGCCACATTGGCCGCGTGGCTCACTGAGCTGCTTTGTTGGTCCGGGCTGGAAACCCCAAATAGCTCCTGAGTCCCAGAGGACGTGTCCTGAGGATTCTGGTGATTTCACCCAGAGACTGAAGTGTCTCAACAACAACTTGGTAGATTATAATTAAGACAAATACTCACGTTCACCCGCAGGATTAATTGAAATGTCCCCCTGATGCACAATTAGAATTGTTCTGCTCTGTTGCTGAGAGGCATATTTCAGCATTAAACTAATATGGTGCACATGGAAAACCTCGTACTTGCTAAAGATCTCGTGACTGTGGACGTGTTGATGCAGCGTTCAGCACAAAGATATTCACAGTTTGATTTTATTGGCAGTTTTAAAAGGGCAGAATGGAGGAGAAGGGAAAAAGAAAGGCAAACAGTTCCGACTGGATGATTGTGAAACAGTCGGTGATTCATTTGTATACGAGATCCTGTGGTTCACCGGCTCACTCGTGACATCAGTGCCTTGGCTTCTTCACCATCTTGTTCAGGTCTGACTGATTGGTCTGAATCGATGTGTAAAAATCTGTAGCCGAGCAACAATTTAGGTGTTTTCCCAAATAGCTTTGTGTTTTTTGGGGGAGGAGGAGGAGGAGGAGGAGGAGGAGGAGGAGGAAGCACACATGCATTTCTACCTTGGATATTTCTGAACGTGGCCCCGGGTCCTGTGATAGATGTTGGCACACGAGGGATGGAAACTGTGCCCTTTGTTTCTGGCTGCGTCTCGTTTTCCACCAGCGTCTTCCCTCCGTACCTGCTCTTAATGAGATCTCCTGTTTCAGACCCGGAGCTCAAAGCAGCACTCGGGTAATTGCTCGAGAGACCTCGGGTGAAACACACATTCGAGAGGATTTTTCTCATGAAGATCTTCTTCCTACTTGGGATTTGCAGGGTTTTCTTTATTCGAATTTCATGAGCCGGGTGTTTCAGAAGACACAAAAGGTTTAATCATCACTCCCCAGATAAAGCACACAGGAAATTTTCTGGACTTTGTCTTTGACGTATGAAGAACGCATCAGGATTTACCAGGTCTGACACTTTTAGGCAAGGACCCATCTGCATAGAGCAGCAGAAAATCCCATGTTTTGTTTTCTGCACCCATGGCTCCTCCTTTTCATACAGAGATATTTTAATTCTTCCAGTTTTGTCATCTGTCGTGTGTTGTCCACATTTTCTCACTGTTTTTTCCTGCTGATTTCTCACGTCAGCTCACTTGGAGACATTTTCCGCATATTTCACTGAGGGGCTGGCAGGAGATGTCCCAGAAAACGTCCAGAGCAACGAACATCTGCGTCCTCACATGCAGCCCCTCCAGAAGAATTCAGGAAAAATGCCCGGACTTAAGTGCATGTCTGAAAGCCGCCTAATAAAGGCCTTGTTTTCTTATGAATTTTTATGTAGTCTGACGTTATGTCAAAGCAGCAATGTGATGCTTTCTCTGCTCACTTGTTGACTGTCCCTGGGGAGTTGAGTGAGGCGGGGGGGGGGGGGGGGGGGGCAGACCAGAGGCTCAGACTTCGAAAACCTCTGCTTTAGACCTTAAATGTATTTGGGGCAGCCGTGAAGCCAAGAACCATTACCTCTGTCAGAGAGAAGGCCGTCATCCAACAGTAGAGTCAACTCACTAATAGACCTCGAGTTAAGATGTGGGCGGGGGAGGGGGGGGGGGGGGGGAGAAGGATTCCTGTTACTCTGAGTTTGGTTTGGCTCCTTGGAATCTCAATCAAGGTTTAACTCGTCCTCAGCCAAAGACCAATTAGACAAAATGGCATCGAGGCCGAGTTTCACTTCAGCAAAGCTCACACCCTTGTTACAGTAGCTCCAATCAAACGAAGACCGTGACTGACACGTGTTTGAGGATCGTAGAAATGTTTAGAGAGAGAAATGAACAAATGACCCCATGAGTCTTTTCGTATATTAGTTTGGCCTCATCTCAGATTCAGCTGAATGCAGCCTTTGTTTAACCACAGGGGAACAAGAGAGAGAGAGAAAGTGAAGGAGCCAACAAGAAAGAAGAAACCACAGTTTCAAGGAACGAGAAAGAATTTATAAATTCATTAAGCTGTATCTGTTGTTTTATGAGAAACCTGAGGTGAGTTTGTTATGCTAACGTGTTCTGGTGTATCTGGTTGCAGTGGCTGATTGGGGACAGAGACAATCACTGTGGGGTCATCTGCTCACGGACGCAGGGGAAGCCAGTGTGCGGCTCGGACGGGCGGAGCTACGAGACCGGCTGTGAGCTGCAGAGGGCGCGATGCAAAGACAAGGCGCTGACACTGGCCAACCGCGGCCGCTGTCGAGGTGAAGACCGAACGAGGTCGACCTGCAGAGGCTGTAATCTGTAGCAACCATCAAATAACAGATAAAACCAATCTTATCTGAAAGTGATGCATCAGTGTGATAAGAACCTCGTAAAATTACATAAAACATCTTTTCACAGTCTTGTCAGCAGCTGGCAGAGTTTCTGTGAAAGCAGCAATAAAAGGTTTTCTAGAAAACCTGTGCTCAAAATGAATTACTGCAAAACAGCCGTTTCATTTTGAGAGATTGAATCAAGAACTTTGTGTTAAAACTTTACGAACGTGTATATATATGTTTAGGATACAGCAAATACTCTGGAGAATCAATCTGACAGAATATCTAAACAGGAATTCATGTTTTATGTTGAAATGTCTGAAATGACTTGAAATCCGGGCTTTATTCTTGTCTTCTTGTCTTTCAGGTAGAAACTGGGTGAAAATGGACCAGTTGCCAGTGGCTCCAGCCCCGACCCCCATGGCTGAGGGGAGAGACCTTGAGCTCAAAGGTGAGAACCAGGAACCTTCAGATGCACTCAGATGATTTTGTACCTTATCATTATCGAACCTTCTCCTGGAGTCGACGAACCATAAAGGGAAAAAGTTTGAGTTGGTGCCACAGACAAAAACCAAAACTTTTGTAGAAGTGGAACCGAACGAGAAGATGTCTTTCATTTTCCGCCTCCCTGTAGGCGTGTAAGTTCTTACAGACCAGGATCACACACCTCCTCAGTCTCTGGATGCCAGCCGCTCAACAGCAGCAGAGATTGATAGGTCTGGAGTCAAGGTTTGGAACTTGGCATTTCTCCCCCTTTTCTCAGCCCCTCTGCCCTTTAGGAAAACAGCCGTCCCAACCAAATCCATTTTTGGACTGAGTTCTGTTCCCTCTGTTTGGTAGCACATGGTTTTGTTTCATAATATTAGTGTTGTACCGAGGGAAGGAAAGCCGGGGAAGTTTTGCAGTAGCCCTGTCTTCTTGTAATGAAGCAGCACTTTTATTCATCGAGGCACTTCACAAGCCCGTCATCGTTTACATCAAAAGAGCCGGGCGAGGCCTCACTGCTCTGGGGTCAGATACCACAGGGACAGCAAACATGCAAACCCGTCTTTCCATTACTCAGCCAGGAATTGAGAACACAGGGAAAATCAACTCATCATGAATCAGCTCATTGTGAAATGAAAAATGAAATGTCACAGAAAGCTCCCTCACTATGTTTTACAGTACATATTCCTTGATCAGCCTCTTTTGTCCAGAGCTTCGGCCAAAATTTGACGAGTTCTTTCTTGGCTCATGTCCCGTCCTTCCTGCAGGTTTCATTAAAATCTGCTCAGGAGTTTTTGGATAATCCTGCTGACATAAAAACTACAACATACCGATGGACAGGGATGAAAACATGACCTTGTTAAGAGACGGAATAAAACCTTTGGACGAGCTCACATCGCTGCCTTGTCCCAACAGACAGGCACACACGCTGAGACGTGATGGAGAAACTGTGAAAAGCCTGTTGTTGTGGAAAAAGTTGTTTTTACATTTCTATAAATCTTATTTTAATAAGAAGTTGGCGTCGCCGACAGAACATTGGACTGAAACAAGCACGACAATATGTAATGAGCCTTGTTTCTATAATAAGACTGAATACACACAGCCGAAGCCATTTATGAATTTATGTGGCCCAGTCTGTCCACCTCGCTGACATCATCACCCAGTTCTGGCTCTGTCAGTCTTTTACTCTGAAGGAGACAACATGTCTGTGTCCTCTCAGGTCCGGAAATGACTTTTTTATTTGTCAAGGGTGAAGGTTTGCCAAATCTGGAGGCCTGCGGTTTCCGTGGTCGGCTTCGTGGTGCGAATGTGTTTAAACTAGACCTGAAGCTCAACTCCACAGGAGCTGTGAGCGCAATAAAAACTGCAGTGGCTGATGGGTTTTTGAACCAGTGACCAGCGGCTGTGGAGCCCACTTCATTGGGTGACCTTTCAGCCACTTCCTGTCTGCGTCCCCGGGAGAGCGGGTCTGGCTCATCAGAGCTGCAGGAACACAAGCTCAGTTTCCACTGACATTTCAAAAGTATCAATCAAGTGGATTCCATGGCGCGCTGCTCGGCGCTAACAATGTGCGGCTCACAGCGCCGCTCTGGCACTGGTCAGCGGCGGTGTGTGTAATTTGTAAGGGAATGTGTTGTTTTAGCATTTTGCAATAGTGTAATAAAAGGTCTCTGACTTGTCTGTGCCTGATGTATGTGTAGAGTGAAAGGTTCTCGATGCATGGAGAGGTTTGCCTTGCAGAATCACAACCAACAATTGGTGGTAACGGGGGGGTGGGAGGGGGGGTTCTGTGTGTTTCATTAAGCTTTTTAAGATCTTTTTGCATCGTTAAGGTCCCAGAATGACTCACACAGGCATGGTAATTTAGAATAACCCACAATATTATGTTGTCTCACAAAGTACATGCAGTTATAATAACTAACTAAACACATATGGAGACAAAACAAACTAAGTAGGGAATATTTCAACATTTTAAATTCTTCAAGGCTTTAGGATTCAGATTCTTAAAACCCTGTGTTATAAGCATTACAGCCTAAAACCTTAAGGAGTCTCACTTTGATGGCTCATTGTTATCATTTAAAGATATTGCTTCCTAACATTTAAAAATGGCGACTGAAGCCTGAGGGTCTCAAAATATAAAAACAGTGGAGAACATAGATGAATCATTCTCTTTCCTCTCTTAACAAACAAAACATGTCCTAGAGCGAAACACGGAGCTCAGTGGCCAACAGTAGTAAATTGCGGCTGTACTGGTCAGCTCCCAGGTGTGAACTGGGGCGGTGTTGACAAGGAACAGACATCTTGAGTAAGAAAACAGCAGAGAACAGACTGTCCTGTCGGTGTGTTACAGATGCAGGTCAGTCCAAGTGTCGAGTTGAGAGGAGCCAGGCTTTGGAACAAGCCCGGAGACCTCAGGAGTCCATGTTCATCCCAGAATGCAACGAGGATGGGACTTTTGCGCAGGTCTGTCCCGGCACCTCCACACATTTATTTAATTGCATTTTTCTCCACATTCTCTTGTGAATCATCCTTATTAATAAATCACCACTTCCCTCTGACCAGGCGCTTCCTTGTCTGCTGCATTCACAACCAGCTTTACAAATCAAATTGTGTTTCTTACAAAGCTAATGCCATCTTTCTTGCCTCTGCAGGTCCAGTGCCACACTCTGACAGGTTACTGCTGGTGTGTCACCACTGACGGGAAACCAGTGAGTGGCTCCTCTGTGCAAAACAGGACCCCAGTGTGTTCAGGTACTGGCGGGGCGGGAACGAGGGGGGGGGGGAGTTATCCCATACGAGGCTGCACAGATCTTTACACTTTCCTCCGAGTTAATGGTGCCTCACTTCAGAATAGCGTTGAACGAGCTGTGCGGCTGACACAATGGCAGTGGAGCAGGATGTTTCCTCACAATTCTTTATGAGGGTTGAGAAGCAGCAAAACAAGCACGTAAAAATCCAATGGTGGCTACATGTGTTGGATCGCGGAGCCAAGAGGAGCCCTGAGAGCCAAGTCCCTGTGGTTTGGGCCAATTCACGCTCAGTCACTTCACCAGTCAAAAGCAACTGGAAACAGTTTGCAGCTTCAGTTCCCTCTCAGAGACAGAGCTTGAGAATGGATGGGTCGTATAAGTATCGCGAGCAGAACTGATCCTAGAGCTGATCCCACATCTGAAATAAATGACTTTCAGGAGGAGAAGACAAGTGAGCGCAGCAGTTAGAGAGGGTCCGTCTCGCCACACTACGGCCACATGTGGAATACATGTCATGTGGAATACAGCAGGTGCAAGGTCAACGAGACGGCTAATGCCCATACATCCAGGGGCCTCTTAGCCCCCCCCCCCCCTCCGGCCTCTAGCCCCCTCCACTTGTTTAAG
Organism: Platichthys flesus; assembly: GCF_949316205.1. Taxonomy (NCBI): domain Eukaryota; kingdom Metazoa; phylum Chordata; class Actinopteri; order Pleuronectiformes; family Pleuronectidae; genus Platichthys; species Platichthys flesus. The sequence continues at coordinate 4,154,596 of NC_084954.1, forward strand.
TGCTCTCAGCAGGCCGGAGGAGAGCGAGGGCCTCTGCACTCTCATCCTGGATGGGAACACTTTATGATAATCACAGTCATTTACCCTCAGAAGATAATACACAGGGGTGTTTGCCAGAGCGGGATTGCACAGTCACCAGAGCATATGGTGCAAATTTGTGTGGGGAGAGCAGTGAGAGTGGTCGCATGCCCGTCTGAAGCTGCTCAGCAGACCAGGCCGGAGGCTTCCTGTTCTCTGAGTCTCCGTCTTTATCTCCCCCGCTCCTCCCTGCACTTGTTCCACTAATCAGCAGAATTAGGAAAGTTCTTACGTGGAGCGTGTCCTTTCATTCAAGGGGAATCGCGCAGGTTTTTCTATTTAGAATAAGTACTGAGACACAGTATTATTCTTAACTCCTCAAGTTATAGAAAAAGTTATTTTCGGAGTTAACACCGCGTTTAGTTTGTTTTCATTTCTCTATGAAATAGATATTTTTAAAATCTCATACAAGGCCCTCAGCACAGAAAGCCTCACAGTAATATTCAATATCATAGTTTTCAGGAAGTAAGTACTGGTGAAATCTTGTTGATATAGTTACATGCACTCTAAGTTACTGAAGGGGCAGTAACTTTTTGCTGTTAAACGAAGACACAAGACAAGGTGCACCTAAGCTTGGAACATGTTTTAGGAGAAATGAGACATTTCCCGTGGTCTCCTTTCTGTCCTTCATAAGATCCGATATCTTCATTGTTTCTTGCAAAGGTGTGTAAGACACTGGAACCAGAATCTGGGCTCAATCATCCTGATCTAAAGCTGCAACTGTCAAACACACTCAACTCTTCTTTCCTAACAACCCCCTCCCTCTGACCACAACCTGTACACTATGACCCAAATCAATCATCTCACATACATTTGCAGGAAACTTCCATGAATTTATGGGAACTCATGCTGCGACAAGTGGATTGTCAGGTAGTAAATCTCCTTCTAGTTGCCGTCATTAAAGTTGTATCCCCGTACTGCACGGTCTAGTTTTGCTCTTACCCTCCATGCATCCATGCACGACCCTCAAAACATTTGCATGCACCAAACGAGAATGATATGTGGCAACGTAGAGCACAATGTGTGGATTACAAACTGCAGCAGTCAGCACTGAGACAATGCAACCAAACGTTTCAATGAATGAACTACTAACAGAATGTCTCAGCATCCAACTCTAACTGAGACCAGACGTCATCAGTGTTTTCTATTGTTGTAATTTCCTATGTTCAGTTGGAGCAATGGAATTAAATTCTAAATGATAAGATGGTTAACAAGTATTTTACAAAATGATTTCTTCTCCTTAATAATAAAATATTTGTTCGAATGAATCTAGAGTGATAACACGGATCTTTGTGTTGTACATGTTGTGTATTTCTTTCTTCCTCACAGGGTCAGTAACAGACAAACCACCCGGGCCACCGAACAATGGTCGAAAAGGTGAGCTGCGATCTGCCGGCTGTTCTGTGTGCATGTGTGTGAATGTGTTTTGGATTGTGTGAGACGGACGGAGCATGAGCCTCAGATATCAACCAGACGTGTCCATATTATACTGGTGCAGAGCAGAAAGGCACACAACAGAGATGCCAGCTGTAATGCTAAGGGGATGTGAACCCATTGTGGAGGATGGTGGGGGTGCTGGGGGGGTTGAGGCCGGGTTTGCTCACGATGCTTACATCATCTGTTTTTCCCCCCCCTCACAGTCCACACCTGGATCAATCAGTATATGAGAAATAGCGTAAGTTTGAGTTTTTAGCATGTCTGCAGGACACACTGCTATTTCTGACCAGTGCTTGACGCAGGTCTGCACTGGGCTGAGACCAGCGCAGTAACCGTTGTATTCTGTTTACAGTTTGACCAGCTCAGGTCAGTTCGGCCTCGGGTGTTTCAACACACTGACACATCATCTCATTTCAGGACTGATCTTGTAGAAAATGACCCCAATCAAAGTCTTTTTTTCCCCTGTGGTTTGCTTTTGATTTAATTATTTCCAAAGGGATTTTCCAGATGCAACAAATCTGCCAACGGGTGAGTATTCTAGGTAGATCAACTCCACACTATCATACACCATTGATTGGTATCTATCCATCGCTTAGCAGGAACTCGGTTCTATTCTCCAGGTTGATGTGATAATAATAATTTATGAAATAGATTAAGATTAATTACTCAACAACCTTCTGTAAAATTTGGACATTTTGAGATATGTAGAAGACGCGAGTCAAGGAGATTTGGGATGTGGCGATGGCTTTAGAGAAATGGTCCAGTCTGGTCCAGTCTGCCTATTTAATGAGATCATATCCTGGACCAGTAACATACATCCATTCACCATCAATACTGCTTATCCTCCTTTGAGGAACTCTCACACAGAGATGAACAGGTAAATAAAAACAAGTACACATTCTATACAGTCATCAATTAACCTAAACCGCACGTCCTTGGACTTTGGAGGAAGCCGGAGCACAAGAGAGAACAGCCCCTGGGAGAATGTGCAAACTCCACACGGGCCTGAAACCCAGGTTTGAAACTTCTGCCGTGTGAACCGCTCCACAACCGTGTCGTCGACCGACCGGACCAACGTCCAGTTGTCTTATCATGACACATGGCACTTGTAGGCTTCATTCACCTGCACTACAAACATGCAGGTCCTGATAGGAGCATGGTGTTCTCGTGTGAGTGTGTGTGTGTGTGTACGTGTTTGCAGGATGATTGTTGAGCAGTGTGTGAACTGTGTGGGCTGATCGTGAGAGTAAGAATGTCATTGTGAGAGGCTGATATGTTGATGTGCGTGTGTTTGAGAGAGAGAGAGGGAGAGAGAGAGAGAGAGAGAGAGAGAGAGAGAGAGAGAGAGAGAGAGAGAGAGAGAGAGATGGGTGGTCGTCCTGTTCTTGTGTTTTCCATCTGTCCTTCTCTGTCTGTCTTTCTATCTGTCTTGGCCGGGCCATGTGCAAATCCCAACCATTCAACAGTTCTGGAGAGTAGATTGTATTAACCTCAATAATGGTAGTTTCTTTCCATTTCTTTCTCACCCTCAACCCAGATGATGGCTCCAAGCCCACACCCACCATGGAGACCCACGTCCCCCCTGAGGGTGACGGTACGTGTCGGCTCTGGTCCATGATATTTATTTATGTTCCCTATCGTGGTTTAAAAGCATCAATCAACAACTTCTTCTAAAGCAGTTAAACGTTTCTTAAGAATCCACCAAATGGAAAAATGTAGATGCCATATGGATATTATGATGTGATGTGATCTTAGATGTACTCTAGCGGGAACAATCTGGCTGTGCAAGTTGTGTTTGAAAAATGCAGCAACAGGTGATGAGGTTTAGTAGAGTTAACAGTGGTGAGATGATTTTAAGTGTGAAAAGGTGTTGACCTCTGACCTCTGTCCCTCCCAGAGATAACTGCTCCAACACTGTGGATAAAACAGCTGGTTAAGCAGAACAGCTCCAGGAAGCAAGGTGAGAGAAACACATCCCTCCTTCTCCCGATATCCATGTATTCAGCCGAGATATGTCCAGCACGTTAACACATATAACACACTAGAGGAAACAAACATCCCTTTCTTTACAATGCAATACTTCTCTTTTTAAATGTCACCACTGCGTAGTTTGCAGGATGATTATCACCCAGAGAAGAAGCTTGAAACCCAAATACAGTAAAGTTTACATGAATTGTCTCCGGTGTTCCTTGGTGTTGAAGCCACCAATGTAAAACATTTGGAGTTTGAGCGCCGCCCTGCCAGGATTATGTTTCTGACTTTCTTCCCCTGGTGAAATTTGTTTAGCTTTCTCTGTCTCCTTTTCAATTATGCCCCGACATGTTCACGACCCCTCCGGGCAGCCACGCATGTTTGATGCTGCTGCAACAAGTCGGGGAGTGAATGTGGTTGTGGTTACGTGTGTGTGTGACTTAGCTTTTTTAGAATAGTTTCAATGTTATGCATTTTTTATTTATGAGATCTTTTCAATTTCCCCCTGTTTTATTCAAAGTTTCATTTTGGACATGTCCCCTTCACCTGCGGCTTTGAACAGTCTCTTTAGATTTGACCCCTCGATCACTTCATATGAGTTCATATTTAGAATATATAAATGTGAATACCTGCTTCTGTTGTGTGTGTATTAGCTCAGGGTTCAAACCTCACTGTCTTTCAGTGTTTCACATTCACCTCATGCTGTCTTACTTACAGGCTCCACTCCCACACATCAGATCACACAATCAGTTGATTGTAATGCAGCAGTGTTATTTTTGGAGTGATGGGGATGTGGCTGTGGAAGCTGTGGTCAGCGCAGCATGGAGAACAGTATTGTAGCTGAGAGAGATTCAATGAGACGGCTCTTTGAAACTGCTTCCTGTTTCCAATTAGCATCTGGTGTCCTCAAAGGACAACGACAAGGCCCACCAGAAACAGGGAGGCGGGGGGGGGGGGGGGGGGGATGTGCACATCATAGCTATATGTCAGTTTCTGTAACTGTTTAAACTTGTGTGCATGAACATGTACATGGAATAGTTATCGGTTAAACATCCTGGCTCCAGCTCCTGAAATTTTATAATCTGATTCTTCACTGAAAAATGATATTAAGCTCAATCATTTAGTTTTGGAATTTTTAAAACCAGGAACATATTAAGTAAATGTCAAGTTTATCAAATTACTTTTACAATAAACTTTTCTGCAACTGGGGAATCTTTTGACCAGTTGCAGAAATAAATAAACGTGAGATTTATTTTTTTAGATGCCACTTGTGGAGAGCAGAAAAAAATGAAGAACCTTGTAAGGATGAATTCATCCAGAAAAAGTTGCTCATATATAGATCGATAACTTACACAGCAACATAAATAATTACTAACTTGGTGAAGTGTCTCCTGACATTTGGAGAATTTAAAGTTAAAGTTCTTTCCTCTGTTTTTGGCGTCGAGCAACTTGTGGGTTAAGCTGCGGCCGGAAGAAGAAACAATAAGTTGAAGCTTGTAGCACAACTTGGTAAAGCTGAGGAATCAGGTGATGATTTTCTGTTGGTTCATAACCATGACTTTAAAAAACATCAGTCACAACAGTTTAAAGTAAATGTTTAAATGCAAGACTTCTGTTTGGTTTACTTATACCAGAGAGAGACAGAGAAACTAAATGTTGAAGGAACACAAGGCTGTTTTAAAAAAGAGGATTTTGGTTTAATCCTATTTCTATGTACAGTTGAAGGGACCCTGCACTGGTGCTGGTGGTGTGGTTTTCATATTAACATATTGTCTTTATGAGTGACCCCTCCATCATAAAGACAAACACATGCACCTAAGCAGCTCCGTACAGAGTTCCTCTATTACTGACAGTTCTGCTATTTCAACCACGGAGGAGGCTCACTAGAGACAATATTGCAGTGATTACTCCACAGCTGAAAACCATTGGAGTGAAGCGAGGAGGAGAGAGGACTGGGTGGGTTGGTTGGGGGGGATGTAGGTGCAGGAAGGGAGGTAATAGGATGGAGGGAGGCAGAGAGAGAGAGAGAGAGAGGAGTGGAGGAATGAGATGCTTCTGGAGGTGGGAGGGAGGGAAAGAAAATTAGAAAGTGAAATGAAAGTGGAAAATGATTTAAAATGGTTTCACTGGGCTCCGAGCCTCGAACACAAGGGACAGAAGAAAGGTAGAAAGCTGTGCAGGCCTGTTGTGTTGTGTCCGTTATCGGTTAGCTCTGAAATCACAACAACACCCACACAACCGGCAAATTGCTACAACCGTTTCTGACATGCACTCGTGTGGGATTCTCCTCTTCCAGGGCGATATTTGTTTTCTGATGGTTTGTGTTTCTCATCGTCCAGTTCAAACCGGAGGAGGAGAAATAAAACAGACAAAGAAACAAAAACAAAGAAATAAATAGAGCAGAAATGCAGCATTTTAGATTCTAATTCAAGTCCACGCAAAACAGAGGATTACATTGCAAGCGTCCAGCCTTTTTCCATTTATATGTATGAAAACAATTTTCTTTATTGAATCCCAGCTGCTGGCGCCAGCATAACCTCTGTATAATAAACAGTGCTAAATAATTTGGATGTGAAGAAACCTTGGCAGGGAGCAGAGCCGTGGCACAGCACTACGAACCCTTGAGTGTGAGTCTTTGCAGAAGAAAAAGTTCACTGGTGCAGGGACACAATTAGTTTTGTGTTGGCAGCTGTTCTGGGAAACAAGAACACCCCCCTACACACACACACACACCCGACGTCCACCCCCCCCCCAAGCCAGGCCACTGCAGAAAAGCTCCAATTAGTATAATCGATTATGTAAGTTTTAGCATTGTGCTAAGAGCTGTGAGCTGGTATTGGTAATGCAGTCATTTCCCATTAATCATCCAGACGCCATAATATAATTTATACTGCCACAGTTTAACAACGAACCAAATGTCGATACACCATAGTTTAAAATAAGTTTTTTTTTTTATTCAAACCACTTTAACTCTAATAACAGAAGAGTTCTCCAAATGGGTTCATGCTTGTGCTATGGTCCGCAATGTTGTTACTGTCCAAGCAGGTAGGCACACCTCATCGTTTCAGCTGCAGTTGAGGCAGAGACTTTGGAATCTGTTCCTCAAAACACCTTTATGGTGATTGTGCCAGCTAACGTTTGTCTGTCGTGAGTAAAAATCCAATATTCATTCTCCCGTAAGCTTTTTTAAGCTTTGCTCTCCATCAGTTCCTGAGAACATAAATTATTCTGTAAGAGATGAAGTTTTCATATGAGCAAACATACGATTTGTCTGTGATATGTCATTAGCCAATTGTTGCCCAGCCTCTGAATTCGTGGAGCCTCTAGTCTCTATAGCTGCTAAATGTTTTCCTTGCTTTAACAGCGAGTTGCTAACTTAGTCCATCTGCTATTTTGGTGTTGTGGTGAAGTTGCCTAGAAATAGCTGCTTTCGGCGTCTGGAAACAAAGGTTGATGACGCTGAACCAAATCTAAACTAAAGTTGTCGCCCGTCAAGTCACAACAAGGACACAGTTCTCTGAGTGGAAAGGTGCAATTGTCACTTTTGTCACTTCAACGATTGGTCATCAAACCTATTGCCAAAATAAAGAAGTAAAGAAACATATTGAATTTTGCACGCTTCCCTTTCAGCTGGTGTTTTGAGCCCGACAGTGACTGAGCAGTTTGTTTCTAATTACGCTTTGGTTACTGGAAGTGTGTGAGCTGGGACTACTGGCACTGCTGGGGCACTAATCACCTCCACAACGTGCAACTAACAGCACATCTCACCACCCTGTGCTAAACTCCCCAGACAGGTAGTGGGACCCTGTTACTGAAGCTCGGTGCTTCACTTGAATGTAAAAACGAAGGATGAATCTGAAACACACAGGGAAACGAGCTCAGCTCACAGCTCTGTTGTACTTGGGTTAAGAGTGAGCGATGGACCAAATGGACGTGAATGTAAATACAGTGTGGAGGAGCAAGGTATTGTTGAAAAAACAAATGATGATAGATCAGGGTGGGTTCACGATTCAGAGTATACAACGTGAGGAGGAGATTTATCCACGGACCAGTTGTCACAGCCTGGTGTGGTGTGGTCCTACACGTGATGCTTCATGTGTGTGTGTGTGTGTGCAATCTGTGTGTCTGGATTCCCCATCACGTCTCTGTATTGAGTGCGTTTCTCATGGTTTTAGAGAAGGTTCCCTCTTGTGACCAGGAGAGACAGAGCGCCCTGGACGAGGATCGGCAGAACCCTCGCGAGGCCATTTTCATCCCCGACTGTGGAGCCGGAGGTCTTTACAAAGCCGTCCAGTGTCACCAGTCCACAGGCTACTGCTGGTGCGTTCTCGTGGACACAGGTCGTCCCATTCCTGGAACCTCCACACGGTAAATCACCACAACAATCACCACTTTAACTCAACCTATTATTTGTAGTGGCGTGTTGGTTGCTTATGATACTCAACTACTGTGACGTTCTGATCCTATTCTTATTAGATGTCTCATTTTAAATGATCAGAATCAGGTCCAGCTAGATCAAGTGAAACGCTGAACTGTAGATCATTAACTCGTTAAGTCGTTAAATTCAACATTCAGCGAGGGAACATTTCAAAAATATCCAAAATTGATGTAAACCTGTCCAATTAGACAAATAACCCAAAAACCTTATATGTGAATTTTTTCGATGGTGTTGCAAGAGGAAATTCAATTATACATAAAAGTCATTCGGAGTCATTCTTCGGGAACCACGAATGTCACTGCTAAATTTCATGACATTACATCTACAACTGATGTATTTCAGACTGGAGCAAAGTAAACTTACAGACCAACCCAACATCCCCACAACAAAGACCCTTAAACTGGTGAAGGAATTGGATCCAAGCTGCTTTAACCAGCTAATTTGGTTAAAAAATACCATCAGGCCTTTATGGGAATATCTTTTAGTCAGCCATAAACAATCAGAGTTAGGTACAACGTTTGTTTCCAGTACAGATGCTGCTGTTTATATTGCCTTCGGGGAAATGGCATAAAGAGTGGTTTTTGTAAGAGCTGCGTGTCAGAGGGAGAGAGATGAGGCAACACAGACAAAAGGTTCAATACAAAATGCTCATGTTTTGGTTGTTTAGATTTTCTTCTCAAACTTGATGATGTTAAGTGAAAGTGTTGCAGTAACACTGTGCCGGTAAATGGATGAAACAGTTTCTCTTCCCATCATCGATCTCTCTTCACGAAAGAGTTTAATGTGTTGATGGCATGAGGTTTGGACTTTTTTCACTTTAAAGGTTGTGAATACAGAAGAACAGGTTGCGTTTCATTAAAAACAATCGACAGCCCAGAGTTTCTTAATATAAATCACATGCATGGAGGATACACATCGTTCTATTCATCCCACTTCTCTCCTGTGGACAGCGATGTGCCCTCCTGCAGCAGGCATCCCACCGGTGGATGAGTGGCGTTGCAGACAGAGAAGAAAATAAATGACAACTTTAAAAAAAAATAAAAAAGGCGGAAAAAGAAGCCGAATGAGACACACATGCTAAATTTTCCAAGAAGCAGTGACACAATAGCCAGGAGAGAAGGAGTCATGCCATGCTTAATGCCGAACAGGTTGTTATGGCCCTGAAACAAAGCCTTGTGCACGTCACATCAAATTAAGCCCTTGATGAAAAAAAAGAAGCTTAATCAGGGTTAATAATTCTTTGCAGATCGACAGCTGACGTGCAGATTCAAAAGGAATCGTAATAGGTTGTAGATTTCTAATGAGAAATGAAGCAGGTTGCATGCTATCATTAAAACAATCACGATGGGATAATCAATACACTACTTCTCCAGAGCCGAGAACCACCTCCTGGTTTTAGGCTCTACCTCAAATTATCATAAAGCCTGGAAGGAGAGCAGCAACTTCTTTCCTGGTGTTTTCTCTTTCTTGAGTCCGGTTCCAGGCCCATGTTTGATTTCCTCTATTTGCTACGGCTGAACTTTCAACAGGGACCAGTAGCTCCTTGGATGTTTCATGTTTCACACAATGTTCGACGGGTTTATGATTCCTGTCACCAGCCTCCTCTGCTGACTCCGTCCCATGCAGCCATGTGCTCTCCTCTCTGTGTCCCAGGTACCAGAAGCCAGAGTGTGACAGCGCTGCACGATCCCGGGTCTCAGACGCAGAAGATCCCTTCCAGGGCAGAGAACTGGCAGGTTGGAAACATTACTGCATTTATGGTCCTTTAACAAACTTTATTTTGAAATATTCACTATCAAATATGAAAAAATAAAACAGAATCCAGTCAGATATTAACTGTAGTTACTGTTGCTATGTCTGTCAAGAGTTCGGCTGTTGCATGAAATATTAGATTTTGAGTAATTCCGGTGGATTTACCAAATCTAAATTGTTAGTAATTATTGTTAAAGTGGTTCCTTGATTTCAGTAAACAAAGGCCGGCGTCTCCTCTTTCAAACATGAGCTCTGCAGGTTGGCTGAACCCGGTGTCTCCATCTGAGTTCCTCGTGTTTCAGACTTGATTTGAAACAAGACGCCTGTGGAAGGGTCTGAATGTGCAGATGGCTCCATACACATTATCTTCTCAAAGGCGGACACCTCGACAGTTAATGATCCAGTGAAGTAGAATTCCTTGCTCCACCTGTAATGTGTATATTTGCACTTGGTCGAGTACATATGTACATTACTTTTCCCCTTTTATCTTAATCAAGCCCTTTGAGCCCTTTGAGTAACAATCGACCAAACCCCACTTTGTGGAGTTGGATTCTCCAGCAGCGAGGACTAGAGGCTCTCCTCTGAACCGGAGGTCATAACCTCGGCTCCGACTCCTCTGCCCTTGTTACTGCTCACTTACTTTAGTTGCTCCTCTGTTTCCCCATCATTTGAGGTTGCATTGTAACTCTTAGTTAATTCCCCATCTGGTGAGTTTACAGAGTCGAGCGTGACTCCTGACTGCGCCGCAGATGTGTGGTGTGTTTTATGGAAGGTGTGAGTGTTGCGGGGTGAGGCTGTGGGGGGGATGGAAGCTGCGGGTTGCTGAGTGGAGATATTTTTATGTACTGTGAGAGGATGTTCTGAAACCCCACAACAAAGCACAATATTTCACCGCCATCACATCAAGGCCGGGTGAGAAAAGAGAGCTGGAGAGGCCAGTTTGTTAACAGCTTGCAGCCACAGGTTCAATCCCACTGTACACAAAATGCCACAATGCCACCTCTGTCAGCAGCAGCAGTCAAGAGCTTCCCCTGGGAGTTTGGGATCTGGTAATTCAGTCAGTGCAGGGACTCTGTTTGGTTCAAAACCTATAGAAAGTGGTTTCTGCAGGGTTTAGCACATTTAACATTTAAGACTATTTAAGACCTTGTTAGGTTTAATGAACACAAGTTAAAACCTAAATCTAAAACTAGAGATAGAAAGTTCCAGAATTACTGGAAAAACTATTTACACCAAGCACTGGGGAACGTAGAGAGAAGTTCTACCTACATGAACAGATTTACGACCTAGAGCAACGGAACATGAGCAACTCTAGAGGAGTCCTTTCAGGGCCATAAAGATAATTGAGATGAAACCCAAGCAGGTGAATACCTCTGTGTTTAAAGCAATATAAGCTACTAATCAGGTTTTAGGATCTCAGTTTAGAAATGAATGGGAATTTGAGTTTTATTCGGCGTAGCTCTAGTGTTTTTTAAGTTATCAGATTTAACAGGATCAACTGTAAGTGGCCCAGATCCTTTTGGACACCGACAGTGGTCCTGCACCACATTGTGCCATACAGGCTCCAAACAGAAACACGCTCTGTGCTTCATAAGCCCCCAATTTAACACTTGGATTAAGGCACAGCAAGGCAGTGCTTCCCCAGGCTTGTCGTGTTGTATGAACTGCTAATTGGATTCACCTGGCAGGGCAGCGGAGCACCTCCCACAGACGTCCCGGCACAAAGGGAGTGAAGGGAACAAGGAGGCCACGGACACCCAGAGCAGAGGGAGGAGGGAACCGACTCAGAGAGCTTGGGATAAAACAGAATGAGAAGATTGGTTTACTATGCCAGCTGCTTTTGAAGTTTCCCTTTAACAGACACAATTAGGAGGGAAACATTTGCACTGGTTTTGTGCCATTAAAACCATACATCTGGTCAATTAAAAAGAGCTACCCAAGGTGTTCAGAATTGTGTCATAAAAGTTAACAGGTCTGCAGCGCTCGACAAAGCTTTCTCATCACCGAACACTTCTGTTCACCTCTCGCCATGTGCCACAGCTCGACTGTTCTCCACCCTCACAAAACTACGTCTCCCACCTCTGTGCAACATGTATTCATAATAATTAAGGATAATGGGGAACGTGAGACATTTCACAGATACACACCTGGTTCGCCAGTAATCTCACGACTATGTTTGCATGTTTTCTGTTAGTGCACAACAGCTGCTTTCTGTTGACATCTGTCATAATGGTTCACTGGTGCTGAGGCTTTAGAGGCACTTCAGCTCCACTGTAGCGTAATGACTCAAATTAGTTGTGGAAGTTAATTCTGGTGTATTTTTGTCTCTGATTTGTGCCAGGATGCCCCGAGGGGAAAAAAGTGGAATTCATTACGAGCTTGTTAGATGCCCTCACCACAGACATGGTGCAAGCCATAAACTCTCCGGCCCCCTCTGGTGGTGGGAGGTAAGTTTATTCTATTGCAAGTTAACTGTTGCTCAGATGGAGTTTAATTTCATCCGCAATCAATAAACTGACTTTCTTTTACCTTTCTCTAAATGATTGTGGGTTTTGTGACTTCCATGTTTTTTTTCTCCACTCTGTTCCTCCGACCTTCCACAGGTTTGTCGAGCCTGATCCCAGCCACACTTTAGAGGAGCGGGTGGTGCACTGGTACTTTGCCCAGCTGGATAACAATGGCAGCCATGACATAAATAAGAAGGAACTAAAACCTTTCAAGAGGTACCTGAAGAAAAAAGCCAAACCCAAGAAATGCTCCCGCAAGTTCATCGACTACTGTGACCTGAATAAGGACAAGGCTGTTTCCCTGCAAGAGCTGAAAGGCTGCCTGGGCGTCAGCAAGGAGGGTAAGAGAGGAGGAGGGAGGCTGGGAGAGACTGAGCTGAGAGTGGGTTGGAGGGTCATGGAGTAAGGTCGTGACCCTGCGATGAACCTAAGACCAGCTGGGGAAAATCTGCATACAGTGACTCCTTCCACAGCTAGTTAGACACGCAACTCTGCTTGTTTGTGACATGATGATCATTTTCCACGTGTTTAAAAGACAAAAATGAATTCCCATGTTACAGTGTCCTAATATATTCAACATGTCACAATTCAAATAAAAACCATCCAGTCAGAGTCATTGAGAGAAAACAATGAAGTGTCTGTGCTTCATGTGACATACAGATGTGTTGGCACTGGAAAGAAGTGCACTGATGAATATTTAGACTGAGCAGCGTCTGCGCCAGAAAACTGAAACCAGTCATCATGAGTCTACAGACTGGTTCTAATATAGATCATTACTTTCAAAATAAAAAATAACCTTTTTTTTAGCGATTGTTACATATCCAAGACGAGCATACACAGCTGTTTATCTACAAATTGTTCAGACAACAGTTACAGGTGTTCAGACTAAGGGCCGACATTGTTATTATTAAATATTACTATTTCACTTTTTCACTTTGCTGCTGGAAGTGGTTTTCTTTCTCTCTGGCCAACCAGTAAGCTCCAGTCCAACCAGTCTGTCCCACTGTGACTAAGTAGACACAACAGTGGCTGGCGAAGTGACCATCACTACCACCTACTAGGGGCAAGAAACCAGGTGTTAGTGGAAACCTACATCTCAATACTTATGATATGATGTCAGGAATCATTTTTGTCAGGCAGCTGCACCGATTTGTAGGATTTTGTAAGATTGGAAGTAGAATTAACAATAATAAAAATTATACTGACGGTGCTTCTTCTCCTTTGTAGGTACCTCAACAACAGGAGGCAACCAAGGGACAAGGCAAGGGACAAATTTGTTCAGTAAGGCAAACTAATACACCCTCACTAACTGGGCCTCTGCCTTTGAGTGCTGTAGTTAATTATTGCTTACTGTGTTTTCCATTAACTGCACTTTGACAAAATATGTCAGTATTAGTAGAAGTTGTTAACCTAGTTGGCCAAGCAGCCTTCAGTCCCACATAGATGCTTCATGTCATATGTGCAGAATAACATGCATGAGCTCTCTTTCTCTGAATTTTTTGAAATCTTTGTCGTGACGCCACTTTAATTTGAACGAACAAGTTATCAGCGTGGCAAGTCATAAAATATAAAAAAAAGTTTTTTGATTTTATATCTTTCTACCTTTTCGTCTGACGCTGTAGACTAGTCACTAGGTTTGTTCAGTGCCACAGCGGACTGAAGTCATGTGTTGACCCTGGCGCTGCCGTGCCGGGTCTGGAGAACAGTGGCTTAGTAACGTCAGTCCTCTTAGACCTTGGCCACGGCGCCAGCATAAACAGCTCCGGTGTTGGAGGAGCAGAGAAGGAGCCATGTCGAGTTTTTAAATGTTTTTACTGTAGACACCAATTCGCTCACCTTCATGCGTCAGAGCTTGAGTGAAATGGCCTGACAGCTTTATATGCTGCCACTAGGGCACATGGTTGTTGATGACGTGAGTTATTTTCAAGGGAAAGAGACACAGAAAGCCGAACAGGTCTGTGAGAGCATATGGGAGAGTTCTGCCTCGACTAAGATAGATGGTCATTGTGTCCAGGTATGCCTAGCTGGTCCCTAATGGCCTGGATCTCCTTAAGTCATGCTGCCTTTGCCAGGCATTCAATCTAGTCATGCTCTGTCGCAGCTTTGGATCGTCACTGGAGTGTTGCTGGACATGTTTATAATTTACAGTAAGTACATTTAGGAGAAGGATTGTTCACATGTGGAGCTGCGTGGAGCACATCTGTGTGATGCCTTGCACTCTCGACACATTGGCAAGGAGCGCAGGAAAAGATCTGAATACCTTGTGAGGGTTGTGAAGTCTATGTTATATGTTACCATGTTATATGTTGTATAGTATGTTGCGTAGATGTTGCCTGCCCTGTCACAAGAATTTCACTGCTCCGATTTTGATTTGAAGTCGTGGGGACGGTGGCATCCATCCTCTGAACAGACTGGAAAGCTCATTTTGGAGGAGATATGTAACAGAAGCCCAGGGCGAAGGATTCTCTCCACGAACCTTTGTCAGAATGAGGCCACGGCTGAACGGCGTGGTCTGCTGAGTTCGGATGGTTCCAGCATTTTGTCTCCGTGATGACAAAGATAAAAACTGTTTCTCCGTCAAACTTCCTGCCATGAGCTTTGTCATGGTGTTTCTTTCAACGATTCTATTTAGAAAGACGTAAACACGTGTTTGAATAAGTGCAAACACATGGGGATGGTCACGTATGGATTCTCACACGCACGATAATGCACCAAACATGAGGAAATGGAAACGATTAGAGAGTCTCGACTGGGTTTATCTTTTCAAGTGTTTCACAGTCACACTGACAGGGACTCAGAGCCGTTCTTTTATATACAGGTTGAATGATAACCAACGATATTGGAACAGTGCCCCCTGTGGCCACGGCATCTGATTGTTGCATGATTATAGATTCTGTTAAACTTTAATAGAGAGTCACAGTTTGACTTCAACTGAGGCTGGTAAATAATTCAGCAAATAAGAAAGCAAGGCCTTTTACAAATTATATATATGACTTAATAGATTAAAAAAACTCATTAACACTGAGTAGTAGTTATACATATACACATAAGGGTCAGCCAACAATCACTGAGTTTAAGTACTTTGATGAAATATGATGAATATTCCCGTCATTTAACTTTACTAACTTTACCTGTTCCACAGATGAGGCATGCTCTGAGAGGAAAAAGACCTGTGTGTATTTCATCAGGACTTTTTGTGTCCCGTCTGCTGTTTCATGTCAAACTCCTCTCGTTGTCTCCTTTCCTGCTCCCTCCTCTTCCTCACTCATTTGTCCCGGCTGTGTCCGTCATTAGGCAGGAATGAAAGGAGGGTATTATGAGGCAGGCCTGGCACCAGGGATACTCAGCACCACTCAGATCCAACAGCTTTGACTCTTTTGTTTCAATGATTGAGACGTCAGGTCGACACACAGAACCATTGAAGGTCACAGAGGTCAACACAGAGGACGGTGACAGTTAGATTAACACTAATATGGAGCTCGAGTCTGTGAATGTTGGCCAGGTCCTCTTCACCGAGCTGCCATCATGTAGAGTCATACCATGATTCCCAGCTCCTGAGCCAAGTGTCTTTATCGGCCAGTCCCGGGTGAGGCAAGGTGGTTCACTTCCAGACGGGATCTGCTTTCAGCTTTTTATCCCGAGCGGGGCCAAGGTGTCCGGGGAGAGGCGGGGGAGCTTTGTGTTGCTAATGGCACAGACAGTGTCCTCTGTGACTCGGAGCGGAGGAGGGACAGGACCATTCGCTGCTCGGGAGCCTGGTAATCGCTAAGACGATTCATCAGCACTGCTGTGGCTCCGCTCCTTACAACAGAGACATTTATCTGCTTAACAGCTAAACAGAGGAGCAGTGTGACTTCCAGTAGCCTCTCTCAGCTTCAGCAGGTAGGACAGGGAACTGCTGCCAGGGCTACAGCAGACTAACACAACTTGGAACAAACAGAGGACTACAAGTAGAACGGCACTCAGACACAGAATGTTACATTAAACACAGGCAAGACGAATTAACAATAACTAAATAAAGATCACCCCCCTACAAATACTTATTTTGATATACAACATCTGGATCTTTACCCTCAATTCCCCCTGTTCAAAGATATAAGCGTCCTAAATTTACCAGATTTTCCCATAAAGATCTCTGAATTATTTCTCGAGAATAATCGATCTTTGGACTTTGTTGGTCCATATCCCACGATTCCATCAACTTTGCAATAAAATCGGTTGAGCATTCCTTATGTCTTTGATATAGATCTGATCTTTTTTAAATCAACACAGGGAAACAACCACTGAAATATGATATCTGAAATATTGTTAGTTTTGGACAGCTGGTTGCCAGGTCGCTGAAATGTCTAACAGTGTTGTGCAGAGCCTGATTTCTAAAGATCTAAACACCACCATGAAATTTGTCGTATTTGTTGTGGTCACAAGAGATTGTAATGTCATCCACGATCAAACCAGAACCTCAACTGGTGCATGAAAAATGTCAAATGGACAAATTACCTTCAGGTTTGTTGAACATTCTCAAGTTCCCTGCAGGGAAATGCTTCCAGTTACAGACACTCAAGAGGTTTCATTTAATGCCCTCGTCTGTCAAGTCATACTCCAGCCAGATACACAACATGTTTATGCACTGCATGCCGAACAGATGTGGCTGTAACTAGGGCTGTTTCTGGAGGATTTTATGTATTTAAAATAATAATGTGAAACCTTTATATACTGCTTTTATTTGAAAACAGTAGTCCCCCGGATCCAGCATAGGTGGCCATAATATTTTATTCTCATCTTTATCCGACACACTTAAAGTAAAAGGTGAAAACGTTCACCGAGAGACGCACTCATGTGGATTTATGGAGGCGTGGAGAGATCGTGATGCTTTAAAGCTGGAACAGAAAACTTGACTCCGGCAGTAAACGCTTCGCCCCGACGACAGAAGCTCTGAGCGAGTGTAGTGAAATCAGCTGGACTTCTATTTCATGGCCAACATAACCAGCACCGACACAGACCGCACCTGCATATCCCCACCCCCCATGAGACACACACACACACATGCACATGCACACACTGACACACACGCTGCATGTACACAGCCTTGAGACCATGGGACACGCAGACAAAGATACTATGCACATATTCACACAAACGCATTTCAACATGACGAGCATGCACAGATCGGGCTCGTCATGCACTGCAACAAATACAGAGGTTCATACAAAGTCACACACACACACACACACTGACACACAGCCTAGACTCTCCCTGCACTCAGGAGGACCTCTGCTCCCGTCTCTCATAACCATCTGTAAGCAATCTAAGCACTTCACCCATCTCTCGCTCTCCTTCTCCCCCTCTTTCTGCCTCTCTCACCCACTGGAGGATTGGTCAGCAACAATGCAACGCAACACACAACCTCAGAGAGCCGTTGAGTTGTAGCTTTGTTGCGACATAGTGTTGTGCATGTGTGATAATACACATGAGTCGCTTGGTGGTGTAAAAATTTTCTTTAGTTAGTGACCAGGGATTTTTACCTTTAGCTTCACGTCCATGTAACTATGCATAATGAATGTTACACACATTATTTAATGTGTGTGAGTCCATTCAGATCTACTTGTGTTTGCCATTGTGTTGCCATAGAAGAGCCCATTTGTAGCATGCACACCAAAACTGCCAAAGTAAATAACTTTCCTGTTTCTTTCCTCTCCTCTTTCTGTTCCCAGTAGGTCGTCTGGTGTGAGACGAGAAGGATCCAGAAGCTGAGATGAGAGCACCGGCCACAGAGGGAAGGCATCTGCACGCTTGCTGACAGGCAAGAGAAAGATGGAGCAGAAAAATTATGACGTTCCCGAGTTAAACAAAAAAAGAAAGAGAAAAAACAAGAAAAGAAAAATGAAGCAGCGCCAAAATATTTGCACTTTCTCCTCCCGATGTTTGACACTTATCCTGTTTGTACTGAAAATGTCTCGGTAAGAACGATGAATATATTTTTTAAGAGATGAAATGACCGGCTCGCCACTGGAAGTATGTCCATGTTTCCACTAAAATATACAACATCCGTGTGCCCTGATACATACAGAAGCAGGCTGTGGCAGTTCACTACAGAGGAACACACTCAAAAATCAACTACGGTGATTTGGACCAATTCAAACGAATTTGTCATTTGTATGTGAACATGCTAAATTAAGCAAAACCGCATTCATTAGCCTTAAACTGTGATCAGCCCAGAATTTGCTGAATGAATATCCCCCCCACCCACCCCCACCCCTGCACTGTACAGACATTTTTTTTTAGAAGGATTTACATTTTGTGAACAAAATCTGACAGTTGATGTGTCTGTTCCTTGTTTACTGAAGACAAGTGTTGGGCAAACGCTAGTTAGTAGTTAGTAGTAAGCTAGTTACTTTACTAGCTCACTTAAAAGTATTAGTTTTTGCATCCAGAAAAAAAACTCACAAGTACAGTCTGTCGTATGTACTTAGTGGTTTTCTCAGTTTTTACCATGTTGTCTGCACAATCTGTTTTTCTACTTGTTTGCAAGGTTTTGTGCAAAAAAAAAAAAAAAACGAACAATGAAATAACTACAGCTCAAAGAAATAACCGTTTATGAGTGAGTGGGACATGGAGCAAAATGTAAAACTTTTTTCTCAAAGATTGGTCATTTTCAGTAGTTCCTATCACACTGATGTGGGTTCAAGTGTTCATTCTTCTCCTAAGTTTGATTTTACGCAGTCAAACCTGAAAACTCTGAATTCCCTTTTGCTATTGAATTTTTACGTGTGGTCATTAAAGAGTTCATCGGCTTATACTGGCAACCATTACACCCACAACACAACATTTACAAATAACTGGCTCCTTGGTTAACCTGTCCGAAACAGAAGAGTTTTGAATATCCTTCGTAGTACCGGGAAAAGAAGACGACTGAATCCATGGACGTAAGATGTTTACATGGGGAGGTATCCCATTAATATCAGCTCAGCTCAGCTGCCATACTCAACTTTATTCCTGTCATTGTAAACAAGATGTGGCGTTTTACAAAAGCCAGCACCTAAAAATAAATATTTGAGTCTGCCCAGTAATATCAAGAGTGCCTTTTGTGTATGCAATTCATTGTCTGTCCTCCAACAGTTGATGTGAGTCCCGCTCTGTGAAACAATCACCACTGTGTGTACTTGGAGCTTTGCCACCTTGTGTAAGACAGAGCCCCCCCCCCCTTCCCACAGGGTGTCCAATTAACAGGAACGTGACTGCGCAGGGAGGAAAAACTTTATGAACATGTTTTGGAATGTGAAAAAATAAAATGTATTCCTCACATTTGGGAGCAATTGAGTTTGAAGAAAGGAGATTTGAGAATGTGCTAATGTGGTCTGAATGCTTGTCTGCTTGTTCTGAGCTCTGAGTCACCACAGTGGCTCACGGCCATGAGACACCAAAAAAATAAAAAACGGCTCCTATTGTAAATATGTACAATAACCTTAATTTGTTTGTTTTACTAAATTGAATTGTGGGGGCATATTGGTGTTCACTTTCTTCGCTGTTATTCCATTGTAAGATATATACTTTCTGTGTTTACATCATGTCAAACATTAGGGTTACTTCACAACATTGAAATGCTTAGACCAGACTCTACATTATCAGCTCAGAGCGGAGTTTGGTTTATTTGACACGGTCAAAACGCCGTATATCGTATCAGGGGCTTAATCCACTACGAGCACAAGCCCAGTCGTCTCTAGTTTGGACTGAAAAGAAACCTGTCTCCTGAGAGCCTGTGTCAGTCCTGGTTCGAACACTAGACCTGTGTGTCTCTGCTGAAGTGCTTCCAGACGCTGTGAGCGCTGCAGATTACACACGTGAGCTAAAACAACCCCTGGCAGGCTGGTAATCACTGCTCATCCCGATGGGGGACGGATAGTGAGGCAGGATTACAGAAGACTGTCACTCTGACAGCAAGAAGCCAAGATTGTCTTCCTCCTCATCAGGAGCTTTTTCCACTGCAAAGCCCGACACAGATTGTCAAGACCACTTCAAGATGTTCGGATGATCCTTTTCTCATTCTTAGCTGAAGAGATCGTTGAGTTGGAAACCAAAGCACAGGGATGTGTTGTCTTTGGGTGAAATCGGTCACATGTTAAATATGTGAGGTGCTCTGCAGTGAAAACCTAAATACTTGTCCTGAGCTATTTGAACTTGTGACACTACAGACACAAAAAAGACAGAACAATAGAACGAACCAGAAACAATAAGACCACCACCTGGGTAGGGTCATGGTTTAGGTTTTGAGAATGAAGGGGCCACAGAAAAAATATTTTTCCACGACTCAAAACTGATCAAAAGTACTTTACAAAATCTTGGTTCTTATGAAACTGGAAGTTTATAAATTCTTCTGCTTCTCACAGTTCCACTTGTAGATGTGGAACAGAAATGTTTCCACAAACAACAACTAAAGCAACAACTGATCCTCGGCGATACGGACATAAATTATATATAGATACAAATCTTCGTATCAGTCGATTTCGATAAATATCAAGAAAAGTGTTTTAAATCTTAAAAACATAGAAAAGTAAAAGCCCAAAACCTGACACAGGTTTACACCACATCTATTTAAATAGTGTGCAGAGGGAAGTGATTAGAGATGGACTCAATACTGAGCCCTACCGGTGAAGGTAGTTCACTGCAGGTTTCACAGGTGTACACACACACACACACAAACACACACACACGCCATCTGCCAAACCCATCAATTTTCATGACCTTACAATAAATATTTTTAAAGCAATGTGTTGTAATACATTTTTATTTTTGGGGGGGAGGGGAATCCTTTGTGATGAACTCTGCAAGAACAATACATAGATCTGGTTATTGAACATTAAAAATGATTAAGAGTAGACTATCTGGTTGCCATTTAAATCGGTGAGGTTAATTTCCCCCCCATTTGAGAACCTCTCTACCAACATGGACTCCATTCGGCCTGTAGATCTTTGAGCAGCGATCTGATTTAGTGATGAGACTTCAAAGGTGCGGATGTTGTCAGTGCGTGATGGGAGGAGGAGGAGGAGGAGGAGGAAGAGGAAGAGGAGGAGGAGGAGGAGGAGGAGGAAGATGGCTCAGGGCTGAGGTAGCCAGGGGGGTGGTAGTGTGGGGAGCGAGCCTTGTATCACAGATGAAACTGGAGCCCAGAGGCAGCTGCAGTACATCTGTCTTGTACTGACACATGTGGCTTTTGACTTCCAGTGTGAAGTTCAAAAGAGTTTTATAATGACGCAGCTGCTTAGGGATGTATGTGCATGTGTGTGTGCATGTGTGTGTGGTTTAGAGAGAGCGTTCACATGTATGTGTGTTGGTGTGTGTGTGCATTTTCTCCTTTGTTGAAGTCGGGGGTGGAGGGTAGGCGGGTTTCATTGGTGGACAGAAGAATTGGGGTTTTGAAGGTGATGTGTGGGCAGTGCAGGTGCTGCATGATGTTGTATAAGGAGATTTATAACTTTTTATTTAACACCCAGAGGAGGGTCATTGGTCATTTTTCTGTACTACCCCCCTAATATGAAAATAAATAAACTTTTACGCAATTTCACACACTTAAAAACTATTTCTATTTTTACTCCAGCAAGTCTAATATTGTAAAATCCAGAGTTTAAAATAGTTTGTCTTTTTTTTCCTTTCACTTCATGTGCATTGAAACACTTAGAACCACATCAAACACCATTACAGGTCATTAGAGAGGACCATTAGTTTGTGTGATAGCTTAACATTAGCGGTGGGGGGATGATCGTGTACACTGTTCGGCAGCACCTGGGTCGGGGGCGGGGGCTTTGCCTACCAGGAGGCCAGGGCTCAGAAGGTCAAAGGTCAGGTTCCACACAGGCGTGTCCACATGCTAATTAAGAACTCAACTTCAAGAACACAGCTTGCAGGTGGACAACGCATTTTAACCCCAGATGAAAACTATTACTCCTTGTTTGGAGATCATCATGTTTGTGCTCGTAGGTTCATCTCAGGAGCTTAACAGATTTGATTTAGGTCCTGTGACATTTAAGTTGTTTCCATTACATCTATATCAAATCTCTCAGCCGAGGCCCAACCCTACATCTGGAATGTTAACAGACACAAATGCAGACGAACACACAATCTCCTTGGTGGAGGCCACAAGAGTAAACTACAGTTTGCTGAAACTTTTGCTTTTTATAAAATACAAATAAAGCAGGATTTATTTCTCATTTACTTTATACTACAGAGATTCAGTTTTATTATGAGGGATTCAGAAGCGCACTGTTCTATGTTCTCCAAAGTCTGACAGTAAATTACAAAAACATGGAAACCAAAGAAATGTCATTGTTTTCAACCCTCAAAGGATAAACATGGACGGATGAAAGATGGATATTTTTGAAGTATTAACCTTTAGGGAATGTCTTTTGTTCTCTCCCTTCAACACAAGTATTATATATATATATATATATATATATATATATATCTGAGTCAGAGCAGCATATTTAGTTAATTTAAAATAATGTGCTTTAATAAATAATGACTTCCAGGCCTCTGGGACCACTTATTTCTACACATTTTATTAGGTTTTATGATGAGAATATTTTAATGCACAAATTGTGTTGTTTGTGGTGAGGTTATGGAATATTTCCTCACCAATGATTAGCTTCATCTGTCTCCTCAGTGCTTCAGCAGCAAAACGCTGTTACTGCCCATTTGGCTTTGGTAAGGAGGCAGGTGTGTGTGTGTTTGTTTGTGTGTGTGTGTGTGTGTGTGTGTGTGTTTGTAACATCATGATTTTATCTTTCCGTCACTTATAACCTGTATATTTTACAAGTGGATGTTTTCTCATGTGCGCACATACAGATAAGACGTTTTTACACATTCACACATGTCCACAAAATAGAAGCATACACATGTAGAAGTCGTTTCATGAGACTGGTTTAGATTAATCTCCACTGATCTCCGTGCAGCGGAGTTCAAAGAAAGACGACACAAGCCAGTGAAGTTGTGCAATTCATCAGCATTTAAACACTTAAACTGGCCTAATGAGAATTAGGATTTTGAAGAACTTTATGACGTCATTGGAAATAAAATAATAGCTGCAAATGATTTATGGATGGGGAGAGCGGGGTAATGTGGGACATTTTTTTACATTTGCTCCCCTCTAGGTGAGCTTAACTGATATATCAGTCAAATTCACACATTTCCCATTAATTCAGGATGTTTTCTAGAAATGTAAAATGATCAGAATGTCTTCAGGACAAAAGGCAGTGAAAATATGATGGTTTTAAAAAAAGTGGTCGTGTGTAATAGCACATCCCGACAGCTAGATTGACAACCACTAATATCGGACTAGTAACAGAATCATGGGGATTGATCAATTGGCAGGGACAGGGATATTGTTTTTGTCTGCGTATTCAAATCCCAGTTCACGGCACTTAACTGGAGCAAGGCCATGGAACTGGTCAGCTAGTTGTTTCCAGTGTTTGGCTCCTCCTCCATCTCATCTGTGAATATTCTCTTTACCTCAGCTACTGAACCCCAGGCTACTGAATTCACTTTCCCTTTCTCTTTTTCTTTATGAATTCTTTATGAAAATTTCGATCCCTTCCAGCTTTTCTTAAGAACTTCTTTCCTTGCATGACCTCAGCGGCTGCACTCTCCATCTCTGGAGGGTTGTTTGGCCCCAGGTTGTCTTCCTGGTGTATAGTTTCTTGGCATGATGGCTTTTCTACAATGTTTATGACATTACAAATAAAACATATATAATGTCATGTAACACTAAAATATGTTTAAGACTAAACTTAACTTGTTCTTCATGGTGCACACAGCATTTGTCCCACTTTACCCCACAGCCACCGTTTTAGAAAAACACTTATATCTCTTAGCAATTCAGGCTAATCTTCAGCTAGCATCAGTCACATGGTTTTATATGTTGGAAGTTCACCAACATGTATGATATAAGTTTTTCTACCTGTTTCAATTTGTTTTGACACAACAGTTGATTAAGTTCAAAGCAAGAAAATTTACTTTTACATGCAACAAACTCATTTTTGTGAAAAACATACTTTCCCAAGCACCAGCACCAACTTCTCTCCTTCATGGCAAGGGGGGGATGGGAGGGGCTTGAAAACATGATGGTCACATGACCACAAATGTGTTCCATTGCCCAGATACAGGGGGTGTCTCACATTACCCCGCTCTCCCCTACAGTTCTTTATATTCAGTGATCACACAAACACAAAACACCCACAGAGCCACGCACAAATTCACACACACAACCCATTAATGCACAAATATAAACACACCATAATGAACCTGAATAACCGGGTTATAAGATGGCTTCCATATAATTTTATCCTGATTTTAGAATATGATTCGTCCAGAGCTTATATACACACAGCCTTTGTCGACCAACACTCGTCTAGGGAGGCAGAGGAGGAAGAGGAGGAGGAGGAGTAGGAAGAGGAGGAGGAGGAAGAGGAGGAAGAGGAGGAGGAGGAAGAGGAGGAGGAGGAAGAGGAGGAAGAGGAGGAGGAGGAAGAGGAGGAAGAGGAGGAAGAGGAGGAGGAGGAAGAGGAGGAAGAGGACAGGGTGGTCCTGGTGCTGTCTGTTAAATCCTTGACCCTTTTAAACTGTCACAGCATTGTGTGATGGGAGTCTTTTTTTTGTATGTATGCCAATATAATAGCAACGTATACAACTATGCCATTGCAACAAGGAGGTTTCTCAATGTTGACTCTGTCCATAATTTACAAAGAGGTTTATATGATGAAAGATTCAAAGCTACAAACTATGTTTCATTAAGAAGTTCCTAGAAAGACAAGTGAAGATATGGGGCGGCCATCGTCACATGATCATAATCGCAGCACATGGAACAGGTCACACACACACACACACACAAAAACACACACACACACACACACGTCACTGGTTCCTCAGTCAGTGAGAACTCAGGACGTCCATCAGCTGATGAGAACCAGAGGAGGCCTACAGCTGCAATTCTGTCGAGCCTGCCCAACATTCACCAGCTAGATGTGACTTCATCATTGTGTGTGGGTGACCGTGCGTGTGCATGTCCATGTGTGCGTATCCATGTGTGTGTATGTGTATGTGTGTGTGTGGGTGTGTGTGTACGTAGGTTGCGGTGGTGGTGTCTGCATGTTCAGTCAGGAAAATGTACCCAGTCAAACTGTTGTTGGAAATACACGGACGAAGATCAACGTGACGCTCAGGAACCGGTGAGAACATTTCAAAACCTGCATGCATGTGAATATCGATACAAGTCAGCGGAGGTGTTATATATATACTATGAATACAAGATTTACTCAGGCTGGAATGTTTCACAAATCTTTTTGTATGTGTAAGAATAATGCACTGATGAAAACATATGTTTTATTTGAATTTCATTTAAAATTTGTGATTTCACTTTACAACGACAATTGTTGTTGATGTCGAAATCTGCATGTTACAGGCTCATTATTTTGAATTCGACCTCTTGATTTGATATTTAAAGTTTAGCACAGGCAGGTTGATGTAAAGATCAAACATAGACAGAATATATATGCATATTTATATTGACTGAATTTAGTTTAGACATATTGATGAATGAACACAACACGGGGAAATTAATTAAATAACGGGAAAAGAAGTGTTTATAACATCCAAAAAATCTTAGCAGATTTTATTTTATTTTGTATCATTTGTATTTTAATTTCATTACATAAAGCTGTCTTTTGCTATATGTAAAGCAAGGTGTCTGTGGCTGAGGGGTAGAGTGGTCGTCCTCCAACCTGAAGGTCGGCAGTTCGATCCCCAGTCTGACCCATCTGCATGCCGAAGTGTCCTTGGGCAAGATGCTGAACCCAGAATGGCCCCCCATTGAATAACTAAGTGCTGCGAGTAGATTTACTGTGTGAATGGGTGAATGTAAAACTGTACTGCAAAGCGCTGTCAGTGGTCATCAAGACTAGAAAAGCGCTATATAAATACAAAACCATTTTGTTGTTGTACCTTTTACTTTGTAAAGCACTTTGGTCAAGTTGTTTTAAATGTGCCATATAAATAAAACTGACAGAGAAATCTTTAAATATCGATGTTGTGTAGGAAATCTGTTATATTATCACATGTGTATTATCTGCGTGACAAAAGCTTTGTGCCGGTTTCTAATTCTGGCTTCATTTGTTTGTTTTTCTTCACAGCAGAGGAAGGTATAAGCAAGTAAATGCACCTAAACCCAGAGGGAGCGCCGCTGCGGTCTCACTGAAACAAATGGCGTGTCAGGAGGTTTGTTGGTTTTAGCCACTTTTCAACACGGTCTGTCAGAAAGATCATTAACACTGACCTGTGGTAATTAAAATTCTGAACATGTGGAGTGTGTGTGAAAATACTGTGGTTCCTTTCACCATTGACCTTTACAAATAAGCATGTGGTCGCTTATGAGTGTAACAAAGTTTTTTTTGTAGCTACTGTTTATTTAACTTCGTGCGGTTGTATTTTTGCTGCACATAAAAAGGTGGGAAAAGTAAAAATCTAACTACTGAGCATTTTAAAAGAGTTTTAAATAAGCGTCACTCACCCCCCACGTGGTGTGTGCACAGGGCCGTCTGACCGCGACGCTCCTGACCTCCATCCTGGCGGCGGTGCTGGGCTCCCTGCAGATCGGATACCACACGGGCAACATCAACGCTCCAGCCAAGGTGACATTTTTATTTGCTTGGTATTTCACTTTTATTTGAATTAGGCCTTAAAACAAACCTGAAGATTCTCTACATTTTTCAAAAAACTTTAACAAGCCCCCCTCAAAGATCTGAGCTTTTTAATTCCTGGAGGAATCCAATTATTTAAAAAAAAACTGATTTTTAAATAAAGTTTTGACTACAAGCTTGATTACAATTATTTTACATTCTATTAATCATATATTTTTTTACAATTGTTGTTCAGATCATTGAAGAGTTCTTCAATCACACCTGGAGAGCCAGACACAACCAGACGATTTCCGACCACAGCCTGACTCTGCTCTGGTCCCTCTCAGTCAGCATTAAGGACTTCGGAGCCTTGCTTGGTTCCCTGGGAGTCAAATTTCTGGCAGATTCCTATGGAAGGTAAGAAAGACGGAAACCATTACTCATGTTTCCCATCATTTACATCATCTTTTCATTTCTCCCTTCATCCCCTTCAGGCGTAACTCCATCCTAATAGTGAACGCTCTGTCCGTGGTGGGAACGTGTCTGATGTGCGCATCCAAAGCCAGCGAGTCGTTTGAAGTCCTCATCCTTGGACGCCTGGTGTTCGGCCTGTTCTGCGGCCTCGTGATGAGTCTCAATCCCCTGTACATCCAGGAAGTGTCCCCCACCAACCTCAGGGGGGCCTTCGCTACTCTCAACCAAGTGTCCTTTGCCTTGGGAATCCTCGTGGGAATGGTGAGGAGTGAGCTGGAAGTCTATCGAGTCAACGGGTTGAGTGTGTGATAAAGTGAAGGATTAGTCACAAAACACATTTGTAGGGATTCTGCAGTTATGTCAGTTATGTGTAATCATATTTTAGGGCTCTACAAGATTGTGACTGTTATAGTTAAAATGTAAATATGTGGATATGTAGTGAAAGAGTGGGACAATCCTGTTTGTTGCAGGTGGCTGGTCTGGAGACAGTGCTGGGTACAGAGCACCACTGGGCCATGATGCTGTCCTTGTCTCTTGTACCCGCGCTGGCACAGTACCTGGTGCTTCCTTTCTGCCCCGAGAGCCCTCGATACCTGCTCTTCAACCGCGGAGAGGAGAGCAAGGCCGAGGCTGGTGGGTACCGCTGTCTCTGGAGTTTTATCAAACTCAGGTTTATTACCGGCTTTTAGATTTGTAAAATCTTCCCGGAATCCAAACATCAGAATGTTTTTTAAAGGGGACATATGTTGCTTTTACAGTGTCCTCCTTTCCTATAAAGTATAGAACAGGTTCTTGTGAATCTAAAAGAACACACTGCTCCTGAATCTCCTGAAACCCCTGGTCAGTAGTCTGATCTCTGCATTCTTCTTCACACCCTGACCCTGCAGCTCTGCTGAGGCTGAGAGGCAGCGCAGAGAAGGTGTCTGTTGAGCTGGAGGAGATGAAGGAAGAGGCCGCTCACACTCAAACAGGTGTCACCATCCACGAGTTCTTCAAGAAGCGCAGATACAAGCAGCCAATCATCATCGTCCTCTTCGTCAACTTGGGCAGCCAACTGTCCGGATTCAACGCGGTGAGTCGTATGGCGTATCATTAGTTTTTGTGTGTTAAGTTTTAACAAAGGAGAAAGGTCTTACTGGTTAAAAGCTTTTTGAAGAAGTTGATAGATGAGACTTTAATAAATTTGAACTGGTTTTAACTAACAATACTTTGGCCTTCGTGAGTGTAAAACAAATATACTCAAGGTGAAGCTCCGGCTTCTGCATGACTTGCTGACTGAGATGAATATTTACCTGCCGCTCTGTAATATTTTTCCTCTATAAATAATTCAGCCTCAGCCCTTCTCCCCAGCTCCCACTCTGATTCTGGGGCAGTGGGTCACATACCCCTATTCCTTAAAAACACAGAGTTGCCCCAGTTACTCACTAACCTAAAGTGCACTTCTGTTCTATTCTCCAAGATCATCAATTACTCCACCAGAATGTTCCAGGCCAACTTTGACCAGGCTAAATACCTGACTCTGGGCGTAGGGGCAGTCAATGTGACCTTCACCTTGGTGGCAGTAAGAACAACATCTGCTTATCCTTGTAACAATATGATTTAGATCTGTTGTAAATTGTCTGCTCAGCATTAACTCAATAATCTGGTTGATAACTGTAAATGAACTAAAAGTTGATTCACATTTTGTTGATTTTCAAGCTGCACTAAAATCTTGGTCTAAAGATGAAGTGGTGTCAGCGTTTCCTGGTGAATGGTTTTACAGCTTGAACCACGACAGGATAATGTTGCATTTTGATTCAAAAAGCTGGATGAGCAGAGTCACCACTGTGTTATTCTTTCCCCTCCAGTTCTTCCTGATGGAAAGGGCCGGGAGGAGGAGGCTGCTGCTGACTGGTTTCATCTCCATTGCTGTGTGCAACTTACTCATGACCATAGTTGATTCTGTCCTGGTAAGATCATATCATTTAGGAAAAAGGTTATTTTCTTATACTGGATATGCAGGATGGCAAATTTGAACACTTGCTATAATGGTTAAAGGGGTTTAAATATAGACTGTGGTACCTTAACGAGTACTATGATTTAATACTTAATAACTTTCAAGGAATATACAAGACCTTTCAAAACAGTACATTTGAAGAATGTCATGTCAAGATATAATACGCGTCTAACTTGACAGTAACTTGTCTTCCACCGTCCAGTACCTGGCCCCACAGCTGCGGAGCCTGCTGGTCCTACTGGTTTTCTGCCTGATTTCCGCCTACGAGCTGGGCCCTGGTCCTATCTCCTGGTTCATCGCTGCCGAGCTGTTCGACCAGCCCGCCCGACCCATCGCCATGGCCTTCACCAGCATGCTCAACTGGGGCGGGAAGTTTGTTCTGGCACTTCTCTTTCCTCCATTACTGGTAGGTTTATACTGTATGACTGAGCAAAACTTCAGGGGAAACTTCACAGGGGATTTCGTGTTTGCTTTTACTGTTTAATCGGTTGTTCACAGAGCCCAGCAGGGGTAATCACCACGTGTACCAGCAGATGGCACTGTAGTGTAGTCAAAGTCACAGTGTTTCTTTAAGATTGCATTGTTATAGCATAAAACCATTCTGTTAAATAAAGGTCAAATAACTCAATCATAAAAAAATCTTTGTGTGTCCCTCTCATAAACAGAAAATCTGTGGGGAGTTCGTCTACCTGCTCTTCATGACCATGGCTCTGGTCGCCTTCGTCTTCACGTGGTTTCGCCTCCCGGAGACAAAAGGACGCACGTTTGACGACATCGCAGAGGAGTTCAGAGGAGCGGAGGAAATTCCTTTGCACAACAAGATTGGATTCAACACTTTCAACTGACGGACCTGTTTTAAATCTGGTCATAGTCACTCTGTTAAAGGGTCAGCTCACCCAATTCTCGCCAAAAATGCTTTTACCAAATCTTATTGGTAATAAACCAAATCGTTTTTTGTTTTAATTTGTGTAGGTTTCGAATTGTGTCTATGCTGCCATTTTTGTTCAGTAGTATCAAGTAAAAAATCTTAAAATAAAAAGTTGAACTGTTTCTCGAACGACAACAACAAACAAACTCTCTTCAGTAATTTTGGTGAACTGCAGTCCCCATGGCAGAGGACAAGCTGTGGTTACACCAGGAGGGAACCATTGAGTCACGAGAGACGGTTGAGTGTGTCCTGATTTCTTCACAGGCAAACAGCAGCAGACTGTCCAGTATATCATTATACTACTACACGACTTAAATTAGATTTGTTCTCTCTGTAGTAAATTGATTTGGCCGATGGTTTTGGACACAAGAAGAGTTAAGCCACACAGACCTCAACATCATGTCATGATTTTTAATCTGAAATACTCACCGAGTTCATATGAAGTTTTTGGAGTTCCTGTTCCTGCTGGATTGTCATTTTTGTAAATAAATATGTTAAGTCAAGTGGGTCAAGGTCTCAAATGAATTTTAGCACGCTAAATATTACCAATAATCTAATATTGTTTGTGTGTTTTACTGTGCTAAACATAACAGTGATTGAATCTGATAGTCACTCCTGATTCTAAATCCCAGAGCTTACATAGGAGAAGCTAACGTCTGTTCCCGATTCCCCCTCGAACCAGTCGCACCGATGAATAGTCTCATGTTCCTACAGCACTGACAGGGCAGCATGGACGTTCATTATTAGCCTGTGAAATCTCGCATATCTCTGAACTGTGTACACTCAGAAAGCGTCTGTGAAAGCCAACCACAGCTATGTGAATGAAAATTGCAGTCAATGTATTCCACAGTGACGTGCAGAAACCCATGAGGGAGAAGAGCCAGGTGATCAGAGGACCAGAGGGAAGAATTTAAATTTAAATTACTGCACTTGTTCAGTCAAAGTCAGCTTGTAATAACTTATTTTTAAAACTTATGTAGGAAAACAGTGCCATCTAGTGGACTGGAATGTGCAGGAGATGAAGATCAAACAGTCAAATTCTGTTGAATGTCGAGTTAGTAAATCCTCGATACTTAAAGAGTACAGACTTAAATATGATAAGGGACTGGGTTAGGGTTATGAAATCAAACAGGGAGCCAATGCAACAAGTCAAGTGTTTGTGTTATGTGATCACATTTTCTTGAACCACATTGAGTTTTATAACAGCAGCAGACACACGCCCACCTGCAACACTTCATGTGTGTGTCTCCACTGACATTTGAGGCTCTGACCTTCAGAACATGGACGTGATCAATCAGGATCTCACCTTGTGTTTTATTCTGTTTTGTATGACAGGTAAAGTAGAGGAGACAGATATCACTGCACAGTAGTCTGCTTCTAGCTGTCATTTCAGGGATGAAAGGTGAAATTGACAATTGTTTACTATTTAACACACAGATCTAACTGATGCGAGTGATGTCACGCAGGCCTCCACACTGTGGGAGAAAATGGGCGACAATGCAACAATACACTGCAGCCACACCAAGGGCAGTGAATACTACCAGATGTACTGGTACAAGCAGCTGTCGGGAGAAACTAGGAAACACAAATTCTCAGTCGAAAAACCAGTTGCTCATCGTGGGACACGATTCCGGTCTTAATGCCGCCGAGGTGACGAATGTGCCTGATGGTGCAAATACTACACATACCAAGGAAGGTATTGGAAGCGACATCTAGTGGTTGGAATGGAAAATACATACTAGCCCCTTGGGACTGTGCAGCAAAGTTATTTTGAGGTATTAAGCTGTATTTTAAATACTGTGATGATTGACCAGCAATGATTGTACAGAAACATATGTTGTTATTCAATTTCAAGCAAAAGCAGCATCAATCTACATACCAGAGACTGGAAAATGTGTTAAATTAAGGTTATGCCCCATTATGCCTAATGTCGCTAATTTGCCTCATAGCTTAATTTTATATGTACTGTATATTGAAGCAGCTATTGTTGAATATATTGAAATTCACAATCTCATCTTAGGCATCATAGTTCTGTTGATTAAAACACATAAACAGATCAAACCAATGTTATTAGAGACAGAAGCTGGAGAGAGTCGCTTAAAACCATCATAGTGGTGTGTGTTTTTTTACACCAGCGGGGGGGATACCAACCTCAACAAAGACCTACTTATTCACTACAGTATAACTCCCCCCTCCTTCCCCCCCAGGCTGACACCACCCCTCTTTAAACTGTGATACTGAAGCACTCTCATCCCCGAGGGCTGAATCCACAGAACCTGAACGGAAAACGTTTCAAACATGTTCTTCATGGTCTTCATATTTTGTTGTCTTCATTTGCCAGGAAACAAGGGTAAGAACCAACAACATGAGCAGGACAAGATCAAAGTTGATGATGACTTCTGAATTTAAAATCGATTTTGCTCTCCCCCCCAGGCGCCTACGACACCAAAAATGTTGTCCAAAAGCCTCCTTCCATTTTTAAAAGAACTGGTGAATCTGTTGACAGTGAGATCAACTGCTCACACGATATAAAAGACTTAGATATAATCCTCTGGTACAAACAAGTCCAACACGATATGCTGTACCTGGGATATCTGAATCGGAAAATGCCATTGCTGGAGAACGACCTACCAGGACAAATCAGCTTTGATGGAGATGGCAACAGATACTCAGACCTCACGGTTTCTAATCTTTCAATAAGCGACAGTGGTGTGTATTTCTGCGCAGTCCGACAACACAGTGCTGCAAATGCCCTCAAGTCAACACAAAAACCTTAGAGTCTACCCCAGACAAACAGGATGTTCAGGAGCCCTAACACCTGGCCTCAAGCCTCCAGCTCCACTGAAGATTTGATCAACTTCCCTGTCACAGTTTTAACCTTTTCTGACACAACACTGTTGTTTTAGTTAAAATAAAGTTTGTTTTAAACTCTAACTCAAAGATGCCCCCCGAAGTCCAAGCTGATCAATTGTAGACAAAGGCGTGTTTATAACCTCCACATAGTTATTGAACAGTCAAACTCATATGCTCATAATCCTGATCACCACAAGTTAAACACTAGCTGAAAAGAAAATGAATGAAAGACTTCAGTTTTAAAACCTACTGTACGCTCCTAACAATGCTAACATCACATATATTGACATTGCAGCTTTCCAGGTCAAAGCACTGACACCTCCCCTGTTTCTTAACAGTGATGAGACGGGGAAATGCCAGCACTCCTCCATCCTTCTCTCTCACATGCTATAGGGGGACCTCCAGCATCATAAATACTCCCAGTTGCTTTTTGATTTCCTGCCAGACTTTTGAATACAGCTGCAGAATCAAACGTCACAAACTGAAGTGACACTCCCATCAACAACTCTTCAGATCTCTGCAGCTAACCTGACAGTTACACACACTTGATCCAACATGGACCCATTTTAATTCCATTAACCTTTCAACACAATCCCCTCAGAGTTTTAGCAGGAAATAAAGAGTGGTGTAAACGCTCATATTATGAAAGTTAATTCTTGACTATTAAAACAATGGTTTGACAAAATAAGAGGTTAGGGCCACTTAGTGGACCCCTCAGTACACAGCACAGCACAGCAGTCATACCAGGTGATACAGGAAGAGGATGGTGTGTGTACGGGTTACCAGGAAACAGAGGTGTGACTTAAGAAGAACAGCATATGCAGCCATGAAAACACACCACAGATGATCGTTCCTAAAGTCAGCCATGAAAGACAACAAGATGATCACACTCTTCTTCATGACCTTTAATATCGTATTGGTCTCAGGTAATGAAATAATGTTCAGAGATAATCTCAAACTACTGCGTTCCTTAATGTTTAAACTCAAAGGGATGGAACAAAAACACTGAGGAAATACTAAATGATTGTCCTGTTCATTTACTAGATTCTGCTTTGAGGTAATATAAACAAAATTATTGAAAAATCTTTATTCATATCTGCACTTACTATGTAATATTGCAGGTGCACTGCCAGTGACAATTTTAATCTGTTTTTCAAAGTGTTCCTGCTCATATTGTAGTTAAATGCTTCATTTATCTTTTTCTCCACAGGTTCCTCTCTCAGTGACAAAGTCCAGCAGCGTCCAGCTCACATTTACAAGACACCAACAGAAACAGCTAAAATCTACTGTTCACACAGTATTGACAACTACGATCGAATCCTCTGGTACAAGCAGATAAATAACAGAGAGCTTCAGCTCCTAGGATACATGTTGGGTAACTCTGAATTACTAGAGCCTGGATCTGGTGTGAAAATGGTCGGGAGCGCGAATAAAGATCAGAATGTCACATTAACAATTGAAGGACTGAACCTGAACAGCAGTGCAGTGTATTTCTGTGCTGCTAGTTTACACAGTGAAACACATCATCTGCTCCTCAGTACAAAAACCTGCACATCAGGTTCTTTCATCAGCTCCCAGCCCCTTACACACACACCCTCCTCTCATTAGGGGGCAGTATTTGTACTTTCTGTTACTCTGAACTGTGGTGAGAGTTGATATGACAGTTATCAAGTTGAGAGAAGAGGGAGTTGACTCATACAGGAGGTGTAACTGCTGATGGACTGAAGAAAACACAATGATCCACTGCAACAAGGTTTAACCAAACAGCCAGACAACACAAAATGATTGTCTTGTTTTATTTTATCTTCAGCTTGACTTTCAACAATATTTTGGTTTCAGGTACTGTGAAAATTATTTTGAGAACTTTTTATTTTTTATTTTACCACAACTATTTCTGTTCTTTTTCGTGACGTTTTATGTTTCTCACTTTTTAAATTTGTCCGTGTTTTTCCACAGGTTCCTCTCTCAGTGACAAAGTACAGCAGAGTCCAGCTCACATTTACAAGAAACCAGTAAAAACAGCCATAATCAGCTGTTCACACAGTATTGACAGCTACGATCAAATCTTCTGGTACAAGCAGATAAATAACAGAGAGCTTCAGCTCCTAGGATACATGGTCGGTAACTTTGGATTCCCACAGACTGGATCTGGTGTGAAAATGGACGGGAACGCGAATAAAGATGAGACGTGCACATTAACAATTGAAGGACTGAACCTGAACAGCAGTGCAGTGTATTTCTGTGCTGCTAGTTCACACAGTGACACCACCATGTGCTCCCCAGTACAAGAACCTCACCATCACACAGTTCTCATCTCTGTAGTAAAGCTCACATGACTCTTGCACCTGGAGTGAACCAGTCTAACCTCTCACAGATCAGAGATTGTAATAGGAGGTCCTTTCTGTGGAGTCACGTCACAACTCTTCATGACGCTGTAACAAACGAGGACTCAAACACTTTCTGACTGACATGGATATTACCACCATCAAACAAGACCTTCTCATATTATGTGTCCTTTTTCTGTGGACTTCAGGTAATAAACAATACAAATCGAACCACTTAATAATTAAACTTTACATCAAATTACTCATGTTCTTATTATAGCTGATCTTTCTTTTTTTGTGTGTTTATAATGTGACGGTAATACTCACAGGTCTGTCTGATGGCAACGGTGTCACACAAACATCTGTACTGTGGAAAGACACGGCTGAAGATGCAACAATAAACTGCAGCCACACCAAGGGTTCCACCTTTTTCCAGATGAACTGGTACAGGCAGCTCCCGGGAGAGACGCTGGAGCAAATACTGTTTATGTCTTCAAACACAAACCGTGAATATGAATCTGGATTCAGTGAAGAGAAGTTCTCAGCCACCAAGCCTGATGCACTCAGTGGGACATTGACAGTAAAGAATCTGGTGCCAGAAGACAAAGGCTTGTATTTCTGTGCAGTCAGTGAACACAGTGACACACACTCACAGGGTAGATTAACAAAAACCCCAGTGCAATGCCAGCACTCCTCCATCCTTCTCCCTCACATGCTATAGGGGGACATCCAGCATCATAAATACTCCCAGTTGCTTTTTGATTTCCTGCCAGACTTTTGAATACAGCTGCAGGATCAAACGTCACAAACTGAAGTGACACTCCCTTCAACAAATCTTCAGATCTCTGCAACTAACCTGACAGTTACACACACTTGATCCAACATGGACCCATTTTAATTCCATTAATCTTTCAACACAATCCCCTCATAATTTTAGCAGGAAAGCAAGAGTGTTGGAAAAGCTCTTATTATGAAAGTTAATTATTGACTATTAAAACAATGGTTTGACAAAATAAGAGTTAAGGGCCACTTAGTGGACCCCTCAGTACACAGCACAGCACAGCAGTCATTCGAGGTGGTACAGGAAGAGGATGGTGTGTGTACGGGTTACCAGGAAACAGAGGTGTGACTTAAGAAGAACAGCATATGCAGCCATGAAAACACACCACAGATGATCATTACTAAAGTCAGCCATGAAAGACAACAAGATGATCAAACTCTTCTTCATGACCTTTAATATCGTACTGGTCTCAGGTAATGAAATAATGTTCAGAGATAATCTCAAACTAGTGCGTTCCTTAATGTTTAAACTCAAAGGGATGGAACAAAAACACTCAGGAAATACTAAATGACTCTCCTGTTCATTTACTAGATTCTAATTATAGGTAATATAAACAGAAATGTTAATGAAATCTTTATTCATGTCTGTATTCACTATGTAATGTAGCAGGTGCACTTCAAATGACCATTTTAATCTGTTATTCAAAGTTTTCATGCTCATATTGTAGTTAAATGATGAATTTATCTTTTTTCCACAGGTTCCTCTCTCAGTCACAAAGTCCAGCAGCATCCAGTTGACATTTACAAGACACCTAAAGAAACAACCAAAATCCACTGTTCACACAGTATTGACACCTATAATGTAATCCTCTGGTACAAGCAGATAAATAACAGAGAGCTTCAGCTCCTAGGATACATGTATGGTGAATCTGAATTACTAGAGCCTGGATCTGGTGTGAAAATGGTCGGGAACGCGAGAAAAGATCAGAATGTCACATTAACAATTGAAGGACTGAACCTGAACAGCAGTGCAGTGTATTTCTGTGCTGCTAGTTTACACAGTGAAACACATCATCTGCTCCTCAGTACAAAAACCTGCACATGAGGTTCTTTCATCAGCTCCCAGCCCCTTACACACACACCCTCCTCTCATTAGGGGGCAGTATTTGTACTTTCTATTACTCTGATCTGTGGTGAGAGTTGATATGACAGTTATGAAGTTGAGAGAAGAGGGAGTTGACTCATACAGGAGGTGTAACTGCTGATGGACTGAAGAAAACACAAAGATCCACTGCAACAAGGTTTAACCAAACAGCCAGAGAACACAAAATGATTGTCCTGTTTTATTTTATCTTCACCTTGACTTTCAACAGTATTTTGGTTTCAGGTAACGTTCGATTGCTTTGAGAACTTTTTATTTTATTTTACCAAAACTATTTCTGTTCTTTTTTGTGAAGTTTATGTTTCTCAATTTTTAAATTTGTCCGTGTTTGTATTTTGTCTGATGCTTAATTTCTCTTTTTTCCACAGGTTCCTCTCTCAGTGACAAAGTCCAGCAGCATCCAGCTAACATTTACAAGACACCAACAGAAACTGCTAATATCCACTGTTCACACAGTATTGACAACTACAATGTAATCCTCTGGTACAAGCAGATAAATAAAAGAAAGCTTCAGCTCCTAGGATACATGTTTGCAAACACGAAAAACCTCGAGCCTGGATCTGGTGTGGAAATGGACGGGAACGCGAATAAAGATCAGAATGTCACAGTAACAATTGAAGGACTGAACCTGAACAGCACTGCAGTGTATTACTGTGCTGCTAGTTTACACAGTGACACTACCATGTGCTTCCCAGTACAAGAACCTCACCATCACACAGTTCTCATCTCTGTAGTAAAGCTCACATGACTCTTGCACCTGGAGTGAACCATTCTAACCTCTCACAGATCAGAGATTGTACTAGGAGGTCCTTTCTGTGAAGTCACGTCACAACTCTTCATGACGCTGTAACATACGAGGACTCGAACACCTTCTGACTGACATGGATATTACCACCATCAAACAAGACCTTCTCATATTATGTGTCCTTTTTCTGTGGACTTCAGGTAATAAACAATACAAATCGAACCACTTAATATTAAAACTTTACCTCAAATTACTCATGTTCTTATAATAGTTGATCTTATTGTATTTTGATAATGTGACGGTAATTACACACAGGTCTGTCTGATTGCAACGGTGTCAACCAAACACATGTACTGTGGAAAGACACGGGTGAAGATGCAACAATAAACTGCAGCCACACCAAGGGTTCCACCTTTTTCCAGATGTACTGGTACAGGCAGCTCCCGGGAGAGATGCTGGAGCAAATACTGTTGATGTCTTCAAACACAAACCGTGAATATGAATCTGGATTCAGTGAAGAGAAGTTCTCCTCCACCAAGCCTGATGCGCTCAGTGGGACATTGACAGTAAAGAATCTGGTGCCAGAAGACAAAGGCTTGTATTTCTGTGCAGTCAGTGAACACAGTGACACACAATCACAGGGTAGATTAACAAAAACCCCAGTGCAATGCCAGCACTGCTCCATCCTTCTCTCTCACATGCTATAGGGGGACCTCCAGCATCATAAATACTCCCAGTTGCTTTTTGATTTCCTGCCAGACTTTTGAATACAGCTGCAGGATCAAACGTCACAACCTGAAGTGACACTCCCATCAACAACTCTTCAGATCTCTGCAGCTAACCTGACAGTTACACACACTTGATCCAACATGGACCCATTTTAATTCCATTAACCTTTCAACACAATCACCTCATAATTTTAGCAGGAAAGCAAGAGTGTTGGAAAAGCTCTTATTATGAAAGTTAATTCTTGACTATTAAAACAATGGTTTGACAAAATAAGAGTTTAGGGCCACTTAGTGGACCCCTCAGTACACAGCACAGCACAGCAGTCATACCAGGTGGTACAGGAAGAGGATGGTGTGTGTACGGGTAACCAGGAAACAGAGGTGTGACTTAAGAAGAACAGCATATGCAGCCATGAAAACACACCACAGATGATCGTTCCTAATGTCAGCCATGAAAGACAACAAGATGATCACACTCTTCTTCATGACCTTTAATATCGTACTGGTCTCAGGTAATGAAATAATGTTCAGAGATAATCTCAAACTAGTGCGTTCCTTAATGTTTAAACTTAAAGGGATGGAACAAAAACACTCAGGGAATACTAAATGACTCTCCTGTTCATTTACTAGATTCTAATTATAAGTAATATAAACAGAAATGTTAAATACATCTTTATTCATGTCTGTATTCACTATGTAATGTAGCAGGTGCACTTCAAATGACCATTTTAATCTGTTATTCAAAGTTTTCATGCTCATATTGTAGTTAAATGATGAATTTATCTTTTTTCCACAGGTTCCTCTCTCAGTCACAAAGTCCAGCAGCGTCCAGCTCACATTTACAAGACACCAAAAGAAACAACCAAAATCCACTGTTCACACAGTATTGACACCTACAATCAAATATTCTGGTACAAGCAGATAAATAACAGAGAGCTTCAGCTCCTGGGATACATGTATGGTGAATCTGAATCACTAGAGCCTGGATCTGGTGTGAAAATGGACGGGAACGCGAATAAAGATCAGAATGTCACATTAACAATTGAAGGACTGAACCTGAACAGCAGTGCAGTGTATTTCTGTGCTGCTAGTTTACACAGTGAAACACATCATCTGCTCCTCAGTACAAAAACCTGCACATGAGGTTCTTTCATCAGCTCCCAGTCCCTTACACACATGCACCCACCTCTCATTAGGGGGCAGTATTTGTACTTTCTGTTACTCTGAACTGTGGTGAGAGTTGATATGACAGTTATGAAGTTGAGAGAAGAGGGAGTTGACTCATACAGGAGGTGTAACTGCTGATGGACTGAAGAAAACACAAAGATCCACTGCAACAAGGTTTAACCAAACAGCCAGACAACACAAAATGATTGTCCTGCTTTATTTTATCTTCACCTTGACTTTCAACAATATTTTTGTTTCAGGTAACAACAACAATTATTTTGAGAACTTGTATTTTATTTTAACCACAGTTATTTCTGTTAGATTTTGTGAAGTTTTATGTTCCTCAGTTTTTAAATTCATCAAGTGTTTGTATTTTGTCTGATCTTTCTTGGTCGTTCTTCCACAGGTTCCTCTCTCAGTCACAAAGTCCAGCAGAGTCCAGCTAACATTTACAAGAAACTAGTAGAAACAGCCAAAATCTGAAATTAACAAGTCGCAGCCCCCCATGATGTCAACCATTGGTTTGTGAACTACCTTCTTGAAACCAGAAGCAGTCATAGGAGCACGACTTGGAGCCTACACCTGCCATTGAATGAGAGTAGCTGTTGTTCATATGGTTTCCAGGCCCCATTGAATACAATGTTTTTTCATCTATTGACTCAAAGTGGGACCATCACTCTATAATGAGGAAGACTTGGAACCTGTGATTGAGACTGTAAACGCTTAGGAAAATGGTCTATGCCAGTTTAACCACAATGAAAAACACAGACAGATTTACATGTGGTGACACTCCCACCTTCAACTCTTCATGACGCTGTAACATACGAGGACTCAAACACTTTCTGACTGACATGGATATTACCACCATCAAACAAGACCTTCTCATATTATGTGTCCTTTTTCTGTGGACTTCAGGTAATAAACAATACAAATCGACCAGTTAATAATTAAACTTTACATCAAATTACTCATGTTCTTATTATAGTTGATCTTTCTTTTTTTGTGTGTTTATAATGTGACGGTAATACACACAGGTCTGTCTGATGGCAACGATGTCACACAATCATCTGTACTGTGGAAACACACGGGTGAAGATGCAACAATAAACTGCAGCCACACCAAGGGTTCCTCCTTTTACCAGATGTACTGGTACAGGCAGCTCCCGGGAGAGACGCTGGAGCAAATACTGTTGATGTCTACAGAGACACACCGTGAATATGAACCTGGATTCACTGAAGAGAAGTTCTCCTCCACCAAGCCTGATGTGCTCAGTGGGACATTGACAGTAAAGAATCTGGTGCCAGAAGACAAAGGCTTGTATTTCTGTGCAGTCAGTGAACACAGTGACACACACTCACAGGGTAGATTAACAAAAACCCCAGTGCAATGCCAGCACTCCTCCATCCTTCTCTCTCACATGCCATAGGGGGACCTCCAGCATCATAAATACTCCCAGTTGCTTTTTGATTTCCTGCCAGACTTTTGAATACAGCTGCAGGATCAAACGTCACAAACTGAAGTGACACTCCCATCAACAACTCTTCAGATCTCTGCAGCTAACCCGACAGTTACACACACTTGATCCAACATGGACCCATTTTAATTCAATTAACCTTTCAACACAATCCCCTCAGAGTTTTAGCAGGAAAGCAAGAGTGCTTGAAAAGCTCTTATTATGAAAGTTAATTATTGACTATTAAAACAATGGTTTGACAAAATAAGAGGTAAGGGCCACTTAGTGGACCCCTCAGTACACAGCACAGCACAGCAGTCATACGAGGTGGTACAGGAAGAGGATGGTGTGTGTACGGGTTACCAGGAAACAGAGGTGTGACTCAAGAAGAACAGCATATGCAGCCATGAAAACACACCACAGATGATCGTTCCTAAAGTCAGCCATGAAAGACAACAAGATGATCACACTCTTCTTCATGACCTTTAATAGCGTACTGGTCTCAGGTAATGAAATAATGTTCAGAGATAATCTCAAACTACTGCAGTCCTTAATGTTTAAACTCAAAGGGATGGAACAAAAACACTGAGGAAATACTAAATGATTGTCCTGTTCATTTACTAGATTCTACTTATAGGTAATATAAACAGAAATGTTAAATAAACCTTTATTCATGTCTGCATTTACAATGTAATCTTGCCTGTGCACTGCAAATGACAATTTTAATCTGTCTTTCAAAGTGTTCCTGCTCATATTGTAGTTAAATTATTAATTTATGTGTTTTCCACAGGTTCCTATCTCAGTGACAAAGTCCAGCAGCGTCCAGCTCACATTTACAAGAAACTAACAGAAACAGCCAAAATCCACTGTTCACACAGTATTGACAACTATGATCAAATCCTCTGGTACAAGCAGATAAATAACAGAGAGCTTCAGCTCCTAGGATACATGTTGGGTAGCTTTGATTTCAGAGAGCCTGGATCTGGTGTGAAAATGGACGGGAGCGCGAATAAAGATCAGAATGTCACATTAACAATTGAAGGACTGAACCTGAACAGCAGTGCAGTGTATTTCTGTGCTGCTAGTTTACACAGTGAAATACATCATCTGCTCCTCAGTACAAAAACCTGCACATGAGGTTCTTTCATCAGCTCCCAGCCCCTTACAACCGCACCCTCCTCTCATTAGGGGGCAGTATTTGTACTTTCTGTTACTCTGAACTGTGGTGAGAGTTGATATGACAGTTATGAAGTTGAGAGAAGAGGGAGTTGACTCATACAGGAGGTGTAACTGCTGATGGACTGAAGAAAACACAAAGATCCACTGTAACAAGGTTTAACCAAAACAAGAGATTTTCAACAATATTTTTGTTTCAGGTAACGTCAAAATTGTTTTGAGAACTTATATTTTATTTTAACCACAGTTATTTCTGTTACATTTTGTGAGGTTTTATGTTCTTCAGTTTTTTTATTCATCACTAGTTGTTTTTGTCTGATCTTTCTTGATCGTTCTAACACAGGTTCCTCTCTCAGTCACAAAGTCCGGCAGCGTCGAGCTAACATTTACAAGACACCAACAGAAATGGCCAAAATCTGAAATTAACAAGTCGCAGTCCCCCATGATATCAACCATTGGTTTCTGAACTACCTTCTTGAAACCAGAAGCAGTCACACAGGAGCAAAACTCGGACCCTACACCTGCCATGAATGAGTGGACCCCTCAGTACACAATCACCTCAGAATTTTAGCAGGAAAGCAAGAGTGCTGTAAAAGCTCTTATTATGAAAGTTAATTATTGACTATTAAAACAATGGTTTGACTAAATAGAGTTTAGGGCCACTTAGTGGACCCCTCAGTACACAGCACAGCACAGCAGTCATACGAGGTGATACAGGAAGAGGATGGTGTGTGTACGGGTTACCAGGAAACAGAGGTGTGACTTAAGAAGAACAGCATATGCAGCCATGAAAACACACCACAGATGATCGTTCCTAAAGCCAGCCATGAAAGACAACAAGATGATCACACTCTTCTTCATGACCTTTAATATCGTACTGGTCTCAGGTAATGAAATAATGTTCAGAGATAATCTCAAACTACTGCGTTCCTTAATGTTTAAACTCAAAGGGATGGAACAAAAACACTGAGGAAATACTAAATGATTGTCGTGTTCATTTATTAGATTCTGCTTTGAGATAATATAAACAGAAATGTTAAATAAACCTTTATTCATGTCTGCATTCACTATGTAATGTTGCAGGTGCACTGCAAGTGACCATTTTAATCTGTTTTTCAAAGTGTTCAGGCTCATATTGTATTTTAATGCTTCATTTATCTTTTTTCCACAGGTTCCTCTCTCAGTGACAAAGTCCAGCAGCGTCCAGCTCACATTTACAAGACACCAACAGAAACAGCTAAAATCTACTGTTCACATGGTATTGACAGCTACGATCGAATCCTCTGGTACAAGCAGATAAATAACAGAGAGCTTCAGCTCCTGGGATACATAGTTAGTAAATCTGGATATCCAGAGCCTGGATCTGGTGTGCAAATGGTCGGGAACGCGAATAAAGATCAGAATGTCACATTAACAATTGAAGGACTGAACCTGAACAGCAGTGCAGTGTATTTCTGTGCTGCTCGTTTACACAGTGAAACACATCAT
The DNA here is from genome assembly GCF_949316205.1 of Platichthys flesus. Taxonomy (NCBI): domain Eukaryota; kingdom Metazoa; phylum Chordata; class Actinopteri; order Pleuronectiformes; family Pleuronectidae; genus Platichthys; species Platichthys flesus. The sequence continues at coordinate 4,198,713 of NC_084954.1, forward strand.
CTGCTCCTCAGTACAAAAACCTGCAAATGAGGTTCTTTCATCAGCTCCCAGCCCCTTACACACACACCCTCCTCTCATTAGGGGGCAGTATTTGTACTTTCTGTTACTCTGAACTGTGGTGAGAGTTGATATGACAGTTATGAAGTTGAGAGAAGAGGGAGTTGACTCATACAGGAGGTGTAACTGCTGATGGACTGAAGAAAACACAACGATCCACTGCAACAAGGTTTAACCAAACAGCCAGACAACACAAAATGATTGTCCTGTTTTATTTTATCTTCAGCTTAACTTTAAACTATATTTTGGTTTCAGGTACTGTGAAAATTATTTTGAGAACTTTTTATGTTTTATTTTACCACAACTATTTCTGTTCTTTTTCGTGAAGTTTTATGTTTCTCACTTTTTAAATTCGTCCGTGTTTTCCCACAGGTTCCTCTCTCAGTCAGAAAGTCCAGCAGAGTCCAGCTCACATTTACAAGAAACCAGCAGAAACAGCCATAATCAGCTGTTCACACAGTATTGACAGCTACGATCGAATCCTCTGGTACAAGCAGATAAATAACAGAGAGCTTCAGCTCCTAGGATACATGGTCGGTAACTTTGGATTCCCACAGACTGGATCTGGTGTGAAAATCGACGGGAACGCGAATAAAGATGCGACGTGCACATTAACAATTGAAGGACTGAACCTGAACAGCAGTGCAGTGTATTTCTGTGCTGCTAGTTTACACAGTGAAGCCACCATGTGCTCCCCAGTACAAGAACCTCACCATCAAACAGTTTTCATCTCTGTAGTAAAGCTCACATGACTCTTGCACCTGGAGTGAACCAGTCTAACCTCTCACAGATCAGAGATTGTAATAGGAGGTCCTTCCTCTGGAGTCATGTCACAACTCCCTTATAAAGAGCAGCCTCAGACATTCAGTATGTCCGCTGAGGCTCATTTCATCTGAATCAGTACAATGGGTTCACTACTCATCACATTTACAGTCTCGTCTTTCTGGCTTCAAGGTACTTGAACAAAAAGTAATTTTTAAAGATGACTTGTTTTAACTGCCAAGGAGGTTATGGTTTTGCCCGTGTCTCTTTGTTTGCTTGTCAGCAGGATTACACATTACTGTTACTGAATGGAATTCCACTTAACTTGGTGGAAGATTCTGACGCAATGTTGGTGCAGATCAGGAGAACACATCAGCACATTTATTCTACTTATTTAATTTATTCTACTTATTTTAAGATTGCGAGATAGGGCTTTTTTTTAATTCACTGAAAAAAAAAGACTTCTTTCACCGAAAAGTTTATACATTTTTTTTTCAGTTTTGTATCTTCTCCGCACAGGTCTCTGCCAGCATGTGACCCAGTTACCTGCAACCAGCTGGAGTTACGTGTCCAAATCCGCAGAGATGAACTGAAGCCACAACAGAGACGCTGCTCATAACCAGATGTACTGGTTCAGGCAGCGCCACGGGGAGACCATGACCCTCATTGTCTTCGCATTTTATGGATTGGACCCAGACTACGGCAAGAGCGCCGCAGACAAATATTCAGCCGTCAGACCAGACTTCAAGAGCGGCTCCCTTACTGTGAAAAACGTGCAGCCTGAGGACAGCGCTGTGTATTTCTGTGCTGTCAGTAAGCACAGTGTTTGGAGAAGTATTAGAAGCTGCACAAAAACTGCTGGCCAATAAATGTGTTGCATTATAAGTTTTTTTATATGTAACTTTCCAGAAGGTGGTGCTGGAGCTGAAGAAATACTCAAGCTCAACTCAGGCAGCCCAGAGACAGTTAACTGGTTTAGAGAGAAAGGTGTTAATGAAAGAGTATCACGTTGAGCTTACAGTCCATCAACATGCACACATTCTTATGGTTGGTGATTCAGTTATCAAACTTTATCAATAGTTTCTACAAGGTTTTACCGGTTTCTATCTTTGCAGGAGTTTTGTTCCTCGTCCTGAACAGAGACAATCGATGGGACCTGATTTCAGCTACTGAAATCGACAAGACTGTCAAACACTGCTGTAAAGACATTGTCTTACATGTGCACGTCTGGGTCTTGACGTCCATCAGTCTTCCTCTGACCTCGTCAAAAACCCTGGGTGACACAGTGCAAATTTGCTGCAGCTTCATTAAAAATAAGATATTTATATACACTATCCCGGTCAAAAAATGTAATATAAAAAAAAAACTGTGAGGCCAGCAACACACTCAGACAAAATCCCAACTGAATTCAAATAAAACTGTTTTCTCCGTTGTGGTTTTGAATAAGACATAATCAGCTACACCCACACACCTGCTTTTGTGGTTTTATATTGAGCTTGATGTAATCATATTAGCTATTATAGCAACGCCTCTTTATTGCATCTGTGTATCTGTTTCCTGCTTAAAACTGTTCACGACAGACACCCTGTTATGTGACAAGTCAGATCTCATCATGAGGATTAGATTTCTCTTTTTCACTCTTCTCACAGGTAAAAACGGCTTCACTGTTAAATACTTCTTTTACTGTATTTGCCTTCACTATTTAAATCCCTAATCGATCCCTCTGTGATGACAGCAGGTATTTCTTTAGGGATTCAGGTTGACCAGTCTCCCTCTGCTCTCTTAAAACGAGCTGGAGATGATGTGCTACTCGTCTGCACCCACGATCGGTCTGACTTCAGAGTGATGCTGTGGTACCAGCAGTCTCCAGGGGAAGAAGATCTGAAAATCATTGCAAGGCAACTGTACGATGACAGCAGCATTGAAGAGCAGTTTCGTAAACACTTCAGAGTAGCTGGTGATCCAAATGGAGGCACAACAAATGGTTCACTTTCCATAATCAAACTAAAAGCACTTGAACACACTGCAACGTATTTCTGTGCAGCTAGTAAAGCACAGTTCATCATCACACCTGTATGCTATACATAAAACCCTTTCACACACACACACACAAACACACAAAAACACACACACACACAAACACACACACGCACACACACACACACACACACACACACACACACACACACACACACACACACACACACACACACACACACACACACACACACACACACACACACACACACACACACACACACACACACACACACACACACACACACACACACACACAAACAAACACACGCACACACAAACAAACACAAACACAAAACCAACTCTCCTAACAAAGTTTGGAGGTTCTGTGGTCTGGCAGATTTGTCCTCGTTCATCATTCAGCAGCTTGTCATGAAGAGAAAAAAACCTCAAACTCTCAAACCCTGAAAGAGTTTCTTCAATTAAACTGTAGCGGCCCAACATTTTATACTTTGTCTCGTCACACTGTCATAATGAAACCATTTTTTTCAGACACCAACTTTGTGTTTTGCTCCGTCGCTGCAGATTGTACAATCTGCCATGTGCTCACTTAAGCTATCGTGGACCACAAAGTTTTTACCATTCAGGCAGACAGTCAGAACTAGTTTCAACTGCAGTGTTGCACGTGTACACAAATGGCACGCGATGCGGTACTACACAACACACACTTCTAATACCAGATGACAGCGAGACTTCAGTTCCTATTCAGATGTCTGTATGTCAACCTCACTTCACTTCTAACATGCATCAGAAGCAAAACTGAAAAAGAAGAAAGATCTAAGGATGAAATAAAGCGGTCATTCACGTAGGAGACGCTGACAAGGACAATATGTCAATATATGGGAAAGAAAAACTCAGAGTTCATGTTTGAAAACAGCTGTTTTTCCAATTCGTGCCACGACAAAGAACATTAAATCTACCTGAGGAGTTTCTATGGCCACACGCAGAGGCAGGACATAAATGTATTCAACAGAGTTTGCTAATTTCACAGTTATTTTCTTTTTGCTTCTATCACATGTTGGGTTCAGGTTCTGATGTCATTTCCTCCCTTCAGATTTGAAGAGAGAGTGTTGGTTCACTCACTGTATTTCCATTAACTTCTCTTCCTCCTTTACAGTCAAAATGATTCCGAGCTTCACCACCTTGACTTTCTTTGTACTCTGGGCTTCAGGTAAAGTAAAAATCTATAAAAACAAAAACACAATGCTCTCACTTTCAATTTTTTACACAAATTTTCCTGCGCTTTAATAATTTGTAGCATTTGAGTTGAAACATTTTGATTTCACTCAAACTTTATTAATACTTTAGCCTTTGTAGATATATTTTCTGTTTTATTTCATTTCAGGAGTTTCTCATTGTGTGCTGATCACTCAGTGGCCCCAGTACATTTCAAGGTCTCCCAGTGGCTCTGCAGAAATGCACTGCTACCAGAATGACACCGACTATCAGCATATGTACTGGTACAAACAGCAGCGAGGAACACAACCTCAGTTAATGGTTTATTTAGTGGGCAGCTCTGCAAACTATGAAGAAGGATTCAAGTCTGGCTTTGAGGCAAAGATATTGCAGAAGAAGACGTGGTCTCTGAAGATACCCAGCGCTCAGAGGAAAGATGAGGCTGTTTATCTGTGCGCTGCCAGTCTACACAGTGCTGTGACAGACACCCAGTCTATGACAAAAACATCCCCAGACATCTGACTCACATTAATGATAACAGGAAGGATGTAAACCACAATGTGGAGATGTTATCAGGGACATTTACTGGAAATGCCTTCTCACTTGAGTCAATGTAAGTGAAAAGCAAAGGATGAATAAATATTCATTATAAAATAAATTATAAAGAATAAACTGCTCTGTACAATTAAGGAGTATATGACTTGTCGTATAAAATAAAATTAAAAAATTAAAGTTGAAACACAGGACGAGTAACTGAGGATAGATGCAACCAACAGGGGGAGGCACATTTCATGGCATAAAGCTTTTATCAAGAGAAGGGGGGGAAGAATCCCCCCCCCCCACACACACACACACACACACACACAAACAAACACAAACACAAAACCAACTCTCCTAAGAAGGTTTTGAGGTTGTGTGGTCTGGCAGATTTGTCCTCGTTCATCATTCAGCAGCTTGTCATGAAGAGAAAAAAACCTCAAACTCTCAAACCCTGAAAGAGTTTCTTCAATTAAACTGTAGCGGCCCAACATTTTATACTTTGTCTCGTCACACTGTCATAATGAAACCATATTTTTAGACACCAACTTGGTGTTTTGCTCCTTTGTTGCAGATTGTACAATCCGCCATGTGCTCACTTACGCTATCCTGGTCCACAAAGTTTTTACCATTCAGGCAGACAGTCAGAACTAGTTTCAGCTGCAGTTGTGCACGTGTACACAAGTGGCACGCAATGCGGTACTACACAACACACACTTCTAATACCAGATGACAGCAAGACTTCAGTTCCTCTTCAGATGTCTGTATGTCAACCTCACTTCACTTCCTGCACATCCTCGTCCACAAAACTCAGCAGACTCCAGCCGCTTCCTCACTATTCAACATGACGCCACCTCGTCTCCTCACATCCATCATTACCGTGATCTGTATCAAGGGTATGAAGTCATGACAACACTTATAACTCTTAAATAAATAATCAATTTAAAATGGAGCGAAGAATGAATTGCAATCCACTCTAAGTGAGCAATAATTCTTTCAATAACTTTATAGTGTAGAGATAGGATGTTTAAGTTTGAACTTAAATATATATATGATCTCTTTGCAGGTGTTTACCTCTGTGATGAATCACAAGTGTGTCAGACGCCATCTGAGCTGCTCGTGAAACCCAACCATGAAGTCAACCTGAGCTTATCACATCAAAATCCACGCTACGACACGATTCTCTGGTACCAGCGCTCAGCAGGAGACAGTTCTCTGAAGATTATTGGCTATGTGAATTATAAATTTCTTGAGATCCAGTCACTGTTTGTCGGCCACTTTGAAGTGAGTGGAAACGGAGAGAAACAAGCTTTTCTTCACATTAAGAAGCCGAGGCACCCTGAAGACAGTGGAGAATATTTTGGAGCAGCCAGTGTACACAGCTATTAAGACGGAGACGGTGTCTTACATGAAACCTCCATTACGATGGAGCAGATACCAGCACACAGACAGGGAACCACTAAAACCATGTGACAGTCTTCATTATAACTGGAATTTTGACATTACATTCAGGGAGCAATGATGAAAAAGACAGTTGAGGGCACGTTTCTGATGTTTCTAACATGCATCAGAAGCAAAGCTGAAAAAGAAGAAAGATCTAAGGATGAAATAAAGCGGTCATTCAGGTAGAAGACACTGACAAGGACAATATGTTAATATATGGGAAAGAAAAACTCAGAGTTCATGTTTGAAAACAGCTGTTTTCTATGGCCACACACAGAGGCAGGACATAAATGTATTCAACAGTGTTTGCTAATGTCACAGTTATTTTTTTTTTGCTTCTATCACATGTTGGGTTTAGGTTCTGATGTCATTTCCTCCCTTTAGATTTGAAGAGAGAGTGTTGGTTCACTCACTGTATTTCCAATAACTTCTCTTCCTCCTTTACAGTCAAAATGATTCCGAGCTTCACCACCTTGACTTTCATTGTACTCTGGGCTTCAGGTAAAGTAAAAATCTATAAAAACAAAAACACAATGCTCTCACTTTCAATTTTTTATACAAATTTCCCTGCGCTTTAATAATTTGTAGCATTTGAGTTGAAACATTTTGATTTCACTCAAACTTTATTTATACTTTAGCCTTTATAGATATGTTTTCTGTTTTCTTTCATTTCAGGAGTTTCTCATTCTGTGCTGATCACTCAGTGGCCCCAGTACATTTCAAGGTCTCCCAGTGGCTCTGCAGAAATGCACTGCTACCAGAATGACACTGACTATCAGTATATGTACTGGTACAAACAGCAGCGAGGAACACAACCTCAGTTAATGGTTTATTTAGCTGGCAGCTCTGCCACCTTTGAAGAAGGATTCAAATCTGGCTTTGAGGCAAAGATATTGCAGAAGAAGACGTGGTCTCTGAAGATACCCAGCGCTCAGAGGAAAGATGAGGCTGTTTATCTGTGCGCTGCCAGTCTACACAGTGCTGTGACAGACACCCAGTCTATGACAAAAACATCCCCCGACATCTGACTCACATTAATGATAACAGGAAGGATGTCAACCACAATGTGGAGATGTTATCAGGGACATTTACTGCAAATGCGTTTTCACTTGAGTCAATTTAACTGAAGAGAAAAGGAGGAATAAACAACAATTAGAAAAAAAATTATAAAGAACCAGCTGAGGTGGTTCGGGCATCTGGTAAGGATGCCCACTGGGCGCCTTCCTTGGGAGGTGTTTCAGGCACGTCCAGTGGGGAGGAGACCTCGGGGAAGACCCAGGACTAGGTGGAGAGATTATATCTCAACACTGGCCTGGGAACGCCTCGGGATCCCCCCTTCAGAGTTGGTCAATGTGGCCCGGGAAAGGGAAGTCTGGGGCCCCCTGCTTGAGCTGCTCCCCCCGCGACCCGACCCCGGATAAGCGGATGAAAATGAGATGAGATGAGATGAGAAACTGCTCTGTAAAATGAAGGATTATATGACTTTTTGTATAAAATAAAATAAAAAGATTAAAGTTGAAACACAGGACAAGTAACTGAGGATAGATGCAACCAACAGGGGGAGGCACAGCTCACGGCATAAAGCCTTTATCAAGAGAAGGGGGGGAAGAATTAACACACACACCCACACCCACGCACGCACGCACGCACGCACGCGCACACACACACACACACACACAAACACACACAAACACACACACATACACACACATACACACACACACACACACACACACACAGCCTTATTCTTCTCAGAGCAGCACTTCATTTCTTCACGATGCCTTCACCTGTGCAAACATTTGGTTTGCTCTTCATCGGTTTTTATTGTAAGATGTAGAATTTTCCATTAATTTAATCAATACTCATTTAGTATTTCTTTGTCTATGAAACTCATATATTTGTTTTTTGGTCAGAATCAATAACATTTTAGTAAATCGGCTTTTTTTCCCCACAGGTCAGGTGAGCGCTGTTACTTTTCAACAGTCTCCTCCACAGATAGTGAAGGAGAACACTGTGGTCCAGATCAACTGCAGTCACAATGATAATAACCTTCCATACATGCCCTGGTATCAGCAGAGACAGGACCGTCTGTCTTTGACCCTCATTGGGTACGGATATGCAAACAGCCCACAAAACTATGAGACTCAGTTCAAAGAACAATTCAAGCTGAGCAGAGAAAGCACCACAACAGGATCGCTCGTTATTAACAGGGCAAACCTGTCACACACTGCTGTTTATTTCTGTGCTGCCAGTACACAGTGATGTGGTTCAATGAGACTCCCTGACTAAAAACCCTGATGGTTTTACTGGGCATGAGATTTGTGCATCTGCCTGATAAGCCACTTGTGTTGTTTCACAGACTCTCACTGGAGGAAGCTGCGTTTCTTCAGCAGAAACATGGAGGACGTCTCCAGCTGTGATTGGACACACACACACACACACACACACACACACACGCACTCACACACACACACACACACACACACACACACACACACACGCACTCACGCACGCACACCAAGTCTTCATATCATAAGCACATAACCACAACTAATCGCAAGTCGGTGTCAATCCTGAAGTTTCATCACGTTTTTAATTTACACCTGGACATTCATCAGTGTGATAAGAAAATTATTTGGCAGAATAATTTGACATTTCACTTTGGTCCGTGTCCAATTCAATAACACAGAGAAGGCTGGGTTTGTGACCTGTACTGCAGCCAGCCACCAGGAGGCAATTGAGATTCACTGGCTTCACTTTTGGGGGGTAGTCAGTATCATTGCACATCACTAACATGCTCGTCACACTCATTTATCTGTCTCTTCTTTACAATCTGGTGGGTTTTATGTTTTCTCTCATCATGGCTGTACTATCTAACCAATGCTCTGATTGTTTCTCTGGCTGTTTTCATGTATTTGTGTAATTTGTCATGTGCCACAGGTCTGGCTGTTGTTGTTCAGCAGTCTGGAGATCAAGCCTCTCGCCCAGGAGACAAAGTGATGCTGGAGTGCAGCCTGGGTCCACGGTTCAGCGTGGGCAGTTACACCATGTACTGGTACCGACAAAACCACTACGCAGCTCAGGTGGAGTTTCTCACCAAAGAATACGACCAAAGTGAGGGACGCTTCCAGTCAACTATCGCTGCATCCAAAAACAACTTCTCTCTTCAGATCATTGATCTGCTCCTGACTGACACCAGCACGTACTACTGTGCTGCCAGTCACAGTGATGCACACGGACCTGGCAGTCATACAAATACCAAGTCAGACTGTAGCATACAACATGCAGGAGGAAGCTGTGGCATGTTTGGTTTGTAGAGAATGAATAAGTATGAGAAGCCTTGTGCTGAAGGTCCGGCCACACTGGGCTACTACTGGGCTCCTTGTCAGTTATGACTCAATTTAGTATTAAATTAGTAAACACACACCAGATGAGCCAGTGTTGATATTAAAGGGGAAATATTATGCCCATTTCACCACAGTTGATATGGCTCCTTGGGGTCTTAATGAAATGTCTGTAAAAAATGTTGGTCAAAATACCACAAGGATAATTTATAACAGCACCCTTTTTACCCTGTCTAAAACCGCCTGCTGTAAAAACGTGCACAAGCAGCCATTCCAGAAAGTTCTGCAACTATAAACACAAACTAACAGCAAGCTAGCATTAGCTCCCTGCTGCTAACCCTAAACAAACACCGACAGGTCCACCAGAAGCAATCTGCTGACATGGAGCCAGCATCCCAGACGACATCACCCAGCGAGCCCGAGCCGAGGAGGGGGCTTGGGCATGTGACTTACCCCGACCGCAGGCTCTGCTTCTCGGCCAGATCTCCGCCTCTCACCCCGCTCACCGGCTGGTTAGCGTCCCCCCCTCGGCTAGCTTCCCAGGTAACACCCGTGCTGTGGCTCGTAACGTAACCCGGTCTCCTCCTCCACCAGATCTCCGCCTCCGGGGGGGGCTATGCCATGTAGACCAACTATAACGTAAATTCTGGTCGTATTCCCATTCGACGCACTTTATCGTATAGTTTCTTACATAGAAGCACCACAACAAATCGAGGGAGTTGTTTTTTTCCAGAGTTTTTGGGACGGTTGACATGCCAGATACCAACATTAACGGGTAGAAGCACTACAAAAGTGGATTTTTCATAATATGTCCCCATTAAAGAGTAAAAAAGTTACTATTGCTTAAGTAAAAGAGTCAATGATTCCCAAGATGTGGTAATTGAGGCTTGATATTTTACATAGAAAAAAGAGTTTCTATTAACACACTGAAAGGAAGAGGAGGAGCCTATTTCAAAAGTTTTGATCGTGGCAGCAGAGTAAGACAACAGTTGAATTGTCAAAGAAGAAGACGGCTTTGATTCTTTTTTTCTGTGACAATGAACATCTTACTCTTGGTTGCAGTTACAATCTTCTCTAGTAGGTACATTTAAGTTACAAGGAAAGAAATTCGACTTCTTTTGCGATCAGATTTTTGCTCGTTCTGGTTTGTTCGTTCATTTACTTGTTGTCATTGTTTTCTTGTTTTCCAGATTTCTCCGTCTGTGTTAAAATTCTCCAGCCTCAGTTTGTATTCAGCCATGACAAAGACAAAAGTGTGACGCTGCAGTGTGAACTAGATGATAATCAATATTACTACATGTTCTGGTATAGACAGAGAAACAGTGGGGAATTAAATCAGGTGGCAAGTTCTCCTGGAAAAGATTCATCGAACATTGAGGCTCCTTTCAAAGAAGACAAGTACACCATGTCAAGGCCGACACTGCTCAGCTCCTCTCTGCAGATACACCCTGTTGAGGCTGGAGACTCAGCTGTGTATTACTGCGCCTCTAGAATAGCACAGCGGTTCAGAGAGCCTCAGCAGCTGAACAACAACCTCAGAAACACACCAAGAAGAGACCAGGTGGGGGGGCGACGAAAAGAGGCTAGAAATTAATTGGTTCTAGTTTCTCAGTTGTGATTAGAAATAAATGATGTCCCTCCTTTTAGGATTTATAACAGACACTTTATATTATATTCTAACATTTGAGGCAGCAGTGGCTCAGGAGGTGAATTGTGTTGTCCACTAATTGGACTGTCATTGGTTCAGTTCAGTTAACATTTCAGAAGTGAAACAATTTACAGATTAACCGAGAAAATATCCTCTGCTTTTTGCTGTGATAGTGAAGATAACCCTTTAGTTTATTAAACAAGCAAGTTTCCATTAATCCTGCAGAATGTACAAGAGCTGCTGCTCCACGCTTCAGTGATACACACCACAGAGCGGATCAATTCAGATTAGTGAGCAGGTGAAAATACGGTGGAGGTTGATTTCAGTGCATTTCACCCTGAACAGGATCAGGTTTAAGTGGAGATCAAACACTGACCTCTACAGGGTTCACGTGAGACTACATGTGGGTGAGGTAGTAAATATAATGTACTCTATTGTGAAATACTGCAAAATCATTTAATGAACCAGCTGTGAAATTGTGTGGATATGTTGAATCTGTACAAATATTTGCCATAGAAAAAGGGGACCGACTCATTTGACAAAAGAAAAGTAATGACCTGTTGAAGATAGTTAGAAGATATGTTGTTTAGATGCTGCTATAGATATGATTTAACTTGTAAAGAAATGAAAGTTATGGAAGTTAAGTTAGACATTATCAGTAGTGTTGTACTTCATCAAGATATTCTGATTTATTTCTATAAATAAAAAGGTGTTATGTCAACTGAGCCGTCATTATATAGAATAATACATTGAAAGCCAAAAGTTGAAAACTGCACTTAAAGACATAGAAGTGCTTCATAGAGCTGAAGGCGACCGGATTGGCTTTTACTAGTTTCTAAATTTCAAGCTCGACATTAGAAGACAAACGAGTAATTTGAGGCTCATCTGTATCAGTCACATCAGTGAATGTTCTTTCGTATTTATACGTCTCTTCTCAGATAAATGGGTGGATAAGGAGGTGTGACCATGTATGATGTCACTTCCTTTGAGAGGCTAAAATAAACACAACAGACAAAACAGTTCCCTCAGAAATCGCTTCTTTTCTTAGCCGACACAGAAATAGCAGCAGTCAGACTCTTTGCCGTTCAGCTGTCAGTGAGTTCAACCTGTACAGCTGCTCTCAGAGAGAAGGAGCATGAGATATGGAGACGCTGGGTGGGGGTGGGAAACAGTGAAGAAAAACGACATTATGTTTTTGTGTAGTGTTTTCTCACAGTGGGGACAGGGGGCCACGGTGATACATTCCCATAGAGCCGCCGCACAAAAACCTCCTCCCATTGACACCCATTGTGTAGATGGCTGTTTGTAACCTGGGGCTCTCGATGGAGGAGAAAACATCAACACTCTGAAGGTGTGTTTGATGTCAGGTCACACTGGCACTGGAAAGATGATAACAATGAAGAATTTGGCTGAAACACAGTCTTACATTTTTATATATTTCATTCAAATGGAGGATTGTTTAACTTTGGTTGTATAAAACAAAGCAGATTTGGAAAGATGAAGCTCATCCTTCAGGATTTAACCTTTTTTCATCCTCTGGATTATTAGGCTGTGTCCTAACTTTATGTTTCTGGGATGTTTTGTGACTTTTTGGTGAAGGAGACAGTCAGTGTGACACTGGAAGTGAAGCCTACTTTGGAAAAGGAACAAAACTGACTGTTCTGGGTAAGTCTAAGCTTTCACAACATCACTTCACTAAAACAAACCTAAATACAAAAGAAGCTGGTGTGGACGTAAAGTAAAAAGTGAACAGAGAAACACTGTGACCTACTCTGAGCCTGCTTACTTTGGCCAAGGAACCAAACTGACTGTTTTAGGTAAATATTTCCATTTATTACTGTATATTCTTAAATGTCACACTGCTTTGGAATCCAAGTATAAACAGAAGTATTAGTAAAACCTTCCAAAGACTCTGATAGAGAGAAAGACTCAACAGTTTCATGCTCAGTATGTTTACACTGTGACAACTTAAATGAAGCATACTTTGGAAAAGGAACAAAACTCACTGTTCTGGGTAAGTCTAAGCTTTCACAACATCACTTCACTAAAGAAAAACTAAAAACAAAAGAAGCTGTTGTGTAGGAGAAAGTGGAGGAGAAAGTGTTGTCATGATATCTGAAATATTGAGCTGAACAGAGAACACTGTGACCAACTATGATCCTGCTTACTTTGGCCAAGGAACCAAACTGACAGTTTTAGGTAAATATTTCCATTTATTACTGTATATTCATAAATGTCACATTGCTTTGGAATCCAAGTATAAACAGAGGTATTAGTAAAAACCTTCCAAAGACTCAACAGTTTCATGCTCAGTATTTTTACACTGTGACAACTTCAACGAAGCGTACTTTGGAAAAGGGACCAAACTGACTGTTCTGGGTGAGTCAAGTTTATTAAAATGGATCAAGTGCAATAACTTTGTCACTGAAACGCTGCATTAAGAAACCTAACGTACTCAGGTCTGGACAGTTTGAGTTCAGCTCAGTGGTTTTTGATGACGAGCTTTAATGCTGTGTCAATTATGAAGCTTATTTCGGCCAGGGAACGAAGCTGACAGTTCTTGGTGAGTAAAACGTTATTCTCATGAATTCAGCTCTTAAAAACTAAAACCCAATGAAGCAGATATGTTTTGGTGTTGCACTAAACTTCAAAAAACTGAATGTAGTGCTATTAATTATTTTTTTTGTCGGTTTTAAATTGCATGTAACATGTTGGTTATGTTTACTACTAAATTTAATATAAAGAAACAAAGTAAAAGTAGCACTTGTGCTGTTTTCAGCACTGATTAGAGTCACTGTGACTCGGGTTCTTCAGTTGCATATTTTGGTAGAGGAACAAAGTTAACTGTTCTAGGTAAGAAAATATTCTAAAGTCGATTTTACTTTGTTCAGGAGTTTTGCAAACTTTGAATTTACTCAGAGTGAAACTCAATCCCATAATCATGATTAAACCACAGTTATGGCTGTAAATGGGCTCCGTGTGAGGGAAAACATTTTAATAATCTCAAAGTGACTCTTTAAAGAGGAAAGAGGAAGAGTTTTTGTGCAGTTGAATGTCTCTGTGCTCATACACCGAGGCTTACTTTGGATCTGGAACTAAACTCACTGTTTTAGGTAAGAAAACATTCAAAGATTCAACCTCACTGTGCACGATTCTCTTAGTGGCAGGTCAATATTATAGTCCTTGATAAGAAGATACTCCCTGAACATTCAATTTGAAGTCTGTGAAGTAAGTGTGGTAATTAAGACGTGACAAAGGTAAATTCAGAATTTAGTTTATGCCTGGTAAAAAGGATTTGTCTGTGTTCACAAGTGTAGTGCAGGAGTAAAACATTTGGCTCAATGCCCAGAATATTGGTGTCACAGCGAGTTCTTATCAGCCCTGTGAATTACTGTGAGTTTCCAGTCTGAGGCGTACTTTGGAGCTGGAACTAAGCTCACTGTTTTAGGTAAGATTACTGTTTAATTCAATGAAAAAATATTCTAAACTGTCAAAACATTAAATAAAAATGTATTTTATTTTAGGAATCATGCCAGTTACGTTATGTTGTTTTATCTTAGCCTCTAAAATTAACACTGAGTTGGTAGATTACATTTGGGAAGAGCAAATCTATTTAGGGAATAGTATGTATTCAAGTGTTGGGTTCACAGTGAAACGTTTTAGTTTATCTGATAAAAGAGCTCAAAACACAGTCTGCAGCTTTCAGTGCAGAGTGGTTGAGCAGTTTTCTCTGTAGCCTTGTATCAGTGTGAACAACTACAACCCAGCTTACTTTGGCAGCGGCACTAAACTGACAGTGTTAGGTAAGAACAAATTCAAAAATAATTCGTACAAGTCTTTGTTTTTTGAAAGTCATTAAGCCTAAATGTGCAAAAAATGATTGTTGAGGAAATATTTTAATGTCTTGTTTTGTGGAGTTTGTTGTAAAAAAACTGCAGAATAATGTCAAATCTATACAAGATAAATCGAGTTAAAACGTTATACTTGGTTAACATACCAGCCTTTGTTATAATAAAATAAATGTTCTGTTATTCAGGACAGTTCTCATTTTATATAGACAGTTTGGCATTTGGACTAAAATAATTCAAAACAACCATGATATTTGTAAAACAAAGTAAGATTGAATGTTTTGTTTAGTCCCAATAATCAAGACACAAAAAATATCAAGGGAATTAATCATCAGGATGATGCTAATTTGTGACTTATTATAAAAATATAACTTATTACAAATACACACAAATACAGCAATTACATATTTGAGAAGTTTAAACATTGGAGGTAGTTTTTTCCAAGTGATGTTATTGTTATTTGTTTTTGTGTTTAACCTCAATGTTCTGGTATTTTATCTTCAATTTTAGACTTAGGTGTTTAACATTGGTTTCTTATACGTTTCATCTTTAAATTAATAATTTCATGTCTTTTTCTTTGTCTCCATCAGAGTATGACGTCAAGCCACCAACAGTGGAGGTGCTCAGACCATCAGAAAAAGAGTGTCGAAACCCTCTGGACAATGAAAGACAGAAGACCTTAGTGTGTGTGGCCAGTGGGTTCTACCCGGACCATGTCAGTGTATCCTGGCAGGTTGACAGTAAAACCG